>NC_137787.1:172441273-173747989 GCF_963383645.1 Muscardinus avellanarius
CTTCCACTTTGCTTCTTAATCCAGCTCCTCCTCTTGTTTTGAGAGCAGTATTTTGTTTTGAGACCAATATTTTGTTTTGAGAGCAGTAATATGCTGTTTTGAAAGCAGCATCCCCTGAGAACAGACAAGAAACAAAAACCTTCTTACTGGGAAAGTTTTTGCAATATTTTAAACAATAGCTTTTCTTAACTAAACATGCAGGAGATCTGTTCTTCTTATAATTAGGACCTACTGAATCTGCCTATGAATGCTGCAGGAGTTTTATACTGACAAAATCATCAGGAGAAGTTGGGTTGCACATTTAATTTGCCCCTTTGCTTCAGTTGTGCCGTCCTGTTACAGTCAACCGGTGAGAGTGGGGGAACTGGCGTTATTTTCCACATAGTGTTGTTTTTAATAAAATTCTGGTAGACACCACGTTTTACCTAGGGAAGTTGTCTGCAGCATTTGCCCTCCAAGGAAATCACACACAACAATGACGTTGAGTGCGTTGGTTGACGTGCTGTGTGTGTATGAGAACAGGTTCAATAACATGCCTATTTCTTTGTAAACTGAATACATCTTATAACAAGCACTCAACTCAAATCAAAAGTTCCTAGCCCTGAAAACATAAACACCAAATTGTGAATCTGAAAATAGCTTTTTTTTAAGGAACTGAGAAAGCTTTATTTTGTGATCTATGACCTTCTTTGTGTTTGAACTCTATTGCATCTTTTGATTTTTGTGGTCATTATAGAGAACCAAAGTCAATCTGACACTCATTTTCAATAAAAATTAGCAGCATCCAAATCCCTCAGAAATTCCAAAGATCTCAGAAGTATTTTAGAGTTTAATTTTTATTAGACGGCTGCATATAGCATGTGGCAAGGTGAATTAAGACTAGGTAGATTTTTTGGAGGGTATGCATCTGATTTTCTTTGGTACTTATGAATATTTTTTCCGTAGAAGAATAAATAGGTGAAAATAGTTTACCACTATATGATTTGTTTTATCCTTAGGCATTGCCTGAGGTTACTGGAACATCCCTGTTTTTCAGTATCGAAAAGCAAAATGCACAATGAGAATTTTATTAAAATGTATGTTAACCCATTACTGTATGTTCATTTTCAATTCTTTCTAAGAAAGCATTATGTATCATTTTGTGTGTGTCATTCTTTTTTTAAAAAAAAAAAGAGATGAGTCAAGTAAAGGAGCAAATTTAATGGGACAATTTTATGGGAAACATTATACAAATGGCAGTGTGTGTGATTCCCATTATTAAAATAATTTGTCATTGTATGAAAAAGGTATAAATTTCAAGAAAAAAAAATCTTCTTTAGTTATCTGCCCTTCTTTTTAATGACAGTGGCTTTTGTGCAGTAAAGACAGGCACGTTCTTAGGCAAAGCCCATTTCAGGCCAGAATTTCTGAAAGCCCTATTAATGTTTCATGCTAATCAAGGAGAGTGGGAAATAGAGCTGACAGGTGCTTTCTACTCTGCTTATTCCTGTCTTCCTGCATTAGACATTACTAGCTTAAAAAGGGCCAATGAGGTTCTTTCCCAATGCATATAGTAAGAAGGGCTAAAATAAAATGACTCTTGGCTTAAGTTCACTGTTGTTTTCCATCTTGGACGAGCTGATAACATTCTTGGTCATATGAGTGCATTGATTATTAATAACTCTGTTTTACTCTAAACTGTAACCTCAAAAAGGATCTACCATTTGAGCCTAGCATTCCATTATAGTGAATCATGTTATGTGTGAATCTATAAAAAGTTCTATCTGGGCTTCCCATGTTAAAATGCTGTACCTACAAGTTATTTGAACTCTTCTCCTATATCTGCCATCTTAAATGGAAATTTTGTAGATGGATCTGATATATTCATTCTCCATAATATTATCTGGGGACATAATTTAGAATGGAATAAATGTAATTTCTCCTTTCTTCTCTAGAACACTAACATATGAGCACACTTGTCAAAGCCCCATGCCAGAATGAATCCATCCCATCGCCTTTGGTCCAAAAAAAGATAATTGGCTGATTGGAGAAGGCATGCATTTGTTTATTGTTATTATTTTATTTATATATCTTTTAAGCTAAATCTAATAATTTATGAATAAGATATTAAATAAAGTAAAAGTACCTTTTTCTTATGGAAATTTTTATTCTAATGATTATGTGCTTAAAAATGATATCTCAACATGACTGACTTTTCCACATCTTTTATTCATAAAAAACTTTTTTTTTAAAAGTGCATTTAGACATGCCAAGGACTATTACCTTCAATTTGAGCTACTGAGAGCCTGCCATTTTCTGACACCTGCTGTCTTTCTTAGGAAGGTGGAAGGTGACATATGGTGCCTTAGGGATAATAGAAAGTATTACTCTGAAAAGTTTTTAGGTAGCAAGGGTAAGGTCACAAAAATATCTTAATAGGAGAAAAAACTACAGATATCCATAACTGAGAGAGAGAAATATTTAAGTTATTTCACCCTTTTTGAAGATGTAAACTCTTTTATAATCAGTTTCTTCCTCCAAAATTTAACTGTGCAAAGGTTTAGAAAGTAATAGAAGGTTTATGACAAGTATAGGTATAAAACTCAATAGGGAACCTATTACCATGCCCCAAAATGAACTTTTTTTTAAAAAAAAAAACTTCTTTTTTATATCTCATTATGAAATACATCCTGACCCTTTTTGCATATCTGAGCCAAAGCAGAATATAGAAATAAGCATGTTTGGTGCAAAATGCTGAAAGTCTATTTTTAGATTCATTGGGTAATAGAAAGTCTTGGCTAGATTTTCCATATTTGTAATTTGGAAGCAGCAATATAGTATAAAAAGCTTGGAACTACAGAAATACATGTTAATGTAATAGTGTTGCCACTCAGATAATTTTTAAGGCAACTAATATCAATTTGGGAGAGATAGACCCTTTCAAGCTCTAATGAAACTTGCAGATACTTTTCTAAAAAAATTATATTCACTCTTATTTGCATATAGTGTATGGGGGTTTACAGATACTTTTAAGTATGTAAATATATAAAAATATTAAATATACATATATTAAGTATATAGGCTATAACCTATATATATGGATCAGGGCACTACAAGTTTAAAAAGAAAATCTCCATTTGAATCTGCTTGATTAATTTTGGGAACATAATTTGGCCCCAAATTTACTTTGTGTGGACATAAAGATTCGTTTTTTTTCAGACTAAAGGTAAATAGAGGACTAAGCAGCACATTGCTTCACCCAACTCTCCTTTCCCATTTTTTTTTTTTTTTTTGGTACTGGGGATTGAACCCAGGGATGTTTTACCTCTCAACTATATCTCCAGCTTTACTTAATTTGAAACAGGTTCTTGTTAAGTTGCTGAGGGTCTCACTAAGTTGCTGAGACTGGCCTCAAACCTGCCATCATCCTGTCTCAGCCTCATGAGCCCTGGGATTAAGGGTGCGCACCATTATGCCCGGATTCACGCCTTTCACTTTGATCATATCTTGTCATTTGGTCATGATTGACCTTTGATGATATCAAGAGTAACTCTTCTTCCCAAAGAAGAGGATTCACATTCCAACAAGGCATGGTAGTTCTGTTGCTGGAAGAATGTCCTGAGAAATTCCCAGAGGGGGCTTGAATCAGGACAAAAGAGTATGTGAAGGGGAAGAATTTCAGCAAGTATCAAGAGATGCACAGAGGTGTATTTAAGAAAGTGGGAGCCGGGCATGGTGGCGCACGCTTGTAATCCCCGCGCTTGGGAGGCTGAGGCAGGAGGATTGCACAGGTTCGAAGCCAGCCTCAGCTACTTAGTGAGGTTCTCAGCAACTTAGTGAGACTCTGTTTCCAAATAAAGTATAAAATAAATCTGGGAGTATACCCTGGAAGTATAAAGCCTCTGGGTTCCACCCCCAGTACCACCAAAAACAACAACAAAAAAGGGAAGCAGGAAATACACAATTGAGAGGGAATGATGGCCATCTTGATACTGAGGTACTTTTGGGATTCCCAAGCTCTCCTCTTAATGAAAGCTTGGTGAGGGGAGGGTGTGTGAATGTCAGTGAGAGTGATGTCAGCCTGGTCTTTCTTACCATCTTTAGGCAGATTACTTTCCATTTTATGATCTAGGAGATAATGTTGCAAAGTCCTCTAAATCCTAGATTTCTTAAAATATCTCTTTGCTATATATACTTATCAACAGTAAGCTAATTACAGTATAAAAGGTAATTATCATAAGTGGGTGAGTTTTTGGTATCTAAAATTTCCAAATTTCCCATATATTTGGAGATGACAGAGCTTGAAGAAGAATTAATTTAGGAGAATGACAGCTTGCAAAAGATTAAAGCTTTATTTCTTTGTCCTTCCTTTATGTCTCTTTTCTACCTATTTTTTGTTTCTTCTATCCTACCTCAGTTCCACAAGGAGCAATGTGAAAAGAAGAGTAAACATTTGAAAAACAGAGATGCAACTTCTTTGTATCTAATACAGAGATCTCCATCCCCCAGAACTTTTGTTAATTTTTGTTTCTGAATCATGCAAAACTTTCTCTCCTTAAGGATTGATTCTTTTGGACTAGCTCCGAGTTAGTGGGAGATGCAACCACACAAAGTTACTTTGGATGAAAGGCCTGCCAGTAGCTCACATAATTTTTAGCATCTTCACTGCAGATCATTACTGTACTAAAAGAAAAAAAATACATAGAAAGAGCTCTGGCTACTGACATCTTGCTGCAGAACTGATATTCTGCTTTGCTACTGAGTCACATTGGTTCTGGTCAGAATGCTACCTGTCAAGTATACGTAAAACTCTTCATTCGGTTTCCAGATTGGTTTCTATCTCCTTGTTCAGTCTAGACAGTGTGTGCCCCACAAAAGTCAGTGAATGTGATGAATGGATGAATAAATAACTGAGAACTGAATTTACCATTCAAGTGGTGATCTGAGCAAAACATGGAGACATCCACTGATAATAACATAATAAAGATACCTAACTGAACCCTCAGAGGTTATCAGACTAATACTCATTTGCTTCAAGCTCACATAAAATTCATAAAACACATTAATAGATTTTATTTAGATTCTTCTTTGCACCTGCAATATAGTCCCTTAAGTTTCCAAATACTCAGTTTCTGCCTCATGGGAGATTGACCCATTAACAAGATGCAAAGAAGTTAAAATATGCTATCTCTGGCTAAACTTTGCTCTCAATGGACAATATTAAAATAACTTTGAAATTTTATCCCCAAACATCATTTGAATTGAAAAAGTAATAGGACTCTTTCCTAACAGTTTCTAGAAATGTCCAAAAAAGTATACTTTTTGCTTTAGTACTTATAACTACATAACTTTTATTTATCAGTATATTGAGTTATATTACAATACTTTACAATTCTAAGATTCCTGTTTCTTTACCCAAATATGTACCTGGGATTAACCTTTATAAAGTTGGTTGAGATGAATAAACAACATTAATCAGCAGTATTTATTTTTCTTCTATGTTCTGGACCATCTTCAATTGTGTACCTATCACTATTGTCTCCACAAAGGAATCCCACAACCTATCAGCGTCCCCATTCGACTTTGACACTTAATTTGGCTTTTTTCCCTATTATTGAAGACCTAGTAGTATCCCATTCTATAAATAGCTGCTAAATACCTAATTCTAGGACCTAATTTCAAAATGGTTCAAAATGTAGGAAAACAGTCAAGTTTTCATCAGATAAGGCTTATCCGAATTTCTGAGTCTAGTGCAGTAATTATTAGATTACTCTGTCTTTCCTTTGTAGAGGTAAAACAAATGTGCTCCCTCTGACAGTCTTTATTTTAAAGCTCTATTTTCTAAAAGCCAGGGAGAAAAGAGTTAGTTTTAGCAGGCTCACCTCATCACATGCTGTCATTTTTTAAAAAAGAAAAGTCATATCCAAAACATTACTGTCATTTCTATGCCAACTAAACACAGTCTCCTAGCAGCAGACTCTGCTGATAGGGACAAATAGATCCATAAAGATAAGCATTAAGATTGCTATGTCTCACCTGCGAAGCTATTTCCATGTAATTTCCCAAAATGGGAGAGAAAAACTTCAATCTGGTTGTCACAAACCTATCAGAAGGCATACTTGTATTCTGAGAGACTCTAGGAAAATCCAGAAGCAGTGACAAGCAAATCTGTGATAAGGAATCAGTCCCCAGCAGGTACAAGCTCCATCATGATTGCATCTCGTTGTATGGGCCATCTTCAAATGAGCTAGAGTGAGGTCCAAGATCCCTCTCTCACCACTAGACAGCCTGGAAATACACAGGTTAGCTTGACCTGGGCTCGGGACACATAGCCAGAAAAAGATTCTGCAGAATCCAGGGGAGGTATCACTACCTAAACAAATCCCTAGAGTTTGTATTTTGGGGCAGAAGTAGAATCAATCTAAGGACAGTTTACACACTGGAACTGAGTGTAATATTTGTGGCCAATTGGGTTAGCTGAGTTCAGTGTCTCTTAGGCCCTTCTCCTGCTCATATTCTGTCCATGGGGTGGGGAAGAGCAGCATTGAACTAACACAAAAAGATCTATGCTTGGTTTCACATTTAACTCAAGTAGGAAAATTCACCCAAGTCAATGGATGAGCTCTGAGAGGTAATGAATATAATTTGATATAGCTGGTTAAAAGAAAATCAGAGTAATGCAATGCAAAAATGCAGCAACTGATACTGTAGATAGAAGGTAAACCTGTAAAGTAATCTTCAGATATCTATTTAAAGCACACAGATCTGAGAAACTGTTTAAGTAACTGTAATAAATCATTAATGAGTGAGCAGTAAAACACTGTTTAATCATTAATTAACCATGTATTAACAGTAGAAAATATTAGTGATTCACACTTAATGTACCCAGTGATAACTACAATACTAAGTGCTTGTGGGTTCATGTAATTAACTATTTAACTTATTTTCTAATTAAGTTTTAATATAGTTATAATTAAGTTATTGGAAATTTGTGTCTGTTAACTGCCTAAATAATATGGTGGTTTACATACTGATTTTCAACCTAACTTTACTGTCTTCATATTAAAGTGTCTTTTTATACAAATGTAGGTTTACTTAAATGGTAAAATATTCCCAAGATGCTATTGAATATGGCTTTCACATAACCCATTTATTATTACACATACCTAAATTGCTTTTGTTTTTTTTCTTTTCAAATCGCCCCCAAATAATGTTAAATCTGAAAGTGGCTTTGATTTGATTGAAGACAACTATAAAAATTTTAGATGATAAGTTTCCCTAACATAATTGAGATATAATGGTATTTCAAATGGAAAATAAAAGCAACTTGAAAGGGCTTTTGCATATTTTAACTAAAGCTCTGAGTTAATATTTGCTTTATCTGTCTTTGAAAAGTGTCTGTCTTGATATTTCTTTATTATAAGGCAACATTACACAAAAATTGAGACACAATGTTTTATTTTTATACACTTAACCTCAGTCTTTTTTGATTAAAAAATCTCGAGTAATGAAATCTCATTCTGCATACCACTGTGATAAAATTCCTTCAAAGGAGACTGAGTTCACTAAAAAATGACCCAGAGTAAATAGTATCATATTGCATGAATTAAGAAAGGAAGAGTAAATTGTGGGCTTAATATTATTTTCTCCTCCTAGTTAATATTATAACAATGATTCTTAATAATTATATTTGTGGAAAACAAAGCATATTAAGTTGGTTATATGTCATAAATGTGGGATAATTGACTGCGCTGGAGCCATAGATCCAAGTATACATTTTAGTGAAACATGATATTAGCATTCTTAATCAAATGTTTGCAGAAAATAAATATTTTAGTTGACCATCTGAGCAATAAAAATGTTTGCAATCAGTAGCCTTGTCTTTGGGGGCTCTAAATCAGTTGCGTAGGGGGCATAAATAAGAATAGAAGCAAATGTGCGATGCTCAGGGTAACCATGGGGTGTCTGAACATATTGAAGGTGAAGGACTAAATTTACAGAGCCATAATTCCCATCACAAGAGATGGCCCTGTGGCCTTTGTCACACTTGTCAGTCAATCTCCACCATCATCCAATCAGATAGTAAGCAGGGGCACCTAGACCAGAGGGTAAAACACTGAGCAAATGGATTTGTCTACCCTAACAAGGCTTCATTTGACTTAATGACTGCCAGGTCCCTAACTCCACCTTTTCTTCCCACAGGCAAAACATTTTGGAACTGTCATAAGGGAAATGCCATGGCTAGAATGTCAAAAAATTCCTTTTACCCCTCTTTGAAATTATATTTTATATATGTACAAACGTGAATTAATTAATATTTATAAAAACTATTCTGAAGAAAATTGTGGGGAAGCAGAAAAATGCTTGAAATAATTGGAATATTTTGTTGTAGGGAAAAGGAAGGCCTCTAGTCATGGCAGAAATAAAGCCATTTGTTGGTAAGCTAAATTACTGGCCATGGTTCCAGAAAAGAATTATTGCAGTCCAGCAAGGCCATGATAAGATGTGAACAAGCCAATCTAGGATCAAGGGCTCTTTATGTGATGTATCTTTTTCTAGAATGGCACATTTCACTACCTACAATACGAATCCAATCAATAGTGGTGGAAATAGAATGCAGTGAGGCCAAAGTCATAATTCCAGAGAAAAACTCTAGTCCTGATGACTGGATCAACCCTTATCCTTGAAAGACCTTGTCAATGACCCTATAGAAAGTGTGGGATCTGGATGTGATTGCAACCATTGCTGGAAAACTAGCATGGGCTGCCTGTCCACGTGGTGTGGTAGCAACTCAACTTCTCCTGAACGTGACTAAGGCTTTCAGAGATAGAAGGTTAGCAAAACTGGCCAACTTTGGCTTAGCATCCGTGTTATGCAGACCTATGGCTAAGCAATAGGCTATGACAAAAACAGACTTCTGCCGTACATTTCAAATGTTAAATGACTTTTAACTTTGAATCTGAAACCATTGAAAAGTAATAATAGAATTTTTATCCCAGACTTTTTATGTTAGCCCTAAACTCAGCTCCTTGAAGGCTAGATCACTGTTGTTCTCATCTTAGAATCCCCAGAGCTTATTACAGTATTTACTACCCTGTAGGGCAGGACTGTTCAAAATAAAATAATAAGAGCCACATATATAACTTAAATTTCTAGTAGCCACATATAAAAATGAAGCAGGTACAATTAATTTTAATGGTATGTTTTATTTAACACAGTAAGTCGAAAAGATATTTCAACATATAATCAATTTAAAATTGTATGGCAATGGGAACCCTGGTGTGTATTTTTCGGTTATAGCCCTTATCAATTCAGACTCGTCACAATTCAAGTGCTCAAGAGACATATGTGGCTGAAGGATATCACTGCTATAGATGGTCACTTCATACATGCTGTAGGGTGCACAGAGAATGAACAAGTGAATGAGTAAATTAGTGAACATGGACATGTAATCACTTTAAGTTTGTTGTATAGGGGAAGATTACAAACTTTCTCATATATATATTTTAAGTGTATGTTCTTGTGCAGGGATGCTGGGAACCAGCATATGTCAATTTTTTAATCATCTGTATTTTAGAATAAAACTTTTTCTTCCCCTATCAGTTAAACAAACAAACAAAAAATCCACCAACTATTTGCACCTAAATTTTGAAATAGTCATTGGCTGCAAACTTGGGGGTCTGTTGCTATAAAAATAAAATTCTTGATAGGCCTTTAGGAAAATTTAGACTTACCTAGGTTCATTATTTATTGTAATTTCAACATTATTCTAGATATATCTCCTATTGCAAGTCAAATTACATTTCAAAATAATTAAGTCTAGAACAGTTATGCAACTTGTTCCTTTGGTCTGAATACAACTTCAGGTTTGCTAATAAAATACTGTGTTATCTTCCAGTGGTGAATATATTAAGAAGTGATTAATGCCAAACACCTGTGTCCAACCAAGGCCTCCAGGTCAAGCATTTCCACTCTAACAACTGAAAGATTTTTAAAGGAGGAAGATATGAAGGGGAAGTTTAAAGGAATCTTAAACAATACTGTATCTTATAAAATATATTCTACTTAAGACAAAATTACATTGCAGGTAGACTCATATGAACCATTGTATAACTTTAATAATATAAAATATTTAGTTTATTAACTACAACAAATATGCCATATTCATAATAAGTTGCTAATATTAGAGGAAACTGAGTGTTGGGTATATGGAAATTTTGTGTATCTTCCTTGCATTTGTAACTAAATCTGTCATATGAACCAAAAGGCAATTCCTAAAAACTTATGGGGCTAGAGGGAAAGAAATAATTATTTATTGAAAGAATATTTTATTATTATTCAGAAAATATAGCCTTACTCTAATCAGCTCATATATTGTTCTTCTCCATAAAGAAGGTGATTTTAATTCTTTTATACTAGGATAAGTAGGAGTCTTTGGTATATTGGTGCAAAGGTACTTATCCAGCATAGGTCAGTCATTCCATTTATAATCTAAATATATGTGAATGACCTAAATAGTCCTGTTGCTTTTCCACCTTCTATTTTAGTCACTAAGTATCATCATAAATATTGGAGTATGAAGCCAAGGATCTAGAAAATCAACAGCTACACTTAAGTCATTATTTCCACATCATTTTACACATCCACTACACACCCCAGTAACTGTCAGAACTTTAAAAGGATGAAATTTAAAATTACATTAAATAACTTAATGTATTATGTTCTAATGAATGAATTTAAGGCCTTTCTGCCTAAGTCTATCAGTTCTATGGACATTCAGAATGGGCTGAATTAGGTGCACAACCTCTGGTTAGGTTTATAAATTTGTAACCATCTTCCTCAGAAGCAGCTATTTTACTTATATTAATTTATATTTAGTCTCCTTGGCTGAGACAGAGTGCAAGCTAATTGTATTTCCACAAAGTAAATATCTTAGTTCCCTTATTCTCAGAGTTGGAGGAATTTTTGTGACTTTTTTTTCCCCTTTCCAAACACACAAGCCATCGTGTGCAGTAAAGCATGCTTGTCAACACACATGTCAGCCAACTTTAAAAAGAATAGTCGGTGAAAAAAAATAAAAAAGTAAATTATTTAAGTGGAGTTGTAGAGGAAGCTTGAAAGAATTCTGTTTGGAAGGTTTCTTTGCTTCTCTCCGCCAATGGAAGGAAGCCCTGGATTCCTCACTAGTGAGCGCCTGTCATAACTAGGGCTGACAGTTCACATTGAAAATTCTGTTTTCTTCCTTCCCAGGAAAGCAAGTCAGAGTTAAGGCAACAAACTGTTCTTGGCAAGTGCCTGACTATTGTTTTCCCCTTCTTTAAATTTTCCATTTGGGTCTGGTACAGTATTTGTGAATGGTTTCCAGGATTTGGGGCCACAGACTTGAGTGGGTGTTAAACATTGAAAAAAAAGTGGAGGTTGTTTGTGGTGAAGTGTGACCTCTTGAGTGTAGCATTTGGGAAGAAGAAACATAACCCATGGGCATGTTGTGGAGGAAACACAAAGAGAATTGCCAGAGCACAACCACTGGTAAAATACCATTAAAAATATTTATTTTGAGCTGCAATTGAATTTGGTGGGGAGCTGTTTTAGGGTGGCATATTCGGTATGCATTGTCTGTCAAATTTAGTACAGCTAATGGAATCCCATTAACTTGGGCACACTAAGAATCACAGGGAATACAAGAACAAGTCAAATCATTGTCCAACACTTTGCTCTTGTGCAGAAGCTGTTAACAAGACTATTGTGTTTTATTTTGCTTTTTGAAGCTATCCTATCAGTGAGCAGTTCAGATTCTCTGTCACAAATTTTTTCCAAAGCAGTTACAGAGGGTCAACGTATGCTTCATTCCAAGGGGACAGTAGGCATGACTTATTTTATGCAAACTTTACTTAGAAAACTCCAAATCTAACAAAGCAGGTGAACAAGTTTAGAGGAGAGGCGAAGTTCTTCACAATAACGGAAGTGATCATTTTAGAAAAAAAATTCTCTTTAATTTTAGAAAAGTCCTCTGTATGTTAAATATACATACTTTTTATTAGTTATTATTATTATTATTAATTATTATTATTATTATTATTTTGCAGTACCGAGGAACCCAGGGGCATTGTACCTCTGAGCTATACCCCCAGCCCTATTTTTTATTCTTTTTATTTTTAAAATAGGGTCTCACAGAGTTGCAAAGGGCCTCGCTGAGTAGCCGAGGCTGTCTGTGAACCGCAGTCTTCCAGTCTCTGCCTCCTGAATGCTGGGATTACAAGTGCGTGCCACCTTGCCTGACTTAATTCTTTATTTTGAAACAGGGTCTCACTGAGTTGCAAAGGGCCTCACTAAGTAGCCGAGACAGTCCTCAAACTACGATCCTCCTGTCTCAGCCACCCCAAACACATTTTATTATTTAACCGTTCCTTCTAACTTTTGGAGAATGTTTTATTTGCACTTCTACTGCGTCACAAATAATGTTATCAAGTAGGAAATCACCCACGAGTACATCATCATCAGGGAAGTTACCAGTGTAGCTATAGTGGATCCGAGTAGATACAGACAGACATGGAAAATGGGACAAACACATAAAATCCCTGCAAATCGATTTCTGTGTTTGTTTAATACCCATATTTGTATATACTACCACTTGTACATGGAACAGTGTTGCTCCACTAACTGACTTATCGGTAGATAATACAGTATTTGCAAGACCAGTTCATTAAGGTTAATTTGTTCAAAAATATTAGAATCATTAATTTCTGGCTCATCGCTAATGGCTGCTCTCAGCCAGGGTCTTGCTTCATCATTAGTGTCACGGAGATCATAACTCACACCCAACTGTTTTTACACTATCTAATAGAATCAATTGATGCCACGGTTGACAAGATGCTGTTTTGCATTTTGTCATCACACTAATGTACATGGCTTAAAGGCATTGGCATCCATAATGTGGGGCAGTTTTGTAGGAGGCTCGAATAGGCTGAAGCCGCAAGGGCCATTTCCATAAAATATTAATGAAATTGAAAAATACACTGGGGTTGAAGGCTTGTCTGCTAAATGTAAGGTAAAATCTATTCTGTTCTGCTTTCTGATGACTGTAATTAGCAGCCCTAATTAAAAATTCAAACCTTGTGTATATTTGAAAGCATGAATCTTAGCTCGCATTGTGTTTATTTCCTTTACAAAGTATTTTATTTTATAACACTAATTGAACAGGATCCTTCCTAGTCCGACAGCCACAGCTGGCTGGAGCCAGTTTATGTATCCAGTCTCTCAAGACTACTTCCTTTTGTAAGCAATAAAACATCTTTAAAAAACATGTATATGCTCTCTATGAGCCATTAACTCTGTGCCACCCAGCACCAGGCTGGACCTCTCCCCACATATTGTTTTTTTTTTTTTTCTTCACTTAAATGTGACCTCTTTGAAGAGGCTGCTTTTTTCAGATCTTCAATATTTAATGTGGATTTACTTACATTAAATGACCACCTTCCTGAAGGAGCGAAGGCCCACTTCTGACATTATTTATGAACAGCATACGCTGTGCAAAAATGTGGAAGGAATTGCCTGGGAATACCTATTAGTTCTGGTAGGAAAACCTACTGTTTATCATTGTTCTCTAAACTTAGTTTCACATTTGTGGACAGAATGTTGTGTCCTCACTGGGGGCGGGGGGCAGAGACAGCAACCAGAGTCAGAGTTGATTTAAAGGAGAAGAGAGACCAGGTGGAGGGCAGGGCCAGAGCCAGAAGTAAGTCAACACCAGGGTCTGAATAAGTCAGAGATGTAAAAATATCCTTCTTTTTAGTAATAAAAAAAGATCTTTATTTCAGATACTACCAATTATTGACAGAAAAACACAATAAAAGAAAAAATGACATCTGGATGCTCATCAAAATATTTTGGGAAAGGGAACTCCTGCCCCTTCTTTGGTCTGACTATGCTTCTCTTTCTGAATATCTATTTTCTCAGCAGTAAAATGGGCACATGAATCATTGCTTTAAGATGTTTTGTCTACCTAAGAGGGTTCTATGAAAGCACTTTGATGATTTTGTGATGGCATGTAAATACAAGGCCTTCATTAGAAGTACATTCATTCTCTACAAGTGGCTCAAACCACAAAGATAAAATGAAAGCAAACTGGTGATCGATACCATGAGAACTCTTCTTAAAGTATGTGCAGCCCATTAACTCATTCATTGAGCTGGGTCTGGGATTCAAAGATAATATGTAGAGAACAAAGAAGTAAGTCACTTCCTTTTATTCCTTAATGAAATTTTGTTCTAATTTTTTTCCTGGAAACTCTAGTCTCCATAAGATATTGGAATTCATCCGAGTGAAAAGTTAAATATTACATTGTACTGAAATATTATAATTGCCTATCTTCCAATGCATTGCTTTAAATGATGAAATGAAAACATAAGCAACTATGATTGATGGTAAAAGGTTAATAGCACTATTAAAAACCAATATTTTTCAATATTGGGAATTAAATAGTTTATTTCACATAACTACAAACTATTTAGATTATAGAATCATGTAGTCTTTGCCTCAGGCATGGGATCTATATTCCTTACACATGGAGATTTCTCACCAAAGGAAATGAAAGTTTTTCTGGAGTAAGGAGTATTGAACATGAGGCTATTAAGAGGATATGAGACCTGCTAATATTTGGATTATTGATTTTTCCAACTGACAAATGTTACATCCCCCCCCCCTTTGCCCCAAATACACATTTACTTAATCTATCGAACGGTCAGCTGCCTTCTTCTCTGGGAGGGGAGGGAAGAATTAATAATTGTATTTCATGGGAGGGAATCAGAGTCAATGATTTTGTGGATGGCTGGGGTATGTGGAAAGGAAGCAGGCTTGGAAAAAGTGGGAGCTGGTGAACAGAAGCTAGCTAGAGTCCTAGACCTGGGCCAATGTCTGCAGAGTACACTCCAGCCCCAAAGCCATGGGCTGGGTGAACAGGGCTGTCATGAAGGACGTGCAATTGGTCTTAAAGGCGTGTTATCACAGGACCTTGTCTGCCTCTCCCTGGGGAATCTATGAGGGTAGGTATTTTCCTCCATGCTGAATAGAGGGAGCTGGAGGTGGTCAACCTTCTGGAGGCAACAGGGCTGGTAAGATGCCCCCAGGCACATGAGAACCCGAGGTCCACTTCCTCTCACTCTCATCTTTGCCTCCAGATCATGCTAAAGGCCGAGCCATAGGAAACCACCCTCAGCTTCGTCCCTAGCAGAGCTGCACCAACACGGCTTTCCCCCAGAATGCTCTCCTCTCGGAAGCATCCCCACCAGCTCCCAGTGGCATTAGCCACTCTCTTGCAGAGCTGCTCTTTGTAGCTGTCACTTGGTTCAACAGGATCCTACCCCCTCAAGCAGCTTGCCTGTTTGCCAGCCAGCTAGACTATGATGACAGCTGACTTGCTTCTCTGAGCAGAGAAGGCTCCAGGTCCAGTTCAGAAGACAGGTCACTCCTTCATCCCCTGGATTTTACCCTTCATGTTTTCTCTACAGAACAGAAACTTAAAGAAAGAGTACCGAATTTTTTTTTAGAAAATTCACATTACAGAAAAGAGTAGAGCAGCTCATATTTATGTGGGGTAGAGAGGTAGCGTGTTGGCGTGTGAAGACTTCCTTCCAGGATCCAGTATCTAAATCAGCATCAGTGCTGACTCTAGCCACATTTCAAAACTCCACCGAACCCTTTGGAGGTTTTGTACTCTAACAGCAGAGACTTCCCCTGCATCACCAAGCCCCAATTTCCTCATGTTACCTTTGTATCAGATTCTATTTTTATAAATAAATGCGGATATAGTTATATCAAAAGATACTCAAGAGAACTAGACAAGCTATCCACTTTCTTAAATTGCCTCTGTTCCCCCCCAAATATTTTCCCCTCTCTTGTCTCCCTTTTATCAGAAAGGTAGTTGCCAGCCTGACACACACATGTGGTATACACTTGTAATCCCAGTATTTGGGAGGCTGAGTCGGGAGGATCCCAAGTTCAAGGACTGTATAGTTGAAACCCAGTTTAGAAATAAAAAGGGCTGTGGTTACAGCTAGAGGTAGTCCACACAGCCCCTTGCCCAGTGGAGTGTGCTCAAAGGCAGCTAGACAGAGGCCAGCTGACTGAACTAACTCCTCCAAGAATGTGAAGGGGCCCTCTTACCACTTGATGCTCGGCAGAGGCACCTCCACAAGAGCAGTAATGATCAGTGGACGTGGGTTTGCACCCGTCTTTCCATCATACAGATTACCTACTCATGGGCTTTGCTTCTGAAGAATCTGGATGGAATCCGAAAACGGCCATTCATAGAGTAGGGGCTTCTAAGCCCCAGACGGAACTTAGTTTATATCTGATTGGTCTCCACAGGTGATTTACCCATTCTGTATGATGATAGGCTTTTGTAGCAGGGCTCCCTGCTCATAGATAAAAATTAAGGGGCAATGCTCACAACTGCATGATGAGGGAGAGAGCCATTAGCTGGTTAGTTTTGGATTCGTCTGTGCAGACTGCAGTTGTCTTTTTTGTTGTTTGTTTGTTTGTTTATCAATCTGCATATGGTATTTATATATTGATTGATTGATTTAAAATCCACTGGAGAAGAAAAGAGCTTACATTTAAGAGTCACACAGTCTATCAGTGGTACATATTCAAGAGTAAATAGTGATGGGGCAGAATTCATAATGAAGAAATATATCCCCTACAGCTGAGGATGATGATGCATGCCTGTAAGCCTAGTACTTGGGAGACTGAGACAGGAGTATTGCAGAATTGAGGCCAGCTTCAATAACTTAGCAATACCCTCAGCAACTTAGCAAAACCCTATTTTAGGGGGTATCGCCTGGAGGTAGAATGCCCTTGGAACACATAAGACACACAGAGAGAGAGAAAGAGAGAGAGAGAGAAAGAGAGAGAGAGAGAGAGAGAGAGAAGAAAGATTCCACATTGCCCCCCCCCCAAGCACTGTGAAGTCCTAGAAAGGTCTTTGTGATTATAAAAGATTAAGAATCCACTCCCTAGATTATCTTTAATTTTTATCTTCCCCTCTTTGGATCAGCCCTTCTCCCATTATCCATTGGAGTCATTTAATGAACCACAAATACTATGTGTGTTTTACTCCATGAATTCTCCCTGCCTGCCCATGGATGAAGAACTGGTGGGGTCCACACAGGACTTGAGATGAGAGATGTACACTAACTACAATTCTCCAGCTTGTTATTGTTGTATTATTTATTCCCTATATAAGATATTTCTTCTGAGATGCCCAAAGTACTTTCCTACTCACTAAATAAATGATTAACCCTCAGAACCCTGCTAGGAGGCAGGCTGATTTGCAAAGATGATGGGACAAGGAGGAGGAAACTAAATCCCACATGTGGAAAATAACCATCCGTCACACGGGTGAAGACCGCAATTTCTGGTTCTCAAAATGTGGAAAGTGGGGATTGCTAACCAGTGAGTCTACTACCTTGAAACATGTTCCTTCCTCTCTGGTCCCCTCCCACAGACACCCTTCTCATCCTGGACACTTTCACATATCAATTAGGTTCCCTGCAAAGGCACAGGTAGGAGAGCATATGCTATGATAAACATGACTGCATTTCCTAAACTTACCATTGACCTCATGTCCCTGAATTGCAAGCCATACAGGGTTTTGCTTAAATTAATTGGCGCTGTCCTAAGGCTGAATTGATGCCGGCACCGAAATCTGGATTATCTCAGAATTTAAGCTCTTCCTGTGGTTCCAACTGAATTTATCTTATTTCTGAAGGAAAGTGATACCCAGCCGATGTCCATTAAGCCGAAGAAATACACACTGTATCTCAGCAAGGTGCAGGGAAAGCGCGTATCACAATGCCATCTATGGTGAAATTGGCGAAATTAGCCAGCCAGAGCTGTTATTAGTTCCACCAGTCATCTGTGATGTAGGATCTCTGATCAGACGTACCAGAAAAATTCCTTGGAACTGAGACTTTAGGAGACATTTGTATGCAAATATATTTATTTCTTTGAAAGTTTTACTGATTCATGGTGCCTGCCTGCCACTCTCTACTTCCCGCTGTGTCTTACCAGCATTAGAAGCTACCATTGGAGCTGGGTGTGGTGGCGCATGCTTGTAATCCCAGCATTTGGGAGGCCGAGACAGGAAGATCACGGTTCCTGGACAGCCTCAGCTACTTAGTGAGGCCCTTTGCAACAGTGAGACCTGTTTTCAAAATAAAAAATAAACAATAAGGCTGGGGTGTAGCTGGGAGATAGAATGCCCCCTGGGTTCCATCCCCAGTACTGGAAAAACAAAGAAGTCACCACTGGTTTAGCTGTGTTTATTTTCTTTTAAGTCACCATGGAGTCCCTTCTTCCTCAGAGTGGTTAAAGCTGATCATTACATTGATGGTATTCTACCTTTTTTTCTCTTCCACATCAATGCAATTTAATCAGTGTCCTTTCCTGCATTCTCTGTGACTTTGGTTGAACATATCATTTCTTCTGATCATATCACTCCCTTGCTTAATACTTTTTGAAGGGGCCCTTTTGAATCTAAAAAATCTTCAGGTAAGCAAGTGGCTGGGGGGATGTCTGAGCTTCCTGCAGGTGAAACAGCACACTGAGGCCAGAGGAACGCTGATCCTCCTGTCTGGCCAGCCCTGTCCACTGTGGCTTCCAGGTATCCATGCCTGCTTGGTTATTTGATTAATAATGGCATATCCAATTCGGGCATAATGGTGCACTCCTGTAATCCCAGTTCTTGGAAGACTGAGACAGGAGGATCACAGGTTTGAGGATAGCCTCGGAAATATAGTGAGACTCTCAGCAACATAGAAAGATCCTGTTTCAAAGCAAAAATAAAATAAAATAGGCTGGGATGCAGCCCAGAGGTAGACTGCCCCTGGGTTCAACCCCCCGTACAAATAATGATGATCATGGCACATCCGGAATAAATAATCAAATGAGGCACGTTCTTAGCTACTTAGCCAATCATGCTATATCCAAATTCAACTGTAGCTGTACTTTGGCTGGCTCAGTGTCCTCCAGCCTTCTCTGAGAGCCTTCACACCATTTCTTCTGCCTGGAATGAATCTCATCTTCTCATTTTTGCCAAGACGAATTCTTCAGATTATTAACATAAATCTTCAAAAACATCTCGTCTCCTCAAAGGGCATTTTTTTGACCACTCAACCTAAACTGTCCTCCCTCTTATTTATTCACAAAGTATCCTATAATTACTCTTTATGGACTTTTTTTTTACAATTTATATTGCTATATTTATTATGTTTATCTATTTAATATGTAACTTCCCCCAGAAGACTTTAAATTCCATATGGACAGAGATCTGGTCTCTTTTCCAAGCAGTCATGCAATGCTTGTTGCATATTATCATTCAATAAGTATTTGTTTAATAAAAAAAGTGAATAAAAATGCAGACCTGAGGTTAAAGTAGATATAAATTTGGTTTCTGATTTACTTTTTATCCCTGTTATCTTGAGAAAGTAATTTATTATGTGCATTTCTGTTAACTCTTCTATAAAGAAGAGCAACAATAGCTATCTGAATAATTATGACTATTAAATTAGGTTTATATGACAGATAAGAGATGTCAAGCACTCAAGAAATGTTAGTACTCTTCAAGTTAGGATTTGATGTCCAGAATCCTAGTTTTTCTTCTATTGTCATGAAGTACCTTCTCATTTTTCTTTTTTCTCTGTAGCTTCCACATACGATCCTTAACTTTCTGAGACTAAATTGTCTCAGCACGATGTTCTTTAGTTCCATTCATTTTTCTGCAAATCGCATGATTTTGTCCTTTATGACTGAGTAAACCTCCATTGTGTCTATCTACCACACCTTCTTTATCCATTCATCTGATGAACATCTAGTCTGGTTCCATGACTTGGCTTTTGTGAACTGTGCTTGTATAAATATGGGTGTGCATGTATTTCTACAGTATATTGACTTTAATTATTTTAGAAATACTAAAGAAAGGTATAGTTTAGTTATATGATGAGTCTATTCCAACTGTTTTGAGGAACTTTCATACCAATTTCCAAAGTAACTGCATTAATTTACAATGCCACCAACAGTTTATAAGTATTCCTTTCAGAATCCTTTAATTTTTAATTTTTAATTTTTTGATGATGCTGGGGATGGAACCCAGGGGCATTCTACCTCCAAGCTACATCCCCAGCCCTATTTTTTATTCTTTATTTTGAAACAGAGTCTTACTAAGTTGTAGAAGGCCTCACTAAGTAGCTGAGGCTGGCCACAAACCCGTGATCCTCCTGTCTCAAGTACTGGGATTACAAGTGTGCCACCACACCCAGCTTGAATTTTTTAAAAAATCTGGTAAGATAGAAGGATCTCATATTTTTTGTCTTCTGGTTGGCCATTTTTCTTACAAGCTATAGCAATTTTGACACTTCTATGGTTAAGAATATAAGTTTATTTTTATCCTATAATGTACAGAATAAATCTATATAACTAGAGTTACCCTCACTAATAGTGTGATCAATTTTCCTGGAAACACCCCTAGTTACTCCAGTTGCCTGATGTAATTATTAGTGGAACCCATTCACACTTAAAATGTGACAGTTGGGCCAGGTGTGGTGGCGCACGCTTGTGATCCCAGCATTCAGGAGGCTAAGACAGGAGAATCGGTGTTCATGGACAGCCTCAGCTACTTAGTGAGGCCCTATGCAACTCATTGAGACCCCTTTTCAAAATAAAGAATAAAAAATAGAGCTGGGGATATAGCTTAAAGTTAGGATGCCCCTGGGTTCAATCCCAGTACCAAAAAAAAAAGTGACATTTGAAACCAAAGATACAATCTCCTAAACAATTCACTTCTCCGTATGAAGTTGGAGTTTGCTTTGCTTAAAACATAACTACACCTCATTCATTCATTCTCTTGCTCTCGCTCTCGCTCTCACTCTCCCTCTCTCTCTTGACAGGGTCTTTCTTGAGTTGCCCAGACTGGCCTCAAACTTGTGATCAGCCTCCCAAATTTCTGGAATTGCAAGTACTTTGGAGCCATAGTTCCTTCCATCATCTTACAGTTGCTTCATAATTTTGCTCTTATTTATTACTCGGTGCAAAGAAGGGCATTCACATAACAAACATAAATATCTGATGCTGGAAACTATGCAAGTTAAGGGGTTACACAAAGATTCTTTTAAACTGAAGTGAATTAACTATTGAGGCCAAATTAGTTCATTAAACATTACCTGTACACAACTTCAACTCAAATCTACGAAGCAAATTTAATATGCACCTGGAAAAGTTTGTCATCTTGTTCTGGGTTTGGACCCTTCCTTTTCTCTGTTTGGAACAAGTTTTCTAAGTTATCTAAGATTCAAATACTGCTTTTTAAGTAAAACTTATCTACAAAGGTAAACTTAAAGAAAATAAAGATTTAGTAGTTAATGAATAAATAATGGCCAAACCTACATAATTTTAGCCCTTGAAATCTTACTCTTTTATCTTTAATATGCTATTTCTTCTTAACTCCACAATTGACTTAATCTACATAGATATGACTCAATTGAAAATTTATATGGATGTTTGATTATATGTAAACATACATATATTTTTGTATGTATATGCATATGCTCATATGTATATATCATCAAAATGTTTCTATCAATAGTTGTCAAATATCTCTCATTCTCATACATAGTGTTTATTTTCCATTATTTCCAAGTTTTATTCAGATGATACTGGACCTAAAATAGAAAAAATAATATGTAATAAGAAAAGAGAAATTATAAAAAGAAACAAATTGAGACAAGATTGGGCCAGGCATTTGGAGGGGTGATGCTTCTGAAACTCTACATGTCCTTTTGTGTTTTACCTTCTAACTCTTGTGTTACTTTCTTAACACACATTAGATAAGTATGTCTGTGTACACCAATTGATAGTTTGCATTAAAATCCAATTCTACATTTTGTTGAAAGGTTTTAAAATTTCTTTTCTAATTATTTTATTATGATACAAATAGTCTAATAAATTTAAGTTTCACTATTTGGATTAAAATGACATTTTTTCTCTAAGACAACCTTTCTCTATACAACCTTTATGAAGATAGTGATATTATTAAAAATAGAGCATTCTTTTCACATTGAAAATACAAATGTCCTTAATCAGATGTAGTATTATATATTTCAATATTTAAATTTAAATTATTGCCAGGCGTGGTGGTGCACACTTGTAATTCCCGCGCTTGGGAGGCAGAGACAGGAGGATCGCGCAGGTTCTAAGCCAGCCGCGCGCGCTGGCTTAGGAGACCCTGTTTCCAAATAAAAAATAAAAATATAGGTCTGGGAGTGTAGCCTGGAGGTAGAAGGGCTTCCAGAAACCCCAGTACCACTATATATATATAAAATCTTGCTTTATCCATTAAAGTTTATTACCATTTACTTCATCAGATAGAAGTAGAATTGTGCCACTGTGGAGAAAATTTCAGTTCTTGAATCCAAATAAGAGTCTGTCTGGTTTTATTTCGGAATATTTTAAGTTCCACTATTCATTGAGATTTAACAAACCATTGAAATACCTTACAATAACATCTCTAACTAAATAATATAGAGCAGATATTTCTGATCTGGAGGTTTGGGCATCAGTCAGATTTTTTTAAAGGCAGAAAATATACTCTTAGATAATACAAGGATATTATTCATATGTCAATAACACATTTATGCATATTAGTCTAATGGAAATGAGTTTGCACGTTTCATTTTGATTCATTCTATTTCTGACTTTCTCCCTTGTATCACCCAAGGATAGACTTCACAGCAGTCCTTCCTCCATGGGCCGTCATGATATCCATTAACCCCATGCTTCACTGGAGTGCATTCCCCAACAGCGAACACAAAGTGTCACTGTGACTACATGCTAATCGACTAAAATTCACAGTAAAACTTTGCCAAAATTTGGAATTCCCTTACTTGCAAATGAATGTTTTATTTGAAACTTCTGTGATCAATTATCTTTCATTTAATTTGGCTGAAATTTGAAGGTTAATTATTTTTTAAAAATTTTATCTGAGTCTTTTGTATATTTTAAGGTGGTTTTTTTGGGGGGACTCAAGAAAATCAGAAAGCAAGAGAACAAAGATCTTGAATGTTTCTGTTTTCATATCTGATGACATTTGGATTAATGTGCATTGAAGACAGAAATTGTTGTGTGGAAGTTGATAATAACCTCACTGCACACATTTCTGGGCCACAATGTACCATGTGGTTTATCATTGTGCTAGAAAAAAATGTTCTGCTCAGAACAGAAAAAAATAATGCAAATCCCTAAATATACACAAAGATAAAATACTGTATCAAAGGATAATTTGAGCCTTGAAATCTTGTAACTTTAAATCCTAAAACTTTTTTCCATATAAAATATGTTCCAGTAAGCAGCAGCTAATTTTGAATCTATTTTCCTATACTAAACAGAGAGGTTTCCCTGTGTTTTGTTTTTCTCTATCTTAGTATTATTAACTTTTCCGTATTTCTGGATATATAAATTTCTGAAATGAATATCTATAATTTTCAAAAATATATTTTTGCTTTCTGGGGTATAATATGAGCCATGCTTAAAGTGTTATTCCTATCTATAATATCTTACATTATTTTTTCCTTTTTTATTTGGGGCATGTTTTCCTTTAAACATGTCCCTTGAGATAGTTTTTCTCCAGCCTTGTCACTACCATTTTCTAAATTCATTACTTTTCATGATTATTTCAATACAGTAAGTTGTGGATTCTTATTTAGTTATTAGATAATAGATACCATAATGTGCTTGATTCATCTTCTTCTGTTAATCTGCACGTGACTTTGAAGAAAAGATGCTAACTAATAAACATCTAATGAAACCTTCCCCGTGTCTACTCTTTTTACTCTGGGCAAACAAACCACTTAATATTGGTTAGTGTATTTAAAAAAAAAATACTTACCTGAAGTGAAAAACAATGTTAAAAATTAGCTTAAAACATTGAATTCTTTGTTAAAATAACAGTTACTCATTATAATTATCGCTAACTCTATAATATCATTTGTTGAGACAGGATGATTGCAGGTTTGTGGTTAAGTTAGTTAGAACAAAAAAAAGAAGGAAGGAAGGAAGGAAAGAAAGAAAAGAAATTGAACCTGAGAGAAGAAAAATTGAAGACCAGGAGAGAAAAATGAAATGCAAGGGTCCAATAAGACATGAAAAATCCACCTGCTCATGCTACTTTCCTCACCTGAAAACCAAGCAGGAATTTCTGTGCTGCTGTGAATTTTGTGATTCTTCTCTTGTTGAACAATTAAGTGGGCATAGAGGTAAAGAGCTTCTTCTCTTCTTGGCCCTGTATGGCCCCAAATGAACTCTGAGCACTGCTAGGGAAGCCACCTCTTGCATTTCATAAGGCTGACCTGGAGAGGCTCCTCCTTGGCTGTCTAGAGAGCAAGAGGCTCCCAGAGTCAAGGAAGGTCTTGGCTGGCAGGTAGAAAAACAACTATAAAAGACGCTTTCAAAAACTCCATACATCTCTCAAGCCAGCAGCAGTCTCCAAGTGTCTTGCCTATGGAAAGTCAGGCATGTTTTGATTATCATGGCTGACACTCATCCAGGAGAAACAAAAGTCAGCTGTACCGAAAGTGAACAGAATATATAGCCAGGCATGCACCTGATAAGTAGCAGCAGCACCAGAGGACTCCGGCAATCTGGAGAGAAGAGGGCTCTGACTTCTCTCTACTGTCCAAGAGACACTGGCCATCATGCTAGCTTTTTTCATTTTTATGACCAAATTACTACTGCAATGTTTCTTTCTTCACCTATGTATCTTATTCTTTTTCTTCATTTGCATCAGAAATTGAAGATTCCTGCTTCCTAAATAATTCTCATTTATCAAAAGGAGGGATAGAAAAAGTGTGGGCGATGGAGGAGCAATGGACGTCAGCCATTCTAGGCCCAGTATGGGATTCTATTTGTTGGGGTGCAGTGATGCATCAGCATATATTTATTAAAGGAAGTTATTGAAGACAAAATTGCTACAAAATTATTTGGGATATTCATAGCTTTAAAATATATCAGATTTAAATTTTAAAATATTTTTAAAACATTTAACTTAATGTTGATTCATGAGCTTGCTGTTTTTTTTTCTGAAGCATTGGGTCTTTGGTATACCTCTCTATTTTCCATGGGAGGCAATAAAGTATCTGAGAGCTCAGGTCTCATGAAGCCTCCGACCCAGAAGAACATACAAGGCAAAGGTTTCTTTGCTTACAGAACAGTGCTCATTATACAACATTAAGTTGTTGTCTTAATAATAAAGAGACGCCTACATTTAAAATGATGTGCAATCTCAAAGAAGCTCAGAGTAGACTGGTGATTATCAGATGCTGGGGAGAGTAGGGAGAAGGTAGAGAGGTCAATCGGTGGGTTATGGTTTGTTAGGAGTAAGAAGTTCTGGCATGCTATCATACAGTAGGGTGACTCATAGCAATTATGTCTCAAAAAGCTTGGAGAAAGGATCTGTAATGTTTTCACCAAAAGGAAAAGATAAATATTTGAAGAGATAGATAGGTTTAACCTGATTTATATACAACCTGATTGTACATATAATCAATACAAATATTGATTTATATTCAATACATCTATATACAAGATATAGATGTATTGAAACAGCTCATGATACCCCATCCATGTGTACAATTTTCATGTTTTATATGTCAGTAAAAAGCAAATTTAATAAAAAGAAAAATGTTTTTAAATATTATATGAAAAATCAAAGGACATAGGTAGGCAAAGATGAATGCTTATTCCTTTGCTTTCTAAGTGCTGCTATAACTTAATTAAGTAGCTTGTTAGAGGACAGGAAGAGAATGGGGAAGGTGGGAAATGTGGTTGGATGGCATATGATGTGGCCACGTGGTGCTCCCCACCTTTCCCTAGGCCCAGTCTTCTATCTGCTTCAGTGGCAGCCTCTGAACTGTGACATCTGCTTCAGATTCTTTGGTCCTCTCACCTTCCCATTAGCCAAGCCACCAACCCCTTGGCACTCTGCTCCACACTGGAGAGATGCCTTCTAGATGTCTTAAAGTTTCCTTCAAGATGAAGTTTAGATATTTTTTAAAAAGTCAATAAATTGTATTTAAAACATTTCTATATTTGGAAAAAAATAGATTGTTGATGGCTTTTGCTTTAAAACGCCAAGATGTAGAGCTTTTAAATATGTATCTGGGAATTTAAAATGTGTTCCAGATCCTCCATGCCTGTGAGTTTTGTTTGCATTTGAGGAAGGTCTCTGTCAGAGCAGAGTGCAGTGCCCCACTCGGTAACTCACCGGGGAATATAGAGATGCCAATTGAAATGAGGGATAAGCAAAAGACCCAAGATATAAGCCAGAAACTAGACCTTGACCTCAAGCTTATTTTTCCCTGAAATTTGGTAATAAGATAGCATATATGCTAAATTTCATCTTACCATGAAGACTGAACCTTGGATATTTCCAGTGCTGTGGTACATGTTCAGTGCCCTAAATTTAAACAGTTCTATTGATGTAGATCATGGTGAGGATGGGTAAGTGGAATGATGAAGGAGGCAGAAATAAAGGGCCTTATAGCATCCTTAAACAACAAGGACAGAAATCATTGTGACCCTAATCCCCCTCGCTGATTTCTTTTCAGAAAGGTAAAAAGTTCCTCGATCTTATCCAAGAGATGTAGAAGTCTTGCTACAACAATAACTCCACATTAGACACCAATGAGATGCTAGCCTTGAAATGCCTTTCAAAAACACAATTAATTACTTGGGATGTTCGGGGGCTCCCAATGTCTCTTTGCCTGCTAAAGCCCATTGCATACACATTGTACAATAAGTAAAAGAGAAATTATTTCCTAATACTAAAATAAAATGTTGGCAACTGTAAAAGTAAATACACTCCAAAAAGAACAGCTCTAGTCTTGCTGTACTTTCTATAATGGATACCTTGATGAAAAATTTCTTATTAAATTTATCGTGCCTTTTAATAAACTGGTTCTCCAAATATGAAAAGGCTGTGTTGATATACTGGGATTGTATGACTGGTAAAATAAAGGGAGTGCATATTTAATTCTGAAAGATAATAAGACAGATTAGGCCATTTTTTATTTTAAAATGTGCCTGTTTCAACATTTATAAGAGTAAGCAGATAAACCTGCCAACATCTTATGCAAAAAACTGGCTGTAATAAAATTTGGGTTACACTATTACACAGTTTTAGAACAAAAGTGGAGAAATCTAAGGCAAAATGATGATGACAGTGCCATTAAATCTTCTTCACAAATACTTATATGCCTGAAATCTTAAAGAACATTTAATGTGCTTCCAGTCCTGAACACTTGACAGCTTTTACATAATATTCTAAGCAAAGGTGACCCGATCCTCCTCTTCTGTTGACAGTGCGGCTGAAATGGCCCTCCAATAAATGAGGCAGGATTATCTAGCCAAGATGGCAAACAACAGCTTATAATATGTACCAGGAAAATCCCATTGTTCATTGGATCATTGCTGTCATGACTCATGGATCATGTCGGAATATAAAACACACATTTCCCTAGACACCTGGCAAGTTTTAAAGGGCAAAACTATGCAAAGCTGACTTCAGATTTAAAGACTGGTTGTGTGTTACACACTTAGAACCATACAATGTTCCACTAAAGGAAGCTCTGCGAGTCTTTAGTGTTGTGCTAGTATGTCATTGCCCTTAGTCACATTTTAGTGGCTTCAATGAATCTCCAGCTGAAAAATCATAGAACACAAAGAATACCTAAATATGAGTTGTGAGAAAATAATGAAAATAAATAAGCCCCCAAAAGTAGTTTCTAGGATTCGTCCAATACATCCAAGATACCTGCACTGATGTATCTTCATAAAAAGTGCTAATTTTGCCTCTCAATTTATGGGAAAATAATCAAAGACAAAAGCTTGGGTGTTGTCAATGCATTGCCTACAAGTCACCTGTTGTAAATTTAGTTTATAATGGTGTAATTAGCTGCCACATGGCCAGGTTTTCTAAATGTTCTTCCTCCTGTTGGAAGCTTGACAATTTGAATGCCACAGAATATCAATACTGATCTTTTACAGCCCTTTGCCAGAGCAGCCTCGGGATATGTTTAGCTGGCGAGGTAACTGCATTAGAGAATTGAGTTTGTTCTTTTTCAGAAGACAAATTCACTATCTTTCAAACCACTTACAAGGAAAAAATAGTCATTAAATACTTGTGTACAACTACAAACTAAACTTGTTAATAACAGGGATATTCTGGCATTGTAAAAGATATAGGACCTTTAAAATCAGAGATAGAATAGTACCTAAGAAAGGCAGACCGGGCATCGATCACAGCTGACATACTCAGAGAAATAAAACCTGTGGGCTGTGGGTTGCAACTTCTAACAGTTAAATTCAATGCAGAGGGTTGTCATATATAATAACAACAATAAAATAGATGCAGATGTGCTTGT
The DNA here is from genome assembly GCF_963383645.1 of Muscardinus avellanarius. Classification (NCBI taxonomy): domain Eukaryota; kingdom Metazoa; phylum Chordata; class Mammalia; order Rodentia; family Gliridae; genus Muscardinus; species Muscardinus avellanarius. Next base: position 172,469,719 of record NC_137787.1, read on the forward strand.
AGCTTCTTAAATGAGTAAGGGTATAAATAGGGTTTAGGGAAATATTGTAGAATGCAGCAGCATACAGCTGAGCCCAGAAATAAAAGTTGCAAGACTCGTTGCCAGAAAGAGAGAGAGAGAGAGAGAGGAAAAAAAAAACATTAACTGCTTTGTTTGAAGAACACTAAAAAAAAAAAAAAAACTAATGGTGAGCTTTCATTGAGAAATATTTTCATTAATATGGAAAGCCTAATTTACTTGGTTTTTTTAGAGAAACACTATAACATCTGATGCATACATAGGTATACAAGATTTTTCAACCTAGCCATAACTACACAGTGTACATGTTAAATTTTAAAAAGCTTTTCAAATTGTGAATAATCTCTAAGAAATCAGTGAAAACACTCTTATTTTTAAAAAAAACACACAAAAGCATGTAATTTCTGAATGATTTCTGCTTTATGTCAAATTGGGTTGGTATATTTTTATGGAAATCTCACCTACATCTTAAACTGTTATCATTATGAGCAGAATTTTAAGAACTGTAGGTGTTTGGTGGCTTTTGGAAAGCCATATATCTTTAATTTTTTTTCTAAACTATTACTTATTCCAACTTTTTCTGGCACTCCTGAATTGGCATCTCTCAGGCTACATATAGGGCAAGATTCGCTGGGGACACACTCCAGATGGCATTGAGATATTCCTGCAGCAATTGCATCCAGAGTTTGGCTGCCTTATCTATCAGCTGTGTGATAACTACAGCTTGGCTCCTAACTCTGACAATGCTTAGGCTATTGCAGAAGTGACCAAAAAATAGTCTTTTGGAAACACCCATCTCCTCATAATATAGAGGCCTTCAAAAAACTGTATTAACTAGGTTCATAATTGATTATGTAAATGCTATCATATAAAGTGGTATGGACCATTGGACATACCACTAGGGTACAGTCCACAGGGAATAATTCTCCTGACTGGAATATTTTTTCTTCTATTAAGAAATACAGAAAATAAAAATAATAAAGAAGAATTAAAATTTTCAAAATTAAGTGATCAATGTTTTCCAAGAACTAAATAAGTCATATGACATTCTTCTCATTTATTTTTCTAATAGTAGGAATTATGGTTTGATGAACTGAAATAATTTGTCCATAGCCTTGGATATTATAATGTAAATAGGTAAAAATGGTCTTAATATCTTCCACCAAAATTTCATAAAATATTTTATATAAAAATCATATATCAATAAAGATATATAACTGGGAAATTTATGTGACCATGTTTTTAAATATATCATTTTCTTTTTAATCATATGTACTCTGGGTTATATATAAAAATTAGGAAAAGGAAAATGTGTTAATTTAGTCACAAAAGTGAAACACCAATGGCAGTTTCTTATAACTTAGTAATTATTGTCCTATTTAAAATCATCTTTACTTGTTTATGCAGTAATAATAAAAGACACAATCACATTTCCAGTCTTTTAATAGATGACACCCAGATTGGCTCAAATTTCCCTGACTTCTAGCTTTGATTCTAAAATCCAGTTGATAGAATTCCAGTTATGGCTCCTACCAAAGGCACTTTTGTAAATAGTTGAGTGTATATTTTTCTCTTGGTTGTATAGATAGAGATGTAAATGAACCTATTCATTCTTTTCTAGGCTATATTATCATTTTACATTGTTTTATTGATATGAAAATATATACATACTATTATTTATGCCCATTTGTTTTTTCCATGTTAACTTATTTTTAATCAAAGCAATACATGCATTGTTTAAGTATTCAAGTATTTTCTCAAGGTTTGTAATAAGAAGTAAAGAAAATCACTTACAGACAGCATGCTAAAGGTTATTCAACCAATTATCTATCTAGTTATGGTGATTAATTTTTACTCAAAATGCTTGTGACCAGACGTATTCTAGATGTGAGAGTCTTTCAGATTTCTAAATATTTGCATAGACTTATTTCTTTTTGTGGTACTGGGGGTGGAACCCAGAGGCTTTCTACCTCCAGGCTATACTCCCAGACCTATTTTATATTTTATTTTGAAACAGGTTCTCACTAAGTTGTTGAGAGCCTCACTAAGTAGCTGAGGCTGGCTTTGAACCCGTGCGATCTTCCTGTCTCAGTCTCCTAAGCACTAGGATTGCAAGTGTGCGCCACCATGCCTGGTGAACATCTCTAATTTAAAAATGGAAGGTCTGAGAATTTCCAAAATCCAAGCCTTTTTAATATCATGACAATACTCAAAAGGTTTTTAGATTTTGGAGCACTCTGGATTCCAGATTGTTGGACTAACGGTGGATTCGGTCTATAGTGGAGCTCACCTCCATACTGTGTTCATTATCCATAGCACACTGACTAGGTTTGCTTCTTGTTATTAGTACTTGAAAAGTGTGACTGTAGTAGTGGTATTTTGTTGCCTGATTTTATTTGTATTTTAGTAACAAGCTCAGGTCAGTTCTTTCTAACTATGCTAGTCTCCATAGGAAGTATCCTCAGAAACTTTCCTGAAAGAGGACATTGTAATGTATCAGTGTTTCTCCAACCCACAAAAAATGAATACATAATTTTTTTTTAAATCTCATTTTGCTTTTTTTCTGGTTGATTAAGAAATGTAAAATACCTTCAAACTTTATGTATATATCCTCCTCCAAAAAAATCTCCCTCCTTCACAATTCATAAGGCTGACCACTGTATTATTTAGGATAACCAATTTACCTGCTACAATAAAGAGGCAAGGAAACACTAAAATCCCAATGTCTTGACACACAAGAATTTCGATCTCAAGCAAAGTTGGCTGTGAGTAGAAGGAACTTTGCTCACTCTGATGCCTCAAGGATCTAGGTTTCTTCCATCTGGTGACCCCACTAATTAGGTAACAACGATTTCCAAGGTGACCACTCTATAGGATGAGTAAGAAAAAAGGGGTCACATGCCACCTCAAATTCTTTGGCTCAGAGGTGAGGCATTTCATTTCATTTCCTCTGTCATTGATTGGCTGTAACTTATCACTTCTCCTTAGCCAATATAAGGGAAGAGCCAATAGTGTCTGCCTGATGTTTAAAGAGAAGAGTGGTGGGCATCAAGCAGCACTAATGGCATTATGCCTTCGCTTTCCTACATTTCTTTAACAAAAGCTTTTTTATTCTTCTGATTACATCAGATAAATACTCAAGTTGATATGTCTTTGAGATATTTTTTAATTTTTATTAGTGCATTGTAGTTATACCTCTTAATGGGGTACAGATGGTAGAGGCATACATGCACACATCAGTCATTTAGCCCTTCCCTGGTTCCCACCCTATTACCTCCCCCATCCCTCCTTCTCATGTTATTGATCAAAATATGGCTTTCTTCCATGTGTAGTTTTCAGATACTGAGCTCTTCACCTGCTTGGGATCAATCATCCCCTAGAATCTTAGAATTTTTTACTTATAAAGAGGAAAGAAGGAAGAAGTTATATAGGCATCAGTTCACTGTTTCACATTCTTGAACACAAGTAAGGTATTTCATTTCTATTAGACGATTGAGAACTAGCCACATGACTCCATGTAGCAGCAAAGGAGGCTGGGGAATAGTCCTTATATGGACAGCCACATTTCAGATATAAATCAATACTGCAAAATAGGAAGCATGGATTTTTGGTGGACTACTAGGCATCACTGCCATACATCCAAAACACAAACTTAAAAAAGTGTCGTCTAATATTTAATGTTAAATATTAATTGTAAATAAATTATCAACCTACATTTAATAATCATAGTATAATAGAATCAGCACAGACTATATACCTTATAGAGACACAGTCTTTAAGAAGCTTACAATCTAAGGAAGGGTGATATGCATAAGGGGGAAGGGAATGGGGTGGGGAATTAAGAAAGGGATAAATGAATGATGTGCACATGTTTGCCTCTATCATCTTATACTCCATTAAGATGTATGACTATAATGTATCAATAAAAAATAATTTCCAAGTATTATGGTTTGGATAAAGAAAGTCCCCTCAAAGAGCTTATATATTGGCAGTGAAAAAAAACCTGTTCAGAGGTGAAATAATTGAAGCAATAAGGTTCTAATCTCATCAGTAGGTAAATTCATTGCTGGATTAATGGATTTATTGGGATTTGGCTGGAGGAGGTTGATCATTGGGGCCATGGTCACAGAAGGAGTATATGTCCATAGGGTCTCTCTCTCTTCCCTCTCCTCTCCTCTCCTCCCCTCCCCTCCTCTCCTCTCCTCCCCTCCCCTCCTCTTTTCTTCTCTCTCTCTCTCTCTCTCTCTCTCTCTCTCTCTCTTCCCTCTCTCCCTCCCTCTCTCTCTTGCTCTTTCTTTTTTTGCAGCCATTCCCTGAGCTTTATGTATATAACTTGGTCTAATATGGACTGAAATCTCCAGAACTATAAGCGAGCCTGCAAATAAATCTTCCTTCTTATAAGTTGTGGTTGTCAGCTACTTTGGGTCATAGCAGTGAGAATACTTACTGAAACATAAAGGTATCACAGAACAATAAGAGAAGACACTGCTGGCTCTTTTGCAAACTCAATCACATGTGAACAGTTGTGCTCTCCATAGGCTTTTGAGGTACCACGCTAATTTCTTCAGTATCTTTAACACCCAAATTATGCACTTCTTCAATTATAAATTAGTCTATAAACCATATACAAGAGTACAAACATATAATCATTATCCAGTGAATCCTATATTTGATGAATTAACAGTAACTCTTTAGCTTTTTAAACTGTTCTATATCTAAGCGAGAAATGTTCTCTCACTTATACACCGACCAAAAGTTTATAGGACCGTTCTTGATGCTAAATAGTTTGTGTGGGTAATTCAAAAGTAAAATATTTGTGAATAGGGAATATGGGCTTATCCAAATCTTTACCTTCACCTGCTGAAACATTGAAGGCCCTGATAAATGCTTGTTGAAGTGAATTGAGTAAAATTTATGGAAATTTTTGTTGAATTGGTGAGATGTACTAAGTGAGGTTACCATAGGGATATGTGTGAGATTCTAACTCAATATTTTTATTAATGTGTTGGGGGAAGATTCAGATCTCAAAACATACTCATAAAATTTTAAGATGATCCTAGCTTGGGAGGAGTATCAAACACCAGGGACACCAGAAATATAATCCAAAGAAGTTAGAACTGTCTACATAAAAAGAAACTTGGCCTTCAAAAATGTAAATGACTACATGCAGAAAAAAAAATGCTATGAATTCTTCCTAGGCAGGGGAATAAGAGAAATCTGGAGTCCAAGGGTGAGGATAATTTACAAATTAGATCTATGTTTAATGTGAAATAGCTATAAAAAGAGCCAGAGATCTTTTGGCTTGGATTTTGAGAGCTTCATGTAATAAATGGGCCAGTATTGAAGATTTTCTAATATCATGTGTTATGATTTCAACCAATATTATTGAGAATAAAAGCTAAACTATGAAAATAAAAGGGAACCAAAGATTAGAGTAAGAATAAAATCAATAACTAATAATAGTTTTCCTATAGTATGTATCTATTATTAGCTTCATAAGGTATTTTATTGGCATGAATAGCTTAATTACTTACTACACTGTCCATATTATACAATTTTATTTTCAGGACATCCTTTTAGGTAGAGATTGTCCCCATCTTACCAATGATTAGACATGCAAAGAGTTTACATAATTTGTCAGTCTAGCCTGCCAATCCAAAGTCATCCTGCTTCTAAATTTCATACTTGGATAAAACAAGTAAAGACTATATATACCACTTACCTAAGAATATCAGAGAATAGTTTCCAAAGCCAACATGAGCTATGTACTTTACAAAAAAAAAAAACAGATTGTGAAGCTATTTATGTTGTCATAAAATACCTCTTCCCCTGGACCATGATGTCAATATGAAATATAAGAGAATTTGTCCCTCATTAATCTAGGTTTCCTATCACAGATGCAAAGCGTCCTTCTATTGACTTGCCACTGCTGGGATGGGAAGAAAAACAGTATAAAACATCAGCTCCAACATCCAGCCAACAATTCATACACCCCCACCTGTTGGCTGTATGATCTCTTACAGATTTATCAATCTCTGGGTACATTTTTCTCAACAAAATGGGTCAATATTGTTTATCTCTTTGAGTAGCTAATAAAAGTGAAATGAGATAATGTTTGGGACATAGTGATTGCTCCATGCATGGAGGTTCTTATTGGCTGATGATGGTTATCTTGCATTTTCTGACAGAATAGCATGGGTTGTTCTATCTGGAAAAGGAGATCAAGAGGTTCATATGCAAAATGGCAATGATGACTGCCTTTCCCTACTGCCTGGTCCATGCTGTGTACTTCTTCTTTGCCTCTTTTTTCTTTTGTCCTTTTCTTCTCCCCCACTCTTGTTATCTCCATCCCCTCATCTTCTGAATTATTAATATATTAATATGCCTACCCACTTATACATCTTACTCATGAGTACAAGGAAATATGTTTCATTCAACATTTTATCCCATACCAGCAAGTACCTAATAAATAAATAAAATTAAAATGCTTTTTTATATAACAACAACTAAAAAGAAAACCTCCTCCTCAATTTTAAAAAATGAATAGATACTTGGCACAAATTTTTCTGGTTTGTTACTTATTTGTGCTTTAGGTTTAAGAACCAAGGCAACAAGTGATATGTTAAATATTCTGATAACTTTTAATCTAGAATGGAATCTTCAATAATTTATTAAAGAAGGAATACAAGACAAAAAAGTTGAGCAGCTATTGAATTTTATTAAGCCTTAGGCAAAAATCACATTCAGATCAAAGTAGTTTTCTGTAAAGGAAGTAAAAGGTAAAGAGGCATCTTTGTGAAGTGATGGTAAAAGTCAGAAGCTGTCCTTAACAGGCTACCATCTTTTTTTTTTTTTTTTTTTTTTGGTGGTACTGGGGTTCCTGGAAGCCCTTCTACCTCCGGACTACACTCCCAGACCTATTTTTTTTTTTTTTTTTTTTTGGTGGAAACAGGGTCTCTTAAGCCAGCACGGCTGGCTTCGAACCTGCGTGATCCTCCTGTCTCCACCTCCCAAGGGCGGGGATTTCAAGCGTGTGCCACCACGCCTGGCCAGGCTACCTTCTTTTAAGATACTGTTAAAATTTGCAGCAGGGCATACATGATATCAACACATAACTAAAGTGAACAGAAGAATACTTAGTATACTTTTTTGTTTCCTAAATGTTTTTGTTGCATTGCATTCTTGCTTTTTTATAATGCATTAAGTGAAATATCTTGATTGAATGTCAGGGTCCAAGAATATAAAGGAAAGAAATACATTTTATGGTAAGACATGAAGTGAACTCAATAAGCCAATATTCATAGACCTACACACACAGGTACCCAGAGAAACATGTCAATTTTTAAAAACTATTTATATATGATTGATTATATTAGTCTTTCCATCCTGATAATGAAAGCCATTGCATGACACACTAATATTCCAATGGAAAAAATAGTCGCAATACATGAATATGTTAGTTATCAGAATGTTCACAGTAAAGATCCCTCCAAGGCTTTATTAATAGCATTAGCATATATGTTGAGTATAGATGGTAAGAAATTTCAAGGATTTGTGTTTAAGAAGTACTTTGTGAGGATAAAGTGTTAAATGCAACTACACAGGATTTAAAGAAACTGAAATACATACATTGAGACTTGCTTTATTATATTATTTTTACTTTCCATAGTTTTTTTGTTTTGGGCTTTTTTTTTTTTTTGGCGGGTCTGGGGGTGGAACCCAGGGGCATTCGACCTCCGAGCTACACCCCCTGCCCAATTTTTTTTATTTTTTATTTTGAAACTGGGTCTCACTGAGTTGCAGAGGGCCTCACTAGTAGCTGAGGCTGTCCGCGAATGGCAAACCTCAGGTCTCAGCCTCCTGAATGCTGGGATTACAAGTGTGCGCCACCATGCCCAGCTTTTCCATAGTTTTTTTAACTTCAAATATAAACCTTCACTGACTAATGACAAAAAGGCTTGATCCTAAAGGGCAAGTCATAGCGACACCATTAGGGAAGCATTTAAAAAGTCTATAAAAGAAACCACATCCACCCAAAAGGAGTGATAACACTAGTATTGAAGAAGACATTTAAAAAATGAATTGAAGAATTGTTTTATTTAATTTGTGTTTAATGCCATATAAATTTAGTTTAAAAATGAGAGAAAGAGAAAGAGAGGGAAAAGATGAAAGATGGAAGAAAGAAAGAAAGAAAGAAAGAAAGAAACCACCCTATGTGGTTCTCTGAAATTTTTGTCTCAACCCACCAAGAGCCCTGTGTCAGCAATTCTCTTGGCTTCTGGACTTGTGGTTCAACATCCTTTTCTCTACTGTCTTGGACCTAACACTTGGCACCATCAAGTAATCCATTTCATTGCTTCTTTCTCTGATTTCAGTTCAAATTTCACTCCAACTACTCTCTCCTTTCTTGTCCTACCTGATCTCTAGAACTCCCAATTTCAAGAACTCCCTATGTAGGCAATACTCAACCAATTCCATTCCTCTGGAAGTGAGAATAAAATATTCAGTACCCTAGTGAAAATATAAAGGAAAGGAGACTGGATGCTAATTAGTAAATAATCTTCATTATATTATAAGTGAAATACATTTTATAAGAAACATCAGACCTTGTGCTTATATCTTTTTTCTTTATGATTTGTTCTTTAAATTTTAAATTCACATAACCATTTTCTAGATTAAATTGAGATTCATTTATTCTCAAAATTTTCTTATTAAGCTATTGAGCATTTATTCTGCAATATAAATGAGAATTTCTATTTATAAATTGCTATTACTTGGATAGAATACTGCAGAAGGCCCATCTCAGAAGACTGCATTTTTTATCAAAGACAAAAAAAAATCATTGGAAATTTCAAGATTGTCTAAAGCAGACTAACTTATCATCATTCATATGCTTTGAATCTAAATGGTACTTTATTAATATTTGTACATTTTAACATATAAAGTAAAGCCCTCTTTGATTCATGTACTTAACAGGTTTAATATCTTATCTCTCTTTAAGGATTTCAGAATTTTACAGTAAGAGAATCAACCAGATAAAACAGAACAAAAATATTCCTAGTAACTTTAAGTTCTGGTGAAATCCAATTTATTGATATTTGTGGTTATCAAATAATTTAGAAATCAGTTAGACGTAGGTTTACTTGCATGTGACATAAAATTCAAAATAGTAGTGGTGGCTTATTACAGAAAATAGAAGGTTATTTTATTTTCCCATTAAAAAGACCGGAGTTACAGTTCAGGACCAATGTGGTGGCCTCAGGGTGTCAGGAATATAGACTTTTCCCATTTTGTTTTTCCTCTCAGCAAAGGGTAACAGTTCTCAGAATGATCTAAAGGTATAAAATGTCTGGCTATAGTTTTTGCCATTTCATTGGCATTCCAGGTAGAAGGAAGGAAACAGGACAAAAGGCCTTGCTAATTCCTTCTTTAAAATATCATATTCTTACTTGCTTTTCATTAGCTAAAACATAGATCACCACACCCTGCTACTTATGACGCTTTGAAATGAGATCCTTTCACAGAACCATTGAAGACACTGAAATAAATTTCTTCCCTTCCTCTCCCCTCTAAGGAAGGACGGAGAATAGGAATGGGTGCAGGAACAAGTAACCGGAAGGCTGTACCTCAATGGATGATTCTGTTATTTCTCTTTTACTTCTGTTGCTTAATAATATAGCAAGTATTAAATTATAACTTCATAGAAATCAAATCACTTTTAAGCCATATAGCCTAAATCTCTTAGCTTCTTATTGATTGGAAAGGTTAATTTTGGTCATCAGACCAAAGATCACATTTGTCTTTATTAAGAAGACATAAATAGGTGTCACTAACAGGCCACTTTTAAGCTAATTAACAAAAGACTTCCTGTTTCTGGGTAGAAGGAGCTCTGCACAATGACACTGGTTTAATGAATCAAGTGGAACCGGGTTTCCAATCCCATTTACCTCTCCTGACAGAGCATTAAAGCTGTGTAACTGTACACATGGTCCTGGCAGGAGTCTTGTTCTTCAACACTGGGATGAAAATAAAGCAATTGTCCTGACCAGTTTGTGTCCATTTAATATTGTCAAATACTGTCTGTTTCTAGTTTACTGGGTAAATTGGCACATGCGAAACCACCATTGTAAATGTGGGCTCTGTGGGTGAGAAACATCTGGTCTTGTTCCATTTTTCCCTCATCTTAGTGTCCCATTCTTCTTCTTTTTTCTCATCCATTCCCAAATTCTGTGTCATAATATTTTATTTATTATGCTTCCTTTGCATCTCTCAAATGTATTCATTTCTCCCCAACCCTATTCTACCTGTTTTGAAATCAAACCAAAGTGTCTGAACTGGAAGTAATTTTGCCTCCCCTCTCCTCCACCCCAGGGAATATTTTTAAATGCCTGAAGGCATTTTTGACTGTCATGATTAAGGGACAGAGGAATAGTGATATCTGGTTGGTAAAGAGCAGGAATGCCACTAAAGATCCTACAATGTGCAGAACAGCCACCCAAAGCAAAGAACTACCCAGAACAAAGCAAAGAATGACCAAATGTCAGTAGTACTGAGGTTGAGAAACTGGTTAGGGTCTCAACTGCAAGGCTGCAAAAGATTTCTTACTGGTGTGCATATCCTGGTGTTCTTTCCTGGCAAACCCACCCTATTATATTATCAGAGTGATCATTTCAAACACAAAACCGATGGCACAGGATATTTATCTGCTTAAAATCCTAGAGCAATTTTTCATTGCCTCATGATCAACATCTAATTCTTCAGGGTGGAATCCATTACTTAATGGTATCCTTCTGTAGACATGGCCATGATTAGACCACCTTCACCATCCTATTCTCACCTGGTTTCCCTTGAAATATTGTGTCCTCTTGCTCAGGTTTAGAATGTCCCATCCTTCCTCCCTTCATTTGCTTAGACTAATTTCCACTGTCACCTTTTGTTTATATTTTTCTTCATATACTTTCATTGATATATTTTAATCTCACACTGTAATGTGTTCAGAGTGCTAGGGACATATATGCACACAGCACTAAGGTAGGATACTTTCTTTGGCTGGAGTTGGGGAGCCACACTTGATTCACTATTGAGGACATCTACTAAACATGCTGAACTTTCCATTTTGGTTTTTTTTTTTTTTTTTTTGGTGGTACTGGGGTTCCTGGAAGCCCTTCTACCTCCGGGCTACACTCCCAGACCTATTTTATATTTTTGAAACAGGGTCTCTTACACCAGCGCGGCTGGCTTCGAACCTGCGCGATCCTCCTGTCTCTGCCTCCCAAGCGCGGGGATTACAAGCGTGCGCCACCACGCCCGGCTTGAACTTTCCATTTTGGAATAGTTCTAATTTATTGAACTAGTTGAGAATTAATCCCAGACATCCTCGTGCCAGAACTGAAGTTCTTGCTTTGGTGTCTTGCTCCTAACATATTGCTCATTACATAAAATAACCACTGAAAATTTTTATTTTATTTTTTTTATTTTTTATTTTATTTTTTTATAACAATTTTTTATTGAACATAAATAGTATACATTTACACTATATTTGGTGCCATCTCCCCCCTGCCCCCACCTTCCCTTCCCCCCTCCCACCAATGGTTTGTCCAGGTTAACCATGTCTTATTCATAATTTTACACATGTTCAGGTGTAGACCCTCATTAATCAAGACCGGCCTTCCTCCTCTCCTATCTTACCATCCAAACTTAGCTAATATTTCCCCTTCAATATCTGGAGTCCCACTGGTATTCTTTGTGTTTCCTAGTTTGGGCATATTAGAGGAAACATATGTTATCTTCTTCTTCTGTGCTTGGCTGATCTCACTTAACATAATGTTCTCCAGGGCTTTCCATCTTCTTGCAAATGATATAATTTTGTTCTTCTTTATGGCTGAATAGAATTCCATTGTGTGTATTTCCCACAGTTTTGCTATCCATTCATCTGTTGATGGTGATCTGGGTTGGTTCCATATTTTGGCTATTACAAATTGTGCTGCTATGAACATAGGTATGCATATGTTGCTGTAGTTCTCTGAATTCAACCCCTTTGGAAAGATACCCAGGAGTGGTATAGCTGGATCATATGGTGGATCTATTCCCACCTTTCTTAGGAATCTCCACACAGATCTCCATAGTGGCTGAACTAGTTTGCATTCCCACCAACAGTGTAAAAGAGTTCCTCTTTCCCCACATCCTCGCCAGCATTTGTTGTTGTTTGATTTCTTTATGCTTGCCACTCTGACTGGGGTTAGATGGAATCTCAGTGTAGTTTTGATTTGCATCTCCCTGATGGCCAGTGATGAAGAACATCTTTTCATGTATCTATTAGCCCTTTGTATCTCTTCTTTTGTGAAGTGTCTATTTAGTTCCTTTGCCCATTTCTTGATTGGGTTGTTTGTTTTGCTAGTGTAGAGTCTTTTGAGCTCTTTGTATATTCTACATATTAGCCCCCTATCAGAATGGTGGCTGGTAAAGATCCTTTCCCATTCTGTAGGCTTCCTCTTTAGGTTATTGATAGTTTCCTTTGATGAGAAGAAACTTTTTAGTTTGATGTTATCCCACTTGTTTATTCTTGCTTTAATTTCCTGAGCTTTGGAGGTTTTGTTGAGAAAGTTACTGCCTGTGCCAATATGTTGTAGTGTTGAACCTATTTTCTCCTCTACTAACTTCACAGTCTCAGGTCTAATTTCTAAGTCTTTGATCCATCTTGAGTTGATTCCTGTGTTAGGTGAGATATAGGGGTTTAGATTCATCTTTTTACAAATGGTTAGCCAGTTCTCCCAGCACCACTTGTTGAAAAGGCTGTCTTTTCTCCAGCGTATGTGTTTGGCCCCTTTGTCAAAGATTAATTGACTAAAGATGTGTGGGTTTGTTTCTGTATCTTCTATTCTAATCCACTGGTCAGTATATCTTTTTTTTGTGCCAGTGCCATGCTGTTTTTACTACTATTGCTCTATAGTATAGTTTGAAGTCTGGGATTGTAATGCCTCCTGCGTGTTTCTTGTTATTGAGAATTGCTTTGGCTATTCTAGGTCTTTTCTTTCTCCATATGAAATTCATGATTGATTTTTCTAGGTCTCTGAAGAATGTCACTGGTATTTTAATGGGAACTGCATTGAACCTATAGATCAGTTTTGGCAGAATGGCCATTTTGATGATATTTATTCTGCCTATCCATGAGCACGGGAGATCTTTCCATCTTCCAAGGTCTTCTTCAATTTTTTTCTTTAATGTTTTATAGTTTTTGTTGTAGAGGTCTTTTACATCTTGGGTTAGGTTTATTCCTAGGTATTTTATTGGTTTTGAGGTTATAGTGAATGGAATTGTTGTTTTTATTTCTTTCATTTTGGATTCGTTGTTGGCATAAAGAAAAGCCACTGATTTCTTTAGGTTGATTTTGTAACCTGCGACTTTGCTGAATTTGTCAATCAGGTCCAGAAGTCTTTTGGTTGAGTTCTTTGGGTCTTCCAGATAAAGGATCATGTCATCTGCGAATAAGGATAATTTTAATTCCTCTCTTCCTATGTGGATTCCTTTGATTTCCTTCTCTTGTCTGATTGCTGCAGCAAGAGTCTCAAGGACTATATTGAAAAGGAGTGGTGATAGTGGGCATCCTTGTCTTGTTCCTGACTGTAGCGGAAATTCTTGCAGTTTTTCCCCATTCAATATAATGTTGGCTTTGGGTTTGTAGTATATTGCCTTGATGATGTTGAAGTACTTTCCTTCTATCCCAATTTTTTGCAGTGTTTTTAACATAAATGGGTGTTGGATTTTGTCGAATGCTTTTTCAGCATCTATTGCTATGATGATGTGGTTTTTGTTCTTGGTTCTATTTATGTGGTGAATAACATGTATTGATTTGCATATGTTGAACCAGCCTTGTTTTTCTGGGATGAAACCAACTTGGTCATGATGTACTATTCTCTTGATATAGTTTTGAATGCGTATAGCTAGTATTTTGTTTAGAATTTTTGCATCTATGTTCATTAAGGATATTGGTCTGTAGTTTTCCTTTCTTGAGGTATCTTTATTTGGTTTGGGGATTAATGTGATACTGGCCTCATAGAAAAAATTTGGAAGAGTTCCATCTCTTTCAATTTCCCAGAACATGTTATGCAGTATTGGTATTAGTTGTTCACTGAAGGTTTTGTAGAATTCAGCTGGGAACCCATCTGGGCCTGGGCTTTTCTTTGGTGGAAGAATTTTTATTGCCATTTCTATTTCTTTAGTTGTTATTGGTTGGTTTAGGCTTGCTATGTCCTCTTGGCTAAGTGTAGGAAGGTTAACTGTGCTTAGAAATCTATCAATTTCTTCCAGGTTTTCAAGTCTATTGGAGTATAAAAAAAAACATACTGAAAAGAAAGGAGTATAATGTAGTCAGGGAAATGCGAAGAGTTGGTGAAAGAGCTCTTTGGCGCCAAGGAAATGTGAGAAAATAAATTCTAGTAGCTCTTTTCCTGAGCTTCTAGAGTACAGCTGTAGGCATCTGACTGACCAGTGGTCACTATACAAATCTCAAGCCTTAAACTATTCTGCAGGCTGCATCCAGAAGATGTTTGCTCTACAATATCTAATACACCATGAAATGTTGTTAAGTTTATATTGGTCTTGAATACAAGGATAGCTGGGACTATGGTAGCTAGGTTTGCGTATGTAGTGTTTGAATTGAATCCAGGGCCTTGTCCATGCTAAACACATGCTGTACTACTGAGCCACACTCTCAGCCTGGTAGCTAAAATCTAGAGCATACATTATCACTGCTCTTGGATTGTTTCTTCGGATCCATTTTTCTTACGAGTTACCTGAGATCATAGACCTATGTTTCTTTTGTTTTCTGCCACCTGCTTGAGTTGCTCTACTATTTATTTATTTATTTAGTTATTTATTTATTTATTTGGTGGTACTGGGGTTCCTGAAAACCCTTCTACCTCCAGGCTACACTCCCAGACCTATTTTTTATTTTTTATTTGGAAACAAGGTCTCTTAAGCCAGCGAGTCTGGCTTCGGACCTGCACGATCCTCCTGTCTCCGCCTCCCAAGCGCGGGGATTACAAGCATGCGCCACCACGCCCTGCCTCTACTATTTTTTTACTGTTCTCTTTTAGACAAAAATTTATTGATCCTAGTGTTGACCCTGAAAATCTTCCTGGACTCTGTGGACTCTGTCTTCTGATTCCGTGGCACATAGCTGCCTTGCTTTGGGCTGAACTTTGGGACTTTACTTGGGCCTGCTTAATTTTAGAATATCTTCTAGTTTCCCATGAATAGTATGAATATCCTTAGACTTCTGGCTCAGAGAATCTTGTACCTTGAGCCTGATATTTCAAATAGGCTTTAAACCTCTGACTTTTTACAGACTGAAGTATGCATCTTACCACCTTGCTATGGAAAACAGCTGGCAATTTCCCAAGTAGTGCCCTAGAATCTCTGGGAAGTTACGCACTTTTAGTATCATCCCACTCTTGAGATTTAGGAGATTTTCCAAATCACAAGGCTACTGTTCATAAAATACCCGAAGAAGCTCCAAGCAATGGGACTCACAGGTGTCCAAGGGGACTCATTTTTTAAGTAAAAAATAATAATCTATTCTTTCTTTTCTTTCTGAGTTCATTTCAACACATTAACTAAGCGTCGCTTTTAAGACCAAAGATTATGTACGGAACATTATTTCCCTAGAAGAACTGAAACATGCTCAGCACATAAAAACAAATGAAAACACAAAGAGAATAAATTGGTTAGCTACATTAACCCTCGTAGGCAAGCTTTGTAAACTCTGGTATAAGGGTATAGAGAATTTATGCCATGTCCTCTTTTGTGGTTTCTGGGTTGCTCTGGCTCAAGTTTTCTTATAAGGATGCATCTTAGAGAGCAACTGGACTCTGGTCACCTGAAGGTTTGGCTGGGGCTGAAGGAGAAGCTTTGCAGATTATTCTCTCAATGCCTGGCAAGTGCAGGCTGGCTTTTGGCAGGAGGGCTCAGTTCTTTGCCATGTAGACATCTCTGCAGAACCTCAGTACCTGGCAGTTGGCTTTGATGCAAAAGAGAACCAGTAGAAAGTCACATCACTTCATCTTCAAGTTAAAGGCTATCATTTTTTTTTTTTTTTTTTTTTTTTTTTTTTTTTTTTTTTTTTTGGTGATACTGGGTATGGAACCCGGGGACCTTCTACCTCCAGGTTACACTCCCAGACCGATTTTATATTTTATTTGAAAACAGGGTCTCTTAAGCCAGTTGAGGCTGGCTTAGAACCTGCGTGATCCTCCCATCTCAGCCTCCCAAGAGCGGGGATTACAAGTGTGCGCCACCACACCTGGCTAAAGGCTATCACTTCTGCTTGGCATTTTTCCCCTATCCTTTAAAGTGAAATAAAAAATTCAGCCCACCCTTAAGGCTCTGCTTTTTCAGAGTGTAAAGAGCTGGTAGATGCATTTTTTAACCCCTACAACATGTATTATTTTCTTGTTCTCAAGAACATTTCAGAGAGAGTTTTGAATATGCTGACTCAACCTAACATTATTAAGCAAAAAAAAAAAAAAAAAAAAAGAACTGGAAAATTAAGTTCGTATTCTTTAAAATGTTTAAGTTATTTGATTTCAAAACAGTCACATCATTAGCTGGGCATGGTGGCACACGCTTGTAATCCCCATGCTTGTGAGGTGGAGACAGGAGGATCGCGCAGGTTTGAAGCCAGCCCTGCTGGCTTAAGAGGCTCTGTTTCCAAATAAAAAAGTATAAAAATAGGTCTGAGAGTGTAGCCCAGATGTAGAAGGGTTTCCATGAACCCCAGTACCACACACACAAAAAAATCACATTAATGTAAAAAGCATCTTTTTCTAGTTTACAAAAATTAAATTTAAGTGTAAATTAATTTTAGAGGTCTCCATTTAAAAAAGAGAATTAACACAGAACTTTTTAATCAAATAGATTTATAGTATTTTTTAAAGCTAACAACATATTTGAAACTTTAAAGTAAAGATATTCTGTATACTTTAGGAAATTACAGTCACACTTGTGTGTGTGTGTGTGTGTGTGTGTGTGTGTGTGTGTGTGTTACTGGATGTGGAACCCAGGGCCTTTTCTATCTCCAGGATATACTCATAAACCTATTTTATACTTTATTTGGAAACAGGGTCTCACTAAGTTGCTGAGAGCCTTACTAAGTAGCTGAGGGTGGCTTCGAACCTGTGCGATCCTCCTGTCTTAGCCTCCCAAGTGCGGGGATTACAAACATGAGCCACCATTCCTGGCTACATTCATACATTTTAAATAAATCCATCAAAAATAAGATGAAGTAATAGCTTAAGCAGGCAGGTGTAGAAGAGCAGCTTAATTGGAGCGGAAGTCAGCTCTGATGGCAGACGAATCAGATATAATATATATCAAGGAATAGACAGTAATAGTTGAACAACACTTTTTTACAATAAGTTTGTAAGGAAATGGATATCTTAAGGTCACAAAAGCCAGATTTAATTCAGAAATAAAGGATAGATGAGGGATGGAGATAAAACCTTTGATCTGAAAGCCTGAGAGTCTTCAGGCTTTTTATGCTGGCCTCCATATCTCCTTTCTCCCCATCCTATCAAGCCCTGGCTCTTTCCTTTTATCCATTGAGTAGTAAATTTTTATTGGGTACTTAGTTTGTACCAGGTATAATGTTAGGCCTTGTGGTTACAATGGCAAGCCAAATAGACTCAAGCCCTCAAGTAACTTACAATTTTTCAGAAGTAACTGAAAAATTATCAGGCACGATGGCAAAGAACCATACTTGGTGGGACAGATTACCTATTCCTCTTGTTTACTAAAGAATTAAGGATATCTATGCCTTTCCATTTATTGCGCCAACCATGGGCTCTTGCTCTTTGTAGCTCAAACTCTCTGAGAACTTTTTAAATTTCTCTGTCTCCAACATTTGAGCACTGGGGTGCTCCAAGGTCGAGTTTCAGACCTCATCTCTTTTTTACATATACTTGACCTCTTTGTAGTCTCATTCATTATAATGACTTTAAATACCAACTGAACACTGATATCTCCTAAACCAACAACTACTTCCTAAATTCCAGATTTACATATAGATGCTGACTTAACATGTCCATTTAAATATAGTTGTCCCTCTCAAAATCTTAACATGTCCCAGACTGGGATCTTTATGCTCATTTTCCTTCCCTAGACCTTGCTCCATTTCAATCTTATCCATTTCAGTAACTCCATCTTTCCCATTTCTCACACCAAAAATATTGGAATAATCCTTGGATCTCTTAGTCTATTAATAAGAACTATCAGCCCTACCTTCAATATTTATCCAGAATCTGACCACCTCTTATCATTTCCAGTGCTACCAATGTAGTTCAAGCCACTGTCATCTCTCACCTGGATTTTCGCTATAATTTCCTAGCAGGCTTCATCCTCTACAAACTAACCTTCATAGAAACTAAGAGAGCCAGTTAAAATATCATGCTTATGCTACTTTTCTGTTAGAAATGTCCAGTGCATTCATATCTCATTGAGAGTAAAAGGTAAAGTCTTGATCATGACCTACAATTCTCTACAAGATCTCACAACCCCTCCACCCCATTACTTCTGCATTTTCTTTTCTTAAAGACTTTTTCTTTCCTATAACCTTGAATCTTTCCCCCCCAAATATGTATTTGTTCTACCACCTCTTGTGGTCTGTCTTAAAGATCTCTTTTTTAATAGGGCATATTCTGATTATCCTTATCTAAATTTTAGCTCTACCCCAGTGGATACTTTTCCACTCTCCCTTCTCTGCCTCTTTTTATTCCATATAATTTATGTAACACACACACACACACACACACACACACACACACACACACACACACACTGACTTCTATATCTCTGCTCTTTTCTGCCCTAGGATGTGTTTCACCAGACCAGGAATATTGCCTCTTAGGCTACGTCCCTAATGTAGATAATAGCTGGAAATCTGACAGGTGTATAATTAATATATGTCAATGAATGACCTTTTCTCCTTTCCCACTGATGTCCCAGACAATACCCTTTCTCCAAGACCAGTCCTGTGTGGTCTAACTCCCTCCTTGTAGTCTTGCTCCTCACCTTGCTCTCCCACGAATCTTTTGCATTTGTCATCTATTGTCCAGTGATACTGTGACCCCAATTCTGTCCAAGTTTTCCTTCTCCTAATGTAAACAAACAAGTAAATAAAAATTTTTCTCCTTGTCACCCTTTTAAGCCATCATTCTCTTTTCTCTCCTTTAAGTCACTGCCAAACCACCCAAATAGATTTTTTGAAGGTAAGGAAATCTATATTCACTGCCCCTATTTCCTCCTGTTATTGTTTGCTTATAGTCTGGCTCCTCCTGTCATCATCACACTACTAAATTTACTCTCTGAGGGTCACCAGGACATGCCAAATCCAATAACCTTTCCATAGCTTAATCTTCTGCTCAATTCTAGAGAATTGGGTGCTTCTTTCAATGATCTTGAGTGAACTTATCATCTAACAGTCAAATTTCAACAAAAAATTAGAGTTTTCTTTCATTTTCTAAGATGATTGTTCCTTGGCTACTGTGAAAGAGCTTTTTTTTTTCTAGCCCTCTCACTTGCATTGCTTTGTATCCTCTAGGTCTCTGTGTTAGTTTTTTATCACTGTGACAAAAAATCTGAGAAAAACAAGAAAAATTATTTTTTGGCTCATGTTTTTAGAGGTTTCAATCCATGGTCCACTTGTTTCATTGCTATGGGCTTGTAGTATTGGCAGAATGTCCTAGTGGAGAGGACACGATGGAGTAGAGATATTTACCACATGGTGGCCAGAAAGCAGAGAGAGAAAAGAAGGAAACAAGGATGAGATGTACCCTTCCAAGGCACACCCTCAGTAGTCTACTCCCTTCAAGTAAACCCCACCTCCTACAGTTGTCACCACCTCCCTATAATGCCTTTGAGTTTTGAACCTCTCAAAGGATTCATCCACTGATGAAGTCAGAACTCTCATGACTCAATCACCTTCCCAAAGTTCCTACCTCTGCACACTATGTTAAGGGTCAAGCCCTTAACACAAGGCTTTTGGGTATTTCATATCCAAAATATAACAGTGCCTTTGTTTTTTTTCTCCGAAAGGCAGGTGTTATCCAAATGGCTGTTCTTGGCTTCATCATTTCTTTATATACTCTTCCTTGATTATTACATGCCAAAAGACTCTTCTTTAAGATCTGACCTCTTTTCCAAATCTCTGGCACACATTCTAACTTCCTCCATATTTCTCTCTGGATATTCTACCTCAAACCCAAGTATTTTAAAGACTGGTTTCATTATTTCTCCACCAAATCTGTTCTTCTATGTTTATGATTCATGATTAGTACTACTTCCAATCAACAAAAGCATTAGCTTGAGCATTCTCTTCCTGCATGTATATCTGATATCACCATTATATCTTATGCCTGAGTCCAATTGTTCACTGCCACCATCTCTTTTCTATCACCATGGCCATACTAGATCAGAACTACTATGTCTTTCTGGCAAGAATATAAAGTCATTCTGCTCAGCCTTGTCATCCCAATTCCTTTCAACTCATGCCACATACCA
This sequence comes from Muscardinus avellanarius, assembly GCF_963383645.1. Taxonomy (NCBI): domain Eukaryota; kingdom Metazoa; phylum Chordata; class Mammalia; order Rodentia; family Gliridae; genus Muscardinus; species Muscardinus avellanarius. The sequence continues at coordinate 172,490,290 of NC_137787.1, forward strand.
TGATCAGACCATTAGTCCTGAAACAAATGCCTTGTTTAGAATCCATATTGGCCATGCATTTCCAACAGATTCAAATCTAACTTTTAAATTTCAAGATCTTTATAATTTATATGTCATGCACTTGTGGGAAAAGAAGTTATTTTCTTGGTATTTATGAGCAGATCAAAGACTTGTATTCTCCAGAGAGCAGGTTAAGCATTGGTATTACAGCTATGCAGTAGTTTTTTAGGTAGTATAGGACCTCATTTTCTTTACGTCAACTGGGCACATTCTTTTTGATTCCTTAAAAAATTCTCTTCATGGTCAGAAGCCAGGTTATTGTTTTCTGGTCTGTTTAGGGTTTCAGGAGGAAGCTTTAGTGTATCTATGGGAATTGGAAGACCTTGATTTTTGCATAAGATGCAGTATAGAGTGTAAACTTGTCCTGTTTTTACATGTACTTTTCACCATTGCCTTGTTAACATGGTTTAAAAGACAAGTGCTCATGAAATTAAACACATAGCTTCTTGACTTGGACCTCTGATTATTTTAATGGTAAATATCTATAACTCTGGGATACACATGCCTAAAGCCAAAAGAAAGACCAGGTCACCATGGTCTCTAAGCTGTCATAGACCTAAGGGGAGTAACCCTACCACAACTTTTCACCAGTGTATCTGTTATGATATATATGCACTTGACATTGTTTTAATAAGTCAGTTTCAACCCACATACATGTTTCTCAGAAAAGCTTTAAGAATGCAAGGGAGATAGTAGAGGGCAAAGAGAGTGAGAAGGTAGAAAATTAAGATAGGACAAAGTCCACTATTTTAGAATTTCTAAAATATGGAGGAAACTTTCTCGCATACTGAAATATAAGTTTTCCATCAGTCCCCCAGAAACATCTATTATATTTTAAAAAGCCAAACAAAAATATAAAAATACAGAGAGATTTGAATCCTTTTATAACTTTACCATGAGTGGAATAAACTGAGAATCAAGCAACCAGATTAGCAGGTGCTAACATTGACAAAGGAGTTTTAAAAAAAAGGCCTTTAAAAAAAACACAGGCGATGCACACTAAAACAATAAAAGCCATGTTTTAGATTTCATTCACTTTTACAACCAAAATAAAAAGGCTGGCTAGGAAGCAACCGACAAAGCCAACTATTCTCTTGCAATGGTGTCCAATATTCAGAAACATATGTTTTCAGTTATCTGCCCCCTGTAGGCTTCCAGTTTTTCCAGGTGAGAATATAGATAATCCTGACAGATTTACCCAGGTTCTGTCATTGCACACCTGTGGGTGGTTCTCACTTCTTTTATATAGCATCCCTTAGTGCTTTCAATTATTTTAAGTGGTGTGAAGTTCTGAGAAAGAAAATACCTAATTGGATTTAATTATACCTCACTTCAATTTTGGAAATCAAAATATGCCACACGAGTTCATTATAAGAATATCTCTAAATCACACCAATGTTTGAAGTTTGGGTGTCAGGGGTGTGTGTGACAAGAGTATAAAATTGTCACTAAGTTGAACACATTTATCAAACCTCTGAGCAGTTCAAAGCTTCTGTTTCAAATAAAAAGAAATGTGAAGAGTCCAAGTGGAGCCTGACTATTGCTCAATTTGACATCTTAGGTGACAAAGCAAGGAGAGGCTGGGAAGCGGGATTAGAACTAAATTTTCTCTTCAGATCTTTCTTCTTTGAATAAGTGAAAATGGATGATTGACTTTACAGCACAAAGAAAATGAATGGTCTCAATATAGGAGGCTCTGGAGCTCCTTGTACTTCTAATGCCAGAAAAGCTGCTGCCTCCACATTTTCTACTCTTTTTCTTCAGCATAATGTGAGACACAGGGTCAAGGGACACACTTGTGGCCTCTAATGGCCAGATAATGGACCACAATAAAAGTTATGTGTCCCCAGCTGGAGGTGAAGACATATAATGGTTGACAAGATCCATTATCTAACTATTAGAACCTAGAGCGAAAGGAGACAATTATTAAATCAAAGGGAGGAAAATCCATTTTCACTTATTCAAAGAAAAACTTTTGCTTATGTGCTGTGTATTTTCTTACAAGTTTCACCTTTATTTTCAAATAATACCAATTCCAGTCGTAGCTGTTGTATATTGGACACTTATAATATGCCAGTTGACTTAGTGGAGAAGAAGAGCTGTGGACTATGAGTCCTCGGTTTCAAAACTTGACTTGGGCATTTACTTGGAGGAAGTTAACACCTCGATATGTAAATGATGAAGCTAGTTACATGTGTCATAGGTTCCCCAAGTATGGCATATACTAAGTATGCAATAGGTGGTAGCTATCATTAGTGTAGTTGCTATAGTATTATCATTGTTGACATTAACATACAGTCGTAGACAGATCATTTAGATCTGATTAGTCCTATTTGACTAATTAAGAATATAGAGAATAAAGTGTAGCTACTTAATTGGGAGGTTTATGGGTGGAGTTTAAAAGAGTCACTGGCTCATTAAAAGAAATTGGAATAATATTTTGTCTATGTTCTTTTGATGGGTGAAGGATCCATAGTCTTCAAAGAGCCCTTGACTCTCAAAATTCCAAGACCATCAATAAAGTAAATTTAGTGTGTGATTTTGTTTAAAAATGATGCAAGGTAATCAGTGATCAAAATGTTCTTAAGTCACTTCTTTGAATTTTCTTTTAAACTATTAAGGAAAATCAAATATTAAAAGCAGTGAAGGTACATGTTTTGTCAGATGAGCACCAAAATGGACACATGCATACAATACAATTGGCTACATTTCATCTCTTCTTGAAATGAACATCTTTTTGAAACACATTTGAAAGAGACAAAACCAATTGGGTTATAACAGTGGGAAGCCAGAGTTTGAGCATCTTGGTAATAGTTCACTAGCAATCAATAAATACATCTTTAGCCATTTCTTTTGGCCCTCAGGGAGCCCTGGAATTTGAGTCGAGTTGACATTCCCATATACATAATGGTATCAGGATATCAATATCCCCTTTTTTCATAATGCACTTGAAAAAAGATCTACATAAATCCCTTTCCATCCCATTGGACATAACTCTTGTTTGTGCAGAGTCCATCTCTAAACAGATGTAAAAAGTAATGTGGCATTGTTGACACTGCTGAAACACTCAAAGTAGAAAAACTTTAAACTATTTTCATTACATTTCTAAAAATAAATACTCATTTTCTTATGGAAAAGAATTATAACCCAGTACTCAAGATCATATGTTCTTAAGATAGACTGTAAGGGCTCAAGTTCCAATTCTATCATTAGTAGCAGTTCAACCATGGGCCAATTAATTTCTCTGCCTCTCTACTGCTTTCTTATCTGTAAAATTGGAAAATGTATAGTATTTACCAAATCATAGGGTCATGGTATCATATATGTCATATATATGTAATATATCACTGTAACAGTGCCTGGGGTAAAAAAGTTGTAAATATGAGCAACTAAGGTGTCAATGTTATACAATTTATTTCTTGTGGATTAAGAAAACATACCTGTGTACTAACCTTATTTTTCTGATGAATGACCATTATACTTTGATAAGCCATCAACTCTCTGAGCTCTATTTTGCTACCTATATGAGGATAGAGTCTCAAAACCCATGATGATGTGCAAACTCAAAAGTGTGCCAGCACTTTATAAATTGTTGTGCCTCGTACATGTCACATTTAAACAGACTGACTCTTAAAATCACCTACAAAATTTGTTGGGCCTCTTGTGTTTTGAAAGCATTCAATGGTTAATTCTAAGTAACTTTAGAAGTAAAATGCTTAATGCAGAGCCCAGAGGAATGTTTTTACCATACCTGAGCATATGTTATATGGAATAAGGAGAAAATGTGGCAAATACATTTTTTTCTGAGGGACTTTCCAGTTAACGCTAGTTAAGACTCTCATCATCTTTAAGTATTCATTTTTGGCAGAGGAATCTAAAGGGACCAGAATTCTTGTTCAAGGAGAGCTCTGACCCCATTACCATCTCCTTCACATTTGGATAAGATGAGGGAAGGTTACTGAATATTAATGGATTTTTGTTTCACAGCACATCTTTCTCAAAATTACAGGCTATTTTGGCCAGATTTTAAACATTTTTGGCTGAGTTTTTACTGTTTTTATTTTTGAAACATGATAACATTTAGATGATTCTCACATTGTCTTGATTAGCCTTATATTTTACCCTTGCTTGGCAAGAATTGGATATTTACAAATCGATAAGTAGAAACCTGTGCTTGCTCAAATCTTTTCTATTTCTGTAACTTGTCATAATGAGCTGGAAATGTTTTCATAATCTCACTGAATAACCTTCTTCTACTCAGCATCTCTGCAGCCACTAAAAATACAATCTGATTGTTTCTACCTCTACTTTGCTAGGAATAGAAATCCAGAAGTTGCCATTTTCTTTCATACCTCTGTCAGTTTTCTCTCACTGAATAACAGACCACCCATACTATTTGGTGGCTTAAAGCAACACTGCTTTATTATTTCTCTCTTCTAAGGGTCGACTGGGTGTTTTTGTTTGTTTGTTTGTTTGCTGGTTTCACAGGAACCTCGTCATGTGATTAGCATCAGCCGAGTAGGCTGGAGCTGGAGCTTGGCTGGGGGTGCTGGGAGTTTTGGCCTTTCTTTATATGGCCTTTCATCTTGAGGTCCTACATATTTCAGTCCCTGAGTAGCATTCCAAGAGAGCAAAAACTTGAAGCCACAAAGGCCTGGCTTCTGGACTCAACCAATGTCATTTTCACCTTATTCTATTGGTCAAAGTGTGTCATAAATAAGGACAATCCAGAAAGATATAAGGGTTGGGAAAATAAATTCTCCCTTTTATGGAATTTCAATGAACTTGTAACCACATATTTACTCTACCAAAATGTCTGGGTGTTTATTTAACTAAAGTTGTTTGTTAGTATGTTGACAAGAAACAATTAAATTTTGTCAGTTGCACTGGAAAAAGCTAATAAGAGCCAATGAATTTCCAATTCATAGACAACACCCAGTTCACTCTTAATGTAGAGTGGTCCCACCTTGTTTAGTTATTCAACAAATACTATTTAGGCAGCTATTCTATTGTGTACTGGTACTATGCTACGTTCCTTGTGTTATACCAGAAACTATGCAAGATTGCCAATCTTCACCCAGAATCTAGCTGTGCCTTTTGGGAAAACTAGTATGTTGCATTTGAAGATATTATAGAAAAACAAATTTAACATCAACTTCCCTAGGGATGAACAGTACTATAAAGTTCTGTGTATAAAACTAGTGCTGTTTGAAGATTTTTTATTTTTTATAGACCTTGTGCCTGATCTCTGCTTAAATGCTTAAGTTTTAGCTTCCCTCCAAATATTCCTAATCTAAAAACAAAAAAACAAATTTTGGATTATTAAGCACATGCATTGAATGTCTACTATACATGGGCTTTATATTAGGCACAGTGAGTGCAGAAATGTTTCCAACTGAACCTCTGGTCCCATGATTCAGAAAGTAGCAACAGAAAGCATAATGTAAACAAAAAATTAACATAAGCAAATAAAAGTTATTACAAACCAAGAAGAAATTATTATTATAAATGTTATGATAGAAAATTAAATGAGACAGGAGGTTTACATACTTTTGAAGCCTGGGGACTAGGAGTATCAACCTGTCTTGCGATGTGGACAGATGACCTTCAGGCTGACTGGTGAAGGTCATGCAGCCGGGAAGATGAAGCAGCATCAACGAAGGATTATGGAACATGAAAAATATGGGAAACACCGAGGGGTCAATTTGTTCAGCACAGTTGAAACCCAGGATTCTGGGTGAGATAGAGCTGGGACACAATAGAGAAAGGAAAAGCAAAAGTGACAGGCAGTGAACAGAAGCACCCAGGGATGAATCATGAAGGACCTGAAATGCCATCTTAGGAAGTCTGAACTTTCTCCTACCGATAATGGGAATCTGTTGTAGGATTTTAATTGGAGGGTGACAGGATCAAATTAACATTTTAAGATGATCTGTCTGGCCTCACTAAGAAAGATGAATTGGCTAAGACAAGAAGACTAAAGGCAGAGGGAGCAATTGGATTATTGCACTGATCTAAACACACTATATTAAAGACTCACAATGGCAGAAATAATAAAGAGACAGAGACAAGTCATACCTCCAACACATGTGTATTGGGTGCCTACTGGGTGCAAGGTGGTACACCAAGTGCTAGAGATATTCTGGCATAAAATTAACCTTGTACCTACACAGAGAAATAGCTTACAGGCAGATGTAAAAATTCTTCAAGAAAAAGAACCTATTACTTAGTTGAATACAGATGTGAAGATCCCAGAAACCCCAAGTGGGGCTCATGGTGGCACCTCAAAAAAAAAAAAGAGGAACCAAAGCAGTAGGTGCTAGAAGATCAAACAAGAAGCACATTCCTTTATTGGCAAGCACAGAATAAAATTAGAAACATGTATATCCAAAGGAGGCTCATGGAAACATCAATTGCACTTATATTTATGTATTGTCCTCAATTTTCAAAGATGACCTATGAACAAGAGTGTAGGTGTATATATACATGTGACAGTCAGCCCAACAGAATCATTCTACTACTTTTCATCTTTTCTGTTCTTGACAAAGTCAGCCGTATCTTCCTATGTGAGGTTTAATTGAACTTGAGCCTAAGATTTGATGACTCTTAATTCCCTGCGGTTCAATAATTGGGTCCCATGTGTGATATGAGCAGGTTGCATGGGGCATCTCACAGCTGCTGCTTCTGTGGCTGGATTAAATTAGAACTTCCAAGTCTCCCGCCTGCTTCTGATTTCATCATGACCATAAAGATGTATTTTCAGTTAAATTTCTACATAGAAATCAAGCAATTGGAAAGCAATAGATAATAATAGCTTTTTCCCTTTCTGTTTACAGGTTCATTGTCAGCTAAACATTATTATGCCCTGAGTATGATCCATTATTATATTCTGGGTGTCTAGTTCATCTATTTTTAGCATAAATATCTAATTTCTGGAATAATGATAAACCTATTGCCTATGACTAATATTCATCATTTGACATCAATCTTGCTCCTAGCTTTTCATTAGATAAATCAGCAAACTTTTATGAAGTTCATATTCTGTACTCAGCAGTATAGGACTTGGAAAGAAGTCCTCAGAGAAGTTTTTCCTTCTCTAAGATGGATGAAAAATCTTCCCTTAATCAAAGAAGGAATGAAGCTAAGTAAATAAATACCTACCATATAGTCATTCACTCATTGAGTACCTGCTCCGAGACTATAATGATACAAAATCAATAATGCTGTTCTCAAAATGTTTACAGTTGGGTGAATAAGTGATTATGAGCACTCTCTTTGGCACCTTAAATAAATTAGCTTCTTTACATCTCCCAGAGTTCTACAAAGCAGGGATTGTTTCTCCCACTGTGGAGGAGAAAGTAGAGGCTTAAATAACTTTCATAACACAGGAAGCTTGGACTAAGTTAGCACTAATTATGTCTAAGTCCAAGCTCTGATATCTTTTCTCAAAACATAAGACCTTAGCATAAAGTGCTATCATGATAAAAATACATAAATAATGATCATAAGTAAAAGATAACAGTTTCCATTTAATGTTGCCCTTTTCTTTATTACCTCTTGCACAACATTTACATATAAACTCTTTGAAAATTTAGCTCAAATCATCAAAGTGTTTACCTCCCATTTACATTTCAACCACACGAGTGTATAGATGTTTGAAGTCCCCAACGCAGGGATATACCAAATATTTTGGCCTCCAGGACAATAATAAAAGTAATCTTTCTTACTTAAAAAGTGATGTCTTCATTTGCAGCAAAATATATACTTTTTTAGTTCATTTTTACTTAGCCATAAGAAGGTGGTGTGGCATGTTAAGAATATTATGGATTTCAGTATCAGATTTCTCAGAGTTTAAATCCCAACAGAACTAAAATTTATGCCTGTATCCGTGACCTGCACCATCTACCTAGGCTTACTGTGCTTTAATTTATTCATATAAGAATGATAATATTTACCATTCAAAGATGTGGTAACAATACCTTTTAATATGACAGCAAAATATCTTACACTATTCAAGCCACTCAATAAATATATTTGTTATTTATCATCATCAAAATCTCTTCTGTATTGGACAAAGTTGATAACCTGTTTCTTTTAAAATTCCTTACTCCTTGGAATTCATCCAGGATACTTCTTTCTGCACATTTTTTTCTTTGTCCCTTTTCTTTTTCTGCTCATACTTAAAATCCTATTGTTAACCAGTTGTGGTAGAATATGCCTGCAATCCCAGTACATGGGAAGCTGAGAAGGGAGGATTGTAATTTCAAAACCAGCCTTGGCTACTTAGCAAGACTGTTTCTAAATAAAAAAAATAATAAATAAAATAGGGCTTGGGGTATTTCTTGAAGATGGAATGCCCCTGGGTTCAATCCCCAGTGCCAACACCAAAACATAATTATAATAATAAAAATAAATTCTGTTGTACCTCAGTGTTCTCTCCCTGGTCCACCTCTTTTCTTATTCTGAATATATATGAGACATGTCCTCCCCTCCTGTGATTTCCCTTACTATTACTGTATGTGAGTCTTATTTCCTTCATCTGAGCCCAAGACTCATGATTCCAAATACCCACTACACATCTATAGGATGATGTGCTACTGGTTACCAAGCTCAGCTGGCCCAAGATTGAATTAGAAATAATCCTTCTCCTTCCTCCTCAAAATTACTTGTCTCCTGTATTCTTTATTATCAGTAAAAGATCTCACCACCATTCAGTAACGGATACCAATAATCCAGTATCATAAATAATCTAGCATCATTAAATAACTATTTTCTAATTCCCAATCCAATTGGTAATAAAATACCATTGATTATCCCTCCAAACATCTTTTATGTTCTCATCTTCTCTTTTGGTATTGCCCTGGCTCAACCCCTCGTCATTATTCCTATCTTCTCACCTTCCAAATGATATTTCTACTTCCAGGGAAATCCTCCTATGTGCCATCCCACTCACTAATGTCAGAATGTCCATAGTACACTTTTTAGCTACACACACACACACACACACACACACACACACACCAACTTCAAATCTTATATATATTATGTGTGTATCATATATATTTACATTTCACATGATCCTACAACAAATTGAGGAACGCATAAAGACAAGATAAGGCCATGAAAACTAAGCCAAATAAACTCAAACCAAATTAGCCAACTGAATGTTCATCTTCAATAGGCCCTCAAGATACATGACTTCTTGCCCCTGCCCCCATTACACTGTGCTCATGCCTTCATAGTCCATAGTACTGTGGATTTAATGAATTTGATTCTTATGATTAGGTGATGGTGTTTAGCACAGTTGACATTAAGAAAGAGAGATCACCCAAGTGGACCTGGTTTACACATAGAACCCCCTTACAAGGCAGTTTCTTCCAGCTGGTTGTAGAAAAAAGTCTGAGATAACAAGCACAAGAAGGATTTTTCTGTATCTTTGCTGGCTTGAGGAAGAGGAGGACACGTCAAAAACAGATGGAGTCTCTAGACCTAAGAGCGGCTGCTAACTAACACCCAGCAAAGATGCTATGACCTCAGTCTTACCGTCACAAGAAACTGCATTCTGACAACAACAAGCATGATCTTGGAAGGGAATTTTTCCCCAGAACTTTCAGAAAGTGAGATGATCCTGTTAACACCTTGATTTTGGCTTTGTGAGGCTGGCCATAGAATCCATTCGGACCATGACAGACTTCTGAACTATGGAAATGTCACCTACAGAATGGATGTTTTTAGGCTCAGAAGCTTGTGGTAATTTGTTATGTAACAACAAAAAACTAATATACCGCCGGGCATGATGGTGCACGCTTGTAATCCCAGCATTTGGGAGGCTGAGACCCGAGGATTGTGGTTTGCGACAGCCTCAGCTATTTAGTGAGGCCCTCTGCAACTTAGTGAGACCCTGTTTCAAAATAAAGAATAAAAAATAGGGCAGGGGGTGTAGCTAGGAGGTCAAATGCCCCTGGGTTCCATCCCCAGACCTGCAAAAAAAGAAAAAACTAATATACTATTTCATAGTTGATACTAGTCAGTGTCAATTACTGAGTGACCTAAAGGGGAAAGATGGATTGGGGGTTGGTATAGATGGATGTATGGGTTAATGAATGAATGATGTTCTCAACACCATGTTCTGACATATTCGTTGACTTAATGGTGAAATATAAGAAAAAAGGATGATAGTAAAAAAGAAAGGTGTGATGCTCTGTCTTTAGTGTTAATGATCCTTTCCATAAACTAAGCCAGAGTGTGGGGTGTAAAGAGACAAATAGAAAAATAAGCAGAGGCCCAAATATATGAGGACTCCTACCTGATCCTAAAGAGTATTGCGTTTTACTTATAAAAATACAAAAATTATTTCTTAACTTATTTAATACTTAATTTAAATATATTGCTCCAGCCGGGCATGGTGGCACACACTTGTAATCCCCGCGCTTGGGAGGCGGAAACAGGAGGATCGTGCTGGTTCGAAGCCAGCCATGCTGGCTTAAGAGACCCTGTTTCCAAATAAAAAGTATAAAATAGGTCTGGGAGTGTAGTCCAGAGGTAGAAGGGCTTCCAGGAACTCCAGTACCACAAATAAATAAATAAATAAATAAATAAATAAATAAATAAATAAATAAATAAAATGCTCCAGTATGATTTCCTTTTTTTTTTTTTTTTTTTTTTGGTAGTACTGGGGTTCCTAGAAGCCCTTCTACCTCCAGGCTACACTCCCAGACCTATTTTTACATTTTTATTTGGAAACAGGGTTTCCTGAGCCAGTGCACGCAGCTGGCTTCGAACCTGCAGGATCCTCCTGTCTCTGCCTCCCAAGCATGGGGATTACAAGCGTGCGCCACCACGCCCGGCTATTATTTACTTTTTATTTTGGTTTTGTTATTGTTAACTTGGTAACTTTTAAAAAAGTTGTTATATATATAAATTACTTTTATAGTTTAACAATTCTTTTCTCCCTACAAAGCAAAAGATCTGACAATTACCGTTAGATTTCTAAAGTCCCATGGTATGTAGCAAGTGGTATCTTATATGAAACAGTTAGGACTAGTGATTGACTTATGAAATAAAAAAGTTGGTTAAAATGGTTAAAATGTGTACATGTGCCAGGCATGGTAGCACATGCTTGTAACCTCTACATTTGGGAGGTGAAGACTGCAGGATTGAGGCTTGTGGACAGCCTCAGCTACTTATTGAGGCCCTTCACAACTCAGTGAGACCTTGTTTCAAAAATTTTAAAAAGACTAAAAAAATAGGGCTGGGGGTGTACCATGGAGGCAGAATGTCCCTTGGTTCCATTCCCAGTACTGCAAAAAAAAAAAAAAAATGTGTGCTTGTATGTCTCCACCATCCTGTATCCCATTAAGATGTATGACTACAGTGTACCAGTAAAAAAATTAAAAAGAAACCAGGAAAAAAAGTTAGTTAATGCAAGAAATCATAAAAAAAGATATATAACATCCTACATGTACTTTAACTCATCCTTCTTGGGCATAAGACTAAGTCCTGTATTTGATTATGCATGTGTTGATGAGAGCTTCTCCAATCTTGCCCAAGCCACCCCCATGGGGCACATATATAGTTGTTTTATTACTTTCCCCAACTTTACATTTTTATCTCAGCTACCAATAATCCAAAGGTTGGTTAACTAAAGATTCAACTCAGTTTTCACAGAAACCATTTTATGCCTTTTTCACTTACACAGTATTTAAGGAACAATTGATGTGCTGATACTAACAAGTACAGCCATTTTCACAGATTTGAGAACAAGCCATCTGACTCTTGAAAAGCTTGTTCCACAACACGTAGGTTGCAGTGGGGGGCAAGCAAAGAGAGGCCAGCTTGCCAGGTTGAGCGCTCAGCATGCTGTGGCTCTCAGCCACGGCATTTTACAGATGGAAGAGCGTGGGTTAACACACTGAGATGGCAAGTGAAGACCAGAAAAGTGGGCGCTTCTGCACTACAACTGTGGCTTTGGTTGGGTCATTTAACTCACATCTCCGTTTACTCATCTGTAAAGTGAAAATTAAATTAGCACCCACTTTAATGGATTTTGTGATGACTCAATAAGCCAGGCATGGGATATACTTAAAAGCATAATAAACATTCAAAAGCTAAAATAAAATAAAGAAACATAAAGGGATTAAAATAAGTGCCATTATCTATAAAACCTTAAATTATTTCATGGTTTCCTGAGTGATAGAACCGAAAAAAAAATGTAATTATTTTGATTCTGGAATTTCTTCTACTTATTAGTTTGCTTATGCTATTTATTTTCCAAAAGAACTTAAAATTTGACTCCAAAATACATTGAATAAAGTCAGAAACACAAATTAGAAAAATTTCATCCCATCAATAAAAACTGAAGTCTTGTGTGTGTGTGGAGGGGGGTACTGGGGATGGAACCCAGGGGCATTCTACCTCCAAGCTACACCCCCAGCACTATTTTTTTATTCTTTATCTTGAAACAGGGTCTCACTGAGTTACAAAGGGCCTCACTAAGTAGTAGCTGAGAATGTCTGCCCACCACGATCCTTCTGCCTCAGCCTCCAAAATGCCGAAATTACAAGCATGCACCACCATGCCCGGCTAACTGAAGTCTTTTTAATACCTTCATATATACATATGCACAGAAAATTTTCTGTTTAATGATAATCCTCAGTCTAGTCACCACTGAACTAAGTTTGTACTTTATAATCTTTATAATTAAAAAGGCATAGTATATTGCATTACACAAAAATATTTGAAATCCATAGGAATTACATTTTTTATCAGGAGGCCAAATTCACTACTCACTGTCACACACCCTCAGCTGTAGTTATGCAAAAGATTCATCAGTATAAGTAGCCATGAGAAGGAGGTATAAACCCCAAACAAAAAAATCCAGTTTATCAATATGCTTATTTCTTCAACCATGGAGAATAATAGGAGGATGTTCTCTAGCTATGGCTCTTATCTTATTCGTCTGACCCTTCATTGTGTGATGACTCTATGTTTAATGCCTTTTAGTAGATACTACCAGCCTGGGCACTAAATCGATATGGAAATTAAACTGGCAATCCAGAACACATTGATTTATGAGGTTGCATTTCTCCTTTACATTTCATAATATTTTTGAACATTCATAAATTAAACATAAAATCAATTTAAATTAAAAGTTAAGGGGCAGTAGCCCTTAGGTAGATACTTAATGGTTTATTAGTTTTATGAAATATACAATATATGTGAAACTTTTCATTGGTGCTATTATTATTTACTATTTCTTACAAACTAACAAGGTACCACCAGTTTGTGTTTATTCAAGACCAAATCCCCAGTTTTTTAAATTATATAGCCTGGCTCATTCTATTTATATAAGTGCTTGTCATTTGTTTTATTGTAAATGTTGGCTCTTCAAATGGAAAAAATCTTAGGAAAAAAATCACATTATTGCATATTTAAAGTTCTATTGATAAGTGTGTGTTTATAAGACAATGTTTTGAGAAAGACTTTGTGTAACATGTCCACAATTATTTATTTGCATGATATATGCATTCATTGTATTCAGTGCAACTCCTTGTATTTCTAACACATGCACAATATTAACAATAAAGCATAGAAAATAAAACAGACATGGACATTCATAGAGCCTGCATTCTATTAAGAAAAACAGATATTAAGCTATGATTTCTATAAGTAAAATTAAACAGGAATGCTATATAGTGTTTATTGTGTGGAAGTCATTCTAAATATTCTTCATTCATTAGTTCATGTCATCCTTCTATAAACATATAAGGGAAATATACCTCTTGTCACCATTTTTATGGATGTGGAGACCAAGGCTCACAGATGGTAAATAACATATTCACATTCGACAGCTTGGATATGATGATGCCGGGACGTGGGCACTGACAGTCTATTATGGAAGAGTAGGTCTGGACCCCTTGGATATCCTGCCTCTCTGGTCAGGTAGATCCTTATGAAGGGGATGAACTGCTGCTATTATAGGACATATATAGTATTGAAAGATCAAGTGAAGTTTTCTCTGGTCGGAATGAGGTTTCAAGGCTGACTGGGAAGAAACTAGGCATTGATATAGGCAGGAGAAGGTTGCTGACTCAGAGACAAAGTGCAAAAGGGTTGAAGTGAGTAGAAGGTCAGAGGGAAGGCCACAAGGGCTGCAGTGGGGTGCCTGGCTGGACACAGTAGAAGGAAATTCCAGGAACATCCTTCTGGGGCTGTCTATTTCAGATTTCATTCTCCACATATTTAGCATCTCTTTACGCCAGTAAATCTTAAAGTTGGCTGCATTAGAATCACCTGGGAGCTTTAACAAGACCCGCATCTCACACCAACTACATCAGCATCTCTGCAGAAGGGACCCAGAAATTAATAGCTCCCAAGTGTGCCTTCAAGGGTGAGAACCACTGTGTTATATGATCATCAGATCATCTGATGTAGTGATACCCGAATAACTAGGAACTTCCAGAACTTAAAGTGTGAATTATATTATTATAATAATTAAGTATGGATATGAATTATGGATATTTATTAATGGATGGGCAAGGTGGAGGAGTATCTGGTGGGAATCCATGTGAGCTGGACACAGAGCACACCTGCTATGGCTGTGCTGACCTTGGGTTGGACAAGAAGAGAGAAGCGCCGAAGTCTTAGGATGAAGGGTTCTTTGTTCTAGGGATCTTCTTTCCCTACACTCATTTAGGGCTCCCTAGTAGAGACATGCAAGTGGAAAGGGAAAAGAGATAAGCTCATGGGTTTATCATAAAAGTGGGTGTTTTGGGGGACTCCTCCTCTTCCTCCTCCTTCCTTTTTCCTTCCTCCTCCTCCTCCTTCTACTTCTTCTTCTTCCTCCTCCTCCTCCTCCTCTTCCTCATTTTCCTTTTCTCTCTGCCACTTGATAAATTCAGTACTGAAATAAAGGGTCTTAAGGTGTGAGTAGGATTACATATACTGGGTTTTTGAATAATGAATTTGCATAAATGGACATTGAAACATCAGAAGGTAGACTATTTCCATAGACCAGCTGAGAAATGGCATGGCAGTAGCTTGGACTGGAGCCTAATGTCAGTGAAAGAAGAGGAAAGAGTGGGATTTGGTCCTCATGACCAACAACAGCTAAAGCAAAGGAGAAAATGACAGATAAGAGGTACAACAGATGACCATGAATATAGAAATACAAGAAATAAATCATTTTAAAGTCTTAGTTTCATTTTTCCTCTCAGAATTTTTATGACTCATTTAGACTTTATAGTGGGTGGCTGGTAATGGAATGGTAGAGTAAATACATAATGCACACCTAATTACAGAGAAACTAGACTGAAAAAAATCTTCCAAATGTTGATAGTGACTAACTCTGGTTAGGAATCATCACAGAGTAATTCTAAGGATTGAAATGGTAAGCAATTATTGAGCATATTATGCTGTTCAGCTCCTACTTTCTTCATTTACATTAACCATTTAGTCCTCAGTTTCCAAGGTATGGAAATGTTACTTGGAACTGGTCAGTTTTTTAAAAAGTTGAGAACCTAAACTTTTTATGTAGATATTGTTAAAATTAGTATAAAATCTAACTAGGATGACAACACATTTTATTACAGACATAAAAGATTGTGACAATGACAGTAATGATTGCAATTTATCATGGGGCAAGCACAGTGCTGAGTGTCTTACAAATATTAATTCATTCAATCCTCATAATCCATAGAAGCAAGTGTCATAATTATCTATATTTAGCAAGTAAAAAAGTATGCCTTAGAGAGATTAAATATGTTCTCCCCAGTCAGATTTCCATGTGACTCTAAAAATTCTGAAATTCAGAAAAATAATGCAGATTTCAGGGTACAGAGCTCGTGCCTCCCTCTTCATCAAAGAGATTTCTAAGGAATCCAATATTTTTGAAACATAGAAAGACACAAAACATTATGTTTAAAATAGTTCATGTTTTAATTTTATAAAGAAGAATAAAATCCAGTATTCTTCAAGTACAGTGAAATCTACATAATAGGCTCCAAACACTTACCAAAAGTAATCAAAGAAGGAAAATCCATTATTATGATGCCTAGAATAATTTATCCGGAAGTAGAACAGAACCATTTTAAGGTAACTATTATTATCCACACCTCCATTCTACAATAGGCTTCGTTTATAGGATTGAATGTCAAAGCACTATGACAAATTTCAAGTGGAACAAAGAACTGCATGTTTAAAGAAAAATTGCGAAAGTATTATTTCCTTAAGCACCCAAGATTAGAGCTAAGGAGATCAAAAACAAAAACAAACAAACAAAAAACAATCTGGGCTTTTGATGTTTTTAGAGCCTAATATGGATGACTAGTGATATACAGCCAATAGTTTACAGCCCACCTTAAATATATTTAAAAAAATATCCCATATAAATAGCCCACCTTAAATATATTTTAAAGAATGTATGCTCTTACTTTTGCTCCTGTATACATCCTGTAAAATGTTACAAAATGTAACATTTTAAGACAAGGATGATAAAATTGCAATGCCCAATTTTTAAATTAATATAGCTTTTTGAAGTAATTCATTCCCAAGAACAGATGAACTTTTCAAACTTTTTAACACTTTCATATTCTGTTAAGTAGCTAGAAAAAAAGAAAAAAATTATTTTCTTCTTTATTATTCTCTTTACTTTTTATTATTTTTGTGGCAATTATTTATTATTTTTTATTGTAATCATACATCACTTTGGAATACAAGACTTGAGAGGATATACAAGCACATATCATCCAATAAGCCCTCATCCAATCCCCATCCCATTCCCTCCCCCTCCCTCGTTCCCATGCTTAATTGGTGATCATCTTTGATATAATTGTTTATACACCTTTTGAGTTTTAAAGAGATTCCATCCTCCCCCCATCCCCTCCCCTCTGATTGGTCACCTTAATTGCTTCTCAATAGGGGCCCTTTCTACTACTCAACCTCATCCTGTTACCCCTTTCCTCCTAGTTCTTGCTAATTAGGGGAAGCATCTGGATTTTATTTTCTGTGCTATTTCTCTGTGCATGCTGCATTGCAAGTTCCACTCCCACTCTTGATAGCCCCAGTAGTGCCCTGGTCACCTGGAGGACTCTGATCCCGACCTCGCTGGCTCCAGCACCAACCTTGCCTCATGGGAGGCACTGATCCTGGCCTCACTGGCCCCCGCACCGAACTAACCCCTTGGCTGGCTCCACTCCCGGCTTCAGAGGCCCCAGCACCGGTCTTGCCTCATGGCAGGCTCTGATCCTGGCTTCGTTGGCCCTGACACTGGCCTAACCCCTCGGCAGGTTCCAGTCCTGGCCTCAGAGGCCCCAGCACCAGCCTTGTCTCACGGTAGGCTCCAATCCAAGCCTCGCTGGCCCCAGCACTGGCCCAAACCCTTGGCAAGCTCAGATCCCGGCCTCAGAGGCCCCAGCACCGGCCTTGCCTCACAGCAGGCTCCGATCCCAGCCTTGCTGACCCCAGTACCGGCCTAACCCCTTGGCAGGCTTCAATCCCGGCCTCAAAGGCCTCAGTAGCAGTCTTGCCTCACAGCAGGCTCCATTCCTAGCCTCACTGGCCCTGGCCCCAGCCTCACCCCTCGGCAGACTCTGATCCGAGCACCCTCTTCACCCATCAGGTTGTCCCACGTTCCCAAGGGTACGTGGTGGTAGTATTCTGCCTCTGAGATAATTTCTTCAAAAGTTCCAGGTGTATTATGTCAGATCTCTGCCTCCCCTGAGTACTTGCTGCTGCCAATGCAACCGCATCTTTCCCAAGCTCTTTTCCCATACCGCATAATGTCCAGTGTTCCTAAGCATGCGCGACAGTAGCATTCGACCTTTGGGGTAATTTCTTCAGAGAATCAGGGTAGATTGGATCAGATGTCTGCCTCTCCCAAATCCAAGTCTCCACCGCCATCTCAGCCACTGCTGCCACCACTGCCTTCCTTCTAGGTCTCCGCTAGACTCTCTCCTTACAGATGATGTCCAGGATTCTTAACGATGTAGAGAAGCAGCAGTCCTCCTTCGCAGGGAATTTTTCCAAAAGTTCCAGTTCAGATGGATATATTTTGTCTGCATCTCCAATATTCTAGCTGCCGCCGGGGCCATCTTAGCCCCTCTCAAATATTTTTCTTTTTTCGTTTCCCTTTTTTTTTTTTTAACTAACAGAAGAGAGTATGTGTGGCTTGGGGAGGATGTGGGATCAGGCACTCGGTAACAATGAAAAAAAATTTTTTTCTTCCCGAGTGAGCGGGGCGTCTCCTAAGGGTGCCCTGCCCACACTCACCCACCCGCCTGGCGTCTGGACCTTGCGGCCAGACCTCCGAGGCCTTCCAGGTTCGGGGGTCGCCTAAGGGTGCCCCGCCCACGCCTGCCCACCCTCCCTGGGTCGGGGTCATGGGGCCCGGACCTCCCCGGGGTCTTCTGGGTGGGTGGGGTCACCTAAGGGAGCCCCGCCCATGCCTGCCCACCCTCCTGGGGTCGGGGCCATGCAGCCCAGACCTCCTTGTCTTTATTTTTTAAAACCAGACACAAGCAAACACTTGAACAGTTATTTAGGTTTTCTGTATCAGTAAAGATTCCCTAGAGTAACAAAACTCACAGAATATGTACATTATAAAAGATTTATCAAATCAGCTTATAGTCCAAAGTGGCATAGTTCCACTTGGCTGCTTGCACATGAGCCTGAGGAACCAGTGGCTGGTGTTGAAGGTACAAAAGCTGGAGTCACAATAAACAGGAGCAACCAATGGTGGAGTCCCAGTTCAAGATGGAAATGCCAGGAAACTCTCCAGAGAAATGTTGAAAATAGATCTATGTAGAAGAACAACAGGGCTGAAGTTCAATATCCTAGCCAAGCGCACATGTATTTTCCTCAAGAGGAGCCACACTTGCCTTTACACCGCTCCTTCCTTTTCATCCAGGTCTCCTGCCTATCAGAACAGTGCTGGCCACATTCAGGACAGATTTCCTCTTCAACCTGCCATTCTACATCCATGAGACATGCCTATAATCCCAGTACTTGGGAGACTGAGACAGGAGGATCATAGGTTTCAGACCAGCCTCAACAACTAAGACTGGTCCAATAAATAAATAAATAAATAAATAAATAAATAAATAAATAAATAAATAAATAAATAAATAAAGTTGGAGGTGTCGCATGGAGGTAAAATGCCCCTGGGGTTCAATCCCCAGTATATATAAAAAATAAACTTTGGTAAGATTTTTGTCAAGTGCAAAATTTCCCCTTCCACTGTGAGTGTGAAATTGCCTTGAAGGAAAAAGTTTTGGTTTCCAGAATCAAAATCAATCCCATTGTCATTAGTCATTTACTCAGTCAGAAAAGCTCTCTCTTCTCAAACCAAAATGAGAAATTATTGCCCCAAAGGAAGAAGAACTTGCCAAGTGCTCGTACCTTTCTTGGTGCATATGAGGCCTGAGCCATGTCTGTGATGATTCCCAGTGTCCTATCAGCACCGATTTCCATATATCAGGTGGGTGAAGGATCACGTTCCTCCCATCACACTCCATCGTGACATTACCAAGGGAAGCATGTCTCCACCTTTCCTGTGCTGTGCCGTCTCTATTAGACTTTGTAAACTGCAGTGGTTGAAATCTTTAACCAGCCATTACTAATAAGCATATGTTAATTGTTGCACAGATCATAAGCAGGTCAATTAGAAGGCAAAGACTGGAACCGAAGGCAACATTCAGCTGGAGGGAAAATCCAGGGCAGGTGTCAGCCAGCATGGTCTGCCCTGGCAGGAGCTGCACACATCTTGGATAGAAGCTCATTTAATGTTTTGATTTGCTAAATTTGCATTTCAAATTTTCATTCCTAATAGACAATATAGTCAGTCTTTGTTAATGAGGACTCTGATTACATGTGCCATTATAATTGGGAATTAGCACACCAGCCTTGTTTTGGAGATTAAACCCAAAGCAAATTGGATTAAATATGGTGTGACTGAAACCTCCTCTCTCTCTCTTTTTGTTTTTTTATCTTGAGTCAAAGGTTAAAAAAAAAGCCATTGGTTCCAGGCATATGGCTCATAACTTTATTATCATTTTTAGAGCTTTGATTATATTAAACAGGTAGTCTTCTTTGGCAGAGTTCATCTATAGTTTTAAAAACATGTGTATTAAATTTCTCTCTATAAACTGAACAGATTAGAGAGCAGATCATTAAACACCCAGAATTAATTATAGACTATGCACACATACAGTGGTAGATTTTTATAGCTTTATAAAATACATTGTATCTAAAAATTGGTAAAGGAATAGTACTTCAAATTGGGCTTTAGATAAAATTACATGACTTATCTTTAGAACAGTATTATTTTAAATTATTGCTCTGTAAGGTAATAAGTCTGTGAAATTTGTTGTTATATTTTAACATATTAACTTAAGAAGTTTAAAGAGAGAAAATAAGTAACCTTATTTTATCAACTAGCAACAAATGAATTTTATCATGAAATTACAATACAATTTTTATATTTTAGGCTAGATATCATAACCTTTAAGTGACATATAGCTTAGGGTTATGTGGTCTTTCTTTATTCTCTGGGGTCATTTAATATTGTAATCCAGTTACACTCCAACATTTTCATTATTAAGCTTAAGACCAATTCTTCAAAAACTACCACTAATCCCAAGTCATTGGAAAATCATGCTTATTAATCCCCACGAGATTCTGTTAGATGTTTGTTTGGCTATAGGCCGCCTTAATTACACAACAAAAGGAGATCTTCACAGGATAAAGAGAAATTCAAATATTTTCTGAGTGAATATTGGCCTTTGAAGACTCACAAATGAGGGTAGACCTGGACACTAACAATCATGTACATTTTGCCAGCCACAAAATGTTAATGTGTGGAGAAACGAAGAAATGGGGCCGTTTTACACAGGATATAGTCTTTATTCAGTTGCACTGTGTTTGTGGAGGAAGATAATTGTGGTGAAAAGGAGCTGTGAAAAGAAAGGTGACGGTACTCTTGACATGATGTCCTTACCCACCCAGAGATCTCTTACAATGGGAACAAGAGAAAGTGATAAAGCATTCTGGAAACCCGACTTCAATTATAGAAGGATTTGGCATCATTTCTTCAAGGAGACTTGTTAATGCTTTAATCACTCAATTTCATACACATCTCCCAAGCCAGTTTCTGATTTGATGAGGTGAAGAAAGTAATGGCTGCTGCTGAGATACAGGCTCACCTGGAGAATCGACAGGCTCTTTTGTTCATATCCAGCTCTGTTCTGACAAGGAAAGGACTTATTTCAGTTAACATAAGAGAATCACAACTTAAACTTTATCTGACTTTCAATTTTGTTATGATGTCCAGAACAAAAAATTTTCCCATCTATGATATTATTAATTTAAAATTGTATTCCTTGAGTTCTATAAAATTACTATATTCTTTAACACCTACACCTGACATGAATGACTTGAGGATCTTACAGCATTTTCGAGGCATCGAACCCATGTTATCACTCTAGACGTATACTGTTATAACCAATAAGAAGTTCTTTTTCAGATAACAAAAAAGAATGTTTTAATTCACATATATTTTCAAGTTTACTAGTTTTATACATTTAATCATAACCCAAATTATGTTAGTTTAATCATGGGCAACACTAGAGTAAGGATGATAACTTAGTATCTAAGAGAGTAGATTACAAAAAATGTTTAGATGGTAACTAGACAATTTGCTTCCCACTTTTGCCCTCAGTAAATTCTCTGAGTTAATGATGTGACTGATGTGGAAAACAATCCTGATTTAAGACCTTGGTAA
This sequence comes from Muscardinus avellanarius, assembly GCF_963383645.1. Taxonomy (NCBI): domain Eukaryota; kingdom Metazoa; phylum Chordata; class Mammalia; order Rodentia; family Gliridae; genus Muscardinus; species Muscardinus avellanarius. The sequence goes on from NC_137787.1 coordinate 172,512,125, forward strand.
TTCTGATTAACCCAGTAAGTCTAAATTTGACATACATGGGAATTATTAGTTACCTTTTTATATTTGACAGCTTGAGAAATTTTATTTTCAGAAATCACTACCCAGTTTTTGCAAAGAAAATAAATTTCATGGCCAAAAGTAAATTTAACAAACAGAAATTCAATAAATACCATAGTATTCAAAATTCTACGTCCTCTAATGACTTAACTAAGGTTACTTTGATGGTATTAACATTTTGATTAACAACTTCCTGGGACTTTTCCCCTCTATTTCTCTCTATAAAGTTTTGTATATCTACATAGATAAATAGATAAATACCTATTTCTTTAGTAATATATATGCATATATATTGGTCAAATAGTTTATGAAGGATATAAGAATAGACTGGAGTGGAATGGGAAGGGATGAGAAATATCAGAGTGTATTGTATGTATTAAGGTAAGAGTTTTTTCCTAAAATTTGCCTCAGTCATGTGTGTGCATCTGTGAGCACATACTCTATGTCATAGTGTAAACGGTTTCATACTGTGGATTGCAGTATAAGTATGAGGGCGTAAACCTACACATCCAACATGCCTTATGAATCTCTGCAGAAGATTAGACCCACCTCCTCTTCATCTTCTTTCTCTGCCCACCCCGTGCACAGCTCCCTTTACCATAATCATTGCCAATTTCTGACAGAAAGATAATTTTTATTGATGAGGTGTGTGGTGGTAGTATATTTAGAAGACAAAAAGGGAAATAAAGAATAAAGACTGTGTAACAAAGAGTTAACTCAGCAGACTTAGTGCTTGCTCTTTTTTTGTTGTTGTTTGTTTGTGTGTGTGTGTGTGTGTGTGTGTGTGTGTGTGTGTGGTACTGGGAATTGAACCTAGAGGCATTCTACTTTCAAACTACACCCCAACCCAATTTTATTTCTTATATGGAAACAGAGTCTCTCTAGGTTGATGAGGGTATCACTGCTTGCTGAGGTTTTCCTCCAACCTGTGATCCTCCTGTCTCAGCTATACCATCACACCCAGCTAGCACTTGCCTATTGTATAGATCATTAATACTTGCTTTTTTTTTTTTTTTTTTTTTTTTGGTGGTACTGGGGTTCCTGGAAGCCCTTCTATCTCTGGGCTACACTTCCAGACCTATTTTTATATTTTTATTTAGAAACAGGGTCTCCTAAGCCAGCGCGCGCAACTGGCTTCGAACCTGCGCGATCCTCCTGTCTCCGCCTCCCAAGCGCGGGGATTACAAGCGTGCGCCACCACGCCCGGCTAGTACTTGCTTTTGACGGGCTCCTTGGCTTACAACCTCTGAGCCCTAGGCATTTTCTGGCTAATAAGAGAATCATTGTTTACTTGAGACCTTGGGCCATGCCAAGTAATCTGTCTAATAATGTGATTTATACGCACTTTTGTATGCCTGAGACTATAAACTATCAGTTGGACCTTTGGGAAACTAGACAGAGGAGCTAGTCTTAGATGTGGGTACTGCATGACAATGAAATTGAGTACCCTGGATAGCAAGGTTCTGTTGTGCTTCAATGGTGGGAAAAACTTTATATATATTGTGGCATATTAGTGCTGGGAGATGTAAGTGCTGCCCATATGAGTCCCTTGGAAGAGGACAACTGGGAATTTATGACTGACTTCTCCAGAATTTTGCTCTATGCACCTTTACTCTGTGGATATTAATCTGTATTCCTTTGCTGAAATAAACTATAACTATGAGTGGAAAAGCTTTAAAGCTCTGAGTTCTTTTAGTGAGTCACTGAATCTACAGGCAGCCTTGGAGAATCAACTTAACAAGAGAGTGATTAGCCCCCCATAGTAGTGGTCACAAAACATCCCACTGCACGGATATATTATAATTTTCTTTACTGATCTATTATTGATGGGAAACTTTTCAGTTTTTCTGTTTGGGTTTGGGATTATAGCTAGTTCTGTATGTGAAACTTTTTCAACTTATAGAAGTTTTAATTTTTCTATCTTTGCAAATGTTAAAGGTATGTTTACTTGCATTTCTCATTGTGTCTCATTTTCATTTACATTTCTTTGTAATGATACTGAATATCTTGGTATGGTTAAAGACTTTTTGTATTTCTTCTTTTGAGACTCATTTTTCTATTAGAGTACACACAACTTTTTTTATTAATCTATACTTTGATTTAGATGACTTTAGAGTTTGAATTAAAATTATATATATCACAATAAGCTTGAATTACAATATATATTACAAATTACAATATATATTACAAAATATACATAATTTTTTTCTGTACTTGGAATGGAACCCAGGGACATTGTACCTATGAGCTACACCCCAGCCCTATTTTTTAGTCTTTTGTATTTTTTGAAACAGGGTCCCACTGAGTTGCCAGGGGCCTTGTTAAGTAGCTGAGGCTATCTGCGAACCATGATCCTCTGGTCTCTGCCTCTGGAATGCTGGAATTACAAGTGTGTGGCACCATGCCCAGCCAGCTTAAAAAGTATTTTAAAACAAATATAATTATATTGCTGCTGGTCCCTAATAAAACTTGACCTAAATACTATAAAAGTGCTGCAAATAGAATTCTTTCAAAGATTATTTTAAAAAACACAAAATTTCTAAATTTATTTATATATTTGGTTGCTTTGGAAGTGGCTATAATCATGCCTAGTCATTTTCTTATTTTGGTGGTACTGGGATTCCTGGAAACCCTTCTACCTCCGGGCTACACTCCCAGACCTATTTTATACTTTTTTATTTGGAAAGAGGATCTCTTAAGCCAGCGCGGCTGGCTTTGAACCTGTGTGATCCTCCTGTCTCCACCTCCCAAGCACGGGGATTACAAGCTTGCGCCACCACGTCTGGCCCTAGTCATTTGTTTAACTACTGATTTTGCTTAGAAAAGCTTTTCTTCTTATTCTAAGATATTTCCAAATAAATTTCAACCCCACTTTGGCCAAAGCAACATCCTGAATAATTGTGTTTAACAATTAAATGGCAAAGAAACAGTTGTTATACAATTGTGGCATATAATTTAAAAATAACAAAAGGATAGATTGGGCATAGTAGTGCCTTATAATTAACAACTAAGTACAATTTTTTAAATCCCAAATTACCAATCAACCTCATAAATATCAAATACATTACTATCATATTCACTGAAAGGAATGAATTTAGTGTTAGACTTACTTTTACCATGTGTACCTGGCATCATGTACACTAAATTAAATTTTATGTATAACATATATCCATGGCAATTTACTAGTCTTCAGAAATAATAAAGAGAGAGAGAGAGAAGAAAAAGACAGAGACTACTAGTAGTGATAGTAGTGAGCTGTGTATTTGAGGGGACAAAAAAAAATGTTTAAGATCCTAAATAACCATTAATGCTAGAGAAATGAATAATAAAAATACGTCTTTCAGCATATTTTTGTGAATTTTCTCCTCTAAATTAATTGTATAGTACTTTCTGGAAGACATTTATATTTCAAATTTCTTCTGAAACTAGGACATTGTTTTATAGGGAGGAACATACTCCTGCTAATTTTTATTCTTATTTTATATGTTAGTAATAGATTTTTTTTCTATTTCAGATATTTTTCATATACTTTTGCTGTTAATGATCAATGACTAAGCTCTATGCCCCTTTTAGAAGCACATAGAAGTGCTTGTGTAAACTTAATCAATAAATACATTGGCTAATTTTTGTAGTAACTTATAGTTGACAAAGCACCTTTGCTTCTTTCCTATAAGCCTTTCTAGTAGGTGCTGTAGTCTGAAGTTTTAGGAAGAAGTAAGTAGTGGCTTAGACAGGTTACCTGCCCTGCCCTGTCCAGACTTGCAACTCGTACCGTAAGTGCTGGAGTTGTTGCTTTTGATTTACCCATTCACGTATTCACTCTTGAGAACCTATGACGTGTCAATCCCTCTGCTAAATGGTCAGGACCAGGTAAAATTCTAATGTGGCATGTTGTCTTTAATGGATATATATTCTTAATACAAACACTTAGCACAAAATCCTATCACTAGAAACTTTCTTGATAACAGAGATGAGAAACCTGTGGTAGCTCAGAGGAAGGAACGATCGTGTATCTGGGGTAGGATATCGAGGACCAGCAGTGTCTAGCAGATGGCAATGCTCAGAGCACTCCAGCCAACATGAAGGGCACAAGAGATCTCATAACCAGTTGAGGAAGAGGGCTGTGCTACGCTGAGGAAGTAAGCCAAACCCAGTTAGCTACAGCCCATGGCATCCTTCACAATCTTGCGATATATATATGGAATATATTCCATATGTTGCAATATGTGGAAAAGAACATTATCACTTTGGGAAAAACCCATTATCTATTGAACCCAAGATATATTCTTGCACTATTGGGATGAACACATTTTGAATTTTTAATTGCTATCCTAAGTAGGTTCCCCTCCCCCGATTACATGACAATTAAGACCCATTGGGAAAAGTTTAGAATTTATTAAAAAAATAAAGAAAATTAAAAAAACCCATGAAATACTGTCATTGGCGTATGTACTATTTCTTCCTATGTGTATAATTTTACAAATAAGACTTCTGGATATATACTTTATATCCTTTTTATTCATATCATAAATGAGCGGTTTTCATGTAATATCTAATATAACAGCATAATTTAACTATTTTCACAATGTTTAACACTTGTTTCTAGATTTTCCTGTTATGATATGCTTTCTAAGATTTTTGTATTGTTTTCTCATTATTTTGTTTTATTTATGTAGAATATTGTTTTAAAGAAAGATATTATCAGAATCAGAAATGGTAGGTCAAAGATGTTTTGATTTTGAAATATTTAATATGTTATCAAATCTATTCTTCAGAAAGGTCTCAGTTCATTATTACCATCAGCAGTGACTTGTTGAAATTTCAGCATTATTTACTCAACTTGTGTATCATTACATATGAGGAATAGTAATCCTGTATAGTATCTGCTATTGCTTTTTACTCAAAGCTTATTTTCTTTGATGATAGTATATAAAATGTTGTAATGACTTTTAATAGGAATAAACCTATGTCTTTTTCTTAGTAGTTCTTCCATTATGTTTTTTTTTTCATCTTGAAAGTCATGAAGGAGTTTTAAGCAACAGATCTAAATAGCTACAAATGTCCCAAATGTCAATAATATAGACTACAATGAGGGCTATTGTAGCAATATGTGGCTTCTCTAAATGAGAATATGCTAGTCAAAAGTCAAAATTCAATGCTGTGGGATGGAACATATATATCTTCAAGATGGGCAGATATTTTAAGATTATCATGCTTTCCTCAGTTTTTTAAGATACAGGAAATAGTCTGTTATCAATTCCCCCTAAAGAAAGTGAAATTGCTCATAAACTGCTTGTAATAAATATTAGTGTTATGAATTAAAATTTGCACAGTATCCACAGTGGCGAGCTTGACAGTCTCTTCTTTGGAATAGTAATTTGGAATCTGTTAAACAGTATTGAAAGAGACCCACTTTAATAAAGCCCATATTTCCTAGTTAGAAACAATATGAGTTTCTTGTATAAAAAGTATCTACACTCCTCACCTCAGCATTTCTGTTTGTGGACAGAAGTTATGACAGAAAATACCTTGTTGGCTTGTCAGTGTCTCCGCTTTCTCCAGATGACAGGTTGGCGGTTTTTCAGTGATCAGTCCTAAGCCAGCCAGAGCAGAAATTAAGCCAGACTTGAAGTGACCTCTGTGAGAGTCGGTGCCACAAGAGACCCTTTTTTTAGCCAAACTGCAAATGGAGGACACTAATTCAGAGATCTGTGGCAAGAAGGCTCTGAAATTCAAACTGTGTTTGATGATGTCCCTCTTGTATCCTGGTGAATGAAATGGAACACGCTTGATAGAGTACATGGACATGTTGTGTGAGTTGGGTCAGTAATAATGAGTACATTGAAAAAGTATTTTGCTTAATAATTGATGCCAATCGAGAAGCGGCTCAGCCGTATCCCATGTTTTTGTCTGTGACTCAGATAAAGATGTAGAAGGCTTACTCGACAAGTTTATAGATGGTGCGATGGCTCCTGTAGTTGGTGACAGCTTCAGAATTTGAAAAGATCTCAAGAGGCTGCGGTAAGATAAAATGCAATGGGAATGGATTTAAGATTCTGCACTGAGGATCCGAAACGCCTCACTATAGATGCAGAGTATCAGGAAGAGTGTGGCAGCTGAGCTTGGCAGTCACTTCTTCTGCCTTATTTAAACACAACTCTTCAAGGTGAGACAACAGCCTTCCTTGGAAGTTTATGAAACTCAGTTCCTATTATTAACAGTCAAATACTAGAAACAAAGGAGATGACAACTGCACTCTAGACTTTTAAGACAACAGTCACAGTAAGGTTTTCAATCCTATCTGCATCCTTTAGGAGAAATTTGACAACCGTAGCTCACTGAGGACAGAGTAAGTAAGAAACAAGTGGGAATGAAGTCAAGCCCTCCATAAATGGCCCAGGATGTTCATACTTTGCCTCCTGTGACCTGGTGTGTTTTCTCAGTTGTTTTTCATTTTTCAAGAACTTGAAAATTTTGAAGACTGCTGGGAAGATATTTTGTAGCATACCCCTCAATTTGGGCTTTCCTGAAGTTTCCGCGAGACTAAATATAAATTATGGATTTTTTTAAGCAAGAATTATGTAGCAGTGACATAATCGCCTTCTCAGTGAACTGTATCAGAAGGTACAAGATACCAGTATGCCTCGATACTTCTGAGGTGATGCGAAAAACTCAGAGAACAATCATTTAACAATCATTGTTAAAGTTGGTTTCTAGCGGGTCTGTAAAATTGGTACTTTCCCAGATTGTAATTAATAAGGACATGAAAATGTCTAGTGTTTAATCATTTCACCCAATCCTTTTAGCATTTATTAGTACTTCCTTCTTGTAACAATTATTTTGATGCATCTTTCAAATGGTGATTTTCTATTTATATCATTTTTTCTACTTTTATTAAGATCTTACTGTAAGAAAGAGCTTTCCATTTTCCTCTGCTTAATTATTAGTTCAATATAAATATAAAAATAGTAAAGTAATATTTATTTTATTTTATGGGTTATATTTCATTTTCCCTCTAAATTTGACTATAAGAATTGCTTCAGATTGGTCCCTGTATGTTTCCGGCACTCTTTTAACATGATCACTTTCTTGAATACTGGCTTAATTTCTGGTACCCCAAGACAGAGAAGGATCATCTTGTATTTTATTTTTGTCCAATTTCTACAAAGTCATGAAGGATTTTGTGGAATCAGTCATTTTTCAAAAAAAATTGTTCCTTTTACTGGAGAATAGTACTTAAAAGCCAATATTTATATGTATGTTGATTGCTACTGAGTTATGATTTCCTAGGCCCTCTTAGCAGAGACAACTGGGAAATATAAGTATGTATGCTTACACCTACTTATCAGTTTCTATATCTGCTTACCTATAAATATTTTAGATATCATGAATTCATGTTAATACTCATGATTCCAGTTCAACACCGAAGAACTGATTCTAACCTTGTTCCTGCTCTCATTTGTAACTTCTTCTCCTACAGTGAGAACCCTAGCCACATATGTTTACACGTTTCTCTAGTCCCAGATTATACATAAAGTAATCTCAGTATCACTAACTCATACTCCTGTGGAAAAAAAATTTAACAACTAGCATACCACACTGTGCGCAGTTCTTCACCTCCCTTCAAAGGGTTTTTTCCAAACTTATTTAGGTCAGTTATTTTATCCCCTTCTCCCATTAGTGTTGTTGTGTTATTCTTTTGCAGAATAGTTTATTTATTTATTTATTTATTTATTTATTTATTTGTTTGTTTCGGTGGTACTGGGGTTCCTGGAAGCCCTTCTACCTCCGGGCTACACTCTCAGACCTATTTTTTTTTTATTTTTTTTATTTGGAAACAGGGTCTCTTAAGCCATTGTGGCTGGCTTTGAACCTGCGTGATCTTCCTGTCTCCGCTTCCCAAGCGCAGAGATTACAAGCGTGCGCCACCACGCCCAGCCAGAATAGTTAGTTTAAACGGCTAATGTTTGGGCTACATTTTGGGCTCCTACTTCTTCTTAGTTTTAATTGTTTGGGTTACATACATTTTCTTATGAATGACATTTCCCTTTTATTTGAAACCTCTTTCAGACCTTTAGTCCTGTAGAAAAAACAAAAGACTCAAAGAACAAAGACCTAAAATATGGTGGCAAAGCACGTGAGAATTGAAAATCAGAAAATTGATGTTCAGTCTAGATTCTGACACTTGCTGAGCAACTTTGGATAATTAATATATGCAAACCATAGTGTTCTCTTCTATAATAAAGATAATCACAAAATCCTCCTTTTAAAGCTGTTGTGAGGATTAAACGATAACCTCTATAAAGCACTTAGAAGAGTGTTCCATTGTGGTTGCTATTATTGCTGAAAGTTTGGGCCCACTTGGGAATGGAATGTTTGCATGGAGCCTTCCCCTTCAGGTTGCCCCTCATGCCCATTTGACAAGGTCCGGGTATCGATGAAGGCTTGAGCTTTATTGCCCCCCTAGGAAGTCTTGATTGACCAGCCTTGTGCTCTATCAGAGTCATAGGAGCTTGTGGTTTACACTAGAGATCCCCAGACACAGATAGCTGACACAGCAGACTCCTGAAAGGCAAAAGCTTTGTGTTTCATGCATTTAGATCTTTATCACTCTTAGTTTAACATATGGCATGTGAAGTACATCATTTTTCCCCTAGACTTTTATGGAGCAAATTATTAAGCAGGAAGAAACTCTTATCTTCTTAGAATGGGTTTTTCAACTGCTGTTTATGCCAAAATATCCGAGTTACTTAAAAAGCACCAACTGATGGTTTTTACTTTTTAAAGGGCTTTTCTTATTACAGATCTGTAGTATTTATTGACATATTGTTTTTCATTCTTTCTGTTATGACATTTAATACATAGTGTATACCAGCATCAAAGAAGACACCCCAAATATACCTTTAACATAAAACACCTAGTTTCTTGTGGAAAACGCAAAGGAAAGACGATGCAAGGGCACCCACATGCACATCTGTGGCATGTGTATACACAAAGAGAGAAATGACTGAGTTACTCATGATATGATTATTTAAGTTTATATCACAGCAGCAATTAACATGGATATAGTGAAGGCTTAATGAATGTTTCCTAAAAGAAAAAATAGAAGAATTAGTTAAATACGTAATTAGGTAGATATACGAGTATTATAAACTTGCACGGATATGTGTACATAGCTATACACTACATATATTCTATTAGGAATTTTTCAAAACTCCATATTACTTTGATATCATTCAAATAAGCTCCTCTTTTTTACATAAGTACCACTGTGTCTTTTAAGCAGATAGAGACACCCAAATGACTCTACCAAATATTTCTTATTCCTACAAGGGTAGCAGATGTACACAGGGAATGGGTTACTTTATTCCCCTAATCACCCACTTCTTTCCCTCCTCTTCATTCTGTGCTTGGAAACTTCCACATTCCCCAGTGTACTGAGAGCTGACCCTGGAAACTGGCAGAAACCAAAACCTTCTCTTGAAAGCAGCAGGCTCCATATGGTTGCTTCAAGCATGGAGTGTGACCCTGCCAAGTCTCCTGCAAAGGGATTTTACAGAGCAGAGAGGTAAACGTGTCCCTTTAAATGTTAGTCATGGAGCCAGAGAGAAGAAATCGCCTCCATGATGAAAGGCAGTTAAAGTACCTTCCAGCCTCTGATCTGCAACCTATAGGAAGTTTTGTACAATGGCGGCTCAATGCCAAGCATTAAAAATAAATGTAATCATCAGATGATTAGCTATAAAACCTTCCCTCAAAAAACGATAGAGCTGTCAGTTACAATCAAACAATCCATATGCATATTTGAGAAGAGGGAGACCAAGAATAACTTTGTGTGGATGAAACCCGCGCTATGCATGTGCGAGGGTAACAGAGGCTATGACATAGCATATGAAGTCAATGGTGGCGTTGTTATTATTTATACATGAGTAAAGATTACAAATGCAAGCCCCAGCTCAGATCTCTCACCCCCTGGATCTGTGAAACCTGTCACTCAGTCTCCCGCGGTGTGTCTTCCTGTCTCGGAGCCACTGGACCACCTGCTGCCAAGACTCTCATCTACTGCATTGCCCGAAGGCCTCCATGATAACAGCATTGATTCCAATGTACATCTAATTACTTCTCATAATCTATTCATTTCACAATAGTGTAGTGAAACATCTGTCACATCATAAACTCTTTAGTAGCCTTATCAAACCACCAAAACACACTCTGCTGCCAGTTGGCAGCTTCCTCGGTTTCCCGTTTATTAATATGATGCAAACATTTCTAGTCTTTTTTGCAGCTTTAGATGAATTTCCCCAATGGCCAGTGAAACAGAACCAGGCAAACTGCAGTTTAAATGTCTGTATATTACCTATTGAGGGACAAATCCGGATGTCACACAGAAATCAGTGAGAATAGCATTGTTTCCTTGGAGGAATCGTTCCTAAATAAAGTTCTTTCATTCATAACAGGGAAAGACAGGGCTCCTTCCTTGACTTCAATGTGTCTGATTAATTTACTAAAATAAGCCTCTGGGACATGATTGCCTTTGAATAGAATATTGCACAGGAATATCCTATTTGCACAGGAATATTCTTTTGCCTTTCTGTGCCTAACTTTACCTTTGGGGAAATGATGTTCTTCCTCTTTTCTCTTCTTGTTAATTTTCTCTCTTCGCCCTTTCTCGTTTACCCAATTCCCTTTTCTCTCTATTTTTTTTTTTGCAGAAAATCTAGTAAAGAGGCCGATCATGTCATAATTGATTAGAAAATACTGCTGCTATTTTGTGATAAAGTCTATACAATGTTCTAGGCACAATACCAGCAGGACACCTTTCACAAAAGAGATATTGCTGCGGCCTGATTGCTGGTGGACTTCCTTCAACTCCTCCAGCTGGATATCTCTTTCTTGGAGCAGCTGTCCCAGGGAGAGCTGCTCAATCTTTTCTTTATATGCACATAACAGCTTGACATCTCTATTTATGCACTTAATGCAATAATTGGGAATACTTGTTGTGCATATCTGCCTTTTTCTGGATGATTAATCTATCAAGGATAAAAACCATAACTTTTTCATGTTTATATCTTTGATTGCTCACTGGGTGTCAGGCACCCCCAGATAATGTCAAATAGATATAGAAAATATTCTAGTTTGTGTAAGAGAATTGAAAAAATTTCCATTTCCAGAGCTACTTCACATTTATTGTGAAGTACAACTCTATGTATTCTGTATTAATAACAATAGCCAATACTTACGGAGGCAGGCATAATCCTAAATTCTTCACATATATCAGCTCATTTAATCCTACCCTAGGAGGTAGAAACTATCACAGTCCACATTTTAGACCTAAGGAACTTAGAAACAGAGACACTGAATGCCTTTCCCAGTATCATCTGGTAAGGGTGGACTCAGCATTCTGGCTTGAGTCCCAGCTCTTAACTTATACCACAAAGCCTCTTTAGAAGTTTATCTATCTTCATGTTAACTTCAGATGCTTCTCCCATCATCTGATAAGTTTCTCTTTTTTAAGCAATTCTAGAAGATATGAGAAATACAGAGCTGATTTCCCAGGCTGTCCATGTGGGTCTATGGGATATAGACATGGCCCTCTTCATTCACAGGTTGCTTTGCCAAGTGAAATCAACACTGCATTTCCACATCAGAGTAAGAGAGGACATTTCCCCCCATCTGCAGAGGGAATTAGAGCTTTTACCACATTTCTAGTACAGATATGAATAAATCATTTCCGATGTAGCTACTAACTTTAAACAATGCCTCTAAGAAGGCACTGACGTTAGAAGTTTCTGTCTCTATATTCCTGAAATCCACCAGAACATAAATATGGTTCTTGTAAAGCATTAGGTAGCCTCAGAAATGCCACTGGAGGCTATTATTATCCTGGATTAGATTTAGTGCTAATGATCCAGACATGAAGACTCTGTGTCATATTACACATCCCCTCAGACAACAATCCCTAGAGCCTCCAAGGGTTAAGGCTAAAAGGAAAACCAACTGTCTTTGTTTCTCCATATGTATAGCTTATATAACTGTATGTATCAAAATAAAAGATAATGCACTTAATGGGCTAGATCTTCATTTTAGCATATCCCAAGACAATACAAAGCTCTGTGAACTGTATATAATCTGGCCTATTCCAAAATGGTAAAACCCTTCTAGGCCAACTTTTGGCATGGTAGAAGAACTTAGTACAAGCCTTCCCCCATGATGCATCAGAGGGGTACAGATCTGTGGTGATTCCATTGATCTTCACATTTCATCCTCTTGTGGTAGATGCAGGAGCTCAACTTGTTTTTCTAGGAATAATACATGCAAGAATTAGCCTAGGGTTAGAGTAGAGGCTGTAATGATCAGTTATTAAGAACTAGGGTCTGATCTCGGATGGTTAAAAAAAAAACTTGGCTTCTTCTCTTAAGTGAGTGTTGACCTTGGGCCAGTCACCTCCTAAATCTCCATATCTTCATCTACCTAATGGTCATAATAACCGTATTAATCCCAAATTAATGCGGAAAAACCCATGAAGGGTGATCAGGATCACAATACCTGCCATAGACAAACGTCATCCAATGTTATAAACACCACAGGTGCAGAACACACTATTCACCTCCATGTCAAAAAGAAAAGACAAGTGGAGATCTAGAGGTTATAAAACAGCACTATGATATATTCAATTTCCTTACATTTAATATTAAGATTAAATCGAGATTGTATAAATATTTTACTGATACCTTTAAAAGGGTCTACTTTTTTTAAAATGTTAGCTAATATCTTTGGGAGATATCTATAATATCTAGGATTTTATTCCAACCTATGTTTAACTTTTTTCCAACCCTACATTCCTGAAAGCATTGTAACATGACAAGTCACAGGTGTTTCTCGGAAGGAAAGGGAGTCTAGTTAAGTACAAGGAAATTTCCCCTGTGGAACCCCTAGAAAGCAATGCAATGTGGGCAAGTAATCAGGCGTAGACAGGGTATCAGAGATTACTAAAGAAGGCAATGTAGTAGAATAGGCTCAGAAAATGGAGGAGCTGCCATGACAGGCACCATCAGAGAAGGCCCCACAGCAGGTGAGAGGGAGTTGAGCTGTTTTGATAGGTGCACTGTAATTGTGCACCAGGTGAGATTCATTGTGATACATTCACACATGCACATAACATTATTCTGTCAGTTTTTAAAACTTTTTATTGGTGCATTGTAGTAATACATCTTAGTAGGGTACACGATGGTAGAGGCATACATATACACATCATTCATTTAGACCTTTCACAATCCCCCCCCCCCTTTCCTCCTTCTCATGTTTGGCTTAGTGATTGACTTTGATATGTTTGTGAATGTACATCATGTACCTTTGGGAATTTTACTCTTTCTCCTTCCCATCCCTCTCAGTGAGGCCATCTTATTTGCTCATCTATAGATTCTCCTCCTTCATCTAGAGTTCCTCCTATGACCCTTTTTCTCCCTAGCTTCCATATATTAGGGCGAGCATCCGATTTCTTGCTTTTTGTGACTGACTAATCTCACTTAGTATAATGTTCTTCAGTTACATCCATTTCACTGTAAATGATGTAATTTTGTTCTTTTTCTGTTTTCTTCCCGTATGTAACTCCCCTTTGGCTGCCTTCCTTCCTCCTCCGACACCCTGCTATTATTGGTATCCCTCCAAATTTTCAGGGGCTCAAAAGGGAGCTGAACAATTAAAGGAAGGCAAGATGGAGATAAGAGAGCTGAGTAGCGGGAAGTCGTTCTCATCCAGGAGAACAGCAACTTCTGACAACTCCACAGCTCTCTGATTAATGTAGTTGGCTTGTTCAAATTAGACCATGCCAGCCACAAACAGCTGTCCATTCTTGTCTATTAAGTCTTGCTAGTCTTCACGTACAGATTCAAGGTAGATCTGGAGACAGTAATAAGACAGAATACCTACAGAAGTTAGTGCCACTCAACTCTTAGTTATCTTTGGGCCAGAAAATAAAATTTGAGTGTTCAAATCTCGCGTCATTGGCAAGATAAGGACCTTTTCCTGGAAGCTGAGCTTGACTGAAGCCTTTCTGACTCCAAATAATGTGCAGAAATGCTTTCCCCCTCTCAAATGTCTCTTGATTTATGGATATTGTAAGCAATGATGGAACAATACAGTTCTCCCATTAATGCAAAAAAAAAATACTTTTCTATGAAGGTGCAGAATAATACAGGGCCTAAGCTCTTACACACTCTTGATACTTGAAAGCCTATTTGTATAAATTTGGCACGAATCATTCCTCACAGCTCCATCGCAGACCCTAATACTATAGGGTTTGCCATGGACACACTATTTACATGAAGACACACAAAAGTTGACTAGCTAATTAACAAGTTAAAAGAATGAAAAATGATGGGTTGCCCTTTGATTAGATTTGGTTATCTTGACTTGTGCGAGAACTATGAAGGAAAGGTGAGACCCTAGATTCATGATCCTTCAATGTGGCTTCAAAAGGATTTGACATTTTGTGCTCCTGGCTATGCTTTATATTTATAAGGTTTCCTCTCCACCATGTTATTCAGCTTTAAGACTGCAGGTGTGTTCCTTCTTCTCTCAGCTGCTCCTCTCAACCTGATTTCCTTTTCCCTGTCTCAGCAGCTGCCTCCTCAGCCGATAGCTAATTTCTGACAGGCAGCCTCTCAGGTCACTGGCCTGTTCTGTTCAGGACAGTGGACAGAGCACTGGCATGCCACTCCTGGTGACAGTCTTCTTATAGTAGTGCTAGCAGGTGGAATCAGACTCCAGGTTCCCTCCAGGCACAGCCCCCACCACCACAACCTCCTGAGAGGAACAGAAGCAGCTTATTGTGTAACGCCACCTCAGAGAGCTGACTCAAGTGGACAGAAAGGCAAAAAGTTGAGAAATTCTGATCCCGGAAGGAAATATATCCAGAAAGACCAAGGTATAATGACAAAAAGAATTCTACCACTGGGGATCTCGAAGAAGAATAAACATAAGAGAACTTAAGGAAGGGAGAGATATTGGTACAGTGAGAAAAAAATACATGTCAAAATGGCCAGAAAGAACATGGATGTACAGGAACATTGCCAATCTTTGTCATTTAGTCTTTTCAGCTTCATCTTGGAAGAGTGGGGAGCAGCAGAGACCTCCCCCTCTCTGCCCTTGGTTTTCTACCTGTATCTCAATCTCCTTCCTGCCTGTAGTCTGCCTCGACTCTAACACTCTCCTCTCATGGCCTCTTTTCACCATAGGCACTTCTTGGGCACCAACTGATTCATCTACTCCTTCTTGAAATTCTGTGGCCTGGAGATACTTGGAGGCCTCTGTGGTAGAGCCGGTGAGAGAGAAGGCTTATGAGGACTACTTCAAAGAGAAAGTCTGCCTCAGCAGTGTGGGCAGAATTTATACTTCACTTATTCTCATTCTCAGGCCAAAAGGCCACTATCTTTTACCTATTTGTGTCTCCAAAACAGATATTGTTGCTGCTTTAACTGTACTCATCAGAGGAAAAACTGCAGAGGATTTGTGGCCCCATTAAAAGAAAAGTAACCTGAGGCCAGGTTTACATGATTCAGTGCAAAGATGGGATGAGGAGGTAGAAGAGAGATACGCACTTTGCACAGGGGTGCAGCCAAAAACAAGACAATGTATGAATGGAAGGACTGAAGTTAGAATTTAGAGAATGCAAAAGGTAAAGGCAGAAAGAGGGGATTCTAGCTAATTGTAAGATTTACTTAGATCCTTTAATGCTCAAAATATGGATAATGCAAAGTTTGATAAAAATGCTGCTCCAATCTCCCAAGATTCACATTCTATGCGTTAGAAGTAAATATTCACATCAGAAGTTATAATCCAGGGCAGAATGAGGAAGAACCATGATAGTGATCTCCAGTAGGTAGATTCAGAAAAGGAAAAAGAGATGAATTCTAACATCTAGGAAAGCCTCACTGGTGGTTGTTAATTTGACCTGGATTTTGGAAAGTCACTGCTACAGGAGATGAAAGGGGAAGGGAGAGGGAAATCATGGGCAGAGCTTTCTAGGTGGTGTGCATTGCATGAGTAAGGTAAGATTCTGGGGAAAGATAGGGCCATGTAACTGCTCTGTGGGTCTCATTCATCCATTCATGGAGCAAACACTCGAAGGGCCCCTATTTTGCACCAGAGCACAGCAAAAATAAAGACTCTCTAGCTTGGTCTCAGCACCAAGTCTTTCCAGCATTGCTAAAATCAGAGTCTCTGGAGGGGGATCGAGCCACATTCCAAAGAACCATGAATGCCAAGCAAGAAACTCGCTTTGGTTTGTGCTTTACTGTAACTATGCCCCATTCCTGAAGAGAGGGACAACATTGTCTGACATGTGTTTTGAGAAAGTAACTCTGGCAAAAATACAAAGTGAAAGAGAACTCAGAAAACATTCGTGAATGTGATAGCGAACAGGAGACAGGCTAGCTTTATTAAATTTATTGAATTCAAATAGCCAACAGGTTGTGTAGAAAATGAACCTTTATTGGATGCCAGGATAATCCTTCCTCTTCTCTGGGACACAGGCAAATGGATTGGTCCTTCCCATCCCATGTCATCTCACTGTGTGATTATAATGCCCGATGGTTCGCACCTGTGGAGACGAGAAGCCATTTCTGGGTTAACACACATCAAATCCACAGTAAGCCTGAACTTGAAGATGTCTACGGCATGGGTTGTGTGCTGAAGACACTGAGCAGGGGCTGTGACTAAGCAGTGATTCTGAAGGTTGGGAAGATGAGAAAAGAGTGAGGGTATTTTAGGTGTTCTCAGGGTGGTGAGGCCAGTAAACCCATGTCAGGTCCCAACCTGGTCTTCGACGTATCCCTGGAATACACTGTCCTTCTCTCAAAGGCTCTGGCCAGGATTGCTGATTTAAATGCATCAAGTGATGTGCATATGTATAAATGTATCACTTTGAATATGAGGTATAATTACAATAAAAGTGTAAATAAATATTTGTAGCTTTAATATAAGAACTCCCCTCTTAGCAAATTTTAAAGCATACAATACAGTATTATTAACTCTGCTGTACAATATATCTGCAGGACTTTTTATCTTGTACAGTATGCTTTGATGGATAGCTTCTATTTTCCTCCCCCCAGATCCTGGCAATCACCATAAGAAGGTAGATCTTATATTAAGTGTTTCTATCACAAATATTAATAATGATAATCAATTAAAAAACTGGAAAGAAACTTTTAGAGGTGATGGATAGGTTTAGGGCATATATAACTGGAAAGAAACTTTTGGAGGTGATGAATAGGTTTATGGTATAGATTTTGGTAATGGTATCACAGGTGCATACATATCCCCAACCTCAAGTTATACATGTTCATTATATTCAGCTTTTTGTATATCAATCACACCTAAATAAAGTATTTTTGAAAAAAGTTAAATTACAAACATGAGTAATCTCAGATTCTAGCTGTTTTATTCTAATTCTGTATCCAGCAAAGACAAGAACATCCCCATTTTTCATATTATAAAAATTTCACATGTTGTCATTTAAGATCATCATTCAGTATTCATCTCAGTCTTGGGGTGTGTGTGTGTGTGTGTGTGTGTGTGTGTGTGTGTGTGTGTAACTGGGGATGGAACCCAGGGGTATTCTACATCTGAGAATATGTACCCTATCTTATTCTTTAATTTTGAAACAGAGTCTTAGTAAGTTGCAGAGGCTGACCACAAACCTGCCATCCTCCTGTCTCTCTCCCAAGTGCTGGGATTACAAGTGAGCACCAGCACGCCTGGCTCTCAGTCTTCAGTTCTGAGATAACTCCAGACATTATACTTCTTTGTCAGTACTATTTAAAAAACTTTGCATTTGTTATTTCCTCTACCCCATCCTGAATTTTGCAGCCTATTCATCCTCTCCTTAACGTATATGTTGTCCTTAGGTAGCCCATTTGATTAAACCTTGGAAATTATAGCTTTAATCATAGGTTGGCCATAAATTGGTAGTGGGAAAAAGCAAGTTGTTTAAACACACTGTGCCATTGTCTTGCCTAGCAATAAGATAAGGAATAATTTGTGTCCCACAAAGTGAGACAAGCTATGAAAGTCATGTATAATATATTTAAAGGTATTTTCAAAAGCATAATGTTCTTTATTAAATACAGGGCATTTAAAAATAATAATAGTAACTATAATCATAAGTAGCCAGAGTACACTAATACACTAATGTGCAGGAAGTGAATTTCACATATGGTTTTGTTCTTTCCTGGAGTTATCACCCCAAATTTCTGTCCATACAAGCCATATTCTGCAAAGAGTTATTTAAAAAAAAAAAACTCTTCATTCTTATATGTCTTGAAAACTCCATTTTATTAACACCTAATGTGTGCCAATCATTGTTCTAGACATTGGAGATTTTGCAGCCAATATGGTTATTAGTATAAAGTTGAATAATAATAGGTTACACAATATAATTATTTTTATCATAAAAATAATTTATAATTATTTTTATCATAAATGGGTTTATTTTTATCATAAAATGAGTTACTTTTTATACACTAGAAAGCAAAAAGGTATTAACTTTTGGACTTGTTCAAATGTATTTTCTGTACTTGAAAACCATTGCAAAGGAAATTTCCATTTTGCTCACACAAATATTAGGAGAAATCATCTTTGCTTTTACCTATAAACTATAATGCATGCATTTTTTGAGTGTTCATCTTTGCTATTTCATTAACCATATTTGAACTGAAAGTGAAAAAAGGGAAAAGAGACTGTGACACATTATCGAATGCCAAAATTGTTCTTAGCACTTTTATACTCCCAATCTTATATATTCCCCGCAATCTTCTTCCCTTACAATGTACAGGATCTTGTAATGTTTTCCTCTGTCATGAAGTCTATGGTGGATCAATGACTGTGTAGTTCTTTCTCATACTGTAACTTAAAGCTCTCTCTCTCTCTCGCTCTCTCTCTCTCTCACACACACACACACACACACACACACACACACACACACAAACACACACCTTGACATGATTTTCCCATTGAATCTAGTGGAGGTAGGATTTTGTCATGTAAAGCTGAAACTACATATGCATCCCCCAGTGGACTCTAGGGCTGTAGTTTCCTGGAGACCAAGTCACAAATAAAGCACAGAGCTGGTATTTTACCTCTTTCATGCTGAGTGTTCATGGGCTCTGTCCCTCTTGTCTTCAATTTCGTTCACCCCTGAGGTCTATGGCATTCCTCTCCATTCTGCCAATGCTTCACTGTGTTGTTAATTCTAGAATAGAATTGACCCCACATGTTGACTATCATGAATCATACCCAAAAAGGTTTCATTTCTGAAGTACCTAAGTGAATTAATTAGAAACTATTTCCACCTCTAATGGAGATTCAAGGGTAGGGAAGGATAAGGTTCTAATAGTGTTCCTGCGAAAGGCCCATTACATTTGCTTTCTTAACTGGAGTTTTCAATAACAAAACAATGGGTTTATCATTGTTTTGGGATTCAGTGACTCCTAAGGGAAGGTCCAGGACATGGATTTCAGACATTCTCTAAAAATGCAATCTAAAAATGCAATCTAAAAATGCAATCTAAAAATGATGACCATCACTATGTTCCAGTCTTCACTGACCAAAGCCTGCCAAGGATCATGAGTAAGTTCTTTATTCTGCCATCCTTCAAAACTTATCTAATTGGCCCTCTGTCAGACACTGTTCTAGGCACTGTGGATAATGTTATTAATAATTAGACAGTAAGAGCTGAGCAAGGTGGTGCATGCTTGTAATCCCAGTACTTGAGAGACTGAGACAAGAGGATTGCCAGTTAAAGGCCAGCCTCAGAAACTTAACAAGATACTGTTTCAAAATGTAAACGAATAAAAAAGGGCTAGAGGTATATCTGGGAGGTCAAACATCCCTGGGTTCAATCCCCAGTACCAAAATAAATAGGCCATAAGGTCTTAACTTTGTGGAATATGCCTACTAACAAAGACACAAAAAGTAAGAAACATATAAATAAGCAAGGTAATTTCAGAGAGTTATAGGTATTATGGGAAAAATAAATATACATATATGTTTTGTGTTGGGGGGGAGAAAGGAGAGAGAGAGAGAGAGAGAGAGAGAGAGAGAGAGAGAGAGAGAGAGAGAGATGAAAAGAACTGAAGAGGTCTAATTTCAGAAAGGATCTATGGCACTAATGTTTGAGAAAGAACCAGCAGGCAAAGAACACAACACGATAAAGAAATTTCTTGTAGGCAGAAAGAACGACAATTTCTAAGGCCCTGAGACAAGAACAAGCTTGCTTAAGGCACAAATATAAAAAAATAAACAACATACAAATAACATCTGAGAGGCAGATAGGGAACAGATCAAAAGGCCCTTGTACACCTTGATAAAGTATATGAATTTCATTCTAAGTGACAGTAAACAACTGGAGAGTTTTGAAGCAAAGACATCTAATAGTATAATTACAGTAAAAAAAAAAGTCTCTGTAGCTGCTGTATGGAAAATGGTCTGTAGGGGCACAAGAGAGAGTGGGAATAGGAAAGATGGTGGTGGGCCACCTGAGACACAGTGGCATCTTGGCCTAGGGTGGCAGCAGTAGAGACGGAATAAAATAGGCTGAGTTGGGATGTATTTTATGGGGGAGAAGTGATGAGATTTGCTCATAGTCTAAATAATAGAAACGAGCATAAGGAAGAAATTGAAAAGTACTGATCGGTAACTTTCTGTGGTGGCCTTACTGAGGTTATGGGACAATGTCTTATTCATCTTTTACTCATCAAATGAAAGAATCAATGAGTAGAGATAAATAAATGAGACAGTTTACTTGTTTCTCCCAGATAAACACATCTTTTTTTCTTCAGATAACCACACAGGCAAATAATAGAAAAGCCAAGTTCTTTTTCCCTCTTGTAAGTTGTAGGGTGGTATATACATTTTGTTTACCTGGGATGCCTGAAATATGGATTATTCTACTATATGGAAAGGAAGAAGCTAGGCCAGAGAAAATTGTGTTTAGATCACTACTTCTTCACAACTCCCCAGACAAGAACTCTGAGCTCAATTTGTATTTCCAATAGTGTTTTTGCAGCTAGGCCTGGTGGCACACGCCTGTAATCTCAGCACTTGAGAGACTGAGACAGGAGGATTGCAGGTTTGAAGACAGCTTCAGCAAGTAGTGAGACTTTCATCAACCTAGTAAGACCCTGTTTGTTTCAAAATAAAAATAATATTGGATTGGGGATGTAGCTTTGAGGCAGAATGCCCCTGAATTCAATCCCAAGTACCAAAAAAAATGTTTTTAAATAAAAATAATCTTTTTGCTTTTATTTGGAAATGAAGGAAACACAGAGCCAATAGCCATGGTTATCATGTTAAATAGTATATGCAAATCATTTAGCACATGCCTGGCTCATAATAGCTGTGTAATAAATAGGTGTTATTATTAAAAATGATCTTCACTTCCTTCAAAGGATGCACAATATTGTTTTGAGATTTTAAGATTTTGAAGGACTTGGTTCTTTTTTCGATAAATCATTCTATTGAGAAGGAAAAAACTTTTGTTGCATGACTTTAATGTAACTTAAAAGGTAGACAGGATAGTGGGGTCAGGGAATATAGCACCAAGGAGCTGGTAACAAGTCCAGAACATGAGTCATTGTTCTAGTCTTCACTAAGCTTACCACCCCTCAGACACCTTGCCCTGAGCCAAAGCTGCGTGCCCTCCAGAGTCTCCCAACCTGGGAGGAAAATAGAAATGCAATTAAGTACAATAGGAACTGATACTAGCTACATGTAGAAGAACACAATTCAGAAAAGAGTGCCATCGGTAATATCTTACATAGAGGAGAAGGAGAAGGGCTGAGAAAAGGTTCCATGAAGATGGGGAAATTTGAGAAGGACTTTGAAATACGACGAGGAGGGCAAGTATGAGTAGGGTGGTCTGGCCAGAGGGGACAGCATATGTCACTAGTTTATTTGAGAATCACTTAGACCAAGGTTTTCATGGCTTAATAATAGTGTCAGTATTTTTTTTTTAGCAAAATAAAATTTTATTTCTATTCAG
Organism: Muscardinus avellanarius; assembly: GCF_963383645.1. NCBI lineage: Eukaryota > Metazoa > Chordata > Mammalia > Rodentia > Gliridae > Muscardinus > Muscardinus avellanarius. The sequence continues at coordinate 172,534,221 of NC_137787.1, forward strand.
CAACACAGATTGGGGCATGAATACTAATAGATGAAGATTCACTGTAGTATTTTTTAACAGAGTCCTCATTGTACTGGATGAACTTTAGGATATATTGCAGGAACATAAGTTATCTCATTAAAAATAGTTGGTGTATAGTAGATTTACCCAGACTAAACAGCTCTCTGAAATACAGTACCACCTAGCTTCATTAGCATGATAATAGACTGGGAGCCACTAAGAAGAGAGAAGAGGCGATGTTTCTAAACATACTAGATTATGAAATTCTCTTCCTTACTCGTCTTCCGGGAATAATGTTCTAGAGAGCAGACTTTCTAAAGACAAGGGAACCAAACAAGTTGCTCATTTGTGATTTAAGTTGATTTTTCTTCTAGCCTCCTTGAGCATCAGTGGGATTATCTGAAAAGGAGATCTAAGAGTCCTTCCTTCCCCTTTCTCACAGGGTTGCCACAGTCTTCCTTTGTTCTATGACTGAACAGAGATGTCAAAGACAGAGACCAGGTGGCACCTCTTCCAGGTGAGCAGCCTGCCTCTGAGTACCAGTTTGCTTTGAATTGTGGTAACAAAGAACTGCAAACCGAGTAGCTTAGACAACTGATTTAGTTTCCTGGAGTCAGACTCCTGAGACCAAGGTGTCAGCAGAGTCAGTTTCTCCTGAGATCTCTCTACTTGTTTGTAGATGGCTGCCTTTCCCTGTGTATTCACAGGGACCTCCCTGGATGCATGCCTGTGTCCTCGTTGTTTCCTATAATAACACCAGTCATATTGGATCAGGAACCACCTCAATGACCTGATTTAACTCAGGTCTTCATCTCTTTAAGGACTCGATCTACAAATAAAATCACATTGTAAGATATTGGGGTTTAGGACTTAGTATACGGATGGGATGAGGGGCGGAGGGTACAAGTCAAGCCATAGAGCTCTGGTTCTCAGGTTTGCAGTACCCCAAACCCAAGATCTTCCGCAACTCTGTGGAGAGTGCGTGGTCCACCTAGCGGATGTTTCTAGTGGATATCCTGGAACAGGCCTTCAGCAGTTGCTAACTACCTACCAACTCTGCTCTGATCTCCCAGAGCTATGGGCTTCCCATAAGCATTTTCCAAGGTTAATCAGCAGCCACTACCCTCAGCAGTAACTCTGTGAGGACCAGAACTGGGTCTGCCTTATTCACTTTTGTGTTTCTGGTTTTTTTTTTTTTTTTTTTTTTTTTTTTTATTGGTGCACTGTATTCATACATCATAGTAGGATACATGCTTTTGTAGACATACATGCACACTTTTCCCAGTCAGCCCCCACCCAATCCCCACCCCATTCTCTCCCCATCCCTCCCTCCCATGCTTGGCTTAGTAGTTGACATCTAGTATTATGGCAATTTATCTAAAATTAAAAATGATACTCTCACATAACAGTTTCATTTGTCTGATACCAAGCTTTTGATGACTTAAAGATAACATTTCAATATTTCTTTTTGCTTTATTTCTTACCAGAGAATATTTTTTTCCTATTTTTTAGGTGAAACTGTCATATATTTATATATTTATTTTTCAGAAAAAAATCTATCCTGATATGGAATATGGAGTCTCGGTACCCAAAACGATCTTGAAAAAGAACAAAGCTAGAAGATATATATTTTCTGATTTCAAACCATATAAAGCTACAATAATTGAAACAGTGTAGTACTATTCTAAAGGCAGATATATAAACCATTGGAGTTAAATAAAAGCCTAGAGCTAAATTCTTCCCTATATTGTCAAATTATTTTTGACAAGGTTTCCACGAACATTTGGTGGTGGAAATGATAATCTTTTAACTAAATATTGTTAAAAAATAATAATTACATGGAAAAGAATAAAATTGGACCCTTACCTAATCCCATATACAAATATTAACTCAAAATAGATAATAGACCTAAATATAAATCTTAAGACTATTAACTTTTAGGAGAAAATCTGGGTCATAAAACCTCACAACATTGAAATTGGCAGTGATTTCTTGGTTATGATTTCAATGGCACAGGCAACAGAGGAGTATACAGACTCCCCAAAAAAAAAAAAAAATTGTATATCCAAAGACAATGTAAACAGAGTTAACAGTTACTAATAGAATGGGATAAAATATTTCCAATTGCTATATCTGAAGGAATATTAATATTCCAACTAGAAATCCTAAAAATTAACAAAATAAAGGCAAACAATACCATTTAGAGATAGGTAAAAGACTAACATAAATAATGAATCTCCACAGATAACCAATCTTAATTGTCTGTTGGATGGAAAATCTGGTTTCTCTGGTTCTGGTGTGTGTTACCTATTTCTTCTTTGTAGTTAATCTCTTTGAGTATTTTCTCTAGTGCTGGTTTTGAAGACATAAATTCCTTCAGTTTCTGTTTGTCATGGAAGCTTCTTATTTCTCCATCTAATTTGATAGAAAGTTTTGCTGGGTAGGACATTTTTGGCTGGAAGTTGTTTTCTTTCAGAGTTTGGAATATGTTACTCCAAGCCCTTCTGGCTTTCATAACTTGGTTTGGGAAGTCTGGAGTGATTCTAATTGGTTTGCCTCTGAATGTCACTTGGCCCTTTGTTTTTGTTGCCTTTAAGATTCTCTCCTTGGCTTCCACATTGGTCATTTTGACAATTATGTGGCGTGGGGATCCTCTTCTCCGATCCTGTCTAAAGGGAGTTCTATAAGTTTCCTGGACCTTTGTATCAACCTCTTGCTCTATGTCTGGAAAATTTTCTGCTATTACTTCCTTGAAGAGATTGTTGATCCCTTTGGTTTCACTTTCTTTTCCCTCCTCTATTCCAATTATTCTTAGGTTAGCTCTCTTAAAATGGACCCATATTTCTTCAATATCAGATTCCTGCTGTCGGATATTTTTTTCTAGATTAGAAACTATGAGTTCATTTTTGGATTGCTCATCTTCTAAGAGCGAGATTCTGTTCTCCATGTGTTCTAATCAGTTGTTTGTGCTTTGAATTGAGGCCTTTACTTCATTAATTGCATCCTTTATCTCTTTTGGGCTCTCTCTGAGTTCTTTTCGAAGCACCTCTATTATTTCTACAGTTATTTTCCTGATTTGATCTTCTAGAAATCTCTGATTTTCTGTTTTATCGGGTTCTGATGTTGTGGGGTTGTGGGCATTAATTGCTCCAGTATTATTCCTCTTTCCCATGATTTCCGATGTTTGTGCCTTCTCTGGGTTCTTCCCTTGGGTCACTATGACTTCACTTAAGGTGTTCTGGATCTCGAGTCAGTAGTATCTCAGACCCCACTACTCCTTTACTAGGTTTTATCACAGAGTCTCCGACCCAGAGAGTCGATAGAGGCTGCTTTAGACTGTGGGGGGTGCCAGGTTGCACGTTCTCCTATGGTGTGATATCTCTGCCACCTCCCCTCCCCCACTGGGTCAAGTCCCAGGGAGTACAGTACTGGGATTTCTCCTCTGTGACCCGCAATTTGACTCACTGTTCTTGAGTACGCAGATGTAGCTGTACTGGCCTCGCTGAATTCGCTGCTGACGCCGCCAGTGACAATATGGCGCCGCTGCTACGCCCTCGGCTATGGGGCTGGCATTTTTCTTCTTGATTTTGATTTCTACTCTGAATCCCTGCAGCATGTGCTGAGCTCGGCCACTGGGAGCTTTAGATGCTCTCTGCGTGGAGAAATCCCGCCTGGCTGTTCCGCAGTGGCTCACCTCGGCTTGCTGTAGCCGTCCCGTGAATTCGCCGGTGCCGCCGGCAGTATGGCGCTGCTGCTGCTGCGTCTCCCGCGTCCTTGGGCGCGAGGCCGGTGGATCTCCTCTGTGGCTCTGTTCTCAGTCCGCTTTCTCTCTGGAGCCTGGTGATTTTTTGTTTCACTGGTGATGGTGTTTTCTGGCTATGAAAGGCGCTGATTTTGTGGTAATGGAGATTTGTTGTTAGCGGGGCTCTTAAGCCCCGCTTTTCTCGGTCGCCATCTTCCCGGAAGTCCTCTGTGTTTCTGTTTTGAGCATAAGTGATGGTAGAAAATGGAGCCGAATGAATACTGGTTGAATAAAATGGATATGCTTTGTTTTTTCTTTACCATCTTTCTTTTCTATATTTGATTAGCATTGATAAGCTTTCAGTTATAATGTGTTGGCAATTTTGAAACTAGTAAACAGGAAGATGTTAAAAAATAAAGTAACACATTCTCACATTTTCCTAGTGGATATCCTGTGACAGCCCTTCAGCAGTTACTAAGAGCTGTTTATTTTATTTATTTATTTATTTTGGTACTGTTTATTGAACACAGGGACATTCTACCTCTGAGCTACACCTCCAGTCCTTTTTATTTTTTTATTTTGAAACAGGATATTGTTAAGCTGCCGAAGGTTTCACTAAGTTGCTGAGGCTGGCCTCAAACCTGTGATCTCCTGTCTCCAGCCTCCCAGTGACTGGGGTTTCAGGTGTGAGCCACTGACCCCACCTTGGCTTTTCCACTTATTATAGGCAACACTAAGGTTCACACCTCTGTGTGCCTGTTTTGAGCATTCAAGTTGATCTGGCTTTAAGTTCTTAACACTCACAAATGCTCTGATGCACTAAGACACAGTTCTCCCTGGAAGGACTTTTATTAAGTGGACAGCTGGGGTGTTGCAGACAGGATATGGGCACAGTACATTAATTTAGAGAGAAAAAGGTTTTGGTGTATCTTAACCAGGCCGAACAGCTATTTCCACTTTACCTGAATAAAGTATTTTCATGTTTTATCACACTCGTTTGCAACTGCAAAAGCTTCACCCAGTTTTTAAGAGTAGCTATGAACTGTCAGGATACATTATTTGAAATGAAGGCTGACAGTTCCGGGCTTGAAAGTAAAACACATTTTATTGTTTAAAAGCATTTCTTCAGCACCTTACTTTCATTCCCCCTCCCAACCCCCACCTTCCCCACCACCCTCACAAGCGCCCCACACCTAGCTTGCAATGAGACACACTGCAAACATTCAGAAGTGGTTTAATCCTCTTTAAATAACACTGCAAGAAGGAAAGCCCTCAAGGTGGGATTTTCTTTTCTTATTCTGCAAATGAATCATGAGAGTGAGGGAGAGTTAGTTCAGCATGTCCGAGAGAAGCACGGGAGATGGTATGCATGCTGCAGAGTTGGAAGAAAAAAGTCCTATCTGGTGAATATCCTGAGGATCCTGGACTCCAAACTGCACGCACCACCTCTGACCACCTCGGTGTCCGCATGGCCAACAGACCTTTGGCCTGGTGGCCCATGCACAGGAAGGCAGGACAGCGTGGCCATTTTCTGCACGACACTCATTCATGGGCTTCTCGGGTCTTTGAAGCAATCTCTGCCTGGTCCCAATTTCTGGTGTTTCCAGTTCCAGACAGAATGTTACTTAACAGATAAGTTTTTCCAGAATCTCAAACATGACCTTGACATGTAACTGCCTCTGCTGGTTATCCTTTTCATGTTCTGGAGGCTGATATTCTAGAGAACATCAGAAAGGGGGAGGTCTTTTTTTTTTTTTTTTTTTTTTTTGGTGGTACTGGGGTTCCTGGAAGCCCTTCTACCTCCAGGCTACACTCCCAGACCTATTTTTTACATTTTCATTTTGGAAACAGGGTCTCCTAAACCAGCGCGCGCGGCTGGCTTCGAACCTGCGCGATCCTCCTGTCTCTGCCTCCCAAGCGCGGGGATTACAAGCGTGCGCCACCACGCCTGGCGTTTTTTTTTTTTTTTTTTTTTTTTTTTTTTTGGTGGTGGTGGTACTGGGGTTCCTGGAAGCCCTTCTACCTCCGGGCTACACTCCCAGACCTATTTTATATTTTTATTTCGAAACAGGGTCTCTTAAGTCAGCGCGGCTGGCTTCGAACCTGTGCGATCCTCCTGTCTCCGCCTCCCAAGTGCGGGGATTACAAGTGTGCGCCCAGCAGTGGGGAGGTCTTTCTATTTTGGCCAAGGAGCACGTTTCTTCTCCAGAAATTAACGGCCACCTTCTTCTTGCCACAATGGCACCATGACAGGAGAAAGGCAGGCTTCTATCCTGAGCATACACTACAGAAAAGAAAGGACTGAAAAAGAACTCACAAATGAACATCTTTTGTTGTTAATGATATTCTATAATGGAGACCTAATCTCCTACGTATATTATCATCTGGCAAACTAGTTACACATTTAATAAGGTTTTGCTGTATAAATTATAAATGAAATAAACAGTTCTGTCACCATGGCATGCAATGAATACACCACATGTTATATGTAAATAGATTAGTCATTTGCCTTTTGTTTATGTGTCACTGAAATCCATTTTCTTTATGGTGTATTTCCTATTCCCTGTGGGTTCCAACCAAAGTCATTGCAACCGTACACATATCGGCCTTTAAAGTAGAATTATGCTGTTATTGTCCTTTTCCTGCCCAGTTTTAATAACACCTGCCTTTGTGCCAATTTCATTTACTGCTGAAAATTGTAATTCAACAGAGAACAACAACAACAAAAACAAACCAAAAAAAAAAAAAAAAAAAAACCAACCGCCCTAACAACAAATGTGACTCCAGCAAGGAGCTGTGTGATCTATTGACACAATACAGAAAACATATTGAAACAATTTTTATTCTCATTATTTTCCCCCCAAATTAAATACTCCCCATAAAGCACTTTTACACATTTTGCATGTCTCCCTCCAACTCTCAGCTAAACACAAACCCTGGGCTTTTAATGAGATAATTTTTTTTAAAACCAGAATCAACCCTTCAGCCTTTCAAGTGGTGGCATTTTTATTTTAAGTGGAGAAGCAGAAGTGCATGAAGGATGCAAATGTGGACGCTCTCAATGGCTCACCGCAGTGTGACAGCTGTGGATGGGATCAAGACAGAAGCGGGTGACCGCTCCAAGAAAATGATGGCTTAGGCATCTCCAGCCCAATCAATAATCTGGCATGTTGAGGTCAATCACTGCATGGCCATATTCACTTCGAGCCAATCAAAGATGATTAGCTTGATACCCAGAGGCTATTTCTTTCTGCTGTGAATGGTGGAGAGAGAGAGAGAGAGAGAGAGAGAGAGAGAGAGAGAGAGAGAGAGAGAGAGAAAGAGAGAGAGAAAGAGAAAGACTGAGAGTACTCTTCTGAACCAAATGGAGAGAGCCTGGCTATGTATAACAATGGAAACACTGACACAGAACTTAAGAGACATTCCACATTTGTTAGGACTGAGATCACACGGTAGTCTCCAGGAACCTTGGAAGCATCACTGAGCTAATTGTGTATTGTATCCACTCAAAAAACAGAAATGTGTGAAGGTGTGAAGGAAGCCCCTGCTGTGCTTTTCAGGCCCCTTCTTAGGATCTGGGTTACGGAGTGAATGCATTTCTTATTATCACAGAGGGGCGAATCTGGAATGTTCTCCAAATGTTAATGCTCTCCAGTTTCCCCAACCATTGCATCCTCATCTTTCCAAGTGCCCCTCATCTCATCCCATATAAACCCAGACAGGTTTTTACTGGGACAAAAAGGGAGGCAGCATATGACCATTAGTTTAGATTATTTATTTTTGGTTAATAGTATCCTGATCTGGCCAAAGAGATGATTATAAGTGGATTCCATAAAGCATCTAAAAGCTTTAGATGCTGCAGAAAGGGCAATAGAATTAAGTGCAGAAGAAAGGGGGACGTGTTTCTGACATACGGTTCCATCTCTATAGTCCACAGCCAGTGTAAGGCGCTCAGCCAGTCCACCACCACACTTACCTGCGTGCGCCCTAGCTCAGGGAACACGGTGTGTGGGTGGTGAGCAGAGATCTACTGGAGAAGATGCACTGGGCCTCTAGCTGTCTGGTATTTCCCTGGTCATGTTTTACTGTTTCTCCTGGATGGCATGCCAGAGAGTGTAATAAAGCTCAGTTTGTTTATATTCTGAGTCTGTATTTGCACTTTGGTGATTATATTTGAATTCACGCAAGATCCCCCCTTTTTTTTTTAAGAACTCAAGCATAATCTCCTCATTAATCCTGTCCTGTTTGTCTGTTATTAATAGGCCACTGTACAATGTATTCTGCTGCAAAACTCCACCAGGCATGACTAATTCAGATAATTAATTTGCTAGAACATTAACACCATCAAATGAGCCTGCTAAACCGGTAAATTTAAAGTAAATTAAACTTAATTTGCAGGTTATTGCAATTAAGTCTGCCTTGTCTTTCTGAGGGATTTCAACATCCTCAGTATTTAAGAGGCAATCATAATGCACGCAAGTGGGCGGGCTTTTGAGCTAATTAACACAAGAGTCTAATCTGCTTTTCAATTAGGGTGGATGTTTATAATGTGCTGGTGACAGTGTTGCGATTCAGTGCAGCATAACAGGAGTGCATGGCATAATTATAGCTGAAAAGAAAAGCTCATGCCGGGCCTTTTTAGGGGTTAATGAGACATTGGCAGCTTCCAGCTGAGGAGATCGAGCCAGTTTAGTGTAGCTTCAAGAGGAAACCACCCATAGGGGTTTCCTTTGAAGTGTCAAAAGGTCCCCTTGTTCTGGGTGGCTTATGTTTCATTTGTCTGAGTGGCATATCAAAAATTGATGAGCTGCCAGCAGCAGTCCCTATGACATTAATTCACCAATTGTGTTTCTAATAGTTTCATCCTTAAATAAATTTGGATGATGAGAATGGTAAAGAGAGTCCCGGTTCTGGAAACAATGAGGAGGGCCAGGCCTCTGCACAGAGAACGCAGCGGCAGTAAATGTTAAGGCACGCCCCACCTACTACACTCTGGGTCATTAGCCGGGGGAAGACAAAGATGCATTGTACCTGTGCCCTCTGCTAAACAACAGTGGCTCACAACAGCGATAAAGAGGTGGCCTTCCCCAGCACTGGGTGTGCACTGACTAAACGGGAGAGGAGACTCAGGTTGAAGCCTCGGAAAGCGAAAGTCTATGGAAGCTGGGATTAAATGTTCCTTGGAAACCCTCTTAATTAATCCACCTGTGCTGCAGGCCCGAGGCCAAGAGGAAGTAGCCTGAGTCACATACTAAGATTGTACTGACATTCAGAGTAAGGAAATAAATATCATCTTCATGTTTACAAGAAACACGAACCCACGGTGGCGTGAGGCTGTTTTGAAGCTGAGCAGGTCACTTGTGTAGAAACCACTTTAGTACCTTTGTGGTCCGGTTCACAGGCACTTCTATTTTCTGGTTTTAGATACTCTGTGATCATATAACAAAGAAAAGACAACTACAAATGAGTAACTGTCTCTGAGATGAAGACCATACTCGATGTGCCCCAGAGTTATCTGGGTACGTATAACTGGGTTGAAATGACAACTGTCATACTCTCAAAATGGTTAGGTGAGCAAATGGAAAGGAAAGACATCAAAAACTTACGCAAATATAAAGGCTCTCAAGCCTGGCATGGTGGTCCACCCCTGTAATCCCAATATTTAGGAGGCTGAGACAGGGGGATCACAGGTTCGGAGCCAGCCTCAGTAATTTAGCAAGATCCTCAGCAACTTAGCAAGACCCTGTTTCAAAATAAAAAATAAAAATGGCTAGGGGTGTAGCTCAGAGATAGAATGCCCCTGGCTTCACTCCCCAGTACAAAAAAAATTCATTATTCAAAAATATATAAAGATTCTCACATGTTTTCTTTTAGATGAAGAAAGATGACCAAATTATATATGATGATAATAAAGAGCATTACAGACAGTCCTTCTTTTGGCCTTCACATAACATGCATGCAATAAGTTCCTACCATGTAAAACACCACCGTTAACAGATGTGAATGGGGCAGTCAAATAAATTATTCTAGTTACTTTTGAAAAGACTAATCTGATTATCCAAATGAATTGTAAAACTCTCCTAAACTAGTAGTGTTCTCTAGATAGCCATAGCTAAAGAAAGTCATGCCATATTGCAACAGATGTTACTGAATAAGTTCATTGATTCATGCATTCACGTGGCTACCCCTTCAGCATGCATTATGGGCCAAACACTGTACAATGAGACGCAGCCAATGAACAAAACAGATAATGTGCCTATATTCATGAGGCTTACAAAGAAATAGAAAATCATTGGTGATTGGTAAATGTATTGGTGACAGTAAAAACGGAGTAAAGAAAGCCTTCACAAGGAGATGACATTTAAGTTGAAATCAAAATAGTACTGTTGAGGAAGCCATAACCTATTTCTTGGCTCAAAAGGTCTTTTTGACTGTTGTCTGGAAAATAGAAGTGGCAAGGCCTAGCACCATAGAGAGGGAAGTGTTGAAATCATGTTTCTATTCTGTTGCCTTCTGATGTCTTCTACCAGCTACCACCCAGACCAAGCTTCTGGATTCAAAATATGATTTAGAGATAGGTTTGACAAACTTATTGTACAGGACATTGAAATTCTGAATAAATTATTAGGCATTTAAGTGAAAATGTCAAGTTGAGAGATGGGCACATAGTCTGGACATTAAGGGAGATCTTAGAGCTAAGAATGTGTGATAGGGAGGAGTCGACCTATAGTGTTATTCAAAACAGGGGCAGGCTAATCAGCCCCAGTAGAGAGTACACCTGGAGCACAGAGGGAGTCTCAGGATCAAGTTACGGAAGGGGAGGAGTCAGCAAAGGAAACTGAAGCTGAATGGCCACTCAGGTAGGAAAAGAAGCAATATGAATATGAAGGAGGATGATTCTGGAAACAAAAGAAAATGTTTTGAAAGAAAAAGGAAGCAGCCAGCTGTGTTGAATGCTAATGAGAGATTGAATAAGATGAAAAGGGACACATGTCCATTGAGTTTAGCATCATGAAGGTCAACAGTGACCTTGACAAGAACCATTTCCATGATGCATGGGGCCAGAAGGAAGCCTGGCTGGGGAGAGAATGAGGAGTGGAGAGTGTCTATGGACAATTGCTAGGAAGTTTGGTTGTAAAAGGAAAATAAATGGAATGGGGCAGAAGGGGGACTATAAGCTCCAAGAAGATATTTTTCAATATGGAAGAGAGTTAATAGCAACAATTCAGAAAAGATAAAAGTGAGAGTCACAGAAGAGAAATCAAAAAGGATGTGAGGACCCTGGGTACACAGGGAAGGCTTGGCCTTTGGCAGGAGGTAAAGCCCTTGAAATCAGAAGGAGAATCAAAGTATCAGGAGAGATTCAGGCAAGGGGCCAGGAAGGAGAGGCCTGTGTGAAATAGTTACTGGATAAAAAGCAAACAATAACAAATTAGGTCCAGTTCATTGTTTAATTGACTATTGATTATGAGTTACTATATAGTCTCAAATTTTTAAAAAAAATGGAAAATACAAGAAAACCGCTGCCCAGAGAGTAATTCAGCGCTCTAATAGCTAAGAGAACAGACAAGTTTATTTCTCTACAGAAACATCATGATAAGACTGTAAATGAAGGAACCTATTGAGGGACTTGTATCCACAGTGCATTTGGAAAAAGCTCATTTTTGTTGAGTTTTTCATCCCAAGTTTCCCCAGGAACTTGTCATTTGTGCTGGTAATCACCATTCTACTCTTTACTTCTGAGTTTAACTTTTTAGGTTCTACATATAAGTCAGATCATGTAGTTTGTGCCTCTGTACACCTGGCTAATTTCACTTAGTATAATATCCTCTAGGTTCATCTATGTTGTCACAAATGACATAACGTCCTGCTTTTTAGGTCTGAATAGTATGCCATCGTGCGCCTACACCAGGTTTTTCCTTTTTAAAAGAATGTATTCATCCATTGACAGCTTGTTTCCGTAACTCTTGTCTCTTTATTTCTAGTGCTTTGTTTGTTTGTTTGTTTGGGTTTTTTTTTTTTAGTACAGGAGATTGGACCCAGGGGCATTCTACCTTTGGCTATCCCTCAGCCCTTTAATTATTCAATTTTGGAAACATGATCCTGTTAAATTGCTGAGGGTCTTCCTGAATTGCTAAGGCTGGCCTCCACACTGTGATCTTCCTGTCTCAGCCTCCCAAGTACTGGAATTACAGGAGTGTGCCACTCTCAGCTTGGTTTCCTTACCTTGAACAAAAGCACAGACATCTCTTCTACATACTGATTTCAATTCTTATGGATATCTCAAAATAGAACATATGATCATATGAAAATTATACTTTTAGAAGAACTTCTGTACAATTTTCCAAAGTGGTGGTACTACTTTACAATACCAACAACATTCCAGGCCTCCCTTTTCTCCACATCTTCATCAACACTCGTCTTTCATCTTTTTTATTTTTTATTTATTTTTATTTTTTATTATTATTATTTTTTTTTTTGCAGGTCTGGGGATGGAACCCAAGGGCATTCGACCTCCGAGCTATACCCCCTGCCTTATTTATTTATTTGTTTATTTATTTATTTATTTATTTTGGTGGTACTGGGGTTCCTGGAAGCCCTTCTACCTCCAGGCTACACACTCAGACCTATTTTATATTTTTTAAATTTGGAAACAGGGTCTCTTAAGCCAGCGTGGCTGGCTTCTAACCTGCGCGATCCTCCTGTCTACACCTTCCAAGCGCGGGGATTACAAGCGTGTGCCACCACGCCTGGCAATCTTTCATCTTTTTTAAAAGAGCCATTCTAACAGTATGAGTTGATATCTCATTGTCGTTTTAATTTGCATTTCTTTGATATTAAAGAGGTTGGGTGTTTTGTCATATATCTGGTGGCTATTTGTATGTCTTCTTTTGAGAAGTGTTCATTCAGATCCTTTGTCATTTTTTTTATCAGATGTACGGTTTGCAAATATTTTATCCCAATCTGTGAGTTTTCTCTTCACTCTGATAATTGTTTACTGTATAGAAACAAGGTGCTCATTCTCAGTAACATGGGATAGAGAGAAAGAAATTAGAAGAGAGTAAACTTCAGAACCTCAATTGTAAGCTGTGTGTGGTGGTGCACACCCATAATCCCAGTACTTGGGAGGCTGACACAGGAGGATGGCAGATTTGAGGCTTTTAAAGATTTAAAGGTTTAGGAGACAAAGGAAGCAAGGAGCCAGTGAGATATCAGAAAGTCAGCTTTTAATGAAAAGAATTCAAAGCTGAAAACCTTGGCACCTTCAGGGTTTGGAGCAAGGTCAGCCAGTGGGGAGAAGGTATCCAAGAGCCACCCTCCTGGAGAGTCACTAGTCTGATTGGCCTGGTGAGTCGCCCACGTGGGTAGGCAGAAGTAGTCCTTTTTGGGGGTGGGACTAAGCGTGGGTATCTGTGGACTCTCCGCCTCCAGGGTTCTACCTCCTGCCTGTGTGCAACATATGGGGGAGGGACCCGACTTATCAAGGCCAGTCTCAGCAACTTAGAAAAACCTTGTTTCAAAAAAAAAAAAAAAAAAAGAGCTGAGGGTGTAGCTCAGAAATAGAATGCTCTAGGGCTTCATCCCCAGTACAAAAACAAACAAGCAAAAATCGTAATTGCTTTCTACCTCAACCACCTGCCTGTAGAGAATTCTCCTTGGTACCTATAAGTCAGAGTAGCCTAGAATGGAAATTATGCCACAGTAGCTAACAACCCAAAAGTCTCAGTGGCTTAAAACAACTGTGTCTAATTCTCATTCATGCCATGGCTTATGAGCAGTATAATCATTCAGAGTCTTAGTTCCATCTCAACCCAGGTATCCATAACCACAGAAGCAGGGAGAGGAGAAGCCAGTAGGCAGCAACATCCCTGTACTCCCAAGCTCTCATCTCCCTCAGGCCCCTGCCTGTCCCTGTTCAGTCGATAGCACCATCACACTTGCAGGCCCCCGAGCTCCAAAGCTGGGGCTCCATTTTAAATCCATTTCTTCAGCATTTTAATAACCAGTTACCAACTCCTGTAGACTTTCCTTTGTCATCATTCTGACTTCAATGTCTCTGTTTGAAGAAGAGTATCTTAGGGTTTTATTGTATATTGTGTACAAGGTACCTACCACAAACACCCAGTTGAGAAATAGTTCTTGAGTTCATACATGGCACATTTGGCTTCAGAAAGACTGTAGAAAAGACACAGAACTTGCAGCCAGAACCCCTAGGTTTCTGTTGTATAGTGTTTCCTGTTGCAGGATTCTTGGTTTCTATAAGTGTGAATCTCGATATCTGTGAAATGGGGATGATAGACTCTTTGTCCACTGAATTGCAGTGAGAATTAAAAGTCCTGAGTATTGAAGTGCTTTGTAAGTTATAAAATCCTGTACATGTGGTAGGAATTATCAATATTAATATTAATGTGAGCCAGGCTGTAATAACCTTGAAGCAATTAGCAGCTGTTAATATACTAAACTGGATTTACTTGTCCTAATGAACTATAGAATGTCTTTATTTAAAGGTCGAAGGCAATTGTTAATTTATTCAAGCATCCATTAGGCAGATATTATATGGAAGTTGCCATGCTAGGTACAGTAGATTCTGCAACCTAAGAAAAAATAGTTTCTGTCCTCATGGGTAATAACAGTACTTTTTAAAAGGCTGTGTTATATGGCAAAATCAGAAAGAATCAAAGTCCTGTGAGATAATTTTATTTGTTTATTGTTATATTTTTATATTTATTTATTTATTTATTTATGTTGGTACTGGGGTTCCTGGAAACCCTTCTACCTCTGGGCTACACTCCCAAACATCTTTTTTTAATATTTTTTATTTGGAAACAGGTCTCTTAAGCCAGCAAGGCTGGCTTCAAACCTGCACGATCCTCCTGTCTCCGCATCCCAAGCATGGGGATTATAAGCATGCGCCATCACACTTAGCTTTTATTTATTTTTAAGTGGTGCATTGATCATACATCTTGATGCAGTTCAGGGTGATAGAGATATACATGCTCATGGCACTCATTGAGCCTTCCCCCAGTTCCTACCTCACTCCCTCTCCTCCCCCACCTTCTCATGCTCAACACATTGACTTCCCTAAGTTTGAGTACGTACATCATGTTTATTGAAGTGTTTTTCTCTTCAGGTCTTCTTCCCCCTCTGGTCTTGCTCTGTTAGGTTTCCTTCTTCACTCTACTAAAGTTCCTCCTGTTTGTAGTTTCTCCTGTGTCCCAATTTCCCCCTAGCTTCTACATATGAAGGGAAACATTGTGTCCTTCATTTTTAATGACTCACTAATATCACCATAATATTCTCCGATTCCACACATTTCCCTCCAAACAATGTAATATTGTTTTTCTTTATGGCTGAATAGAATTCCATTGTATAGAAAGATAGATAGACAGACAGATACCATAATTTTGTAATCCATTCATCTGTTAATGGATATCACTGCTGATTCTATAATTTGGTAATTATGAGTTGTGTAGGTATAAACACAGATGACTGTATTACTATGGTACAAATGGCCAGTAAATATATGAAAAAATGTTAGGCATAATTAGCAATCAGAGAGATGCAAATCAAAACTACCCTGAGATTTCACCTAACTCCAATTAGAATGGCAATCACCTAAAACACAAATAGTAAATGCTGGAAAGGATGTCGAGAAGTAGAAACTATGACACACTGTTGATGGGACTTCAAATTAAAGCAAATGCTTTGGAAAATAGTATGGAGGATCCTCAGAAGAATGGGAATGAACCTACCATATGACCCAGCTACACCATTCCTGAGTACCTGAAAGAATTATTTATTTTTATGGTATTGGGGATTAAACCAAGAGGCATTTTACCTCCAAACTATACCATCAGTCCTTGTTTGTTTGTTTGTTTGTTTGTTTGTTTTGAAACAGGGTCTTGCCAAATTGTTGAGAGTCTCATTAAGTTGCTGAGGCTGTCCTTGAACCTGTGATTCTCCTGTTTCAGCTTCTCTAGTTCTAGGATTACAAGAGTGCACCACCACACTAGCTAATGTTTAGTATTTAAATAGCAAAGGTTACCTGAATGGGTATCATCAAGAGAGATTCGGTGTGAGGTGGTAGGGTTTGAGCTAGACAATCAAGAAGGGGTAAGATTTCATCAAATGAAGTATGTCATTGTATGGTAGAAATATAATCAATATCTGAGTACAGAGACCTCCTCCACCCTTTAATAGCTTTCTTGTCCTGCATAATGACTTAACCTCTCTGAATTGTAGGGCTGTGGGGAGGGATCGGAAGGGTATGTGAGAGCAGTGCTTCTCAAAATGCAATATGTATGTGCAAAGTGAAAAGTTTTCTGTATCGCAGACTGTGAGCCAGAGCGCTAGAGTCGAGCCAGAGACTAGGACATCTGAATATGTTTCCAGGTGATTAGGTACAACTGAGTCATGGACTACATTTGAGAAGCAAGATGTATGTCACTGAATATAGCACCCAGAATATACTAGTGTTTGCTCAATAAGTGTCCCCATGTGTCCAGTTATTTCCAAATCACTGAACAAGAGAAGGAAAAATCTAAGGTGTAAAAAGTGTAGAACCTGCTCATCAAAATTGCCTGGAATTCCTACAGATTTCTCATAATTGACTATATTTCCTAAATGTGAATGAATCATAACTCTTAATAACTGACACGGGTAAAGAACATCAGTTTTTTTTTTTTTTTTGATGGTACTGGGGGTGGAACCCAGAGGTTTTCTACCTCCAGATTATACTCCCATAACTATTTTTATATTTTATTTGGAAACAGGGTCTCACTAAATTTCTGAGAACCTCACTAAGCAGCTGAGGCTGGCTTCGAACCTGTGTGATCCCTCTGTCTCAGCCTCCCAAGCGCGGTGATTAAGAGCGTGCGCCACCACGCCCGGCTTAAGAACATCAGTCTTTAACATGGAATATAGATACAGAAATCAACACTATCTGTACTTAAGTGAACATTTGGCTCATTAATTACTAGCCATAATAATCAATTGAGTTTCTCATCAGAGTTTTCCTAAAATTTTGAGAACAAAAGTATCGACAATTGCAAAATGTATTGCTTTGTCAGCTTCTAATAAGTACCAATTTAATTGAGGCATCTAATGCTTTTATTTTTATGTAACATTTTTCATTATAACAGTTCTTATATATAACACTTAAATACACTTTAAACATTAAGACTTTTTCTCCTCGGTGCCTTTTCTGAACTTTGTACATGTGCCCTTTGTGGCAGTTATTACATAATTTTATCTTGGTGTATATACTTTCCTGCTAAACTCTTGGCAGATCAGGCAGCTGGCACATAGAGTCATCTCACTGATAAGAGATCTTGAGAGCCGGGCGTGGTGGTACATGCTTGTAATCCCCACTCAGCTTCGTGGGCTGAGACAGGAAGATCGCGCAGGTTCAAAGCTAGCCTCAGCTGGCTTAAGAGACCCTGTTTCCAAATAAAATATAAAAAAATAGGTCTGAGAGTGTAGCCCAGAGGTAGAAGGCTCCTGGGTTCCATCCCTAGTACCACACACAAAAAAGAGAGATCTTGACTTTCCTAGCTGGGTGACACCCCACAAGGACTCGGGCAATTTGGCTGGCTTAAGTACACTCAGTCTTATGTTTTTTAAAAAGAAAAAACAATTTAGAGAACTAGCGTATGACAGCTAGGCATGGTGGTACACACTTGTTATCCCAATACTTGGGAAGCTGAGAAAGGAGGATTGCAGGTTTGAGGACAACCTCACAACTTAGTGAGACACTTTAGCAACTTAGTGAGTTTCTATTTCAGAACAAAACAAAAACTGAGGCTGAGGTCTAGTCCAGAGGTAGAATGCTCCTGAATTGCAATCCCCAGTACCAAAAAAAAAAAAGTAGAACATGTATTAAAGATGTGAAATTCTATTTCTGCACACAAACTTTGCTAATCAATTTGGTCTAATGTGACAGCTACAACAGACCCAGAGCCACTGCAGCCTTCCCATGCAGACAGGCCATAGTCACGCACAATTCACCAGTGTCACAGACAGCTACCTCCTCAAGTTTCATCTTCAAAACACACATCACATAATTTTTAAAAATTCAATAGTCACTGCCGGGCATGGTGGCACACGCTTGTAATCCCCACACTTGGGAGGCTGAGACAGGAGGATCGCACAGGTTCTGAAGCCAGCCTCAGCTAGTTAGTGAGGCTCTCAGAAACTTAGTGAGACCCTGTTTCCAAATAAAAGTATAAAATAGGTCTGGGAGTATAGCCCGGAGGTAGAAAGCCTCAGGGTTCCACCTTCAGTACCACACACACAAAAAAATCTAATAGTCATTTTTAAAGTACTTACTGTGTACAAATGATGAAGATGATAATGATGATGATCATGATGATCGTGGTCATGATCATAAGCAGAATTTATGCACCTGGAAGACAAAAAAGTTCTAAAAGATATACTTTCCCTCTGTGGGAATTTATTAACTATATACTAAGGAAATAAATACATCAAATATACATGGGTGAAGAACAAATGATTATGACATTCGTGGTGGCAAAAAAATATTACAGTATTACAGTATTTATATTGAATTTGGTCTTATAAAATAAAGCTTCTAAAATGAAAAGAGTGTTTTTTTTAAGAATCCTGTAATCTTTAGTTCATGCTTTAGTAGATTTCTTTATTTTCTTTCTGAAAAGCATAGCACAAGGATTCTTCAGGAATACAAATGACCATACATTCTGGCCTACAAGTGCATGACTAATCTAATTGCAGGCAGAAGACGAGCATTTGCTAATGCTCTCACTAGAGTTCTGTACTAAACGATTTGCTCAGAGAGCAATTGATGCCCCTAGAAAACTTTGAAAAATGTTCTACTTAGAAACAACTTTGTCCATGTCATATATTTTCTGTTTTTATCTCCATCATTTTTATTCTGTAGGACATTTGAATGAAAATTTCATCTCTTTTGCTTGAGGGTTCATGTGCTCCTACTTATTCCTTACCTGAAATCATGAGCTCATCGTGACAGCATAAGATGCCAAATCGGGTGTCACAAAAATCACAGCACAAAACCCAACCCCCAGCCAGTATTTCATAGAAAAAAGAAAAAAGAAAAAGAAAAGAAAGGACAGTAATTTGTCTTCGGAACATGAAACTCATTACTTATAAATTATTGTTAATTATATATTTAAATATAGAATCATCATTTCTACAAGCCTTGAAAATAGACACGCTCTTAAAAATTTATCTGTGTCCTTAAGAGTGAATGATACAAAACAGTAAGTCACTGTGCATATGTGCAGTCTTTTGAGGTCCTCAAAAAAAATTACTGTAGAATTGCAAATACTGAATTTCTGGCCCTGGGTATAAAAGGAGATGTATCCAGCTCTCTTTTGTCCATTACACTGGGAGGAAAGTCCTATATGTCATATATAGAAAAGGTGGCTGCCTTCCACCGTCTCTCCCCCACCAATCTCTCGGCACCTCAGCCCGCCCAGAGACTCCACAGTGCAGTCTCCAGCACCATTAGGTCTCGAAGTATCCTCACCCAACTCCATTCTAGAAGAATCAAAACTAACTACTGGAACTGAGAGAGGGGAGAAACTTGTACATTGAGCTACACTACTGGGAAACTGTAGATGAGAAAGGCAATAAAATTTGAATTTATTTTATGAGTATATTTGAAATACATTAACATGGAGGTCATGGAAATTATCATTGACCTATATAGAAGCATCATAAACTATTTCAAAGAGGAGTAAATTGTAGAAATCCAATATATTTCCATCTTTCCCTGTAGTTTCATTTTATGTTGACTGGGTTTTCTTAGGATCTATTTGCCAAGAGATTTAGAACTATTTAAATTGTCCTGTAGATTCACTTCCTAGACAGTTTACTTTAAATAGGCAATGTCAAAATGCAAGTAGCCTGGGGAAATATAATTGAAGTTAACAGGACTATTTGTAGGCCAAAGAGAAATTTTGTTCCAGGTTTGAAGACTGCCATAGGTGAACCTTTCTACAAGTATATATCAAAGACTCTCTATATGCCAAGTAATGCACATATAAACAAACACAAAGCATGGTACATGCTCGCTCCTACCCACAAAGTTTAACATTCTACTTAGAAAAATAGTAGTGCACTTTATATATCTAGGAAATGCATAATAACAAAAATCATCCCGAGGGGAGTGGCAGATGCCTGAGCATTGCTGTTACAAGTAAGACTCTGGTACGTGGAAACTGGGAAAACCAATCTTGGAGACAGAACAAAGGGGAAATCTCAGTGCAATTAATTTCTAGCTGTATGATGTTGAAAGATCTACTTAACCTCTGTAGACCTTGGTTTCCTCATCTCTGAAGTGGTGTTAGCAATTCATAACTCATCGAATTGTGAAAACTAAATCAGATAGTATATATGAAGAATCTCGCATCAATGCCTAGCACACAGCAGGAACTCAGTAAATATTAGTTTCCCTTCTCCTTTACTCTTGGGGATTCTGGAACATCAAAGATGCAGGCCCTAACATCCATAATCTCACAATCAAATTAAGGAAATGAGACAATGCATCTACAGTTGAAATAGACATATGCTAATAGTGAAAAGTGGTAACTAAGCATGCAATAGGGATACATAGAGGGCTAAGAAAGAATGAGGGTTTTTAACAGATCTGATAGGAGAGATTTTCCAGGAGATTGAATTGGGGTTGGTGGATGAGTTAGTTTTGGACTGGTAGGGTGTAGGTAAGAGAAAGCCCAGAGGGAGTCTGGCA
Organism: Muscardinus avellanarius; assembly: GCF_963383645.1. Classification (NCBI taxonomy): domain Eukaryota; kingdom Metazoa; phylum Chordata; class Mammalia; order Rodentia; family Gliridae; genus Muscardinus; species Muscardinus avellanarius. The sequence goes on from NC_137787.1 coordinate 172,554,713, forward strand.
GCTGATGACAAGATGACTTGATGGGGTAATCAGGAGAGAGAACTCTGGCGATAACTGGATGGGAGGCAAGATGACTAGATCAAAAGCTGACTCAAGAACCCATGCCTATAATCCCAGTACTTGAGGGGGCTGAGCCAAGAGGAACACAGGTTTAAGACCAGCCACAGCAACTTAGCATGATCCTATTTCAATATAAATAAAAAGGACTGGAAGTATATCCCAGGGAATTTTACTTGGCCATAAAGAAGAAACTTATGTCATTTGCAGGGAAATGGATGGAACTGGAGAACATTATACTAAGTGAGATTATCAGTCACAAAAAAATAAAAATTAGATGATGTTCTTCCTAATATGTGGAAGGTAGGGAGAAAAGGGGTCATAGGAGTAACTCTAGACGAAGAAGGAGAACAAATAAGGCAATTTAACAGGGTAATGAAGAGGAGAAGAGGTAAATTTTCCTAATGTGCATGATGTACATTCACAAACATGTCAAAATCAATCACTGAGCCAAACATGAGAAGGAGGGAGGGGGAAGGGAATTGGGGGAAAATTAAGGAAGGGCTAAGTAAGTGATATGTGCATGTATGCCTCTACCATCTTGTACCCCCTTAAGTTATATCACTGCAATGCACCAATAAAAAAAATCATAGGGAAAAAAAGACCATAGGGAATTATCAAATGGTCTGTCACCTTGGGAAGAAAATCAATTGTGACTTCTTCAATAGCCCCTACAGGAGACTACTTTTCTCACAGCTATACACAGCTCATAAGTGCACACTAACAACATATTACTTTTAAATAGAGATAGCAATGGTACCAACTTGATAGAGATAAGGATTAAATATGATGAAGTACATAAAGCATCTAGCATGGTGCCAAATAAATAATAAGCATTCACTAAATATAAGTAAGCACTATTATCATTGAACTAGATTAGAGCTTATTATGGTAAATATTGCAAGGTGGGAGTGAAATACTTATTCCTGTGAAGCTAGACCCACGGTGGAAAATAAGGCCACATTTTTCTTTGATAGTGAATTTTATGATAATTAAAAATATTTCAACAAACCTTTTTTGAATATGTTTTTGTTACTCTCACCAAAATAGGCATGGAGTATGTAGAGATAAATAAGGTCTATTTCTTGCCCTCTAGAATCCCACAGTCAATTGGGAGACACATGCAGAGAAATCCAAAGGAATAAACACTATAAAAGAGTTATATTCATGCTACCATGAGAGAGCAGAGGAGAGAGCAATTAACTCAGTATGGAAGGTTAGGAACGAAAGAAAAGGTGATTATTTAATTGGGCCTTATTAAGAGAATAAAACTGTGTCAAACAGACATTGGAAAAAGGCATTTTAGGCTGAGTAAATATGCAGGGAATTGAAGTGTGAAGAAAATGAGCTCTATTAGGGAAAAAGTATACCTCTGGTTTGGTCTTTGTTGTTGTTATTGTTTGTTTTTGTTGTTTGTTGGAGCCTGGGCTGTGTCACTGGGAATTCAAGTGACAGACAGTTCGAGAATAAATGAATTATGAGGAGTTTAACATGCTAAGGAAATGTGGGATTTTTTTGAAAAATAGTGGTAAGAACACTTAACATGAGATATACCTTTGCTAAGTATAGGCACAGTGTTGTACAGTACAACTCTAGATTTTATTAATCTTGCCCACCAAAATTTATGCCTTTTATTTTTTCAGAAACTCCCAATATCCTTCTATTCTCTGCCCCTGAAACCCACCAATCTATTCTGTTTCAATATGGTTGACTGTCTTAGATCTATCTCATATTAGGGAGATCATGTACAATTTGTCCTTCTGGGATTAGCTTACTTCACTTAGCATAATGTCTTCAAGATTCACCCATGTTGTCACACATATGATAGGATTTTCTTCTTTTTAAGGATGAATAATATTACATATATATGTGTGTATGTCACATTTATTTGTTCATTCATCAAACAATGGACATTTAGATTTCCATATGTTGGCTATTGTGAATAATGTAATAAGCAAAGAGTTACAGATATCTCTTTGAGATTCTAATTTCAATACTCTGAGATATATACTAAGAGCTAGAATCATACAGTAATCTAGAACTTTTAATTCACGTTGAATGTAATGAAAAACATTTTTTTAAAAGAAAAGCTATTAGATCACATCTATATTTCCAAAACAAAAATGGTAGGCTGTATGAAGGGCAGATTGGAGCCAAGTAAGACAGAAAGCAGAAAGACAATTCAGGGTGGTTGTTTTTATTTTTTTAATTTTTTTTTTTTTGTGGTACTGGGGTTCCTGGAAACCCTTCTACCTCCAGGTTACACTCCCAGACCTATTTTTATACACTTTTTTATTTGGAAACAGGGTCTCTTAAGCCAGCGCGGCTGGCTCTGAACCTGTGTGATCCTCCTGTCTCTGCCTCCCAAGCGCGCGCCACCACGCCCGGCTTCAGGGTGGTTTTTTAATAGACAAATCAAGAAAAAGCGATAACCTGAACAGTGATAAAAACCAAGAAATATTGATTGATGAGGAATAAGATGAGGGAACTTGTAACATTCTAACTGAGCAATAGTGAAATGGTACCAGCATTCATCTGGTATGCAAGAGGATGATATGATTTAAGAGAAATTATGTAGTAGACAATTTTGGCCAATTGTTATAATAAACAACCTGAAAAGTTTAATGGTTTAATGAAATAGAATGATGCCTTACTGTTTAAACCCAATTGCTAGTGACAGAATGTATATTCCACAAAGTTACTGAGAATCTCAGGTGTTTTCCATATGTGACACAGCTGCACCCTAGGGCCCAGAGTTCTCTGTTGAATCCTTAACATACAACAGGCAGACAGGGAGGTAGAGAGTGGGAGGTAAATGTACGTTTTATGGACCAGGCTTAGAAATGGTATATATGAATTTCACCGACATTCCATTACCAAAACACTATCACATGGCTACACCTAATACATTTCCTAGGCTAAACCTAGGAAATGTATTAGGAGACACACCAGGAAAAGGAGGGAAATAACTAGTCTCTGACACAGGACATCTCAATGAAGATGTCTAGAGAGTAGACAGATTTCTGAAATTCAAGGAAAGTCCTGATGGGAGATTAGTATTCAGAAATCAGAACCTATGCAGATGTAATATTACTAGGTTCATGCACTGGTATCATTTGAGTTCAATTAAACAAAACCCATGCATATGCATCCAGTTACATGAAGTGGACTTATTACTAACAGACGGACAGTAAAGGACTGAAGAAGCCTAGGAACCATGTGAGCCAGTCCCCTAAGGCTCCAGTAAGCTTCTCTGGGGTGGAGGGAATCTCCGTGGTGAGTATTATATTTGCACTAGAGCCCAAGGACCCAGAATGGCAGCTCATTCCAGGTTGTGTGCCCAAGGGGCATCATGACCCACTGAGCTGAGCTGAGCTTTGAAAGGCATTCTGCTTCCAGAACAGAAAGGAACAAAGCTCTGACTCAAGAAGTCACATTGCCTAGGAAGGACAGGAGAAATCCTAGGCAGTTTCAGGTAGTTCCTCTCTATCCCTGGATATTACATTCCCCAAATACTCTACAGTTATTCTTGAAAACCACATTAAGAAATGGAGGAGAAAAGAGTGAGTCCAAAGCCTCTCAGAGAACTGTCCTGCACATAGATAGTATGGTCAAGGGACAGTATGTACCATAAGAAAACTGTTGAATCCCTACCTCACAGGGACTGGATATAAAAATTAGTTAAATTTATGATAGAAAATTTTTCCTTCTCACTATCTGCTCTGGTCTTTAGAAGAGCAGAGTAGTATGATCACATAAGGATGTAGATGTGTGAGTCCCTGGTTTGTCTGTCTCTATTTATTTATCTATCTCCTTACCTATAATCTATCAATCCATCTATCTATCTGCCCATCTATCTCTATACTTATATATTGAACATCTATCTATTAAGGACAAAACAATGTGCTAATGACTAGGCAACTGAGTAAATATAAAACCTATGAATGTAAACCCTATAGAACTTGCATTTTTGCAATAGAACTGCATTAAAAACAAATTACTCAATAATTTATATTTTAATTGTGATAAAAGAAATAAATCAAAATGATAGGATGGGATGAGAGGAACAACTAACTGTTCTTCATGGAAAAAAAGAGTCTTATAAATGAATGCCATGTTGTCAAAAAGATAAACTTTTGCTCTTAAAGAAATTGCTACTGAAAAGGAAATGCAAGACTTTTACATAAGCAATTATGTTACAAAACAGAAAGATGAAGGCTCCTCTAATAAAAATAAGCATGAAGCCAGGCATGGTGGTGGCACATGCCTGAAATCCTAGTACTTTTGAGACTAAGATGTGAGGATCACAGGTTCAAGCACAGCATCAGCAATGTAGCAAGACTCTCAGAAACCTAGTGAGATCCTATTTTAAAACAAAAAGTAGAATAGGTCTGGAAGTGTAGCTCAGAGGTAGAATGCCCCTGAGTTCAAAGCCTAGAACCACACACACACAGAGATAAGCATGAGATCTTTTGAATATCTAGGAGGGAGAGATGACTTTTAAGGGAAAAAGGATATACAAATGGGAAACATTGTGCCTGCCACAGTGACAGTGGGTTACAAGTGTGGTGATATTTAGGTAATAATTTTTCTTGAATCTACAGAGGGCAGAGGAGATAAGTGACCAGTTGTAAATATTGTTTGGAAACAGATATTTTGAGGCTGGATTGGAGCAAAGAATCTGTGGATTAAAAAAATGATAGGGAGCCAATTTTAATTGCCTTCCAAAGAGGTAATGCACGAGCTGAATTATTGTCAGCGGGACCTGAAGAAAGGGAGTGAGACAAATATGAGTTAGAGGAATTAAAAGCAACAGGACTTGGCACTTTTTCCCCAAATATTTATTAAGCACTTCCTAAGAACCAAATGCTATTAGAAGCTAGAGCCAAAGCTCTCTTCACTTTTTATTACTGCTTCAGGAAATAAAAGAATACTCAATAATCTATACAATTATCCAAGTTATGCAGACTTCATACAACTCTTTCCTTTCCACGTGGCCTTCTGGACAGTCATGAGTGTTGCTGTTCAATCCTTTTTACTCCATAGGTCTTATTGTTCTTTTAGCAATCTGTCTGAAAATAGCATGCTGCTTGGGAAGGCAGTGTAATAATGTCAGGCACTAAATATACTGTGGTCCACACGTACACAGCTAGGTACTGCCATGTCACACTATATATATGTTATTTTGGCCTAACAGACTTTATATTTGCACAAACTGTGAACTGGCAGTTGGTATTTATATACAGCCTGTTCCCCAGGGATGACCCATGGGCATGCAAGTCTTCCCGAGCTGGCAGCCTTCTATGAATGCTGATTGTGTAATGTGTTTTTATAGAAACATATTCTAATATGAGTTTCAAACTTGGAGCTATCTGTCTATGTATTCCTTCATTTAAAATAAAACACAAAGATGTTTATCTGTGCAAATAGGAAAGGTGCTTCCAAATAGGTTTCAATTTGGGCCACTCTCTATAAATCTCCTCTGATTTCTTTGCTTTCTGTTTTCAAAAGAAAAAAGCTATCAGAGTGCTTGCATATTAGAATTTTTGCTGGTTATTCACAGTGTGAAATCAGCATCACCAAATAAAGCAACTGTCAAACAAATGCACTCTGGTTACAAAGACAACCCCACTGTATGACTAAAATCTTAAATCTAATTAAGAATCTCCAAATGCTATATCATCGAGACCTTCCAACAACAAAAAATACATTTCAGCTGGGATTTGTGAATTGCTAGCTTTGTACATAAAAGAAACAGCTCGTTCTAAAGCTGAGCTTCGGTAAATTGCAGGAGCAGTTTGTCTTTCACAACCCAATTACAAGGAAAGGCTCCTTTGCTAAAACGTTTACACAGGAAGGTCTGCAGGCCAGAAGGGGTTAAATAAATATGGATATTCTGAAAATGCTGTTGCTTTCAATAATAAAAACCTGAAATTAAAATAATTTCTGTAAGTGACTTATACATAAATAACTAAAAATATAGGTACAAAAAAGTATACTTTAGCCATAGGTACTCTTTCCTACTGGCATAAATTGCTGCTTGCTGAGTATATTTATTTTCCAAATCTGGGGTGGAAACTGGACTGAAACTGTAGTAACAAAGAAGATCTTTGTCCTGTTTAAGTAAAATAGGACTCTCAATATGTTTCCACATAACCAAAGAACAGATGTGTCTTTTCTCACAGTTCCTCTTACCAATTTTAAAGGATAAAAAGAAAAAAGAAAATTTGGGAACATTCTCTAGTGGAAATGTTCATGATTTGAAGAAAATAAACCTATTCTTGTCACACTCCTTAGTCTATGTATCTCTGTACATTTGGGAAATTATTACACATGGAGATGTTTGGAAAGAAACGCTATTCATGTAGTTATATGATACTTGGCCTTCAAAATGGTATGAATATCTGATATGCATAAGTCAGATTATGTAAATAACATTAGTTCTCTTTTTGATTGCATATTTTACCATGTAACCATGACTAAAGAAAAAATAATAACCTAGTACTCATTGTCCTAAATTCACTTCAGCAGCACTGTTTTCCATTGTGCTAGAGCTGAGATAGGGAATGGATTTAGGCCTCTATGAAACAGCTGTTAAGTCAGGTCTACATTTCACTTTGTGTGTATAAAATAAATTCTAGCTACTATTAGTGGTCATGAAGGATTGTGCCCAAAGACTTAAAATATTTTAGAATAATCTTTCTTATCATATGTACAACTTCAAGTTTACTTAAAGAAATATCACTGAAAGTCATTTTTACAAGACATTGCTATATTTTGCAAATTGGTAAACATATGATACTCTGGGTATTCATTTAATGCACTTAACAAGAGCTAGAAAAGTTTTGTTAAGTGCATTTAATAAATGGTTGTCATGGACAAAACATTTGTGTACATATATTTTATACACATTTTCACATGTGTATGCATTTAACATTCACATTTTATAATTTATACACACAAACACACGTATAGTGTAGTGTGTACCTGTATATATACATACATACATACATACATACATACATACATAGGTTTTTCTGATAAACATGTACTCACATGGGTGCTTGGTTGAGTTCATGTGATCATGTAGCCAATATGCTACATTGGCCTTTTTTTCTTTTTGAAAACAAAGAGCCACATTGCCTCTGGCCACACTATGCACTCTGTAGAACATACACCCAACTTCAAAAGGGCCATGTAAGTGATGAGCTTTTGAAGCTAGGCAGAAAGCATATGCCTATATGCCTTAAGGCACAAGGAGGTCAACCCTTATGGTTGCACAGAAGGTATGTCTCTGTGATCAAACTAGCAAAGAAGAGTCTCAAACTACCAGATCTTGTGTTACTCTTATTTATACAGATGAATGCTAATTGCTACAAAAAGTATCATGATGGCCCAACATGACATTATCTTTTTCAATAGCATTTCATGTGGTAAGCAGGTGGTTCATGGAGCAAATTTCTAATCATAGTTCATGGTTACTGAGGTCTTGAATTTTGTATCTATCTATATCTATCTATCTATCTATCTATCTATCTATCATTTATCTATTCCTTATGATCCCTTATTTGAGAGCTCTATTATTATTCCCATTTATTGATGACTTTATATTTATCTAACTCATATTACAGCTCTATAATCTATATACTAATAGTATTATCATGCAATAGATTAAGAAATCAATGTTTACAGAAGTAACTTGCCAAGGTCACCGGACCAGTGAGCAGGAAACTGGGATTGAAGGCTGAGGTGTTTGTGTATCCAAAGATTATGCCTATCTTTCTAGAAATTTTAAGTGGTAACACTGATTGAACACTTGAAATGTGCCAAACATTGTGCTAAGCAATTGGCATGCGTTATCACTATGATACTCATCTCGTACAATGAGGGAGAGATTTTCATTACCTTCATTTTATAGCTGAAAAAAGAAAAAGATCCTTCACATGCTTGTAAACCCTGTGTGTTCTGCCTTTCCTGGGGGAATCTGTGTACAGCTCACTCACCTGGGCTGGGAACAAGAGCAGAAAGCACATTAGAGGACAAAATTAGAACCAAATCTACAGTTTTTTTCTTGAATTTCTGTCCTTCCACATCACTTTATTTTCTGTAAAAGCCATTGGCAATCGACATCTAAATAATTTTAAAGCAGAGATAGGCCCTCAACAAAAATTGATGGTGAAATCTTAGCTGCAGATCATCTTTCACCATCGATGCATGAGTGCATTTTGCAATATAAATCTTTGTAGGTCACAACATGGCTCACATGAATCCAATGCTTCATGATGGATGTGAAAATTGTGCATTCCTGCATCTTGGGAGGTAATTGAAACCACACAGTCTGATAAGCTCTCCCTCCCAACCTGGCTTGTCAAGGTCCCTCTGCTCTGGTGCAAATAAGTACATAGTACCGTACAAGAACCTTAGCACTTAAAATCATTCAGCAAACCTTTGCCTCTTTCATTGTCTTTAAGCTAGAGCTTCTACTCTGAATATAATAAGCACCATCTTAGAATATGGCAAGTGCTGTGCTGCTAATAAGAAAGGTACCTTCTACATGTAGTAATTACACTACCATTCCCACAAATCCCATACACTAGAGGCCCCCCTAACCAAATCTGCTCAGCCAAGCCTCTGAAAAGTTTGTGGAGCCCATGATGTTCTTCTCGGCAGTATCTGATCGATGATGTTCCTTCCAGGCACCTGCTGGATTTTCCCCCAGACAGTGGAGCTGCTGAGTCAGGTTTTGGGCTATGTTCATAGAATTGCCATGGTTGAGGCCTGGGCTTTCCCAGACCTGAGTCCTAAAGTCAAGCACCGTAGATGCATCTCCCCAGGGCTTTGGAGTGACGTCTGGAGTCCAGCACTCCCCACTGCACTATTGCCAGGGAGGGGATATATTTAATCTGAGAAAAAGAGGTGTCTCTGTTAGTAAAGTCTGGTTTGGCTTTACCTACCCATCTGTGAAGTAGGACTACATTCACTGGCCACACATGTGTCAAAGCTGGATTCCAAAAAAATTCACATTAACTGATTTTTATGTACCAAGAGGACTTGGCCTGCTGTGATTCTTAAATTCCACATTGCATTGCTGACTAATTCCCAGGTTGAATCAGTTATTACAAAGAAATTCATCTTAAGCATGTCACTCCTCTCTCTTCCTTTCCCAGAAAGAATGCACCCAGCACACAAAACTAATTGTGCTTGACTTTATCATCAATACAATGGCAACATGCTGACTAGCTCTGAAATCATTTTTTGACTGTAAAAAAGAATAATGGATTCCTTATTCAAGAACACAAGAAATAACAGATTCTTTGTACACACACACACACACACACACACACACACACACACGTTTGTGTCTCTCTTTCCCTGTGTAAACACACAAAGCACTGTGTAGCTCAGTGTATAGCAACATCTTGGGGCAGCTGCCTGCATTCTCCAGCCCAGTTTTAGCCTTGTGAGAGAATGCCAGAAGATGACACAAAAAGGTGGAATTATCTCCCATTATATCTACATTCAAAACCTGGAAAATGAAGTCCTTATCATTCCAATTTTTTCTTTTAAGTCTATATGTTAAAAACAAGACAAGATACACCTCTAAGGTTCATTCTGTAGCAAACAATATATCATAATTTTAAGAGCCTGTGGTACCTGTAAAATTTAATATGCCTTCTCTGATACAACAGAGAGCTGCAACAGTTCAAAAAACATGTTATGATTGGCTGATTCTCTTTCTGTAAAAATACCCAAATAAAAGGGCGCACCACCACAGAGTGTGTCCTCAGTGTGCTCCTACCCAAACTTGGCTTGGCTACTACCCTTGTGGATGATTAGTTCTACTTGTCAACCCTACCTTCATTGGGTGCTTGTTCTGCTTCTGACTTGCTAGACCCTTAGAGACAAAAAGAAAGTGTATATGTAGTGCCTGTGCTTACAGACCTCCAAATCTAATAAGGAGATCAACAATGTGGGGAAAAAGCATCATAGCTGAGCTCTTACAGTGAAATGGACATTGAACTTTACATAGGTTGACTAATTCCCGCAAATACCCACAAAACAGAGAATCCTAGTCTTATTTAGAGATAAGGAAACTGAGACTCATGAAACTTTTAAAACTCTGAACTAAGATAATTCAGCTAGAAAGTAGCAGTAAGTAGGTTCACACCCAGGTGTTTCCAGCTCCAGTCTCATATCTGTTCTGTGTAACAGACAGAAGAGCTTTGACAAAGGTGAATGTTTATGGGAATGCAGCCTGACCTCTAATAATTGCTATGTCCAATTCATCTCCCACAGCTCTGAGAACACTAAGTTGACTAAGCTTTCCTTCTAGAACTTCCCAGGTGAAAATTCAATCTTCTGATCAACAATTTTAAGCAGATGATAAATAGCCATGCCAGATTCCATTCTACTAACAGTGAGAAGAGTAGGTGAAGCCTGTTAATCATAGAGAAATTAAGGGAGCCCTCTCACAAGATATTCTGTGCTCTTCTTTTCCAACTTTGGCCTAGCAGGATGGTTCCCACAAAGAACGATATTGACCAGCCATGGTGGCATATGCTTGTAATCCAAGCCTTTGGGAGGCTGAGACAGGAGGATCATGATTCTAAGCCAGCCTCACTACTTAGTGAGGCTCTTTGCAACTCAGTGAGACCCTGTTTCAAAATAAACAAATAAAAAATTGGGCTAGAGGTGTAGCTTGGAGGTAGAATGCCCCTGGTACCGCAAAAAAAAAAAAAAAAAAAGTATTGAGAAGGGTCGTTCTGCTAAAAGTATACCATCAACATTCATAAGTATACCTATGGAGTGTGTGTGTGTATGTGTATATATATATATAGTATACACCCACTGAGAAGATGTGGAATTTACATAAAGGAGATGAAGGCTTCAGATTTGTGCATTGATACCAGGCTCAACAAGGCCCTCTGGGCCAAAGGGATAACGGATGTCCCATACCAGTTCCATGTGTCCAGGAAATATACCAAGGGCAGGTTTGCTAAACAAGCCAGAAATGTTATTTACCATGCACTTGTCACTACTTTTAAAATCTACAAATAGTTAATGTGATTAAGAGATAACCAACTGGGCATGGTGGCACATGCTTGTAATCCCAGCATTTTGGAAGGCTTAGACAGAAGGATCGTGGCATGGCCAGCCTTGGCTACTTAGTGAGGCCCTTTGCAACTCAGTGAGACCCTGTTTCAAAATAAAGAATAAAAAATAAGGCTGGGGATAGAGCTCGGAGGTAGAATGCCCCTGGGTTCTATCCCCAGTACTGCAAAAAGACAATAATAGGAAAAAAGAAAAAAGAAAAAGCTAACCAATGGTTGTCAAAGTTAGATAGATAGATAGATAGATAGATAGATAGATAGATAGATAGATAGAAAATAGACTATAAATAGATAAAGGACCATTTAGCATTGGCTATCTGGCATGTAGAAGGTAAACAATAAATAGTTCTTGGTACTGAAAATGAATCTTGCCAGAGGGGATGGGGTGTGGTGAAGGCATATCAAAACCTAGAACTGTCGTTTTCTTTCTGTGATAAGCAGGGAAAAGTCCAGGCTACACTGTGCATCACATACTCCTGGTCTCTCAGAGAAATACCAGTAGTTGAACTTCAAAAATAAAAAGTGGGAAAGGGATAAAAACAGATGACAACACAGATAACCTGCTGTCTTGGTCTGAACTCATGCATAAGCACAAGGCCAGTCTGGCTGTCTCAGGGAATGAGCTTTGTCTCATCTGTGCCTTGACAATAGAAAACTGTGTGTTTTGTTTTAATATTTTTAGAAAGTATTTTTGTATAAATCCTTCCAATCTCTATCACAATCAAATTAAATTAATACAATACAGAAGTTAACAGTGAGAGAGAGAGAGAGAGAGAGAGAGAGAGAGAGAACTTGTAGTCATGATCCTCCTTAGAATATACATCAAATTTTTTGTATAGAACAAAACCATATTTTTTCAGCTATAAACTGGCACCCAGGTATTAAAATTTTAGCCTCTTTTTTAACACCTCCATGACTAGGAAGCACAAGAGATCTCAATTTTTCTACCTAATGAAAGTGATTTGGGAAGAAACTAATATGCTAATATTAAAAGCTAGCCAATGGTTGTCAAAGTTAGAGGCTGCAAAAAAAATGATGATAGATAGATAAAATGATTTAGATCACTACTTTTAAAAAAGGGTAACAGATGGAGCATGGGGTCCTAAAATTGTCTTTAATTTAAATAAATGAAAAGCCATAAGAAATTAGCCTTACATTCAACTCATGCCTGGAAATTTAAAATTGATCATGGCCAAACCATCAAGGGACACCATTCTGTCTCACTTTTCAGACCTTTGGAAGTGGTCATAGGTTATAGAATAAATTATTGTCATTTTAGAGAGGGAGGTTTTTTTTCATGATCAGATAATAATTACACACCTCAATGTAATTTCTGTTTCAAATGCCATTTTTTTTCAGGAATGATCATTTAGGAAGCAGAATGACTCCAGTGAAAAAGCTTTTGTATCCTCAGAATCTAATTAAATAACTAATTACCGAGAGATGATGGTAAAGTACATTGCAGACACTAAGAGCTCTACGCAATCTTCATAAAATGAAATTCCAGCAATTCACAAAATGCATTCCTGAAAACTGCTACTTTCTCCCTGTCACAGAAATGAAATCAGTGGGGATAGTGGACAATGAAAGGGAATGCTCTTACAGCCTTGACCAACTCTGTGTTTCTTTGTCTTCCTTAAGATATAAAGTTGGAAGACTTGCTCTCACTGCTGCCCAGTATTGGGAAAACTAAGCTAGGTAATTTCTAAATCTCTTAGTCACGATACTCAATGCACACCGGTAAAGCATCATAATTATGTGTGCAGATGACCTAAAATCATTGACAATTTCAAAATGAGATCCCTTTGGCAAAGGATGACCTAAGAACTGTCCCTACTGAGTTTATAAAATTGCAGCAGCCAGAGGCCATCAGTTCTGAAGAGACAACTCCCTCTTTCTTACCATTAAGTCATATGTACATTGTATTGGTACTTGCTATCTAAAAGATTAGGCAGCTAAAAGCTGATATGCAGATAGATGATAGACAGAAACACATTTGGAGAGATAATCTTTTGGGGGGGGTGTTTTGGCAAGCTGAGGCTAAAATCAAATGTAAAGGCAATTCAGTTAAGACCAGTGAGCTTTACTCTGGTGAGTACTAAATACGATGCATGTGGATTTACCATGAATACAAGTGATTTATATTGATTTTTTTCAACAGCTCCAAAGAATAATGAACTCTTCCTAGTGTCATGTGGACTTCCCTGCTTCTATTTATTTTACATAGGGCTTCGAATGTTCTGCTGTGTCTAGCAATAGGAGATGATGGGTTGATTTATTCATCTTGTTGTATAGTTTGTAATGACAGCTTTTAAATTAAGATACAGTTTTAAAAGGTGGTAAATAAATGGGCAAAGAAGCCCCAGTAGACAGAAATGGTGTTATTCAACATCTCAGCATGAAAAGCCCTCCCTGAGCATTTCTGCAAAACTGAAATAGATAAGCTTCACAGACATCCTTATCTCCTGTTTCACCTGGGCTAAAACTTAATTTAAGGTAAAGGTCTCATAAAGAGAATGATCTGAATATTCCCAACCGGCCTCCATGAAAAGTAAAAATCTCTCTAGCTTCAACTAAAATGACATCAGAGCCAGTGAAGACTCATTAGCTAAAAATGTACTCACCACGGGCTAGAGGAAAGCCATTCTTACTCATTTCTTTTCCACTCCACATACAGGGTTTTGTTTTCCTTTCTTTCATTTCTCTCAGAGTGCCTTTAACCATAGCACAGGCTTCTGGGAATGAGGTTTAAAGAAGAAGATGGCTTGGTAAAGGCAAGTATCAGTTACAGCCAGGGAAAGTCTAACAATGGTCTGCTGGAGAACATATATATTATTTCATAATAAAATTTATTAAAAAATAGTACATAAAGAATTATAGGATAACAATTAAAACAATTAATCAACAGAGCAAGAAGTAAGTCTACAAAACCCAGAACTCAATCCTAATTACCTTTTTATGCCATCATGATAGTCACCTAGATTAAAATCCTAAATTTAAAATCCTAGTTTAGCTGGGCATGGTGGCGCACACTTGTAATCCCTGCGCTTGGGAGGTGGAGACAGGAGGATCGCACAAGTTCGAAGCCAGCCGTGCTGGCTTAAGAGACCCTGTTTCCAAATAAAAAAAATATAAAATACATCTGGGAATGTAGGTAGCCCGGAGGTAGAAGGGCTTCCAGGAACCCCAGTACCACCAAAAAAAAAAAAAAAAAAAAAAGAAGAAGAAAGAAAAAAGAAAAAATCCTAGTTTAAAAAGCAAGTTTCAAAACTTCTCACTCCTCCTCTCCACTTTTATCTTCCTAAAGCTTCTTTCATGCTGACTCAGGTGCTTTTACCCTCTTTTCTGAGTAATCTTGTCTCTTCCCCCTTTTTCTACCTATACCTTTCCTTTTATCCAACCCTCTTTTATTTTTATGTTTGCATTAGAGAGTCGCCCATTTTAACAATATCCACACGATTCTTTCACGTTTTTGTAATTTATAGTTCTAGAAGAGCATTAGTTTTTTTCCCCAGAAGATAATCTACCACTTGTATAATAATACTTCTGACAAACAAGGGTTCAAAAATATTTCCTTATTATTTTTCTTAGTCTTACTTGTAGCTGGTTCCCCCACACTCCCCAAATCAATCTCTCGTGTGTTTAATTATGCCAGTGTCTATAAATGAAAGGAAACACTCGAAAAGCCACAGAGAAAACACAACTATTCTGCCAGGATCAGAGCCACAATGTTAAAAGATTTGGGGCAAGAAGTAAATACTAGGAAGAAAACTGGAAAAAGAAATCAAAGTCTAGCATTGTAATTCAAAAGAATTAAGGAGATGAGACCTTTATGAGGCCATAAATATTGAAGCATAAATACTGAAGTATTCCTCGTAATATTCATAATACTCTTCCTCTTTGTGAATATGCTTCAGCATCTAATCTCTTAATATATTGGGCATATGAGTTCTACCAACCTTTCAATCTCTACATCTCAGCGACTGTTTGCATCAAAGAAGAAGAATTAGCCAAGTGTGGTGGTGCGGGCCTGTAGTCCCAGCACTTAGGAGACCAAGAGGAGGATCAAAGGTTCACAGCCAGCCTCAGCTACTTAGTGAGATCTTGCTTCAAAGTAAAAAATAAAATAGGACTGGGAGTGTATCTCAGAGGTAGAACACCCCTAGGTTCAATGCCTAGTACTACACACACACACATACACCAAAAAAGATTGTATAGATGAGTGAACAAAAATGACACTGAAAAAATACACAAAATATCTACACCATTCCAAAGCCCAACCAAAATGTATCAATTGATGCACATGTCATCAAAAATACTTTAGAAATTCACCTGCCATTCTTGCTTCATAGGTTAAATAAAACTGGCAGTGATCCACTGGGTCAAAATCAACATCTACTGCTTTGACTTTGCAATGTCTCCAGTATAAAGGGGCTACCATCATTCTTTTGAAAATATTTTCTTCATTGTTGACTGATTATTGTTCCCCAGACAATTCCACTACCAAATCTCCCCACTCTGTAGGTGCAGCAATGGAGCCTTGACCTACAATAGGTGTATGTCAACACTCATAATGGGTATTAGCGTCATTTCACAAATTAAAACCTGAGCTCTAGACAGGTACAGGAATTGCACAAGGCACCATGAGTAGAGCTATGATTTGAACCAAACCCTATTCTCAATAACATGTATTTGCCCTTTCTGACTTTCACATTTCTTAATATTTCAGTCTGCTTCCTCACTTATAAGAGGAGTGATATACCATCAAATTCAAACTGTTATGAGGATTAAGCCTGGCGTGGTGGCGCACACTTGTAATCCCAGCGCTTGGGAGGCTGAGATAGGAGGGTCGCACAGGTTCGAAGCCAGCTTCAGCTACTTAATGAGGCTCTCAGCAACTTAGTGAGACCCTGTTTCCAAATAAAATAGGTCTGGAAGTAGAGCCCAGAGGTAGAAAGCCCCTGGGTTCCACCCCCTGTACCACAAATTGTTATGAGGATTAAGTAGAGAATAATATATGATGTGTAAAGCATATAGTTTAATGCATGGCATGTAGAAAGTTTTTAAAAAATCATTGTTACCTGCCGGGCATGGTGGCACACGCTTGTAATCCCAGCATTTGGGAGGCTGAGACAGGAAGATCCTGGTTCATGGATAGCCTCAGCTACTTAGTGAGGCCCTTGGGAACTCAGTGAGAACCTGTTTCAAAATAAAGAATAAAAATAGGGCTGAGGGTGTAGCTCGGAGGTAATCCCCTGAGTTTCATCCCCAGTACTGCAAAAATAAATAAATAAATAAATAAGTAAATAAATAAATAAATAAATAAATAAATAAATAAATATTACCCTAAAAACAAATGGTGGCCGGGCGTGGTGGTGCATGCTTGTAATCCCCATGCCTGGGAGGTGGAGACAGGAGGCTCATGCAAGTTCGAAGCCCCTCGCTGACTTAAAAGGCCCTGTTTCCAAATAAAAATATATTCCTAGGTATTTTATTGGTTTTGAGGTTATAGTGAATGGAATTGATTGTTTTATTTCTTTCATTGTGGATTCATTGTTGGTATAAAGAAAAGCCTCTGATTTCTTTAGGTTGATTTTATATCCTGCAACTTTGCTGAATTTGTTAATTAACTCCAGAAGTCTTTTGGTTGAGTTTCCAAATAAAAATATAAAATAGGTCTGGGAGTGTAGCCTGGAGGTAGAAGGGTTCCATCCCCAGTACCACCAAAAATAAAGTAAAATAAAATAAAATAAAATAAAATAAAACCAAATGGTGGCCAGGGAAGCATTGCAGAGAAATGGTCAAGGGGCTGCTTTGGCCTTGGCCTCAGTGGAATGAGGTCATGTCACAGCAATAATCCTTACTATATGTGATTTTGAACAATATAACTAGTATTTCTGTGGCTTGATTTCCTCATTTGTAAATAAGGATTGTAATTTGATCGTCCTCATTAAGTTCTTTGAGGGTTAAATGAAGTAAATTATACACAAAAAGCATATTATGTCTCACATAAGAAGCATTCATGTGATAGTGTGGGAGAATTCTATAAAGCCTTTAAACATTCTACAGCCAGGCGTGGTGGCGCACACTTGTAATCTCAGCATTAGGGAGGCTGAAACCAGAGGATGGCGGCTCGCCGACAGTCTCAGTTACTTAGTGAGGCCCTCTGCAACTTAGTGAGATCCTGTTTCCAAATAAATTATAAAATAGGGCGGGGGGTATAGCCCAAAGGTAGAATGCCTCTGGGTTCCATCCTCAGTACCACACACACACAAAAAAAAAAAAAGAATAAAAAAAAATAGTGCAGGGGTATAGCTCAGAGGTTGAATGCCCCTGGGTTCCATCCCCAGACCCGCAAAAAAATAAATAAAATAAAATAAAATAAATATTCTACATTATTTGTCTTTATCAAAATTTACAATCACAGATGAAAAGCCAAAATAAGATTTTCTGAAAACAATCATTTTGTAATGACATGTAATTCAATATAATAATAGCCCCTTATCAGAAAGAATAATATCATATCTCAAAATAAGGACACTATGGAAGTGACATGACACCCTTTTATAGTGGATACACACAGGGATTATATTTTAATTTAAAATATTTTTGCATTTATCTTTTGAGATAAAAATTTTCCAAAGACCACATAGGAAAAGTCAATTTTTAAATGTGTTCCAGTAACTACATTGGCAATCTGAAATTGTTATGATCAATGGAAATAACTGATTTCAATCTGCCAACTTTGCCTTTCTTAATTATAAAATACAGTTTCGGATTTGTGCCTTCCAACCTAAGGCTTACAAAAGCTGCGAGAACTACTCAGCTCAGCCTCGGATTCTATCAGCAGTGCCACTTTCTCAGGTCCTATCACATTGGCTTTGGATGATAATTACTTGGGAAGTGTTTGATCTCATGATGAATACATGATTAGTTTTTCATGAAATCAGTCAACCACACCACACAGCACTACTCATGTGAGACCTTGTTGATTTAGCTGTTAGAAAGCACATATCTCCCTCGGTTCAGATATGGGACACTGGTCTTTGGGGAAAAGAGGGTGAATAAAGGGCAAGTTTATGGGTAATGATATTGCAGAGGCAGATATTTAAGGTTTGCTAATTTTCTTCTCAATTATACTCATCTCTTACCTTGTTGCCATGCCTACTACATAACCACAGATTCCATTTTGGTTCTTGAATACATTTTTCCTCAAAAAAAGAAAGAAAGAAAGAAAAGAAAGAAAGAAAGAAACAGGGTTTCATGACACCATTGTTATCTTTCAGCCCCTTAGAAGGTTTTGCCCTGATGAATAATATTTTATATGTGAAATGTTTATGTGATTTTTCAGAGTGATAACCCTGCTACCGCTTAACTTTGATGCATTGCGATCACTGGTTTTCTTTACTAAAGTGCTTTTACACACCCCTTCCATAAATTGACTTAAGAGTTAGAAATGGAACATTCGACACAACTTGGATGCTCAATAGAAAATCGTCTAGGAGGGTATTTTATGTTTGGTTTGTAAATATATATATATATATATACACTTTTCCTAAAAGGCCTGGGTTGGGGGATTGCATTCCTTTGTTGATTTGTGTCTGTGTGTCTGTGCATGCTCTTCTATGATATAGGCTGTTTCTTTAAGAGTCAATATAACTTGCATTTTCTTAAATTTCCAGTCATCACACTCAGAGCTCAGATAAAAGAATTCAATAGTCAGTCTTTAAGCAGCATACATTTATTTAGAAAGGAGCACTGCACTTTAAAAGGAAAAGGAAATAAATTCTGATAGATTGTCCTATTGACTTAGTAAAGCCCTAAAATAAAAAATTTTCAGATTATTTTAATGAAAAGATGCTTTATAAAAGTAATGTTTCAAGTACTCAGCTTCATTTTCATAATTAAAACATGACTTGGAAGGCAGAGCACACAGGCCACAGATTTCTATTTCATTCGGATTATCCTCTTTAAAAAAGTCCTCAGCATAATGTCAATAATATTTTGGTCAAGATGCCTGAAAATCATGTCTATTTCTTTATGGATAAAAAAACGGTAAGCATTTAGGAAGTGCCTGAGTATTTTGAATATTTTGAAATATAAACTCTAGATTAGTAAAATAACTGCGACATTTTACAACAGGATTTCTCAATCTTAGAACCATTGACATTTCAGGCCAGATTTGATCATCCTTTGTTGTGAGGGGCTGTCCTCTCCTTATCTGGCATTTTTTGTGGACTCTACTCACAAGATACCAGCAGCACCCCTGCCCCAGTCTCTACAATTGCAAATGCCTCCAGGCTTTGACAAATGTTTCCGGGGCCCAAATTGCCCCCCCTCACTGAGCAATACTATTTTAGACAAGAAAATTCAGGAGATGTGGACTTAATATAGCTAAACAATTTTGTTTGCTTTACCTTATTGATGAAAACCTTATTTAGCTTGGAAAAGGAACTGTGAAGATTGCAATAGACTTATACCACTTCTCTACCAGAAAAAAATCAGACATTAGTACATGTTAATAAGCCATATTTGTTCAGTGGATTAAGAACAGACTCCAAGTAATATGCAAATTCCAATAATGGCTAGTTATCACCTTGCTTCATTTATAATAAGATAGTTCTATAGATGAATATTTTCTGTTTTTTTAATAAAAAGGAGTAAAAATAATAAGGTCAAGAAGTAAAAGAATTAGAATCTCAGACAGTTTATTTTGATGGGTCTTGAATAAATTTGATAGACTCTAATATTGCAATGAGGTCATTTTATTGGTATAAATTATCTGCATATATTCCTGCTGCCCTAGAAAAAGATTTGATCTTTACAATATTGCTAATATAATCAAATTGTTAAGATGAGCAAAACTCCTGGTGCAGTTGAGGAAAGACTACTCCAGTGCTATCAAACCTACGTTAAATCAGTCTGAACTCAACATTGTTTTCCAACAGAAGAAAATAGGCTGATAGTATAAACAAAACTAAGTAGTATACTTTCTGTCATTTGGAGCTACAGGGTGCATTACAGTATTGACTAGCAACCACTCTATTAAAAACACAAATGCCACTGCTTTGAAGTATGAATTTTAGTACCTAGCAGACCTATATTAGTGTAATCAGCCCAAACATTCATTTCACATTAAGAAACATAGAGCCAACATTAGACCATCAGAGCTATCTGAGTTTGAATTTTTTTTTCTTCCAGAAAAGCCACTTGACTATAAAAAGGAATCTACAGTATTTAGTGTATTTAAGTCTAAAACAAAACTGAAATGCAACCATGACAAATAGGTTCCTGCTACCACTGCCAAAGGTCTAGCCTGATTATCATTGTAATTACTTATTACTATTGAAAATTATGTTGGGATCATTGGTTTAAAAATGTTTTTCAGTGGCCTTCCTAAACATTTCTTCAGGATCTTCAAATCAGTCTCCTGGCTGGTTGAAAGAACACTTTGATAATAGCTAAATTAACTAATACCTCCCGAACATTTACACTGTGCCAAACAATTCTGTCAAAACTTTATGGCTGTCATCTCATTTAATCTTCAAAACAATCCAACAGGGTGGATATTTCATTAATACCTTTTGAAGAACCTGCAGTGAAAAGAGATTAAACAGTGTTTTCCTTGGTCAACTACCTAGAAATTCAGTTGAGATATGTTTAACAACTAGCCTATATAACTCCTAATGATGTGCTTTATAATAGTGTATATGTCTTATCATGTTTTTACAAGTCCGTAAAATGGGTAGTATAAAATGATTACTTAAGTCATGACTTTAGTGAACTGAGGCCCAGAAAGATAATTTTCTTAGCTCAAATAACTAGAACAAAGCTATTCATCTTTCAGTACAACTTATGGTTCTTAATTCATAATCCATTCTTAACTCATATAATTCCATTGACCTATAATTTGCATGACCCAATGCATTTATATCATTTTTCTAGGAGAATATAATGGCTTGGCTTTGCTCCTGCCCAGCCTCACTTTGTCCATAGGTCCTTCCTGTAGCTGAACTGAGAGCAAACACTTGTGAGTTGATTCTTACTAAGGGGCAGAGACTCCAGGGTAGCGACTGAGGAGTATCAGGGTATGGAGGGGAGGGGATGCAAGTCATAAAGAATGAAACAGTTGAAATAATGCTGTGCATGTGTACAAAATTACCAATTTCAATCTCAAAGACATGTGGGGGAGGGGAGTAACTGATGGAGAGGGTACCAAGAGTTGTGTGCATTTATGTTTCTAACACTCTGTACCCTGATATGATGTAAAATTACAATGCATGCAATAAAAATATTTTTAAAGGGGTGGGGGGCAAAGCTGATCTCGGCCTACACAGAACTGCAGTCTTGGCCCTGTTAGCCACATCAGCTAAACTACCCAGCTGCCGAGAGGCTCCAGGTTGGGGGTGGGGGGTGGGTAGAAGCACTGCACACTTTCTTTTGCCAGATGATGTTTCTTTCTTGGTTACTAATCACAAATGGTAAGGGAATTCTAATTTCTAACCAGATTCATAGGGAGAAAATCCAAATCTTAATGAATTGATAACAAAATCTTCTATCAGTAGTGTTTTTAAGAATCAATATTAGTGAATTTAGTAGTATAAGAGCCCGCCCCATAATATAGAAAGTCGCTGCTAAGCTCAGTACCCTTCTGTATCACATGTATTGTAAAAAAAAAAAATGCAGACGAAACTGGCCTCTTGGATTTGACTCACATTTAAATCAAATGCTTTGGGATGATGGATGGATTCATTGCTCAGGGTAAAAAGAGAGCTGCTTGGAGCACCATGACTGGAGGGCTGGGGCTGAGGTTACTTTTGCCAAGAGATATTTTCCCTCGGGCATTGTGGATCATTTCTGCACAAGGACTTGCCTTGGGTGGTAGGCTAATAGGACTAACAGGGTTCTCATGACAGTATCCATATAAGAAAGTGACTAGAGATAGATTTATTAATAGAAACAATAAGAAGGGCAACTCAGCCACAACCGTTCAGGAAGCAGAAGAGAAATTATGTTGGCAATAATTCGGAAGTCTCCAATCAAGACCAAGTAAAGGAAGACTCCTCTGAATAAGAGTGAGACACAGGCTTTCTAGATCTACAATGCCAGGCGAAGTCAAGTCGCCTTTCTATAGGAATTTGAAATGTTTCTAGCCTAAGGGAAAGAACACAGACCTCTGAATCAAGGACAGGCATGGGATAGAAGAATTGCCTAAATATAAAAAAAAAAAAGAAAAACAAGAGGAAATGTACATTCAGCATCCTTCTGAGCAAAGGATGATCCACTTAAGATGCTGCTTCTGACCAGTATTTAAATAGGGTCCAAGTTTACAGCAGTAGAATACTTTTTTACGTAATAAAAGGATGGGGAAGACTGTTCAAGCTGCGTGAGGATGGCAGAGATTGAATCAGGAGATCAGAGGGAACTAGAATAAGCGAGGACCTGTTTTCCTGGAACTGTAAAATGTTAAACGTGAGGCAACTGAGACTCAGACTGATTAAGTGACTTGCCTGAGATCACAGGGCTCAAAAGCGAAGACTGAACTTACACCACACTGCCTTTGGTTGTCCCCTTGATCTATGTCTAACTTTTCCAAGCTTGTCTGACTGTGTGCCCTTGGCTGCTATGATCTCATACTCAGTTAAAGTCCATAGCCCAGAATGATGGGCTGTTCCCTTCCTCAAGCAGAGCCCAGGGAGGGAGGGGACAGCCATGGTTTTCCTGGAGGCAGTGCAAAGTCCAAGAATCAAAAGGTCAATTATGAAACACGTAGAGTTTTTCAATTAAAAGAACATGTTCTTTTAATTGAAAGCTGGGTACGGTGGCGCACGCTTGTAATCCCAGCATTTGGGAGGCTGAGACTGGAAGATCATGGTTCGCTGACAGCCTCAGCTACTTAGTGAAGCCCTCCATAACTTAGTGAGACCCTGTTTCAAAATAAAGAATAAAAAATAGGGCAGGGAGTGTAGCTCGGAGGTGAATACACCTGGGTTCCATTCACAGACCCGCAAAAAAAAAAAAAAAAAAAAAAAAAGAATTATTCTCTGGGTTCTAGTATGACCCAGACAATGTTGACTTTTTTTGTATTGTAAATTTTGATTTCCCCCCTCCAAAATTTGGCTTTATTTGCTGTAACAAAGTTTTAAGTTTCTCAATAAAGAAAAAAATCTCCATTAAAAAATAATCATAGGGCAAGGTGGCGCACACTTGTAATCCCAGCAGTCGGGAGGCTGAGACAGGAGGATCGCACAGGTTCGACGCCAGCCTCAGCTACTTAGTGAGCCTCTTAGCAACTTAGTGAGACCCTGTTTCCAAATAAAGTATAAAATAGGTCTGGGAGTATAGCCTGGAGGTAGAAAAGCCCCTGGATTCCACCCCTCCCTAGTACCACACACACACAAAATCACATACCTAGGTCCACAGCTCTGCCATTTGCAGTGGAAGAATCTAGCATTCATATGGAGCACAAAGGTCAGAGAGAAAGTAAAGAGTTCATACAGAGGTATAAAATCCCAGGACTAGATTAAAAATGAAAGCTAAGATTTAGTGCCAAAATAAGCTGGAGAAACTCAAGGAACCAACGCCATCTAGGAGCAGAGCTCACAGGAATTCCCCAGAAAACAGGAAGGGCCTGAGACTGCCTACATTAAGTTCCAAGCTGACTTGAATGGACACTCAGGGTCACTGAAAGGGTCCAAAATGAAATGGGCCCTGGTTTCCATTCTTACCTGTCCCACTACCATGAGCTGACCACCAGTAAGAATGAATTTTCCATCTACCCATGGAACTCTACAGTTCCTTTGGGATTATTCAGTCTTTGAAGGTATTTTTTAATCATTTCATATGATTTCTTAACTCTGGCTATTTCAGTTTTTATTAGCAACATCATAGGCTGCAAAAAATGCTAAACAATCAGCTGTGCCCTCATTGCCGCCCAATACCAGTGGCAACACTCCACAACTGTTCTTTCCAGGTCAAGTGAGGGTGTGAGAGATGTGTCTCTGACCCAGACCCTAAGCTTTCTGCAACATGCTCTGTCCCAGAATAAGGTCTGCTCCTCCAAAGCCTCAATCTCAATGTCAGTAGATTCCTTACAATATAGGCTGCTTCCTGGGTTATTCTGTCTAATGTCCCTTCAGTCTTCAGGAATACAGTTGGAGCCACCTATTGTTCTCAATTATAAGACTGTATTATTTATTTATTGCCCTCTTAAACATAGGCTTCAGAATTATGTTTAAGCCTCTGAGCTAGGGTTTAGACGAAAGCAAAGAAATATAATAAATGGTCCACGCTTTTAAAAATCTCTGACCATCTAATTGAATAAGCAGGAAAACTTTAAAGGAAAGGAGCCAGGGTTGTGGAAATGTAGTTCTAATGCCAGCCCCTAGATGCATGACCTTGATTGCTTATTCTCTAAGTCTTGGGCCCTCATTAAATTTGGAAGGCTACATTGGAAAAACAACTGCCAAATTTTTACATAACAATGAAAAATTTTTGTTAGTGAATTATTACTTGAAACCCTAGGGTTTAAGTTCATAGCCTTGGTTTTAATAGAAAAAAAATAAAGAAATAGTTTCAAGTTTGCTTCTCTGAGTAGAAATTGGGGGTAGAACTGAGAGCCAAGTTTATATGACATCCTCTAAAATCACCGTACCTCACCCCACCCCCCACCCCACCACGATGCCCCGAGGAAGTTCAGAGGGACACAGTCAAGGCTCTGCTAGACTGCTCATTTCCCTCCTGTTCCCAATTTATTAAACAGCCAACTCTGTCCATAAGCAAACTACATGAAAAGCTAAACTATGAGAGAAGACCATCAGAGATATTACAAGACAAGTTATTTTTAACAGATGATGCAGGAAACGATAACTGTGAGTTCAGACAGAAAACAATCTGTGCTAAAACAGCCTGTGGGAGCTTCATGGCAGAGGGGCTCTGAAGGGTGAGAAGACACCAGGCTAGAATGATAGACGTGCTCAAAGAATGATAATAATTACTTATGGTTATTGGGAGCTTTGGGCTCCTGGGAACCTTATGGAGTTCTGACCCAGCCACAGTCCTCACCCATGAGATACAGCCACCACTCCCCTCCCCCCAGATAGGAGATTGAGACACGGAAAACTGGACCAATACTTCTGCCTAATGTCAGAGTACACACTACAAATCATTCTGTTGTCACTCTGGTTCTGTATTTGAGAGAAGCTAAAAATGAGGCTGCAAATATGGTTCAGGTCAGAACACGATTCAAGTACAAGAACAGGATTTCCAGACTAAGGAGTTTGCCATCTCTCTTGAAGGCAATGAGGAGACATGGAAATTGTGTGGGCAGCATTAGAGTATGCTCAAAGCATGCCTTTGCGTGACTTTGTTTTAGTTTTATTGGATTTGTTTTGATAGGATGCATGTACTAAGACTGGGAGTGCTGTTAATTATGGTGTGTTCCTATGTTAAAATTTAATTCTCAATGGTGGGATCCATCACAGATTAACAAACACATGTGGATTGCATCAGAATAACAAAATTAAACAATTTCCACATTGTTTATGTGTGGTCTAATTTTAGAGAAAGTTCTAAATGCATGGAAGCTCTAAAGTTAAGTTACTATTGAAAGATACTGAGCTAGAATTAGTCCCATGCCTATAGCTTCTATCAATCAGTGGCAATATTTGCTATTTATTTCCTGTTATCTTTGAAATGGGCCAATTTTAGACCTTAAAATTTTAGTATATTCTACTTAGATGAAAAATTTATGTAAGTTTTTCCTTACCATTCTTATGTGTTGTTATAAGGAAATAGCCAGAAACTATATACCATGATTAAACAATAATAAGGAGGAATGTGAAATAGAAAGTCCTAAGATTTCATGGTGGACTGTCAAACGCAGTAAACCAGGTAGCTGGTGAAACATGTACATGCAAGCTTTCAAGACTTCAATAATATATACCAGGTCTTTCTACTTTCAATTTATATGTGTGTATGTGAATTTATTTATATATGTTGAAATATGTTATATTTCAATTTATATATATAATACTTTTAGAAAGGCTTTGCTATGTGATCATTTAAAAACATTGTCTCATTTATAACAGATTTCAGGTTCAAATAAGAGTTTCACTGTAAGAGCCAATATGTAAGAGCATATACACGTTCCAAATGCCATTCATCAGTTCATTTACTCATTCATTTATTTGACAGATATTTGCTGAAAATACGATGGATTCCACAGCACTGACATTCTAAGTGGTGGGAATATGGCACTGACCAAGACAAGGAAATATTTTGTTGTTATGGGGCTCTTACCTATCAGGGAAGACAGGTGTTTGTCTTGTTCTGAACTTTTTTTAATAGGTAAGATTAAAATTACACATTTTATGTTGATGATAAAGATCAAATGATAAAGAAGGAGAAAGAGAAAATAACTGGTGAAAACTTCTTGATTGGATGAGAAGAGAGGATTACCTGGCTCTAAAACTTACATCCTTTGCACTCTATCATAGCAAACTTTGTGTGTGTGCATGTGTGTGTGTGTGCATGTGTGCGTGTGTGTGTGTGTGTGTGTGTGTGTGTGTGTGTGTGACTGGAGATGGCCTCTGAGCTACACCCCCAGGGTCTTGAAATAGAGTCCTACTAAATTGCTGAAGGCCTTTCTGAGTTGCTGGGGCTGGCCTCAAACCTGTGATCCTCCTGTCTCAGTCTCTGAAGTACTGGGAATACAGGTATGTGTCACCATGCTCAGTCCATTGCAACACTTTTAAAGAATATTTAAGTTTTGAGACTTTAGTATGTGTGTGTGCACATGCACATAAGCGTGTGTACACACGTGCTTGTGCAATGTGCCAAAGAGGAAGAATACAGGATTGTTTAGCATCAAGTTCAAGAGAGAGGCAGACAGAACAATTAAGAAGAGAATAATCATATGATAAAACTAAAGATAGCGTAGTGAGGACTCAGGTGAGGCTGGAAATAAAGAGGCACAGTTAGAAGAAAGCAGAGACCCTGAAATGAAAGGAGAGAGACGCAGATGGCAAAACCTTCCTACCGCAGAGAAACTGTTCACCCAAGTGAGAAGCCAAAAATCACAGGGATGTGTCTGCAATTTAATAACTTTTTTAATTGGTGGATTAAAATAACAAAGCAAGTTCTTTTAAAACATTTTGAGCTCATACTACCTCAAACAATGCACATTTGTTGGTATATTAAGCATAAATGTTTTCAATACAAGTCATTTGAAACACGAGTTGTAGAATGGATGAATATATGATGTATGCACTAAATATTTATATATAACACACATAATCATATAAATATATTTGCTTTTAAAAACATTAGAATTCTATCATCATGTCTATAATACCTAGAGGGGAATATTTAAGAAAATTCTTCATTTTCCAGGCAATAAAAGGCAGTACTAGTCTTGATCCCTTGATACCAGGCAAGCTTTTTGCAAGATTAAATGGGATTGTCACCAATAGGCACACAGGGTGTTTGGATTTGAATTAAAATATAAAAACCTTATTAACAAAATTTGCATCCCTCCTTTAACCTTAATCTAATTTTGCTGGTATCTTGGCCTCTAATACACAGCAATTCTGCAGAATGGCACATGGCTTATAACCCATCTTTGTTATCCTAATCAGAAGCCACTCATCACTCTGGAGCAAAATAGATGCATGAATTTTAAACTGGTCATCACATTCACATTTTTAAATGTATTACAAGCCAATATTTTATTCATGAAAACATTAAATATCATATTACTAGCAAAATATTTGCGATATCTTGAAATTTATTCTGAAATGGAAAGTTCTCTTCCACTTACTGCCTGCCTGCTGCTCTTTAGCTGGTTGCCTGTGCAACCAAGACCAAAGACAGCAGCTTCATTCTCTAGCAGGAACAATTTACCTGAACCTCCTGCAAACAAGCCCTCAACTCCAAGGAATCGCATTAATGATAATAATTTTATGCGCTGATATTGGCAATGGGCTTTGGGGGAAAGACAGGAGGGCCTGAGAGTCATGCCTTCTGCCACAGGAAATTGTTTTCTGTAATTTGTAGGAGCCAGGACTTAAAGGTTGGGTCCCCAAGGTGAAATATAACAATGAATTATTTTGAGACATTCTCAATGATCCATGCTTTAAAAGTCACTGAAAATACTTTACTTATATTTAAATGGCCAAATGAAATAATTGAAGCTGGGAAGGGATGTCATATTATTAAGTCCAATATGCTTATTCTCATATATTTAATTACTGTATAACAATACTTTGGCATTTATGATCTCCAAGTAAATAAAAATTATTCAACCTATAATTTCAGAAAACATTGTCAAACAGAAGATTTCGGGTTTCTTTCTTTCTTTTTTTTTTTTTTTTTTGCAAAGCTAGACATTGAACCCAGGAGCATTCTACCTCTGAGCTACACCCCCAGCCTGATTATTTTTTTATTCTTTATTTTGAAACAGGGTCTAAGTTGCAAAGGGCCTCACTAAGTAGCTGAGGCTGGCTACAAACCTGAGATCCTCCTGCCTCAGCCTTCCAGGATGACAAGTGTGTGCCACCACACCACACCCGGCACAGAAGATTTCTTAAAATTTAAGTTTATCCCTCCAGAAATTTCTACAGCAGCAGCCTATCTCAGCTTTTGTAACTAAGAAATATTGGATGGAAAACAATTTTTCAGCTTGTTTATTTTCTAGGAAAGAGTAATTTTGTATGCTCTACTCTTCATTTATGATAAAGACAATGTCTCAAGTTTATCAAGTTTATTTTTGGGGGTGTACTGAGAATTGAATTCAGGGGTATTCTACCTCTGGCACTCCTTTTTGTTTTTTATTTTGAAATCGGTTGCCAAGGGTCTAGCTAAGTTGCTGAGGCTAGCCTTGAATCTGCAATCCTCTTGCCTCCCAAGTAACTGGCATTACAGGTATATGCCACCACATATGGCTTGCTTTTCTTTGTAAAATGTATATTTTTAAATTAAGTTGTATTGGTGAATTATAGTCATATACAGCAGTGGGATTCCTACTTGTATAATCATACATGCACATAACGTAATTTGCTCTGCTTCCTTCCCTGTATCTTCCCTTCCCTTGCCCTTCTCACTCCTTTTCCCTTCCACTATTCTGCTGAACTCTCTTTTATTTGCATGAGATCCCTTTCCTTTTTTTCCCTCTAGCGTCCACCTATAAGAGAAAATCTAAAAACCCTTGACTTTCCCAGTCTAGCCTGTCTCACTTAGCACTGATGCTCCTCAACCCCATCTGTTTTCCTACAAATGCCATAATTTCATTCTTCTTTGTGGTTGAGAAAAGATCCACTGTGTAATACACACATCACAGTTTCTTCATCCATTCACCTGTTGGAAGACACCTAGGTTGGTTCCATAACTGGGCTTGGTGAATTGCGCTACGGTAAACACAGACATGCATGTATCACTATGATATGTTGACTTGAAGAGTGTGTATAGCTGGGTCATGCAGTAGCTCCATTCCTGGCCTTCTCGAGAACACTCATACTGATTTCCATAGTGTTTGTACTAATTTACAATCCCACCAATAGTATTCAAGTGCTCCTTATTTTACCAACTCTTGGCCAGCATTCAATATTATTTGTATTCTTCATGATGGCATTTTATCTTCAATGAGATGACATTTCAGGGTAGATCTGAGCTGCATTTCTTTGATTGCTAAAGATATTGAGCATTTTTTAATTTACTGTTTGCTATCCCAAGTTTGTTTTTCTGAAGTGTGTGAGACAGCCTGTGTATCAGTTCTTCCTGAAGCATGGATGCCAGTTACCTAAATCTTTTGGAAGTGATATCATATGGTATCTGGTTGTCAATAGAGAATTCAGAAGAATAGGTTTTGTGACTCTATTAATAGTAACAATTATTAAAATGAAAATGTCTAAGAATTTGAAGAATAGAAGGTGTGATAACTTCAGTTTTGTTACAAATAAGCTTTGCCTCTAGCTAGCACAGACAATATAAGGTCACAGAAAATTTGACTCTGTTGTTAAGGCAACTCCAACTTAATATGTTACACAATACGATAGTTCTGTCCAAGAGAAATATAATGCAAGTCATAATTATTAGTCACACATGTAATTTTAAATGTTTGGGTTTTTTTTAATTTTTATTGGTGCATTATATTCATACATCATATTGGGTAAAAAACTTGTGTGTAGAGACATGCACACATCACTGATTTAAACCCTACCCAATTCCCACCCCATTCCCTCCCCTTCTCTCCCTCCCTTGCTCGACTTAGTGGTTGACTTCGATATGTTTACGTACATTGTGTGTTTTAGAGATTTTCCTCTTCCTCCCTCCTTTATCCTCCTTTAGGTCGTCTTGTTTGCTCCTCCATAGAATTTTATTTTTCATCTAAAGTCCCTCCTATGACCCAATTCTCCCTAACTCTCACATATTAGGGAAAGCATCTGATTTCTTATTTTTTGTGACTGACTAATCTCACATAGCATAATGTCCTCCAGTTCCATCCATTTCCCTGAAAATTATGTAATTGAGGTTTGTTTTTTTTTTGATGGCTGAGTAAAATTCCATTGTGTACATATTCCACAGTTTTGTAATCCATTAATCTGTTGATGGACATCTTGGCTGGTTCCATAGTTTGGCTATGGTGAATTGTGCAGCTATGAACATAGATACACATGCATTAGTTTGGTAGTTTGGTTTCCTATCTTTTGGGTAGATACCCAGAAGTGGTATTGCTGGATCAAATGGTAAATTTGTTCCCATTCTTCTGAGGATTCTCCATACTGTTATCCAAAGTGGTTGAACTAATTTGCAATCCCACCAACAATGTCTTAGAGTTCCCACTTCTCCACATCCAAAAGTGATCTACAGATTTAACACAATGCCCATTAAACTACCAAGATCATTTCTCACAGACATAGAAAAATCAGTTTTTAAATTTATCTGGAATAACAAAAAGCCCAGAATAGCCAAGGTAGTTCTCAGCAACAAAAACCATGCTGGAGGAATCACAATACCTGACTTTAAACTATACTATAAAGCCATTATAATAAAAATAGCATGGTACTGGCAAAAAAAAAAAGATACATAGACCAATGGAGTAGAATAGAAGACCCAGAGATAAGTCCACACACTTTCAGCCAATTGATTTTTGACAAAGGGGCCAAAAACATACACTGGAAAAAAGACAGTCTCTTCAACAAATGGTGTTGGCAAAACTGGTTAACCATATGCAGAAAATTGGAAATTAATCCCACTTTCTCACTCTGCACAAAAGTCAACTCAAGATGTATCAAAGACTTGGAAATTAAACCAGAGACCTTGAAGCTCCTTGAAGAGGGCATAGGTCCAACACTGCAACACATAGGCACAGACAAACATTTCCTCAACAAGACCCCAAAGGCACAACAAATTAAAAGGCGAATCAATACATGGAATTGCATGAAACTGAAGAGCTTCTGTTCAGCAAAGGAAACTGTCAAGAACCTCAATCGAGAGCCAACAGAATGGGAGAAGATTTTTGCCACCTACCCCTCCGATAGAGGACTAATATCTAGAATATACAGAGAACTCAAGAAACTCAACACTAAGAAAACAAAGCATCCAATAACAAAATGGGCAAACAAACTGAATAGACACTTTACAAAAGAAGAAATTCAAATGGCCAATAAATGCATGAAAAAATGCTCAACATCACTGGCAATCAGAGAGATGCAAATCAAAACTACCCTGAGATTTCACCTAACTCCAACTAGAATGGCACTCATTCAAAATAAAAACAACAATAAATTTTAAATGTTTTTAAAACTACATTTTATTTTATTTTATTGTGGTCCTGGGGATGGAACCCAGGGGCATTCTACCTCCCAACTATATACCCAGCCTTATTTTTTATTCTTTATTTTGAAACAGGGTTACACTGAGTAGCTGAAGCTGGCCACGAACCACGATCCTCCTGACTCAGCCTCCCAAATGCTGGGATTACAAGTGTGTGACGCCATGCCTGGCACCATGGTTTAAGAAGTAAAAACCAAATAAAAATTAAGAATAAAATTTTTTTATTAAGCCGGGCATGGTGACACACTCTTATAATCCCAGCATTTAGGAGGCTGAGACCAGAGAATCGTGGCTCATAGATAGTCTCAGCTACTTAGGACCTTTGCAACTCAATGAGACCCTGTTTCAAAATAAAAAATAAGAAATGGGGCTGAGGGTGTAGCTCAGAGGTAGAATATCCCTGGGTTCCATCCCCAGTAGCGCAAAAAGAAAAAAATTATTTTACTTAATCCAATATATTCATAATATTTCAACATATATTTCAAAATAAAGTTATTGCCAAAAATTTATATTATTTTTATATTTTCTTTCAAATATGTTATTTATTTACCTTTACATCACATCTCAATTTGGGCTAACAAGCTGAGCATAGTGGTCCATGCCCAGAATCCCAGTGCTTGAAATATTGAGACAAGGGTATTGCAAGTTAGAGGCCAGTCTCAGCAACTTAGCAAGGCCCCCTGCAACTTAGGGAAACTTTGTTTCAAGATAATAAATAAATAAATAAATAAATAAATAAATATGGCTGGAGGTGTAGCTTGGAGTAGAATGCCCAAGGGCTCAATTCTCAGTACCAACACAAACACACACACAAATAATATTCAGTAGTTCATGTGATTGGGCTACTGTCATGGATAGCATAGTTTTATGAGTGCAGGGGTGATGTTTTGTTTTGTTTTCTTTTTTTTTAATTTTATTTTATTGGTGCACTGTATTCATACATCATAGTGGGATACAAACTTTTGTAGACATACATGCACACATCGCCCAGTCAGCCCCCACCCGATCCCCACCCCATTCTCTCCCCATCCCTCCTTCCCATGCTTGGCTTAGTGGTTGACATCTAGTATTATAGCAATTTATCCAAAATTAAAAATGATAATCTCACATAACAGTTTCATTTGTCTGATACCAAGTGTTTGATGATTTAAAGATAGCATTTCAATATTTCTTTTTGCTTTCTTTCTTACTAGAGCATATTTTTTTCTGTTTTTTTTAGGTGAAACTATCATATATTTATATATTTATTTTTCAGAAAAAAATCTATCCTAATATGGAATATGAATTCTAGATACCCAAAACGATCTTGAAAAAGAACAAAGCTAGCAGATATATATTTTCTGATTTCAAACCATATAAAGCTACAATAATTGAAACAGTGTAGTACTGTTCTAAAGGCAGATATATAGACCATTGGAGTTAAATACAAGCCTAGAGCTAAATTCTTCCCTATATTGTCAAGTTATTTTTGACAAGGTTTCCACGAACATTTGGTGGTGGAAATAATAATCTTTTAACTAAATATTGTTGAAAAATAATAATTACATGGAAAAGAATAAAATTGGACCTTTACCTAATCCCATATACAAGTATTAACTCAAAATAGATAAAAGACCTAAATATAAATCTTAAGACTATAAACTTTTAGGAGAAAATCTGGGTCATAAAACCTCACAACATTGAAATTGGCAGTGATTTCTTGGATATGATTTCAATGGCACAGGCAACAGAAGAATATACAAACTCCCTAAAAAATAAAAGAAAATATTGTATATCCAAAGACAATGTAAACAGAGTTAAAAGTTACTAATAGAATTGGATAAAATATTTCCAAATGCTATATCAGAAGGTATATTAATATTCCAACTAGAAATCCTAAAAATTAACAACAATAAAGGCAAACAATACAACTTAGAGATAGGTAAAAGACTAACATAAATAATGAATCTCCACAGATAACCAATCTTAGTTGTCTGTTGGATGGAAACTCTTGTTTCTCTGGTTCTGGTGAGTGTTACCTATTTCTTCTTTGTAGTTAATCTCTTTGAGTATTTTCTCTAGCGCTGGTTTTGAAGACATAAATTCCTTCAGTTTCTGTTTGTCATGGAAGCTTCTTATTTCTCCATCTAATTTGATAGAAAGTTTTGCTGGATAGGAAATTTTTGGCTGGAAGTTGTTTTCTTTCAGAGTTTGGAATATGTTACTCCAAGCCCTTCTGGTTCTCATGACTTGGTTTGGGAAGTCTGGAGTGATTCTAATTGGTTTGCCTCTGAATGTCACTTGGCCCTTTGTTTTTTTTTTTGCCTTTAAGATTCTCTGCTTGGCTTCCACATTGGTCATTTTGACAATTATATGGCGTGGGGATCCTCTTCTCCGATCCTGTCTAAAGGGAGTTCTATAAGTTTCCTGGATCTGTGTATCAACCTCTTGCTCTATATTTGGAAAATTTTCTGCTATTACTTCCTTGAAGAGATTGTTGATCCCTTTGGTATCACTTTCTTTTCCCTCCTCTATTCCAGTTATTCTTAGGTTAGCTCTCTTAAGATGGGCCCATATTTCTTCAATGTCAGATTCCTGCTGTTGGATATTTTTTTCTAGATTAGAAACTATGCATTCATTTTTGGATTGCTCATCTTCTAAGAGCGAGATTCTGTTCTCCATGTGGTCTAATCAGTTGTTTGTGCTTTGAATTGAGGCCTTTACTTCATTAATTGCATCCTTTATCTCTTTTTGGCTCTCTCTGAGTTCTTTTTGAAGCACCTCTATTATTTCTACAGTTATTTTCCTGATTTGATCTTCTAGAAATCTCTGATTTTCTGTTTTATCAGGTTCTGATGTTGTGGGGTTGTGCACATTCATTACTCCAGTGTTATTCCTCTTTCCCATGATTTCGGAGGTTTGTGCCTTCTCTGGGTTCTTCCCTTGGGTCACTATGGCTTCACTTAAGGTGCTCTGGATCTCGAGTCTGTATTATCTCAGACCCCACTACTCCTTTACTGGGTTGTATCACAGAGTCTCCGACCCAGGGAGTCGATAGAGGCTGCTTTAAACTATGGGGGGTGCCAGGTTGCACGTTCTCCTATGGTGTGATATCTCTGCCACCACCGCTCCCTCACTGGGTCAAGTCCCAGGAGGCCCAATACTGCGATTTCTCCTCTGTGGCCCGCAATTTGACTCACTGTTCTTGAGTACGCAGATGTAGCTGTACTGGACTCGGTGAATTCACTGCTGCTGCCGCCGCCGGTGGCAATATGGCGCCTCTGCCACGCCCTCGGCCATGAGGCTGGCGTATTTTTTCTTCTCTGGTTTTGATTTCCACTCTGAATCCCTGCAGCGTGTGCTGAGCTCAGCCACTGGGAGCTTTAAATGCTGTCTGCGCCAAAAGATCCCGCCTGGCTGTTCCGCAGCGGCTCACCTGGCTTGCTGTAGCCGTCCGTTGAGTTCGCCGCTGCCGCCGGCAGTATGGCGCTGCTGCCGCGTCCTTGGGCTCGTGTGTCTCCTCTGTGGCCCTGAGCTCTGTTCTCAGTCCGCTTTCTCTCTGGAGCCTGGTGGGTTTTTTTGTTTTTCTGGTGATGGTGTTTTCTGGCTATGAAAGGCGCTCTTTTTGTGGTAATGGAGATTGGTTGTTAGCGGGACTCTTAAGCCCCGCTTTTCTCGGTCGCCATCTTCCTGGAAGTCTCTTTGTTTTGTTTTCTTAGCTTCCTGCCTTCTTTCCTTTCTCCCTTTCTTCTTCTGTGTCCATAAGTGCCACGTGCTAAGGAGATGGTAATGAGCATTATAATCTTCGACACTAAATCAAGAAAAAAATATTTTTTTTCCAAAATAATTAAAAGCACTACTTAAAGATACATGAAAATTGTATACATTAGTTAAAATTCACCCACAAATATAGCCACAAGCTTTCTAGCAGCCAAAAGGAAGCACAAAACAGGATCAGTTGCACAATTTGCAATGTGCATGGTCTCGAGTGTCTAAGATAACTCAGAGGATCTGCTCTGGAGGCGAACCATTCCTCTCTGGTTTTATAAATCAGAACTCTTACAAAAAGTAAGTTTGTATTCAAAGTAAGAGTCCAAGATGTTATGAAGGTTGCACTTGCTGTGTTTCCAGATTAACTCGAAGAGAGCAGACTGCTCTATAGTATACTAAATATCAGAGGTCTGGCATTAGGTTCCCTGATATCCTTTCTAGATACCCATGATAAAAACTGATCTTTATAAAATAAGTCAGATCCTGAAAATAAAAACTAAGAAAAGTTACACTGGTAGAATCATTTTATTACTCATGCATGTTATCTCCTTTGAATTCTTGAACAGTTGACCACTTGACTTCTTTATTCCATCTCCAAAACAATGATCCTGTTACTCTTTAACCCAGAAGGATGACAATGCCATGAAGCTACAATTAAACCTCGAGAAGCTAAAATTATCAAAATCCACTAAAAACTCAACTCAAAAGAAATGTACTCTCTTTTAAAGCAACAATCAATAAATAAAGTAGAACAAAGTTCACTAAAAAACTTAATGCAAAAGAAAAGCCATATTTAATCAATAATTAATAAATATATTAGTGCCAATTCTATTTAACTATCACCAATCACACAAAATAGGAAGAATCCAACAATAAAATATAAGTATCTTGAATATCTTTGAACAAACTTTCAGGATCTTAAAGGAATGAAGCTTTTTTTTATCTCACCTACTGAAATAAAGGGAGTTTCATAGAAGCTTAACTATAATATGTGCTGAAAATATTTTGCCATAATATTTACTTATGGTACAGAAATATCACTTTAAAATAGGATATTTTAATTTCCAAACAAACTGGATTAAACATTGACTTCTTTTTTAAAATATTTTTATTAGTGCATTATAATCTCACATCATAATTTAGTTCCTAGTAAGCATTGACTTCTTTAATTAGATAATAGAAATTAAATAAGCAACTGCCTCAGAGAACAGAACTACTTTTAGGTCAGGACTGTACCTTCCTTTAATATGAAAGAGCATCAATCACTCAAGAGGGTCAATCTTAGGATTTGAACAGATCTCAGGTCCTCAAAGGATAGTTAGTGAAGTCAATCTCCCTCGCTTCCAAACACATGCAATGGGTAGTGCACTACCCTTCACTGATTCTAGTTTCACCTATAGTGAAGGGGACAAGAGAAGAATCGCGTGCATATTTTTAAAAAAGATATTGATATCATGTGACCATTATAGTCACTAGAAGACACGGTTATATTATCAAGAGTCCCTGGAGGCTAAATGAAATGACCAAAGATATATTTATTGATTTCTAAAGAAATATTACTAAGACACTGAATAATAACTCACCACCCTTGTAATTGAAAGGGATTCGGCTCTTTCTACAGCAGGAGACAGATATCTAGACTATATTATCACATGCAAACTATGCTGTGTTGTGGAATATACTTGAATCAGAGAGTGAGGGGACAATCATTTAGACTTTGGGCTTGAGCCTTTTTTTTTCTCTTATATTATTCTCTCATTTATTTCTTTGAAACACTGAAAAAATTAACTAACTACTTTGAGATCCAGTGTGGAGCCACAGTCACAATCCATCAATCTGGGTTGACAGAATGCATTTGCCCATGGAAAGATTTCCCAGATACACCCAAGATGGGTAGAGAGAAACTCATATACATAGGAAAATTGCTATTTGATCTTTAGGGAATTAGAGGGATTTTTTCTAAAATAAGAGGAATACATGTAATGACATTTTTTTTTCTTTTTGGTTGACAATTGTCTCCTTTTTCTCTAGATCCTAATGGTCAAATAATGGATCCTGCCAACCATTATGAGCTTCATCCCAGCTGGGGACCCATAACTTTTATTGTAGTCCATTATCTGGCCATTAGAGGCCACAAGTGTCCTCAGCACAATTGTGTAACATTTTGCTGAGGAAAAGGTGTGGAAACTGTGGAGGCAGCAGGTTTTCTAGCATTTGAAGCCATGGAAACTCCAAAACCTAGTATATTGAGACCATTCATTTTCTTTATGCTGAAAATTTTATAGTGTAAGCCTCTTGGATAAGTTTCCTTACCCAACCCTGCTGGAAAACCAGGTATTCAATTCAGTACTGGTATGAAACATTCCTTTTTTTGGGGGGTGGGGGGGGACCAGTCCTGATGCTAAGAGAATTTGTTATATATATTTAGCTGTTAAGTTCTAATTTCCTTAGAAAAAATATTTTTATTTTGTTTGTTCTTTGTTTTATTGAGGTTGATGGAGAAATAACTGATATCCAAAAATACTCATATATAATGTATATATCTTGATTACTTTGGATATGTGCATACACTCATGATAGCATAACTACAAATAAAGTACTAAATATACCCATCACCTCCAAAGGTTACTTTGTGTTTTTGAGAGATTTTGTTGTTTATTTTGTAAGACCACTTAATACAAACTCTAATCTATCTTCTTAATATGTTTTAAAGTACACAAAATGCCATATTGGTAATTTTTGCTATTATGTTGTACAGAAGATTTCTAGAATTTATTCATCTTGTATAACGAAATCTTGATACCACTGAAAAACAGTTCCTTACAACTTTCTTCTGTGAGCCTTGGGCACCCATCTTTTTTTTGGGGGGGTGGGGTGGTACTGGGGATGGAACCCAGGGGCCTTCCTTCTACCTCCAGGCTACACTCCCAGACCTATTTTATATTTTATTTGGAAACAGGGTCTCTTGAACCAGCCGAGGCTGGCTTTGAACCTGCACGATCCTCCTGTCTCAGGCCTCCCAAGTGCGGGGATTACAAGCGTGCGCCACCATGTCTGGCTCATCATTTTGATCTCTGCTTTTATGAGTATGAATATTTTAAAT
The DNA here is from genome assembly GCF_963383645.1 of Muscardinus avellanarius. Lineage (NCBI taxonomy): Eukaryota > Metazoa > Chordata > Mammalia > Rodentia > Gliridae > Muscardinus > Muscardinus avellanarius. The sequence continues at coordinate 172,593,566 of NC_137787.1, forward strand.
ACTTCATATGAATGGAATCACACAGTATTTATCCTTCTGTGACTGGCTTATTTCACTTGGTATAATTTCCTCTGAGTTCATTAATGCTAATGAAAATGGCAGAATTCATTTCCTTTTAAGATCCAATAATATTCATATATATATATATATATATATATATATATATATATTACATTTTCTTTCTTAACTCATCTTCTGATGGGCATACAAGTGGTGTCTGTATCTTGGCTATTATGAATGCACTGCAATGAACAAGATGATGTTGATATCTCTCTTTGAATTTCTGACTTTTAATTCATTTAGATGTATATTTAGAAGTGAAATTGCTGGCTCATAGAGTAGTTTTAATTTTTAGAGGATCCTCCATACTGATGTCTATAGTAGGTATACTGCTCTGCATTCCCACCAACAGTGTAGAAGGGTTCAAACTTCTTCGCATCCTCACTGATACTTATCTTTTATTTGATTTTCTTGGTTCTGATAATAGCCATTCTAAGAGACATGCTTTTGACTGACATTTCCTTGAAGATTATCAATGTTGAGCAGCTTTGCAAATACCCGATGTTCATTTATGTCTTTTTTGCAGAAATGTCTGAATAGAAAGTATGGTATGATCTTAGAGAATATTTATTCTAGTGATGTAATAGTGGATAAAGAAGTTATACAGAAGATTGCTGGGTGTTGTCAAGACCAACACTAAATCCACATAATCTGCCCTAAGATTTTAATGACTACTGCAAAGATAAGAGAAACTCAAATAACATTAAGAAAAACTGCTTATCTGAGTGAGTTTACTCACTTCAAGTGGACCCTTTTAGCAATTATTCCCTTTATTAGCTATAGGCAAGCTCTTTCCGACACCTGCCATTCACCAACATCATAGTACTTTCTATTTATATTATCCCCTTGACCATTTTTATATAGTTTGATTAACTTTAAAAGGAATAGAATTTAATTCACTGCATGATTTTTATGCCAACATTGGCCCATCTTTTACCTAGAGTGTGGTGAGGGCAGATGTGTGTGTGTGTGTGTGTGTGTGTGTGTGTGTGTGTGTGTGTGTTGTAGTGGGTGTGTACGTGTGGTGTGTGTGTGTGTGTGTGTGTGTGTGTGTGTGTGTGTGTGTGTGTTACTGGCAATCAAATCCAGGGGCATTCTACATTAAACTATACCACTAGCCCTTTAAAAATAATTTTGAAATGGTCTCATTAAGTTAACTTGCATTGGCCTTAAGCCTGTAATCCTCCTATTTCAGCCTCCCAATTGCCAAGATTACAGGGGGTGCAACACCCCCACCCAGCTGCTGTATATGTCTTGAGCACTATTTAGAAGGTTCTGATCTTGTAATAGCTCAGGTGCTTCATAAGTAATCAAATAAATGCTTCCCACTTCTCCCGTCATCTATCTCCCAACCCTCTGATAATTTTGAAAAGCCTTATGACTGGGAAAAATTGGTGGTTATCCACAGCCTAATTCTTACATCAAATCCTACATCTTCCATCAGCAGGGACATGGGCAGGAAATCTTTAGGGTAAGCCCATTCTCTGCAGCAACCTGACCCAAGGGCAAAGAGACCATTACTGAAGCTGCACTAATGGTTTTCCCTGCTGTCTGTGAAGCAAAAGTCTGGAATCTTAATTAGGAAGAGACCAACAGATCACTTCATGGTATTCCCCAAACAGTATGTTCTGTTTTACTGTCAAATACCACCCATATGCCAATGACTATTGAGCAACCTTCAAGAAACATTTACTAAGAACCTACTGTGTGCCAGACTTTGCTCTCAGTGTCAAAGAGGCAGTACAAAATAAGACAAATGAAAATTCCTTCTCTCATAGAAGAAAAAAGGTAGTAAACAAAATAATGAGACAAGAAGATAACAGACAATTGATGTGAAAACAACAGAAATAATTTTTTGGTGAGGGCACTGTATGTTAGATAAGTAGAAAATGTCTAACTCTGAGATGGTGACCTTTATTTTAAGAGGCATGTGGTCATGAAATGTCTAAGAATGAATGTGCCAGGCAGGAGACTGGAGTGGAAGTTTCGTGACTTCTTTAGTTTAGCATCCTCAAGGACTGAACAGGGAGTCAGGAGCAGAGAGAACAGATATGACTGCTAGGTGCCATGGTGCCAGTCAAGGTTAGCCAGGGGGCAGGAGCCAAAGATGGTTTAGGTTTTATTATGACTAAGTATAAATGAGAGCTTTAGAAGTTCTCAAACAGAGACATTTTTATGATTTTTTTGTTTTCTAAAACGGGTATTCTGTCCACTTTGTAGAGGATTAATTATGTAGAGGAAGCATGATGAGGAGTGGAAATAAGGAATCATTGAGATCAACACTATTAACCTCATCCTGGCTTGAACTAGGGCAGCAGTGATTAAGATGAAAAGAAGTACAGACATTCGGTAAATACTTTGGCTGTAGAGTTGAATGGACTTCTTTGAGTTTTAGAAGTGGTTATGGGAGAAGAAATAAGAAATTGTTATTTGTCTTTAACATGGTAATTTATTGAGAAGTGGAGAATATAACACGGAGGTGTGAATCATTTGCTTGAATACTCCATTTTATGTACTCAGATACCTATCCCACTGACCCTTACACATAAGCACTCCGTAATGGTGTGGATACCATTACACAATATGGTTTGTATGTGTGTGCATAGATAGAGCTGTAAATCTATACTTTCACAGAACCCAAGTTTTTAAGACATTTCTTTTCTTAAATATGCTATAATGAAATAGAATTGGTATGTTGTTATTGTTATTTTAGTCAGCTATAATGAAGGCAAAATTAGTTTTTTTTACCCCATTATGAAATATAAATACAGTGCACCAATAAAAAATTAATAAAATAAAATTAAAATAAAAAATAAAATAAATTTCATGTAAAAAAGATTAATAGAAAAAGTAAATAAATATTCACTAAAAGAAAAATTTTTTGATAATTCAGAGCCTATAGAATACTACTAAATAAGTGCTTTCTGATCATACCTAATTAGTATTAGAATAGCTGAATAAATTATACTCACATACCTATATAAACAAATATATGTAGTAAATATATGTGTATATACAATGTTTATAATAATTACATTTACATGTGTCTAAAATATTCTTTATTAAGTGCATTTATATACTTTCTGAGCCTTTTTGGTTCTGTGCCTTTCCTGTGTTCCTTTTTTTAATTTTTATGGGTGCATTGTGGTCATACATCTTAATGGAATCCTGTGTTTCTTCGTTCATAATTACATAGCTAATGTAGGAGATGTCTTCTGGAGACTGTTCCTGCCTTTCTTCACCAGAGTGCACTGGAACATCAGATTATTTCACATTCTACTCTCATAACTGGTCAACTGGGTTATACACAGATACCACGGTGACGTCTTAAAAGATATCCGTTGTGTTCTCATAGTTAAAGTTCTTCGCTGTCCACGCCCAGCCTTCCTGTGTGTTACCTAAAGCCTTTCCTGGCTCAACCCTGTCTGCTTTACAGCTGCCTCTGTCACCAGACAACGCAAGCTGTTGTGTCCTAGCTGTGAGCATCCTGTGGTGCTGTGCGTGTGCTCAACAATGCTACGCCTCGTTCTATTTCACACCACCTCCTCTTTGCCCACACTACTCCTTCTGTTTGAAATGCTTTTCCCTACCCATCGGCATCTGGCACCTCAGACCAAAACCAACTGAATACTTTTACTCTGTAATCTGCTACTCAGAACCTTGGACAGCACCACACCCATAGATGTATGCATCTCAGCATATGTGTGTAACATTGAAATAACCTGAAGTTAAGTGTCACGTCTTCCAAGAAGCATTTTCCTGACCTCTTCCCTCTTGAAATAAATAAATGTGTTCTCATCAGTTCCTGTCTATAAGCCATCAAAGCACCTCAAATATTTTTTTGTGTATGTGGGTCTGGGGATGGAACACAGGGGCATTTTACCTCCAAGCTACACCCCCTGCCCTATATTTTCTTATTCTTTATTTTGAAACAGGGTCCAACTGAGTTCCAGAGGACCTCACTAAGTAGCTGAGGCTCCGTGAACCGTGATTCTCCTGTCTCAGCCTCCTGAATGCTGGGATTACAAATGTGCATCACCACGCCTGGCTAGCCTCAAATATTTAAACACCCAGCTATCTACTTTATAGCCTATAAGTTTCTTTAAGGATTTTTTGTGTGTGCAGTACTGGAGATAGAACCCAGGGGCATTCTACCTCTGAGCAACACCCCAGCCCTATTTTTTTATTCTTTATTTTGAAACAGTGTCTCTTGCAGTTGCAAAAGGCCTCACTAAATTGCTGAAGCTGTCCACAAACTGCCATCTTCTGGTCTCAGCCTCCCAAACTCTGGGATTACAAGTGTGCACCACCACACCCAGCTTTTAAGGATTCTTTTTGTTTTTGCTTCTCCTATGCCTAAAATAAGACCCGAATTACAGTGTCATGAAAGATACAAAATAAGGAAATGATTATACCAGGCTGTGATTTGGCAAGGCTATCAGAATAAAAAATGAAGTGGTATGAGGGAGATATTTATTTCAAATGCCTCTTACAAATATAAGAGTCTGATATATTCCACAAATGAGGATTTTTATGATATTAGATTTATATTTGGCACAACAGATCCTGTGTTGAGAGCAGGGTCCTCAGCACATCCAGGTTTTAAGTAATGACTGGATCATGAGGCTTTAACCTCATCATATGGATTAATCCACTGATGGTTGTATAGACTACTAAGAGGTGAGACTTAGTTGTTTGAAGCAGATCACTGAAAACATACTTCGGAAGGCTTCCTCTTCTCCCTGGCCCCATCTTCTGTCTCTACTTCTGAGCTGCCATGAGCTGAATAGCTTTTCTCTGAAATGTTATTTGACCATGAGGTTTTTGTCTCTGAGCCAGCTAACTGACCATGGACTAAACATTTTTTTTAATTTTTTGTGGTACTCTGGATAGAACCCAGGGGCATTCAACCTCCGAGCTACACCCCCTGCTCTATTTTTTATTCTTTATTTTGAAACAGGTTCTCACTAGGTTGTGGAGGGCCTCACTAAGTAGCTGAGGCTGTCCTCAAACCGCCAGTGTCAGCCTCCCGAATGCTGGGATTACAAGCATGCACCACCATGCCCAGCCTGGACTGAACCTTTTGAAATGGTGAAGTAAAATAAACTTTTGTTCCTCTAAGTTGTTCTTGTTAAGTGTTTTGATCATAACTAGAAATAGGCATGGAAGAGCCACTTCTATTGAACCCAGAGTAATCATCAAACCTCCTTTCAACAGGCCACTAACCCACACCAATTTGTTAGAGTTGGCCTGAAAGGTAAAAATTCCTTCTTGTCCTTGATATAAATAAGCAAAAGTAAAGTTGAATGCATTTCAGACAGGAATAAGAAATATAATCCAGTGTGTCAAAAACCAAATTCACAGCCTATTTCCAGGTTAGAAGGCAAAAACCATATAGAAAAGAAATAGGATATAAATTTATAATGATAGATATAGGTCAGATTATCAAGGGTTATTTCACTGTCTCAAACATTTTTATACAGATTCCTGATTCTAGAATGTTATTGCCCAGTGGAATATTTGTATAATGTTCTTGTATGAAAATTTATCTCTTTTCCTAGACTATAATTGAATCTATATATTAAAAAGAGTATTGTCTTCTTTAGCCTTTTAACCTCTTATTTTTGCATTCTATTTCTTCCTCCCAGAGTAAATGTTTTCCATGCAGTATCTTCAGAAATATTTTATCTCTAAGACTTGATGAGACTTCGCCTCATCAAACACTTCTCTGGCCAAAAGTAAAAATAAACCACACTAAAATCTAAATAACTAATATGTTTTAAGGCATTAGTATTTATTTATTTATTTATTTATTTATTTATTTATTTATTTATTTATTTTTAGTGGTACTGAGGTTCCTGGAAGCCCTTCTACCTCTGGGCTACACTCCCAGACCTATTTTATATTTTTGAAACAGGGTCTCTTACGCCAGCGCGGCTGGCTTCGAACCTGCACAATCCTCCTGTCTCCGCCTCCCAAGTGCGGGGATTACAAGCATGCGCCACCACGCCTGGCTGGCATTAGTATTTTATGTTTCAAGGGCACTGACTTTTCTAGTAGAAATCCAGATGCCTGGAGCTAAGCAGAATTTCTCAATCAAAGCAGTATTACTGTTTGAATAGATAAATCTCTTTGGCGGGGAGCTGTCTTATACTTTGTAGAAGGTTTAGCAGCAGCATCCCTGGCCAGTAGTACCTCTAGTCATGACCATCAAAAATATTTTGGACATTGCCAGATATCCCTCAGACAATTAAATCACTCCCAGTTGAGAACCACTAAGCTAAAGTAACAGATCTCATAATGTAAAATGTACCATATTGAGATCCTCCTGAAATCTCTTTAAGTAGGCAACTAAAAGCTGAGCCAGGTCATATAGACCTACAAGTCTTATTGGTTGTCAAACTAGCGACAGTTTAGGAAGCTTTAAAAACACGGTGGTTTTCTTTTTCAAGAGTTTCTTGCTATTGATTCAAATAGAAACAAATGTAAATTGACATTTGTACTGACATTCCATGCATTATCATTGAGTTAATGTCTGGGAAGACAAGGCTCACACAACGTTGTGATGTTTTGTGTAAATAAAGACAAATAGAGGGTTTCAGGCAAAACAGGAGGACTTTTCTGGTTATCTCCCATGACCATAAATGAACTGACATCCTCTTTCAAAGAGTAGCCTAAAGCAAAATATATCTCAAAATATGTTTGGGAAGAATTCCTTATGCTTTTAAATATCAGGGTATATATTTGCTTCTTTTCAAGAAGTGCTATTAAATATACTAAAAAAATTCTTCTTTTAATCTCCTGCCATTTTCTTTTTATATTTTAGGAGCTTGACACACATCCCCAATGGTTAATTAGTAGAATGAGACATATGTCAGAAGGAAATAACAATTTAACTTGTATCACAAGAGTTTCATGGTAGTGAATACTAAAATTCCTTGACATCAGAAATCTCTAAGTAATAATAACCCAAATACGTCTAAAGTAGTTTTAGCCTTTTAACTATACTTAACAATACCTTCATTCTACATCCTATTCTCTGTATACATAACAGAAGCACTCAACTGCACTAAAGGGACCATACAAGTCATTTTTACAAGTTAATTTGTATTATGAATGTACCATAATGCAGTAGTGCTTTAAGTCTTAAACTAAAGATTTGAGATCTAATATTGGCACCTATCTTTCCTCCAAAAGTCTAGAATTTAATTAGAGATATTGGACACTCCAAAAAGTTGCTATACTTTGGGATAAATGCTGTTTGAGAAACATGGACCATATGGCTAAAAGAATTCCAAGTAATATGGGCTAAATATTATAAACTAAGGAAAAACTACTCCTCAAGCTTCATCAAGAGAGAGCACTGCACTCCAAAGTGATTAAAAGGATTGACTCTAGGGCCAGAGAGCCTGGGTTCCGTATTCTAGTTCTAACCTTACTGGCTATGGGGCTTGAAGCTTATCAATCACTTAACCTCTCTGGGCCTCATCAGCACAGTGAGGATAGTGTAGAATTTCCATTAGAAGGTTGATGTGAAGAAGTATGAGGATTAAATCCATTAACCCATTTCTAGAACAATAGCTAGATCAAATACATAAGTGTTTGCTATTGCTACTCATTAAAAACAAAACAGTGCAATGCACATGAGAAGCAGACTAAAAGAAAAGTTAAGCCTGCTCATCCTGGGATCTTATCCAGGTCACCACCCCAATTCTAACACTTACCATCTTTGGATGACCTTCCTGAGCTTCAGTTTCCTGATCAAGCCAGTGAAGATAATAACCATATCTACCTCTTAGGGTTATTTGAGAAATAGGCAGAGTAATGCACATTGAATGCACAGCAGCACGTGCATTGCAATACTCGAGAAATGTTAGTATTAATGTTTTCATGCATATTGCAAACAGAAGGCAAAGAGGAGTAAAAGGAATGTGCCTCCTATAATCACTTCAACAAGTACTTATTTAGTGCCTCCTTTGTGCCAGACAGTTGGGGATACAAAGGTGGAAAAGATAAGGCTGCTGTCAGAAGGAATCCGAGGCTCCAAGGAGAGTTCCCCCAGTTCCAATGAACTACCTTAACATTAGATGAAGGCAGTAGTTGTCACGATTACGTTCACTTACTTTATTCTGTGAGTAGTATCTAAGCTGCTTATGGTTCTTCTTTTGGTCTCCAGTGCTTCTAGTCACTCATCTATCTGAATATTCCTGTGACTGATGTTTATTGAACATCTGCTCTGAGTCAGACATAGTGTTGGATTAGGGGATACAACAGTAACCAAGAAGAACATAGCCCCAATATGTAGAAAGATTAAGATTCAAGGGAACGTTTGATTGAATGAATGTGGGTAGACATTTAGGGGTGGAAGACAAGAAGAATGTTACCAGTAGGAGCATAAGTTTGATTAGTCACCAGTGAAAAGCAATGTGTGAAATGAAGACAGGCTGCAGAAATTGTAGCTTTAGAACTAAAATAGGAATTGCTAAAAATGAGTTATTAAGGTATCCCATTCTAGAATCAGGTTAGCAAAGACAGCCCTCAGCCCTCATTCTGCAAGTCTATCATTTTGGAGTCAGAATATCTTAATTACGGTTTTGTGATAAGAACGTCAGACTAGAATATGGAATGCTTAATCTCAAAACCTACATGTCACATGAGTTATCTTTAACCTGGGAAATGCTCAAAGCCCTTATGTGTATCTGTGTTTCTGCCTCCTTCTGTGGGAATAAGGACACCCAGACTTCCTACTCCTCGGCACTGGGAGAAAGTCTCAAGGGGGAAGGTATATAGGACTGTCATGAAAACATAGTAGGAATGAAAGGCACCAAGACATTTTTTATTAAAAAGATCATAATAAAGGATACCAAAAGAAAATGCAAAAGAGAAGTAATTTTTGAAGTTCAGTTAAAAGCCCTGTGTTGACTTTCTGTGATCTAAACAGTACGTTAATTGGTGAGAACCCTATGAACCTCACTGTGGCGAGGCCAGCATTGTGGAAATAGACACCTGTCACGTCTGGTGGGGTGTTTTCTCTGACACAGAGAGAGGTAGCTGTAACTTCCTGGTGTATGTGCAAGGCCGACTTCCGAGGCACCCAGCAACATTATCAATCTTCTTTTCTTCTCTTCTCTGAATGCTGAGTGATCTGGGATGAAAAAAAAAAAAAGAAAGAAACTAACAAGCGCCTGTCAAATCTGAAGCCTCAGCTTTTCTGACAGAAGGTCCACTGGACTTTCTTATCAAGAGAGCCTTTATAAGGAAACAGGAGCTCTCTCACAGAAAGGAAACGGAGCTCGTCAGAATCTCTGGACCCTTGACTTAGAGGGCATGCTGTCTCCCATGAAGGGCTTTTGATCACAGAGCCTTTTTATTCAGATTGGACTTCACATTATGGCTAATCAATACCTCGCAACTGTCCAAGCCCCTAGTCAGCCACACATCTCTCGATCAGGCAGGGAGGCCTCCTAATTGAGGAAAAGTCGGAGACCTAGGTACCGAGCCCTCGGGCCATAGTCCGGCACCCACTCTCTCTTTTCATAGCATCCGAGAGATGGTGGAAATAAAATTTAGAGACATGACAGGCACAGCCAACGAGGATCAATTTCTGTCACTTGCCACCAGTGTTTACTGCTTCCTTGGCTCTTCAGAGGGTGTTTTTCTTTCATAGCTTAGGGGAACTTAACCTTTTAAAAATGGGAAGATGGTTTCTTCATGAATTTTAAATTATTTTTATCTCCTATGTCTAGTATTGTTGATTAGATGAAAATGATTATTTACTTTCTCCCCCCCCCTCCCCAAATACCAAATTTTGTTTAGTGGTAGCTAGGGGGAAAATGTAAATTGTAGGACTGGTATTTGTGACTATAGATGGAAGGAGACATATTAGTAACTACTTAATAATAATATACCTAAGGAAAACAGCACATTTTCGTGACCCCAGTGGTGAACAGAAAATAAAGACAAAATTCTATCCTCAGAGTTGTCACTGATTTTAACCAAGCTATTTATGTGCCTAGAGATGATCAGAGGCCAAATACCTTGGCATATTATTTAAAAGACGTGACCATTATTTCTAATTTGTTCATTCTATCTTTCTCTCCTTTTTTCTTTTCTTTTTTTCTTACTTTTTTTATTGGGGATTGAACCCAGGGACAGTCTACCTTCAAACCATACCCCCAATCATATTTTATTTCTTATTTTGAAACAGGGTGTCTCTAGGTTGCTGAGAATCTTGCTGAGTTTTTACTGAGGCTCTCCTCAAACCTGTAATACTCTTGTCTCAGCCTCCCAAGTACTGGAATTAGAGGCATGCATCACCATGGCCAACTTAGATATTTCTTGATATCCAACTACTCTATAAAATATCTATAAGAGTAAGCCTTTTTAAATTTTTATTTAATGGTTTGAGTATCTGTTGAAGGTGGCTTAATTTCTTTATAATCATATCAGAAAAGAGAATATAATTTTAAAGGCATTGTGAGACATTACATAAAAATTCCTGGTTCATCAACAAGTCAATGATTTTATTGCATTTTTTCATGAGGAGTAAACAAAAATTCAAAATATTATATTTTTCTTGGTTTATGACATTCTTACAAATACATAAAGATTTTGTCTCCTCATGTAGCATAGTTTGGGTTAAACTGATTTAGCTATTTACCATTTCCTCTGCCATATAGTTTTACACATGTATGATACTGACTAAATCGTTGGGTGTGGTTAAATACGGGTGTCAAAATTTTTTAGCTGACAAAAATGTTGGCAAAGCAAATTTTCCAACAATGATATGCAAAAGAAATTTAGATCATGTCTCTATTCTTTAATAGTACCCCAAAAAGAAATTTGTATCCAAACTAAAAAAAAAATGCACTTAAAAGCAGAATTTGGGAATTAATGAACTTGGCCAGAATGTCTATGAAATTAATATCTAGATTGTTGGGTTAAGTGATTAGTCAGAGTTATTCTTTCTCCAAATATTTTTAGCAATGAATCATTCTTAAATCATACTACACATTTCTACTTTAGTTAGAACAGTATCCTGAATGGAGTCTATTTTTCTTTGGTGACTCATGAAAGATTTCAAAGTCCTTTGGACCTGGGGATTATTGTTTTTAATATCAGTTCTCCTTAAACAGAAATGTAGACATAAAGTTCAGGAAATTTTAATATCATGGATATCAATCCTCTGACCATATGCCATAAGATGTCTTTTTTATTATTAAATTATTGTCACTGGGTGTGGTGGTGCACGCTTGTACTCCTAGTACTTGGAGGCTGAGCCAGGAGGATCAGGCAGTTCTAAACCAGCCTCAGCCACTTAGTGAGGCTCTCGGCAACTTTGTGAGACTTTGTTTCTAAATAAAATATAAAATAGGTCTGGGAGTGTAGCCTGGAGGTAAGAAACAAAAACAAAAACAAAAAACCCTGGGTTCCCTCCCCAGTACCACACACACGCACAAAAATTCTTGTTGTCCACTAAATTTCTTTCCATTTACCTGTTTATTCTGGATTGAGTACCAAATAAAACAAGGTCAATTGAGTGAGTGAACTTTCTGATTTACCAGGTACTGATCAGCCTAGACTTTTCTTATATGTCTACATTTTGATGAGCACATGTCTGAGCTGATCAATTTTTATAAGTTTAAAATTATAGAGAACCAAACCAACTTCAGAAAACCATGACTGTTGACAAAAAAAACACCTTCTGGGGAATGGAGTGCTCACTGTTATGAGATAGCTGACCTCGTGTTTCTTGTTCTAGTAATTCATAGAAGATATCTATACTTAATAGAAGCTCTTCTCTTGGAGTCCTGGAATAGGTCATCTGCCTCCTCTGGGTTTAGAAAAGGTCTGTCAATTCTAACACAAATACGTCCCATCACTCTCTTACAGAAACTTCTATGTTTTCTTTAATTTTTGGAATTTTTACAGTGCTGAAAAGACCAATATAGAAAAAAGCCTTTGGTAATGAAGTGTTATCTCAATATAGTAACCTTCCCTCCTTTATTACAATTTTGATACTTGGTCTCCTACTTAGAATTTGGACGACTGCAACTGGATTCTGAGGCTCTTATTATACCTGTCTATCTTTGAAATAAGATTCCATTAATTACATTCCATTCTTTCCACTTTGATATTTCATTAAAATCTTATAAATGATCATGCGGTGACCTTGAAGGCTATGCATAATACATGAAAGTAAACCTGCAGTAAAATGTATTCTTTCACTCCTGACTGGCTACATCCCACGCTTCTTTTCCTCTCCCAAGTGACTCCAATTGGGAAATCTTTGCTAACTGAGCCAAGGTATGCAGGTTGCGCACATCTCTCAGCTCTGGTATCTTTCTTAGTCATGACAGCTGCAATATGTTAATGGCTTCTTTTTGGATGTGATGGCCTGGTTACTACTTAGGGCACTATGCTAATTAACATAGGATGGTGACAACAGGTGCAAATGTCATTTCAAATCAGCATCATGCGCATGCAAAGATAACTAGCAGTCCAAAAGCAAGCCAAGAAAAATGGCAACTTGAGTCAGCAGCCTTGCAGTCCCTGAACAGACCATCTTTAATGCCCATGATTAAAGGATTCACAGGCTGTTGTTGCTTTATATATATATATATATATATATTTTTGTTCTTCCTCTCCTGCAAGAATGTTTTTTTCTGAATATATGGGGATGTCTTGATAAGCTTTTTAAAGTTATGTTTCAACAAAATGCACTTCTATGGCAGATGGAGTAAATGTGTAAGGGCTGTGTTTATGAAGGTTTCCTTATTGAATAAAAGTTCTGCTGAGCCACACTTACTGCAACAAGCACCTTCTGAAATGGACATGGCTTTACACACTGTAAAATCATGTCCGTTGGCACCAGGAATATTCCCAGCAGATTTATTGCATTTTACTTTATTTCTTCTTAAGTTTATTTGTAGATTCTTTTTGAGCTGTTTTTTTTTTCTTACCTTTCTAATGAAATTGTATAAAAGTAGAAACATTGAAATTCCTTTTATTTAAGACATTATTGCACATATTCAAGTGAAATTAGATCTTTCTTTACTGCAGTAAAGGAGAAATTCTTGTATTGATGTTTTTAAAATAATACATTCTCTAAAATCGAACTGATTCCAAATTATTTAGCATACTTTTTATATTCTTTTATTGGTGAATTATAGTCTCAGATTTATTAGTTTTATTTTCTTAACAGTTCTTGGTCTAAGAGTCATATTTATTATATAATCCAAGAAGAGCAAAGATTACAAAAGAAAGGTGAAGAGAACCTGATGATAACCCACAGTTCATGGATTGAACTAGTTACCCTAGTCCATCACCCATCACGTACAAACAGTGAACTTTGACCACATCACTTTCTTTTTTTCTTTCTTTCTTTTCTTCTTTCTTTCTTTCTTTCTTTTCAGTACATGAGATGAAACATAGAGGGGGCATTCTACCTCCTAGCTACACCCCCAGCTACCTATTTTTTTTTTCTTTTGAAACAGGGCCTCACTAAGTAGCTGAAGCTGGCCGCAAACTGTGATCCTCCTGTCTCCGCCTCCCAAGCACTGGGATTACAAGTGTGCGCCACCACGCCCAGCACTTTCTTTCTTCCGAGCATGTTTTCTTATCCTTAAAGTGGGAATGCTGAAAGCACTTCAGGCATTATGGGACTGGGGTTGAGATCCTGAACTGAAGACAACTGAAAAGGATTTTCATTTTGTTTGTAACTCAGTCATAGTTGCCCTAAATATCTCTGTATCTATAATGTCAAAGATACATAAACTTTGAAGGTACTTCAAGGCTGAGACCACGTGTGACTCACCTTTTTTATTTTCTCTTGGCAAAGTGTTTGAGCATTAAAAAAAAATACACTGTGTTCAAAAACACACTGTGTGTGGATTTGTAGCTTTTCATCACAGAACCCAAGGGACTTTTGTTTATATTGGTATTTATAACAGAAATTAAAATTGATAAAAATTTTTAAATATTAATTTAGTAAGTCATTGAAAATAATAACCAGAGACTCATTTATACAAGAACATAAGTAACATGTTTTCATGAAAAAAAACTATTTTCCAAAGCAAGAACTTTTGTAAAAAGTTCTTTTTTGTAAAAAAAAAAAAAAAAAAAAAAAAGTAACAGCTTTTAAATTTTTCAAGTTTCTTTAACATCTATCTTTAAAAAACGGCAAGATCTTCATCTTTTACTGTCATGGTGTCTGGAGACTTCACAGACCTCTTCACACTATCATAGGACATTCTCCAAAGGTTTCTGGAACACGCTTTAGAAACCACTGAGCTATGAATCTCTAATACAGCGGAATCCAAAAAACTTGTCCGTGCTCTGACAAGTTGTGTAAATGCATCTCAGGTGCACCTTCTAGGGCCCAAAGGAATAGACAACAGCGTGTGATGTAAATTCCTAGCCATATCATAGAGCAAGAGGGTCAAACCACGGTACTGTCAAGATTGCAGAACTCTTTCAAATTAAGACTCATCAATTAATATTTTTAGAAGGAGTATTACTTAGAACTTAGAAATCTGACTTCTGACATTAGATGCATCTGGGTTCAAATCCTATGTCTGCCACCATGTGACTTGGATAAGCAACCTTACCTCCCTCACTGTGTCTTCCTCTTTGGAGTAATGGAATGATAATTTCGGCCTCAATCTATTACCATGACAGTTAAATAAGATCATGCAAGTGAAGTGTTCAGCACTCTATCTGAAATAGAATAAATATGCGCTAGTGGGTTACAGGAAAAGAAAGCGGAAGGGTCTTCCTACAAAGGATACTTTGTCATTTGCAATCCTTTACAACACATTACAGCCCTGTGAAGCTATAACCTTTCTAAAGAAGCTCGGCCCAAACATGCAAAAACAATACAAATAAATACCAAGGAATGCCATTTTTCACTTGTGTCTTTTAAAAGGCATCAGAGAGAATTCCATTCATAAGCCCCAAACTAAACTTCTCTTATCTCTATTTTTCCTAACCAGTTCCTGGCACTTCATATGCCTATAAACCTGTCCACCACCACTCCCCATCTGACTACTGTCCACCAGCCTCTGACTCTCCACCGTTTATGACCCACACACTTTTAATCTTTTTCTGGGACCTTTTCCTCAAACTCCAAACTCTTAGGTCAGTTCTCTCCTTGCCTGTGCTCTGTTCTGTTGTCCTAAGCTCCAGGAATCACTCTGGGCAGAACAGGTCTCCATGGAAGTAAGGGGAACAGAAGGAGCGGTCCATTGGGGTGGAACTGGGTCAGGTGGGAAAGAAACACTAAGTGCATGGTGTCCCAACTCCCACAGATGTCAACTGCACACCTCCTACATGTCCAGGGCCCTCCTCAATGCTGGAATAAGATAAAAAATCCATAACTCAAGAACTGAAAACAGTTGGAGATCATCTGAACTGAGAAAGCTGTGCGCCCTCTCTGAAATTCACATAAATTCTTTTTAGAGTTTCCTTTTTCTTATTAAACATGGGACTATCAGAGGAGACCAACTGAGAGACTGTATAGATGGTAAACGGGTAAATGCTAATAAAGCATACTCAGTAAAGGGCATATACATATTTAGACCAAAACACAGAGTAAACTCTCTCTTTCCACATTGCTACTTTTAATGAGGCAGGATATTATTTTCTGAAATAGTGTCTAATGTATTTTTCATACACTGTCAATCCCGTCTCCTTGTGAGTTCTCATTCATTTCGTTGATGGCATTTCTCACTTTGGAGATCAATGGCCGTCTAAAATAAAGCAGTGCTTGCTCAGTTTTGAGTTTCCAATTAGACTTTATTTTTCTGAGACTTTAGACTTAAAAGTCAGATTTGTTGAAAAAGAAATGGATTTTTAAAATTCCAACTGCCTTTGTGCATTACAAATCCAAGCAAACCTTGGAGGTTGGAGATGCGTAGTATAGAGAGGCGGGAAGGTAAAACTTCAGACTCACTCTCTAACGAGAGCAGGAGGAAATCGGAGTTTGACCAGACAGCGAAGCACGGAAGGACAGAGGGACTAAAACACTCTCAGATACCTCCTGGCTCCTCGAGAAGACAGCCTGTCTTAGAGGCACAGGGCATTCTGCTTCCCGGACCCTTACTTGCTAGAGAGGTCAAGAAACCCTCCACCTCTCTGGCCTTCCATTTCTACGTTTGTAAATTGGGAAGAAAAAATGAGTGTGACCAATTCGTAGGGTTGTTAGGAAGAAAGTATTAGATAACATGTGTGAAATGTTTAAAACAGGGCCTGGCACATGGTAGTCACTTAAGGGGTGCTAGCTGTCTTCACAAATGGTGTGATTTTTGTTGCTGATGTTTTTGTTCACATTCTGTTGGGGCGTGTAACCAGCTCTGTTGACTGTTCAGAAGAGATATCAGGAAGATGAGAGAGGAAAAATGACAAGGTGTTCCGAAGGGGAAACTAGCAGTTTAGAGGATACCTCCAACTTAGTCAACTAAAGGTTAATCATTTGGTGCCTTCCTGAAAAGAGAACAAATTTAGTTACCGCGAAGAATAGGCTGCATCATGAAGAAGCCCATCTACCACTCACAGGAAAGAAATGATTCTGTAGACTAAAAGGAGCAGACACTGCCTGCTGCCTCCCACAGCAGAATTTACCACTGTGCAGACCAACAGAGACCGTCTGGAAGACTTCTGCCCGTCCCTCCGCCCTAGGGCTGACTCACCTTACTTACCTGCTGTCCCTTCCCACCCACTAAGCAAAGCCAAAGAGCAAAGAAAGGTCTGTCCTATGAAAGTCCTATGGAGGTGTGCCAGAGCCAGCCATAAATCAGGCAACATACTTCACGATGTTTGAAGAAAGAAATAAGATTAATTTTGAAATTAGAAAATTTGGAGTTTCCTTTTCTAAACAAGTAGAGGTGTGTGTGTGTGTGTGTGTGTGTGTGTGTGTGTGTGTGTGGTACTGGGGATGTGAGCTACACACCCAGCCCTATTTTTTATTCTTTATTTTGAAACTGGGTCTCACTGAGTTGCACAGGACCTCACTAAGTAGCTGAGGCTGACTACAAACCACGATCCTCCTGTCTCAGCCTCCCGAATGCTAGGATTACAGGCGTGCACCACCACACCCAGCTAGCAAGTAGAAGTTAACATGGAAACGATCCCCAACTGATTCTCAGAGTTCCAATGTTTTGAAGCACAAGTTGTAAAATGCACAGCTGGATCAGGACTCTGTTATACCTCATGTCAGATTCTCTACCCGCACAACTCTAGTTGGTCTAGTAATTGCCGTGACTCTCATTTCCATCCCAGTTCTCATGGGCTCACATAATCTCACCCAATCCCTTCCTCATTGACTGTCATGTAGACAATGTACCTAGGATTCTTGAATCATCCCCCGCTCTCTATGGGCACATGAGAATGATCAGAAGTGGAGCGCTTGTTGCAGAGAATAGTTTTCTCCCTACCATTTACTTATTCACCACTTTTATTAATCACATTTATTTATCACTTCTGTTTTCTACTCCAGGCTGTTGATTCTGCCTAGAATTCTTCTTTTCCATTAAGTAGGGCATGATATACTGGAAGGTTATTACTAGGTGTTTCCTTTGGCTTCTCTAGCCACAGATCCTTCACCATCAGCATTGATGGACTTGATTAGCTTTTTCTAATTGTGACTTATGAGGTAAAATGGACATTTTATGATTATTTTGCGTGGGAATTGTTTTTCCTTTTGATCAGATATCTGCATAAGGAGGCTGAGACCGGAGGATAGTGGTTCACAGACAGCCTCCACTACTTAGGCCCTTTGCAACTCAGTGAGACCCTGTTTCAAGATAAAGAATAAAAAATAGGGCTGGGGTATAGCTCGGAGGTAGAATGCTCCTGGGTTCCATCCCCAGTACTGCAAATAAACAAATAAATAAATAAGGGACTGAGCGTAAATCACCTTTGCTTTGTACTTTATCACACACCCATACCTGCCCATACCACCCAAGCACATCAGCCCACCTTGTAAGGGGTACTGCCTAGGAGGAGAGAAAAGAAGAAGAAGAGAAAGAGAAAGAGGGGTAAAAGCTCAACAGGAAGCTGAGCATGGTGGTGCATGCTTGCAATCCCAGGACTTGGGAGGCTGAGACAGGTGGATCACAAGTTTGCAGACAGCCTCAGCTACTTAGTGATGCCTTCTGCAACTTAGTGAGACCCTGTTTCAAAATAAAGCATAAAAAATAGGATTGAGGGTGTAGCTCCTAAATAGAATGATCCTGGGTTCAGTCATCCCCAGTACCTCAGAAACAAACATACCCAACAGGAGCAGATACACCCCTATCCACATGTACTAACAAAATGTCATTTTGCAGAGCTTAAAATATCTGAATGAATTCCAGCTTTGGACTTCTTGCATGGAGCATGGAGGCCATTGTTTTGTCTCAAGTAATTTGTTGATACTTCTGGTAACTATTGTTGTGCAGCAAATCAATACAAAGCTTAGCAGCAAACACAGCATTTTCATTAGGCTCAATAATAAAGTCTGATCAGGGTGATCAAACTCTTGCATGCTGGACCAGGGTTCCAAATGAGTGTCCCAGCCAATGGTATAGGGCTGTACTGTCTTCTGTCACAAAGCTTCAGAAATCACAGTGCGGTTTGCAATACATCCTACCTATTATAAGCAACTCAGAAGTCTGCCAGACTCAAAAAGAAGAGAACTTGATTCCATTCCTTGAAAGGGTTCTAGAAAACTATGATAGTCATCTTTTGAGAATGCAATCTGCCCCCTCTGTTCAAAAACAATGGGTGAAAAATGTGGGGAAAAATTATTTGAGCCATTGCTCTTTATGACATGTAACAATGCCAAGTGGTTTTCCACTTTCAGTCCTTTTGCATTCAGAGGTTCCTCTCAAGTATCTTTCTCCTCTTGTAAAATACTTTTTTGTTTAATAAAGAGAGCAATAAATTGAATGCTGAAGCGAAAAAATGTATTAAAAAAAATTAAACTTCAGCCAGGCGTGGTGGCTCACGCTTGTAATCCCAGCATTCCGGAGGCTGAGACTGGATGGTGGTTCATGGACAGCCTCAGCTACTTAGTGAGGCCCTCTGCAACTCAGTGAGACCCGATTTCAAAATAAAGAATAAAAAAATAGGGCAGAGGGTGTAGCTCAGTGGTAGAATGCCCCTGGGTTCCATCCCCAGACCTACGAAAAAATAAAAAATAAATAAATAAATTAAAAAGTGAAACTTCTAAAGGACATTTCAGAATCACTTGACTAAAGAAATTATTTTGTGAAAAAAGAAATTAAAACTTTTTTTTTTTTTTTTTTTTTTTTTTAGTATTTTGTGCCTGTGTCTTGAAAAGAAGTTCCTGAGTCACTTCTTAATTCACAGCTGGAAAATTTCTGACTAGAGGAAACCACTGGTTTTTTGAAAGTCTAGATATGTATGGAAGTGCATCTGTAAGACATAATTATAATGTTACTGGTAAAAGAGTAAGTAGATTCCCTAGCATATTAAAATGAGCCCTCTTAGAAAAAGCCTGGCTCTGTGTAATTACTAATGTCTGCTATATTTTCTGTAATCCTTTGCCTTTTGGATATTATCTGGCAATATAACCCTGAATGTTTATGCTCTCATTTTTATTTATCATGAATATATGACCTTGAAAGCAGTAGTTTAGAGGAAATTAGACAAATTCTTTACCTCCAACCCATAACACAGGAGTAAATACTTCAGAGCCAAAAATTAACTTATACCATGTCTTAGTAAAATGATGCTTTCCCCCTCAAAAAAAAAAAGTTTCTTTTCTTCATGAAGGGATATTTAGCTAATGGAATTATAACTCCTTGCCTTGGCTCACAAATTGTGCTCTCTGAGTGAAGCTTTCTCAGGAATCCACGCAGCATTTACAGGGCTTTTAACTCCAAAAAGGCAAACCCACGGTGGGCCTGCTAATACTGAGCACATTTTATTTTCATGCATTTCCATTTGCGTGTGCAAATACCCATATTTGTTCATGGAAATTGCACAGGCAAGCAGATGTTAATTTAGAAAAAGGACAAGCCTATTCAGCAGGCACCAAGCATGACCAGACGCAGGCTTTCAGTGCACTGAGATTGCTCAATCTATGGGCAGTTCAAGAAGAGAAAAAATTCAACGTTCTTATACACATGGTGGGTAAATTGACAAATAATGAGAAAATACTTAGAGGATCTTCATAATAGTTAGCATTATTTCGTGGTAATGCTCTTCTAGCTTTGCTTATGTAATTCATGATAATTTTTCAACCCAGGAAAAAAAAAAAGAGAACTAGGCTGAGGACAAAAATTAATTACTCTATTTCCTCCTCTTTAATTCCCAGTGTCAGTTTTCAGGGTTATTTTTGCTCTCGCTTTCTGCCTCCTGTGAATTCATGTATGTGAATAACTCTCTGCTTTGCTCAGCTGAAATATACTACGTAATGTGAATATCAGCTTTTCTGGCTTCTGCTCCCTTAATTACCTTTGTTAATTCTTTTTGTTTCTTTTTTTTTTTTTTCTGTGGGTCTGGGAATGGAACCCAGGGGCATTTGACCTCCGAGCTACACCCCCTGCCCTATTTTTTATTCTTTATTTTGAAACCGGGTCTCACTGACTTGCAAAGGGCCTCACTAAGTAGCTGAGGCTGTCCGCGAACCATGATCATCCCGTCTCAGCCTCCTGAAAGCTAGGATTACAAGTGTGCGCCACCACGCCTGGCTACCTTTGTTAATTCTACTGGCTTTTTTTTCTCGTATTTCACAGCCCATCCTCTTCCCTTTACAGAATGGCAACCCATTTTCTCACTGTAGCACTCATTACTCTATCTTCTTGAAGAGTTGACTGAGTGGAAATGGGACTGGGGGCTCAGCTATTGATGCATGGGGGTGTTATTATATGCTGCTCTTGTGAAGTTGAGTTTCTTTAAGAGTCATACGTGGGAAAAATAGAGTCGTCTATAGCAAAAATATATATGTTGGTGATTTTTCCCTGCAACAATTCAGACTTCTGCAAAGACACACATTTCAGTGTGTCCATAACTGGGCCACAGGTGTGAACCACCATGCCATACCTGCTGGCTTTGTCACCGCACCATTTCATCTTTATGGTATGCAGGTGCCCTCCGGTGGGTATATCATCCACCAAGCGTCATGTCTGCTGGACACTGTCACTCTCCCAGAGCTCCTCCTACCCGTGCTAACACACGGGATCCCATAAAGACCCAATATCAGGAGCTGTTGGTTTGTCCAGTGGGTGCGAATGTCTCTCTCCTTCTGTTGGATGGCCGAAACCAAATCAGCATCCTTATGCCTCAGTCTTGCCTTTGCCAAGCAGTTCTTTCCATTTTAACTTACAGCTCCTGCTCATGAGTCTCTGTAAGACTCAAGTATGAGATTGGTTGGTAGAGGGGGACAATTTTCTGCTATCTGAGAAGTGCCCACAGTCTCCCATCCCTTCCAGGGTCCTGAGCATTCTTATCCAAGTGAGCGTCTCATGCCTGGCCACCTCTCCACAATAGATGATTGTCTACCAGCAAAATTCCTCAGTTCCTCCTACAGAGGCTGTGGGGCTCACAGGACATCAGTGCAGCTGACAGGCTCACACATCTTTGAGCCTCAGCAACTGACACACTGTGGTCTGCAGTTAGGTCCCCTGCACATTTTGCAGTTGTGTCCCCTGCACATCTTCTGTCTAAACTGATGACTTGGCTCATTAGTTCTCAGAGGGATGAGGAAAAATATTAGTATCAACATTTCTCAGGGAGTTTTGTCATGTTACCACCCATTAAGAGACACTTGTTGGAAGCAAGGAAGGAAGGAAGGAAGGCAAGTTGGCCGGAGAAATGAGAGGAGAGAGAGAGAGAGAGAGAGAGAGAGAGAGAGAGAGAGAGAGAGAGAGAGAGAGAAAGAGAGAGAGAGAAAGAGAGAGAGAGAAAGAGAAAGAAAGAGGGAGAGAATAAAACTAGTATCAGAATAATTGGCCCTACATCCAGTGGTCAGAGCCAGTGCTGGGAGCAATCTGGCACGTCATCCCTATGTAGCACCATCCTTCAGTAGAGTCACAGGTCACCTCAAAAAGAAGCAAAAAGATAACCCATCTAAATGCCAGTCGCTTGGGTTAAAACAGACTTAAATTACACTTTTATTGAGAGGGTTTTTTACATGCTGAATAATTTTCCAAAAATCTAATTAAATAAGACTAAGAGGGCAACTGCTTATTTAAAAAAAATGGACACGAGAAAAAGCTATATCTTGCTCTTTCTTTGTTAATTAAAATGTTTAAAATGATCAATCTCTGGTCAAATTCGGTTTGTAGTTAATAAGCTACTCTATAGCAGCTTACTGTCTAATTATTCCACATGTATGTTAATTGGACTGTGTCCTATTGGTAAACACTTAAAACTTTAACAAGATAATTTTTTTCATGTTGCAGAATAATCTTGACTGCTTTACACCTGAGGCATGTGCAGCTTGGGCCAGAGGTTAACGAGAGTCGGGATGAGTATCAGTAGAGAGGTTAACTTCAGCTAAACTGCAGAATCTGAGGTCCAGGAACATTTCTCACCTATGAGAGGAGAATAAGAGTCTAATTAATTATAAAATCAATTATGGTAAAGACTTGTGCCAATTTTAGTTTCCCCTCTAAAAACCCACAGCACTCTAAATTTTCTGTACTTCAACCAAGCGACATCCCTTGATTCACCGGAGCTGTCAAGAGGTGATCTTCCCTACTACCTAACATGAAGGATAGAGTAGATGATATCTTAACATTGAACAATAAAATAAGGTAAATGTCCTATCTCAAGGACAATTACTTCTGAAATCTAGTACAAATTCATTTAATCAAATCCTCTTTTTTCCTGAAAGATTGATTCTGAAAATAGGATATTACTATCTTATTATTTTTCTGATATCTTTCTCAAGCATTGGCTCAAACATTTTCTTGTCCTCATTATAGTTTGTCTAACAGTCCCTTTCCCGGGACTTGAGCTGTCCATCCTCTCTGCGTCCTCCTTCACCAGCAGACATTCTCCATCCCGTTTCCTCCCCCGTGCTGAAAATCCCTGCTTCAAAACCCACATTCTACATTTTCATTTATCCCCATAGTTTCGGGTGTGTAAGAAATATCAGTTAATATAGATTCTCTTTGAAGAGGGAAATATTAAAAATGTGATTAGATCATTTTATTAATCCACTTTGTACATTCTGATTCTTCTTTTCTCAAATCAGAAAGACTACATGAAGAGAATTCAAATTATAAGATAGTACATTTCATCTTCTTTATTCATCAAGAAGCGGCACCAATCAAAATACCTAATATACTTTAATTTTTAACCTCTTATAAGGTAGGCTGTCAAACTTTCAAAAGTGAATATGAAAATGTCATACATTTTTTCCCCAAGAAATTTCCAGGGATCATCATGAACCCAAAAGAAAGATTGTGGTTCTGACAAGTATGAGTTTTGGGGCTGCCCACAACATTGCTTGTGTTAGTCACCCCAAACTCCACTTAATCAGCTTAATATTTATTTGGAGCCAAGGCATCACACCTAGTTTTCAGTCAAGTAGAATCATTCTCAACATCCATTCTAGCATAAGTTACACTGAATTATTGTCAAAAGTTAGATTGAAAAGATGAAACCGCTCATCTTCCACAAGCATGAGACACCTTTTCCTCCTCCTCACCCTCCTTCAAATGTATATTTACATATGTACCTCAGATCTGCATGTTCTGGGTTTTACACACATTCTTTTTGTACCACAGATAGAAAAAGAGGGGGAAA
This sequence comes from Muscardinus avellanarius, assembly GCF_963383645.1. NCBI lineage: Eukaryota > Metazoa > Chordata > Mammalia > Rodentia > Gliridae > Muscardinus > Muscardinus avellanarius. The sequence goes on from NC_137787.1 coordinate 172,617,386, forward strand.
AACTTGCTGTAATCATAGGGTAACAAAACGGCAAGACAGGTCTGCAAAATGTGTGGCAGGTAAATCATATGTGGGGAGGGGATAATGGGGATTTTTAGAAACTTCTGTTGACCAACTAAATTCATTCTCAAAACAAAAACTTACTGAGCCAACAGTGTAGACAAGGAGCAAGGAGTAGGGATGTAGTAGTCACCAAAATAACCCACTGCTCTTGTAGAGTTTATATTTTATATTAAAAAAAAAGGGATTAGGAATGAAAAACATCTAACAGAGGCGCTCAAAGAATAAGACAAAACCTGAAAGGAAGCACAAGTGCCCGGGGAGAAATGGACCGATGATGGGCTGCGTCATGGCCCTTCCATGGAGAAGGAGCTAAGGACAAAACCTCTCTCAGGAGCAAGAGCAACACAGCACTAACACTTGCATGAGGGCTTAGAAGTTGGCATCTTTAGAGTGGGACAAAAGAATGTTAAAGAGATGCTGACTTTACTCAGATTCCTCCCCAGGGGATAGAAAATGCCAACTTTATAGCCAATCTTTAGGACTTAAATATCATCTCTAAAAGCTTCTTTTTTTTTATAAAAGGAGAAGGAGGAGCATGTTTTTCCCATGGCAATGTTAATTTGTTCCTTAGTGGAGGACGGCTTGGCAATACATATTAAAATCTTATGTCCTAAGAATTCATCAATACTCATATTAGTGCAAAAGGCCATATGTGTTTGCTATTGCTGTGTTTGTCTCAACAAAGGAGAAAATAAACAGCCTAACTCCATCAGCAGCTCACTGATGGAATGAAATGTCATACATTCATACCATGATTGCCATATGGCCATGCAAAAAAATATCTATTAGATCCGTGTGTTCTAAGCTGGAGAGTGCTCCAAGATACGGATTTTTTTATTTTACAAAGTACATTTTTTAAATAGTGTACATACATCCACTTATATAGAGAAGGTTATACTATGTGTATATAGAACGTAGAATATATAAAATATTTCCAGAGAGTAACAAAAGAGATAAACAGTTGGTGCCTACAGAAAGAACTAAGAATCCCAGATGGGAGAATTTATTTTCATATCTTACTTAATATTTTACGATGGACATACATTTTTTAAAAATAAAAATAAGCTATCTTGAAAAGTGACTAGGATTTTGTTACACATATCTAGACCTAGAAAGACCTAAGAAGTTTCTAAGAAAATTATTGATAAAAACCTGATATGTATGCCGGGCGTGGTGGCACATGCTTGTAATCCCCGTGCTTGGGAGGTGGAGAAAGAAGGATCATGCAGGTTTGAAGCCAGCCATGCTGGCTTAAGAGACCCTGTTTCCAAATAAAAATATATTTTAAAAAATTAGTTCTGGGAGTGTAGCCCAGAGGTAGCAGGGCTTCCAGGAACCCCAGTATCACACACACACACACACAAACCTGATATGTATTTTAAGGATTTCCTCTTAGTTTAATAGAAAAAAATGAGCAGGAACCTACATATCAATGGTAAGAGACTATGGAAATAAACGATAGTTCATTTGTAAACTGGTTTACTTTTCAGACACAAAGAAAAATGTTATGGAAATACATTTACTGGCATGAAGAACTTCAGTTAATATTGTTTGAGTGAAAAGGGAAGAAATTTATGTGTAGTATATATGTATGTATGTGTGGAGAGAGCAAAAGTGTGTGTGTGTGTGTGTGTGTGTGTGTGTGTGTGTAGTGGTGACTTAGGTAGAAAGATTATAAATACTTTTTATTGCCTTATGCAGGGTTATCTGTGTTTCTCTATGTCCTATCACAAGGCATTTTCATGTATGACTGATTAATAAAAGTGAACAGAGGCAGCAGGATAGAATAACATGTTGGTAAAGCAGAACTACATCAGTCAACACATTTGTGCAGTTTGGCTCTGGGAATCTAAATAAACTTTGGGTGACAAAGCTCAGCATTCCAAGGAAAGAGACTACAGATGGAAGACAGGTAACATCACTGAAGAGCATGGGGCAGAGCCCTGGGGAGGACCTGTAGTGAAAGTCTTGGACCACGGGGGAAGTGTGGGGTCACTGGTAGTTCTGTTGGGAGGAGAGAGAATCAAGTACAAAGGGCAACCATGAAGAAAGAAAATAAGCTCAATGAATTTGGCCTCAGGTGTCAAACATTAGGAAGTAATAGAAGCATGCAAAGAATCCAAGCTTGGTTTTCTTTGTATTTGATGGAGGTTTGCCTAACCTGTGAGTTGCTTTTCCTGAGACTAGATCTCTCCTGGAGGTTGTTTCACCAACACAACATAAATGGCAATTTTTCTCCATTTTCACCTAATATTTTTCTAAGAGGAAAAGCTAAGCTGGAAACTCAATTTTTGACCTGAGAAAATACAAAGAACTATTTCCTTTAAAAGTTATCTGGCTTGGCAGACACGTATATCTAAGCTCCAGCAAATCTACTTAAACCTGCTATTTGGAGATTCATAAAACTTGAATAAGTCAAATTTGTTCTGTGAGTGTTTTATCCCTCAATCAACCTTCAAGATTATTTTATTTCTTCTCCCCTTTTAATCTGTTTAAGGAATAAGGAAGAAATAAGATCCCTTAAATGTACTGTTTAGGTCTTTCCCTCTTGACTCTAAGAAGCTCATAAATCAAAATAGAACCAAACATCTTCTGGATTTTTCCATCCTCATGCCCTCAGCATGAGGACTCAGACTGCACACAGTGCAATCTCTCGGACACTATAAAGAGAAATATCATACCTGTCCACTTTTGCAAGGCACAATGGAGAGGAACAGAAATACAGGCTACAGAAGTTTATGCAAAGAAGTACATAAAATGTAAAGCGAATTGCATCCTGTAAATGGGTTCACATATTCCTAGCTCAAGCCAATAGAAATTCCCCATCAGAGGACAAAATATAAACCTAAGATGAAATCTATGTCTTGGGTGGCATTTATAATTTAGTTCCTGAAAATATTCTCATACAGAGAATAAAAAATATAAAGAGCATTCATCTGAGCCAGGTATGGTGGTACACTATAAACATAGTCCTTAGGAGGGTAAGACAGTAGGATTCACATTCAAGGCCAGCATCAGCAACTTAGTGAGGACCTCCACAACTTATTGAGACTGTGTTTCAAAATAAAATAAAAAATATTAAGGGTTGGAGGTATAGTCCGGAGGTAGAATGCTCCTGGGTTTGATCCTCAGTACTGACCTTCCACCAAAAAGCCAGCATACATCTGGTGCCAAATGCAAAAACCAGCACACATCTGGTGCCAAATGCAAAAACCAGCATACATCTGGTGCCAAATGCTAAATTGTAGCATATATAAAAGGAAGTACATGCAGGAAGTGCCCAAACACAGTTTTACACATTGGCTGCACCATACCCATGCCACATCAAGGTCTAAAGTTATTCTGGCACTCTGGAAGACTCTTGCTTCTTTAAGGCCAAGGCACACTCATTATCCAAAGCTCGTCACCATTCTGTCTTCTGTCAGACAAGATTGATAAGTGAAGAAAAATGCCCTTGGCATGCCAGGTAGAGCAGGGTTGAATTCCAGGAGAGCCTAAAGACTTCAAGAAAAGCTAAAAGCTGGGTGTAGTGGCACAAGCTTGTACCCCAGCATTCGGGAGACTAAGACCAGGAGGATCATGATTTGCAGACAGCCTCAGCTACTTAGTGAGGCCCTCTGCAACTTAGTGAGACACTGTTTAAAATAAAGAATAAAAAATAGGGCAGAGGTGTAGCTTGGAGGTCAAATGCCCCTGGGTTCCATCCCCAGACAGGCAAAAAAAAAAAAAAAAAAAGAGGAGGAGGAGGAGGAGGAGGAGGAGGAGGAGGAGGAGGAGGAGGAGGAGAAGAAGAAGAAGAAGAAGAAGAAGAAGAAGAAGAGGAGGAGGAGGAGGAGGAGGAGGAGGAGGAGGAGGAGGAGGAGGAGGAGGAGGGGAGGAGAAGGAGGAGGAGCTGGAAATATGATGGTGTGCAGTATCAGTGCTGGCCAGGGGTGTGCACATTCTCCTCTCCTAGACTGGACCCCCTTACTTCCACCAGGAAGTAAGGGGTGGTCCCCACTTCCTCCAGAACCATTCTCAGCCCCTACTTGGAAAGGAGGCCCCCATCAAATCTGTGACTGTGCCATTAGGTTCATGATATATGTCTTGCATCAAAACTGAGTTACTTAGGGGCTGAAATCCTATTTTATTTTTTTTTATCTTCCAACTCCTACTAGTCACTTGTAAAGTAATATGCACATATGTTATATATATGTATGTATATGTGCATATATATGATGTTTCATAACTGACTTTATTGAAGCAAGATCCAGAAAACTGGTAATGAAATGATTTTTCCTGGCTCTTATTCTTCTACTACCTACTGGAAAACATGTTTTTTTCACTCCTCTGATATCTACGAATTAACTTTGACAGTTTTGCTCACTGATGTACTTCTAATACTTAGGCCATTTTTTGTCTCAAAAAGCCTTTAAAGAATATTTTCTGAATAACCAAAGGACTGAATGAATGGAAACCTCTTCTAACACAAGTATTAAAAGGTGGTTGACCAACTTCAGTTTATTTAAATTATAACAGAATATAACTATCCAGCTTGTTGCTACATGAGACATGGAATGGAAAGCCAACATGATGGAAGAGTCCTAGGTGCTACTTATTTTGAAGAGAGGACAGGAGCGTCACAATACATTTCAGTCACTGCTTCCTACACTGTACTCCTCCATTTTTAGACCTCCAAGTCTTGTGGATAAGCAATGCTCTAGGTAACTGTCAGGGGCCACACCAAGCAGCCATCATCCCTTCAGCTTTAGGAAGAATCGGTACTAACAGAAACATGCACCTTTACTTTCTTTTGACTTTCTGATTTAGTGCATTTTCTCTTTCCCCTATCCCTGGCCTTGTCTCTTGGCCTTTTTCTAAGGATTTGTTGCTATTTCCTGACTCATTTCTTCAAGTTGTTTAATGACACAATGCCAGTCCTCGATTCATGAGAGTACCAGCTCAGTTCATGTTGTGGTCTGAAGCTGCATCCTCCTCCAGTCTCGCCCCCATCTTGCCATGCTACACCTAGGTTCTAACCAGGCATATTAGAAAATGACCTTCATCCCACACAGTAGGTTCCATCAGCGTCTTTGGTTTAATTGGTACCTACCCTCCTGATTCTCATGCAGCTTTCCCAACATACTCTAAAACTAGAAATCTGAGAAAAGAAGCAGATCCAGAGGTCTCTAGCACAGCCTGAGAATCTAGAAAATTGTTCTTCCTTTTCTAACTCCACTGTACTAACCCAAGCCTCAGGGACCATACAACTGCTGTGTCTTCGTTCTCCTTCATCTTAATTTGTCCCACACCTTACTCTATGGTGACCCCAGTCTGACTTCTGGGTATATTGAAACAAAGTTCACATATTGATGCATTAATTCTATTCCAAATACAAAGGTAAAATATATTTTAAATGCATCATGTGTGGGTAGGGGTGTGTGTGTGTGTGTGTGTGTGTGTGTGTGTGTGTACAAAACAATAACATAGACAAAGAGATGACTCCAAAGTGGGGCTGTGGCAGAACACAGGGATCCAATGGCAGAAACTGACAAGAAACTATGAAAGTTCCTAGGACAATGATAAAGAATTTCATAAGGACATAATAATAAAGAAAAAACATCCTATGAAGGCTGTGGAGGCTGTGATGTCCTATATGTCAAGATGATATCTTCTGACAGTCATAAATTTATTATAAAAAGAGAATATGCCCTAACATCTGGGACAATAACGGCCTCGTTGAGTGAACCAGTTCAGTTGTTTCAAATGAAGCCATCGGAAGCAATTTTAAAACAATCCCTTCACGTGTGCTATTAAATGTACTCCTTCCATCTACAAGGTTTGCTAAACTAACAGCTCCATGGAGAATGCCAAATTCCCAGCTGCATCTGAAATTACACTGGAATTGCTGATGGCTGTGAACTTCTCAGAGTGTTAAATAAAATAAAATCTAATAAAATGCCAAGTTTTTTAAGCATTTAATTCCCAGAGTTAGAAATTTTTTTCCTATTTCCCATTGCCTGTATGCTGTTGAAAACTATAAAGTTCACAGAAAAGCAGATTACTGTCAGAGTTGAAATTTGTTCTCTGCATAAACAAGATGTTTTCACAAACTGAAAAACAAGCCAACAGACCAGCTTTGGGTAGTTGTGCTTTATTCTTTGAATGAAACTTTTAAATTACAGCAGTAACATAAAATACTGAGAATTAAGTTTAACTGTGCATGTACTATATGCAAACACTCTTAACTATTTATTGACGTGATTTTAATGCTTTTTTAAAAGCCTTGTTTGGAGTTTATTATAGCTGTGACAAGCATTGTTCAAGCAAAATAAATATTTTAGTATAAACATGTTTTAACTGAGTTAAGATACTGATTTCTATGACACTCAGATATGTAAGAACTGGCCTTTTATCAGTGTCATTTTATGAAAATTAAAAGAGTTGGTCAGGACTCACAAATGTGGTAAGTCTGCTCCTGTTATTTCTTTTCAACCTTGCGCTGAACATCCTAAGTATTGTGGAAAGTTCATGAGTAAATACATCGATCATATTGCAAGAGGCGAAATGCCATCTCTTATAAATAGCATGATTGTATATATAGAAAATACAAAAGAATACTTAAAAATTATTAGAATTAAATATGAGTTTAGTAGATTAAAAATTACAATTATTGAAGGTGGGCTATAAGTATATGAAAGTTCATTACAAATTTTATTTATTGTATTCTTGAAACTTTTATAATAAAATTTTGGGGTAAAAAGGAACTTCATAAACTTTCTGGGTAAAGGCTTATATATAATAGTCAATTAAATTTGTGTATACTAGAAATACAAGAAATAAAATTGTTTAAAGTAGCATTTACAATAAAATCAAAATATATAAAATATACAGTAGTATTTATAATACAACCAAAATATATCAAATACATAGAAATAAATATCTTAAGAGAAAGCTAAGCCAGGCGTGGTGGCACAGGCTTGTAATCCCAGCGTTTGGGAGGCTGAGACAGGAGGATCGCACAGGTTTGAAGCCAGCCTCAGCTACTCAGTGAGGCTCTCAACAACTTAGTAAAACCCTGTTTCCAAATAAAATATAAAATAGATCTGGGAGTATAGCCCAGAGGTAAAAAGCCCCTGGGTTCCACCCCTGGTACCACAAAAGAGAGAGAGAGGAGAGAGAGAGAGGGAGCTATAAATTAATAGTGAAAGAAATCTAAATGCTTGTCATATAATCCATTTTCAATGATTGAAGAGTCAGTATTATCAAGATGTTTTGTGTGTGTAACTTAAGAAGCTTGTTTTAAAGGTAAAACTAAATTTATAATTTGGTATGCAAAGAGCTAAGAATAGCCAACAAAATATTAAAGAGGAAAAAAGCGAAACAACTTGCTATTCCAGATCCCAGTGATTATGCTAAAACTCTGACAATGGAGATGGATGGCATAGTGATGGTCCATGACTGAAAAACAGACCAACGGGAGAAAATAGAGAACACAGAAAGAGATTCTTGCATTATAAACATTTGATCTATTGTAAAGGTGCTGCTGCCGCATAGTGAAATATAATGGTCTTTTCAATAAATGATGTTGAACCAGCTAAAATATCCACAGAGAGAAAAAATTTATCTCTGTATTACATCATAGAAAAATCTATACTGAGTGGTTTGTAGATATTTATGTGAAAGGTAAATAATAATTATAATAAAAAAAAATGTATGACAGTATCTTTATGACCTTGGAGAAGGAAAAGACCTCTCAACCAAGTCAATAAGAAAAGTACTGTGCTATATTAAATTAAAAACTGGTTTTTTTTTTTAAAAAAAAAGCCACCATAAAGAGGATGAAAGACAAGCTACAACATGGAGGAAGTTATTTTCAGCAAACTAACCAGCAAAGAGCTTGCATTGAAAATGTAAACTCATATTGAAAATAAAAAACTCATATAAGTCAATTAGAAACACATCAAGATAATCCAATGAAAAGAAGTAGGACACTAATCAAGCATTCATAAAAGAGGATATTCAATCACTCAATAAGTACACATAGGACTGGAGGTGTAGCCCAGTGGTAGAGTGCTTGCCTAGCATGTTCAAGGCTCTGAGTTCAATCCCTAGCATGATCGATGTTAGATACATGATATTTATTTATTTATTTATTTATTTATTTATTGGTGGTACTGGGGTTCCTGGAAGCCCTTTTACCTCCGGGCTACACTCCGAGACCTATTTTATATTTTTATTTCTCCTAAGCCAGCGCGCTCAGCTGGCTTCTAACCTGCGCGATCCTCCTGTCTCCGCCTCCTAAGCACGGGGATTACAAGCGTACGCCACCACGCCTGGCAGATAGATAGGTTTAACAGTGCCAAACTCACCACCATGAGTTTGGTAGCAGCAGAACAGCTACCAAAAGGGTTAAAATTAAAATCATCTAATAATACCACGTGTTAGCAAGCATGCAGAGCAATGAGAATTCTCATACACTGCTAGTAGGAATGTAAATTAGTAAATTATCTTTGGTAAACAATTTGGCATTATCCACTACAGCTGAAGATATGCATATTATTTGAGCTCACACTTCTACATATTTATCTAACAGAAATATGAGCCATGTGCTGCAAGAGACATGTACAAGAATGATTACAGTAAAATTTTTATAATAAATCCCAACTTGGAAAAAACAAAAATGCTCTATAACACTAAAATGTATAATTAAATTATAGCATATTAATATAATTGGATACCAAATAGCAATGTAAATTAATTAACTATAGCTTTTAGCAGCAAAATAGAAGAAACTCACAATATAGTGTTTAGTATAAAAAAGATTAAATATAATACTCTATAAATTTCAAAACCAGGTAAATCTACAAAACTGTGCCAGATTTCAAGATACTGGCTAGTTTTTTTTTTAAGAAGACAGGATAGTGATTAGGAAGAGGTCTAAAAGGATATTGTGTGATTCTGGGAATGTTTCATTTCTTGACCTTCATAGGTGCCATAGAGGTGTTTGTCTTGGGACAACTGATTTATATATTTGGGCATTAATAACTTCAAAAATTCAGAAATAGAAAAAAGAAAATACAAAAAAAATTAAGGCATAAATTTAAAAATAACAAATTTATCAAATTTATATATAACAAATTCAAATATCATGGAATTTTTAGGGTTTTTGTTAAAATATCAACATACAGGTATAGGCAGTAACTTTCTCAACAAAACCTCCAAAGGGCAGGAAATTAAAGCAAGAATTAATAAGTGGGATGGCATCAAACTAAAAAGTTTCTACTCATCAAAGGAAACCATCAAAAACCTGAAGAGAAAGCCTACAGAACGGGAAAAGATCTTTACCAGCCACCACTCTGATAGAGGTCTAATATTCAGAATATACAAAGAGCTCAAAAGACTATACAGTAGCAAAACAACCCAATAAAGAAACAGGCAACTGAATTGAATAGACACTTCACAAAAGAAGTGATTCATGAACAAAATGTTCAATATCATTCTTCATCAGGGAGATGCAAATCAAAACTATGTTGAGTTTCCATCTAACCCCAATCAGAGTGACAAGCATAAAGAAGTCAAAAAACAACAAATGCTGGTGAGGATGTGGGGAAAGAGGAATTCTTTGACACTGTTGGCAGGAGTGCAAACTAGTTCAGCTGCTATGGAAATCAGTGTGGCGATTCCTTAGAAAACTGGGAATGGATCCACCAGATGATCTGGCTATACCACTCCTGGGTATCTTCCCAAAGGAGTTGAGATCAGAGAACTACAGTAACATATGCATACCCATGTTCATAGCAGCACAATTTGTAGTAGCCAAAATATGGAACCAACCTATTCATCTCTCCTAGATAAATGGATTAAAATTATGGAAAATACACACAATGGTATTCTACTTATCAATAAAGAACAAAATCATGTAATTCGCAAGAAGATGGAAAGACCTGAGAACATTATGTTATGTGAGATCAGTCAAACACTGAAAGAGAAGGGATATATGTTTTCTCTAATATGCCCAAACTAGGGAGTATTAGGGATACCAGAGGGACCCCAGATAGTGGAGGGGAAACCTCAGCAAAGCTAGAAAGAAAGGGTAGGAGAGGAAGAAGGCTGAGGTTTATTAACTGGAGGAGCTACATTCAAGTATGTGTATAACTGTGAATGTAGCATGGTCAACCTGAACGCTCATTGTTGGGAGAGGGGGAAAGGGGAAGCAGGGAGGGGGGGAAGGCCCCAAGCACTGTGTGAATGTATGCCATTTTCAATATGATCCACATTAAAATTTAAAAAATAAATAAATAAATAAAATTCATTTTAAACTTAAAAGGTGAAATAAGATCTAAATGAGATATAATTAACTGAAAGACAATATTATGGAGATTACTTTTATGTGTATGTGTGTGGTATTATGGATTGAATCAAAAGGCATTCTACCTCCAAGCTACATTCTCAGCCCTTTTTAATTTTTTATTTTGAAACAGTATCTTGCTAAGTTGCTGAGGTTGTTCTCAAACTGGCAATCCTCCTGTCTCAGCCTCCCAAGTACTGAGATTACAGGCAAGTACCACTGTACATAGTTTGAAAATTGCTTTTATTATTGATATACGCAAAAACAAACTTCAAAAAGTTATGTAAGATAAAAAGAGGATCCTTAACTAACATATGTAACTGAAATACAGAAATTTTGATTATAATACTGTACTTGTCCAAGCTAACAAGAATACTCTGCTGATATACTCTAAGAAAACATGCCACTTTTACTTTTTCCCACTATAAGTGAACTGCAAATTATAATTCTTCAAGCTAGATTCCATTCCTGGATTTTTGGCTCCCACAGAAGTCAAGGGATCTCTATGTGCATTTATAGAAAGAAATTTATTTTTTTTAGAGGGAATAGAAAAATGTTTAAAAGGACGTTTTGAGCAAATTGAGATAAGTAACTTATTCAGCCAATTATACTTTTGTATGTGTGTGTTTGTGTGTGGCACTGGGGATTGAACCCAAAGGTGTTCTACTCCTGAGGTGCACATCCAACCCTATTTTGTTTATTTATTTTCTTACTTTTGTGGTGCTAGGAATGAAACCCAGGGGCATTCTACCTCTGAGCTGTACCCCAAGCCTGGTTTTTTTTAGTCTTTATTTTGAAACAGGGTCTCACTAAATATCAGAGGAGCTCACCTAAGTAGCCTTGAATCCAGATCCTCCTATCTCAGCCTCTCAAGTACTGGGATTACAAGCATGCGCCACCGTGCCCGGCTTCCTACTTTATTTTTTTTATTTTTAATGGGTTCTTACTAAATTGCTCAGGGGCTCACTAAATTGCTGAGGTTGTCCCCAAATCTGTGACTCTCTTGTCTCGGCCTCTCAAGTACTGGAATTATAGGCATGTGTCACCATGCAGGGCTTGTCAATCCTACTTCTCCAGGCCAATAAAAAAGTGTTATATGGCTCATAAAATTGTTGGTATGCTCCTGCTATAATAAACAGTTTGTAAACCAGGGTTATGAACAAAAGCAAACAAAATACTGAATTATGAAAGAAAAGATTACACTGTGTCTTTGGTTAATAAGACTGAAGCTTAAAGACATTAAGTTGTTCAAAGTAACAGAATGGGGTAGCATTAGGATTCAGACCCAACTGGTCAGCACCAGAACCTGTGGTCTTAAACCCAGAGTTTAAAGACTGGTGGCCCAGTTGCCAAACCTACCCCACACCACGTTTTACTATTCCTAAATTGTTTTTCTAACATTCAAACATTTCAGTGAAAGTCTGGATTTCTGGTTTCTGAAACACTGGGGACTCAAGTCATTGCGAGCTGACATTTGAGCCTGGTAGCACTGGCCAGGGCTGAGTGCAGCTGGCCCCTTAGATGAAACCTATTCGCTGATCCCCAAGACTCCACATTGCTTTACACCCACCTGCTTCATTCACTGACATCACATGCCTGACCCCTGAAGGCATCACTGGCCTGAACTCTGTACACTCCCTCCAAAGCAAGATACTTCCTCTCTGAGAGTCACTGTCAGAGGCTCATGACCTATCGAGACCTACCATGCAGTGTGGCAAGGTATAAGTTCAACGATGTACAAAAAACACTGAGAAAATGCCAGGCGTTTAATACAGAGACATGATATTTTATTTATAAGAGCATGAAAACTAAGTACATTTTTCAACTAAGGAATCAACTTTAGGTATCTTGGAGAGACTATATTAATATTGCCACTGCCAACCTATTTGGTTGAAAAATTTTTCTGATCTTTGAGATAAGCACTTTCTAAAACTAACTTGCTACTAAGACAAAAAAATGCAAACTAAACAATCCATAATTTCCTATGCTCTATGTACTTTATGATATAGTCAATACTCCCGAAGAGGTTTATGTGTTTGCTCTTTGGTGGTAGTAGTTGGTGCTGGGGGTCAAACCCAGAGCTTAGCATCTGCTAAGTATGCACTCTACCACTGAGCTCTGCTCCCAACCCTCCCAAGGAGATTTTTTCCCACTATAGTTTATTTAATTTTTATTGGTATATTTTAACCACCTATATTAATGAGGTACAAGATGGTACAGGGATACATGCACATATCACTCATTTAGCCCTTCCTCCAAAGGAGTTTTTGAACTAGAAAGTAGAAGCCAGCATATAAGCAGCTAATTCTACACAACTAACAATGGGAGTACAAAGAATATATTTTACTCAAGTATTTATTTATACTTAACCTGTTCCCCAAATGCATATAAATATAAAGCCATCAGACTAAAATTAATAATTAGGAAATCAGAGTGAAGAACACTTAAGGTAAGAAAAACTAAAATTTAGTAAAGATTGGCACCACCTACCTCTCTCTAGAAAAGGAGCGCAATATCGGCTCAGGCTGTCCTGGTAGCCAAAGCTAAAGGGGAAACACAAGCCACTATGTTTCACAGTGCCCACAAGATGACAAACACCAGCAGCTCAGGAGGAAGCAGAGCTTGCCCTGAACTAAGGTCCAATCCAAGGGAAATATATTCTCATAGACTTTGGATAAGAATTGAATATTGAGGTGTTTGAATTTATGGGTTCTAGAAGAACACTGGGTTGTTGTCAAAAGCTAGCTGACTTCTGGGAAGGACGAGAGGATGAAGATTTTAGTCTTTGTGGACCTTACAGTTGCTCTTGCAACTATTCAGTTCTGCCATTATAAAATGAGCGCCATCATGGACAAGAAAGAAGCAATTGGCATGCATGTGTTCCAATAAGCTTCATTTAGAAAGATCAGCAGGACAGACTTGGCTTGTGGGCTATAGTTTACTGACCTGTGGTGCGTGTGGTCCATTGAAACCAGAATTGTCAGTTTCAGAAGATATTTTTTTGACAGCCCAGTGGAAAATGAAAGCAGGAAAATGATTGTTTTATAAAACTGACCGCTACGCGTCATTGCTTGGCACAGAGTGAACAAAGTGTCTCCAAATTCCTATAACCATGAAGTAGTGGCTCATCTTGACTTGTACATGATGGCTTCTCACTTCAACTTTACAAAAAGACTGACTGAGACTGAGGGGCTCCTGTGCAGAGTGGGACTGGGCGGGTCTGTGTCCAGCTGACCTTGGAGGCCTCCCAAGTTCACAACATCCATGATCAAAAGATGTGACTTCTAGCCAGGCATGGTGGCGCACGCTTGTAATCCCAGCATTTGGGAGGCTGAGATCAGAGGATCGCGGTTTGTGGACAGCCTCAGCTACTTAGTGAGGTCCTCCACAACTTAGTGAGACCCTGTTTCAAAATAAAGAATAAAAATAGGGCAGGGGTGTGGCTTGGAGGTCGAATGCCCCTGGGTTCCATCCCCAGACCCACACACAAAAAAATGTGACTTCTAAAGAGACCTATGAGATGGATTGCTAATATGTGCTGGAGAGTAACAGAGGGGCACTGGAAGGGGCACACAGTTTTTCAGAACATTTTCCTGTAAGTTCTGAGTTAATCAAAGACTTTGAGCAATGATTTTAAATTTTTTTCATTATCACTAGCTAAAAATGTCCCTTGTTTCTACCAGCATCCCATCTTCTTAAGAATCAATAGTTCAGTAATTTCAGAATTCAGTAAGAGTCCATCTCAATCCAAAGGAATCATCTTTTCTAGGTTTTATAATAAAATAAAAATGCAATAAGCCAGGCATGGTGGCACACGCTTGTAATCCCAGTACTTGGGAGGCTGAGACAGGAGGATCATGGTTCGCAAACAGCCTCAGCTACTTAGTGAGGCCCTCTGCAACTCAATGAGACCCTGTCTCAAAATAAAGAACAAAAAATAGGACTGGGAGTGGAGCTCGGAGGTAGAATGCCCCCGAGTTCCATTCCCAGTACTGCAAAAATAAATAAATAAATAAATAAAATGCAAGCAGGGCATGGTGGCACACACTTGTAATCCTCGTGCTTGGGAGGTTGAGACAGGAGAATCACACAGGTTTGAAGCCAGCCTCAGCTACTTAGTGAGGCTCTCAGCAACTTGGTGAGATGCTGTTTCCAAGTAAAATATAAAATAGGTCTGGGAGTGTAGCCTGGAGGTAGAAAAGGCCCTGGGCTCCACCCCCAGTACCACACACACACAAAATGCAATATATGCTATATATGAAAGTGATATTCTGCCGGGCGTGATGGCGCATGCTTGTAATCCCCGCGCTTGGGAGGCTGAGACAGGAGGATTACACTGGTTCAAAGCCAGCCTCAGCTACTTAGTGAGGCTTTCAGCAACTTAGCGAGACCCTGTTTCCAAATAAAATATTTTTAAAAAATAAGGTCTGGGAGTATAGCCCGGAGGTAGAAAGCCTCTGGGTTCCACCCCAAGTACCACCAAAAAAAAAAAAAAAAAAGTGATATTCCAATGCCAGGCACTTTGTCACTCAGAAAAAAGTGTTGATTTCAGTTGAATCTGTGTATTCAAAGTGAAACAAAATTATTTTCAGCTCAGCAACATTACAACACATGCACAGGATAAAGAGCTAGAGTTGGGTGACTTCAGGAAGCCTCCACAGAAGAGGCTGCATCTGAACTTCCCCTTGAAGGCATTAAATACACCCCACCTGGACAAAGAGTGAGGCACTGGGAGGAGGGTTGAGAAGATGGTGTGACATCACCAAAGGATGCAACAGACCTTGCTCTGTCGAATGTGTGACGTGAATAAGGCACCGGAGTTGAAGCTGGAGAGGAAAGCAGGACACAATTAAGTTAGAGAAAAAGAGAATGAGACCAACAGGGAAATCTCCAATGATGAGCAAAGATCCTGTAGAAGGCTTATCCTGGGGGAGAATATCATAAACTAACCTGTGTGGCCCTTGGGGCCCTGACCAGAGAAACCCTGCTCCATAGCACCCACATCCCCACTGGCAACAAGGTTTCCGAATCACACAGAAAGCCCTGCAAAGTAAAGAGGGGAATATATCAAGGTTCTCCTGGCAAGGAGCCACGCAGGTGCAGGTCCCTGTCCTCTTGAGCCTTTCCCTTGTTTTGGAGTGAGCTGCAGTAAATTGTTCTTTTTGTTTTGCCCAGAATTAAAAAGGAGGATGAAAGGCCAGGTGTGGTGGCGCACGCTTGTAATCCCCGCGGTTGGGAGGCGGAGACAGGAGGATCGTGCAGGTTCCAAATAAAAAGTTTCCAAATAAAAAAGTATAAAAATAGGTGTGGGAGTGTAGCCCGGAGGTAGAAGGGTTTCCAGGAACCCCAGTACCACCAAAAAAAGGAGGATGAGAAATAGAAAGAGAAGTCTACTTCTGTCTTCTCTACTCCCCCACTGGGTTCTCCGTCCATTGGGAATCAGTTGCAGCTGGTGGGCCTCCCTGGCTGGCCACAGTGTCTTCTGCTGTAACTCAAGCAGCCGCAGCCCCACCCTGTACTGGGCTTTTATTGATGTGAGGAGGAAGCCCTTTTTGCCTTTGGAAAATTCACACTGCTGCCTGATCCAAATGAGAAGAGCCGCCTTTTAAATAATGCTGAGGCTTCCAGGCAGTAATAGCTCTAGCACTTGGAAACGTAAGGTTCCTGTTACGTTGTGCGCTCTTCACTGGCTGCTACACCTCAGACTTCCCAGAGGATGTCACAGTTTCACATATTATCTCTGAAAAGTAGATACAGCTCGAGGCTCTGATTCACCTAAAAAAAGGGTGTTTAAGAAAAAAAAAAAAAACATAGTCATGTTGCCAGAGAGTTTCCTGTCAGTGACACATGGGAGAAAGTTTAAACTCTTAAGTCAGTCGATGGGACGGGAGAATATTTTAGATGGACCACTTGCCTCTTCCCTGATTGCTTCTCAGGGAGTTTTAGGATCATTTTTTTTTTTTTTACTTTTTTCTCTTTTTAGCATAGAACTTCTCAGCAATCAGAAAATCATGATGAGTACAGTAAAGTACACAAAGCAGAGCAGTGCAGCAGGAAGCGTCCACAGAGGAGGAGAGCAGAGCTGGGTTTGAAGCCAGCCCCCAGTCAGCTAGCGGCATGGCCCAGAAGGAGTACTTGAACTCCCTGGGGCTCAATATCTTATCATCTTAAATAGCTCATGAGATTGGCATGGCTAAATTGAATAATGTGCTGTTTTAGCTGCTTCAAAAAGCAGGCGTCCAAAAGGTTCATTAGGGAAAACACCTGCTAGGTAAAGTAGAAAGGGAGCAAAGGGAGGCGGGACAGCATCGGGTGGCAGCACCTCTGGCCCTGCAAAAAAAAAAAAAAAAAAAAAGAAAACCAGGTTGAGCGGAAATGTCCTGTTAGTAGTTATAGGTAAATCACACAAGGCCAATGGGAACCTCTGAAGCTTGTCACTTGGCAGAGAAATCTCCGTCTCTCAGAAACTAACACATTTTAGCATCCCCGCCATTCTTGGTCATTGGTTGGAGGTGCAACATCTATACAAACCTGGTGATGAATTTCAGAGCACAACAGCAGTGGCTGATTATGCTCTCTGCTGGAAAAGACCTGAGAGATGTGGTCTCAGAGTACCGCTGATAGCATATGGAAAGCTCTGGGCACGTTACATAGCATATAGAAGTCCTGTAATAAATGCATTCTCCCAGCCTGGCATGGCAATGCATGCTTATAGTATCAGACTGAGGCAGGAGGATCACAGATTTGCAGCCAGCCTCAGCAACTTAGTTTGGCCTTCCACAAATTAGTGAAACATCATTTTCAAAAGATAAAATAGAGCTGGGGGTGTATCTCAGAAGTAGAACAGCCCTGAGTTCAATGCCAGGAAGGAAGGAAGGGAAGAGAGCTTAATTGATTTTAACAATGTCTTTCCTAGTCTCTTAATCATAAGGAGATATATAGAAAATGTGTTCTTATATGTATAAACAATATGCCTTAAAGCTTATCAAAAAATTGCAACAGTAAACTCCTATAATAATTAATGGCATCATAGCTGTTTAATAAGTGCATGATTGTGGGTTGACATCTAGCTGAAAACAGTAGACATAAAATCTTTAAATAATAATAAATAAATTTTATTAAGATAGAAGAGGGCTGTGCTGTCATAGATTCTGCCCCATGAGGTTTGCTCATTGAACCATACACACAGAATGAAAACGTAAATGTTACCAAATATTTGCTACCAGTTGCTTCATAGCATCTTCCAGCTCAAAGCACTGCTAATCTTTACAAACCAGAAGCAGAGCCTGCATTAGATATTTTTCCCACATCTTCTTTAATAGTTCCTTAGTTTACTTCATACTTCGATTTTGCATGCCTGAGTCCAAGTATACACTCCTTTTCAACCAAATTGACTTATTCTTTCCCCTAGGAAATGGGGCCTTCTCTGAAATGTATGGATCCTCTCCTGCCAAGCAGAGAAAAGTCATCCTAGCTTAATCAGGTCAAGGCCCCTCCTTGCTAGGCCCAGAGGTTGCTCAGCAGTAGTCGGTACAGAGAGTGATTCTGGCTCCAACTGTCTGTTGCCATGGAGACATGCTAATTAGTGGATGATGAGAAAGCAGAGGAGTTCAGGGTCTAGAAAATCATGGGAAAGGAAGGGAAATGGATGGGAAAATATGGAGAAAGAGAAATGAGAAGATCTTGTAAAGCATATTATAGGGAATGATGTCCTGAGATAATAGGACCACAGTGAAGAAGTAGAAGAGGGTCATCAGGAGAGAATATCAATGACAAAGACTCAGAGGTCCTGAGTTAGATTAAATGAAGGGTGGAGACTGTAGTTGGAGAAAAGAAAAACTTTCAGTTGCTCCAAGTGTGAATTCACAGGGTCATAGAACAAGAAAGACTTGAATTTTAATGGTGTTAAAGAATTATTTCTTTTCTAAAGAGAAGAAAAAGTGAGATTCAAAGCCATAAAAATTGCAAATATTTGCATACATTTTTCTGCTTTAACTTGAATTTAAAATTGCCAGCCCATCATAATTTTCTGGGTGGAATGTCAATGTGCTAATTGGTGGTATTCCTGTTTAATTCCCTGAGCCAAATGTGCCCTTAGATTTTTATATCCAGACCTCCAATGAATAACAATATGAAAAAGAACATAGCCAACAATTTTAGGAGTTATGGTTTTAACAGATTGTATAGAGAGTAAGTGGTTTTCTTAAGGGCAGATGAATACTTATTTACCAAAAGCATTTTGAAAGCTTGATTAGCTGATAGCATTTGTCTTCTAAAGAAATCATGTCATATTATGTTAATATAAATGTTTTGTTTTATTTGTTACACATTACATATTTAGTATATATTATTGCTATATTATACTTGAGCTGTTAACATTTTTTTTTTTTTTTGGTGGTACTGGGGTTCCTGGAAGCCCTTCTTCCTCCGGGCTACACTCCCAGACCTATTTTATATTTTTGAAACAGGGTCTCTTACGCCAGCGCGGCTGGCTTCGAACCTGCGCGATCCTCCTGTCTCCGCCTCCCAAGCGTGGGGATTACAAGCGTGCGCCACCACGCCCGGCTGAGCTGTTAACATATTTTATCAGAGCTACTTCAGGAAAATATAAAGATATTGTTAATATACTAATAAGCAACCTACTGTGAAGACCAAGGTATTATATGCAGAATTAGCCCAGATATGAAGGAAGAAAATTGCCCAGTCATGTTATTCTGAGAAGAGTTACGGAGTTAGATGTTTCATATGGGAATTTCTCATCTGACCATGCAGGTGAATGAGTTCACAGTATTCCACAAGTCAGAAATTTCCCCCAACCTTGTATTTCCCTTTTCCAATTTACCCAGACTGTCTTCAAATACAGACTCCTCATCCTCCTTCAGATCAAAAACAAGTGCCATCTCTTCAGCAAAGGCCTCCCTCTGCCTCCTCCAGCAGTTAGCAGGGCCCTTCTTACCGCTCCTTTTGTATCTGTCCTATATACATATATATTAAAAAGCAAGCCTTCCTTGTCAGTGAATTTCCCCATATGCCAGAAGTGAATGTTCAAAACATTCAAGTACAAAACATTCCCCCAAAACATTTGGGCTCCTATCAATTGAACGACCATGGCTCTAAAAACAATTCCAGGTTCTAACTCCAGGGGGCGCCAGCCAGATGGAGCTACTGAGGAAGGAAGAACACTGACCCTCTCAGCCTGCTCACTCGTTTTCCATTACTCTGCTTTCTCTGAGGTCTCCTTATCATGGCATTAAAGATCACAGTGTCGATGACTATTACATTGAAAATGTTCTGTGAAAAACCACCATCTTGAGGGAAGGAATGCCATGACAAAACCAATGGCTCTTCTGGCATTACTGCCAGTCACACTTCTGAGTTAGCAAATATGCATAAGCAAGTACGCCAACGTCGATATACAAGCAATATACAATCCCTCTGTAGTGCAAAAATATCTTTCCCATCAACCCCGCCACAGTACTTGAACCTCTCAAAGCATCACTCACTGTAGGTAAAGAAAATGATGGCTCATGTTTACATAAAAAGTCATGGGAAGGGAGCCAGGAGAAAGCCCACCACGTGCTGTGTGCATGTATGTCAATATCACTACCAACTACATTATGATGCAAGAAACTAATACACAAATATAAGTATTTTTAAAAAATTATATTATCTCTCACTGTCTAAGAATCCCGAGTATGGGAAGCAGAGCAGGTTCTTTTGAAGAGGAAGAGATGGGATATAGAACCTTGGGAAAAAGGGAAGAGCCTAGTGGTGAGGTTTTAGTGGAAGATTCTAAGCAACCAGCACACAGCTTGAGAATACTAAGCAACTGAGCACCACTAGGTCAGGGTAGATGAAAGGAAGGGAGCTGAGAAAGAAAAATGGAAAGAGCTAAATACAAATTCACGCATCACACAGTTTGGACTTAGGACAAGTAAGATGCAAGTCAAAACGAGGTCAGCTTGCTCCAGGCCGTTGCACATGAAAACATGGCATGGTCCTTTGAACATGTGTGCCTTGCAGTGCCACACACCAGGCATTTCCTGTTAGCAATAGAGATGGAAAAATATAACTGTCAATGTGCAGTGGTGTGTGTGTGTGTGTGTGTGTGTGTGTGTGTGTGTGTGTGTGCGCCCACTCAGGTGACAAACTGGGGAATCCTTACATTTCCCACAGAAATACAAATCAGGAAGTCTTCCTACAAAATACATTAAATACTACTAAATTATTAAATTTAAACAAAATCAATTGAATATCACTAAATTTCATTGTAGTGCATTTAGTTTGTTTCACATCTAGACTCTTCCCACTGACTTTGGTAAGACATTTTGGAGGTATATTTGGTCACTAATGCACGCTTCTAAATAAGAGAACATAAGAGCTCAGAGTTAGTACATAATGTGAAAGCTTAAAAACCTACATTATCATTTTCACAATGGTTTCGTTTCTACATGTGTCAAGCAGCACATTCTTAGTACTGGGAAATGAAGAGATCTACTTACAAAAACACCTAAGTATGGCATGTTATTTCTTTAATGCCACATAAAGTTTTTTTTTTTTTTTTGTGGGTTTAGGGCTGGAATCCAGGGGCATTTGACCTCTGAGCTACACCCCCTGCCTTATTTTTTTATTCTTTATTTTGAAACAGGGTCTCACTAAGTTGCACAGGGCCTCACTAAGTAGCTGAGGCTGTCCGCAAACCACGATCTTCCTGTCTCGGCCTCTCAAATGCTGGGATTACAAGTGTGTCCCACCATGCCAGGCCACACAAAGTATTTTTGCAAATTTTCAAAAGATGCCAGGTGTGGTGGTGCACGCTTGTAATCCCTGTGCTTGGGAGATGGAGACAGGAGGATCACGCAGGTTTGAAGCCAGCCGCGCTGGCTTAAGAGACCCTGTTTCCAAATAAAAATATATATTAAAAAAAAATAGGTGTCTGGAGTGTAGCCCAGAGGTAGAAGGGTTTCCAGGAACCCCAGTACCACCAAAAAAAAAAAATATTTTTTTCAAAAGACTCCTTTTCTCAGACTGACAAAGCACTTGTATTTAAGAGGTAGCATCTATTTTTTCCAGGTACATTAATGATATATCACTAATATTATTTTATCTTATCATCACAAGTAGATTTAGTTAGTGAACATATTTTAGCCTGTGTTTGGAACTTAATTATAATTTACTTAGCTATCACAGAAATTATAATTTGGGAAGTATCCGAGAGTATAAAGAAGTGACTGAACCTGTGAATAGAACGTGGGCACCTAGTTAGTTTATCTCCCTCATCTCTCTGGTCTAAGCAGCTGCAATCCTGAATTCCTCCATTTCAAATGGACCCCGCTTCATCTTAGACTTCTGCTGTCCACCCACCGTCTGCAGCCCTGATGGGATGCTGATGCTGCTGGCCGTGTATCCACCCTCGCCACGCTCAGTGGTGTCTAGAATTCCTCCAGGCTTTTCCCTACTCTTTTATTTTATTTTATTTTTAGTTTTGATGTTGTGTTTTGAATTACACAAATATTACATTGCAAAAAAATAAAATATTGCCAACCTTCCATCACATCAAAAGGTGGGATGCCCCTCCAGAGTACCCTATTGAAAGAAGAGAGGGAATCCAATGAAGAGTGTCAAAGTGCCGAACTCTAAGCTGGAAAGTCAGCGTGTGTGTATTTTTTTTAATGCACACACTCAGGTGACAAAAAGGAAACATAGATCAGAAATGAGCAGAAGATAACGGTGGTTAATATACTAGTAGTAAGTGAATAGTGTGTCGCCATAATTCTTACAGCACAATTTGAATATTAAGGTGCCCAAAAATAGGCTCAGTTCAAGTCAGACCTTTATCAAGAAGCACTGAGTCTGTAAAAGAGAAAAGAATTATTCAAGGCAGATTCAGGACTCCTACAGCAAAGTGATTAAAATGCTGAGGCAGGCTGGAGGGAGATTTGTTTACTGTCTGCAGGAGTGAGCAGGGCCTGCCACCACTCCAGTCCAAGGGTGGTGGGAGAACTCAACAGAAGCACAAAGCATTGGGTTCAAACCCAAGGAAACATTTTCTGGCTGTGGGTATTATTGAATAATTGATTCAAACAATGAATTGGGTAAGGATTCACTTTTGGAGGTCTTTAACAATTAGATAGGTTTTCATCTCTCTAAGAAAGGAATGGGCAAGATGGTTTCTCTAATTTCTCTAGTTTGGCCAAATATTTATTGTCTGTGATTCTCTACTGATTTATCAACTTGGAGAAAAGCAATTTTTCTCCCATAGAGCTGATATTTAAACATCATGTACCCAAGACCATGTCTTAGACTTGCTGCAGGGGTTCTTCAATTGAAAGGCACCACAATATTTAAATAACATTGTTAGCAATTCAAAAGCAAATTTTTAATTTGGTCAGAACTTATTTGCAAGAACTTAAAAGTTTGTGATGAACTAGGAAAATATTTACTTTTCTAAAGAAAACCAGTCAAAGCCAAGGTGTTGTTCTAGTTCTAAGGATAATATTAAATTCCCTGAGTTCTGCTGAGTCAATATAAACCAGTGAAGTGATTTTGTAATGGCATAAACAGGACATAGCTGAAAAATAAAAGAGAAACAATTATATAGCATGACACAGCCTTTTGTTGAGATTTTTAAAAAATCTTTTGCCCATTTTCAAGGATAAATGCCTCAAGAAGATGTACCCCATTACCTCTGACCCCTCCCCAACATCTCTATTAACACTTCTACTGTGGGAATTTCTTTTCTTCAAAAGGGGTAAAAACAGAATTTAAATAGTTCATTGGGATCTCTCTAAAAGACACTATTTTTTTCCCTTTTCAAAGTGAAAACAAATTAATTTTTGATGTTCTGGAATTTTTTGAAGCTGAACATTTTTTTAACGAGATTAGGATGTGAAAATAGGTTTAAAAGAAAAAATATCTGATTCTACAAAGAAAAACTTTTGTTCCTGGAAGATGGAAATCAGATTACCTTTAGAACCACTATAAAAACAAAACAAAATGTTCAAGAGAAAAGTACAACAGAATTAGAAATAGCACAAAAAAAGAAAAAGAAAATTTCGAACATTATTGCAAGTAGTGGGCTTGATGTTTCCATTTGCTTAATGAGGAATGCGAAAATATACTTAATATTTTACATGGAAATATGAGAACTTAGATAAACATTGACAGTTTTATAGTAATCCCTTGGTAAATGTTACTCTTAAAAAGTGGTTCTAAGAATCTGACTGTTAAGCATTCTCTAGAGGTAACTATCTTGCATTTCTTTAATACTTCAAACTTATTCCACCAATATCAAATAAAGATTAATAAACAAGGCTATTCCACCAATGCCAAAAAGAATGTTAGTTTTTTCCAATGCTAACATAATAAAGATACCAATTACCTGGTATATTTTCTCTTATGTATCTCAATAGTTTGATTGATACAAATAATAGAATGGAAATAAATACATAATATTTCATCAAAGACAAACTACTTACACAAATATATTGTACAGTTAGGTTTTTTTAGGTAAGAATTTTATCTATAGCTGTGTCTATAGAGACAAAATAACAGTGTATAAGACATATAACTAAATTATTCAATCTTCTAAATTACTGTCACTTCTATTTTTAAGTGGGTCTTATATACTTTTATAGTTTAGCCTAGCACATTTACATGTAGTTGGTGTGATTTGCTTGCAAAGAAGGTGCTATTCTTCATCTGCAAGGTCTCTCCAGTTTTCTTGGCTTGTCAAATTCAGATGGATCCCCAAAATTTAAAACTTTTGCTGGGTGTGGTGGCACATACTTGTAATCCCCGCGCTTGAGAGGTGGAGACAGGAGGATCGTGCAGGTTCAAAGCCAGTCTCGCTGGCTTAGGAGACCCTGTTTCCAAATAAAAATATAAAATAGGGCTGGGAGTGTAGCCCAGAGGTAGAAGGGTTTCCAGGAACCCTAGTACCACCAAAAAAAAAAATTAAAACTTTTGCTGTTTGAAAAACTACAAAATGGTAATAATGACTATAATAGAAAAAAGTATTTGCAAAACTTATGTCTGACAAAGGACTTACATCCAAAAAATAAAAGATTTTGACAACTTGATAATAAGAAGACATACTGCCCAAGCTTTTTAAGTAGAAAAATATTTTAACAATTTACTAAACAAGATATACAGCTGGTAAATTAAGCACATGAAAAAGATGCTTGCTATTTCTGATGAATAGAAAAATGCAAATTAAAGCCACAAAGAGATACTATCATATCCTAACCAGAATGACAAAATTTTTAAACTGATAATACCAAGTACTAATGAGAACACAGAACAACTGAAACTTTCATCTACTGCTTCTGAAATGTGAAGTGTTTCAATCACATCACAGAATAGTTTGGCAGTCTTATAAAGTGAAACATACAATTACCATGTGACCTATCAATTCCATTTGTAGTTTTTTTGTGTGTGTTTTTTGTTTTGTTTTGTTTTGTTTTGTTTTGTTTTTGTAGTACTGGGAATGGAACCTAGGGGCATTGTACCTCTGAGCTATACTCCTAGTCCTATTTTTAGTCTTATTTATTTATTTATTTATTTATTTATTTATTTATTTTTGGTACTGGGGTTCCTGGAAGCCCTTCTACCTCCGGACTATGTTCCCAGACCTATTTTTTATATATATTTAATTTGGAAACAGGGTCTCCTAAGCCAGCGTGGCTGGCTTCAACCTGTGCAATCCTCCTGTCTCTACCTCCCAAGCGCGGGGATTACAAGCGTGCGCTACCACGGCCGGCGCTATTTATTTATTTATTTATTTTGAAACAGGGTTTCACTGAGTTGTGAAGGGCCTTGCTAAGTAACTGAGGCTTTGGAAAGCACAATCCTCCGATCTTTGCCTCTCAAATGCTAGAATTATAAGCATGCACCACCATGCCTGGCTATGGGTATTTTTTCCAAGAGAAATGAAAAAAAATATGTTCAAGCAAAGACCTGTAAACAAAATTTTATAGTAGCCTCTTTCATAATTGTTAGAAGCTAGAAATGATACAAATGTCCATGAGCTAGTGACTGGATTGACAGATAATGAAAACGAAACAATGGAATATTACTCAGAAAACGCTAAAGCACAAACTATTGATATATGCAAGGATATGCTTGACTCTTTAGAGCGAGAGCCAAGTGAAAGAAGTCAGACCCTAAAACCACATGTGATTCTATCTGCATGACATTCTGCAAAAGACAAAATAGCAAGGAGAGAGTGACCAGATGGGTAAGTAGCTGGGTGGTTATTAGACTGACCACTTGGGAAGCATGGGAGAACCAGTGATTAAATGCTCTGTGTCTAAGCCATGATGAAAGCTACATGACTGTGTACTTTTTTCAAAATTTAAAAAGTTATCAAAAGTTAGTAATTTTTACTTTATGTAAATTATACCTCAACAGGCCCGACTTTCACTAAAAGGATATATGTGTGAGAGTGGGTGTATACCCTTGTGTTTATACACACAAACACACACACACACACACACACACACACACACACACACACACACACAGTGGAGTTAAGCAGCCTGCCTTCTTCTCTTCTATATGACGAGAACAGGAAGGAGGGGTTAGATCATGACCACAGTGTATTCCCTTTCACTGGATAAATCTAAGCCATTAGAGCATCTTACAAACAGCAGCCGTCATCCATAACCACCATGAATCAGCGCTGCCCCACTGCCCGTCAGGGGAACCCAGCTTTTCACGTCTGATTTTACTTGACTTTTTGCTTTATTTTTTACGTGTCAGATTGTCAAGTGGGTGATTCAACTGCCCTAACATGTTTCCCGCACCCTTTACAGGATCTTCAACTTAACTGGTGTCATTTATAGAAGGGAAATAATGGGAATGTTATAGGCAAATTGCTGTGCACAGAGCATGGTAAAGCTTTTACTTAAATGGATCCTACCCACAAAATTAGGAGCCCAAACATTGCCACTGCAGTCCCTCGCACTGACGGCTGCGGAAGAAAACATTATTGGGAGGATTCATTTTCACCTTGCTGTAGACCTTTTGCTGTAACTCCTTATATAAAAATCTCTTTTTCCCCCCCTTGACCATTAATACTGATAATTATGTCTGTATTTCTTAAGAATATTATGAGTTGCCATTTCTGCATAGTAGCAGATTGAATTTATTCACCTTACGGATATATTATTATCACAGATAATAACTGCAGCATGATAATTATCATTAATTATTCATTTGGATTAAGAGGCAAATAGGCTTGTGTTCAAGGGTCTTCCAGAGCACTGTTCATTGTTCCTGAGCCCTGTGAGCCACTGTGACTAATTCACACTCTTTTCTGAGCCACTGTTGACATCTGACGGGTCCCATATGTATTTATTTGAAAATATAATAAAAGGAGAGTGCACCAGCTCAGGATGGAGTCACTAAAACAGACATATGGTTTCTTCCTGGCCCCTTAAGTGAGGGTATGCAGTTGCCTGTGAGAGCCAGGCCACTGAGAGCATTGCTTCGGGAGATGTGTGTGTATTTCCTTTCTATGCAGCCTGGACTCACAGTATTTAAGCTCAGATAAGCTTGTATATTTACATAATAGCTTTTTGCAAAAATAAGAATGTGTAAATGATATACTTTATCCTTCACTGCACAAAGTGTTTCAGCAGGACTGTTTGTGCTTCTGTTTGAAGCTAACTTAAGTTTAATATGCAGAAAGACCCTCTGCCAAGTTTAGAAAATTTGTAGAAAAAAATCAAGAAAAAAAGGAGAGATAGAAAAAGAAGATGTATTTTTTTTTTTTTTTTGCAGTACTGGGGATGGAACCCAGTGGCATTCTACCTCCAAGCTATACCCCCAGCCCTATTTTTTATTCTTTATTTTGAAACAGGGTCTCACTGAGTTTCAAAGGACCTCACTAAGTAGCTGAGGCTGTCCACAAACCACGGTCCTCCTATCTCAGCCCCTGAATGCTGGAATTACAAGTGTGCGCCACCACGCCCGGCTCGGGATAATGTATCTTATACAAGTGTTTTGCAGTGTGTTTTGTTTTGTTTTGTTTTGTTTTAGCTGACATACACCAAATGAACATAGGAACTGTTTTTGTTTTTTCTCTTGGCCTTAGTCCTTATTTTTTCTCTTTGTAATCTGTCGTGCGTTTTTATACTCTAGATGTAAAATGGCAGTTTGAAATCTATGCTAATTAGAGCTAATATTGAAGATATGCAATCAGTGTCTTTACCATGGACAGAACTTCATTTTGAAAAGACTACAGGGGTTCTTTCTTTCCTCCCTCTCTCCCTTCCTTCTTCCTTCCAGCCAGCCGTCCTTCCTTTCTTCCTTCCTTCTTTCCTCCCTCCTTCCCTCTTTTCTTTCCTCCTTCCTTCATTCCTTTCTCTTTCTCTTTATTGCTGACACGAAAAGGAGTAATACTACTGAACGTTGCTTTTTAGAGTTTCATGCTTATATTTGTCAGTATCTTCCTTGTCATCATTTGTTTTGCCTTCTTAACATCCCCCTGAGGTGCTAGGGGCACCTAGCATAATCCCCATTTTAGATAGGAAATCAAACAGAAGACTAAGTCATATTTGCCGAGGAGCGCACAGCAGTGGGACTAAGCCGGCCCCGTGTTTCCTGACTCTCAGTGTCTCTTTCCCCACCCCTTCGAGCACAGCTCTGAACAGTTTAAAGTGCATAATGAAGAAATACAGGAAAGAACTTGGAAAACTCAATCAGAAGTAACTGTACTGAATCTCAGACCAAGAAGGCACCTCAGGAGTGAGGCTCTGAGACTCCTGGGGTGACTACATGCAGTTTTTTAAAATGTTTATTGTGGTACTTTAAAAATGTGGTATTTTAAAAGTGTTTTATTGTGTCTGACTTGAGATCTATCTTCTTAACACATTTTTAAGCGTACCGTATAGTATTGTAGGCACAGTGGATAGTGGAGAGTAGATTTCTGGAACTTATCTTGCATAGCTGAAATTTTCTTTGTATGTGTGGTCCTGGGAATTGAACGCAGAGGCATTCGACCTTTGAGCTACACCCCCAACCCAATTTTATTTCTTATTTGGAAACAGGGCCTCACTAGGTTGATGTGAGTCTCACTACTTGCTGAGGCTGTCCTCAAACCTGAAATCCTCCTGTCTCAGCTCCCCAAGTACTATGGGATTAGCAACAGGCTCCAAGTAACCACTGGAGCTCATTCTAGTCTGCTGGGCCACCAGCAGACTCTGTGGTAAACGGCGGACCCATGCTGTCATAATGCAAACTTTATTTTTAGTAGAAATTTTATTTTTAATCCATCATATTTATACTAATAACAATAGCACGTAATGAACACTTACGACATACCAATAACTACACTAAAAATTTACATAATTATCTGCAGAGCAAATGGATGCCAAGTAGGTTTCGCTTACCAAGAAGGGATAGGACTCAGGGACATTCTACATCTAAGCTATATACCCCCAGTCCTTTTTTATTTTTTATTTTGAAACGGGGGGGGGTCTCACGAGGTTACTGAGAGTCTTGCTAAGTTGCTGAGGCTATTCTCAAACCTTTGATTTTTCTGTCTCAGCCTCCCAAATACTGTGATTGCAGGTGTGTGCCAGCGCTGGCTAGGAATAAGGCTTAATGTATGAGAAATTAGTTTGTCTGGCAATTAACAAAGTAGGGGAATGCCTCTAAGACGCTTCTTCTTGGGGATTTAAACTTTAAGTTTTCTACTGGTTTATTAACTATAGTCCCAGGCTCTATTCCAAAACCAGAGATATAGATCTGAGTAGCATAAAACCCTTGAACCTTGAACAGGACACATTTTACTTATAGACAAATACTTCATAGTAGTGAAAAGTGCCATGCAGAATAATAATTTAAAGCTGTAAAAAGGTAGGTGACATTGTGGGTAACTCCTGGAGTTAGGGTGCTCAGGGGAGGCCCTGTGAGCAGAAGTGAGGAGAGGGAAAAGGTGAATGAGGCACAGACAGTGCAGGTAGAGGCGGAGGGCCAGCAAGTGCAGATATTCATGAGTGCATGTTTAAAAGAAGAAGAAGAATCAGAACCCACAAAGCATCTCCCACCGATAAAAAATGTTCTTGCCGACTGTATTTAATTTGTTGTCAGTATCTTTAATTTTTCTCTGAACATTTTTTCTCTCTTGCTCTGAATATGATTCTCTTCTGGCTGAGTGTCTTTGATCTGATTGTTTATGTATTTCTTTTGGGGCCATGTTATGTTGACATTTCTGTCAACCCCCTAAAATCAGATTCTAAAAATGGAATATTCTTCTAATAGTCATGATCACTTGAATATAAAATAACCTGGCACCATGAAAAAAGAAAAAAAAAAGAAAGAAAAGAAACCGAGTAGTGAATTACAGATGCTTTACAATTGAATTACAGTAAGTTTTATGGATCGGAGGAAGAGGCCAAATTACATGAATTGTCTCTCCTGATGTTTTCCCTTTTTCTGAAAGGAAAGCTGACTTTAAATCGATCAGACTTTTTTTAATGATTAAGTGCCAGCGTGTGTGTGTGTGTGTGTGTGTGTGTGTGTGTGTGTGTGCCGCGCAATACATGTGCATGTATTATTGGGGGTTGAACCCCAAACCTATTTTAATTTTGACTTTTTATTTTGAAACAGGGTCTTGCTAAATTGCTGAGACCATCCTCAAACCTGTGATCCTCCTGTCTCAGCCTCCTAGGTACTAGGATTATAGGTGTGTGCCACTGTGCCCAGCTGAGAACCAGCATTTCTTGAAAGCCCACATTGTGCAAGGACCCCCACTAGGTGCTTTGCCTGTCATTTCTCACTCTCACAGTGGCCTGCTGCAAGAGATCTTTGCCCCCATCTTCAGAGACTGAGGCTCAGGCAGAATACCTGTCCCGAGGTTGTCCAGCCATGTTCTCCATACTCCACCGACTGTGTTCTTGTTTTTGGTGGTGGTGGTGTGTGTGTGTGGGGGGGGGGGGGGGGTCCTGGAAACCCTTCCACCTCCGGGCTATACTCCCAGACCTATTTTATATTTTTATTTGGAAACAGGGTCTCTTAAGCCAGCGCAGCTGGCTTGGAACCAGCGCGATCCTCCTGTCTCCGCCTCCCAAGCACGGGGATTACAAGCGTGTGCCACCACACCTGGCCTATTCTTTGTGTGCGTGTGTGTGCGTGTGTGTGTGTGTGCTGGGGATGGAATTCAGGACATTCTACCTCCAAGCTACACCCCGCAGCCCTATTTTTTTTATCTTTTTTTTTTTTTTTTTTTTTGGTGGTACTGGGGTTCCTGGAAGCCCTCCTTCCTCCGGGCTACACTCCCAGACCTATTTTATATTTTTGAAACAGGGTCTCTTACACCAGCACGGCTGGCTTCGAACCTGCGCGATCCTCCTGTCTCCGCCTCCCAAGCGCGGGGATTACAAGCGTGCGCCACCACACCCGGCTTTAATCTTTATTTTGAAACAGGGTCTCACTGAGTTGCAAAGGGCCTCACTAAGTAGTAGCTGAGTCTGTCTCTGAACCATGATCCTCCTGTCTCAGCCTCCCAAATGCTGGGATTACAATTGATTGCCACCATGCCCAGCTTTGGAAATGCATATTCAAATAAGCCACTGAATAATAATTTTTACCTTGTTTTACGCAATCTTCCTGTAGCAGAAGAACACTGCCGCCTATTGCTTTTCGTGTTATGGCACTCAATGGGCCAAATGATAAAAGACAGAAAGTGCTGTCAGACAGAAGGCACCGGGCTAAGAGTCTGAAATGTGCCACTGGATGAGAGCTGGGGCTCCAGTTCCAACGTCAGTCCAGCACTGAGAATTCTGGAACCTCAGCTTGAGCCCCGAAAACCAACACAGGCTTTAGCTTCCTGCCCTAACAGAAGTGATGAAGAGGCTCTGAAATGTCTGTCTCACTGTACAGTTCTCAAACTTTATTGAAACTGTTAGTTTAGTAACTGTAATTTAGTTCCCTAATCTAAATTGCCAAATAGAACACACTAAGCGTACTTTTTTTGCCTTGCTTTGGAAAAGATAGAATCATTATGAATATAAATGGTTTCTTTTTCCTTCATGTAAAAAAGAAAAAGACATTCTCTACATATAAGTCAAAAAGAGTATAAGGGAGAAACAGATGCAGTGTAATAATGATAAGAAACCATAATATCTGCGTGGAGGTAGATATCAAATTACCACTCAGTACTCCAACGGGGAGAAAGTTAGTAGGCAATTAGCCACAGCGAATGCCAAGCAGAAGGATAATTTGTAAGACAACAATAAATGTAATCTGTGCCCGATGAGACAGAAAGAAAGAACAAGCAGAAACACCAATAAAGCAAGCAAAGCAGCCACAGGAAGGACCACGTTTACACACTGAGAAAACAGCAGATTTTCCCCATCCCTCATTATAACTCCCAGCCTTCTCCATCCTCAGCTTGTTTTGGGCAATGGCCACATTTAGGAAATTATAGGAGCAATAAGCCACAGGACATGAAATGGCTTGCTTTCTGCAAACTGAACACCACCAGTACCCATGCACCGGGAAAGAAAACTGTTCTGGGGAAAAAAAAGGGGTGGGGGGATAGGAAGCAATGATCCAGCCCTCAAAAAATCACAGAAAAAATAATTATGCAATCGTGATGAAGGGCCGAAGGGATGTGAATCACACTGCTCATACACGAGAAGTAATTATGGTAAAGGATTTCTAAAATCAGGCCATGCAATGGTTGGAAGAGCATCTAATATATGACCTCTTCTTCAGTATTTATTGGATTCAAAGCATTCTAGACCAATTATGAGGTCTTCATTTCAATAGTCTTTAGAGAGATTTTGTCATTTCCTCCATAATCTATTAATTATTCATTATTCAGTCAAGTTTTTTACACATGTGTAGATGCAACTTATTCATTTGTGTCACATATACAATGGGTGAAGATGAAGGCTACAAATAGTAATACCTGTAAATAATTCTTTAGTAATTTAAGAAATTCTTAAATGTAAATAACGCTCATAGCCCTATAAAATGAATACTATTGTTTTATTTTTTATTTTTGTTAATTTTTTGTGGTACTTGAGATTGAGCCCAGAGCCGTTCTACCACCAAGCTACACTCCCATACTTATTTTATCTTTTTTTGAAACAGAGTCTCACTAGGTTGATAAGAGTCTCATTACTTGTTGAGGTTGTCTTTGAACCTGCAATCCTACTGTCTCAGCCTCCCAAGAACTATAGGCATGTGCTATCACAAACAGCTTGAATACTATTATATATGTTGTATGTGTTACTGGGGATTAAAGATAGGGCATTCTACCTGTGAGCTATACCCCCAACCCTATTTTAGATTTTATTTGGAAACAGGGTTTCACTAAGTTTCTGAGGCCCTTGCCAACTTCCTAAGGCAAACCTGTGATCCTGCTGTCTCAGCCTACCAAGCACTGGGATTACTGGTGAGCACCACCAAATCCATCTTATTCATACCATATATATGAAAAACTGACCCTTAAAACTGTCTTGCTCAAAGTGAAGCTGGAGTTAACCCAGATCTGTCCGATTACTAAGGCTGAGCTCTTAACGATAGAAAAGAACAATATAAGTTATAGTTTAGAAGAGCATTCTGGAAAAATAAGAGGATGCAGAATCAGACTAAGTTAGCATCCTGCTTCTGTTCATTCATATCTCCTATTTAAAATCAGTCAACAAGCTGGGCGTGGTGATGCACGCTTGTAATCCCAGCATCCAGGAGGTGGAGACTGGAGGATCACAGTTCGCGGACAACTCCTTGCAACTCAGTAAGACCTTGTTTCAAAAATAAAGAATAAAAAATTAGGGCGGGGGGGGGGTGTCTCTCAGAAGTAGAATGCCCCTGGGTTCTATCCCCAGTACCACAAAATAAAATAAAATAAAATAAAATAATCAGTCAATACCTTGAACAGGCATGGTGGCACATACCCACAACCCCAGAACTTGAGAGGCTGATACAAGAGGGTCACTGGGGGTGTATTTTGGGGGTAGAATTCCCTGGGTTCAGTCCTCAGCACCGCCACAAAAAATTGGTAAAATCAGTCAACAGCTTAAGTCACTTAATTCTCACATTAACCCTAAGAGGGAAAGAGGATAGTGGTGAAGTTGAAGAGAATGGCTGGTGGGGCCGACCATGATGGTGAGGAGGAGGAGGAGACAATGGGATGATGATAACAATAGCATCCATTTCCCAGATGAGGAAAAAGGAGAAGCTAAGCGGCCTGCTCAGAGACACGTGACAAAACTGAAATCCAAGTTAATCTAAGGACGTCCTGTGATTTCAGCCACCCTACTGAAAGCCTAGAACATTCTTTTCCCTATCTAGGTATTACCTTTACAATTCAGCCATACTGCTTCCTATTATCATACAGTCCATTTCCCACACTTATCCTGACAGATTCTTTGGGTCATGCGTCTGAGTACCAGGAGTGAGGTCCCCTGATCAGGCCTCCCAAAGCTGCAATAGAGGTATTAGCTGGTTTCTTTTCCTTTCCAGAGCTCACGTGGTGGCAGGATTCTTGTGGTTGTACAACTGAGGTTTCTGCTTTCTTGTTGGCTGTCAGGGATCTCTCTTAGCTTCTAAAGCCCCCACAATCTTTTGCTAGGTGATTCACGCACAGTCTCACAGAATAGTCACTTAATTAAAGCCAGGAGGCAAATCCGAGTTTTATTTATTTATCCATTTATTTGTTTATTTATGTGTGTGTGTGGTACTAGGGGTTGAATCCAGAGCCAGTCTACCTCTGAACTACACCCCAGCCCTATTTTTATTATTTATTTTGAAACAGAGTCTCACTAGAATGTTGAGGGCCTGGCTAAATTGCTGAGGCTGGCTGTGAACCTGCAGTTCTCCAGTCTTGACCTCCCAAGTACTGGGATTATAGGAGTGCTCAGCCTCTTGGACTTCTAATCTCTTTCAGTGAGCTCATCTGATTAGGTCAGGCCCATGCGAGACAACCTCTCATTTGGTTAACCAAAATAAACTGATGAGAAGCCTTAATTAACATATGTAAAATCTCTACGCCTTTGTTATATACTGTAGTCCAATCACAGGAGTGATAGCATGACACCTTTGTCACATTTTATGGGTAGAAGCAAGTTTTAGATCGTACCACACTCAAGGGGAGGAAACATATGCAAACTTTACTCAGTAGAGCTATCTTAGAATTATGCACGCCACATCAGTTTTAGCATCATGGTCTTTAGGATTCGCTTCCTGGTCTCTACAACTGAACACCTCCTACTCCCATATCCTTTCCTGAACCTAGTCATTACAGAATTTATCCCACTGTATTGTGATGTCTTATTCCCCATTTGATGTTAAAATTCTTCCAGCCAGAGATTTTATCTTGTTACTTGTTACTACAGTATCCCCAACATCCTTTTCAGTCCCTGGAATGAAATAAATTGGAGAAATTGTTATTCAAATAATATTACCTCAGAATATTAGTACTTATCAATAAGTTTTAGATATCATATAAGTCTTGGGTTTTTTTCTACCCAGTTCTCATGTTTAGCCAGTATTTTCAGAAGATATATGTAACAACCAAAATATCTACATTATATTAACAAATAATATTCCTCACATCGCCACTAACAGCCTATTTCTGATTCTTATAACTTTATACCATTTTCTGATTTAAATACTCTCACACTTACAATATAAATTTATCTTCTGTCTTCACAGTGCATTACTCAGAAAGCAAAAACTTCAGGTTAAATCCATCCGCATTACACAAATGGATAAAAAAAATAGATTTACCTGCCATGAGGCAAGGCCACTACTGGGGCCTCCAAGGCCGAGATCAGAGCCTGCCGAGGGGTTAGGCTGGTGCTGGGGCCAGCAAAGCCGGGATTTGAGCCTGCCGTGAGGCAAGGCCAGTGCTGGGGCCTCCGAGACCAGGATAAGAGCCTGCCGAGGGGTTAGGCCGGTGCCAGGGCCAATGGCCGGCATCGGAGCCTGCTGTGAGGCAAGGCCGCTGCTGGGGCCTCCGAGGCTGGGATCAGAGCCTGCAAAGGGGTTAGGCCAATACTGGGGCCAGCAGCCAGCAGTGGAGCCCACCACGAGGCAAAGCCAGTGCTGGGGCCTCCGAGGCTGGGATAAGAGCCTGCCGAGGGGTTAGGCCGGTGCTGGGGCCAAAGGTCAGCATCGGAGCCTGCCGTGAGGCAAGGCCACTACTGAGGCCTCCGAGGCCGGGATTGGACCCTGCCTAGGGGTTAGACCAGTGCTGGGGGCCAGCGAGGCCAGCATCGGAGCCTGCCATGAGGCAAGGCTGGTGCTGGGGCCTCCGAGGCTGGGATAGGAGCCTGCTGAGGGGCTAGGCTGGTGCTGGGGCCAGTGAGGCTGGCATCGGAGCCTGCCATGAGGCAAGGCCAGTGCTGGGGCCTCCGAGGCCGGGATAAGAGCCTGCCGAGGGGTTAGGCCGGTGCTGGGGCCATCGAGGCAAGGCCGGTGCTGAGGCCTCCAAGGCCAGGATAAGAGCCAACCAAGGGATTAGGCCAGTGCCGGGGCCAGCAGCCAGCATCAGAGTTTGCCGTGAGGCAAGGCCAGTGCTGGGGCCTCCAAGGCCAGGATAAGAGCCAGCCAAGGGGTTAGGCCGGTGCCGGGACCAGCAGCCGGCATTGGAGCCATCCGTGAGGCAAGGCTGCTACTGAGGCCTCCAAGGCCAGAGCGGAGCCTGCCGAGGGGTTAGACCGGGGTTGGGGCCAACGAGGCCATCATCGGAGACTGCCGTGAGGCAAGGCCGGTGCTGGGGCCTCCAAGGCCGGGATTGGAGACTGCCGAGAGGTTAGGCTGGTGCTGGGGCCAGCAAGGCCAGGATCGGAGCTCACCATGAGGCAAGGCTGGTGCTAGGGCCTCCGAGGCCAGGATTGGAGCCTGCTGAGGGGTTAGGCTGATGCTGATGCTGGGGCCAACGGCCAGCATTGGAGCCTGACAGGAGGCAAGGCCGCTACTGGGGCCTCCGAGGCTGGGATTGGAGCCTGCTGAGGGGTTAGGCCGGTGCTGGGGCCAGTGAGGCTGGGATCGGAGCCTGCCGAGGGGTTAGGCTGGTGCCGGGCCCAATGGCAGGCATCAAAGCCTGCCGTGAAGCAAGGCCACTACTGCGGCCTTCAAGGCCGGGATCGGAGCCAGCTGAGGGGTTAGGCTGGTGTCAGGGCCAGTGAAACCAGAATCGGGGCCTCCCATGAGGCAAGGCCTCTGCTTGAGCCAGCGAGGTCTGGATCAGTCCACCGGATAGCCAGGCCACTACTGAGGCCGTCAAGAGTGGGATCGGTACTTGCAACGCAGCATGCACAGAGAAATATCGCAGAAAATATAAATCAGATGCTTCCCCTAATCAGCAATAACTAGGAGGAAAGGGGCAACAGGAAGAGGTTGAGCTATAGAAAGGGCCCTATAGTGAAGCAACTAATGTGACCAATCAGAGGGTATGGAATAGCGGAGGACGGAGCCTCTTTAAAACGCAGGAGGTACATAAACAAATG
Organism: Muscardinus avellanarius; assembly: GCF_963383645.1. Taxonomy (NCBI): domain Eukaryota; kingdom Metazoa; phylum Chordata; class Mammalia; order Rodentia; family Gliridae; genus Muscardinus; species Muscardinus avellanarius. The sequence goes on from NC_137787.1 coordinate 172,654,250, forward strand.
TATCAAAGTTTATCACCTAACAAGCATGGGATGGAGGGAGGGGGAGGGAATGGGATGGGGGCTGGATGAGGGCTAATTGGATGATGTGTGCTTGTATATCCTCTCAAGTCTTGTACTCCAATGTGATTGATATATGACTACAATGCACCAATTAAAAATAAATTTTAAAAAATTTACAATGAGAAAAATAAAATAGAATATCTTATAACAAAGTAGAGAGTGAAGTTGAGGCAATAGAAAATATATCCATAGGGGGAAAAATATTTTAAAGTCTCAAGCCATCACTCCACTATGGCTCATTCTTTCTAGACAAGCAATTCCACACTACAAGAGAAACTGTAAATGTCCATGTGTTGTTCACTTAAAAATCCACAATGCCAGCAGGGCACAGTAACGTATGCCTGTAGTCCCTTTACTAGGGAGGCTAACACAGGAGAATCACGGGTTCAAGGCCAGGGTTGCAGTAACTTATTGAGACCCTGTTTCAAAATAAAAACTAAAGTAAGACTGGAGATATAGCTTAGAGGTAAAGTCCCCTGGGTTCAAATGTAGTACCATTTAAAAAAATTCACAATGCTATATATCTGCATTCTTGGAAAATTTAAATTCCCTAATATTGCCCTGGAAAATATTTGAAATTTAACTTTTTCACAAGTAGAGGCACAGGATCACTTGTTTTTTTTTTTTTTTTTAGTTTATATCTAAAACTCCCGGTAGTTTAAACTATTTCTTTTATTCTTTATGCATATTAAGTACCACAATGTGGGAAAACATTTTAAGAATCCTTTGCTTTGCCCTGGGTGCATTTATCACTGGGATAACCACAAAATGTTCCCACTCTGTCATTATTAAGGGCTGAGAAAGACATGCTTGGAATTTGGAAGACTTTCAAACAGTTGCCTATAGCAGTCTTTTTAAGAAGGTCCTAAGATGACTCCATAACAAGTTTATTGCACCATTAAACAAAGATGTACCTTTCCCTGACATGATTTTAGGATTCTCTGTAAGTGACAGGACTCAAAATTCCCAAAGAGAAGGTGTGTAAATCACACATGAAAATAAATGTGAGTCCAAACGCTCTGGGCTTCTCTGAGTCGAGGAGGAACAGGAGATAAAGAAGAAATGTTTGATCCTTTAAAAAGTCGGACAAGCCGGGTGTGGTGGTGCACGCTTAAAATCCCAGCATTTAAGAGGCTAACACAAGAGGATCATAGTTCGTGGCCAGCCACAGCTACTTAGTGAGGACCTTTGCAACTCAGTGAGACCCTGTTTTAAAATAAAGAATAAAAATAGGACTGGGAGCATAGCTTGGAGGTAGAATGCCCCTGGATTCCATCCCAGTACTGAAAAAAAAAAAAAGTTAGACAATAAGCTGGGTATCCAGCACTTGCGAGGCAGAAACAGAAGGTTAGCAGGTTTGAGGCCAGCCTCAGCAACTTTAGTAAGACTCTGTTTCAAAGAAATTTTAAAAAGGGGCCCAAGCTGTAGCTTAGAGGTAGAATGCTCCTGGGTTCAATCACCAGTACCAAAAGGAAAATAAATACCACACATTAAAAAAAACGAATGCCAGAAAACTGGATCTAAAATAATAGAGTCCATTTCTTATTCTGTGCTCTCTCTGTGTTTGCAGACAGATTCAGGCTATGCTCTGTGCTCAGCCACCTGAACTGTTTGTCTTAGTAAGAAGACCAAGAAGAGGGAGGGCAAATGAGGGCCAATAAAGCTTTTGCGGGCTGAAGAGAAATTGGCAGTGTAATGCTATCTCAGATCTATATTTGTCGGCCTCTTACAGTAAACTGTGCTTTCTGCTGTCTATTAATAGTTGGCACTTCTGCAAATCTGTAGTTCAAAAGCAGCCGGTGTCTATAATGATGATCTGAGGGCCGCTGGAGCTTCCTGCCATCCCAGGAGAGGCCCCAAGCCCTGTGCCCGAGCACCAGACTTCCTGACCGGCTGGCTACTGTGCTGTGCATGCCTCGTGCCTCTTAGATCTATTCCAACAGCTTGGAATCCCTTCCCACAATGGCCTGGCACGACACCCAGAGTAGGGGGCTCCATAAACACCGTAGAATTAATGAAAGGAAGTTGATGTCACAGCAACTTTTCCCCTTAATCTTTTCTAAACACACCAGAAAAGAGTACAAAGTGCTGTGTTCTCATGCATGTTGGTGGTTGTGTTCAAAATGCTCATAAACTTTACCTTTTCCTGTATGCCTCAGACTCATAAGTCTCTGCCCCTGGCCAAAGGCCTCTCATCATGTTTTTGATGCCATCCTCCCCTTACGCTCTCTTGGCCCACAGCAATGTCTGGCACCAGCACATCTTCCTGGCACAGTAGCTTCCCTGGGTTAGTGGGAGGTCCTTTGTTGAACCTACAACTTATGTACCTGTGCTGTATTTGACATTGCTTTCAATCTTTGTTTCTCTGACATGCCCAGAAACATCCCCATCGTTCCTGCCTTCCTGAAGGCCCTCTCTGCCTGAGTTCATCAATGAATTTTTTTTATTGTATAGGTACACTATAGTTCGCAACATAATGCGGATCATGTTAACAATGGCATACATTCACACAGTACTTGGTGTCCCCCCCACCCCCATGCTTCCCCTTTCCCCACTTCCGACAATGAGTGCCCAGGTTAACCATGGTGCATTCACATTTATAAACATATTTGAATGGAGCTCCTGATGGGTGTTCTTTTTATTCTCAAAGACCTAGTTTAAAGCCTTCTGGATACCCTTGGCCATCAATGGATCTATGGACTATCTTATCCTGAACTAAAATACTGCTGATGACCACCCTCTATTCTATTAACAATCCTGACATAGAAGCCTTGAAATTAAATTTAAAAAATAAAAAATTATTCCATATTCTATCTTCAACATAAAATTAGTTTAGATTTAATCATGCAAGTTTGAGATGCTTAAAATAAGACTACTTATTCTCTAATAAAAGCAGAATAAAATATGAATGCATTAACTTTTACCCAACGATCTTTTATTTACTCTCAGCGCTGTATAATAACTAAAATTCAAAGTAATTGGTAAGAAGAAACAAGGAAAGAAGAAAGAAAGGAGGAAAAGAAGGAAGGGAGGGAAGGAGGAGGAAGACAGTAACAGCTGTTAAAATTTGAGGTAATTTCTAATGGAGTGATTTTAATTTTAAAATAGCTTTCCTAGCAGGGCGTGGTGGCGCACACCTGTAATCCCCGTGCTTGGGAGGCTGAGACAGGAGGATCGTGCAAGTTCGAAGCCAGGCTCAGCTGGCTTAAGAGACCCTGTTTCCAAATAAAATATAAAAAAATAGGACTGGGAGTGTAGCCCAGAGGTAAAAAGCCCCTGGGTTCCATCCTCAGTACAACCAAAAAAAAAAAGTGTATATATATATATATATATATATATATATATATATATATATATATATATATAGCTTTCCTGATATTAAGCAAAGGCCAAAGCTTTGAATGTCTGAATAGCAAGTAAGACACTCCATATTTTTTAAATCACCCAATCGACTCCACTAGCAAATGTTTCTTATAAGATTTGTAAACGACAAAGCAACGAGGTTTGTTTTTCCCCCATGATAACCCAGTTAGGCTTGACAGCTTGTTTACAATAGTACCCCGAAGACACATTCTACAGTGCTCAACTATATAAACATGCATTTGAGATAAAAACTCTGGCTCGTAACATTCGTTAAACATCTGAAAGGCGAAGTCAATTCGAATCCAGTGTCCTTGTACCTCTTTAAAGAACAGGAATTGAATGAGCCTCTATACCTTCTAAATACATCTATAAAATTCTACCTCAACTGAAGTGTACCATGGTAGAAGTCAGAAAGTAATTCAAAGACTTCAATAAAGAGAATATGGGAGGAAGGTCCAGAAAGATTATGAAAACCTAGGACAGGTAGAGATAGAACAGCAGTTATGAGAAATATGAGAAGTACACTTCCGGGAAGATGGCGACCGAGAAAAGTGGGGCTTAAGAGCCCCGCTAACAACAAATCTCCATTACCACAAAATCAGCGCCTTTCATAGCCAGAAAACACCATCACCAGTGAAACAAAAAATCACCAGGCTCCAGAGAGAAAGCAGACTGAGAACAGAACCACTGAGGAGATACACCGGCCTCACGCCCGAGGACACAGCAGACACGGCAGCAGCGCCATACTGCCGGCGGCACCGGCGAATTCACAGGAAGGCTACAGCAAGCCGAGGTGAGCCACTGCGGAACATCCAGGCGGGATTTCTCCGCGCAGAGAGCATCTAAAGCTCCCAGTGGCCGAGCTCAGCACACACTGCAGGGATTCAGAGTAGAAATCAAAACCAAGAAGAAAAACACCAGCCCCACGGCCGAGGGCGTAGCAGCAGCGCCATATTGCCACCGGCGGCAGCAGCACCGAATTCAGCGAGGCCAGTACAGCTACATCTGCGCACTCAAGAACAGTGAGTCAAATTGCGGGCCACAGAGGAGAAATCCCAGTACTGTACTCCCTGGGTCTTGACCCAGTGGGGGAGAGGCGGTGGCAGAGATATCACACCATAGGAGAACGTGCAACCTGGCACCCCCCACAGTCTAAAGCAGCCTCTATCGACTCTCTGGGTCGGAGACTCTGTGATAAAACCCAGTAAAGGAGTAGTGGGGTCTGAGATACTACTGACTCGAGATCCAGAACACCTTAAGTGAAGTCATAGTGACCCAAGGGAAGAACCCAGAGAAGGCACAAACATCCAAAATCATGGGAAAGAGGAATAATACTGGAGCAATAAATGCCCACAACCCCACAACATCAGAACCCGATAAAACAGAAAATCAGAGATTTCTAGAAGATCAAATCAGGAAAATAACTGTAGAAATAATAGAGGTGCTTCGAAAAGAACTCAGAGATAGCCAAAAAGAGATAAAGGATGCAATTAATGAAGTAAAGGCCTCAATTCAAAGCACAAACAACCGATTAGAACACATGGAGAACAGAATCTCGCTCTTAGAAGATGAGCAATCCAAAAATGAACGCATAGTTTCTAATCTAGAAAAAAATATCCGACATCAGGAATCTGATATTGAAGAAATATGGGCCCATTTTAAGAGAGCTAACCTAAGAATAATTGGAATAGAGGAGGGAAAAGAAAGTGAAACCAAAGGGATCAACAATCTCTTCAAGGAAGTAATAGCAGAAAATTTTCCAGACATAGAGCAAGAGGTCGATACACAGGTCCAGGAAACTTATAGAACTCCCTTTAGACAGGATCGGAGAAGAGGATCCCCACACCACATAATTGTCAAAATGACCAATGTGGAAGCCAAGCAGAGAATCTTAAAGGCAACAAAAGCAAAGGGCCAAGTGACATTCAGAGGCAAACCAATTAGAATCACTCCAGACTTCCCAAACCAAGTTATGAGAGCCAGAAGGGCTTGGAGTAACATATTCCAAACTCTGAAAGAAAACAACTTCCAGCCAAAAATGTCCTACCCAGCAAAACTTTCTATCAAATTAGATGGAGAAATAAGAAGCTTCCATGACAAACAGAAACTGAAGGAATTTATGTCTTCAAAACCAGCACTAGAGAAAATACTCAAAGAGATTAACTACAAAGAAGAAATAGGTAACACACTCCAGAACTAGAGAAACAAGATTTTCCATCCAACAGACAACTAAGATTGGTTATCTGTGGAGATTCATTATTTATGTTAGTCTTTTACCTATCTCTAAAGACTATAAACTTTATACAACTAACAACTAAGATTGGTTATCTGTGGAGATTCATTATTTATGTTAGTCTGTTACCTATCTCTAAAGGGTATTGTTTGCCTTTATTGTTATTAATTTTTAGGATTTCTAGTTGGAATATTAATATACCTTCAGATATAGCAATTGGAAATATTTTATCCCATTCTATTAGTAACTGTTAACTCTGTTTACATTGTCTTTGGATATACAATTTTTTTTATTTTTTAGGGAGTTTGTATACTCCTCTGTTGCCTGTGCCATTGAATTCATAACCAAGAAATCACTGCCAATTTCAATGTTGTGAGGTTTAATGACCCAGATTTTCTCCTAAAAGTTTATAGTCTTAAGACTTATATTTAGGTCTATTATCTATTTTGAGTTAATATTTGTATATGGGATTAGGTAAGGGTCCAATTTTATTCTTTTCCATGTAATTATTATTTTTTAACAATATTTAGTTAAAAGATTAATATTTCCACCACCAAATGTTCGTGGAAACCTTGTCAAAAATAACTTGACAATATAGGGAAGAATTTAGCTCTAGGCTTTTATTTAACACCAATGTTTTATATATCTGCCTTTAGAATAGTACTACACTGTTTCAATTATTGTAGCTTTATATGGTTTGAAATCAGAAAATATATATCTTCTAGCTTTGTTCTTTTTCAAGATCGTTTTGGGTACCTAGAGTCCATATTCCATATTAGGATAGATTTTTTTTCTGAAAAATAAATATATAAATATATGATAGTTTCACCTAAAAAATAGAAAAAAAATATTCTCTGGTAAGAAGGAAAGCAAAAAGAAATATTAAAATGTTATCTTTAAGTCATCAAAAGCTTGGTATCAGACAAATGAAACTGTTATGTGAGATTATCATTTTTAATTTTAGATAAATTGCCATAATACTAGATGTCAACTACTAAGCCAAGCATGAGAGGGAGGGATGGAGAGGGAATGGGGTGGGAATCGGGTGGGGGCTGACTGGGAAAAGTGTGCATGTATGTCTACAAAAGTATGTATCCTACTATGATGTATGAATGCAGTGCACCAATAAAAAAAAAAGAAATATGAGAAGTATACAGAAATGACTATCTGCCTAAATACTACCATTAGAAATTAAGTCCTTTACATCAGAAATCCCCAGAGAAATTACCTAGAATAATAATGCACATCAGCTATCAGCATGACACGCTCACAACAAGGGTCGGGACCACAGAGATCTGTTGTGACTAAAGATTTTAACAACACTGACAACATGGGATGTGTGTGGTGCTTATCCCACCAGTTCCTAAGGAGTTTCCATCCTTTTTGTATTTCTTTGAAATAGCTCTGGCAGCCGGGCGTGGTGGCGCACGCTTGTAATCCCCGCGCTTGGGAGGCTGACACAGGAGGATCGCGCAGGTTCGAAGCCAGGCTCCACTAGTTAGTGAGGCTCTCAGCAACTTAGTGAGACCCTGTTTCAAAAATAAAATATAAAATAGGGCTGGGAGTATAGCCCGGAGGTAGAAAGCCTCTAGGTTCCACCCCCAGTACCACAAAAAAAAAAAAAAAGAAAGAAAAAGAAATAGCTCTGGCAATTCCCAAAGGGTTTTCATCTGCATTCAGAGAACTCCTCCTCCTGGCTGCTCCAGGTGCGCCCATCATGTTGGTCATCTTGGAGCCGCAGATAACCAAAAACCATGATGCCTGTATCCATGGTGTAACGAGGCCACCAGGAGTCCATGATGAAGAGTGCTGTCCTGCAAAGGTCCGTGTCCTGCCGCCCGTGCCTTCATGCTGTGGCTGCTGATGCCAATTCTTAAGGCATTCACATCTTTCCTAGGAAGACATTTTCCCTCTCAAGAAAAGCTCCAGTCAGCCAAGCTTCTTATATCCTGGACCTTTTATATATATCAGCATTTTGCAAGTTCACTCACTATTTTATTCCAACTTGTGTCCCAGGACTCTGGCTTGAATCATTTAAGGAGAATAGTGTGTGAACAAGGTTAGTGAGAGACAGATGGAAACCCATGCCACCCTCTTCCCCTGACACTGGTCCTGGTATCTGGGACACACCCAGTATTTCATATAAAGACACAGATAAAGAGGTTTTCAGAATTTTTTTTAAATGCACGAGAGATATAAATATACTTTTAATTTTAATCTCTCCTAAAACCAACTAAAACTCCAGGAAATCAAGTTGTTTAAAACCACATTGTCTTCCAGCTCCCCGTGTTGCCTCTGAGAAGCCAGAGCCGCTCTTATTCCTGAGCCTTTGTGTGCCACCATCATTTTTATTTTTTTCTGTTTGAAAAAAAATTCTGAAGAAAATTATTTTCTGTCTTGTAAGACTGGATAGAGCCAGGCTATCAGTAAAGTGAGAGGTGGGAGGAAGGCATTTTTAATCATGGGATGTCTCCAAAACTTCATCTCCCTTCTGAGGTTTTCTTAAAAAACTATCAGAACATTGAGTAGAACAAATCAGGGCAGTGATTACAAAGGCAAAAATGAGGTTCTGAGAAGTATAGGGAGCCCCAAAGCCGAAGAGGCATTTGAGGGACTCAAGGGCTGCTGGTCCTGGCTGGTGTGGAACAAGAGGTTCTGGGACAGACTTCTTCAAGGAAAATGAAGTTGTTGGCTCCCTGAAGTGAATACAAATATTGAGAAGAGATTAAGACAACCAGGAACAAATCTGTGAGAAGAAAGAGAAGATGGAGGGAACAGAAAAATGATTCTAAATGCCACAAATTATTTTTTTAATGTGTAGGAAACTGGGTGTTGTGGTGCACTCCTGAAATCCCACTACTTGGGAGGCTGAGACAGGAGGATTACAGATTTGAAGTCAGCTTCAGAAACTTAGTGAGGCCCTCAGCAACTTAATGAGGCGTTGTTTCAAAATTTTAAAATATTTTTTTTAAATATGCTGGGGAGCCCAGTGTGGTGGCGCACGCTTGTAATCCCCACGCTTGGGAGGCAGAGACAGGAGGATCACTCAGGTTCGAAGCCAACCTCACTGGCTTAAGAGACCCTGCTTCCAAATAAAAATATAAAACTAGGTCTGAGAGTGTATCCTGGAGAGAGAAGGGTTTCTAGGAACTCCAGTAACACCAAAAAAAAAAGGGGGGGGGGTGCCTCGGGAAAGGATGGTATAGAAATAGAATTCCCCTGAACTCAATCCCCATTCTCACACACACACACACACACACACACACACACACACACACACACACATAGGAAAGGAAAGGTAATCACTGTTTAACCGATGGCTAGGCTCACAGAATCAAAATGATGTTCATACTTAAAATTGAGGAAGGAAACAATTCAAATAATGCTATGTGCATGTATGAAGGTTATCACAGCCAACCTCACTAACATGTACTGAGGAGACAGGGAATCAAGTGCTATGTGCATGTGCATTTGTACCACTTTGAACCTCACTATGATGTAAATGCACCAATAAAAATATAAAAAGCAATTTCATCAAGATATAAAATAATTCTATTTGGAGAATGAGGCATAAAAAGTGTGCATCTGTGTATATGGGACACAAGGGAGGAAGGAATGCTAAGTGCTAATCTTCCACAAGGAATTCAATAGAAAATTTCTGAAACTGGAAAAATCAAGCTGGGCGTGGTGGCGCATGCTTGTAATCCTAGCATTTGGGAGGCTGAGACCAGAGGATCATGGTTTGCAGACAGCCTCAGCTATATAATGAGGCCCTGCACAACTTAGTGAGACCCTGTTTCAAAATAAAGAATAAAAAAATAGGGCAGGGGGTGTAGCTCGGAGGTCAAATGCCCCTGGGTTCCATCCCCAGACCCACACAAAAAAATAAGAAAAGAAAAAGAAAAATCAAGACACAGTAATATAAGCAGGTTATTTAGAAATATGGAGGTAAATACCAACAAAATTGTCTTCATAAAGGGAAGTTCAGGGTGGTAGGGGAACAAGCTAATGACAGTCTATAATTAACATAACTTATAAATCTGGATAACTCTTTAAGTGTGTGCATAGATTAGTTTAATAAAAATAAAAATTTAAATTTTTTAAGAGCCAATCAGTAGGACAGTCAACCTAAATCTCAGAGTATATTCCAAAACTGGTACAAGGCTAAAACAAAAGATTCCATCATTAGAACAGCTCCCACAGATGTCACAGCACATTTACTTCTGACAACAGTGCTCCGAGAATAAATATTTGTGTCACCACTTTACGGATGAGAAAACAAAGGCTTTGTGAGTTTAAATGTCTTGCTTGAGCTGGGTGTGGTGCTAATCCATGTTTGCAGTCAGCCTCAACTACTTAGTGAGGCCCACTACAACTTAGTAAGACCCTGTTTCAAAATAAAGAATAAAAAATAGGACTGGGTATATAGCTTGGAATTAAAATACCCTGGGTTCAACCCCAAGTATCAGAAAAAAAAAAAAAAGACATGCTTACAGTCACAATTCATTCACTCATTCATTTATTAAGCAAGTGTTTATGGATCTTCCCTTTTGCACTAAATAGACTAGAATTTGACCACAGGATTTTCAGATTCTACAGGGTGTACGCTTTCCCTCTTCCATTCTGACTTCCATGCAAATAGATCCCCCAAAGTAGAGAGGTCTCAAGACAGATTCTTTAAAAGAATGATTCTAAAGGGAATGGAAGCCTTTAAAAATATATAACTCTATGCAAGTGAGGCTAATTTAAGTGAGAAGGAAATGAGATTGAAGGTCAAAGTGCCCAAAATAGATACTAAATTATGTCCCTTATGAGCTCAGATTTTTTAATATGCCAAATGAGCCAGAAAGAGTTTATAATCAAGAAAAAGTACAAAAAATTGGCACAAGTCTGTAATGTTCAAGTCAGAAAGGTTATGAACCAAAACAAGATAGTTTTATAAATGTTCAAGACAACTAAAGTTGGATAGAGAAAATGGGGAAAGAAAGCTCTGTATCTGTTACTCATGCTACTATAGATTACTATGTTAACAGATCTCAAAAAAAGACCCAAGATATCCTTTTGTTCAATGGTTTTGTGTTTTTTTAATCAAGGAAAACGTTCTAAACTGAAAAAAGTATAATGAATATTGCTAAGAGTTGGTTGAAACCAAAACATAAGAAGAGACAGCGAGTTGATTCTTGAAGAACTTACATGACCTTAAATAAGTTTTTTTTGGTTTTTTTGGTTTTTTTGTTTTTTTTGTTTTTAGTGGTACTGAGGTTCCTGGAAACCCTTCTACCTTCAGGTTACACTCCCAGACCTATTTTATACTTTTTTATTTGGAAACAGGGTCTCTCAAGCCAGCGCGGCTGACTTCGAACCTGTGTGATCCTCCTGTCACTGCCTCCCAAGCGCGGGGATTACAAGAGTGCGCCACGATGCCCAGCGAATTTATATAAATTTACTTTCACAAACCCAACAGAATTATATGTAATATTATTGATTATTTTTGTATCATTAATCATGGGGTGATCTATAAAGACTGAGAGACTTTTAAAGAAACAAATACTGTCAAAATAGATGAAAAGGGGGATTTCAGAAACTAAAGACTGATAAGGTTCTAGACCAAGATATTTGACTGTTTAGTAAACTTTTAAAAAGGCAGAGTTAATATACATTTGTTTTTTTACCACACTTTTTTTTATTAATTTATTTTTTAAATTGGTGCATTGTAGTCATATATCAATCACATTAGAGTACAAGACTTGAGAGAATATACAAGCACACATCATCCAATTAGCCCCCCTCCAGCCCCCATCCCATTCCCTCCCCGTCCCTCCATCCCACGCTTCTTTGGTGATTTACTTTGATACATTTGTTTATGTACCTCCTGCGTTTTAAAGAGGCTCCGTCCTCCAATATTACATACCCTCTGATTGGTCACATTAGTTGATTCACTATAGGGCCCTTTCTATAGCTCAACCTCTTCCTGTTGCCCTTTTCCTCCTAGTTATTGCTGATTAAGAGAAGCGTCTGATTTATATTTTCTGCGATATTTCTCTGTGCATGCTGCGTTGCAAGTACCAATCCCACTCTTGATGGTCCCAGTAGTGGCCTGGCTACTCAGTGGACTGATCCAAACCTCGCTGGCTCAAGCAGCGGCCTTGCCTCATGGGAGGCCCCAGTTCTGGTCTCGCTGGCCCCTGCACCGGTCTAACCCCTAAGCTGGCTTTGGTCCCGGCCTTGGAGGCCGCAGGAGTGAACTTGCCTCACGCCAGGCTCCGATGCTGGTCATTGGCCCCTGCACCGGCCTAACCCCTTGGCAGGATTCCAATCCAGGCCTCGGAGGCCCCAGCACCGGCCTAGCCTCACGGCAGGCTCCAATGCCGGCCTCGTTGGTCCCAGCACCGGCCTAACCCCTCGGCAGGTTCGATTCCCGGGTTAGGAGGCCCCAGCACTGGCCATGTCTCACGGCAGGCTCCGATGCTGGCCTCGCCTCACAGCATGCTCCGATGCCGGCCTCGCTGGCCCCAGCACCGGCCTTGCCTCACGGCAGGCTCCAATGCCAGCCTCGCTGGCCCCAGCATCGGCCTCACCCCTCGGCAGGCTCCAATCCCGGCCTCGGAGGCCCCAGTACTGGCCTTGCCTCATGGCAGGCTCCAGTGCCGGCCTCGCTGGCCCCAGCACCGGCCTAACCCCTCAGCAGGCTCCGATCCCGGCCTTGGAGGCCCCAGCACTGGTCATGCCTCACGGCAGGCTCCGATGCCAGCCTCTCTGTCCCCAGCACCGGCCTAACCCCTCGGCAGGCTCTTATCCTGGCCTCGGAGGCCCCAGTACCGGCCTTGCCTCACGGCAGGCTCCGATGCCAGCCTCGCTGGCCCCAGCACCGGCCTAACCCCTCGGCAGGCTCTTATCCCGGCCTCGGAGGCCCCAGCCTCACGGCAGGCTCCGATGCCGGCCTCGCTGGCCCCAGCACCGGCCTAACCCTTCGGCAGGCTCTTATCCTGGCCTCGGAGGCCCCAGTACTGGCCTTGTCTCATGGCAGGCTCCAATGCCAGCCTCACTGGCCCCAGCACCGGCCTAACTCCTTGGCAGGCTCTTATCCTGGCCTTGGAGGCCCCAGTACCGGCCTTGCCTCAAGGCAGGCTGAGTTAATATACATTTGAAAATGACAAATAATAAACTGCATGTGGTTTATTTTTATTTTATTTTATTTTATTTTGCGGGTCTGGGGATGGAACCCAGGGGCATTCAACCTCCGAGCTACACCCCCTGCCCTATTTTTTATTCTTTATTTTGAAACCGAGTCTCACTGAGTTGCAGAAGGCCTCACTAAGTAGCTGAGGCTGTCCACGAACCAGGATCCTCAGGTCTCAGCCTCCCGAATGCTGGGATTACAAGCGTGCACCACCACACCCGGCACGTGGTTTCAGTATACATGTGATAGCTGTGCTGGTTTTAGCATATACATATACTCCATTGGTGCATTATAACCTTATATCACAGTGAGGTACAAAGTGATATAGACACATATACATGTAGCACTTGGTGCATTTCCCTCTGGATCCTATCCCACTACCTACCCCTCCTCATACATATTAGTGAAGTTGGTATTAATGCCTTCATATGTGAGCATAGAATTATTTGAACTGTTTCATCGTTTCTCTTTCCCCTCCCCTAATTTCCTTCCACTATTCTATTGATCTCTGTCTTCATTTATATAAAGTCCCTTTTGTTTCCTTTTTTTTTTCTCTAGCATCCATAGATGATCCTTAACTTTCTGAAACTTGCTGATCTCATTTAGCATAATATTCTCTAGTTTTACCCATTATCCTGCAAATTACATAATTTTGTTTTTTATGACTGAGTAAAATTTCATTGTATGTATGCACTACATTTTCATTATCCATTTGTTTGTTGACTAAAATCTAGGTTGGTTCCATCATTTGACTATTTTGAATGAATACATGAGTATTCGTGCATCACTGTAATATTATAACTAATTCTTTTGGAAAGATACTGAGGAAATAGCTGAGTCATATAATGGTAACATTCCTAGTCTTCAAGACTGATGAAGGTGCTCTGAGAATCTATTCTATCCCATACTCTGACAGTAATTTGCATGAATAGAACTCATGGTTTCCAAGTCTGCTTGTGGCATAGGACCAGAAGAGAGAGCAGGAATTCTGGAAGACAAAAAGGCCTCGGGTAATCTCATGAGACTGGAGTAACATCACAGTTGAGGCTGGAAAGATACTATTTAGATGCTTCAGGGCAAGTAGAAATCCAGTACAGTTGCTGGGTGTGGTAGCTCATACTTGCAATCCCTTTGCTTGTGAGGCTGAGACAGGAGGATCACACAGGTTCAAAGCCAGCCTCAGCTACTTAGTGAGGCTCTCAGCAACTTGGTGAGACCCCGTTTCCAAATAAAGTATAAAATAGGTCTGGGAGTATAGCCTGGAGGTAGAAAAGTCCCTGGGTTCCACCCCCAGTAACACCAAAAAAAAAAAAAAAAAAAAAGAACCCAATAGAGTTTATAGAATCATCTAACCAAAAATGAAGGGGAAGTGCTGACTTACTACTGGCTTATGAAGTGTGGTCATCATAGATAGGGACAGCTCATTGAAACACATTTATTACTCTGCCATATAGACCAGCCCCTTTGTATAAGGGAATCCACAGTCTTGGTTTTAATCATAGCATTTGGGGTGCTTGGGAATGGTACCAGGATATCCTGTGTTATCAAGGACCTCACGTGGTTCTGAATGCTTACTTTTGGGAGTCATCTGTTGGGAAATATGTTAGTCTGGAAGGTTTTATGAGATGGGACAACATATATGCCCAGAATTTTAAAGGTTAGAATATATGATAAAGTATGGATAAAGGACCTGAGGCAGTTTAGGCCAGAGATAGACATTATTTGAGAAAGTCTAGACACTTTATCCAACTATTTGGAAAGTTTATATAATTACTGTTATGATTATGTTTATATAATTACTGTTACAATTACTGTTATGATTACTTCAGAACTCTTTTATACGCAATTACTTTCATTGGTACATTGTAATTATACATAAAAATGCACTTGGTGTGTCTCCTTTGGTATTCTACCCCACTCACTCCCCATACAAGTTACTGAAAAGGAATGGTATTGATAATTTTGTATATATACATAGCATTATTTGAACTGTTTGTTCATCAAGTCTCCTTCTACCCCCCCCACACACTTCTTTGCCCCACACCCTCTCCACAGTTCCACTGGAATCTCTCCTTCTTTATCTGAAATCCCTTCTGTTCCTGAATTTCTCTAGCTTTCAAATGTGAGAGAACACATACAATCCTTTACTTTTTGAGACTGGCTAATCTCAGTTAGCATAATACTCTCTAAATACATCCATTTTTCTGCAGATGACATAATCTTGTTCTTTATGGCTGAGTAAAATTTGATTGTCTGTGTATATGCCACAGTTTCATAACCCATTCATCTGTTGACAGACGGGCGTACTTCACCACCACTTCCAAACTCTTTTGAGCAACAGGGCTGCGATGCACAAGAAGATGAGGGAGGGAGATCCTACCCCAAGGTGAGATCCAGTCTAATAAGGCCATTTCTCTATAGTCTAATAAAAAGATAGTCTACCTGGCAAAGGAGTGAGCCACTGTTACGGGAGCACACAAGAATATCAGGCAGGAACTTTTGAAGTATGGGGTGAGGACCTGTGTGCGGTGGAAGGCTGGTGCCTCCAAGGGCCCTTCCAAATCTGAGTGCAGTGATGTTAAGCCACAGAGGCCCACAGAGGCCCGGCCAGCCTACGCCTGTATTTAAAGTCAGTTAGAGAGCATGAGTTAAGCCATCTTCCTGTTTGTACTAAGATTTACTTCTGCACACTTATTCTCTGTGGAAACTGCAGCATTGGTGAGTGCAATGTTCCTCATAAAGCTTTCCTTTTATCATTGATCAGGCTACCTGGCTGCTGATCATAAATGAATAAGCAGATATAAATTCCCCAATAAGCAGACACTCCAGTTCTGTTTTGATATTTGCTAAAGGCAACTCTTCTCTGCTATATGTGTGATATCAGAGGAGGTATTAGATGATTAAATAATACAAATGATTACATTGGGATCCTTTTTCCTAATGAACGGAAATTACAATTATGTGTTTTTCCAGCAGCACTTAGTGCTTCTCACTCCAGCCACTCTCCCCACGAGCCCCTCACGCACACACTCACCCATGTGGTTTCCCTGTAGAAGTCAGTTGGATATATCGCTCAAGTGCATTAACTGATATCTTAATTCCCACACTCATACTGAACTTGCTCTGATAAAAAAAATGTTTTTATTAATAACCTAAAATTTTAATGAAAGCCCTATCTTTAAGAAATATATCCACTGCTCCTTTACACTAAATTTATAATGAACCTTTGGGAAATTTCTGAAGTTCTTTCACACGTATTAATTCCCATTAATTAACATAAAGGGTAAACTGCAAATAAAAGTAGTTTTGGTCTTTAGTAAGGGCAGGACTCGGAGTAGAAGAATCCCTGACTCTGGACGTTTTCCATGTCCACAGCTCTGGGCTTCAGCAAGACTTAGATGATGGGTTCCAAGAAGCTAGGGCTGTCTCTTCCTGGCAGAGCTGCATGAGCTAAAGGAAAGAGCACGCACAGGCTAAGTTCCAGCAGAGGATTGATACTCAGAAAATATAAAAAACATAGAAGACTTACCACCAAAACAAAACCAAAAAAAACACAAATAACCCAACCAATAAATGAGCAAATGATCAAAACAGACTCATCTCAAAAAGAGAAATACACACATGACATACATACACAAACATATCAAAGTCAATCACCAAGCCAAACAGGAGAAGGAGGGAAAGGGGAGGGAATGGGGTAGGAATTGGGGAAGGGCTAAATGAGTGATGTGTGCATGTATGCCTCGACCATCCTGTATCTCATCAAGATGTGTGATTACAATGAGCCAATAAATTAAAAAGAAGAAATACAAATGGCCAACAAATATATGAAAAAATGTTCAACATTTTAAGTAACCAGGGAAATGCAAATCAAAACTATACTGAGATCCTATCTTACTTCAGTTAGACTGGCAATCATCAAAAATATAGATAATAATAAATGCTGGCAATGATGTGGAAGAAAAGGAATGCTTATACACTGTTGGCAGGATTGCAAATTAGTACAAACACTATAGAGATCAGTATGGAGGTTCCTCAAAAGACTAGGAATAGAACCACCATACAACCCAGCTATACCACTCCTTAGTTCTTATTAAATCCATGAAAGTAAAGAGCTACACCACAAAAGCAATATGAACAATGGTCTGTGCCAGATACAAGGCATTTTTCCAATTTTACTTCCTGCTGTCTTTCGAAATAGCTAAGGGTTCCCCCTAACTCCATTAGGAGTTGGCAAAAATGACCTTTTCTCCAATTGTTAACTGAAGAAAATTCAGGAGGAAACTCAAAGGATTTCTCCCAAAACAAAGTTCTGGGATGTTGGAACATTATTTCAGGAAAAAATAAAACAAAGCAGACCCAGCTATCACGTCCATGAAGCAGGGATGATGTAGCTGTTTCCCTGGGCCCGGAGATCATCAAACCAGATGCAACAGTGTCGCTCTTAGCCACCCTGCCTCCCCTCCCCTCCCTTCCCCAAATGCACAGCCACACAGGTATCACTCAAGCAGCACATGAGGACAAGAAGTGGCCACGTCAGAATTTGAACCTCTATATTAAAGCTGATGCTTGGGCTGTTAAACCTTTCCACCAGGATAATAATAGTCTCATAGAAGGAGGATGCCGGCAGGGATTCTTTATCATCTGGCTTCCCAACTCTGCTGCTGTCTGATTGTCCTACAGGAAGCTCTGCCACACAAGAGGAAGTAATTATGTGCCCAAGGAAGGCAAAGCATGTGCCCAAGATGCTCACAGACTGTGAAGGGATTACAAGGAACGTCGCTGTGCTAGAACAAGACTCTGGCAGTCTCCTCTGTCATGATGAGGTGCCCAGCACAGCCCGGCAGGTGCAGCAAGAAAGCAAAGGGTTTTGACTGTGTTGGGCCCAGAGAGAAAGCAGGCGGAAGAGGATGCTGAAGATGGGGCAGTTTTGTTGTTGTTTTTATTGTTGTTGTTGTTGTTGTTGTTGTTGTTGTTGTTGTTGTTGTTGTTGAATGGAATGTAGCCGCAAGTTAAGAGTGCTTCAGGAACACAAGGGCAAAAGGGAACATACAAAGCCTAATTAATAGAGTGTAGATGAAAGAAGGATGAAGTAGTTAAGTATTCATCATAGATCCCATACAACTATGATAGAAAACAAACTGTCAATTGAAAGAGGCATTGGATAGACAAAAAAATAAAAATTAAGAATTGGGAGGAAATGAGAACAAATGAACAGGTTGTTCAAACTACATGGTCGCTATATGCATGTGACAAAGTGTCTCGCAGGGTTTTTGTTTATTTGAACAGTTTTGTGAGGGGCCGGCAGAAAGAAGGCATAGCAGGTATCACAGGTGAAAACTGGACAAGAGTTTATGAAAGAGAATGTCTGTGCTCTATCCAACTCCATTTACTCCCCGATGACCAAAATCAGAAGAATCGTGGAATAGAGGAGAAAATAAGTGAAAGCTGGGAAGTAAAAATAAGGTGGTGATAACAATTATGCAAATAGCCAATATTTTGTAAAATGTTCTCAGTGCTTAACAACATGCCAGATGTTCTGGATTTACCATCTTATTTATTTCTCATAACAACACTAAGATATAGATTATCACCCAATTTTACATGTACAGGAAAGGAGAATCAAAGAGATTAACTTGCTGACGGACACAAAATTATTACATAGCAGAGATGCTATTTGCATCTAATATCTGCAATGTTGGTGTTTCAGCTAATTTTATATAAAGTTTCAAAATCACATGCCTTGGATGTCAACCTTCTCCAAAGCTCTCTTGGTGGCTATGTGTTTTAAATAGTAGCCCATCTTTCATCCCAGTACTTGGGAGGCGCAGATTTGCAGCCAGTCTCAGCAACTTAGGGAGGCCCTCTACAACTTAGCTAGTTCCTGTTTTGAAATAAAAGATAAAATAGGCCTGGGGGTGTACTTTGGAGGTAGAATGTCCCTGGGTTCAACCCCCACTACCACAAAATAATAATAATAAGTAAAATAAAATAGTAACTTGTGATTGTTTTTCAAAAATCATCCTCCTAAACTGAAAATTAAAAACTTACCATCATACTTATGGGGGAAATGGAGGTGGGGGCACCTAAAAGATGGGGCCGAGAAACTGAGTTAAGAATTTATATTTTAAAAGATTAAGAAAGTTTTTCTTTGATTTGCATTTTTATCTGAGTTAATTGATGTTTTGGAAAATTCAGTATTTCAAAGAGCCGGGCTTTTTAAGTCCAGGCAAATCCTCTCATGTTTCTTCCCTGATCATTCAACCACATCTCTCCAGCTCTCGCAAGACATTAATATGTAATCTCCACCAAGCAGAGGACCCAGCCATGCAGTGAGTCACGGCATCATAGTAACAGGGCTGATTATTGGATGGAAGGATTGATCACCCTCCTCCCACCTTCCTCGGAGGTGCACTTTGGGACTTGCTATTTCTACAAATCAAAGTATATCCGAATCATGTGGTGTTCCCTGGGTGCATTGGATTCTAAGAAGAAACGCTTTCCCTTCCCATGATAATCATCAATAATCTCAAACCACAGAGAGCAGTCGGACATCCACAAGGAAGAGAAGAATGCTCCAGCCCCAGGAAGCCAGATCATGCTGGCAAAGAAGCTCTGTAGGAAGCAGGAGTAACGACTCTAGTGTGACCCCAGAGATGCTCTAGCCCTGCCTGGCCATCTATCTGCCTCTGGAGGATGGGCAATGGAGGCAGATTTACCCCAGCTTGTCTAGGAAGGAAAGACAGCACCAGTCAGCAAGGTGGCTCTGGGCTGCAGTCAGCCATGGGGTGCTCACCAGACAGAAAAATGAGAGAAGAGTATGATACCCCATTTGTAAATTTAAAAACTCAACTATCATAGTAACCATCACGTATTATAACTTCCACGCTAAGCATCTTGCCCACACTCCTCTCCAAAACTCCTGAGGACCTAAACTGCCATCAGCCCTTTATTGATCCAACACCTCCATCTCAGCTTTAGCTTTTCCTGCAAATAATCCTGTTTATTGAGTAAAATCCTCCAAGTCTACGTGTGTTAGCTACTCACTTGAATCAGTACATCAATAGACTGAAAGAATTAAACTTGTTATTGGGTGATGACAGTGTGTTCATTAGCTTCAATGGACCAAGTAAATCTAGTCTTTTAATTTGTGCATCTGGCCCTTCAGCACTTGGCATGCATTTCCCAGAAATCCATTTCACCCTACTTCCTTGTGAAGTCCCCGGTCACTGCAGAGCCACATTCCCACCACCACCTGGTCTTTAAGAAGATGTATTTGGCCAGGTGTGGTGGCACACACTTGTAATCCCAGCATTTGGGAGACTGAGACCAGAGAATCACGGTTCTTGGACAGCCTCAGCCACTTAGTGAGGCCCTCTGCAACTTAGTGAGACCCTGTTTCAAAATAAAGAATAAAAAATAGGGCTGGGGGTGTAGCTCAGAGGTAGAATGTCCCGGAGTTCCATCCCCAGTACAAAAAGGATGTATTTGTCCATAAATAGCCACAGAGAAAGGAACCACACAACCTAACAATAAGGTTCTTCCTCAAAGATTATTTTTACTTGTGTTCACTTTTTTCATGAGCCAAAAAATAAATGAGTATATTAACCTGATTTATTAGATTGAGCAATGAAATACAGGTAAGCTTTCTTTCTTCTGGATGAACCTGTTTTTTTCCCTTAAGCATTTGCTTCTAGTTTACTTCGGTGTCTTCAGAAGCATCCATAAAACAACAGCAACAGCAAAAAATTCTGCAAAAATAATAGCTGCAACAGAGTAGTTTTTTCTGAGATTTCACAAATTCCAAGTTTAACCTCTTTGATGTTCTACCCACGTGGTTGAATAGTTCATCACAACTCCTTTTTTTCCTTATTATATATAGTTTTAATACCCTGAGAAATAAAAGTGCTGAACTCTATCTTATATTTTACTGAACTCCTGAACTATTCTGAGTTAAGTATGACAGATGCCCTAATGCTGGAGCTAGGGAAGCTGTTCTTTTAGCTCAGGCGTGGAACATTTCCATTAAAAACCAGGACCTCGGTTCTAACCCTGACAATGCCTTGGCCGCATGATTAATTATTTTGTGTGCGATGTAGTCCATTAGAGAAGTGTCAGTGTGCCTTAGGATGCAGATGCCCGTACGTGGATTGCTCTGCATACTTTATTCTCCATTCTGTCTTCATCTAGCAAAATAAAGAATCACACTTCCTGTCCTTTCATTTCAGATATGCTTAAAAGTTTTTATGAGCTTTATATTTTAAATAGTTATTCTCTTTGGTACCATTCTCTCTTGAAGAATTCTGTGAATGTCGCTGAATTTGGTGAAATATGGAAAGTTAAAATAAGAAATGCAATCAGTAAAATCTGGGGTGATCAACCTGAAATACTCAGGAAAGGGAATACGTCACAGCTAGTGTTTCATCATCTGATGATCACTATGACTTTTCTATTTATATAGACACCATTATCTGCTTTTTATATTCCCATGGGTCATTAAATTACACTTTTTAGAACTTTGCCTATTTGGTCCCAATGTTTTTATTAACATTTAAGAAATATATCTAGTTGAACAGAAGGGGAAGAAGACAATTGATTATCTCTTTATGTATATGAAGGTAATGATGTTTGGTAGAATGTTTATGAAGAGATAAATACTTTAAGCAGAGTAATTCAGTAATAAGTATTTTAACATTTGAATTAACCAGTGCATTTTCTAATCTAGTTCTCATTTTGGGAGACAGAAAGTTGCATCTCTAGCCAGCAGACAAATATACAAAAATACTTTCCACTTTTTTTTTTTTTTTTTTTTTTTTTTTTGGTGGTACTGGGATTCCTGGAAGCCCTTCTTCCTCCGGGCTACACTCCCAGACCTATTTTATATTTTTGAAACAGGGTCTCTTACGCCAGCACGGCTGGCTTCGAACCTGCGCGATCCTCCTGTCTCCGCCTCCCAAGCGCGGGGATTACAAGTGTGTGCCACCACGCCCGGCTACTTTTTTTTTTTTTAACCTTTATTTTGCTTCTTGAAATTCCAGGTGGTGGTTCTCAATTTAATTTTGCAATTACAACTGTGTGCATGGTTAAAATCTACAGACAGTTACACCAACCTCTCTTTATTTTGGTCAATATCTGTCTTTTCTTCTTAAAGTATTTTAAATGCTTTTTGAAAATTATGTCTTTTATTGGTGTGCTGCAATTATACATCCTAGGGAGGTTCAGTGTGTTAAAAACATGCATGCACATTGCTCTCCCACATCCCATCCCAATCCCCCTTTGGACTATGTTTTAAGATTGTTAGATTAATTGTGGCTCCTATTTACTTGTGAAAGAAAAAAAGGGAAAAGAAGGGAAAAGAAAGAGGAGCAAAGCCAGGCATGGCATTGCAAGCCTGTAACCCAAGTTACTTTGGAGGTTGAGGCTGAGAGATCAAAGTTTAAAGCCAGCCTGGGCAATTTAGAGTGATTGTCTCAAAATGGGAGGAGGAGAGCTGGGGACGTAGCTCAGTGGAAAAGCACCTCCGGATTTAGTTCCTAGTACTGCAAAAGAAAAAGGAGAAGAAGACCCAGGCTTGGTGGTGTATGCTTGTGATCCCAGCTTTCAGGAGGCAGAGACGGAGGATCGCAGTTTGCCGACAACCTCAGCTACTTAGCGAGGCCCTTCGCGACTCAAAGAGACCCTGTTTCAAAAAATAGGAAGACTAAAAAATAGGGCTCAGGGTGTAGCTTGGAGGTAGACTGCCCCTGGGTTCATCCCTAGTACCACAGGGGGGGGGGAGGAAAAGAAGAAAGAACAACACACATTTTTTTAAAAGTGAGTATGTGTTGGACAGTGCGCAAGGTGCCTTCCCCAGCTCATCTCTAAGGCCTCCATCGTCCCTGTCATTTGTCTCATTTTGCATTGAATAGTGACTCGGGAAGGTTAACCATTATGTCAGAAGCCATACACCTGCAAAGTGAGGCCCAGTGGCCATGATCCCTCTCCACATTTCAGATCTATACCCCATGAAGGTTTTAGCAGCTCTTGCTACAGCCTGGCAGAGGGCACTCAGAGCCTCGCAGGAGTCTCCCAGTCACACATTCACAAAAATGCATCAGCCACCCACTGCCTAAGAAATAAATAAGAACTTCATTACTCTGGCTTAAAGCTTTGCTAGGAATCCACATCCTGAGAATCAGCAAAGGGTGGGTATTCTCATTTACTACAGTCCTGTTCTACTGGGTCAGGACACACACTCTCAGTTCCCTTCTGCAGCCCTCCAACCCATGTTCCTCCACCACTGCAGTACGTGTGTGTGTGTGTGTGTGTGTGTGTGTGTGTGTGTCTTATGGTGTGCATGAGCATCTGAGACACACTTTGGTGAAGAAAGGGTGGACAAAAAGCGTTCTGTAGAATAGGCACAGATATATAAGACACATTCGAAATGTATAAATGTAAATAATATTCAGATTACATTGATCATACATGTGATGTTGAGGAGTAAATAAGACCATAAAACCTAGACCAAGATTAATTAAAACAAGCCCAAAATAAAGAAACTCTTACTTCCCAATGTTTGATCGCAATGTTTATGAACTTCTCTTCAAAGTAACTCAGAAATTCTCATGATTTAACCCATTTGATATATAGCACATCTATCAAGAAACAGACTGCAGCTTTTAAAAAAATAATGTGAGTTATTGTCTGGCACTTAGAACGATGATGAAAATCAAAGGAGGGGCTTCAATGGTACCTAAGAGGTACTTCAAGATCTAATGGGATTGAGTTCAGGTACAAGCCATTTTATATCTCAACTTGAACAACAACAGAAGCAAAATAAACAAGTGGGACCACCTCAAACCAAAAAGCTTCCACATAGCAAAGAACATGGCATGGGCGGAAACATTTGGAATCGTATCCCCAGAAGGAACTTCTACAACTCAATAACAAAAATCAAGTAACTATTAAAAAATGGCCAAAGGACCTAAGTGACTAAGTGCCTGGCATTGGAATATCACTTTCATATTATATAGCATCTATTGCAGTTTTATGTGTGTGTGGTATTGAGGATGGAACCCAGGGCCTTTTCTACCCCCAGGCTACACTCCCAGACCTATTTTATACTTTATTTGGAAACAGGGTCTCACTAAGTTGCTAAGAGCCTCACTAAATAGCCGAGGCTGGCTTCAAACCTGTGTGGTCCTCTTGTCTCAGCCTCCCAAGCACAGGGATTTACAAGCATGTGCCACCACACCCAGCTGGTACTGGGTTTTGAACCCAGATTCAATGTACTTCCAAGCTATATCCCCTTTTAATATATGCCTTTTAATTTTTAAATATAGCCCTTTTAATTTTTTAATATAGCTCTTTTAATTTTTTGTTTTGAAACAGGGTCTCACTAGGTTGCTGAGAGTCTCATTAAATTACTGAGGCTGGTCTTGAACCTGTGATCCTCCTGTCTCAGCCTCCCAAGTGCTGGAATTATAGGTCTTTACTACCACATGGGACTTATTTGCCTTTACTTCCAACCTACTACTTAAAATTAAACTGTAATCCAGGGAGAAGCTCACCAAGTGCTGTGTGCATGGATGTTCTTGTAACTCTGAACTTCATTATGATATGTGATTACAATGCACGCAAAAATATATTTTTAAAAAGATTAAAAATAAAATAAAATTGGAATCTATATGTGGAACAAAACAAATATATATTTCCTTCTATTTATAGCTAGCATAAATACTTTGAAATTTGTCTAGAGGCTCTTAAAAATTCTAAAATAGGCACAATGTTTTCTTTCCGAACAAACCAGGTATGCAAATGATTAATGGATAGAACTGTTGGTAGTTGTTTTTTTTTTTTTCTCTCACAATCTCAAATCTATAAGGAATATGTAGCTAATTTAAGCTTTGCTATATTAAACTGTAGAATATGCTATAAAATACTGAAACTACAACTTGCATCAAACAAGTAAACATTTGTTATGGGGACAGTAAAATTTACTTTTCACAAAAGGAGCCTACAGTAATAATGCATTCAATTCTATTTCCCAGAATGCTTCTTAAGTATGTTAATAAAGTCTTTATTGTGTCTGCTTATAAAAGTCGCCACCATTTCCCATTAGAAAGTCTCTGTTTATTCATCAAACATTTACTGACAGTGACTGCTGGGAGCAGCCTCAGATTTCCACTCCATTACACGTTTGTGGCATAAAGCACATTAATTATAGATATATTACAATATTCAACTCATTGAGGAAAAATTAGATGATCAAGGCTCATTTTCCTTGACAATAAGCAAGTTAATGAAAATACTAATTACCTGATGATGAAGTGGAGCCTTCAGGATTGAATGCTTAGCATCTGTAAAAGAGTTTTGTGAATCTAGCACAGAATATTAAAGCCAGAAGCATTGGGCGTCTAGGAAGTGGCCCTTGAAATTGTCCCGTGCCCTTCAATCAGAAGGAAAACAATTGTAAGACGTGAAGCAGAGTTTTTTCAAGTTTTGGGGGGATTTATGGGAAAAAAAATCACACTTTTTACCTAAAAAAATTTTTAATTGTATATGCTCTGGAACACAAATAGACTTCATTGCAAACAATTATACCCTGAGTAGACTCACTGTAAGGATACTGACATCTCCTTGTTATCCATTTCATAATATCATCAGAACTCATTTTAAGCCATTTAAAAATCTTAAGGGAGAAAATGTCCATTAAAAATTCCATTCTCTCAGGTAAAGAAAATGTGGTATATACACAAAAGGAATTTTATTCAGCCATAAAGAGGAACAAAATTAAGTCTTTTGCAGGGAAATGATGGAACTAGAGAATATTATGTTAAGTGAGAGCAACTAGTCTCAGAAGGTCAAGGGTCATGTAGTCAAAGGTCATGTGTTTTCTCTTATTTGTGGAAGCTAGAATTAAAATATGAAACAAAAGGGACTTCAGTCAAATGAGGAGAGAGACCAGTAGAGTAGCAAAAGAGGATTGGAAAAGAAGGATGGGGAGGGGAAAACGAGGCTTAAAGAAGAGAACAGTTAAATAAGTTTATGTTCACACATGAAGGTACCCCTACTAATCTCACTAACATGTACTTGGAGGGAGGAAGGGGTAGTGGGGTGGGATATGGAGGAACACACACCAAATGATGTGTGCATATATTTAGACTTTCACTGTAACCTATAATGATAATGGTCTAATAAAAGTATAAAAAATTCATTCAATTTCTACAAGTGCAAACTAAATAGTGATAGCCAGGCATGTAGGCACATCTTTGTAATCCCAGTGCATGGGAGGCTGAGACAGGAGGATCGGACAGGTTTGAAGACAGCCTCAGCTAGTTTGTGAGGCTCTCAGCAACTTAACGAGACCCTGTTTCCAAATAAAGTATAAAATAGGTCTGGGAGTATAGCCCGGAGATAGAAAAGCCCCTGGGTTCCACCCCCAGTACCACACACACACACACACACACACACACACACACACACACACACACAAACTAAATAGAGATAAAACTCTCCGTAATAAAGAAAGCTAGTTCACATCAGGTAAGTGACATTTGGACCCTTAAAAATTGCCCTTTCTAGGGATGGTGATATAGTACAGTGCACCCCTTAGTTCAATCCCCAGTACTGCATAAATACACATGCACACACACACACACACACACACACACACACACACACGGTATATACACAAATAATCTACAGGTATGTAGATCTCTTTCTCTCTTCCTCTCCCTCTCTCGATATATATATATATATATACATACATATATATATACATGTATATATACATGTATATGTGTGTGTGTGTAACTAAGAGCACTTGCCTTGCATACACATACACTCTTTCCTCTTTCTCCTCTCTATCTATCTATCTATCTATCTATCTATATATATGTGTGTGTGTGTGCATATATATGTATATATATATATATATATATATTTGTGTGTGTGTGTGTGTAACTCAGAGCACTTGCTTAGCATAAGCAAGGACCCTAGTTCTGTCCCCAGTACAGAAAACAAACTAATAAAACAACTCACAAAGTACATAAATGAAGATAAATTAGTTCAGATTTCATTTCTTTCTGACCTATGCTATACTCTCTACCTCCTCTTCTTTTCTTTCATTTAGAAAAAAAATCTAGAATGGTACCTTTGGTTCCACTTAGGTATGCTTACAACATAGACAGCAAAGGTACCTTGTCAAGCCAATAAAATGTATTTCATCAATTTTAACAAATGCCCATTTTAAAGCTAGGTGTGGTGGCACTCACTTGTAATCCCAGTACTTGAGAGGCTGAGACAGGAATATTACAGGTTTGCAGCCATTCTCAGCTACTTAGGGAGGCCCTCCACAACTTAGTGAGACTGTTTCAAAATAAAGAATAAAAAAAAATATGGCTGGGGCTGTAGCTTGGAGGTAGAATGCCCTTAGGTTCAAGCCCTAGTACTACAGATAGGTAGGTAGGTAGGTAGATAGATAGATAGATAGATGATAGATAGATGTGATAGAGAGATATGATAGATAGATGATAGATAGATAGATAGATAGATAGATAGATAGATAGATAGATAGATTAGATAGAAAATGAAAAACAATGTAGGATGGGACCCAAAAGAAATTCTCACTCATTGCTGGTGGGGGTCACAATGGGACAGCTATTAAGGGAGACACTCTGGCAGTTTCGTTACAAAATTAAATATAGTCTTAACATATGATCTAGGAATCATGCTCCTTGACAATGAATGAACTGATTTGAATATTTATGTCCACATAAAAAACCTGCACCCAAATATTAATATAAGATTTATCATCATCACCCAAAATAAGAGGAAACAAAGCATTTTTCCATTTTTTATATTTTTGGGGTCTTTAAAGGGTTGAACTCATGACTTTGTGCATGTTATGAAAGTGCTCTACCACTAAGCTATACACCAAGCCCCAAGGTGCCTTTCAATAGATGGAATAAGCTGAGTGTGGCATGTCACATAATGGAGAACTATTCAGCAATAAATTACCTATCAAGCCACACAAAGATCTAGCTAAAATCTAAATGTATATTTCTAATTTAAACAAGCCAGTCTGGAAAAGGCTACATGCTGTATGATTTCAATTATGTGACATTCTGGGAAAGGCAATAGTGTAAAGATGGTAAAGAGGTAAGTGGTTTCCAGGTGTAGAGACACCCTGTAATCCTAGGGCTTGATAGGCTGAGACAGGAGGATTGCAGGTTCAAGGCCAGCCTCAGCAACTTAACAAGACCTTCAGCAACTTAGTGAAACCCTGTTTCAAAATAAAAATAAAAGAGCTGGAGTGTAGAAAGAGAGAGAAAAGAGAAGAGAAGGGAAGAAAAGAGAAGAGGAGAGGTGAGGTCAGAAGTTGGAAGAAGTGAGGATTGAATAAGTGAAGATATTCAATTATTAGAGCTATAAAATTACTTTATAATACTATAATTATGGATTAATGACACTACATATTGTCCAAACTCATAGATTGTATATATACAATATTACATATACAATATTGTGTACAAGTATACAATACTATTTATACTATCTATATATCTATTTATACAACATTATATATATACAATTCTCTCTATCTAGAATCTCTTTACATATATCTGTTATCTCTATATATATAGAAATATCTGTCATATGTATATATATATAGAGAGAGAGAGAAAGAGAGAGATGTTATCTCTTTATATATGTGGTATTTGTAGAAATAGAAATAGAAGGTTTGTCAAAAGAATACATGGAAGAATCAAAAAAGCCCAGGCTAGAATAATTTGAGCAAAAAATAAAATAATATGGGCTAATAATCCACTATACTAAATACTTATCTATGAGTTCATACTGAATGAATTAATAAATAAGGGAGAAAAGGCAAATTCCCTTGCAAAAGAACCCCAAATAATGTACATAGTTTTCCCATTCTCCAGGAGGTGGAGTATAACTCCCTTCTTCTTAAATAGGGGCTATATGTGAAGACCTCCTCCCAAAGAGCAGAGTATCTAAAGAGGAAGAAAACAATAACTACAATAAAGAAGTCACTCCACTCCCAGCAAGGGGATCAAGGTCAACATCAACAGTAATAAGTTAGGATGATCACGTGTAACTTTAGGTCCCATGCCTACATCTCGGTATTACTGAGGAATAAAAACCTGTGTTTCCCATTCCCCAGGCAGATGTGAGAACTAGCAGGTGGAGTCTTTCATTAAGGATGCCAAAGGGTAAGAAAAAGGGTAAATTCATGACCAGTTTTCAATCTACAACCCAGGAGGAATTTCAACTCCTTTAAGAAGCTTCCTCTGATATGCCTAGCTTCAGTGACTCCCTGTCTCCAAAATCCCTCCTCCTGAAGAAAGCCATAAAACTTGGCTTTCATCTGTTGCACATTAGGGTGCAAGCTCATGGCATCAACATATATTTGGAAACAAACGGGCCCACACTCAAACCCTGACCCTGTTCTCCACTAGCTATGTAATTCTCTTCACCTTTAAAATGAAAGTAACAATGTTCTTCCTCCTCTCTCAGCCCAAGAGAGGTTCAGATGAGAACAACATTTTAAATGTTTTGATAAATAGGAAAGCACTTTGAAAATGGTAAATATATATATATATATATATATATATATATATATATATATATGATGAAAGATCTTCACCTCTGCATCCTTCCTTCCTTCCCAAATCATGTTACTCCAGTCTAATCATGAAAAATTGTAATTGAGGGACATTCTACAAAATGAGTAGTTCTAAAAACTGTTGAGGTTATCAAATACAAGGAAAATCTGAGAAACTCTCCCACCCACGAAGAGCCTAAGGAGACATGAGAACTGAATAAAATGTGGTGTCCTAAATGGGAAAGAGAAAAGTGACATCAGGCAAAAACCAAGTAAATATAAATAAAATGTGGGCTTTAAGAAAAACAATGGTTTGTCAATATTGTCTCATGTGAAAAATGTGTCATACTACTGTAAGGCGGCTACTCAGGATTAGACCAGTGATGGATGAAAGGGAATTCTCTCTAATATCGTTAGAACTTTTCTGTAGATCAAAAAGTGTTCTAACTTTTTGATTGGCAGCTACTTTATTCTTATTTATTTGTGTATGATAGATTTTTTTTTATTGGTGCGTTATAGTCATACATGATAACAGGGTACAAGATGGTAGAGGCATACATGCACATATCTCTCAATTAACTTTTCTCCACTTCCCGCCCCTTCCTCTCTACTCCCTCCTTCTTATATTTGGCCTAGTGAAAATGATTAGCTTTTTGAAACAGACCCTTTCCATATGTGCCTGAATTATTTCTGCCATTTCTCAAACTCAAATCAGTGGAAATCAGAACAAGCAAACTGCTGAGTATGACTTCTGATTTTCTTCCAGCATCAATTTGTATTTTCCATGCTCTTTTGATTCAACTGACAGCTCTGGGCAACCTCTCCTTTCTCCTGTGCATTATCCATTGAACAAGTTCCAAGTCACTCTGCTGTGGACTGGCCAATGATCCCATGTGATGGATGGTCACTTCACACACCTGTTTCGAGTATTCGACTGATGTGCTGGCACACATTGAATATAACTTCTCCTAATAGGGACATGAGGAAAACACGTTTGTGCAAGCTGTAGTCCAGACTGCTGCTCATCCAAAAGGCTTAATTTAGAAATAGTTTCTTATTAATTCAGCATGGACAATCCTGGATTCCCGTTGACTTTCGATTCAATCAGCAGGGCTGCCTCTTGGATTTTTCCATTATTATGAAGACTGATGTATTTTATAAAAGCAAACAGCTGTTCTGGCAGATTAATGGTCCATGTCACCCTACAGAGGAAGCTTACTTGGAGTTCTCTTGCAAACAGCAGCTTGAATCCAAAGAATGTAATCAGATGCCCACCAAGGATTTTAACACATTCCTCTGATCCTGGGTCAGTTCTTTCAACCCTTGCCTGACAAAGTTCAGCAAGACCTTTGGACAGATGGCTTCACCTGATTTAAGTGTCATATGTAGGAACTTTTGCATCTTAGAGTTGAGAAAATTGGGCCTTCTTATTTCAGACTTTGCGCTTACTCCAGACGAGTTACTTAACCTCTAAAGGTTTTATTCTCCTTCCATTAAGTGAAATGGTACTATTTAACTGGCCTGCATCATAGACATATGGGAGGATCATCCATTTGTTCAACAAAAAAATGTTGGATGATGAATATTTGTTATGAGGGATAATAAATATTTGTTACATATCTTCCATATGTAACAATATGGAATACACTGTGGATGCAATAATCCAGAAAAAAAATGCTGATCTTATGGAGCTTGCATTCTAGTAGAAAGAAACTGATATGTATGTGTGTGTGTGTATATATATATATATATATGTAACATATATATACATATGTATATATGTATGTATAAATATGTATGTATAGAATTTTGGTAGTTATATGTACAGGCTTGTTTTTTGTTGTTGTTTTTCGTTTTTTGGGTTGTTTTTTTTTTGTACTGGGAATTAGGGTCATCATACCTCTAAGCAACATCCCAAAACCTTTTGTTTTGAAACAGGATCTCACTAATTTTCTGAGGCTCTTGCTGAGTTGCTGAAGCCTCAAACCTGAAATCCTTTAGTTTTGTTTTGTTTTGTTTTTCTAATAGAAACAAAGACAGGGACTCTTGGGGAGGAGGAAGGATAATTTTAAGTATGATCAAAATAGTCCACATTGAGAAATGACATTTGAATAAAGACCTGAAGGAGCTGAAGAAGCCAACCATGAAGAAAGTTGGAAAAGGGGCATTTCAAGGCATTTTGGAGAAGGAAAAGAGAAAGTCTTAAGATTCCTAAGTAAAAGTAAGCTGAAGGAAGAACAGCAGGAGGGCCCGTGGGGCTGGAACGGGGGTGATGTGAAGAGGTTAGAGAAGTCATGGAGAGACCAGTCAGACCACTCACAGCTTTTCATACTCAGGTGAGAGGGGGAGCTATTCTGAACAGGCTGGTAACATAATCTAAAAGCTTTCCTAAGAGCACTACAAGTGGAGAATAGATGAGGGCCAAGGATGGAGGCAAGGAGATCAATGATGTGCCTGTAAAGAAGAGATCAGCTGGGTGTGGTGACACACACCTATAATCCCAGGACTTGGGAGGCTGAGACAGGAGGATGACAGGGTTGAGGCCAGTCTCAACAACTTAGCAAAACCCTGTTTTAAAATTAAAAAAAAAATTAAGAAGGCCTGGGCTGAAGGTATACCTTGGAGGTAGAATGACTTTGGGTTCGATCTCCAGTACAAAGCAGAGGAAGAAAAGCAGGAGGAGGAAGAGGAATAATCATGGTGACTTGGGCCAGGGTTCTGGAAGAGAAGGTAATGAAGTGACCAGATTTCTGAGAGATTAGCCATGAGACATGAGAGATAACTCTTTCTAAAATTTTTATCTTGAACAATTTTTTTTTAAAGCTGCCATTAAATGACTCAGGGAATACAGTGTGAGAAATGACTAGGGGAGGATAAACAAGACAGAAGTTCAGTCTTTAAAGTGTTCCTACTTTGTATGCCTGCCTATCAAATATCCAAATAAATATTAACAGTAGACAAGTAGACATTTGAGTCTATTTGCTGAAAAAATCAAAACTGGAGTTCAAAAATGTGTGCATCAGCCAGGCACAATGGCTCATGCCTATAATCCCAGCTACCAAGGATGCTGAGGCAGGATGATCACAAGTTCAAGGTCAGTCTGGGCAACTTATAAAACCCTGTCTCAAAATAAGTTTTAAAGAAGGGCTAGGGGTGTAGTTCAGTGGTAGAATACTCACGTTGCAGGTACAAGGCCCTGGGTTCAATCTTCAGTGCCGAAAAAAAATTTTATATGTATAATGTTTTTAAAGCAATAATGGTTTTAATGTCACCCAGTAAGATCAAGAATAAAAGAAAAGTGGTCCTCCAAGGATTCAGCTCCTGAGGATTCTAATGCTAAGAAGTCAGAAGATTTTAAAAGTTCTAGGAGAAAGCCCTGATTGAAGACATAGGATGAGGCTAAAACAACAGGAGAGTGGGCCCGGGGACCTGGATTCTACGAGAGGAAAGTGCGCTGACGAGGAGAGAATTATCGCCATATGAAATGCTGTTGATAGGTCACCTGAGGGAAGGCCTGACACCTGACCTTTGGATTCAACGATGTGGTGATCACCGTGACCTCCTTCAGAGACAAGAAAGAGCCTTGCTGCTATAGGTTTGAGAGAAGTAAATGGGAACTCTCCATTTTGATGACTGTCCTACAGTTACATAAAATGTTAACGTGAGAAGAAGCTAAGTGGAGGGCATGTGAGAATTCTTCACACGATCTTCACAACTTCTCTGTAAATCTGAAATTGTTGTGGAATAAAAAGTTGGGGAACATACCTAGGAAGAGTGATTGGAGACAGTGGTAGAGGCAACTCTTTCTTAGAGTTTTCTTGAAAAGGTAAGGGGGAAAATGTGGATGGAAGCAGGAGGAGATGGGGTCAAGAAAGGTTTTTGTGTGTTTGGCTTGGTCTTTTTGTTTGTTTCACGCTAGGAGAAGCAACCGCATGTCTGTATGCCAATGGGAATCATCTGATAGACAAATAAAAACTGGTTATACAGGAAGAAGATGAGTATTGCTGAAACAATGTCTTTGAGGAGGAGAGAGAACTGCCCCCTGCTGCCCCCTGAAAGCCCCGGCCACAGCCACGTGTGGCGGGCGGAGGAGTGCAGGTGCTGCATGCAGGGGTATGTGCCCATGCTGTCTGATCACTTCAGATTTCCCCCCCAAAAGGGGAAGCAAGCTCACAGGTGTGGACCAAGTGCAGGAGTGTTGGGATTTTAGGTAGAGGACAGAGGAGCAAAATTGTCGCCTCATCTCTAGAGGATAGGAAGGAGAAGTAGTGACAGTATTGGAGATGCTTGAAAATGGCTAGCATGCAAAAAAGAAAAAGACAGGAGCCTGGGAGTGCACGGGCGAGCTGGATAATGTGCCCTTCTTACCTGATCACCATCAACAGCAGTGACTTGAATGGACAAGCGGGCCATGCCAAGGAAAGTTCCAGAGGCATGAACAAGCCCTTCTTCAGAGTCTCAGTGACATAGTCAATGTTGCAAAACACTTCGCATGCCCGATGCTAAACCACGTTTCTCTCACTGGCATGGAAAATGAAGCAAAAGTCAGATTACACCATACAGCTCCCCATGGCGCAGCCTCTCTCCTCTACTGACTGAGTTAACTCTATACTGAGTTAATTCTATACTTTTAAAATGTATAGTTTTTAAAGCAGCACCTTTTCTCAGGAATAGGACATCCAAGATGAGAGGGCAAAATGAAATTGAAAAAGCTTCATCTTTGACAGCCCTGGCACCACCCTCTGACATTAAGTGACCCTGCTAATTTCAGAGGAAGGGTATGTCCCCCCTACCCACCAGGCCTCACCTCAGAAGTGAAGTTAGAAAGGAGAAGTATCCCAGGAGAATTGTCTCTGCTCAGCAGTCCTGAGGGAGAATCCTAATTGAGTGACATTTCAACCAAGTGTCCAGGGAGAGCGCTACCTAATAAATAAAGCTCCTTGTCCTTTGAGCTGGTTCCTGAGCCTGGGTTTGGGGTGGGGGTGGGGCAGTCGTTTCAAGTTCCTCAGGCTAGTGGCTAACTTTGTCTTCTGCAAAAGCAAACAAATAACCAAGTCTAAAACTTCACACACAGGATGACATGGAGAAGCTAAGCAATTATTTTTGATAATTTCAACCGAACACACCTGTTAATAAGAGAGTGATGTCCTATGGAGCTCTGCAAGGAAATCAGATTTCCAGACCATTGAAAATTGTTCGCCTCACTGCCCCTGAAGTCACTCTGAATAGCTCCCTCTCTCCCCAGAAATCCAGATTCAACTGGGAGACTCGTTTGTCTCCCATCTACACTGGTAAGATACAGCCTCCAGGAGCCTCAGTCCCTTCTATCCACAGTACAAAGTGTATTTCTCACAAATGTGATGGTGAGAAGGGCATATCTTTACCTAGTCATTTAATTTCTATCCCCTATCAAATTCTATCAGGCCTATTGCCTGGACTATGATACTTGATAGTGTCTTGGTTTTGACCTGAGCATTTTTCTATAATTTTATCTCCCCAGCATGGAATGTTGCAGTTAATTTAAAAATAAAAAAAAAAGACCGTGGGACTATTAGGAAGAAATTACAGAGCTAGAATCTCAAGTACAACTCCAACAGTTATCAGGAACTAGCCGGCCAGGAAGCCCTAATGCCTCCATTAATAAAGCTATTAATTTTGAAAAGCTTTGACAGCTCTAAAGTCTTTTTTAAAAAAAAAAAAAAAAAAAGCAAAAGCACTTTTTCTTTATCTCCAAAATGCCTTCTTCTTTGTATGTAGCAGCTGCCTCAAGCTCCCTTCTTCTGCCCGTTTTAATTTGTCTTTAATATCAGATGTGCCTTATCGATTTCTTCTGTGTATATTTTCATTCTGAATAATTCAGTGGCATGCATTTTTTTCTCCCCATTATGGTCAATAGCAGGAGCAAATTTTGAGGATAATCAATTGAGCCCTGACTGACGATTCCTGCTGTTGATATCCCCAGAAGTGAAGGAGGGGGAACAGCAGGGGATAATATGACCCAACAGTCAATCACAGCTATCAGCAAAGAGCCAAGGCGGGTTTGTGTGAGGAATGGAGATCCATACAGCGGGCCCACGCGGCCGCTAATAGTCCGCTCTTTTTCCTTCTCATCAGACGGCACTCCAGCTGTGCCAGGGAGAGTTATGGTTTGTCCTCATATACAGTTTCCTCCCTGTAAATATCTTTTCTAAATCATGTTTTAAGGGTGTCATCTTTTATATTAATATGTACATCATCGACGCATCAATTCTTAATGATTTGTTCCTATTTTAGCCAAGTGTTTTCCAAAACAGGGTAGGAAAACTGGAATGCTTCCAGGGAGCCAGTCCAGGGAATAAATAATTGTCATGTTTTAATTCAGATAATATGGCTGAAATTAATTATCCTAGAGCTGACAGAAACAAGACAAGTTTGTCTAGTCTCCTCTCACCTGCCGTAAGAACAAATTTTCTGTGCCCATTTTGATGCTGGCACTCATCCAAGTCTTTGACACACTCAATTTACTACAAAATTGGCAGCCCTCTTTCTTATAAAGGAATCCAAGTGTGACAATAAATATTGGTCCCGATGTGCGATCTGACTAATGTAAGTCAGAGTATACCTAATAAGTATCAGATCATTGGGCTTCGATGGTTCTATTATTTCATATTTTTCATCCCTTTCTTAAGATATTCTTATAACAATCTGGGATTCACAGGATGTGCTAGAGGCAGGCAGGCTTTTGCATTCTCTTAGGAATGTGAGATCAGAACCAAGTGAGGGAAAGAGAATCAGGTTAACACATGCAGTTCAATCTCAATTACGTGGAGTAAATGGTGTTTTTCAGGTCTGATGATTTCTGAAAACTATTTGAAGGTCTGGTGTCATTTACATGCAGTCTGCCTTTATATGTAAAAATAAGAGCTTTCTCAGGACTCAGTTCCAGAATTCGAATGTAATTATGATATGTCTGCCTGTCATAAACAGATTACTTCTGAAGTAATATTTAACAAACCAAGCAATTCCCTAAAGGATTATTGGTAACAAAGTCAAGACTATAGAAGACTATAGAATTAATACAACAGATAGCTGGATTTGCGTATCTCCAGAGGAGATCCATAAAATTTAAAAAACATTTGTACTTAATTGCTAAATAGCTTATAGTTAAATAATAACATAATGTATGCAAAGTAAGAGGAAATTAGAAGTCCTGGTTTAGTTTACCATAGATAACTTATTTATAAATCCCTGTAATTTATTATTAATATCCTTATACAATAATCGCTCATGCATATAAACACAGTTAACCTTAAATTTTCATTCTGATTTGTGTTTCACTACAAAAGAGGTACTTTGGTTTTAGAATGTATAAGTCTTAAAGGTTTTTAAGATATTAAAAAAGTATGTTGCCATTCTATTTTGGGAGGGGGAACAATGATTCTTTGTTCATGGTTTTTATTCATCGGTAAATTTCATGGAGAAAAAAATGTTATCTTTAAAAACCTGATTTTCTTGGAATTAATTTTAGGGTTAAAGCTGATGGTTCAAAAAAGAAAAGAACAAATTATGTGTAAAGTTAGAATTCATTTTGTAAATACCAATAGGGTTTTCCTAATGCAAATCACATCAATACTCATATGCTCCAATGCTTTCGTCGGTATAGCTGTTATCTGATTCTTTTTCTTGTTCACAAAAGGAAAGATACAATTTGGGAGTGACAAATTCTTAGAGAATTAGATGGTGGATAAAACTGATGTGCTGTGTAACAATGGAGAATAGAGTCAACAGATTCATTCTTCTTGCGTGAAGTGGTCAGTAACATATGTAGCAGTAGACATTTGCTGGAGTTGGACACTGATGTCAAGCTGAAACATGTAATTGGTAGCAAAATGGCAAACACAGCATAGTATAGAGCAATAATCAGAGATATTTAACAAAACTAAAATTAATATGATGCTTTTAGCCTATTTTCCCTGGTCAGGTATAAACCTTACCTAAGCTGCTATGTTGCTATTAATGTTCCTTTCAATAACATAGATCTGTCTTGGGTTAAAATAAGTAGAAAAAAGAATAAGACTGAGTCAGAAGACTTGTGTTCTAGTGCTATATATGCATAAAACACCCCTAATCCCATCCTACCACCCCCTTCTCCCTCCCTGTACATGGTAATAAGGTTGCTAGTGATACTGCATCTATTGACATAGTATTATTTAGTTTCCTTCCTCAAGCCTCTTTTTCCCTTTCCTTCCTCCCTTCCCTAGCCTCTTCCACTATTCTTTCAGTTTCTGTCCTTATTACCATGAAGTTCCTTTTCTTTTCTAATTATTCTCTAGCTTCCACATATGAGAGAAAACATAAGGCTCTGCCTTTCTGAGTCTGCTGAGCCCATTTAGTGTTCTGTAGGTCCATCTATTTTTCTTGCATGACATAATTTTCCAGGAGTGCTACCAACTAGTTGTATGATCGTCATTGGACTGGTAAATAATATCAATAACAGTTACAATTTATTCAAAGTTTTCTTTTAACTAGAGATCGATTCAGTTAATCCTCACAAGGATATTATGAGATAGGCACCATTCTTATTCCCATTTTACATATAAAAATTAGTGTACATGGAAGTAAATAATTTGCCTGAAGTTGTACATCTAGTAAGTGGTAAAGTCTAGAGAACTAAAAGTCAGGTCTGGCTGACTGTGTGTGTGTGTGTGTGTGTGTGTGTGTGTGTGTGTGTGTGTGTATTACTAGAGATGGAATCCAGGGACGACATGATACCTCCTAGCTATACCCTTTGTCCTTTTCATTTCCTTGCTTTGAAACAGGTTCTCACTAGGTTGCAGAGTGTCGATGTGTTGCTGAGGCTGTCTTCGAACCTACTGTACTATCTCGGCCTCCCAAGCACTAGGATTATGCGCCTGGGCCACCACTCCTGGCTCTGGTTGACTCTAAATGAATGAATATGTTGTCTTTATAAATAATAAGGGTAAAGCAAATAGTTGCCCTCTACTTAGAAAATCCTCATTGCTCATACTTATATGTGCTACCAAGCAGAAGATTTACTTTCTTTCTTTTTCTTTTCTCTTTTAAATAGGAGCTATTGATTTATTTCCTCTCCAGTCACCATGGGGAGAGACTGGAATAGCTTCGTTAAAACTTAGCGAAGACCCCATTACAACGTAAAAAATAAAATGGAGCTGAGGGTATAGCTCAGAGGTAGAACCCTTGTGTTCCATGTCCGTATCACCAAAAAAGTCACTGAAATCACTAAGGAAAGGGTACCCCTGCTCTCCCCTCAGGGGTCTTCACAAATCGAGGAAACGCTGTAGAGCAGCTGATGGTAAAGACCCTGCCACAGCTAGAATATCTATATTCGGTGACCTTGCTAAGGCGATGCAGGGCCGTGGCAAAGGATGGGTATAGGGTAAATGAGTAACTGGAAAATATGCTCCAATATCCTCCGCAGTATCCTCAGGTCAGGCTCTCTAACTCAGAGCCTAGGCTGCTCCCGAGCACGGGGAGACAAAACTAAGAGGGTTCCCTACACAAAGTGCCCTCTGTTCAAAGAAGCCCCACTGCTTCAGAGAGTTAATGAGGAAAGCTCAAGATCCTTGTCCTTGATCTCAGCCAGAATTATAGGGCCAGGAATAAATTTGGTGAAATAAGCATAAGTTTGGGTTTTTTATGTATTTTTCTTGGTACAATGTAAGTATGCACAATAGTGAGATTCAAAGTGATATAAACATACATGCCATCCACAGCTAGTACACACATCCCTTAGTGTACTCCCCTCTGTATACCCACCCATCACCCCCAAATACAGGTTTATGTCAAACCCTTTCTGCTATATCCTATGTGGTCTTGGCCAATTAATATAATTTCTTTGAGCTCTGGTTTTCTTATTTAGAATGAAGAAGTAAACAAAACCTACCTCATCGGTCCATCATCGAAATGTATACAATTTCTTTGACATGTGGGGTAATTATGAAGAATTAACAAAATTATAGGTATAAAGTGCCTGTCCCAAAGCAGAAACCCAATAAATATTAATTCTCTTGTTTTGTGTTCTAATGATAAAGAGATGTCTTTATCAATGTCACGCTACCTTGAAAATTTACTCTAGAGTTGAAAATGCCTTACAGAAGAGGAAACTAGTATCCAGGATACTGAATTAAGAGGTGCCATGGGAAGCCGGGTGTGGTGGCACACACCTGTAACCCCAGCATTTGGGAGGCTTAGACAGGAGGATCGCGGTTCTCAGACAGTCTCAGCTATTACTTAGTGAGGTCCTTTGCAACTCAGTGAGACCCTCTTTCAAAATAAAGAATAAAAAACGGAGCTGAAGGTGTAGCTTGGAGGTTGAATGACCCTGGGTTCCATCCCCAGTAGTGGAGAGAGAGAGAGAGAGAGAGAGAGAGAGAGAGAGAGAGAGGAGAGAAATGCCATGGAAAGGGAAAATCAAGGCAATCAAGATGCCTTAGTTTCCAATTGCTTGATTTGGAAGCCCAAAAGCATTCCCAACTGCAGCCTAAGGAGCAGAGTGCCATGGCCATTTACTGGGGTCTGTACAAGGAAGCTTCTTAGAGACCTCATGGATTCTCACACACCTAATAGGATACACCTGTGTCTATATATGTCAGTTTATGGTCTTTTAGTAGCATAGAAATATATTGAAGCATTATGGATAAAATTTCATCAAAGTAAATGACAGAATTTTATATGTGCATTCAAGAAAGAAAAATGTCTCTTATGCAGGCCATAATTGTAGAACTTATGCTAATAGAAATCATTTTAACACTTTATTCATAAGGGCCATTTATAAATGATGTATAAATGTCCATAAATGTCTCTCTTATTTGCTATTAATAGTTAGAAATGCTATTATTTTTACATAAGCCAAGTGTGAAGCCTTTCAAATGGAAGCAACAATAGGTATAATGTGTTAGAATGAGTCTACAGATAAAATAAGCATATTTTTGCTTGGTTATTAACTACAATAAAGTATTTCCACATGGGTTATTTAAGGTTTTATTTAGATTTCATCTTTAATTTGGAAAAACCTCAGGGTGCTATTTTCAATGAAATGTATCAATCATAACACTTGGAACCCAATTATTACACTTCCGCTAAATTACTTACTGTGATCTTACCATTTAAAGCACACTTCAAAACCACAAGTGAGTTGTCATAAAAAGATTTTCTTTTCTCAGACTCTCTTTTTCATACTAATAATATTTTTACTCGAGTTTGTTTAAGGGGAGGGCACCTTCGCACACACTGACATTACTTGGCACAGTGAGGGGAATATAAAACCCACAGTGACTGGTCTTTTGGTTTGCCCTCTCTATCAAAAGGAAAGAGTCAAATACTCTTTTGCCCTTCTTCCCAACATAGAGGAATGATGGTTTTAGAACAGAGTAGAAGTTCTTTAATGATCTATTGGGATTTGGCATATCTTGTTAAATGCTCAGTTGATGGTATTTCATGAAGTGGTTCGTTTCAGAGATAGAAGAGAAGGTAAGTACTCTCCAGGGTGATTTATCTCAAGGTTGGTCAGCCAGTGTTTTACATGGAGAGCCATTCAGAGGTAGCCTGAGCAACGGCCTTCTTTCTGCTCTTTCTAATTCAATGAATTTTTTTAAAAATGTGAATGTGCAGGCCTTGGGAGGGTCAGGGCTATGGTCACCCCTCTTTGGGAATAGGTAAATGAGTCCCAAAGGGAGGTTCACCTACCCAAATCCTAGCTCAGAATTAAGCTGTGCTGTGCCACGTGAGATAGAGGAGTAGAGGGGAAAGAGGAGAAAGAAAGCATGCCTTCCTTTTTTGCCAACTTCCTCAATTTCTTTGACCATTTATCTTTTCCCTTTGTACCAAAAGCCCGGACTTCAGGTAGGTCCAGAATAGAAGCTGCCCTGAGCTACAGACCATTTCCAAAACTATAAAGAGAGTGAAAAAAAATCAGTGGATGTCAGGGCCTAAGGGGAAAGGAGAGGATGCGTACGAAAAGCACCGAGGACTTTTAGAGCATAAAAACATCCTGCATGATACTATAATGTCAGACACATGAATTACACATTTGTCCAAACCAATTGAAGGCACGACATGAAGGGTGAATCCTAATGTAAATAAAAACTTCAGGTGTCACTGGAAGTTCGTCAGCTGTAACAAATATGTGGCTTTAAGAAGGTTGTGGGGGTGGACATTGCTCATGGAAGAGGATACACATGTTGAAGAGGTAGACCAGAGATCTCGACTTCCTCCTGGCTTTGCCTTGAAAAATAAAGTTCCTTTTGGTAAGCACATAGTGCCCGAGAGTGAAAGCATCTGTAGTTTTGTCTGGGTAGCACAAGGGATGATGAGCAGCTTGTTGTGAGAGTTGGAAGAGTGGACTCTGCTGTAGGAGAAAGGCTCCCGGGATCCCAGGCCTGTGTAGAAGACAGTCTCAGCCAAATTCACATTTTTGCCCTGGGCCAGATGGGCCTAAAAGCTTCACACTTTCGCACAACCCCTCCCCCGGGAGTGTCAACTCACCCAGAGGTCACGTGCTTACTTCCCCAGTTTCACACCCTGGGAGATGCCAGAAGATCTGCAGAGGTGCTGTGCAATATCACTTGTACCTTTGCTTTGTGTGGATGATGGCTGGGGTGGGGGAGTTTTAATAACAAATGATAATTTATTTTTTACTTATGTTTTACACTTTAATTGGTATATTATTTCAATTTCTGTGAACAAAGGAAGGAAGACTTATCAACTATGCCCAGGACTGTCAGAAACGTGAGCAGGTTAGGGTACTGAGCTCTTCCACATAGTACTTTTCCTCTGTCTCTCTCTCTCTCTCTCTCTCTCTCTCTCTCTCTCTCACTAAAGATTGAACCCAAGGGCATTCTACGTCTAAGCTACAGCTCCAACTCTATTTTTTTTTTAATTTGAAATAAGGTCACACTAAGTTGCCTGCTTTCCTCCTGTCCCGGCCACCTAAGCATTGTGATTATAGGCATGTACCACCAGGCCTGGCCAGAACTTTTCTTTCTTTATTCTAGGGCTAAAAGTTTCATTTCTCTACCTAGACCTATGAAATTGAATCACAGAACTGCAAATCCAGGTGAAAATAAAAAACTGTGCTGACCACCGGTCATTCTCTACTTCAGGATACCACACGCAGTGCCTGACACATAGTAGGTTCACATAAATACAGATTAGATAAATAGATGATGGATGGATGGACTAGTGTACGTAGACATTGCTTTATTCAACTCTCATACTACTGCGAGGCAAACACTATTGCATCTGTGTTTCTCTCCTTCCCCAAAGAATCATCCACAGGAGGTAAAGAATGGAAGAAAAAAGATGAAGAAATGGAATCCATATGAGTTAATGTGCACACCCCGGGCTTTTGTAACCCAAAAGCCATTTTTGTAGATTTTATGTTTACTCTCATGCCATTACTCATGCCCATCAGGATATCCCCCCGCCCCAAGAAAACTGCAATAAGTAAAACCCTAGCCCCCCGGACTATGATCCTGGTATTACAGGTGTGAAGATACGCAAGAAGGCTTTTCCTCTCTAACTATACAGTGGTCACAATAACAGGGAGCAGAGCAACATGGCCCTTTCCCCAGTCTTTCTGAGCTTTATTATATGTGGCATACCTACAAATAGGCTGAGGAAATATAGTACTTGTTTTGTATGTTGTATCTTCAACATTGTTGATATTTTTTCCACTTGTACACAAAGAAGTCCATTTTAGACTCCACCTCATTTAAATCACAAGATCATTTCTTATTATGAAAGTTACTTGGGTATTTAGGATACTAGTGCCTGTTCTCTGGAGAAGAAACTTCTTGGAGAGTAGGAAAGCACAAATGAAGGATTGGAAACAGGATTGACAGCCAGACTTGGTGGCACACGCCTGTAATCCCAACTACTTGGAGGACTGAGGCAGGTAGATCACAAATTTGAGTCCAGCTTGGGAAATTTAGTGAGACCTTGTCTCAAAATAAAATAAAAATATAAAGGGCTTGGGATATATCTCAGAAGAAATGAACTTCTGGGCTCAATCCTCAGTACCATTTAAAAAAAATGCTGGATAATTTAATCTGGAGAAAAATATAAGAATGTAAGTATAGTTCAGTTAGGCATGGTAGCACATTCCCATAATCCCAATACTTGGAAGACTGAGACGGGAGGATGGCAAGTTTAAGACCAGCCTCACAACTTAGCGAGAAGACCCACAGCATTTTAGCAATATAACAAGACCCTATTTCAAAATAAAAAATAAGGGTTGAGGTATGGCTCAGATATAAAATGTCCCTAGGTTCAATCCCCAATACCACCCGAAAAAGTATAGACTATGAATACTAGAGAATTAATGATAAGGAAGATATCAAACATATTTCCACTTTTCTATCAACCACAATGCAAACATGAGATTAAGCTCTAGTTGGAGGAATATAAGTAACTTCACGCTTCATCCCTTAGCTACCTGGAGAATTCCTACTTATGTGTCAAGTCCTGAACTACTAGAATGATTTAAATCAGCAGGACTCTCTGGTTCACATCTTCCTTTTTTCTAGAGGTTGTGTTGGATATAGTAGAAAGTACTGAGAATTCACCTGGGTCTGAAGCAGCAAAAAGAGCAGGCTTAGGCAGAATATGGGACATTGTTCAATAAAGAAGAAAATAGGGCATGGAAACCCTAAATCCATTAAATTGTACCAAAATCTTTGAGCAGAAGGATAAGAGTGGCTACCATTCTATTGACAAAACCCAGCCATCACCTCTAATTATATATCTCATTTAATCTTTGCAAGAAAACTATTGATAGGTACCATTTTATTCTCATTTCAATAATAAATCAGAGAAAATTCAGTCTTGCATGTTCTAAATATATATAATTTAAAAAAAAAGAAGCTCAGAGTGGTTAAGTAATTTACTCAATCTTATGTTGTACATGGCACAGTTATAATACCAATGAAGCCATTATGATTCCTATCTCTAAGCTTGGGTACTTACATCTAAATCCAAACTACCCAATCAACTTAATTTTTTTCTGATCATCACCACTTACAGTGGAAAGAGAAAGCCAAACAGTAAGAGTCAGTATTTAACTTTAAAAACAAACTGAAACACATTTAAGTTGTATTCTCAGATCAGAACCAGCCAGCTCTATTTTACTTCAGTTTTCCATTCAGTCAGCCAGTTTCTCCATGAGAATTTATTTAGAATTTAAGTTTAGACTGTTTAAATACAGAATCTAGCCGGGCATGGTGGCACACACTTGTAATCCCCGTGCTTGAGAGGCGGAGACAAAAGGATCGTGCAGGTTCGAAGCCAGCCGTGCTGGCTTGAGACCCTGTTTCAAATATATATATATATGTATAAAATATTATATATATATAAAATATTATATATAATATAATATATTATATATTATATATATAATAGTTCTGGGAGTGTAGCCCGGAGGTAGAAGGG
Organism: Muscardinus avellanarius; assembly: GCF_963383645.1. Lineage (NCBI taxonomy): Eukaryota > Metazoa > Chordata > Mammalia > Rodentia > Gliridae > Muscardinus > Muscardinus avellanarius. The sequence goes on from NC_137787.1 coordinate 172,699,142, forward strand.
TTTCCAGGAACCCGAGTACCACCAAAAAATTAATCAATACGGAATCTAATTGGATAAATGTATTATTTTATTATATTATATTATGTGTAATATGTGTGTGATATATAGATCTAGTATAAAATCAATACATTAACAATGTAATAGGAAGGCTATACAAAATGTTAAACAACCTTATATATACATATAGTCTAAAGGTGAGGGCTTTGCTTTTCCCACAGGTTAAATCAATGAACTATTCCTTGACCCTTAGAGCTTCCTGGCTTTGTACTATACTGATCTATGTATACTTCGATGATTTGCTTAGTCACAACTAAGAAAACATTCAACTATTTATCAGGGAAGTTCAACTAGCTCCAAGCCCCTAATTATTAAATCCAGTAATACACAAATCAATAGCAAGATAGGAAGAGAAGGAAGGAAGGCCCAGCGTGCCTAGATTAGAGGGCCACTTCCCTTGAGATGATGGACGGCTGGTTTCTACTTACTCTGTAGCTAATTGGAGAAATGCTTTTGAGGGTGGGAGGATGTTTAGGCCACTAGTCAACTATAATACTGTTTCCCAAAAGGGCCCACTCATCAGACTAGAATAACTGAGCTCCTTCCGGGGAGCCTGGGGAGGAATTCCTGGAAACAGCAAAGCATATTAGATTTCATATTCTCCAACAACATAAAATGATGAATTAACATTCTCCCTGAATTCAAAATGTTTATTGATTTTTTTAAATTTGAGATAATTTAACTAGGTTACATTTGCATTACGTAGGATAAAATAAACATTTTAAGTTATTTTTGCTCACATCTCAGACTGCGTATTTAGTCGAAAATATTTCGTCCTAAATTGATGGAATGAACTGAAGGGGTACAAGTGAACCAAAGTTAATCATCAAATATTTATGTGTATTAAGTACCACGTTTATTCATAGTCAGAATCCCAAATAATTTTTAATAGGCGAGCATCTGTTAGCAATACAAAGTTGACATAAATTTGTGAATGACTGTGTGGTATTTAATAACTAAGATAACGTCCAGTGTTATGCGAAAGAAACAAGAAAAGCACTCTTCTATAAATGAAGCAAAAAAGTCAGATTGATAATAAGGACATTATGAAATGTACCACACTTTTGTTACACCTAAGGAAATTTTACAATCTTTATGGAATTTTGGTGGAAAACAAATATTGTTCTATGAATATCACCTAATATCCAGTTGATATTATTTCCCCATAGTTCATGATCCCCCCAAAAAGTCTTAAAACTCTTTTGCAATTGATCTTATTGTTACTGTTTTTTATTTCTTGAAGTTCTATGACTCCTTATTTCTCTTTTAATCCAAAACAGTCCTTCTCCCTGCCTCTTTATTTTAATAATAGTTTCATAAATTGTCTTATAAAGTATGTAGCACCTTGTAAATTTAAATGGCTATTTTCAATTGGTCCACCTTAACTCAAAAATCTATCTCCTGTATTTCCTTGCTGGAAGTTAGGTTAGAGATTTGGATTTAGACTGAACATTTTTGGCTCATGGGTGATGCTGGATAGTTCACATTTTATTACATAGTAACATCCATTAGATGTTACTATATAATACTATATAGTATTAATACTATAATATTACATAGTATATTATAGTATTTAATATTTTTTTTCTCTTTTGTGTTGGGTGAAACCCAGAGGCATTCTGCCCCTGAGCTATACCCTCCAGCCTTTTTTACTTTTTTGATTTGAAACAGTCTTGCTGAGAGTCTCACTGGATTACTGAGGTTGATCCTGAATCTGCAAGCATCTTATCTCAGCCTCACAAGTACTGGGATTACAAGCATGTGCCACCATGTCCAACTAATATTTTTATTATCTTATTTTTAGTCAGCATAATTTTGCTAATGTAAATAATATCGTCCCTATTTTTATTTTTATTTTTTTTTATTTTATTTTATTTTATTTTTCGGGTCTGGGGATGGAATTTATGGGCATTTGACCTCCGAGCTACACCCCCTGCCCTATTTTTTATTCTTTATTTTGAAACCGGGTCTCACTGAGTTGCAGAAGGCCTCACTAAGTAGCTGAGGCTGTCCACGAACCACGATCCTCCAGGTCTCAGCCTCCCAAATTCTGGGATTACAAGCATGAGCCACCACACCGGACTCATCCCTATTTTTTAAATGAAGAAACTGAGGCATGAAGAAATTTAATACCTTGCTCCGTATGGCTGATAAGTGGCAGGAATAACATGGCATTTCCTGAAGTAGCTCAGCCATGAACTGTGACTAAATCTCCTTGTGGGAAGTTCCAGGAAAGGATATTAGATGTTGCCATTGTAGGCTGCAGGTCTTGGGCCAGTATAAACAAAAAACAGGAATGACTTTCCTCACCTCACACTCTTGCCCCTAAAAATCACACTGGAAATCTGGAAGGCTCTTCAAAGGGAAAAAATGGACTAATGGGTTTGGAGGCCAAACCTTGAAAGCAACAGTTTTGTAATTTTCAGATATTTCCCTATTTGCCTTCTCAGTGTTTGGCTAAGGAGATATGATTTTTTTTTTCAACACAAATCTTGCTTTTTCTATTATGACTAACCCTACAAATGCTGACTGTATTCTCACCTGGCCAACCAGTGCAGTCTCCATCTACTTATTTCCTTCCCCTCCAGTCTCCTACTTCTTTTTATTTCTTCATTTACAAAAGAGTTATGAATAAGTATGAAGTCGTGAAAGACAGTAACATAATCTCTTCCAGATGGTATGCTGCCTTTACTCCTCTACTTCAATTCCTTTTCCCCTTCTCTTGTTTTTCTTTCTCACTCTGTTTCTATTATTCAGCCTCTGGGAAGAAGAAAAGTTTGTCCACTTGTTAAAAGAAAAAAAAAAACTGACCTAAAGTTATTCCTTGGTTAACATTTAGTACTGCTGGTGGCACATGCTTGTAATTCCAGTACTTAGGAGGTTGAGATAGGAAGATTGTAGGTTTGAAGACAGCCTCAGACAGTAATGAGCCTCTCAGCAAACTAGTGAGATTATGTGTGTGTGTGTGTGTGTGTGTATCCAGGCGTGGTGGCACACACTTGTAATCCCTGCTCTTAGGAGGCTGAGACAGGAGGATTTCAGGGGTTCGAAGCCAGCCTCAGCTACTTAGTGAGGCTCTCAGCAACTTAGTGAGAGCCTGTTTCCAAATAAAATATAAAATAGGTCTGGGAGTATATAGCCCAGAGATAGAAAGCCTCTGGGTTCCATCCCCAGTACCACCAAATAAATAAATAAATAAATTATATATATATATACATATATATATATGTATGTATGTATATACATACACATATGTGTGTGTGTGTGTGTGTGTGTATATATATATATATATATATATATATATATATATATGGCTAGGGGTGCAGCTCAGAGGAAGAATGCCTCTGGGTTACTGGTATTCAATCCCCAGTAGCAAATCACACACACACACACACACACACACACACACACACACTTAACATTAAGTATCTTTGACTACACAGATATGATACAATATCTCAGAGACACAAAGTAGTCCAAATTTTCTTAGTATCCATTATAATGTTATATATTCAAAAATAAAGATGCACCCAGGGGCTGGGGGACTCAGAAGAAGAGGTATCCTCATCATGATGACTCGAAGAGCAGTTGCTTCATTTCCTTGTAGCAAGAAAAGAAAGTTTATGGTTGTTTCTTTTCATTTAAAAAGGATCTAAAGGAAAGATCATTCTAAACATGAACTGAGCTCAGAGTGGACCTATAGGGAAAAAGCTTCCTGGCAAATCTGTTCAAGAGTCAGAGCGAAGACCCTGGGACCCTGAAAGTAATCTTCCTGAGGAGAATTGTAAAATCACAGCCTCACACAAGCCATAGGAATGAATTTCCAGGATTATTGTTCCAGTCATAAGTGTCCTACTTACATGATATCTCTCAGGAGTGAGAAGAATATTGGAGCTTATTTCATTCAAAGATCGCAGACCCACGTGAAGCCCCATTCAGAAAACAGAGCTTCAGAATGAGTGAATAAACTTCCCTCAGCAGGGACCCCCAGGACGTTCCCCACTATCAAAGGCCATCTTCAAAATTTCAATAAAATCTGGCCTTGGTAGATCAAACCTATAATCCTAGTACTTGGGAGACAGAGACAGGAAGATCACAGGTTCACAACCAGCCTTGGCAATTTAAAGAGGCTCTCAGCAATTGAACTAGGCTCTCAGCAACTTAATGAAACCCTGTTTAAAAATAAAGAGTTGAAAAAGTTGGAGGTATATCTCAAAAACTAGAATTCCCTTGGTTCAATCCCCAGTAACACACACACACACACACACACACACACACACACACACACACACAGAGTTCAACTTAAGCCATCTCCTCCATGAACTCTATGGAACCTCAGATGAACCACTTAATATCCCCATCCCTGTCTCTGCTTCCTCATTTGTACATGGGAACTACTATGCTGACCTTCCTCCCAGGCCCACTTTGAGGAATAGCTCATTAGTGATTATAAAGTACTTTGAAAATGCGAATGCAATTTATGATTTTAGCCAACAGATCAACCTTGCTGCTTCTCACTCACTCTTCCCTGGGTAAATGATCAAAACTGTCAGATGACCCCGGTACTTCTGAGCCCAATTTCTACCTAGCTCTTGCATAAAATGTGGCTCCTCCAGAGACTCCCGGGGAGTCCTCTAACCCCTCACACCTCACCAACTCTGCAGCTGACTTTCAATCACTGATTAGGAAACAGAAACTCTGATTGGAAAAGGTGTTCAAGCCCATGGCTGACAGACCCCAAGGGAATCTCTCCAAGGAAATTCTGATAAAGAAAATAACAGCTGGGCATGGTGGCACTTGTTTGTAATCCCAGCATTTGGAAGGCTGAGACAGGAGAATCTCAGTTCGCGGACAGCCTCAGCTACTTAGTGAGGCCCTTTGCAATCAGTGAAACCCTGTTTCAAATTTTAAAAATAAAAATAAAAAATAGGGCTGGGTGTGTAGCTCGGAGGTAGAATGCCCTGGGTTCCATCCCAGTACTGCAAAATAAATAAATAAATAAATGAATAAATAAATAAATAAATAAATAATAATAGGCCTATCCTTTAAAGATCCAAGGACCATTTTTTCCCTGGATTTGTGAAAGTTTTCAGTTTTAAGTATATATTTATTAATTTGTCTAAGAAATCTTTGCTAAACAAAACATGCACATTAGAATGATTTTTTTTTGTTTTTTTGTTTGTTTGTTTTTGTTTTTTTTGTTTTGGTGGTACTAGGGTTCCTGGAAACCCTTCTACCTCCGGGCTACACTCCCAGACCTATTTTATATTTTTTATTTGGAAACAGGGTCTCTTAAGCCAGCAAGGCTGGCTTCAAACCTGTGTGATCTTCCTGTCTCCGCCTCCCAAGCGCAGGGATTACAAGCGTGCGCCACCACGCTGGGCCTTAGAATAAAATTCCTTACAGCTTGGAATTCCGTATCAACAATGCCAACATTCTGTGGGCTAGGCTTCCATACTAGAGGATCAAATCATAGTCCCAAAGCCAGGCATTCATGATGGGCCCCACAGTCACACAAGCTCTAAGTCCTCAGTGGTGCCTGACTTTACCTGCTCTAAGAGCTCTCCAAGCACTTAGTGTCAAACTTATCCTTGTAGATGATGATGATGATGGTGATGATGGTGGTGATGATGATGATGGTGATGATGGTGGTGATGATGATGATGGTGGTGGTAGTGGTGATGATGATGGTGATGGTGATGATGGTGATGGTGATGATGATGTGTGTGTATGTGTGTGTGCACGTGTACACACTTTCTTTGGTGCATTGTAAGTATATAGCAAGGGACAGAGTGATAGGAACATACATGGGTACAACACTTGGAGCATTTCCCTCCAGATCCCAGCCCCCTCCCTCCCCTTCCCCACACATGCCATTGACGTCATCATGGTACTTTCATATGCATACATAGTATACTTACACTGTTAACTCCATTATGTCTCTAGACCCCTCCTGCTCCCCTTATATGTGGAAGGTGGGTAGAAACTGGCAGAGGGGAAGAAACCTCAGATAGAAGTACAGAAACTACAATGGAGCAATGAGGATAACCAGGAAGAGCCATTAGTCGATCCCTTGACTGGATTTTAACTGGACACTCTCCAGTTTAGGGGAGTATATGCTCCAGATCCTCTAATGTTAAATCTACTTTGAGCTGGGCGTAGTGGCGCACGCTTGTAATCCCAGCACTTGAGAGGCTGAGGCAGGAGGATCTGTGTTCTTGGAGACCAGCTACTTATTGAGGCCCTTTGCAACTCAGTGAGACCCTGTTTCAAAATAAAGAATAAAATATACGGCTGGGGGTGTAGTTCAGAGGTAGAATGCCCCTGGGTTCCATCCCCAGTACCTCAAAAAAAATCTACTTTGAGCTGAAATTAAGAAGGCTTCACTTATTATTTGTTAGTAAACCAGTCATAAGTTTAAGTAAAAATATTGCCAAGAAAATATCCTATTAATGGTACTTGCATTTTATTAAGCTTAATGCATAGTCTCATGAATTAAATCTCAGAGTAAAACAGAGTTAAAGTGGTTTTATTTTCATTCACACTTAATCTGAGTCTGTTAAGAGTTAATCCACTTCAACACTTATTATTAGTGAAAAAATAATGTGATTGTGCCTATCTGAAATTTGTAAAATAATAAGCCAGCCACGGTGACACACCCCTATAATCCCAGTACTGGGAGGCTGAGATAGGAGAATCACAGGTTTGAGGCTGACAAACTTTATCAACTTAGTGAGATCCTGTTTCAAAATAAAAGCAGGCTGGGGGTGTAGCTTAGAGGTAGAATGTCCCTGGGTCCAATCCCCAGTGCTCCCCCCCCCAAAAAAATTGTGAAATAAAAGCAACATATGGAACAAGCACTAGGCTAGGAGTTAGTAGACAGACGCAGAACTCAAGCATACCACTTTCTAACTCTGATTTGGGGAGTCATTTAAATTCTCTTAGTTGAATTCCCTCCTTCTTAAGTTAGAATGATGATAAGTGTCCTTCCGCCATGGAGGGCCTGATGAAGCACTAATGGGCTGATGTGTGTGAAAATATTCAGTGAACTACAAAGCATGCTACAAGTTTAAGCAAAGGTGATGATGATGATTACATCTTTTAAATCTTCATGGGACAGGTAAATCTGAAAACCTCTCATTGAATGAATGAAGAAGGTATACAGCTATTACTACAGTGCCTGTGGGTAGTAATAAAAATGCATCGATTATCATGAGGAGGAAGATATGAAAAAGTATTTTCTTCAGATTCTAGCTTTGATTAAAATGATATAACTGGCTTCAGCATGCTTTTCACAGCTATCACAGTTATGATCTTTGCAATTAACTTCTAAAATATTCATATTTAAATGGCATGCCATAAAAATAATGGATTCAGAAAATTACCATATGTGGCAAGAATAAAGACAAAAACAAAACATTTCTCTCCATCCCAGGAATTTTCAGAATTCTCAGAGTCATAGTTAATAAAATTGAGTATGTTCTTGAACAGAATACACTCACAAATAGAATATTGTTTTGAAGATAATTTAACTCCTGGTATTACCAAAGCCTACAGAATACTGCTACTTATTATGATTAGTAAAATATAATAAGTAAGGGTACTGGCAGATGAGTGCAGTATGGATTTCCTAAAAAGTCATGAAACAAATTTATATATGTTAGCAAAACCTGCAATTATTAGTATAAATAAATTCATATAAAGGGTACTAAAATGACATGTAAATGAATTTATATACAATAAATGTAACAACAATGTAAACTTAGCCTTTTACTTTCTCCTTAGTTGTTTTTGATATTTTTCTATACTTTTGAAAATATTAATGTTCCATCTATTATGATTTAGAATATTATAATTTTTGTTTTATAAGCTTATATTCTCCTATTCCGTATACAGAGAAGATGTAGATTAGGTTTTTATATTTTTCCCTATAACCAGCCTTCATATATTTGAAGACATGTTCAGAAGCAAAAATGTTAGAAGGCAGGAAAGACAAAGTTTAAGTTGGTAGTGGAGTAGAAGAAAAGAGAATCTCTCTCTCTCTCTCTCTCTCTCTCTCTCTCTCTCTCTCTCTCTCCCTCTCTCTCTCTCTCTCTCCCCCTTTCTTTCTTTCTTTATCCCTTCCTCACTGTTTCCTTCTTGTCCATACCCCTGCTCTTGCTTCTTTCTTTCAGCTCTTTAGAACTAGCAGCAGTGCCGGGCGTGGTGGCGCACGCTTGTAATCCCCGCGCTTGGGAGGCAGAGACAGGAGGATTGCGCAGGTTCGAAGCTAGCCGCGCTGGCTTAGGAGACCCTGTTTCCAAATAAAAATGTAAAAATAGGTCTGGGAGTGTAGCCCGGAGATAGAAGGGCTTCCAGGAACCCCAGTACCACCAAAAAAAAAAAAAAAAAAAAAAAAGAACTAGCAGCAGCAACAGCAACAAAACTTGTTAGAAAAATACCTATTTTTAAAATACTTTATCTGAATGTTTTCATTTTATTTAGTAGGTATTGGTTATATATTGCTGCATAACAAATCACCCCAAAATTTAGCTATTTAATACAATAAGTAATATTTTTCTAATTTTTATACTTTTACTGGTGCATTATAATTATACATCGCAGTGAGATTCAACGTGATACAAGCATACATGCACACATCATTTGGTGTATTTCCTTCTGCATTTCACCCTGATTCACCCTCTTTTCTCCCCATCATTATGATACCATACTTTCTGTGGTTCAGGAATCGGTGGGGGGGGGGGAGGTTCTCTGGGTCCCTCTACCTCAAGTGTTTTCATGAAGTTGTAGTCAAGATGTCAGTTGAGGTCACGGTCATCTCAAGACTATGTCAGTTTATAAATCTACTCACTTAGCCAGGCTGAAAACTTCACAGGCTACTGGACCAAGGGCCCTGGTTCTGGTTCCTCCATGCTGCCCGAGTCTCTCCCTAAAACTATTCACAGCATGGCAGCTTGCCTCCTCGGGGCAAATGGTCCAAAATAATGTGCAAAAGAGCACCACTAAGCAAGTCAGTATTTTCACAACCTAATCTTAGAAATGATATGCCATCACTCTTACCGTATTCTTTTCATTAAAAATAAGACAGTAGGCTCAGGACTCCTTATCTTCTCAGGGAAATAAAATAGGCATAACAGGAAGCTACTGGGGACCCTCTTAGAACCTCCTATCACCAATAGCATTACACATCAGGTTTAAATCACCCAAGGAATGCAAAATAATCATAAGTCCATTTATTTGTGATAAGAATGGAATAGAATAATATGATCAGCACGACTTACTATACTCATAAAATACCTTTGATGAAATCATTTTTCCCCAAAATAACCTAATTTAGTCATGTTCACAATTGTTTTACAACAAATACTACTAAACATTAGAAGGTGCCCAAGATGTGCCAGGTACTGAGCTCAGAGGTATGACACAAAAAGATAGACAGGCTCTGCCCTCGAGGGGCTTTTAGTTTTGAACTTTCCATATTTTTTATTTTTAAAAATTAATTGTGAAGCCGGGCGTGGTGGCACACGCTTGTAATCCCCGCGCTTGGGAGGCGGAGACAGGAGGATCACGCAGGTTCGAAGCCAGCCGCGCTGGCGTAAGAGACCCTGTTTCAAAAATATAAAATAGTTCTGGGAGCGTAGCCCGGAGGTAGAAGGGCTTCCAGGAACCCCAGTACCACCAAAAAAAAAAAAAATTTAATTGTGTTTTATTTTTGTTGAAGTAAGAAATAATTATTCTACTGCATGAATATGGATTTCAATGTGACTTGCTGCAAAACACTCAACTGCTAATACTTTACTGGACCTTGGACTTCCTAAATAGATGGAGTCCGAGTTTACAGTTATACAGACTAACTTAAAAAAAATTAGATTACCTCTCCTACGCCACAAGGTAAGAAAGATAATGAACTGTTTGAATGTACTTGAGTGTCTATCCAGTTTCCAAGCATTACGTATTATTGCATTTCTCTGAACTCAACAGGTTAACCCATGCAGAATCATCACCAGTTTTGAAAACCTACTGATGTAATTCAGTCTATCTGTTTAGCCTGTTTCTCCCTTTATTTACTCTAATTGGCAATCAGCAACTCTATATGCCAGCATAAGCACACTAGGATTTTTCTCTGCCTTTGTCCTTGCCTTAAAGCATCTAACTGTGACACCATATAGTTGTTCCATACCTTCTCCTTTCTGTTCAAAACAGACCATCCCTTACCATAAATATTTGAGCCCACCTTTAAAAAGCCACATCAGATATGTGTCTCCTCCTTGGGATTCTTATTCTTTATGGGACTCGTAATCAGCTCAGCTTTAATTAAATCTCTCTTAGCTGACAGCAGCCTACAGGACTGTGTTTCCATTGTAAAGGACCTTGATCTTCATCTCCATACAGCAAACTGAACCGTGATTATCCCAGTGGTTCCCCTTAGAAATGCCAGTAACTCCAGAGTTTGTTTCCCCTTCTGAAATCAGATAAAGGGATATTATCTGCAGACAAGTAACAGTCAATAAGGCAAGATACCTGATTCTTAATTCAGAGTTGGCTCTTTAAAGTAATTTAAGGAGAATTATAATAATATGGTATGCTGACAGTCCATTTACATAAAAGTGAATTCAATTCTGTTTCTCATATTTTAGTATGACAAGGGGAAGGTTATAACAAATAGTTAAGGAATCCTAGTCTATTCTTATTGCTTTTGATTCATGGCAATATAAAATGCCATGCAGGACACATTCATGGTGTTTGACATCACATCTGCCAAGACTTGTGGCACTGCAAGTCTACTTCATGCGAATAGAGCAATATGACTTCCAGGGATCTGAAATTCTGAATAACTCAAAGGGAAAAAAAATCTTTCCTTTAAAAAAGATTATAAAACAGAGATAGTTACTCACGTAATTGAACTATGCCAACATCTCTGGCTCCATGAGTTGATACCATAAAAGCTAAATGCATATTGTACTGAGTGGTCATAAGAGCATAAATTGCTGTCACTGGCAATTAAGCAACCTGGGACCTGCAGGGAAACTAAATGTGTCCATGGCTCCTACTGTGGTTAGTAATATAAAATAAAGAGCAGAGCTGGGCCTCCAGAGGGACTCTGCAAAAGGTTGTAGACAGATGTTCTGACTCTTAGAGTCTGACTGGCATGTATTTAGGTCAAGGAAGAAGGTTGAACCAAGAAAAAAAGAGCAAAAATGTAATTTGCTGTTTACCTCTAGAAGTTTTGATAGAAATTTTTCTTAAAAATGAGATTAGCTCTGAACTACAGTTAAACTAACATTAGAAATCAGGATCTAATTAGAGCTACATAAAAATATAGTATGTGAGAGTATTATACACGATCCATAGAAAATGGACTATTTTAAAAAATAGGATTCAAGACTCCGAGCAAGGACTCTGAGTCAGAACATCTGTCTACAACCTTTTTGCAGAATCCCTCTGGAAGACTGTATTATATCAGTTGATTAGTTAAATAAAACTTCCTTAGAAAAGGAATTTTCCTCTTCTACATAGCATTTGTTATACAAATATCCATCTAAAGATATAGAAACTGGCCACATAGGAATGAATAGAATTTATATGTATGTGTTTCTACGTATGTTCAAAATCTTTGATGCTTCAGTGAAAATAAGAAATATAAGAGTTAATTCCTATGTAAACTCAGTCTGTACCCAAGATCAAATGTTGCTACTCCTATACAGAAAAAAAACAACATCTGGTATTATAGCTATCTACAGATAACAGAATTATTTAAGCAGTTATGCCAGCAGCTACCTGCCAAATTTCTTTTTTCCTTACTCCAGCCTATTACTTCTCTGCCTTGCTTCCTCTCCCAACCCCTCCTTCCACTCCCACAAACACACACACAGCTCATTCCAGACTAGGTCACTGTCCTAAACTGTGTTTGGCTCCTAAAAATCCATCAAAGACCACAAGATGCTGGGCGCAGTGGCACACACCTGTAATCCCAGTACCTAGCAGGCTGAGACAGGAGAATCATAGGTTCTGGCCAACTTCAGAACTTAGTGATACCCTCAGCAGCTTAGCAAGACCCTGTTTCAAAATTAAAAAGTAAAATAGAGATGGGGGCATAGCTCAGAGGTAAGATGATTGCACTTGTACATGACTCCTACTCTCTCCGCCTTCTCCAAGCCTGTCACAGAAAGAATGAGAAGGTGACATCAGTTATCCACACAAAGGAAAGGGTCCATGCAGCTTCTTTGTAATAAACAAGGAGAACGAATCCATACTTTAAGTCATTTCCTCCTTCTCTCAGAAGGGTGGACCTGGTAAAGAGGGTTTGTTGTTGTTGGGTTTTGTTACTGGTTTTTTTTTATTTTTGTGATTGTTTAGGTATAAACTCCACAGGACTGAATCTCCTTCACAAAGGAGCCCATGTACTAGTTGAAGGCTGAATGTGTGTGTGTGTGTGTGTGTGTGTGTGTGTGTGTGTGTTTTCCTGGGGAATTGAACCTAGAGGCATTCTACCCCTACACACCCTCAGCTCTTTTCAGTTTGCATTTTAGACAAGATTTTACTCTGTTGCTGAGGCTGACCTCCTATCTAAAATCATCCTATCTCAGCCTTCCATGTACTTGTGATTTTAGGCCTGCACTCTCCACACTTGGCTTTTTTTTTTCTTCTGTTTCTGAAAAGCACATCAAAGAGTGACATGAGATTATCAAAAGGCTACTGTCTATGGGCACAGCAGTACATGCCTGTAAAGAATCAAAAGCTCAAGGCCAGCTTGGTAACTTAGCAAGTTGAGGTAGGAGGATCACAGGTTCACAGCCAGCCTCAGCAAGTAATGAGACTCTTATCAACCTAGAAAGAACCTGTTTCAGATAAAAATAAAATAGGGCTGGGAAGTGCTTTGGAGGTATTATGCCCTAGGTTCAATTTCCAATACTACTACTATTTTTACTACTACTAATAAAATAATTAAAATTAATAAAAGGGTTGAGGATATAGCTCAGTGGTAGAGGGCTTTTCTAGCACATGATTGGCCTTGGGTTCAATCCTTTGGTTTTTTCTTTTTGTGTGTGTGTGGGGGGGGGAGGGCTACTACCATAGTCAAAGTGACCTGTTATAAGAATAATAAAAGTCAGCCAGGCGTAGTGGAGCACGCTTGTAATCCCAGCATTCGGGAGGCTGAGACCGGAGGATTGCAGTTCGCAGACAGCCTCAGCTACTTAGTGAGGCCGTTTGCAACTCAGTGAGACCTGGTTTCAAAAATAAAGAATAAAAAATAGGAGCCCTCCCAGAAAAATAAATTCATCACCCAATGTTAACACTACTGCATCAGGCGTGGAAGATCTTAACATCATTCAAGTGACAATTCCAGATGATGATAATGAAAGACTGTCAAAAGTTGAAAAAGCTAGACCTCTTCAGTCAGAAATTTGGTGAAGCTATTGGGATGGGTTTACCTGTGAAAGTTCCCTACAGGAAAATCACAATCAACCCTGGATGTGTGGTGGTCGATGGCATGCCTCCTGGGGTGTCCTTCAAAGCCCCTGGAGATCAGTTCCATGAGAAGGATCTTAGACTCTGCTGAGTTTATCAAATTCACAGTCATTAGACTGTTTCCAGGCCTTGTGATTAATAATCAACTGGTTGATCAGACTGAGTCAGAAGGCCCAGTGGTTACAAGAGTCAGCTGAGCCAAGCCAGTTGGAAGTTCCAGCAACAGAAGAAATTAAAGAGATGGATGGAAGCTCTCAGATCAAGCAAGAACCAGACCCCACGTGGTAGACCTCTTCCCTCCTAGGCTTAATTTATCAGTGGTCGAGAAGGGCTTTTCGGACCTGTATATTACACAGCTTGGGGCTGTGTAATATACTTGTATAACAGAAATACCTTCTATACAAACCTTTTTTTCTACTTTTGGATAGAAATGTCTACTTTTTCAGCAATTCTGTGAATTGAATTAAAGAGCAAAGTGACTGTAAAAAAAAATAAAAATAAAAATAAAAAATAGGGCAGGGGGTGTAGCTCAGAGGTCGAATGCCCCTGGGTTCTATCCCCAGACCCACACACACACAAAAAAAAAGAATAATAAAAGTATGTTTATACATATAAACTATATTTCTATCCCCAACTTTGAAGACATAGAATTTAGGAATACAAAAATTATTTAATATATCCATAAAATATAAAAACACAATGATAGTAATCAAAAGGGTGGTTTATACTTTGTCCAAATGGAGATTCCAGCTTAGTTTTCTTTTTCTTTCTTTTTTTTAAAAAAGTAGCAACCAAGCCGGACATGGTGGCACATGCTTGTAATCCCAGCATTTGGGAGGCTGAGACAGGAGGATCGGGATTTGCAGACAGCCTCAGCTACTACTTAGTGAGGCCCTTCCCAACTCAGTGAGACCCTGTTTCAAAATAAAGACTAAAAAATGGGGCTGGGGTTTGGCTTGGAGGTAGAATGTTTCTGGGTTCCATCCCCAGTACAGCAAAAAAAATAAAAATAAAAATAAAAAATAAAAAAGTAGCAACCAAGAATACAACATATCATAGCTAATGAGTTTAAAGCATAAAATATTTTGTGCTTGAGATGAAGCTAAGGATCACAAAACCCTCTAACATTTCAAAAAAAATAGAAACAAAAAAAATTTCTCCTACCAAACACAAACATTTTTATAGCCTTTTCTACTTTAGGCTCCTTTTGTGACCCTAGTTTATATCTTCTATTAATCTAATTTACAAGTTACTTTCTTTTCTGTAATAATGAGAAGGAAACCAAAAGATAAAATCAGAGATGACTGGGTTCTCTCCCCACCAAATGAGGAAGAAAATATTATCTCATCATAGATGGGGGAATGAAATGTAGAAAATATGTATAGTTTATCCACAATTATTCAGCCAATAAATATGGAACCAGCAGTCACACCCAGACATTCTGTTTCCCCTGCTTTTGCCATTTATGTAACCTGCTCTGTGGATGCCCCAGGTAGCCAAAAGTTTTACAAATTTTTAGAAAAAGAAAAACAGCCAGGCGTGGAGGCACATGCTTGTAATCCCCGTGCTCAGGAGGTGGAGACAGGAGGATTGCGCTGGTTCAGAGCCAGCCTCGCTGGCTTAAGAGACCCTGTTTCAAAATAAAATTATTAAAATTATATATATATAGTAGGTCTGGGAGTGGAGCCCGGAGGTAGAAGGGCTTCCAGGAACCCCAGTACCACCAAAAAAAGAAAGAAAGAAAGAAAGAAAGAAAGAAAGAAAGAAAGAGAGAGAGAGAGAGAGAGAGAAAGAAAGGAAGAAAGAAAGAGAAAAGAAAAAGAAAAGAAAAATCAGGGTTGGCCAGGTTTCATGGAAAAAGTCAAGTGAACTTGAAATTTGGCAAGTGAAATCCCAAAGCCAGGCAAGGGACAAGAAATCCTGCCAAGGAGAAGAACAGTGAGCACAGAGTATCCCCCCAGAGAGTGAAAAATCCAAACTGAAGTAGACAAAAATAAGGAAAAAATAAATACAATAATTAGAATGGGGAAGATTACATAAATCCAGGAAATTTGTAAAGAAGTTGGATTCCCAAGAAGGAAAAGTCAAAATTGAGTTCAAAACATGGTCCCAGAAATATATTTTGCAGACAGCTGTGGTTGCCTGCCCACACTTGTATTGGTTTTTTTTTTTTTTTTTTTTTTTTTTTTTTTTGCAGATCTGGGGATGGAACTCAGGGGCATTTGACCTCTGAGCTACACACCCCCTGCCTTATTTTTTATTCTTTATTTTGAAACCGGGTCTCACTGAGTTGCAGAGGGCCTCACTAAGTAGCTGAGGCTGTCCGCGAACCGCGATCCTCCAGGTCTCAGCCTCCCGAATGCTGGGATTACAAGCGTGCGCCACCACGCCCGGCTCCACACCTGTATTGAGAGGCTGAGACAAGAGAATCACAGGGTCAAGGCCAGCCTCAACAACATAGCGAGATCCTGTTTCTAAATAAATACATATAAGGCTAGAGTGTAGCTCAGAGGTAGAATCCCCTGGGCTTAATCCCCACTCCCCCAAATTAAAAGCAAATAAGTGCATTTTACTAGATTCCAAAAGAAACACCACTTCTCAAGGTATAAGATCACTAAATGGTTGTTTCACTAATGGAAGAGCTGAACAGGTGAAAGTATTACAGGGTAGAGATCAATGCATGTTTATTTTGAGGAGATATGGGAGAATGGCGTCCAAAAGAGCCAGAGCTTCAGTGCTGATGGTCAGTCCACTTTGATCTGTGCTCAGTCCCTGTGATCTCTGTCTATTAGAGATATAGCAAACTTGTCTTTAAGTTGGAAGGTGGTTGGAGCCATGAGTGAGGTCTGCCTGGGGTTTGAAAAGCAGGAGGGGGAAATCTCCTCCACACTGCCTTCTCTTTGGAAGATCATCATTAAAAGAAAATCAGCTGTGAGGCACGAGACACTGTGCCCAGTCTGTGAAAAGCAGACAGGAGAGCAAGGGAGTAGTGGAAACACATCTTGATAAGCTCTGGGGGAAAAGGTGATACACAGAGTAGGACCTGCTCACGCACGTAGAGGAGCTGAAGAAGGCAGAAGTGCATCGTCAGGGAAGCTTAAGAAGGAGAAGCAGGCTCGCTCAGAACATCGCCAGGATATTGGAAGGAGAACAGGGAGCAATTTCATAACCTCTCAGTTGTTTCCAACTTCTCACAGTGTTCCAGCAAAGAAAAAGTGTGCTGGATAAGAATGATTTATTGAGCAATTATCTCTTTCCGCCCTCAGCTCTGTGGAGCTGGACAGCAGACAGGTCTGTGAATTATATTTGCGAAGTTGTCCGGAAGAACTTCTTCTCAGGGAAGCAAGAGCTTCTTCCAGTCAGCCATGAGGCAGCATCACAGGCAGAACAGGGCTCCCTCCTTAAGTAATCAGATCTACTCCCCCAACCCACCCCTCGCTCCAGTACTGGGATTAAAACCAGGGACATTCTATTTCCGAACTTCTACAAATCCCAGTCCTTTATATTTTTGTGAAATGGGCTAAATTGCTAAGGGTCTCACCCAGTTGTTGAGGCTGGCTTCACACTTGTGGTCCTTCTGTCTCTGTCTCCCTAGAACTGCATGCACCACTGCATCGGATGTCATAAAGTCTGCTTTCTACCCACAGTTGCTGCCATTTCGGTTTTCCCCTCTTTGTCTCTTTCCTTCTGAATGACCCACTGACTTAGGATTGCTTACTCCCCACACATGCACTATATTTTGCCCCTAACTCCTTGCTTCCATTTCAGATGGGTCCAGTGTTGGCCCCTCCGTGTACAGCTCCATCTCCCTTCCCTCGTCCTTCTCCTGCTTTCTTCATCTGCCTCTTGCCAGACACCCAGTCTGTAGCGAGAAGTCTTCTAGCAGTGTCTCCTCCCCGGATAAGTCCCTCATAGCCCAGCATCCCAAGTCTCCCTTTTTCTTGTGCCTCTCTGCTCCAGGGGACTGCTGGGGTTAGTGCTGACATGCACAGCAGGGAGGACCTGAGGGAAAACTGTGGTTTGGGTTCAGTAATTACTTAGATTTGGCTTCAAGTGCTGAAAAGTCTGTTTCGACTGAACCTCCTAAAGTACCCAATGTGGTAAGCTGGTCTCATTTTTCTTCTGCTGTCATGGTCAGCTGGCACCTCCCAGGCACTGGTGACTACCGGGCGCCTCAGGCACATACTCCAAGAGGACTTTGTGAAGAAGGCCAGCAGACTACAGCCCCTCAGCCTTTCTCCTAGCCGGGTCCTCAGAGCATCTTGGGCCAGTTTTGGAAGTTTTGTTCCTGAGAAGCTTGTACCTTGCTGGTTCCTTTATTTTCTGCATTACAAAGTTGAAAAACAGGTTTGGGGCTGAGTATTTTCAATCACCGGTGACTTGGTGACGGGCACCAAACTCATTTCACTTAAGATTGCAGGTTGAACTCAAATTGGGGTCCCTGAAGAGAAAGACCGGTCCTTTAGCCAGCAGGTTAAAGAAAGCATTTCTTATTTCTATTAAACAACCAGGAAAGGAAAGATCGTGCCACCGCTGGAAGAGCACTGCAAATATCAGGGTTACCAGGAGTCACCCAGAAACCTTTAAAATAATTTAAAGTGGTGATAGAACAAGTAACACACTGTGCTTCTATTGATGCGGTAACCCTTAACCCTTGAACCTAATGCGGACTTTCACTCAGAAGTCAGGAGGACGGATGCTAGCTGATTTTCCAAGGCAGTTTTCCAGTTTTTGATTGGGACAGATGCTGTGTGTGTGTGTGTGTGTGTGTGTGTGTGTGTGTGTGTGTGGTCCCGGGGGCATTCTACCTCGGATCTACATCATCAGCCCTATTTTATTTTTATTTTAAAACAGGGTCTCCCGAAGTTGCTGAGGACCTTGCTACATTTCTGAGGTTCTTCTTGAACCTGCCGTCCTTCAGTCTCAGCCTCCCAAGTCCTGAGATTACAGGTGTGCACCAACACACCCAGCTTATTTTGTCATTTGAAATATCCACAAATCTCTGAAAGGTGTGTCTTTTCTGGAATTTTCTTTCAAAAAACAAAAGAAGAAGAAAGAGAAGCTGTTTTAAAAGAAATTATCTACAATAAATGGATGGTGGTAGCATTGCTCTGTGAGGTCTAAATATTTCAAAGATATGTGAAGATACCAGACTTCCTTTATTCTTTGCAAAATAACCAAAACATTCTAAGAAGTCCTACTTTACTGGAAATCAAATTTCCTAAATATTACCTATCCGAGATGATAGTGAGCAGACAGCTACCTCGGAAGTGGGGTTAAGAGAAGATAGAAAGGTTCAAAAGTAAGGCAAAGAGAAGGCAGATGCTTTCAATCATGAACTGCACTACACATGCACACAGAGATATAAAAACAGCAAAAAAAAAGGCAAGGACAAAATTAAATGGTAATGATGATTTATAGAAAGATACTCTGAGACATGACAGAAGTCTCAATACACCAAAAGGAAAATCTTGTTTGCTCAAATTATTTGTTTCTTCCGTCTAATGAATGTAATTCTAATATACAAGTGATAACACTGGCATTTCTTTGAAATGTTGATTCAGTTTAATTATGAAAATCACCAAGGTATTTTCTAGCGGCTGCATCACTCCCTGTACTAAGATTAATCACATCAACATCATTCATTTAATCTTCAAAGAGGAAGCAGTTGTCCACAAAAGCCTTCAAATAGCTTCATTAGTGCAATTTTTCAGCCTCAAATACTTAGCTGGCAGCATATGATTGAGAGTAAGGTCATTCTATTCATCTATTTCCTAATCTAATTTTTTTAATGTTTCTATGTTTAATGTAGAAATGCGAGAGCGTGGAGTTTTTTGCCTTCTTTGTTTGGCAAAGAGCTCAAAACATGAAGAAAATATGGATTTTATTAACAAGATATTTGGTCACTATGGCTCCAAGTCATGAAATTTAATGTAGAGGCCCATAACCAGTTCATTTCCCCTTTTGGGGTTTGTTTAATGTAAAAAGAATAGGATCTAGAAACATAGTGTTTTCTCGCCACTTATAGACAAAGAAAAATTTGGAGCATGAAAGACATCCCCTCAATTCAGGAGCCAGAATTACAATAGTCATCACAAATAGAATGTCCTTAGTGTTTTGAAATACAACCTGGATTTTACATTTAAAAGCAGAAATGATCAACTTCGTTTATGTTCTTCTACAAAGATCCAGTTTAAGCATCCTTTATTAAGAGCATGAATAGTCCCTTCCCTTATTGGAAACCAATAGGTTTCTGAGTCCCATAAAATAACACTGTAATATTTGATGCATGGATCAAATCATAATATCAATCATTAAAAATTACTCAGTTGTAATCAAAAACATTCTCAGAGAGACTTAGAGCACAGCCTGGCGCCCACCGAGTATGGTGATAGAGTCATTTGCAATTACTGTACCTACTCTGCAGGGTTATAAAATGTGTCATAAAGTAAAATTTGCTGAGCCCCATTACCAAGAAGCAAAACTTGCTAACTGGCACTTTAAACTTTGCATCTTATAAAGGAATGATTTATTTGGCGTTTGACTAGTCCACTTGCAGAAATCATTACATTGCAATATTCAGTGACTGTGCAAAGGGGAAAGAAAGAATAAATCATGTAGAGACATTCTCCAGTTAATATCTAGTGACCATGTAATGTCAGATTTGTAAGGCAAGATCTACCCATAATGAAATAAATAATTGGGAACATTTTGATCACAAAAACAATCCATAACTAGTTGCAATGATGTAACTCCACAAATTTTGTTTTCAAATTTTTCACAAAGAAAATTACAACATTTATAATGTTAACTACATTTACATTGCTAAAACTAAAGCTAATTTTGTAGAGCCAAATTCTAGTTGACACCACATAATTTTAAGATAAAATATACAGGGGAGAATAACCATAGCTGGAAAATACCAGAGTTGCCATTTGCCCAGCTACATGTGAAGCCACCAGGATGGCATGGAAGTGTTTGAAAGAGGAGTGAGAAACTGCATTATTTACACATGTTCAATGTGTAAATGTGCCTCTTAATTTGTGCATTCACAGAATTTTATTATCAACTTTATGTAGTATGGTGTCAGTCATTCTGAGAGATATATAAAGATAGAAGAATTTCTTTTCCTGAGAAGCCTTTACTATCGCAGAAAAGGCAGGAGCATAAATAGGTCCTTACAGTAGAAAACAATGTGAAATAAATGGCAAAAGAAAAAAAGAATATGCCTAAGCATGAACTGGCACATTCTTCTCTGCTGGAAGGCCAGAGGGACCTTCACGGCATGACTATCTGAGCTCTGAAAGATGGGCAGCAATGTAGACAGGTCAAGATCAGGGAAGAGAAGGCTTAAGTTTGCAGCTTAAAATATTTTATCTTCTCTACCCAGTACTGCATTTGTTCTTGAAATTATTGTACAGAGAACGATAAAGGTCTTTTAGAAGTGTCAAGAGATATTTTCCAGAAATAAATAAGTTTGAGAAGACTCAGTGCTCTCTGCATTTGGCATTTTTGAAACAGGGCCTAACACATTCATTTTAATGGTTAATGCAGATATTTAATCCACATAATTCAAAGTTAGATAAAAATAACCTAATGATAATAAACAGTGATAATAAACTTGAACATGTGTGTTCAACTAAATTCTGGGAAAAAAAGATGTAGCTACTTTTCAAACAACAATATAGTTTATTTCTATTCCTCTAAAGGCTGAAAAGAAAAAATTAACATAATTTAACAAAATTTTAAAACTATGAATCATGTAGTTTTGTGGCCTTTTTATTCTTTTTTTCTATGCTTTTTTCAATACCTGCCTGAGATCAGAAGTGAAACTTTGGTGGTGAGTAAAAATGAATGCATCAAAACCTGTAGTAATTTAGAAATTCAAATATTGTTTCACAGAAGTATAAAATAAAACAAATTGTAGAACTAGTGAAATTTATATGATTCACAAGCACTTCAAAGATACATCTGGTAGTTTCAAGGATTATCTTAAAAGTAAAGAACCTATCTTGCAGTACCAGACAATACTGAGAAATCAACAAATTAAAAATGGTCCCAGGACCATTTTTATGTGCACTACTATTTGCAGGGCTATATATAATAAATACTTCATATTGACAACATATGAAGTTTGAGAAATGAAAAATGATCCTATACAAACAGATACAAAATCTGGGTCCCATTCTGAACCTCTTAAATGTGTCTTCTTAATATAAGAATACTCAGTTGCTCTTTTAACTCTGTGAGCAGCTGAGATGCCTCCTTTGCACAACTCTAAGGAGCTTAGAATCACCTTTCTGACCATCTTTCCTGTCTTCTATATATCCTCATAAAATATTTACTGTTCTTCTGAATGACCACTCTGATTATCCTTAGACTCCTTTCAGATTCCCTGATGATGTCATGGAAATGTTAAACCCATTATGCTAAGTTAGGACCTCCATCTGCAGTGACCTCTTGGCACAAGCTTCGAGGACAGCATGATATTTTTACATAAAAGTTAGTCTTCATTCAAATCCTTGAGGTCTGATCCTGAAAAAAATCCCTGACAGCTCAATCAACCCTAATAAATACTTAACTAGGTCCATGGAAAAAATAATAATACAACTCCCCCCCAAAATCCATTACACACTTACAATTGAGTCATAAAAATGTCTATTAAATGTACAATTATTTTACCACATTTTTATTGGAAAATAAGCATTTATCCTAATTTACAGGTTTAACCCAAAGGTGGTACATGACATTCCTTTTCATTAAGCTAGTAGGGGGAGTGATGAGTGAATGAGCCTGGCTCTAATTATCTTTAATGTAGTGTTTCAAATTGATCATGCATAATGCAATTACAAATCATAATTAAATTAATTTATATTGATTTAAGATTTTATAAGTTGTTAATAACCACAGTGTAGTACATCTATTTCCACATGCTAGCATTAATATTTTCATCTGCCAAAGCATTTCCTCCTTTTCACTCATTTTGTTCCTATTAAAAAGTTGACAAACTTGTAACTATTTCAAGCAAGCAAATGCTAACTTCTACAACTCATGGGCAGCGACTGGAGGCGTCACTGGGTGGTACAGCTTCAGCTTTGGGTATCAGGGCTCCGTCAGTCCCTGAGACCCATAAAAACTAAAACGAAACCCTACAGGTGGAAGTGGTGAGCATTCAAATAAGGTTTCTTCAAGAAATAGTGTCTAATACATCTGATATACATTGGGCTTAAATATGTCTATCTTTGGAGCTGGCACAATGACACATGCTTGTAATCCTAGCATTTGAGAGACCGAGACAGGAGGATGGCAGTTTGCAGCCTTAACTACTGGTGAGGCCCTTTGCAACTCAGTGAGACCTTGTTTCAAAATTAAGAATAAACTGGTGTGGTGGCGCACGCTTGTAATCACCGCGCTTGTAAGGCTGAGACAGGAGGATCCCACAGGTTTGAAGCCAGCCTCAGCTATTTAGTGAGGCTCTCAGCAACTTAGTGAGACCCTGTTTCCAAATAAAAATATGAAAAATAGGTCTGGGTGTATAGCCCGGGGGTAGAAAGCTTCTGGGTTCCTCCCCAGTACCAACAACAACAACAACAACAAAATAGGGCTGGGGGTGTAGCTTGGAGGTAGAATGCCCAGTGCCGCAAAAATAAACAAATAAATAAATAAATCTTAGAAACACCTTGCCCTCCTCAGTCCTTTTGCCTTCAGGCAGCAGCCACCCTTGCTCATAACAGTACCAGCTTCTTAATACTATTTTGGAGTGAATCACGCTATCAGATAACCAAAGAAAGACAGTGTAAATGAAAAAGTCCTTTCCTTGCCATTACTGAGGGTGAAGAAGACTCTGGAAGCCAAAGGGAGACTCAAGCAAACACTGACCCAATCAACAGAGGCCCAGGGAGTTGGCACATCCCAGATATTCCCCCGCTGTCCTCACCAAAAGCAGTCCAAAAATAGAAATCTGCATGTCTGAAGAAAGTGGCCAAACAGCCCAGGAAATCCAGGAACACCTGGTCTCCCTCTCCTCCTCCGTTCCTCTTTATACCTGAAGGGGAAGTTGAGGTCAGGAAAGGCTTGAGATAGGACTGCAGGAGGATTAGTAATAATGAAAGCCCCATCAGTATGTTTTTGAAACAGAAACAAATATTGGACAAATCTGTCACTCCCGTGTAACCGGTTTTGTCACATGCTAAAGAATGATTCTTCACCTCCTACTTGGGCACTCAGAGACAACCCAACCCGGTCCTTCCCTTCTCCACAAGCCTTGGAATTGGGATCTGCTCCTTCAGGCGACTGCTCCCACACAGACCCTGGGCCTAGACCTGAGGATTTTTTTTTTTTTTTCTTCTTCAGTACCTTTCTCTAAATGTACTAACTGCCTTGAGGTCCTTGGAGGAGGAAATGAAAAGTGCAGTAATCAGATCCAGGAGAGGACTTGGAAATGGAAGTGACATGTTTATGAGATAGGCTCAGAAACGAAAATTAGAGGTGAAGCATCCTCATCCGAGTAGCCTTCGGGTAGCACAAGGACCTACTAAGCTTAGGGCGAGTGGGCCCAAAGCAGCTGGAGGCAGGAGTCCGCCTAGCGCCTTGGGCGTCTCCGCTGCGCGCAGTCGGCTGCTCACTAGCGACCCCTCCAGGCCTTGAGGGGAATCGAGCAGATGCTGGAGCGGACTTGGGACTCGGCCCTGGGCGAGGAGCCCCACAGGCGAATGGCTTCTTCAAGGAGCATCTCAAAGACCAGCAAGCGAAAGTTTGGCCGCCGGCGGCCAGCCCTGCCCCGCATAGGCGCTAGAATCCTGAGCAGAAGTCGAGCATCCGGCGCCCCAGACTGGGGAGGGCCAAAATGATCGGTATGCGTACCTTCCTCTTCACACCAGACAAAAAGCCCAGGTCTCAGAGCTTCCGAACGTAAAAAAAAGAAAAGAGGGGGGGAAAAAGAGGTAAACGTAGGAACGCCTAACTCAGCCAGAGCCTGCACGGGACTGTGAGGGCAGGAAAGGCAGTGCCGAGATGGGGCGGAGGCAGCGGGGTCAAGGATCCTCCCCCTTTATTGATCATCTTTGGCCTAAAATCTCTTGTATGTGGGATCAAACCATCGCGATTATTTCAGATGCAAACTTACGAACACTATTATCTCCTGGTTGTTGAATAATACACAACACACACTCGCGCACAGGACTGAAACAAGGAAGCAGAATGTCCAAAACTCAGGAGGTTGCCAAGCCCAGGCCCTCTCTCTGCGGGTGGGCTCGGTCTACACCCCCACCCCACCCCACCCCTTGAAGCGTGGGCGGAACCGCGTCAGGATGACTCGCCTGGCGGCAACTGCAGGGCCACTTCAGTTGTTCCAAGTTTCTGAGGCCCCAGTCTCAGTCGCCAACTGGCATAGTCAGATTTCCAGTCTGATTCGGAAAAATGTCTTTTATTCAAGCACTGTGCCACAACAGATGGGGTGGTGGCTCATTCTCCCCAGCACTGCACATAGGAACTCTCAAATGAACTCTCAAATTCTCAAGTTGTGAGGAGGTAATTGTACTAAAAGGCTCTGAAAAGAGAAGTGATAGGAAAAGGGTAACTGAATATTTTTCAAGAGATCTTTTAAGTAAGTTGCTGGACTGGAGAATAAAATTAATTCAATCAACTATAATACACGATTTACCTTAACTAATGATACCCAGAGATGATGACATGAATCTCCCTGAACTCGATTGCAGTTTAGAAACAGAGGCAAGTCTATAGCCCCGAGATTGGAAATGCCAGCCATGAATTCTGTTTGTGCTGTCTCTGAGATTGGGGTAACAAAGCCCTAACACTCTGTAAATTAGCACAATTTTGGAGGTTCAGCAGGATCGGCCAAAAAAGAACATTTTAGAATTTTTGAAATTTAGCTTTTATAAAGTCTTACAGTTGAAGCTCAATTTTAGCATTTGTTGCAGAAAAATGGACTTAGTTCATTGTGGGCTGGTGGCTTCTTCTTTCTCTCTCTCTTTTTTTTTTTTTGGCATTGGTATGTGTGACTAGCAGTCCAGGCTGTTAAGTTTTCAAGCAGGGATCCGCTTAAAATGCATGGATTTTATTATATGTACAATTTAATCACAAGGTATTTAAAATAGACATTTCCATCTAAAATCCAATCAGAAATCAACACACTTCCTCCAGGCATTAGATGATCATCTCGATTTTGCATTTGTAAACTGGGAGAAATAAATGTGACTTGTGGATACCAAGAGGTCAAGTACGGCTGCTCAAATATTTTTCTTACAAAATGACGGATTTATTAGACAAATAAGTAGCCCGGCTGATGCAAAACCCCCAGTGATTGAATTTTGACGTTAAGTCAACAACAACTCGAACTACATCAGTGCTTCAAGATTTAGTTATGATGGTAGAGATTACTGAACAAATAAGAGCCAGAAATGAATACAGATTTCTGAGGATCTGCCCCTGGCACCCTCTTCTTGACATTCTCCTCCATAGCTTCCCCTATTCATACTGTATTATAATTAAAGGACTTGCCTATGCCTCGCAATTGGAAAAGAACTTTAAAATAATTAGGCATCTTTTTTTTCTGTCTAAAAAAAGGGACAGACTCAGGAAGAAAGCCAATTGAGTTTTATAATAAATTCCTTCGTGGCCCCAAAGCCACCTCCATTAGAATGGAAGGAGAGTGCATTGAGTGTTTTCTTTCTTTAAGATCTATTTATGAAGAGCTTTTTTTTTTTAATAACCTACTTCCTCCTATACCCCCGCTATCCTATAAGACACTGCTTTCTAGAAAATTTGAGACTTGGTCCATGTTAGGATCCCACTCGTGGATCAGAATCCACGGCTGAATAAATTGCCTGTTGAATTTCTGAAGTGGTTAAATTTCTCCTCTCCCTGTCAAGGGCTCCAGCACCCTCTGGAGCTGGCCATGGTGCTGAAAATCTTAACTCTTGTGGGAAGGGAGGGCACCCTTCATGGAGGATGGAGGAATTACTTATCTTTGCTCCTCATGAAAGAAGGCTTAAATAATTGAGACTACATTTAAACACAAAGCAGTTCATTTCTTGTCTTTTCATGGGGAAAGGCACTAATCTGCTCCTAGCGTGAAAAGTCTTTCTTTTATTTATTTTATGTGTGGCTTCCTTATTGTACCAGAAGAGTGGCTCAATTTCTATTTGAGTCCCCCTGAACCAGCCAGGAATCCATTCCTTCCACTTTCTCCTCTTATTCCATGTTTTTTCAGCTATAGTTTTATTTTACTCTGGTTTATGGAACTGCTCATTTTGCAGAAACAAATCTACTTTTGATTTTAAGGCTTTGTCTGATCAAGAGCTTGCAACAATTTCCCTTTGTAGCTAGAAATTTGCTTTCTGGGTATCCAGGCACAAAATACTAGAGGTAGTAAAACTGGTACCAGTTCTTTTTTATCAGATTTTATTTAAATATAGTAATAATTATACTTTGTAGAATATGCTGCCCATCCAAGCTTCTCTCCCAGGTTGTCATAATCTCTTCCTATGTAAGTATGTATTCATAATTTGTACAGATATTTTCACCATGCTTGGTTTTGGTTTTAAAGGATATATTGTATTATGAGTTTTCTGGAACTTCAAAATTGCTCACCCTAAAATACCAATATAATTCAAAAAGTAGAAAGAAATACTTCATGATTCTTTTGCCAGCCTTCTTTAAATTAAATTACAGATTGTGCAAATGAAGTCCTTCTGTTTGAGAGGGGAACGTTATTCCCCTTTATTTTAAAATATTGAATAGTACCTTCATGCCTATGATACTTGTGTTTACTGTTTTTCCTGAACTTGTTTCTGGATTTATGTTTCAATATGCTCTTTAGGATGCAAAATTCCTGTCAAATTAAAGAGTGATCTTGTCTTGCCCGCTTCCAGCAAATCACTTGGAGCACCTAATAAATCCAGCTGGGGTTCCTTCCGTGGCCTGATGCTGCTGAAATCATTATTGTCCTGCCTTGTTTCATGTCAGAGGCCTCTTCGCCTCATCTGTCATGAAACCAATTTCACTTTATTTACATCCATTTGCTAGTTTAATTACTGTGCTGATGAATAGCCTGAAGGAATTAAGTTACGAGTCTTTGGAAACCCAAAGCGACAGATATATGGGCTACCTTTTAACTACAGTGAAAGAAATGAAGGCTAGTGGCATGCACCAAAATTTAAAGGTATTAAGTGTTTCTCTATCCAGATACTCTTGAAATTCCAGATGATCTTTTTCTTATATATTCCTCATCTCCTGGGTGGAATATAGTGCTCTGAAATCCTTTGTATTTACCAATTGATTGCCGTTCTGTACAATACAGTCCTCTATTTTTAAAATGCCGTCTTTTAGTAAGTCACACATGATTTTCCAGCCATACCAAAAATGTAAACTAGTGGTGTCTGAAAATTAAAGGCACCTACCAATGGATCCTTTCTTTGTAACTGAGAATTCCTCCTTTATGAAATTTAACAAAACATTCAATACCTTCAATTTAATACACAGTACAAAGTCCTCCATGTGTATGCTATAAATATCATAATAGTTCTCATATGTTTTTGTTTCTTATCATTGAGCACAATTTCGTGATTATCTTTAATGTGTTTTTAAATCATAAGAGCATTCTGTTGCTTCTCTTCTTTACAGATTCACTCAGTTGAGTACTGTGAGTATATTTTAATGAGAGACGGCTTGTGATATAGGTCAACAATCTGCATTCTCAAATATATGTAGTCAATCATTTGCATATAGAGATATTTTTAAACTAATACAATAACTTTTCCTTTTATTATCTTATAAATCAACTTCTGCAATATAAACCTACCTTAAAAACACAGTTCAATGATATTTCTTCTTATGTTTTATCACTAACTATATAATTTAAAACTTAAAATTGTTAGTCCAGAAATTAAGTCTCCATGTAGCCCATCATCACTGTCAATTAAAACAATAAATAAATATCCTCAAATTAACTTTTGATTTTATATTTTCTCTATTCCCAGGTAGCACCATACATGAAAATAAAACAACTTTTAAATCTAAGTATGTTTTCCTTTTATTGTTCTGTTTCTGACATCATTTCTGGCATTTTAACATCTGCACTTTCATTTGATTTACCCAAGAATGAAGAGTTTTAGGCACATGACAATTATATTCAGCACTGCACAAAATAATTTAAGTATTTTTCTTATAGACTTAGCACACTTACTCATTTATAACATCTCCATGCTAAGTACATAGCTACTCAGGTCACACAAACTTTCTAAAGCAAATTTTTAACAAAAAATTATTTGGACACTCAGGGTCAGAGATACTTCTAAACAAAGCAGAAATGAGAAAGAAGTTTAAAATTCTTTCTCAGCTAGTACTTTATTTTTGCTGCCTTGTATACCGTACAGTTTCATTTATCATACGCCAACTTGAAAGGAAACAAAAATAAGTGTTTTATATTTCCTACCAGAAGAACTTAAGGTGGTGAAAATTCTACTGTCCATGCAGTTATATATTAATAAATTACGTATTCATTAGAAATCCCCCAGGCACCTGCCTCCATGCCCCTTCTTATCCCCTAAATACACATTTTCTCTCTTTTCCCCCACTACTTTTAATAAAGCTCACCTACAAAACAGCACATATAATCAAACCAACTTTTTTTCTCTGCCAAAATAGTCCTGCCTATAAAAGTTTTACAATAAAGGAATCCTAAACAGGACCCTCCAGGTAAAAATTCCTCCTA
Source organism: Muscardinus avellanarius (assembly GCF_963383645.1). NCBI lineage: Eukaryota > Metazoa > Chordata > Mammalia > Rodentia > Gliridae > Muscardinus > Muscardinus avellanarius. The sequence goes on from NC_137787.1 coordinate 172,728,402, forward strand.
TTCAACAGAACTAGATACTATGCTAATTCCTTGATAGACATTTATGAACAGTCTTTAATGTCACAAAAAGGAAATATGTATTGGTTTAGTCTTTTTATATATTCTATTCATTCTTTTTAAATAAAAGAAATGAGACTGCTGGGGTTTTAAAATGCTTTATCCCTCTCCCCTCCCCCACCCCGTCCCTCTCTTTTCCCCCCTTTCTAAGACCTTCTCTTCCCTTTCCAGCTCCTTTTGATTAATAGATCCATGTGGCTAACGGCCTGACATATGGTGTGCGAAGCAGCTTGAGATAGTACCTTAGGCATCCCCTACGGCCATTAACATATTAGGGGCTTATGTGCAGTCAGACAGTCAGACCTCATCTAGAGCCAGCATTTGCAGAAAGGCTGCACCCCAGAGCTGTTTGATAGAGAGTTTCAATAATGCACCACTCTTCCATTTTAAGGGAGTTGCTTCTGGTGCTGAAATACTAAGAGAGAATTGAATAAAGTTTAAAAATAAGACTCAGTTACATTCGACAACAGAAAAACAAAAGATGTGCTTACATCTGTTTGTATATGGATATGCAGGTGGAGGCAGAGCTTCAAGCTCACACATGTGCACCAGCTCCTGAGTATTATCAGTAAACAGGCAATGTCAGCTGCCTGGATTTATTTTGTTTAAAGATTTATTTTGCTTAAAGTCTTCTTTATACTTGGAATATTCACAGCACAGTAACAGTGCAGTTACAGATAGGATTCAGAAGCAAAAAAACACAGCACAATGTCTAAGAAAGGCACTGCTCTGAATTATAGCTTGATTTTGCCCTAGGAGAAGAATTCAAGTACATTTCTACGTATATAACCTTAAAAGAAAAAATAATAAAATAATGATAATTTAATCTTAAAGGGTATGATCATATTTTAAATATACTTGCAGATCAAATCCCCTGAGAAATAAGCAATCTTATCCTACAGAATTTGCAACTTTGCTAACAAAAAAGTCTTTGACAACTCTGAAAAGTAGGGAAAGCCAATTGGTGTGTGTGTGTGTGTGTGTGTGTGTGTGTGTGTGTGTGTGTAGTGTATGTAGAAATTATATATAGACAAAGTTTGGGTGAGGGAAATGGTATTCAAAATCAAAGCATACATCTCACTTGAAGCTTATTTAATTCACTTTAACCTCGCAACTGAAGCTTGAAATTCACTTTGCCCACAGTCTTCTCCTTGCAGCCTCCTGCTGATAAGCCACTGTACCCCTTTTGAACTGTACTCTGGCTGTTTGCTTGGCAAATAAATGTTGTTCCGCCCTATTAAACCTTTTAGGTAGTTTCATCTTAGGATTTCTCAAATGCGGAGCTAATAAGGAGGTGCTTTGATGCTGCTTTACTTTCAAACTCTAGCCCCGAGGCGTTAAGAGGCGCAAAAGGTAACTGGAAGAGTAAATTGCCAGGAGCGAGACGCACCCTTCCTTTCAAACCGCCCCGGACCCTCGCCTAGCACCGAAGGGCGGCCGAAAACCGAAAACCGTCTGGTCCCCGCGCCGAGCAAGGTCCTCTTAGCAGCCCCGGGGGTCTTGAAGCGGTGTCACTTTAGGGGAGAAGGGGAGGTGGCGAAAGAAGAGGGGATTTTAAGTTTAAAGCTCTGGAGTCCCTTGGGAGCGGAGAAGGGGTGGGGGCAAAGGGAGAAAGCGGCGAGGTAGAGACTAAAAAACTTTCCAAAAGTTGATTCTGGGCAAACAGATATCAGGTAGAAGGTGAAGATTAGAAATGGGCAACTTGTTTAAACAACCAATAATAAAACTTCTGCGTACGGGGTGGCAGCGGTGTGCGAGCGTCTACTCCTGAGCGCCACGACTCTTTTCGAGCCTCAATCCAGATTACACTTTGGGGGAGAAAAAAAAAAAGACCCAGGGCGCACTCACGCCTGGGATAATATGCTTGTTCCCCGCCGCCTCAAGCACGCACCCAAACACACACACACACACACACACACACACACACACACACACACACACGACCTTAGTGTAATATAAGCCCCCTAAAAAACATTGGAACATAATCTGTTTTATTTAAAACTGGAATAAAAGCTCCTGCCGCTCCAAGATGTCACCGTCGGGCTCATTTAGGCATGGCAGAAAGGCCAGCAAGCCCTCGGGAAAAACCTAGGCACTGCGTCAGAAGCACCCTAGCTGCTTTTAAAAAAAATGCCTACATTTCCGCGGCTAACTCATAAAACACACTGCAGCCTTGCGCGGGCGCAGGACGCCTGGCCGCCAGGCTCAGAGCTCCTCGTCCTCCGCACACTAGGCTTCTCTTTCCTTCTCTTTCATCGCCACGATTTGGTAAAGTCGCATAAGTGATCAAAATTAACATAAATCATTATTAGTTATTAGGATTTGCTCTAAATTACACTCTGAATATCGCACCAGCCCCATCTGCCGCCCCTGCACTCGCAGCAATAGATTGCAGATAAAATAAATGTCCTTACCCCATTAGAAGGTTCCTGTCTGTGTAGCCAAAAGCCAAACAAAAGCAATAAATACCGGGCTTTTTCTCTCCACTATTCAGCTGTGACTCTTTTCATCAGCTCTTCCTCTAGAAAAGCTCAATAGCTGCCTGAAAATATTGCATTTTATATCACCAAAGGGCGATTAATATTGCATTAACTGTATTTAACATTTTTTTAAGCGCGAGTAATCTACAATGAGTTAGTTTCTGTTAAGAAGTACAGGGGGTTTCAGAACTGCTGCAGACCACCTAAGATAACCTTATGAACGTATTATTTGTCTGATACCTTGTATTTTATATATATACATATAATGTTAGAGTGTGCCGCGCGATGTTTGAAGTGGAAGAAGCCGTGCTAATGGTCTGCTTAAAGTATTCTGACACTGTCTGGAGACAGCTAGGTCTCTGGCTTCATTAAATGTTTATTGTCAACACTTGGCGGGCGCGGGGAGGGGGAGAAAGAGACTGGTGTAAGTGAATTTCCATGGCTGGAAATTGTCAACACTTTGTTTTATTACGATCCACGTCTGCAAAAGTTTGTATACACTATGCTGCACTGGCCAGGCGTTAGAGTTATCAAACAAACTTTTATTTGTAATTCGTTTTATTTCATCAATACAAGGAATCTCTCATCCCTCGTCCCTCCTTTGGCCAACTCTCCTTCCCGGCTGGGCTTGCCCCTCCCGTTTCCCGTCACCTGTTCCAATCCGATTCCTGTTCTAAATCTGTTAGAAGCCACCTCCCTCAGACGCTGGCTGGGGCCGGGGAGCTTCTTCGCCCCACCCCTGGGTTTGCAGAGGATGCCTCTCTCCTCATTTCTACTTTGCCGGCTTCTCTCAGACCTTGGCTATGAGATTTAGGATTCCACTAAATCCCCCGGACGAACACCTAGCAGACCAACCGGGTATAAATCTTTGCGGGTTAAAATTAAAATCTGTAACAGGGCTTTGGTAGTGTTGCATCTTAGCAGTAAAACGAAAGCCCAATGGTATTCCTCTCTCTCTTTCTTTTTTTTTTTTTTTCTAAAACATGTAAACCCGTTTTTAAACTTTTGTGACGTTTAAGGTGACTGTTGACTTGGGCAATCTGGGGATGTGGGGACTATTTTTAAACCTCCGTGAGAGTGTGATCGGTTCCCTTTTCTCTCAGATGTCCTCAAAGGCACTTAGGAGTGGGAGGAGACCTCAGGCTGCGCCTAATTTTGAGCTGCGGGACTGCAGCTCCCTCTCCCGAGGGACTTGGAGCTCGCAACGCGCATGTGCGGGCTCGGCGCGCTCCCCGCGCTTTCGGTGCGCGCTCCCCGCGCCTTAGGTGCGCGCCCGGAGCGCGGTTCGCACAGGCTGGCCACCCCTGCGCACGCGCGCGGCGTGCCCGGGCCTCGGGCCATTAACCCGCTGGGGCTCCCAGACCTGGCCGAATCCCAGTCAAGGTCAGCAGGCCCGGGACTCTCTGCAGGACAGGGCTGCGACCTGCGGCAGGTGGAAGCCCCTAACTCAGAGTCTCCGGGCAGGAGCGGAAGGGTGCAGGCAGGGCTGGCCGAGGTCGCTTAGCCGAAGACCCCGGAGCCGCGCTCGGGGCGGCTTGGGGACCCTCGGGCGGGTGGGTGCCGCAGTGGGAGAGGGAGAACCTCCTGTGGGTGGAGGGAAGGGTAGGGGGCGGGTCCCTTCCTGGCTGCGGTTTCGACCCAATCAGCTCCTCCTGTAGCTGGAAAAGGCAAACGCCCACCCACTGGCCCCAAGTCCAAAAGTTGCTCGCAGGAGGCAGCTGCCGAGGACGGAGCAGCCCCGCGAGGCCGCCCCCAAGATAACTCCGGGGATCCGGAGAGCGCTGGGCAGTGCGCACCCAACCCGCGCTCGGCCCTGCGGATCCACCAGTTTTCTGGGAAGGAAGCCGGGAGGGAGGGCTGTCTGTCTCCCATCAAGCTGACTTGACAACAATTACGAAAGTTTTTAATTAGCTTCTTGTTATCATTCATTTTATTAATTTCTAGAAGTCTCAGGCCATGAATTATTCAAAGGGCAAGCCAACCCGAGTGGGGCGGCCGCGCCCCCGCCCACGTGCCCGGCTGGACTCGGGCCGCGCCGCTCGCCCGCTGCCCTGCGAGCCAGCCCGGCGCCCCGAGCCGCAGTGGCGCGAAGGTTTGATCAAATATTAAATAACGCAATTATTGCGACAAGGCTTATCTCGCAGGTGGAAAAGAGGCCCCCGTGAGAATGAGATTTCGGCTGCTATTTTTAAAAAATCAATTAAGCTTGCGGTCTCCTTTGAAGCAGCCCGCGAGGATTGTGTGGCTCCCGTCGTGGGGCTCAGACGGCAGCGGCAGTTTCACCGAGGGCAAAATGGTATCAAAAATAACCACGGTCGCCGCCTCCAGTATCTTGCTGGCCACCAAGGGCTTTAGGATGGGGTGGAGAACGCTGGTTGTAGTCAGGGCCAAGGAGCCCAATTTCAACTTTCAGGGACAAAGCTGTAAGCTTCCCAACGTGAAAGTTGCAGAAGGAATGGTTCTCGCAGGTGAGGCCGAGGGAGGAGGCCACGGAGGCAGAGGCGCAGCGAGGCCCAGGTCGGAGGCTGAGCAGGTGAGCCCTCCGGGCGCCGGGTCCTCGCCACATGTGAGACCTGGACCCAAATAGTCTTAATATGACAAGAAAGTAAAAACCGATACAGTCACGACAGTGGGTGCCTACGGTTTATTTATGAGAGTATAATCGAAGTTGAGAGCAATTTCAGAACACGCATTAAACAAATATCTACTCAGAAGTTAGTTGATGGGCCTTGAGGACAGCATCTATCTCTTAGAGCTACGGAAGGAGCAGGACCCCGCGCTAGGACTGGGGAGAAGGAACGACTTAAGACGAATGGATGACATGAATGTGGCAGGTGCATTTAATGCTTTTCTTTGCCTTACCTACTCCGCTGCCCGGATTTCCTGAGAAGCTGAAAAATAAACGGAGGCCAGTTCTCCTACTCTTTCAAAACGTGTTTTGAGATTATTCTTTAAAAGAACCCGGCGTCACACGTTGTATTTCCACCCACTGACAGGTGCGGAAATCGGCTTAACGAGAAGTTCGGCTCTTTAGAACCAGAGAACTTTGAAAGGCCAAACTACGCTGAACGACAAGCCTTTGCATTCTCTCCAGGAAGACATTTTGTTTCTTCATGGGTTGACAGTTAAAGGTGCCTTAGAATAGTCGGTTTTCCTTCCAATGGTAAACAGATTCACTCACCAAAAAACAAAACATTTTTCGTTTTGCACAGTCTCCTTCAAGGTAAAATAGGAAACTCTGCAAAGCACGTTTTCATTATGTTTTATTAACATAATAGTCTTTTTTAACTGGGTATTTTGCGTAATACAAAACAAATGCTTAAAATCTTAATACATACATCATCAATTATTATATATACAAATGTATTTGCCTGCAACATTTCCGTTTGGGCAGATTTTTTTTTAAAAGAAAACAATCTTTGTAAATCTTTTCATTTTTTTTTTTCATTCCTGGTTCTCCAACAATTAAATCTGGTCATAATTTTCTATAAAATAATGTGTTTTTTTACAAATGCATTTTATTAGAAACTTTGATATTTCAAGTCATTAATAACAGAAACAAATCAATCTTGATGGAAGAGGTCTATTTTTAAAAATATCTCTAGTGCTTTTTTAAACATTAACAACTGTTTAAAATCACAGCTTTTCAAATGTACTATTCTTTTTTGAACATCAAGTGTTTTGTTTCACAGATTTGCCGGTGAAATTAAAAGATTTAGCTAAAATAGGATGACTTCAGAAGATAGAATCCAAGCCATTTAGAAACTTTGTACATTTGGCATCTGATCTAGTCCCAGGTAACCAAGAAATAGAGATCTCTGGTCACTCTGGAGCAGTGGGTGGCACACTAGTGTTCCAAAGGAACAGAAGCATTTGACAAGGTAATCTGGACAGACCAGTGGATGTTTCTTAAATTTGTTAACTTCCAAAGATAAGTCACTCAGTTACAACAATTTCAGAAGTAGTGTTTTTAGACTAGAACAACACAAACGAATCCCCCAATACAGCTGTCCCTGATCTTCAATTTAAATGCTCTTTAAGTGCCTGGTTATATATTACCTTCCACCACTCGGAATGGAGTGCTGTGGTTTAAGAGTTTTTACAGTTGGGAAAAAAAAAAAAACTTTGATAAACACAGGCAACTAACAGAATTCATTGTATTCAGAGCACTTCTTTTCACATGTTATCTGAAAATGAATTCTGATTCAGAACAAAATAGATCATTCTCACCCCTTCTCTTCCTCTGATTCCCCTTGCAGTACCCTCCCTTTATTCTTTTGTGTTTGGTTGGGGTTTTGGTTTAATGGTCTTATTTGTTGAGTAGCTCTAACCAGGACTTGGCCCAATATAAACACAAAAATGCACCCAAATCATAAAACTTCTCTTCTTTCAGTTATGTTTTATTTGCAAGTGTTCTGGGACACACCCCCCTGTTGTATGTTGGCGCACAGAAATGGTTCTGTTAGGAGTGGGGGAGGGAAAGGCAGGAGCAACGACATAACCAAGGAGAAAGCTCAGCAGACATACATGGACAGGTAGATCAATCCGTGAGACATTTCAGGATTAACACTGGCAGTCTGTAACCACTATGTGTGTGCATTAAATAAAATATTTACAATAGTCTTCCTGTTTTTTTTTTCCTTTTCCTCTAAATACAAGAATATGACAAGAATGCTGTGTTTTCAGTGGAAACAGGCAGTAGACTGTGAAATTACACTATCCACAAAACGGTCTACCAGAAAGCTAGCCCAGTTTAGTGCTCAGTTTCAAATGCATAGAATGTTTGCGCTGCAAACAATGATATACAACATAATTAAATAAATAATGTCTAACCAGAGTGAGACCTAATTGTGTTTCTTTCTGCACCTTTCAGATCATGCATGATTTCAGTCTTGTTAAACAGCAGGGTCTTTCTTTTTTCCTCGTTTGTTCTGTATTCAATTTTTTAGTTATGCTTAAAAGATGGTAATAAACCACCTCCACACAAGATCCAAAGAGTATTTTGTACACAAAACAGGCATTTTACCTAACCACCTTTAACTGTCTTATTTTTTTTTTAAATCCACCAGCAGCTTGTAAGGGACCATGATTATTACTATGAAATACTATAGTTTTCTATTTAGGAAACTGATAGCGCAAATCAAACTTCTTACTACCCAACATTTATCCCCAGTAATACAAGATTCTTGGAGAATAGAAACAAAAAGGAAACAGTTGTTCTGCTTTCCCTGGGGGAACATGCAGACCTTTTTAAAACAAATTAGTTGGGGGGGGGGCTTTTAATCAGTCTTCCTCACTTCTGGGGTTTAGGTGATTTTCTCACAGCCAAGTCCTGCCCTAACTGAAAGCAGAAACTCTTGAACCTTTCAACCACTTTTTGTTCTCCAAGAGAGGAGAAAAGGGGGCCTAGAAAAGTAAGATGAGTCTTATTTAGTGGAGAAAATGGAAATATGTCTTTTAATACTGTCCACCCCCGTAATCTATTTGAATAAGGGCACAAAAAAGAGTTTGAAATAAGTCACATTCTGAAAAACAAAGGAAATTGCAAGAAAGGCTAAAGTCCTAAAAGGAGAAGGAGCTTATTTTGAAATAGTCTAATGTTTTCTAGATGAGAGGGGGGAGGAGGGCTTCTTGCGAGATTGTTATAATTCGCTTATTTTCCTAAAATAAAATATTTTGGAGACCCCCAAGTTCTGCCTGGCAGGCAGCTCAATATCAGTTACTCTCATTTCCTAGAGACTCGCCTAACTGATGGAGCAACAGGACTGTAGTTACTGGGCCACTGGAAAACTTGGATTCTACCTAACCAGGCAGCCATCCTTCCAACCCTCTATGAGCTGCGCCCCCTCCCCACTCACTTGTGCGCACTGGAGTGTAGCTATTGGAGTCTCCTAGGAACGGAGGACACAAATCGGAGAATATGGATGGGGTGAAGGTGAGATTTAGAAGGAAGAGTTAAACAAGCACAGAAAATGACTAACTTCGCTACCCAGAATTCCACCTTTCAGTTCATCTGGTTTTAATTTTTTGACTCAGTTTGTGTGTGTGTAGGGTTCCGGTGGTGGTTAATAATGGTAGTGCTCTTTCTTCTCTTTCTTGGGGGTAAATGAAGCTGCAGATCAGGGCTCCCCGGAGTTAAATTTTTAAAGTATTTTTCTTTGCTCCCCACCCCCCTTTATTCCTCTAGTTTGTGGTGGTCGGTAGTTTTGTTTTTGTACATAGTTCCTTGGTCCCCAGGAGATTTTGATACGTGTCTCTGGTCAAAAACAGTCCATTTCCCAACCCTTCCCAAGTCTCCCCCCACCCTAGCCCCCAGGACCATCCTGCTCCTCAAAACCCCTGCTCCAAGTCTTTCTCTTTCCTTCTCCCACTCGGCATCTAACCGGTCCCGCTCCCGGTTCTTCCCAACATCCTCTCCCCTCTCCACACCCAGCACCTGGGTCCTCTCGGCCAGGGGACCGGGAGGGCGGAGGGAAAGAAGTGGGGCGGAGGAGGAAGCCCGAGGAAGGACCCGGCAAATGCAAGCAAGGGTGCACACACTCCGAACCGAACGAGGGGAAGCAGGCCCGAGGAGAGCCCCCGAAACGCCCCGCCCAGCACCTCCCACCCCCTTCAGTAAGTGGCAGAGAATTTCATCCGCTTCTGCTTCTGTCTCTGGTTGCAAAACCACACCCGCACCACATTCTTTTTGAGGTCCAGTTTCTCCGCGATGGCGGCGATCTTCTCGGAGGAGGGCCGCGGCTGCACGGCAAAGTAGGCCTCGAGGGAGCGCTTCTCGGGCGCGGCGATGGAAGTCCGCTTGCGCTTCTTCTCGCCGCCGTTGAAGAGCTCGGGCTTGTTCATTTTCTCGCGCTGCGCGCCCTCGGCCTCCTCGAGCCACGCCTGCAGGATGGGCTTGAGCGCGATCATGTTGTTGTGCGAGAGCGTGAGCGACTCGAACCTGCAGATGGTGCTCTGGCTGAGCGAGCCCACGCCCGGGATCTTGAGGTTGGCCAGCGCCGAGCCCACGTCGGCCTGCGTCACGCCCAGCTTGATGCGCCGCTGCTTGAAGCGCTCGGCGAACGCTTCCAGCTCGCGCGGGTCCGTGTCCGAGTCGCAGATGGACGCCAGGCCCGCCGCGCCCACCACCGCCGCGGCCGCCGACGCCGCCGCCACCTGCCCGGCCGCCGCCGCCGCCGCCGCCGCCGCCGCGCCGTGGTGCGCCGCCGCCGCCACCAGCCCGGGGTGCGGCAGCCCGGACGGCATGTTCATGGCCGCCGCCGCCGCGGGGTGCGACAGGTGGCCCAGCCCGTGCATGTGCGGGTGCGGGTGCGCGGAGCCGCCCAGCAGCCCGCCGCCCGGGCCGCCGCCGCCGCCCCCCGGGCCGCCGCCGCCGCCGCCCCCGGGGCCGCCGCCGCCCCCCGGGCCGCCCCCCGGGCCGCCGCCGCCCCCGGGGCCGTCGTGGGCGCCGCCGCCGCCCGCCGCGCCCGCGCCGCCCGCGCCCGCCATGAGCGCCAGCGACGGCGACGAGATGTGGTCCAGCAGGTCGCCGGGCTCCAGGGCCTGGTGGTGGTGGTGGTGGTGGTGGTGGTGCGCCAGCGGCACGGTGGACGTGGACGTGCAGGGCACGCTGTTCATCGTGTGGTACGTGGCGTCCGGCTTGAAGGGGTGGCTCTTGCCCTGGGACACCGCGATGTCCACGGCCGCCAGCGCCTCGGCCCGCGCCAGCAGCGTCTCGTCCAGGCTGGCGAAGAGGTTGCTCTGCAGCTGCAGGCGACACAAACCAAACCAAAGGAAACACAAAAACAAAAACCACGACACCAGAAAGGGCGAAAAAGAAAAAAAAAATAATAAAGCCGGAAAGTACAAGGAGCAAACACAAAGCAACCAAAACAGAACGACGGGGAGTGGGAAGAGCGGAGAGCGGGCAAGGCGGGACGGGGGGCACAGGGGGACGGGGTCGCAAACAGGGGTGCAGAAGTGGGACGAGAGGGGGACGCGGGGACACATTCCGGGAACGGGCGTGGGAGACGAAAAAGGGCCAGGGGGGAAAGAAGAAGAAATGGAGATGTAACTCGCAGCTGGGGACCCGTGTCGCACACACCCGAGCGCGCACGGGGACCGCCTTTCCGAGGCAGGAAATGAGCAGAGAAAGTGGAGGGAAGTGGAGCGCCACGGCCCCGAGTCCCCGCTCTGCCGGGCGGAGGCGGGCGCGGACCCTGCACGCCGGGTCCAAGGGCGCCTCGCGGCGGGCCTCGTCCACCCGCCCTGCCCGCCGGCGCCCGCACCCCGACCCGCACACGCAGCACCCCACATGCAGCGTCCGGGGGCGGGGCCGGGCGCGGGGCGCTTACCGGCGGCGTGGGCAGGCAGGCCCGCCGGATGGCCTCGGAGCTGGAGTGCAGCGACGGGTACTTGTGCTCAGGGAGGGTGGGATGCATGGCAAAGTGAGGCTGCTTGCTGTTCATGGACATCATCTTGACGGCTGGGCATGTAAATCCACAAACACTCCGAAAGTCTGCGGGAAAGTGCGCACGCCGGCTCCCCCGGCCTCCCTTCCGCGGCGGCCGCGCCGGCGGGCTGCTGCTGCCGCCGCTGCCGCTGCCGCTCCTGCCGCCGCCCGCCCGCGCAGAGCGCCGCGCGCCGGCCTCGCCGTCCCGCTTCTCCGAGAGCTCTAGCCCCGCGCGCCGACGGGATGCACTCTTCTTACACCTGAGCCCCACTTCTCGCGGCCGGCCCAGGGAGCTCTCGCGAGAGCTCGCGGTCCCGCCGCGCCGACAGGCATCAGCTGTCTCGGCCCGTCGTCTGGCGGGCGCGCGCCCTCCCTCGCGCCGGCGCCGTGCGTCTGCGCGCGCGCGCGCTCGCCGGGCCGCGGCCGGCGCGTGGGAGCCTCTCTTATAGTGACCAGCAGCCAGGCCCGCGCAGGTGGCGCACCTGTAGCTGCCGGGCATGCGCACAGCGCGCCTCACCTTTCCACGGCGGGTCCCGGAAGATCAGAAGGGCCGGCTATTGTCTCAGGGTAGGCACCTTTGGGAAGGAGAATGACAGGAGGCACGCACGCTCCTCGGCGCCCCCCGGCTCTCGGAAGTCCCGAATGTGTTAACTTAGGCACACCTCCTCTCTGGGATGCCTAACAAGCTGTTATATAATGTATACAGTTGGCTTTCGTGTGTTTAAATTATGCCCGCGCCTTCCTCCGTATACCGGGAGAAAGAGTGACACAGAGATGTGGACGGTGCTGTCTTTTGCTTGCAGGAACCTGTTTCTTTCAAGGTTTATAAATAGGTTCCTGGAGAATAATCGCGGTGACAGACATTTGTTTGAAGCAGTCAGACGCTATTGATTTTCACGTAATTTAATTTTCTCCGCACACTTTTTGTTGTTGTTGTTGTTGTTGTTGCTGCTGCTGCTGCTGCTGCTGCTGCTGTTGCGGATAAAACTGTGTCAGGCACTACCAGTGACAGCCACTTAGGAGCCACAAGGAGCATGTGCTTTCTACTCGGGAAAGGCTGCTGAAATTGTGCATTTCTCGTATTGTTTGTCTCCTTGAACCGTGTACAAACCCACGTTTCAAACGAGCTCCGGATGATCTGAGGCTTATAGTAATCAAAAGGAAAAAATATTAACAGGGTGTAGTTGGGATATTTTCCTCTTCTCTCTTTCTCTTTCTGACACACACACACACACACACACACACACACACACTCTGCTGGAAACTCCAGGAAAAGAAAACTGCTTCAGAGAAAAGAGGATAAGACACAGAAAAGAGACCTTTCTTTTCTTTTCCATCGTTTTATATCTTTGTTTCATATCTCTGCTGGCTTGTATATTTATTTTTTCTTCAATAGCAGGCAGGAGGAAGCTAATTTATAAGAAAGCCGTGATTAAAAATATAGTTTAAATCAATTTGGAAGAACAGATACAAGTTATAATCCAGTCCTTAATTTCTTTTAACGTTCTGTGAAATCAAGACCTAGGGAGAAGAATAAATCAATTAGCTAACCTGTTATTTGTCCCTCAAGTGGCAGGCCAATCAAGGGCCTCTCCAGGGAGCCTGGGTTCAGGTGCCGGTCTCTTGGGACACTGAGCTTGCCTGGGGTGATAATGATGGCCCAGATATTATCACATCAGCCGCAAGAGAGCTCCAGAGAGGGTCAAAGGGCTGCTTATGGGAAGGAGAGATCAGATAATCTTTCGGGTCCCTCTGATGCCAAGGAACTCTGTATTTCCACCAAAGGGCAGATCTCACTGCTTTTCAGCCTAAATATGCATTCCCGTGGATTTTATCTTTCCTTTTCCTTTTCACATGTGTATTTAGTGTACTGACTCACCTATTCAGATTCCAAGAAGAGCCCACAGGCATCACCGTGCCTTTTCCTTTCTTTTCTTTTCGGTCCTCCCACCCCCTACCTTCCTTCAAGCCAGAGAGGGAAGTGAGAAGGATGTTCACTTGCAGTTGCAAGCCGGAGACACGTCTCCATCCATTATGCGGTCTCCTGGGAGCGCTAAATGCAACTTTATCTCCACGGGGAATGGAAGAGGAGCGGGACATCGCTGGAGGGAAAGAGTGAGTCCTATGGCCGTTTTCGCACCGGGTGTCCAGGCTTAATCTAATCCTTCCTGACACCCGTGTGGCAGGTCCCAGCTCTCTCCAGTGGAGGGTAGGAAAACACCCCCACCAAAGACTAGCGCCTGCAGCCTGCACTTCACCTCCCCAGGGAAATTCTGGCCTTTAGGGACCCAGAAGGGTGCGGGGCAGATAGAAACCCATCCGCACCGGGTTGTGGCCAGGTGGATCTAAACAGAGGGAAGACCCTAAATATCCCAAGTGAACCTCAGTTTAACCCTTTGGTCTAGGAGGCTTCCAGTAAACTGGGACGGGGTGCAGCTGACCTGAATCAAGAGTTCACCATCCCACCAAAACTTCTTTCCCAGTTCATCTCCCTTTGATCAGCAAGAGTACCTTCCCATCCCTGCTGGGTGAGGCCAGACCTCTGCCCCCGTCCCTCCTTTTCTTTAACCAGGACTAAGAATATGAGGGCTTTGGGTACAGTCCTTCTTTTTCTTTCTCCCATGGATTGGAAGCCCACCTAGGTTCCCAAACATCTGTTTTCCAGCATGATTGTTGTAAAATCCTCCATCAAACAGTTTGTGTATTTAGGGAGGAAGGGAGGCCCCTTGCGGGAGGGCCAGGAGAACTAGCCAGAGAGGGTTCCCCATGCCTGAGCTGTAGTCAAGAATTGCAAGAAGAACCTTGACAGGGTCTCTTAAAAAGGAGGTAGAAACTGGGCAGTGGAGGGGGGGGGGTTGCGGTTGCCCCAGGTAGGGCTATAAATCTTCATTCTAGCCTGTTCATTTTCAGATGCCAATATCTCATTCCTCCCTGATTTACTTTACCTTCCTTCCTCAAAAGCTTACTGAGACCTGTCTGGGCAAGACACTGGATATACATACAACCATGTTTAAATTATGGGTACCTGCCCTTCAGGGGGTGACAGTCCATGAGCAAGGGGAAACCATGAGGGAGAGGCATTTATGGTATTGGTATAACAAGTGTGATGAGTTCATTGTACAGAAATTAGGCTAGGAGAGTCATCCTGCCCATCCCTGCTAGACTTCAGCTCCAGGATACAGAGTGAGGCACGCTGGTGGCTCTTTCTTGGTCAGGCACTTTCTTGGTCCTCATGCAGCCTATCCCCACTTACCTCAGGATGGGTAAGAGGAAAGGGTGGTAGGCCTGGACGGGCTCACCCAAATGTCACAGCTTTGCTTCCCTGGTTTGGCAACTGCTATAAGGAGCTGGGCCCTGCCTGTGCTAATGATGCCCACCTGGGGTCTGAGTCTTGGCATAGATTCCCGAGCAGTTTCCCCCCACCTTCTTGTTTAATGACCCACACAGATCTCCCTCCTCCCACACACCATCTCATAGCTTTGCATTTTATCAAGAGAGGGATAATGAATGCAGTGCTATTGATTTCCAAGGAATTTCTGCCCCCAGGGAGAGGGAGTCTATCATCTGGATCAGAGACACATTTCTTTCCCTCATTAATTAATTTTCTCCTCCTTTGGCAGACCTCACCTCACATTTCCTTTGGCAGCGCCCAGATTGGATCCCAAGCTTGGGGAGTAGACTTGTTGGTTGGAGTTAGGAGAGGTGGGAGAGTCTGTGTGCAATCTACCCAGGGAAGCCTTGGACCTCCAGCCCAGCCCCGGGAGTACTCGCCAGACAGCAGCTGGCCATTTCCAAGCTCCAATGGGACTCAAGGAAAGTTAGCTAGCGTTTGACTCATCAAAGGCTACCTCGGTCCACCTATGGGTTGGACCCGAATTGTTTGGGTTTAGGGAAATGACATGATAGGGCGTGGAAGTTGTGTGTATATAGGGGGAGGGAGTCGGACCCCAAGCTTGAGGGAACCTGGGGTTCAGACCCCCCCCCCCACCGGCGGCTATCTGGGGCGGAGGGCAAAAGCCAGAGCTCTGTTTCTGCAAACTCCAGAGCTCTGTAGAGTTTGTAACCAGGCACTGTTTTCACCACCTAGCTGGAACCCTTGGTTCACTGGAAGCCCCCAAAGAAGATCCACAAACAGCCAACTTTAGAGTCCACTTAGCACGGGGTGAGGGTTCAGGCCTGGAAACAGCAGGCCTGCCGGAGGGGTGTGGGGTCTCAGAACTGGGGCGGCACTGGAGCTGTCCAGAAGATCGACAGACTTCTGTCAGAAGTGAGAAACGCAGGACAGACTGGCGCTGTTGGTTCTTTCCCTTCGGCTCCGAGTCACCTTCCCAGCGCCCTGCCTGGTTGCTTTGATCACCAGCCTCTTTCATTGCCGCTCCGGGAACATCCCGGCCAGGTACCTCCCCCAGTGACAGCCAGTGGGCTCCTCGCCGGCCTCACTAAGGGGCTTCGGAGCTCCTCCAGCAGCCGACCCACTGTTGTCCACAGGGCCCTGCGAGAGCTCGGAGCTGGAGTCTGGGACCGCGCTCGGGATCGCTATGGCTTAGGGATTTCTTGGAGGCCACTGTCCTTCTCCCGTACCCCGACTGCCTAGCGCCGGCAAATGCACGTCTCCCTCGGTCCCCACAGTCCCGGGCAGATGAGGTTTGGGGGCCGTCCGGATCTCTTCTTCAAAGACTCACAGGTCTGCAGGACTGGGCTTCACCTGAGACCCGCAGAGGATGGTTCCCAAGTAAACTCCTGGAAAAATCCATGGTGGTTGTTTATATTTTTCACTCCTGACTGCTTATCTCAACTGTAACTCTGGTTGGGAACTTTTCCTGGATGTGGGCCACCCCACCTGAGTAGTCACTGATGACCCTGCGACCCGGATGACGCGTCTCAACCAAATTTGCTCAAGTCTTGATGGTGTATAGATAGCGATATCTTTCCACCCTAATCTCTGCGGACAGGAAACCCACCTACCTTCAGAAAGCCCTACCTGCGATGTCTGACAACGACATCTCTGCCCTAACAGCGCTCAGCCTCCCTTCCCCTCCTGCCCTTAGCCTGAAACACTTTGGCAGCCCAAGTGAACCATGTTCTGCCACTTAACACGGCCACAGGCGCCTGCAATCTAGGTCTGGAGGCGCACAGAGGCTCCCTCCGCCCCCCCCCCACCTCCCAGCGCCCCCCTTCAAAGCTGGTTAGAGGAGCTTCCAGGCACCCGGGTTAGAACAACCACCAACAAAACTCTACAACAGTCTCTCCAGCCGGCGACTCCCGAGCGATAAGATAACATGTCTTCCTCTCTCCCCAAACAGACGCCCGCCGGCCGCTGAGACCCGAACACACGCGCGCCGGCCTTGCCGGAGCTCTGCTGGCCGGGATGGACCGCGGGCGGATGCTGCCCCGGCGTCTGCAGAGTGCCCTTCCGCGCACCCGAGACGGGCGCGCACCGCCCTCGGCAGGTCCCGCTCCGCCGGCGGGAGCAGGAGCCCCTAGAGGGCCGGAGCCGAGGAGGAAACCGGGAGGCGCCGAGCCGAACCCGAGAGTGCCGAGCTGGGTCCTGTCGCCCCGCTCCCTGCTCGCCCGCGCCGCCGCCAGTCGCCCCTCCCCGCCGCCCGCACAAATCAAAGCCCCTCGCGAGGGACTGGGAAATAGTTGCCTTGTCATGTAACACATTGCCCTGATTTATTATAAAATTTTAACGAAATCATGCATATTTTAACAGCCTTTAATCACTGCATGAAAATTTAATTCATGGACTGTAGCGCGTTTAAATAAATGAAGTGTTAATTCATTAGGATTAATTAATTTGTTAAAGGATTGTGTGCAAGGTTAAGGTGGGAAGAAAACTCTTTGTTGGTTTCGCGTCTTAATCGCCAGGTTTCGAGAATGATAATAAAACGAACCGCAGAACCAGCGGTTCGAGTGGGGACAGGGCTGGGCCAGCTGAGAGCGCCTTCAAAAGCGCGGGAAATGGGCTGGAGAGGCGAGGGCGGGTCTGTCCTCTATAACTGGGGACTGTGCGCGCATGCGGTGGGTGGGGGTGGAGTGAAAGTGGGCACGGCTGGTGGGAATCCGGGAAGGCTGAGTTCGCTGAGATCTGAGGGGGGGGGCAGTTCCGAGCCGGGGCTGGAGGCCCAGACCCCACCTCTTCATTCCAAACACCAGATGACCCCACGCATGAGGCACGGTTGCCCCTTGCACCTCGCAGAGGGCCAGCCTCCGCTTAATGGGCAGTTGATGGGCCAGCCCCGCCACCTGCTAAGCTTTCCAGCGCCCGGGGAGTCACTGTCGCGCCATCAGGCCGCCGACGCCGGCAAGGGCCAGACCCAGAGCCTCAGGGGACTCTGCCTGGAGGTGGAGCAAAGCCGACTGGCTAGCTCAGGCTGGATCAATGTGGGAAACCCTTGGAGTCAGGAGCCCTGGCTTTTCGCTGAGGTTCCTTCAGCATCTTTTCTGCTAAGTAGTCACCCCCTCCAGCATACCCGGACTCAGAGCAAAGACAGACTCTTGTGCTGAACTCTTGTTCATCCTTCCAGACCCAAGTAGGAATAGCACTTTCATGAAGCCAAAAGATTTCTTCACTGCTCAAGGTATACCCAACACCTACACTTTTCTACGCACCAATGTTGCATGAATCAAACCAACCCAGAAACACACTCTCCCTCCTCACAATGTCTCAGTAAACACCTAAGTCAAATCCTTGCCCTGAGAAGAAAGTCTTCACACTCCCAAATTATAAACACAGAAGACCCATAAGTCTACACACTTGTTTAATCCAACTGACATTTTACTAAAGTAGGTCTGCTTCCCTTTACAGCAGACCTAGGAATCCACCGTTTCAATAAATGGAGCTGCAACTCAAGGTATTCTAGACCATCCCAGCCACACAAAACTGAGGATCACCCTAGCCTGTGTTCAGATGGATTCTTAAAAGAAATCTGCATCTCAATAGATGTTTCCTCTCTATGAGTGGGGTTCCGAGAATTAGGCAATAAATGTTCCCTATGCACTCTGAGATCATTGCTTAAAAGGTTTTCTCTCTGCCAAGTATTATTAGAAGGATCAGGTTACATCGTGATAGGCAAACGCTATATTCTTGGACTCTCACAAATAGGGATGAAAGATCTTAGTAGGCTTTGGAAAACTATGCTAATCTAAAAGGCCACATACCATAAACTGTGAACTTCAATTAGATGCTTTCTACAAATATAAACAGGTACAAAACGAGGGGGGGGAAATCCTTGTGCATATGTACTCTGAATAATTGAAAACCATTCAAGTCTATAGAAGAAGCAAGTTCCCCAAACAGCATATAATCCAGGTTCAGTGGTACCTTTGGTTGTTTCAAACCAATGTAGGTAACAGAGATGACAGGAAAGCAGATTTGAATATAAGAGACTGTAAATGTTATTCCACCATTTTCAATTTTTGTGTCAGCTAATTATAACAAAAAGGCTTACAATTTTTGCATGAGATGAAGATTTTAAAACTTAAAAGAGGAACACTAAAGCTCCCAACAACAAAACCCTAGCATTGCATCACATTCCTGTAGCTAGAGCATTTTAGAAGATTTGCAATCACAAGCTGGTTTTATAAAAACATTAACTTTTTATTCTGAGTGTACCTCTTTAAGGTAGCCCTGGAGAAATTAACAGAGAGAAAAAAAGTTAAATTCATAAAAATGTCAGAATGAGAATCTTTAAACTCAAGTGACACACATACAACTATCATCTTTGAGCTTCTATTTAGTAGGATCAGAACTAGAAGCATAGGCACAAATTAAACACTACTCAAAAAGAAATATACTTTCAAAACACTTTAAAAAGCATCCTTAGAAAATTTTATGCCTATTATTCCTTTTGTCTACAAATGTGAACTCACACATAGCAGAGAAAAAGTATAAACTCCAGAGTCAAGAGATTCAGCTCCAAGATATGGTTTCACCCCAATTCTAGCTATGTGGTCCTGAATCCTCAATTTGCTTCCCTGTAAGTCAGGAATAATAGCACTTGTCTCACAGGGTTTGGAACGGAGATTTGATTAAAGAAAAAATGCTTGGTTTTAATAGTGTTTTATTTAGAGTATGTGTGTAAGTATATTTGAAAATCTGTGAAACTCCCATACTTGTTGTGACATTAGCTTATGGTAAAGAGTGAAAATAAGAATTTGTGATTAAAATCTAATTCTGCAAGATAATCTCTGAGAGACAGCATGGATTTAATTAGATTGATGATCAAAATGCTGCTTTGGGAGGATGGAGGTTTTTGAAGGTGAGCTGGTAGGAAGTACTCTGGCCAGAGGTGCTCTCCTCTGCATTCGTCGTAAGTAAATCAGGCTACATATTTCAATTTACATGGCGGTGTTGGTATGTATTTGTTTTAGAAATGGACGCATTTTTGGATATTGACAGAATTAGGATGAGGTTTACCCCTTGTCTTAGTTTGCTTGGGCTGTTGTAACAAAAGAGATTAGGCCTGCTAATTTATAAAGAAAAATTCCTCATAGCTCTGGAGGCTGAGAAGTCCAAGATCAAGGCACTAGGGGATTTGGCGTGACGAGGGTTTGCTCTGATTCAGATGGTCCTTCTAGCATTGTCCTCAAACGCCACGTGGTAGAAGGGGCACAGAAGCTCCCTCAGGCCTTGTTCCTAAGGGCACTAATTCCACTCATAAGGGCAGAGGCCTTGTGACCTAATCCGTTCCCAAAGACCCTGCCTCTTAATACCATTGCCTTGTAGATTAGATTTCAATGTATACATTTTGAGAGACAAATATTTAGACTATAGCACCCCTGAATTTACTGAGAGAAAAATTCTAGATTTATACATTTAAGTACCTACTATATAACCATATTATCAGAGATATTTAAATTGCTAATAGCTCTGAAAGTATCCATTAGCTTTAACATATCATAAAGATAAAATGGAACAATTATTGGAAAATATATATGCTAAAACAAATATTATCCTTTACATTAGCTTTTTTCTGGCTATTATTACTTCTGAAAGTAGAGAGCATAATTCTCCAAATCATAAAAGTGATTTGTTATATTTTTATGGTTTCATTGAATCTTCAGAGTCTATTATAACAAGGGTCAGCAGATTTCTCTGTAAAAGGCCAGAAAGTACATATTTTAGACTTTGTGAGCCACACGGTCTTTGCTGCAGCTCTTCCCACTCTACATTGGTACTGCACAAGCAGCTGCAGACACTATGTACACAAATGAATGTAGCTGTTGTTCAACAACACTCTACTTAGAAGTATTGAAATTTGAATTTCATATAATTTTCTTGTGCCATGAAATATTATTCTTTGGATTTAAAAAATCATTCAAAAAATAAAACCTAATTTTTGTTGTTGTTGTTCATAGGCCTTTCTGAAACAGGTACAGCCCAGATTTGGACCATAGGCCATAGATGATTGACCCTGTCTTATAAAGTCAATTAAAAATAAGTTTGCATGGTCTTTATAGGCTTAACTCAATATCTGAGACAAGACAAACAGTGCTTATGACATCTTTTATTCAATTCACATAGAAAAGCATGCAGTATTAATGTAAAACAATATGGTATTAATGTAAAACGTTCAGTGCACATTAGATAAACAAGTCATTAGCATACAAACCCATTTTTAAAGGCCTATATAGGCATACCAAACATGTTTAGAATAATATACTTTTTCAGAGCCTAAATTAAAAATTGTGCTTAGTTCTTACCTATCCTCACCCAATACTTTTCATGAAGAGAAATTGACCAACATACAAGATATTCTTTGAACAACATACAAGATATTCTATTAGCCAACTGAAACTTCTCTTTCTTAAGTGTGGAAATAGATCAAGCAAAATGCTACCATGCATACAGTTTACAGAGAACAGTAACATGCAAACAAGAACTTTATCACTCCTAAAAAACCCCCTTGTGATATGAAAAAACTTGGCAAAGAGTGCTTTTGCACCTATACATCTGAGACAAAGAAGCTACAATGTTTAAGCTCCTCTAAACCCAACCATGCCTTCCATACCAAAGTATGCTCAAATTCTGATTTTACATACTGCTATGGTTTGGATTTGGAATGTCCCCCTAGACCTAATTTAAACAGTCAACCATGTTGGAGCCAGGGCTTAGATGTTGATGGGGGATTCCTGGGGGGGGATGCCCTTAGGGGTTTTATATATGGTCCCTCCTCCTTGCTCTCTCTTGCTTCTGGCCTCCATGATGTAACAGCAGAACTCTTGTGCTTTTCTTTCTCTGCTTCTGATATCATGCCTTAAGCTCCACAGACTTCATCTGGCTTAACATGGACTGAATCTCTATAATCTCCAGAACTGTGAGCAAATAAATATTCCCTCCTCTGTGCTGTTGTGGTCGTGGTTTTGAGGTCGCAGCAGAGAGAATGCTGTGACCAAAACACATAAACAGAACAAAACAAAAAAGAGCAGATATAAAAGCTACCTCACATAAAATGAGATGCAAATAAAAACCACCTGACATAAAAAAAATATTTTCATATAGAAATGTATTCTTTCATACTAGCAGAATGGTTTTTACAAAAACTAGACAAAGCACAATGTTAAAAATGCAAACATACATAAAACCTAGGAAGAAATAAATGAGTATTAGACTAAGGTCAGAGTGCTATTTCTTTACCATGGCATTGCTTAAATAAAAAGGGCATTTCTTTACCATGGCATTGCTTAAATTAAAGCTTAGGGAAAGCTTTAAAGAAACTCATGTCTTATAAGCAGTGTATAGACAATACTATAGTTTTTCTTAAGAAAGCCATGATTTGAAGGTAACAGCCTCATTACCAGTTAAATAATTTGATTTGAGGAAACAAAAAATACTCAACCCAGATACATATAATATTCATTAAAAAAACCAGAAACCCTCTTCTACATCTCCGATTAAAAAGATCAAAAAATAAAAAGACCAAAATCTTTTCAAAATGAAATTACTCTGGGAGGTTAATTCACTATTCTGATCTAACACTCATTAAAGATTATCAATCCATAATTGTCTACAACTTTTTTGAAGGGGAAAAAAAAGTAACTTTAAAAACTTTACATTCCTTTCAGGACAAAAACACAAATGACACCTCCCTAAGGAGTCAACTCTTAGTTGCTTTTGATGGGCTGGCATTGGAAAGGCTGCTCTGGATTTTCCTTTTTGTTGATTGATTCACATTTTTATTCCTCTTTTCAGGCACAAAGGAAGTAGACCAAGGAGACTGGAGGTGGTTTTGGAGACCATGCATCTCAGAGGACATCTTAAACAAAGATGACCCAAATCTTTGATCTTCAAATAGTCGATGTGAACTACTTAACAAAACACCCTGGGAAAATTCTGTCTGAAACAAACAACTTGGGGGCTTAATTTCATTAGTTCCTGGATTAGAAGTGGGATGAAGTGAAAAATCTTCATTCATTTCTTGGTCAGATGGAGAAAGGAGAAAAAAGGAAGTGGGTTTCCACTCATTTCCATTTTCTAACTGGTCAGTAGTTAGAGAACCTTTTGAAAGATTTAGCTTAGTTCTTTCCTCCAACTTATCAGGTTCTTCAAGAAACTCACTGCCTTGAGATGACTTTGATAACCCATCCAAATCCACTGACTTAAAACCGTTATTACAAGGGCTCTTGCTGTTGTCTGACTCTGACATCATTGAGTCCAACTCAGATATTTTGTCAAGGTAAGCAGCATCCATTGAAGCTTCGCTGGATGTCCTTGTACGGTTCATTTCAAAAGAGCGAACAGAATTCAACCTCTTGGATAAACATGAGCCTGATTTCTCACTTGATTTTGAAGACATTTCTCCAACAGAATTTGCTATCGTGTCCCCTTCTGAACTTTCAAAATTCAAGCTTTGGGCATAGCTTGTGGAGCAACATTCCCAAAATCCTGTCTTTGGGGAAGTAAAGCATTCTGATTTCTTTTCATTCTCATTTCTACTTATATCATCTTCTGAAGAATCTTTATTACAAACATTTGGAGAATCACAAAAATCATCAAATACCAATTTTCGAAGATGGTTTGAGTGCTTTTTGGAACTTCCTGCTTTGACCACAGAACTCTCTCTATTTTCTGGAGTATTTAGCTGAAGGCAACTAAGGGACAAAGGAGTACAAGGAGCTGGAAGATCATAAAGCTCTTCATCTTTGTAGGGTACACAGTCACTTGGTTTATTGTCCCACTCTCCTTCCAAATAAGTATCCATGCTTGTATCTGTCACATCTAACATTATTTCAACCCGTTTTTGATATAGGTCTTTGTTTTTAGGACAGGTTGGTTCTGTTTTGATGGTAGTGTCCTGTCTGGCAGAACTGGTATCAGAGAGTCTGCTGCTGGCTGGCTTTGCCAGGTGAGAAGAACTGGAGGTGGATGAGCCAGGCTGCCTTTTGGCTCCATTGCCTTGACTCTGGGATGCCGCGTCCTCCTCACTGCCTGTGCCGCCCTTGCCGTCTGCAGAATGTGAGCTCTGGCAAATGGAATCCATAGTTTCTTTCTCTTCGCTTGAATTTTTGAGTTGTACAATTTGAGATTCTAGTTCCTCTATATATTTATCACTTCGTTCCAGGGCTTTCTTAAGGCGATTGGTTTCACGTTCATACTGCTCTACTTTGGACTGAAGAGCAGCAACTGTAAACCTTCCAAACCTAGAAAGAATAGAAGGACAGTCAATCTTATGGTCCAAGCTGTTTACAAAGTTTAAGGGTGTAAACCGTCCCAGTCCAATCTAGTTTCACCTAATTATGACACTTCAGACCACTTACTGAATAGAACAAAAGCAACGATAGAGATAGAATCTTTCTTTAAAAGAGGCCTTCCCCACTTATATAATAAGCATATGGTATTAAGGCAAAGACTTAATAGATTTTAGTGCTAGAAACTGACTAATGTCAAGAGAGGCAAAAACTTAGTGATGATTTCCTGTCCAACAGCTAGCTCTATCAATTCAGCTCATATATGCATGAAGAGTTATCCCCTAAAACAATGGCAGAGATTTATGATAACATTTGAACAGTGGTCCACATCTTGAAATATTTACATTCAATCATTTTCCTATTGTACAGCAGTGTTTTACAATACATTTCTTATACAATGTCACCTTGTCAGACATAAAACGCCAATTTGAAATTCAGAAATCTTAGAAGTCCCAGGAAGGATGGTTTTAAATACTTATTTGGACCCTTTCAATTATAGCCACCCTTGATATGAAGCTTTCAGTGGCCTTTCTGAGCTCTGGGCTTTAATTCATTTCAGTTCTACTTATTTTGGCATTTTACAATTGTTTAGGATATCAATCTCATTTCTTCCAATTTTAAAATACAAAGTCAGTGCTTTCAGTTCCAATATACTATGCATAAAAATATTTTTTACATTTTCTGAAAGGGAACATTTTGGAGGGTGACTAGAAAGAACACATAAAAAATTCACTCACTGTATCTTTTATTATCTTTTTTTCATTATTCTGTTAAGAATGGGTACTGGGTTCAGCTCAGGAAACAACTTATGAGCATGTAGTATAGGTTAGGTGGTATATCTGGGGCTAGGGACACATAGTGAGACTGTTCTAGCTCCAAGGAATGTAAAATGTCTAGCTTAAATTCTATCTGACCACTAGAGAAAATTCCATTTTTTAAGAGACTGCTGTTTATGAGATAATAAACATAAACCATAACATTCTAACTCCATGAAAAATACCTTCTGTCTCCCAAAGTTCTTTATTCATCTTTTTGATGACTAACATATTGATCCATCTCTATATTCAGGAATTGCTTATTTGCAGGAAGATATTTGAGAAGATAACTTATAAAAAGTGTTTCATCTTTAGGTATATCTTTTTCTTCTTTTTCTCTAATTATAAGAAATAATTATAATTCAGAAAATGTATTGCGTATTAAATAAACTTGTAAGGGAGCATAAGGAGCCAACAGTAATTGCACCTCTGATCAGTAACAACATGTTCTAGACAGTCTCTTAATTCCCATCACTTCTAAACCCCCGGTCCAATTTACTCCCCAGCTCAGCACCAATATGATCCCTACTCTCTTGTCGCTAAGAGAAAAAGCAGAGGCAAAGGTAAATATAGAATCATAAAATCTCAGGATTAGAAAGGCTTTAAAAGACATGATAGCTGAATATTGATCTACTCACTGCAATTAACTGAACTCCCAGAAAAGAGCACACTCCCTTCAACTTCTAAAACACAAAGAAAAAACCGTAGGTATAACAAAACAAAAGCAACTACAATAACAAGCTTCCCAATCTAAAAGACAAAGTTCACTACTGAGTATTTGGTTAAGTGAATGGTAGGAGTTTTTCCTCCTTTGTTAAAAAGTGTTTTGGCTTATAAAGTAGTACTTAACAGAGATGTGGTTCTTCAAGAGAATTTTAAAAAGTAGAAAAGGCTAAGGATATTCTGCAAAAACATTTGTGAGTTCTTGATTATAACAACTCCGGCATAATCAAATAACCCACATGTTTTTAAATGAAAGAACTGTGTAGCAGTTTATTTAATACAAATAATAAAAGTGACAGTCTCACATCTGCTTATCCAGATGAAATTTGTTCTTCTTTCAAGTGTAGCTTTTAAATTAAAGGTATCCTTACATGAAAAAAAAAATCAAAATGATCTAAAGTCAAACAATACTACCAGACAGTAAGCTAGAGGCTTACCAAAGGATATCACTAGCCTACATGAAGAATGACCAGTGACGAATAAGGAAGGCTTCCCAAGAAATTAGCAGTTTCTCATCCTAGGTTTTAGCCTGAAATTTCTAACATAATGCTATTTTAAGATACTGCATTTGCCCCCCCCCTTAGGATCTTTTGTATACTAGACAGGGGCTCTACCACTGAGCCACATCTCCAGCCCTAATTGTGTTTTTAAAACAAGTAATAGAGCTGGGGTGGCGCACGCTTGGAATCTCTGCGCTTGGGAGGCTGAGACAGGAGGATCCCACAGGTTGGAAGCCAGCCTCAGCTACTTAGAGAGGCTCTCAGCAACTTAGTGAGACTTTTTTTTTTATATTTTAGGTAAAATATAAAATAGGTCTGGGAGTATAGCCCGAGGTATAAAGCCTCTGGGTTCCACCTCCAGTACCAAAATATAAATTAATTAAAAAAATAAAAGAAGTAACAAAGGATTCTAAACTGAGGTCACCGATACCACTAACCATAAGTTTGGTGTCACTTCAGAGAGAAGGCTGAAGTACCAGGAGAACTAACAACAAAGGCCAGCAACAAAGCACATAGGAGAGAGACTAGCTCCCAGGAATCTGACAGAATTAGACTTTTCCCCCAAAAGTCTTTGCCCCTACTTCCCCAAAGTTCCATTTCAACACCTCACAGACAAAATACTCTTAACTATCAGACCTTTTTATTCAAGCCATTAAGAGACCCAGGCTGGTGGGTAAATGGACAATCTATAATGAAAACAATGAAACTGATCAATCAGTCTATACAACGTATCTTTTTCTGGCTCTTCCATTAGACTAGAAACTTCAGGAAAGCAGGGAGTTTGTCTTATTATATTCACTGCTAGATCTCTAGGATAATTCCAGGCATACAGCAGGCCCTTGTTAAATATTTAAGATACACCATGCCTTAATGAAGCCAGAGCAAATGCTACAGGATAAGGAAGCTTCCTCTTCTACATCTAAGTATTATGATGGTCACTCTATTACTGAACCACATGTGTTTCATACATTTTTTGCTTTCTTTTTTGTACTGGCACAAAGGAAAGTAACACAGAATGACATAGAGTGTAGCTTTTTAATTATAGCCTTAACACTCTGTAAAGCTCCATTCAAAAAACTTGCATTTTTGCCTTAGTAAAAGATTGCAAAGAGATAAGACTTTGGCCATAGGATTTGAGAGATTTTTAGCTCCCCACAATGCTAGATTAAATTTGGCAAAGGGCAACTTATCATATAGAAATAACATTTAAGTATACATATATGATGCTACACTTCCACAAAATAAGACAAAGAAGATAAAAATCTTACTTATATTTGGATTTTAATATTCTTATTCATACTTATTCCAGATATTTCCAAAGTACATAACATTAAAAGAAACAATGCCAAGGCAAGCTAGAGGGACTTCTAATATCATTTACCATACTTCCTTTTCCTGAGCAAGCTTCAAAATGGAGTATTTTTATAAACATTCCATTAGAGACCAAAAGGCTTTGATTTTCAAAGTAGCAGTGATGGCCAAAGGCTTCATTATGCCAGAGAAACACTGTAAAGCAGTACGGGAGCTGCAACTGATACTGGAAGTATATTCTGCCAGAAGCTAGCAGAAGCTTAAAAGATTTTTCAGCTTCCAATGTTAACTAAAGTATACATTTTGGATGAGAAGAAAAGGAGAGGATTGCCCTTATCTAAATAGCTACAGAGGCACCAGATTGTTCCTGTCCCTACCAGAAGAGAAAGAAAAGTCCTACTGATTGGACCATTGAGGCACTCTAACCGGGGTAAGAGCAGCTTTAAGATTCCTAAGATCCCATTTACTCATAGCTCATCACGAAGACACAGGATGTGGTTGAAGGGTGTCGGAAGAAAATTAATGAAATAAAAGAATAAATGTCAGAACTGAGTATTCAAGAAGTAAGCTCCAGTGCTCACTAGTTGTGAACATCCTTTCCTCTCTGGTTCTCAGCCCCAAGAAAAGGAGTAAATGAAGTGATCTTGGTGAGTTGCCAGACTACCAAACTTCAGAAAGCCCCTCCTGGGGAACAAGGTGGGACAAAGGGAAAGTGAACCCACCTGCTTCCTCTTGGATCTTCTGATTTCCTATCTTTCCTTTACTTGTTAGCTGAGGCAACAGTGAAACAATTTTTGGATCTGAACCAGCGTTTGTAGTCTAGTCTATCTGAAAAGTGTTCAGTACTGATGTCCTTGCTTAACATGGTTCCAAGATGTACAAATTTCATTCACCCTGGTTTAGTCAATAGTACCATTCATCCAACAACATGGTTCAAATTTCATCTGCCACATAATAACTGTAACTGCACAAGGTAGAGCCTTTACTTCTAGCTTTTCAGTTCACAAAAGACTACATAACAAATGTGTACTATGATCATTAACCAATCAGATCACCTCTTTCAAAGTCTATCAGTAATAGTCACTGAGCATATGCTATGTGGTTAGTAGACAGCAAAGAGTGTAGCTGTGCTGCCTCCTTGTCTCCTGGTGAAAAACCCACATTATATTTGATAGATAAAAGATGGAACTGGCCAACAAAGATGTATAGCAGAGAAACAAAAAGTGTTAATGCTAGAAGTAAAATTGGAATCAAATGTAAATGTAGTTAAGGAAGAAACAGTGGACTGTTGGAATATTACAACTATGCTAGTTCATTCAAGAGACTCTAGATATGACAGAGGAACTTACAGGCAAACTTATTGGCAGAGATGAGAAAAATATTTGTGGTAAAAAAGATAAACATGTCTAGAGGTAATGACAGGCAGACAAAAAACTTCACATTAAAACATGTGGAAATATTTCAATACACAGCAGAGAAGATAAAATGTTAGAAGTTGATGCAAAAGTAGCAGTGTGATAATTCATAAAGGTATCAGAAAAAAGTGCTAGCTAGCTTCAAATCCTAAGTCATACATATGATGAAAAGGCAAGCCCTAATCAATTATTCTCAAGGTTCTTTTTCTGTTTGTTTTACAAAGAAATAGCATTCTAATTCTGTTTCAAATGGTACTGCATAAATATTAGTGCACTAAATATTAATTTTACTGTTTCTCATGTCCATATACATTTATATCTGACTCTAAGAGCTAACATTTTGATAAAAAGTGTTAAAGGCCGCAGAACAATTTTAATTTTCCCTACTGATTATTAACATTGCTTTGCATGGCTTTAGCTTGCATGAGTCATTTTTATGGTCTTGAACCATCATGCAAAGTGATTATCTAGATTACAATAATGGTTGATATAGTAGAAAATAAAATATATTTATGTATGTCTCAAATTTTTTTCTTTACAATAGCCAAAACTACTGTAAGAAAAAATGATCCATGCAGTGGATATTATTTTAGAGTTGTCTGTCTATAGAGCTGTAATTGTATATCTTCATTGCTTGACTTTCAGAGCTATTAGAAAAGTATCTTTTTTATTTTAAACACACAAAGAGGTAAAATTTCAGAGAGAAGTGCTTCCCATTGTTTTTCCCCCTTTTATAAACATATTCTTCCAAAATATAAGCTATCAGTTGGGGAGATTCCTTGAGTGGATAACTTTTCTTTTTGATTACATATAACTTGAATGAGTAGCCTGTAATATGAGTTCAAAAATCCGAATTCTTTTGGGAGCAGGAAGGCAAAGGAGAGGTTCTGGTACTGATGCCTGACATGTGCACACGGTAGGGTAAGTGGCCACATTTTAAGTGAAGAGAAGAGGGAAGAGCCAGGATTGTAAATCCTGGAAATCAAAACTGCATTTGGTGGCGGGGAAGAGGGCTCAAATGCCCTGGTTTTCTTTTCTCACCTGCTTCCTATTACTCCTATGTATTTCATCTTCATGTGTGCCTTGGGCAAGTGGGGGAGACGCATGCTCTCTTTAAACTAACTAGGGAAGCTTTGGGAAGTAGACCATGCATTTTGATGTTCTGCTGAGCTGTATGATTTGACAATGCTTCCTCAATAAAGTGCTATATTCCTATAAAACTTGTTAATCATAAAAGAATAGTCTCCGGCTAATCCTAATTAAATATATAGGTTTCACAAAAATCTTAGAGGGAAGCATACTGAGAAAGAATGAGAAGAACCTTTCTTTTCCTGAAAACTCAATAAATTTCTGTTCTTTGGCCCATTATGGAGGGGAAAGAAAAACAGGTAGGGGTGTGTGTGTGTGTGTGTGTGTGTGTGTGTGTGTGTGTGTGTGTGTTGGGACTTTTGGCTGAAACTTACCAAGAATGATTACAACAAATCTTCACCAGTAGTATAAAGTACCACTGAGGAGGATGACACTAAGAATAGTTGTGGCCACCATTTTAATAAATATTTACTTGTTACTGAGTACATTGCTATATGCTTTATGCATATATATCATCCTATTTAATCATCATTTAACTTTCAAGCAAGATCCAGTATTATTTTTAAAATGAGAAGCCTAAAAAGGCTAAAATTCTTGGTGGTAACGGTGGTGAACAACTGTAATACCAGTACTTGGGAGGCTGAGCCAGCCTGCACAACAGAGCAAAATCCTATTTCAAAAGAAAACATAAAAAGGGCTGGGGGTGTAGCTCAGAGGTAGACTGCCTTATTCCAACCTTCATACTCCCTCCCCAAAGTTCAACTGTCCAAAAGTACAAAATAGCTTAAATGGCAGTGCTTGAGATTGCAAGAGTTGTTGGTGGAAAAATAATTTTGGTGGCAAAAAGATGGAAATATCTCTAAGTTATCTGCCGTAGGGCGTAATTTTGCAGAATAAAAAAGTACAGCATATGCTATGTTCCATCTTAGTTCTGTCACAAAACAAAGTACTTCAATATTTGCAAGAATAAAAAATGTCATGATTTAGCTGGGCATGGTGGCACACGCTTGTAATCCCAGTAGTTGGGAGGCTGAGACAGGAGGACTGCACAGATTCAAACCCAGCCTCAGCTACTTAGTGAGACTCTCGGCAAATTAGTGAGACCCTGTTTCCAAACAAAATATAAAATAGGTCTGAGAGTGTAGACCAGAGGTAGAAGGCCCCTGGGTTCCATCCCCAGTACCACACACACACAAAAACCCCCAAAAGTCCTGATTTCTTCCTTAAAAACACGCTGACATGGACAGGGGAATCAGACAAAGAGTCAGGCCCTTGTAGTAATTCCTTGTCTCTCCATACTCCAAAAATAGCATGCAAAAAGCAAAGTAACTTCTACTTCATAAGCTTTCAAATGGAGAGAATGGTTTAAAAATAGCTCGTATTAGTGACATGATTTTAAAGAAAATTTTTTTGTGTTATTTTATTAAACCAACTATGCATTTGTAAAGAATTTTGGTGTTGAAACTAGAAATTCTTAATGAAAATGACCTGGGTTTTAGGCATTATATGTGAATGATCTAGAAGACAAGTCTCTTTTTGTGGCAAGTCTCTAATAAAAGGCAACCTGCAGACAGGGTCATCAGTGGTCACATTGAGAAATAGAGATCTCAACTGTGTTTCATGCGCGCTACTTCCCTTCCCTACTTCTGCGGTGACTGAGGCTTGGTCTCTGACACTTTTGTTTGGAAATTGTAACTAGTCAGCCTTCATTTCCTTTTCTCTGTAAAGTGCATTGGAGAAAGCTGCTAAGAACACGATGCTTAACTCTAAGCAATACTTTCTCTGCACTGCCTCTGAGATAGATCACTCTTTCTTACTTTGGAATAAATTTCATTCTATTTGCTAAATATATTTCATTTCAATTCCATGCAGAAATAACTCTAATTTTCTATGTCTCCCCCAAAAAAAGTTTGGCTTTAGAGTTTGCATGTCATCAGTGGGTTCCCTAATCATTCTTGGGACAGAATATTAAGACAGGCTACTTCTTATCGTTTACATTTCTACAGTAAAGGACATCTTTTTCCAAAATATAATAACAATATTGTAATAAATAAAAAAAGTGTGACTACTGTTAAATGACAAAATTGTACTATAAAATCCTCTGGGCTAGTGTCTGTCTAGGCATTTTCTACTTTAGCTAAACTAATACTCTCAGGATTAAGAACAATCTGAAAACAAAACAAAACAATAACTGAAAAAAAACCAATTGTGATCCAGCGACCCTCTAATTACTCAGATGAGTTACTGAGAACTAATGTGTGCTGAAGGTATATAAAGAAGGAAAACAAAAGTCCAAGTCATTCTTCTCAAACAGTTCGTGATCTCTCTGCCAACCATTTTCTTAGTTATTAGAATGCACTGCAGGCTCCTAAAATATTTTATCAATACAATAAAGACAACTCGACAGAAAACCGTAGTAACTGTCTATCCCCAATTAGCTGAGAATCCAGAGAAGGGCCCCTCAGGCAGCCAAGGGGCCTGAGCACAACCTGCTGTCACAGTCTGGCCCCAGGGTATCATCAAGTTCTCCGACAGTCTACAGGTTCCCCTTCCGGGAAAACCAAAGGGCAGAGCAGAATCAGTCATCAGATCAGGCTGGGGTCAAATACCAGGGATCATTGCATTTGTCAGGGCAGAATCATGAGAAGCAAAAAAGGCCAGAATAGGTCAAGAGGAACAAGAGCCAAAGCAGCCAGAGCAGCGCTGCTGCTGAAGAGGCAGGTGGAGAGGTTCTGATCCTGGAGACACAGCTTAGGAAGAACAGACCCGTGGACCAGAACTGGGCCACCGCTCAGAGTAGGCATGGAGACAGGCAGGGGAAGGAAAATCTGACTCAGGCAAGAGACTCAGACACACCACACCTATCCAAGCCCTTAACCTGCCTCCTCTGGTCCTTTTTCTAACTCTCAAATCTCTGGCACAATTTAGAAAGTAAAATTGTAGGAAATCTCATTTTCTCTTCCTTCAGAGAAAAATGCTAGGAATATTTGATTCCCTGCCCTCTTAAAACTTTAAGGTAGTTCCTTCAAATGGTAGTACACAGTAATACAGTATAAGGACTCTTTCCTTCTGCCAGGTCACAGCAAAGGGAGACATGCTTGTGTGTGCTTGCACACACAATGTATTTTGTGTATATATACATGTGCATGAAAAATATGTCAATGGCAATGGGCTGCTGAGCATGACAGTCATGGAACTGGTTAGAATACAACATGACTGTTAAAACAATAGGTATCAGAATAATCAGAAAAACAAAAGGAAAGCGCTCCCTCTGCAGAAATTATAAAAGGCCTCACAGATAAAGTGACAACTGGGCTAGATTTCAAAGAATGGGCAGGAATTAACCAGGAAGAATAAAGAGAGGCTAGAGAGGAGCTGCAGAGAAGGCAAGGGAAAAGGCATGAGTGAAGGTATAAAAAGAGCACAACATGGTAAACGTGGGTCCAGAAGGAAATGCCACCTGCCTAAGCACAAACAAAGAGGAGGCCAGAGAAGAGGCAAGAAAGCTGGACTGAAAGTCACGCAGGGAGTAGCCTTGAACACTATACTAAGAATCTGGGGCTTTCATGTGCAGGCAATAGGGAATCATTGAAAGTTATTAAGTAAGGAGGTGATCAGATTTATATTCTAGAATTCAGGCAACAATTAACCAGAAGCTTAAGGGTTCACCATAAAAAATAAGCATAAGCAGTTAGGTTATTACAATAGGCTAAGCAAGATATAATATGAATCTAATCTTGTGGGAACGGGAAAAAATATATTACAAAGGCATTTAAAGAAGGAAGCTAGCTGGGCACGGTGGCATACACCTATAACCCAGGACTTGGGAGGGTGACACAAGAGGAGCTCAAATTTGAGGACAGCCTCAACACAAGTCGTGAGATCATCAGCAACCTAGAAACACCCTGTTTTGAAATAAAAAATAAAATTGGGCTGGGAGTGTGTCTTGGAGGTAGAATGCCCCTGGGTTCAATCCCCAATGCCCAAAGAATAAATAAATAAATGAAGCAAGTTGGAAAAAACACAATAAACAACTAGGTGTGGGGACAAGGGAGGTGGTGAGGAGATATAAGATTGAAGTTTTTATCTGAGAACACTAGATGAGTAATAAAGTTATTAAGGATAGAAACAAGCAAGAAGATAATCTTTTATGTGGGATAGGAGGATGATAAATGGGCAATAATTATTTAGAGCCATACACAGTAATGTTCTCTCCTCCTGCTTTTACTGCCTTCTTTAGCCATTGATTATTTCCTTTAATTCTCTCAAGAAAATCATCCACATTTTACATAAAGAAAATGATGGCCTGCAAAAGCCTTATTCTTGTGGAACTTAGGTTTAGAATGGAAATCAAAAACTAACAGGTTAAGCAATTAAACACGATAATTTCAAAAAGTGATAATGGCTAAAAAGATGACTAGACTATAAGAGTAGTTGAGTGCTAACTATGGACTCTTGTAAGTGGATTTTAAAATTTTAAGTTGTTGAACCCTCACTATAACTTGTAAGGTGGGTACAGGCCCCATTTCACAGAAGACAAAAACCGAGATACAGGAAAGTGAAATATCCTTCCCGTGAATCACTGAGATAGGCAGTAGACGGAGCACTGTTCAGTCCCAGGGATCCTGGGCCCAGAGCCTGTGTTCATGACCAACATGTGCTGCTGATCCACCACATCATGCTGTCATTATCACTGTGGTCTTATGATAAGACAGGAAGAAAAGAGAAGGTGTTGAAGGGGAAGGCTGTTTTTGACGAAATGGTAAGAAAAGACCCCTCTGACCCTAACAATTAAAGGAGACAGCCACATAAAGATCTGGAAATAGAACATTCTAAGCAGAGGAAACAAGCCCAGCATGTTTTAGAAATTGAAGGCTAGCAGAGCTAGAGAGAGATGAGCTGGGGAGTAAGAGTGAGAAGAAGGGAAGATGCAGGTCCAGGCTAGCTTGGGAAGAGTCTGGATGCCATTTTAGAAAAAAATACTGGATAGTTTCAGGCAGGAGATTTAAATAATTTGATTTTAACTTTATTTATTAAAAGATAATTCTGAGTATGGTGAAAAAAGAATTGGGTAGAGTAGGAGGGAAAGAGTGATAGCAGAAAAAATCTGAATTCAGGTAGCCTGTCTCCAGAGCTGAGCACTAAACTCCTATGCTTTGTGGTGAACCTGAGGTACAGGATGTCTGGTAACAGCACAAAACTGATAGACAGAAACAGCAACTGAAGTTTAGGGGAGATGGTAAAGCCAAAGATTTAGATTTTATTTTAGAATCTCTTATAGGCAGGTAGATGCTTATTAAGGCTGGGAGTACAGGAACTGCTTCAAAAAACACAGAAGAGCAAACGAGGAAGAAGCTTATAATCTATCAAGTCTTTCCTGCACTCTTCATCTAGTATTTTTTTTATATACTAGTAATACGAAATAGTGCTTGTTGTCCAGAGAGTATGTAGAGTTATTATTCTCTTGAATTCTTTATTCTCCTTATTTTCTCGTGCCCTAAATGGAGTTAGGGCATGGGTGACAATTGATCTATAATGACAAACTAGTCACGGGGCTGGTGTATAGTGAAATAAGCTATCTGCAGAGAGACAGTGTCAAACCAACAGATCTCACTAAAGACACAATGACAGATACATAATATTTCTAAATACATATTTACAGAAAGAAAAGCTATTAATCCAGTGATCACAAATCTGATATAAATGACCTCCAGAGTGTTTTACATGGAGCTTTACACCCCATATTATTAAGTAGCTGAGGGCAAGAACAGGTGCTCTGGCAAAGCCTCATCTCTGGTGACATGGCACAGTTCCTACTTAGAAGAAAAAAAGTATGCAGGTAAGATAATTAACAGGAAATCTGGGAGAAATGGTAGGAAATTTTCAAATGTCGCAAAAACAACTTTCTTATATCTCTTCAAGAAAAAAAATATTAAGGAACTCCTAATTCCACCAAAGACAATTTCTTTACACAATTTAGGAGTAGTAATTGAAGTCAAGGCCACTAGGAATATGAGAAATGCAGAAGTTCTATTGTTCATAAGTCACCCAGTACATGGCTAGTTTGGTAAAGTAACCCAAAGGGACTAAGGCAAATGCGTATTTTCTTAACTAAGCATGATACCTCAACAAAATTAAGAGTAATTCCCTGATATTGAACACCCAAATTCATATACTGAAGTCCTAACTTGGTGATAGGAAGGTGAGTAAGGTTAAATGAGGCATAAGGGAAGGGCCCTAATCTAAGGGATTAGCATCCTCAGAGATAGACGAAAGATGGATGAGACCCAAGAGTGCTTCCCTCCTTTCTCCTTAGCACTTGAGGACATAATGAGAAGGTGAATACTGATAAGTCAGGAGGACAGCGCCGTATCAGAAATCCATCCTTGCCAAACATTGATCTGGGACTTTTAGCTTCCAGAACTGTGAGAATAAAATGTTTAAGTCACCCTGTATATGGTACTCTGTTATAGCAGCCTAAGCCAACTAACACACTTTCCTAATTTCTTCCATCTTTATAGTGTCTTTAAGTTTTTATTATTTATTTATTTATTTATTTATTTATTTATTTATTTATTTTTGTGGTACTGGGGATGGAACCCCATGGGTTTTCTACCTTTGGGCTATACTCCCAGACTTATTTTATACTTTAGGTGGAAACAGGGTCTCACTAAATTGCTGAGAACCTCACTAAGTAGCTGAAGCTGGCTTTGAACCAGCATGATCCTCCTGTCTCAGCCTTCCAAGTACTGTAATTACAAGCATGCATCACCATGCCTGGTTCTATAGCGTCTAAGTTTTAAAGCTCTTCAATATGATTTGTGGAAGATATCTGTTTAACTCGTAGGATACACTAGAGACTAAGGCCACATGTATAAAAAAGTATTCCTTTACACTGAACAAGTAGGAAAGAGAAAAATGATTGTTCAAGGGACTTCCTAAATTGAGGGAATAAAATGGAATGAGTGATTTAAATTTTGCTTTTACTCTTAAATTTTTGAAATTTCATATTATTTTCTATACAAACAGTAATTCTCATATGAGCCACATCTTATATTTTCAGATGTGGTCAGCTTCTCTCTGAATCCCACTAGGGTTTGGTGATGTAAACAAGACTATAAATCAAATGTAATGCATTTAATACCTCAATGCATTGCAAATGATCTTGAACAGGGGTCAGTTCAAATCATTTCTCAAGTGAAACTGTTCCCTTCCCACGAAGGGAAGAAATGGGAGCTAAAGATAGGAAATCCTAAAATTATATTGGATCTAGACTAGATGTGTGTCGTTGTATGAGCATAGACAGAGGCCAGGTTTCCTCCAGTGAGATTCTTCAGTTATTTATCTGGTTGAAGGCATGGATATTTAAAAACACACATCCTTGTGGGTGGCATTAAATTTGAAATCTGGTGGGCAACTTTTCAAGAAATAAGAGCTATAAACAAAATAGCTTCAGTTCCATTCAGCATGTGGGGAATGGCTAATGGACAAGCATTACTATGACTGGCAAGGCGAGCTGCCAATAAGTGATAGCAGCACAGATTCAAACCACCACAAACAGCAACACTTCCCAAGCTTATTTCACTAATTTGTCAAAGTAGGACATTACCTGAAGTAAAGGAAAAATAGGTTGGTGAGCACAGAGAATGGAATCATTTAAAAGTAAAAGCTATGCTTCTTTCTCTGTCAGTAATCTCTGTGTATTTATAGTTTACTTCTACTATTTTCTGATACCACATTAGACTCTACTGAGGGCAACTTTTTCTTATTTTCAAATAGCAAGCAAAGAGTTATTGCTGGTAGGATAAATTTCCAATGTTTGCTTATTCCTGCCTTGTTTTTTTCAGTAGAAATAATGTCTAAAAGTTAAATGAGAAGATAGGGTGAAGTTCGAATATGCTGTCCCTCAGAGACCTTGGGGACCAAATTGTCTTCTCACTTGTCATTAAAGCGCTATCTGATATCTCTTCTCTACCGTCAATTCTTAACTCCTAACTCTTACAACTTTAAGCAGACTGCTGAATCAGTCAATACTTGCAGTCATGTATTTTCTAGAATGGAATGAAAACTACTCCATCGCAAAGAATAAATTCACTTCTTAGCTTCAAATCAGTCCAATTTTTTAAAAAAATGCCCTCAATTCTATTTCACATAGATTTTTTTCATGTAATGGTTAAGAATACATACTCTGGGGTTGGGCCACCTGAGTTCAAATGGTATTTCTACTACTTACTAGCTGTGCAGATTTAGATTAATTAATTTCTCTATGCTTCCATTCTCTCATCTGTAAATAGAGAATAATAAGAGCTCTACATAACATACATCCTGTTGTACCTGGCAAAGATAATATACTATGCAAATAACTATTACTAGGATTGTGAAACAATCTGAAAGAAAACAGCTAAAGTGCATTATTTTTACCTCACTATTTGTCAGTAGTATTGAAGTCACATGTAAATCCAAGGGAAAACTTATTCATAAAGCAATTCTATTTTTTTGTTGTGGTTAGTTTGTAGTGGTACTGAGGATCAAACAAGCCTTGTGCATTGCTAGTCAAGCACTCTACCACTAAGCTACAACCCCAGCCCAGCAATCCTCTTATTAATCAGATAAAGAAAAAGGATCAGAATAAAATCCTTTCTTTAAAATTAGCCTTTATCAAGATTTTACTAATAAAGTATGCTCTTGATTTTTGAAGGCAACACATTCTATGTGCTTAATTAAGAGAGTCAAATGAAAACTATGCAGTGCCACACAGCCTAGTCTAAGAAACATTATTTGAAATATTGCTCTGTGAATAAAATACATACTTCTGGGGTGACCTGTTATCAACTTCAGCCTTCAGTCGCAAATTCTCCCTCAATAGGCCACCATTTTCCAATTTCAATTTTTTATTTGCCTAAAACAGAGATGAAAATAATTAAACACAAGCTAAAACAAAAGTGCCTTATAAAAATTACGACATGAACCATCTGTAATTTTTAGAGCAACAATATCAGAAAAGTGATTACTAAAACATGGCCTTCAGAAATTTAAAATCACCCTGGGAATAACATGTGAACTGTGAACATAACCAAGCATTTTTAATCCATATTCCCCAAGCACTTTGCACATCTCCTACCCAGGGAAATAAACACAGTTATGTTAGTTAGCTAGTTAAAAGTCATTAAGGGACTATACTAATGGCAGTTTAAAAAAGTTACATAGCTGTATGCTCTAAGCAAGGTAACAATACCACATGCAAGTATTTATAAATTAAAAATGAAGAGTTAATTTTTGAGCCATGAGACTGATTACTTGATTGTTACTTAAGAATAGTTTTCTAATGATCAATTGAATATGATTAAACTACTTCTTTTCTTTCTTTCAAAAAGTTTGCCCAGCCAGGCGTGGTGGCGCACACTTATAATCCCTGCACTTGGGAGGCTGAGACAGGAGGATCACATAGGTTCGAAGCCAGCCTCAGCTACTTAGTGAGGCTCTTAGCAACTTATCGAGACCCTATTTTCAAATAAAGTTTATAAAATAGGCCTGGAAAAATAGCCCGGAGGTAGAAAAGCCCCTGGGTTGAACCCTCAGTACAACAAAAAGAAAAAAAGAAAAAAGATTCCCCAATTCTCTAGAGTCCTTAAAATTGGGCCAGTATTTTCTAATAAATACAATGCATTCTTCCTATATGTATGCATTCATCGATTTGTCACTGGGGACTGAACCCAGGGGCATTCTACCTCAGAGCTACACCCTTAGCTCTTTTTATATTAAAACAAGATCTCAGCAGGTTGCAGAGGGTCTTGCTAAATTGCTGAGGCTGGCCTTGAACCTTTGATCCTTCTGTCTCAACTTCCCAAGTGCAGGGATTATAGGTATGTCCCTGTAATTTCTTCACAAGCAATTTTTCTTTTTTTAACCAAGGGAAAATGTGGGCATGGCAGTGTAGGCTTATAATCCCAGTACTAATGGGGTGAGACAGGAGGACTGCAGGTTCAAGAATAGACTCAGCCATTTAGCAAGACCCTTAGCAATACAGCAAAAACCTGTTTTCAAATAAAAACTACAAAAGCTAGGGAATATAGCTTGAAGGTGGAACACCACTGGGTTCAATCCCCAGTACCAAAACAAATCTCCCAAGAATGTTTTTTATTCTTGAGTTGCTTAATACCTAAAATTATCTAACAGGACACTAAATATTGGAAAAATATAAAGGTACAATATTGATTATGGGAAGCTAGAAAAACAATGCTACTAAATTTTAGAATCTTCTTAAAAGGTACTTCCTTCAAATTCCCTAGTCATTGCATTAATGTATTCCAAACAAAAATAACTTTCTAGACTAGCAGCCAAATTCACTCACCTGGCAAGGGAAATTCTTTGACTAGAACATTTACACTCAAAGTTAATGGTTCACAAGAACTACTGTCAAAAATAAAAACAAAATTAAGAAAGTTTAAAACAAGAAGCCTTAAAAATGTACTTAAAAAATTTGGCAATGCTTTTCACTAATTTGGTCTGTAACTTCTGACCACATTATTTACCCACCTACATTCAAATACACATTTGAATGTCATAAGACAAGAAGGACAGAGGATAGATATTTTGGGGGGCATAGAGCCCAATACCCTCACTTAGACTAATCCAGGTTTCTTTGGGGGCTCTGAGCACCTGTTCATTTCTATGGGTGCACACTAACCAGGACTATGGAGGGTTAATTCTTTAAGTGACTGATAAACACCATTACTGCCCCTCTAAAGATATAAGGCAAGGCACTTACTTCCTCATACAGACAGAAAATGAATTAAGCTTTCAAGCACAGCATAAGGGGAGGCACTTAGTGAATGCTTTCTCACGATGACTTCGAGCTTAAATTAGAAACGCATCTGATTTCCTTTCCCCATAACCCTCTCCCCATACTGTATCACCATCAGTGTTTCAAGGTCTCTCAGCATACCTGTGGCCCTTAATATTTCTCATTATGGGATGACTAGGTCCTCAGCTATCACAAGTACTATCAAATTCAGGAGAGTAGGAGTAAAGGTTAGAAAGAGTAGCACTCTGCCTACTTGTTGTATCTAAAAGAGTAATGAAGACTTCACCTAACTCTTTTGCATTGTTAACACACACTGGGAGTGACACCAGCCTGTGGGTTCAAGGCTTACCTAGTCCAGGAAATATGAGAAAAAAAGTTCATTTTGCTCATGCCAAGTAGTACTTTATTTTGAATATTTTATATTCCTCTATGTGATTTACATTAATTATTTTGTACTTCACATCTGAGTATTGTCTCTACAGTCCATGTATTCTTATTCATTTTGTTCTGCTGTTTGGCATATTGCTTAACACCATCACTAGGCATCCAGAATGGGTTTATTAAATATCCGAAGTAATTGTGGAATCTAAGGACAGCTGTGGTTATTGAATTTAACACATGACCATTAAAAGAGCAGAGAAAAACTGTGATTCATATATATTTAAAATATATATTCTCTATACTATCCTTATGAGCCCAGAGTAGTTTTCACACAGAGTTTCATGTTCTAAGAGGCATTTATTGCAAAAGTTTAATAACTATGAAGAAAACTATTCTGAGTTCACTAATGGCCCAAGAGGAGCATGGAAGTTTAAAGCTTGGTTCCAGTGCAGTAGAGCTCAAAGGTGGGCGCGACTAGAAGAGGTCTGGCCACCAATGAGTTGAACTCAGCTTTCCTCTGCCATGCTGTGCTGCCACAGTATCTGCCTTGGAATCTGCCAACCCTGGACTGCACCTCTGAAACAAAGCCAAATAAACCTTTCCTCCTCCACCTTGTTTATGGTGGGTATTCTGGTCACAGGAATAAAAAGGCAGACTAAATAGTCACCTGCACACAAAGAAGACATCCATTTCCACACACTGCAACAAACTAGGTGTGTCATCTGTAGTTGGGTTTTTCTCTGAAAGGACTAAGTTTTCTTCTTCTTCCCATTTCTATCTTTTCTGAGCTCAAACAACATTTATATTGTATATGAAAGATGGCATACACGAAGTTGTAGATGCTTCTCTGCTACTTTAACCTCACCAAGAATATAAGGGCCAATATATTACACTGGTTACTTCTTTAAAATATTATATGGAGCCCATTAATGGCTTAAGGGGGCAGGATTTAGTAATTCAGCACAAGAATCCTGTCTTAAGGGAATGCAGATGAGTTGAATGGGTGACTGTAGGCCATTTCCACCCACCAAAACCAGACTCCATGCCAAAAATCCTTAAGTCAAGCTAAAGGCTGGTCTTTGGTCAAGAAAGCACTAAAGCACCTATTACCAATAATATGAACGAAATGGATCTTACCTCCCTTCCTAGACTGAAAAATCCTAAAGTTTGCCCTTTAGACCTATGCTATACTTATCTTGCTGGAGAGATGGAAGAATGACTGGGGGCTGGGGGAAACCAGCATCATATACTACAATATTCTTCTGCATGTGGTAGTCTAAAGCAGCTACTCTCTTAGAATTAGTCATTATGTCTATTTACAATCTTAAAAAATCAGAGAACTGTAATGCTAGAAAGAGATGGTCAAAACCTTTCCTTTTATAGGGTGGGAAATGGTATGTGTTTGTTTTTATGTGCATATGGCAGTCACTGACATAGCATTAAAAAAAAAAAAAGCAAACCACAAAGAGGGGGTAATAGAAATACATCCTTAAAATTGATGTTACTCTTCTAGAAGATGCAGTTTCACATAGAAGTGCTATAGTCTCCAATTATGGTCACAAATGGAACCACCTGATATTTCTTGGCAGCTAATGATATTTAATGAGAAAAAGTTTTCCTACTGCACATAAATGCTCATCCAGGGATTTTGTTTTCTCACAAATCACCCAATGAGTCAAGGTAATACAGCAATTTATACTTCTCAAGGTGTTTAAAATATAATCGCATTTTAAAAACAACCATAAAAGAATTTTCAAAAACCACAACTCACCTCTTTTAACTTATCCACATCATCTTTTACTTTTTCATAGATTTCATTAGCTGTTCTGAGTTTTTTCTTCCATTCTGCTACAGTTTCTGGGTCAATTTTACTTGGAATATCTGCAACTGTATGTTTGTCTTCATTTTGGTTGCCCTGCATCAAGGGTAAAGGATCCAGAATAGTCTTGATCTGTGACTCCAAGCTGAGATTTTTACTTTTAAGCTCCTCTACCTCTTTCTGCAAACAATCTATTTCATCCTGAAAAAGTATCACATAGTCATTAATAAAGACACATACATATACTAAACCAAATCCAATTTTAGAATTTTATACTTAAATTTCTGTAGCTACATAGATTCTTAGCATATCATAATAGCATTGTAAGGAAAAAGTTCCAAGCAGTTGAAAGTCTAAAGATATACCCTGATTTTAATAAATATTGACATTTATGCTACTTGCATTTTTAATTCAA
The DNA here is from genome assembly GCF_963383645.1 of Muscardinus avellanarius. Classification (NCBI taxonomy): domain Eukaryota; kingdom Metazoa; phylum Chordata; class Mammalia; order Rodentia; family Gliridae; genus Muscardinus; species Muscardinus avellanarius. The sequence continues at coordinate 172,771,332 of NC_137787.1, forward strand.
TGAAAGTTGCAGTTTTGGCTCATATTTAATTGCTTTACTGAAGCTAATTAAAAATACAGCGCTGATCAAGGTGATTGAATAGTTTTGTTTGATATTTACACTTTGGCTTCTGTATTTGCAGAAAGAGTGAAGTCATATATCCTCGCTCTTTTCATTTCAGAATAATACCTGTAACTAACTTTAACCTTTCTGGATTCTGGTTCTTCAATTACTACTATGATTACTGCCAAGTATTAGTTTTCCCACTCTAGAACTACTTGTTTTCTTAACTGCAATCGCTGAACACTGGAGTTAGAACTCTTATTCGTGATGTCACTTATTCACCTATAAAAGATATGTCACCTTAAACTAATGTTAAAAATTCTCTCAGGAAATAAACTCCAGTAAGCTCCATATAGCCACTGCAATAGTTTGAATGTCCCCTCCCAACTCTTGTTCAAATTTAATTGCCATTGTTACAGTATTAAAAGGTGGGACTGTGAAAAGATGATTAGGCTACAAAGAATAATAGAATAATACTATTATTGTAGGAGTGAGTAGTTATCGAGGGAGAAGGTCCCTGATAAAAAGGATAAATTCAAGCACCTTTCCCTCTTGCCACTTCTATTTCCCACCATGAGATGATCCCGTATCAAGGCCCTAACCAGATGCTGGTGCCATCTCCTGGACTTCCCAGCCTCCGAGCCACAAGCCAAATACATCTGTGCTCACCGTTAAGTGACTCAGTCTTTGGTATTCTGTTATAGCAGGAGAAACAGACTAAGACAACCAGTGATCCAGTAATCTTTCTTTGTTTTTTTAACTGTATGTGCTTTAATTGGCGCATTATAGTCTTACATTATAATGTAAATCACACTAACAATGACATACATGCATACAGCACTTTGTCCCTGACCCCCGGCTTTTCCATTTCCATCCCTCCCAATACAGAGTACTGAGACTGACATTGGTATATTCACATGTATACACATAGGAATGATAGTATTTCTATTAATGAACTTCATTCTCCTCCTCCTCTATCTTTAGATCTCCTCCCTGGATCCAATGAGGTCCCTCCTCCATTATCTGGAGTCCTTCTTGTATCCCAATTACTCCCTATCCTGTACATATCAGAGAAAACATACGACCCTTCACTTTCTTTAACTGGCTAATCTCACTTAATATAATGTTCTCCAAGTCTTTCCATCTTCTTGCAAAGGAAAAATTCTGTTCTTCTTTATTACTAAGTAGAATTCCATTATGTGTATTTCCCATAACTTTTTAATCCAGTCATCTGTTGATGGACACCTAGGTTGGTTCCATCATTTGGTTATTATGAATTGTCTGCTATGAACATGGGGACGCATATATTACTATAGTTCTCTGATTTCAACCTCTTTGGGAAGATACCCAGGAGTGATATAGCCAGATCATATGGTAGATACATTCTCAATTTTCTAACAAATCTCCACACTGATTTCTACAGCAGCCGAACTAGTTTGCAATCCCAACAACAGTGTAGAAGAGTACCTATTTTCCTACATCCTCGCCAACATTTACTGTCATTTGATTTCTTGATGATTGCTATTCTGATTGATATTAGATGGAATCTCAGTATAGTTTTGATTTGCATCTCCTTGATTGCTAATGATATTGAACTTTTTTTTAATGATCTACTGGCCATTTGTATCTCTTCTTTTGGGAAGTATCTACTGAATTCAGTTGCCCATTTCTTGATTGGGTTATTTGTTTTTCTAGTGTAGTCTTTTTTTGTGTGTGTGGTACTGGGGTTCCTGGAAGCCCTTCTACCTCCAGACTACACTCCCAGACCTATTTTTTATATTTTTATTTGGAAACAGGGTCTCTTAAGTCAGCGTGGCTGGCTTCAAATCTGCGCGATCCTCCTGTCTCTATCACCCAAGCACAGGGATTACAAGCGTGTGCCACCACGCCCAGCTAGTGTAGTCTTTTAAGTTATTTGTATATTCTAGATATTAGTCCTCTATCAGAGGAGTAGCTGGTAAAGATCTTAACCAGTGATCTTTCAAATGGTTTATCTGATTAGTATCTAAGTATGACAAATATTAAATATGCAAGAATACACTTTAGAATTATCACAGTACTCTATTTTAAATTATAATGTATTTCAGGTTAAATAACATTATAAGATAAACTACTTTGTTAAAATCAGTATGTTAATGAATAAAGAAATACAAATATAGGTATTTTTATATTAATATATGTGAAAAACACATATATGGAGACAGATGTACTATCAGTGTACCAAATAAGAGGTTAATAATATGACCCCCTTAGTCAACTTTTTAAAATGGTAACTTAACGCCTGCTATTCAAACGCCTACTATTAATATCTATATTTATAAGTATTCAGTTAGTAATACATTTATTTGGAAAAATACCATTATTGTGGCAAATCAACCTGCTCATTCACCTTTAGACAGGAATTAGAAAATAGCAAGTTTCATACTAAAACTTGGGACTAATAGTTGACATAAGGTATTTTTAACTTTACCAGAATTGGTGAGGCTTATAATCATCAGTGAACTTATAGGCAGAAACAAATAATAACTGAGGAGACAGCTGACTTTCACAAGAGGGTTTCTTTTTCTTCTAATTTCTTAAGGGAGCAAATACAAAATGCCATGTCTATGGAGGTATGAATTTTAAAGTAAAGAATAAAAATGGAGATGCTTTCATCCATTCCTTTGCCATGGAATCTTACTTTTCCTTTCCTTGGTACTTAAATTAAACAAAACCAAAACCAAAACCAAATACCTTTCCTCTAAAATAGAAAAGAAAAAGAATCTGTCAAATAATGTAGTTTTTAACTGGCATTCAAAGGAAGATTTCATTGGATATTTGTTCTACGATATCTAGGCACTGAGGTAGTTCAACTTTACCTCAAATACACTGCTGACATAATTTTAAACTTTAGTATTTACCTCATACTCTTTATGAAGTAACTCAAGTCTCGTTTTCCGAAGGTGCTTCCTGACCGTGTGGCTTAGCATAGGTTCACTTTCACTTGTTCCTCCTATAGGAAAATAAATAAAAATCCTTTTTGTTGTTGTTCTAATATGGGCATAAGAAAAATGAACCCTTTTCTTAGTGTTTCACATAGTTTACCAGCTTAATATCTATTCTTTCCCTCTCATACATACTTGGGGCTGCCCTCTAAGCTTTTTCTCTATCCTAATCCTTAGAAAAAATAAGTATCAAATAATGACATAAAAAATTCTTTCAGGAAAATATCATATTGTGCTTACTTACCTACGTATCTTATTAAAGAAAATGTGGGAAAGGATTATATGTTATTCATGATCATATCTTGACTATTGCAAATATCAGAGCTAGACAACTATTAAAAAACCAATTATTATATTTATATTTAACCAAGACTATATAAAAATATAACCAAAGTATCCAAACATTCCTGGTTACTGGTAAAAACAACTGAAAAGATTAACGTGCATTTTTACCGATTGATTCTAACAATCTAGTCACAGCAAGCTATAAGTCACAGCATTAACTGAATGCTCTAACTTGATAGACAAACACTCAAGACAAATTCTTTCAGAAAGCTCTTCACTAATGCTAGTTACCTTCTTTGAATCATGATAACAAATCCCTTTTACAAATGTTCTTTTTTAGGACATTCTATCCAAATGCAAGGATGAAGAAATTATTTTACTTGAAGGAATCATAAAATATCATTGAGATATGAACAAATGAAGTCAATAGAAAGAAGGTAAGAAAAAACTGAGGGGAAAAAAACTTCACATTATTTTAATTATCAAAACTCATATTCTACAAGAAAAGCCCAGATCCTTGGTGAAGTTTGGAGAGGTTTAACCGTGTAGGATGCAAGATAGTAGAAAATTAGTCCTCTCCCAGACTTCAACCACGCACCAAGATAGAAATCTTGGAGCCAACTTTGATTCTTCCTTCAGGTCTTTTATTTCCAAGGTCCTACTAGTTCTTTTGCTCTTTAGTATTTATCTTCCTTCTCACTTCTATTGTAAAAATCTTATTCGAGTCAATTTTCCTTGGTATTATTACAAAGACTTAAGTTTTCTAAAAGGTGTTCTCTATGCATGACTAATTATAGATTCACTTTAATGTTTTCTAAAGCAAAAATAAATAAAAATGTTTTAATTTTTACAATCTAAAACAATAACATTTGTTGAGTAGAAAAAAAGCCCACTTAAAAGATACTTTACATGTTTCTTTTTCAATGACCTTTAAATTTGTTTTAACATCTTTGCACCTGCATTTGTATTACATTGATCTTTTAAAAATCCTTAATACAGACTCCTATTCTCCTTCACGTTAAAGCCTCATATCTGACCTACCCATATTCTGTCTCTATCCTGTAGTCCAACCCATACATCAAAACCCAAGTAGCAGTACTAAGACCGCTCAGACCACATTACTCCCATGTTCAATATCATCATGCCCCTTCTGTTTTTCCTTCCATTTGAACAAGTTGCTGATTTGGCTGTCATCCAAACTAGAATACTGATCATTTCCAAAAAATCTTTCACTGCATATCTCATCGTATAAAATGTCCACTTTAATCTTTACTGGTTGAAATTTCACACATTCTTAAACACCCAGCTTAAAGACTACCTTCTCCTGAAATCTTTCTCAATGGTTCTAGCTTTCCTGCCTAAACTCTGTGGGCTTTTGCTCCCCCCCCCTTTTTTTTTTGCTTACCATCTGCTGCTTTAAACCACTGATATTTTGGTCCACATGCGTAGTTTCTACTGGAATGTGAGTTCCATGTGCTTTTGTACCTCGTTGCTCTATACATACATTATTCAAATTACTAGTCATCCAATATGATGTTGCCCAAATACCATCACTGAATACTATTATCAGTTTTCCCCAAAATATAAAATATAATATAGACTATATTCTTGGAAATTGCTCCAAATCTATTCTGTGTATATAAAGTATGCCCTTACCGATAATTTCCTTGCAAGGATTTTCAGGAGTGATGGGGACTCTGCAAGCTGGACACTGGCTATTATTCTTCAACCACAAATCAATACAAACAGAACAAAACACATGGTTGTTGATGCATATGACAGGCTGACGTACCTTTGAAAAAAGAAACATTACTTTTAGTCCAAGGCAACAGTCATAACTAGATCCCCAATGGGTTAGTGTAGAGTAAGCAAATTGCTTCTGTAGTATAGGAGAGTAGGTGTTTACCATGGATGAGGGAATATCTAGGACTTAAAAATGCTGCTTCTCTTAACCACACTGGTTCTCATGTATGTACAGCAGAGATGCTAGCTGAGGTGGTCATGGGGACTGAAACTTTGACATATTGTGAAATGCTTTATCTATACTTAACCATATTCATCATTACTAAAGAAATTTTTTTTTTTGGTGGTACTGGGGGTGGAACCCAGAGGCTTTCTACCCCCGGGCTATACTCCCAGACCTATTTATACTTTATTTGGAAACAGGGTCTCACTAAGTTGCTGAGAGCCTCACTAAGTAGCTGAGGCTGGCTTCGAACCTGTGCGATCCTCCTGTCTCAGCCTCCCAAGCATGGGGATTATAAGCATGCGCCACCACGCCCGGCAAGAAAATGTTTTTTCCTTTAAGGCTGGGACATTTTCCCCTCAACTTATATTATTTAGAATTCTGGAATTCTATGGATTAGAAGATTCTTTAAAGATCATTTGCCCAATCATCCATCTAATACTTGAATCCCTTTCTCAATACACAATATTATAGAATAACAGTAACTATCCCTTAAATATTCATAGCTGCTATAGTTTGAATGTGATTTGTCCTTGCCAAAACTAATTTTGAGGCATAATTCTCCAATATCATGGATTGGAGTGGTGAGGGCTTTAAGTGAGGTGATTAGGAGTTAGAGCTTGCAAAAGTGATTAGTCCTCAGGAGAGCTGGTTGATATAAAATTGCAAGCCTCTCTCTGGTCTTTCGCTTCTTGTCTCTCTTTCCGTCTTTTCCTTCTTTCTCTCCCTCTCCTGTATATGCTGCCATCATATGGTATCATCTTCTATGCTGTTATACAAACCAGGGGCCCTCACTGGTGCCATGCTATTTAGACTTTCCAATCACCAGAACTGTGTGCCAAATAAACTTATTTTCTTTATACATTATCCAGCATTAGGTATTTGGTTATGCAACACAAGATTAACCAAGAGAATATCTTATTAGAAATTCCCTCAAACCAAAGAGTCATGAAAGCTAAAACAATCCAAAAGACATATGCCCCCCAAATATCAAGTGGTTTATACTCTAAATAACAATGGCGACAAAAAAGTTAATATATACAAAATATACAAATCCTGACTCTACTTACACAAGACAAATAACATCTACATTTATACAGTCATATTTTATGAAGGGCTTTCATATTTATATTTGTCTCCACGTAGGATAATTATACATTCAAAATAAAGAAGCCAATGTATGAAATGACATACTGCATGCTGGATTATAATTTTTTTAGGTACCAGAGATCGAAACCAGAGACATTCTACCTTGGAGCTTCAACCCCAGCCCTATTTTTTATTCTTTATTTTGAAACAAGGTCTCACTAAGTTCTGGAGGGCTTCATTAAATAGCTGAGGCTGGCTCAAAACCCAAGATCTTTCTGTCTCAGCCTCCCAAGTACTGGGATTACAAGTGTGCGTTACCCTGCCCGGATATACTGGACTGTTTTGACTACAGTTATTTTATCAGGAAAAAGAGAGAAAAGTAGACTTTATTCTTATAACAGACAGCAGAGTCTCAACCAATCACAGTAGTCAAACTTTTGTCTAACACAGTCTGTCATCCACATATGTCAAATTCCTCATTACACCATACCCATATATGGCAAATGCTGACTGTTACCAATTAGTTTTTTATGTCATTTCCATTTCTCTGGCCATGAATACACCCTAATCATGGAGTGGAGCAGGGAACTTTGAACCTTCTTAAACCCAGAATGTTGTTTCATTCTAGAACCTTTTTTTTTGCTCAAATAAAATAAACTTTGTAAATTTTAACCCATCTCAGATTATTCTTTCCTATTCTCATTCATTACTAAATCTCTGTGCCTACACTAGACATTAAGCTTGGTCATTAGTAGGTACTCAACAAAGGTTTGCTGAATGAATTAATCACTATCAAGATAATATTTAATATTATATTAGTTGGGGAACTTTACAGAAGAGAATGACTTAATACTTTTCAAATGGCATAAATAACAATAAAAACAAAACCAGCACAGAAACACTTAGGCTTTCACTTGAAGTACGTGATATTTCCACTACAGCATTCAAAGTACTTAATAGCCAATTTTAATGTTTTCCTTTTCTAATAATAATACCAGTGTAGAGCACTTTTGCACTAGGGACTTGACTAAAAGATCAAGGAAAGCAGAATTAGAGGGAGATGAAAAGACTGCTACCACAAACTACTTTCCTCCAAGAAAATGCTTGTGCTATTCTATGTCTGCCCTAGAATACTATGTGTATTCATTAATTTGAAAGGGGTTCCTAGCCTCCAAGAAATCACAGATGCATGGGTATTCCTAACAAGCTAGTAATCACAGTCCCCACTGCAAAGAAGTCTCTACTTTTAATCTGACTTTCCAATTGATACTACCTTGATTATTAACACTAATCTAAGAAAACTTTTTTTTTTTTGTGGTACTGGGGTTCCTGGAAGCCCTTCTACCTCCGGGCTACACTCCCAGACCTATTTTTACATTTTTATTTGGAAACAGGGTCTCCTAAGCCAGCGCGCGCGGCTAGCTTCGAACCTGCGCGATCCTCTTGTCTCTGCCTCCCAAGCACGGGGATTACAAGCGTGCACCACCACGCCCGGCCTAATCTAAGAAAACTTAACAGAGAAGATAACTGAGGGAAAGTCTTTCTTTTGGAAAATACTAATTCTAATTTATTCAGTTCAAATGGTTTGACAAGAGCCGGGCGTGGTGGTGCACACTTGTAATCCCTGCGCTTGGGAGGCAGAGACAGGAGGATCGCGCAGGTTCGAAGCCAGCCGTGCTGGCTTAAGAGACCCTGTTTCCAAATAAAAATGTAAAAAATAGGTCTGGGAGTGTAGCCCGGAGGTAAAAGGGCTTCCAGGAACCCCAGTACCACCAAAAAACAAAACCACAAAACAAAACAAAAACAAATGGTCTGACAAGATTCCTTTAAAAACAACAGAAAAATAAAACACCAGGAAGCAAACACCAGGAAGCACAGTGTCTCAAACTCTTTTTCTAAGGTACTTCCACCAGCAGCCAGGAACAAATGTGAGATACGTCCTGATCAGTCTCAAGCAGCAGGCACTATTTCTTTCTGCAGGTTCTGTTTCTTTCTTAAAAATTCCCCAAAGTCCAGATTATAATATGTTCATGCATGTTTTAATTTCATCTTTATGTCATGACATAAATACTTTCATATTTTTCTGCTGCCCTGGCCCCCTTCTAATATCCCTGCAAAATTCCTAGAAGCCCTTATGCCCCTAATTAAGAAGCTCAGTTTAATAGCAAAATTCCTAAGAAGTCAAAAGGGAAATGGGATCCAAAGCACAAAAGGAGATTTGGTCTGATACAAGAGTAGACTGAGGAAAAGCAGGGGTGTGAAAACAGTAAGGGGCTGAAGATCGGCTGATGGGAAAGATGAGGGAATTCATGTTTCAACTGTCAGTTACTTACATTTTTGTTATTAAATGTGAGGTAAGGTTATCAGGTGAAAATGAGAAGGTAGGATATAGATTTGAGAAAAAGACAACAAAGCAGTTATTTTGGAAAGTGAAAAAGTCAGTATATAAGGGACATGGAGCAGTACTGCTCTATATTGCTGAGTTCCTATTTGAGTTATTTGGTTCTGAATGTAATTTAACATAGATGTTTTTCTTACCAATATTCAGCTGTCCAGGTTCAGGCATGAAATAGGAAAGTAGTCTGGTTTACCTAAAGGTGCTGTTTTGTGAAGGGAAAAGGGAGAGAAAAGGGACTAATGATAATGTGACCCACCAGGACTTAAGGAGATAAGTGCTCAAGTGATAAAGATAATAGTGTAAAGTGAGAAAGGATGGGCCTCTCCACCAGGCGATGCTTGTAATCCCCGCGCTTGGGAGGCTGAGACAGGAGGATCACGCAGGTTCGAAGCCAGCCTCAGCTACTTGGTGAGGCTCTCAGCAACTTAGTCAGACCCTGTTTCCAAATAAATTATAAAATAGGGCTGGGGGTGTAGCCCGGAGGTAGAAAAGCCCCTGGGCTCCACACCCCAGTACCCCCCCACACACAACAAAGGATAGGTCTCTCAATAAGGGACAGAATAGCGCTGAAAAGCAAGTACAGTGCAAACAGGATCAGAGAGTAAGATGCATCCAATGAAAATACTGGGAGTGGCACAACTGCTTTTGCTAACATTTTGTCCTGGGCCACTGTAGCTAATATGTTCTATGAATCCTCTTGATCTCATGTGTGTCATTAGTATCTGTTCTATGCTGACAACTCTTGAGTCTTGTTAACTTTACGTTAGTAAGAGGCAGAGCTTAGGCTTCAACAGAAAAACTGGACACAACTCTACTTCTACCATTTACTGAGCTGTATGATCTTTGGTATGCCCTTAAGTTACCAGGAGCATAAATTCCTGCCTCTGAAAATTAGGGATTAACCTTGTCCCATTTCAGTTAGGTATTATTTAAAATTAAATAATGGATGTTAGCACAAACACTTTACAAAGCAATCTCTCATACACACAAAGTAACAATAGTATTACTATATCCCAAGAGCCAGATTCATGAGGATCCTATAGCTTCCTACTACTATTACATGGCCCAAATCAAGCTAGCATCCTCCATACACTCATTCTTCTTCCTGACTCCTTTCTAAGTCAATGACCCCCTCTCTCTCTGTCTCTGTCTCTCTCTCAGTAGTACTGAGGATTTAATCCAGAGGCATTCTATCTGAGATATTTCCTTATTTTATTTTTTTTTTAAATTTTGAGATAGGGTCAAACTAAGCTGCAGAGAGCCTCGGAATTTGCTGAGGCTGGCCTTGAATCTGTGATCCTTCTGTCTGTCTTCCCAAGTATTCTGATTACAGGCTTTTGCCACTGACACCACACCCAGCATCACCATCTCCCTCTTTTTCTTTCTTTTTTTTTTTTTAATAAGCTAAATCCCCAGCCATATTTTTTATTCTTTAGAAACAGGGTCTGAGTTGCAAAGGGCCTCACTAGGTAGCTGAGGCTGGCCATGAACCACGATCCTCTGGTCTCAGCCTTCCAAATCCTGGGATTACAAGTGTGCGCCACCACACCTGGCTACCACCTCTTTGCCTAGGCTAAAACAAAGTTGTCTCACTTCTCTTACCTATCTTCACATTTATCTCGTCACTATATCGTATTATTATATCAAATATAAGAAGCCAGATTCACCAATATTTATGTACCACTAAGAGACAAGAACGAAAAACGTGGCCAATTATAACTGTAAGATGCAATTACTTGTAAAATGCACGTGCGCACGCGCGCGCGCACACACACACACACACACACACACACAATGGACAGTGGGGGTTCCCTATTTATAGAGTTCTTAGTTTGGTATAGCCTGCTGGCCTATCCATCCTCAACAAAATAAAATCCCTCCTACCTTTTAAAATGCAAATTAAATGCTAATTTCTCTGTAAAGCCTCTCTATTAACTATTAAAAACTTGGTCATCAGATTTTATTTCTTTTATCTGAAGATTTTTCAGTCCTAAGATAATAACCCAAACCCAAAACAACAAATGTACTTGGAGAGTCAAACTTAAAGTTGCTGTTCACTAATATTCATAGAATCCTAGACTTACCTAGTAGGAGTTATACATTGGTTTAGGACAGAGCTTCTCATCTTGGGCACTACCAACACTTTGTACTTAAGAATTTTTTGTTGTAAAGGGCTGTCCTGTGCATTGTAAAATACAGTTAGTAGCATCCCTGAACTTCACCAACAAGACACCAGTAGCACCCCCTGGGGACAATCAGAAATGGCTCTAGACATTGGCAGATGTCCAGGCCAAAGGCGGGTGGGTCCTAGTTCAACCCCTGAGGGCCAATGGATTAGGATATTCAGATGAATCTTCCAAACACGTTAATGGAAGTGGTAATATTAAATAAAATTTCAATGGTATAAACTGAGATTCAAAGAAATAATGACATAGGTTGGTAAAAGCAAGTGCCCTTTCAACTTCAAACAGTACTTTCTTCCCTGAGGCAGGGTTTATCAGGAATAATCTGGGAATAAGAAATAGAGAACATATATCTAAAAAGACAAGAGCCTGGGCACTGATGGAGGTGATGGGGGTGAAGAAACTATGGACCGGCTTTACCAACAAGTCTGGAAATCACACTTAACATGAACTCCTCTGCCCCTCTGGCAACCTTGCTAGAGACAAGAGCCAACTCTGCCTCCGGAAAGAATGTTATTCTTTTTTGTACCCTGTCAAAAAAAATTTTTCCCCAGGAATAAGGCTGTGGAACAAAAATAATTGTAGTAGGGGCCCCACTACTTCAACCTTGAGAATTTGGAAACTTTTCAAAATAAGTTAATGTATTGCTCTTGCTATATTTTAAGAAATTTCTGGCTCTGGGCCAGAATTTATAATCTAGAACTTTAAAAATATGAACTAAGTCACTTAATAAGTCACCTATTGGTTTGGGACCCTATTCCTGCCTACCTTCTTTCCTCTTCTACATTCATCAAAAACAAAAATGCTTTATATATAAACTGGAATCCATTTATAAAGTAAATATGTTAGTTATTATATGTTATTTTTTTTCTAAGTATGTAAAAATTGTTAAGTGACTATATTCTTCAAAATTAATTTGGAAGAGAGAGAAAAATGCAGAACTTGTACTCCATATGGCAAATTATTTGTGACAATAACATATCAGGCTCATCAACCCGCTCTTGGGACCTGTGAGTTAATCAGGACTCAAACTCGGGCTCAAGTACTGAGGTAGATGAGTTGCTACCAGTCAACTCAACCCCACCCCCCACCATGAACACTGACTGATGAATTTTTTCAGTCCAAAGTGAGGACTTAAGCTTTTTCCCTACTCCTGTCTTTTCAGGATTTAAGTCAACAATATGGGTAAAAAGCAAAGCAGGCAGTCCTTCCAGAAAAAAGGAATAATTCTGATATTATTTCTAACAAAAAAAAGTCCATGTGATTATTGGACATTTTGAGAGGAAGGCAACCCTACCCTATAAGAAAGTTTTTGTTTCATTTCTTGTTGTTTCAGCCAAAAGGCTTCCCCTAATATTTAGCAGAAATCTTAGTACTATGGAGGTACATAAAACTGAATTCCTGAACCAGGTGTAGTGGCACACACTTGTAATTCCAGTACTTGGGAGGCTGAGACAGGAGGATCATGTAGGTTCAAAGCCAGCCTCAGCTACTTGGTGAGACTTTCAGTAACTTAGTGAGACCCTGTTTCCAAATATAAAAATAGGTCTGAGAGTGTAGCCTGGAGGTAGAAAGCCCCTGGGTTCCATTCCCAATACCACGCAAAATAAACTTAATTCCTTTCCAAATGAAAAATACTTTTAATCATGTATCTGGTACCCCACAATATAGTATGTGTAGGAGGGTGAATAGCACAGCAGATTGGATTTGAAAGGGCAACAGTCATATGGAAACAGTTTAAACCCCTGTATGTCTATGGCAATTTCCAGAAGCACAGGCCTCACAAAGCAACTGGAAGAAATGGTTACTGAAAAAGGTTGGTTTCCTCAGTTTGAGAGCATGTGCCATTGCTTATAGTAAAGGCTAACAGTAAATGAATATCACTACGTGCCAGATTTTATGTTAAACATTGCATAGGATTCATTTAATCCTCTCCAAATCACAAGGATGGAAGTTGACACTATTACAATTCCATTTTACAGATAAGAAAACTGAGGCCTAGAAAGGTTACACAACTTCTATAAAGTCATCTAGTGTAAGTGCAGAACCTAGAACCCAAATAATCTGAAGGAGGAAATCAGGTCCTCAGTCACATCCTTCTGCCTTCCTAATAGAAAAAATGCCTGTTTACAAAATGTTAACCTTCAGGTCTTTATTATCTGGATTTTTACTTTAGAATAAAAGTAACAGAGGTGGGGAACCTAACACAAGTGTTGGCATGAATGACCTAGAGTGTTTCTGTGAGTAGTCTGCATACACTAAGGACAGATTTCCATCACCACAAACTAGCCTTAGTTTTCTTATTTAAAAAAAAAAAAAAACAAGAAAAACCAACCCTATTTATCTCATAGCATAGTGTGAGAAGTAATCAAAATACATTTTAGGCTGGGTAAATTAAAGAGGCAAAACTTTGTCTCTCTCTCTTTTTCTGTACTGGGAATGGAACCCAGGGGCTTTCTACCTCCAGGCTCTACTGCCAGGCCTATTCTTATATTTTATTTGGAAATAGGGTCTCACTTAAGTTGCTGAGAGCCTCACTAAGTAGCTGAGGCTGGCTTCGGATTTGCAGTATCCTCCTGTCTCAGCCTCCCAAGTCCCGGGATTACAAGCTTGTGTCACCACGCCCAGCTTAAGCTGTAAAAGACATCTAACTAATGGGAACTAGATATACAACAATGATAAAAAAAAAAAACCCTAGGATATTTTTTCATTAGTTTTAACAGGCTACTGTTGGAGGAAACTGACCCAGAATTTAACACACACCATCTGGGAAATTTGTCAGAAGCCAATGTATAATATTGAAGCAAGAAGAAACATAACTTCCTCCTCCACCAGCCATGCAAGTAGGCAGTGGTAGCAATACCAGCTAAAATGCCACCCCCGAAGAGGCCATACTTGATCTCTCTCTCCAGTCAGAATCCATCAGTGCTCTGTGCTCTCACAGCACATTTGTTATTGGCTGGCATTTCATTCTGGCTAGTATCATGAGTTATCTGCTGCTCCAATACTGACTTCCTCCTACTTCTTGTCGGTTAATTCACACTGCCCCCCTCCCCAACTTAAGATCCTATTGGCTGGCACCAATCTTTGCTCTGTGAAGTTCCCAACCTCAATTCCAAACCTGCTGCTGTAGTTTCAGCCCACCATGGGGCAGGGGACACACCAAGAAGCACTACAACAAACATCATAAGCAACATAGGGTAGAAAATAATTTGACCGTGCCAGTATCTCCACCCTTTTTAATCCACGCTGTACAGAAGCTCTTTAAAAAAAAAAAAATCGAACCAAGCACAAACGGGAAGAAAAGGAGAACGAAATGCCTGAGAACACATTCACAACTCGCTTCTAATTCGGAACTACTTTCTCTCTGGGCTTTCACACACACATTAGGTATCTCCTGCATCCTGGAGAGAGAGTGGGAGAGAATACCCAGAATCAAGAAAGAGACACACAGAATTCTATCTCACGGCTGATCCTTCCGTGGAAGTTAAAGACCATTCCTTTTATTCTAAACACCACCCAGAGGCATGAAATGTTTACTTTTCAAATGCTGAACCCACAGCACAGGCCATCCTCAAGGCCAGGTTGAAAGCAAAGGATCTGAAAATGCAAAGCCCCCCAGTTAGCACCGCAGGCCCGGGCAGGGAGCCCTGGTGGCGCCGGGGCTCGGGAACTTGGGGCGAGGCTCGGAGGAAACGTGCTTTCGGGGGCTGCACATCGCCGGGCCTGGAGCAGGCCGGCGCCGGCCAGGGAGGCCGCGGGCGGTGGCAGACCGCCTCGCCGCCACTCTCCTGCGGAAGGCGCCGGGAGGAACCCATTAATCACGGCCCGCGCCCTCCGTCCCCGGGCGCCGCGGCCTCCCCGCCGCAGGGGAGCGCGGGTGCGCCTTCCCCAGCAGGGATGGGCGCCGCATCCCGGCCCCCGCCCCGCCCCGGCGGGCTCAACTAGCTCGGCCCGGCCTCGAAGCGTGCCTGCCATCGCCCATTACCTTCCCCAAGCAAATGTGGCACGTGATGGGCAGAGTGAGAGACAATGTAACGTTCTGCACGGTCTGAGCCATGGCAGCGTTCAGAATCCCGCCAACACGGAAGTCCCGCCGACTGCGGCTCCGCGCTCCGAGAGCGGACGCGCCAGGCCGGCTACGGAGGCCCGGCAGGGACCGCGCACGCCGCCCAGAGGAAACGCGAAGCCCTGCAGGCGCCGCCCGGCTCGCCCCGGCTTCAGGATGGGGAGGAGAAAGGAAAGGAAAAAAGAAAACTTTCCCCTGTCCAGGAGCTGCAGGATTCTTGAGCACGAGAAGGAAGGCGGCTTACGACAGTCATGAGGGACATTGTGATAGTGGAGAGAGATAAAGATCGTGATTTTAAAGCCCCAGGGTTTTCTCCCCGAGTGTTGGAAGGGGCATGGGTGGAGTTTTTCACTTAAAGATTAAAGTAACTCCACGCAGGAAACGCAGAGCATAGTCAAGACCTGAAGGGGAAAGGAGTTAGCTATGCATTTTAATTTTCAAAAAGAATTTATTTTCTTTTTAAAATTTGAAACAACTTTGCATCTGTCTCAGCACCCTTTCCATTCTTAAATGATGCAATGTGCTTCCAGGGGGCAAGATAATTCGCTTAAAAACCTGTGATTTTTCTCCTTATCTTAAGTCTCCAGAAGAAATCTGGATACATTTAATCTCAGCTGCCCTTCAGATAAGACTCGCTGTTGGCCTGCTGTGGTTTCCACCCAAGGAAGACAAGGATTCTAGACAGGACTTGGATTCTCACTCCAAAGCAGGACAGCTGCAAATACTATGAGCCATCCACCTGCACAATGTATTTTAACACCTTCATTTTAAGTGCCTGGTTGGAATGGAAAGGTATCGTTGCATTGTTGAACTCCTGAGGAGAATTTGTGAGGTTATATATTAGTATTTCCTAACAGTGATAAAGAAAAATATAAACTTTAGATGAAACATAAATGCAATTTAACTGTAATTTGCTTAAGTGGGAAACAGCTGATGTTCATAGATTATGTGAACAAATATCTGAGTTGGGTAATTTATAAACGATACTAAGAGAACAACTTTTATGAATATTTCGGTGTGGGGGAGGAAGATGGGGGCAGGCAGTGTAATGGCAAGAAGAAGCCTTGTGGTTTCTGGATCTGGACAGTTAGAGTAGAAAAATCCTTGCCTTAAACAACTTCTTGGATCTAGGTCTTATGGCAACTAATTTAATCTCTGCCTCTTAGCATCTTACCTAGCAAGTGGTGTATGTGTGTGTGTGTGTGTGTGTGTGTGTGTGTGTGTGTGTGTGTGTGTGTGTTTTAAATGAGGGCAATATAGGCTATCATTTTTGTGAAAGAACCATGCAGTAATGCTATGGGAACAGCTAGTAGTTTCCTTGAAGAAATCCAAATTCAGTTCAAAATTAGCTTACAGGTGGTAGTGAGAATTCTTCCAAACAGCTCAGTACCTTTATTTACCAGAAAGTGAAATCTATCTCATGCTTGGAACTGCAGATCTGGGCAAAATAGTCATACCGATTCTGTGTTTAATTGCTACTTTTTCAGAGTGCCTGGCATAAGTCATCCAGTTGGGTGATGCCCTGGTTATTTGAAGAAAAAGTCATAGTTACATGAGGTCCAGAATTCTCATGTTTTGCTAAAGCATCTTTCGTATTCCTGGCTGTGAAGCCCAGGCTTTAGAATGAGAAAGCTCCAAGTAACTACTACTCACTGTCCTGCTTCATCTTTTTCCTATCTTAGAGTTCTACTTTGCCCAGTCTTGTAGTTAACTGGATATTTCAGGGTCTCTTTCTGCATCCTCCCAATGAGGTATAGAACTGAAAATATTCTGCCTCAGACATCCAAATGCCTGCAAGCTTGCATCAGAAAGACATATTGACCCACCCTCTCTCCCTTCCATCCATCCTTCCTCCTTCCCTTCCTTTCTTTCTCTCCTCTCTTTCCTTCAAATTGAATCCAGGGGCATTCTACCTCTGAGCTGTACCTTCAGCCCTTTTTGCTTTGTATTTTGAAATGGGGTCTGGCTAAGTTGTAGAGGATCTTGCTAAGTGGCTGAAATTGGCTTCAAATCTGCTATGCTCCCATCTCAGCCTCCCAGGTACTGGGGTTATAGGTGTGTGCCACCACACTCAGCTTGAAGGCACTTTCTTTTCTTTAAGAAAGATGTTTCCATTGCTTACCAGGCAAGTTCCTTCCTTCCTTCTCTTCATCTTTGTCTTCATCTTCGTCTCCGTCGTTGCGGTCTTCTCCTTCTCCTTCTTGCAGTACTTAGGATAGAACCCAGGGGCATTCTACCTCCAAGCTACTACCCAGCCCTATTTTTTATTCTTTTTTAAAATTTTCAAATTTATTTATTTATTTATTTATTTATTTATTTATTTTTGTGTGTGGTACTGGGGTTCCTGGAAGCCCTTTTACCTCCGGGCTACACTCCCAGACCTATTTTTTACATTTTTATTTGGAAACAGGGTCTCTTAAGCCAGCACGGCTGGCTTCGAACCTTCGCGATCTTCCTGTCTCCACCTCCCAAGTGTGGGGATTACAAGCTTGCGCCACCACGCCCGGCTATTCTTTATTTTGAAACAGGGTCTCACTGAGTTGCAAAGGGCCTCACTAAGTAGTTGAGGCTGTCCAGGAACCACGATCCTCCTGTAGATCACTTTTGAAAGTATGGCCATTTTGATAATATTTATTCTGCCTATCCATGAACATGGAAGATCTTTTCATTTTCTAAGTTTTTTTTATTTCTTTTTTCAATGTTTTATAATTTTCTTTGTAGAGGTCTTTTACCTCCTTGGTTAAGTTTTCTAGAGGGAGTGGTGAGTTCGGCCCCTGCTGCTGCAATCTGTAGCCGATGTTTGCGCAGGAGGAACTGATGATATACAATTCCAATGGTCTACAGCTGCTTACTTCAGGTCCTTGGATGTTTTCCTGATCATCCAGGTGCCATGGGGCAAAATGGTGTTGTGGTGCCTGCAGCCGTAAGGCAGGTGAATTTCTTTTTTGGTGTTGAGCTCTGCTCTGGATCCCTGGAGAGCATGGTGAGCTCGGCTGTCACTGGTAGAAGTTGTAACCGGTGTTTGTGCAGGAAGAACTGATGGCTTACAACCCCAATGACCTGCTGCTGCTCACTTCAGGTCCTTGGATATTTTACTGTTCGTCTCTGGAGTTGGATGCAGTGAGGAAAGATGGCATCGCTGCGGCACCCGCCGCCACAAGGTGGGCAGGCTTCTTTTTTGCTCTCTGATCCATCTCCTAATGTTCTTTTCCCTACTTCTGGTACCTATCATTTTATTCCTCTGTTGATAGTATTTTCTGGCTTTATAGAACGCTGTTTTTGAGGCAGTGGAGATCGATGTCAGCAGGCCTGGTATGTGCTGCTTCCCTGGTCCAGCTGTTTTATTTTAAACAGTGTTCTTACTTGTTTCTTTACCTCAAAATGGAAACATTGCTTTTTGAGAATTATGAAAATAATACAAACTGGGAGTGGTGGCGCTACCCTTAATCCCAGTACTTGGGAGACTAAAACTGGAAGATTGCAGGTTTGTGGCCAGTGCAGCAACTTAGTGAGACCTTGTTTTAAGATAAAAAATAAAACAGGGCTGAGTGTAGCTGAGAGGTAGAATGCCCATGAATTAAATCCCCAGTGCCACAATAAAGAAAAAGAAGGAAAGAAGGAAAGAAAGAAAAAGAAAGAGGCCAGGTATGGTGGCCTATGCTTGTAATCCCAGTACAAATAGAATCATACCACAGCATACTGCCTTATTCATTCATTGCTGTTCATATAGAAGTGCGTGCGCACACGCGCGCACACACACACACACACACACACACACACACACACACACACACTACTGTTAGCAATATAGGTTGATTAAGTCTCTCTTTAGGTCCAGATTGATTTTAGGCCATTTTTTAAGCGTTGCTTTTAATAATGCAAATGGTTTAGGTCAAGACTTATCATCTCTTTTTCTCTCCACTCTGTGAGGGGCATTTCTCTTAGTTTTTTTTTTTTTTTTTTTTTTTTACAAATTATGTTCTAAATAGATATCATTTGGCCCAAATCGTTTAATGAGGCTGTCATGACTCTAAAAGGAAAACAAGGATTACATGGCTCATTGACTTTCTGCTTAATTTCTATTTCACCTTCTTAGTAGCCTTAACAGAAGCGGCAGTACAAGGAGTTCAGTTATACATGACACTGGGAAAAGGCTAAGGTCTCCTAAACCCATAGAATTACAAACTCTTAGAACTAGCAAGGCTTCTAGGGCACGTAATGAAGGCCTTTCCTTTCACAGGTGAGGAAATTGAGGGCTAGATAAGGGAAGCCACCAGATAATCATATAATTGGAACTAAATCCTAGATCACACTTGATGGATTCTCTGAGATTGTTGGCCCAATGCCTTCCTGTAAGTGCAAGATGTATTATTATTAATAACATAGTTCAGTAATAAAAAGTCAGTCATAATTGAATTTCTTTGCTAAGAAAACCATCAAATAGCTATGGAACACCTTTTACCCCTTGTTTAAATCAGATTCATTTTAATGATAAATTATTTAAAAGCAAGTTAAAAAAATATAAAATCTTAAGTGCTATTAAAAATTGATTAGGAATGCATTATTCGTTCATTGACCCAGTTCAGATTGTTTTTTAATTTTTTTTTGGTCAAAGCTAATAAATTTGAGTAGATGTTTCAGACAGACGTTTTGTAATCATTTGGTCATCAGTCAATTAATCGCAACTTCATAAATATTGATTTCAGACTACATTTATTTTTCATACCTGAAAGACAATTTTTGTTTGTTTTAAATTTATACATCTCCACCTGGATTGTGGTTAAAACTGAGAAAACTCATAAAGATTGTATTAAAAATTAACTAGAGGTGCTGGCCCAGTTGCACGGACGTCAAGCATGGTACCATCTTCTCATAGGCTGGAAATTCCAAGATAAACTGTCTCAGGATGGTGGCAGGAAAGATTTTTGTTACTGTAAGCTGAGGAACTTGGGTTTCTCTTGCGCAGTGGGTTTTGTTTCTTATTTCTAGACTAGACTGATACATGCTGTGTACTTTCATTGCCAAACTGCATTCATTCATTTAATGTCTTTAAAAAAAAACACATTAAAGAACAATTCACTCAGAGTTCTGTCTCCTGGAGCTTACATTCTATGCACAAGCTTGGAACTAAAGCTGGCCTTGCAAGCAGTAGTAGAGGTTTTAATACTGAACCTGCACATTGAGTTCAAACGTAATTACAAAAGAGTGAATGCCGAGTAAATACATGTAATTTGGTTATTTATTTTTTCCGTGCCACCAATCTTTACATATTTTTTATGTGCCAGACACTGGTCTAAGGGCTGAGTGTACAGCTGTGAATCAAACAAACAAGATCTCTGCCTTCATTTATTCATTCAACAAATATTTTATTGACTAACAATGATGTGCCAGCCACTCTCCTATTAATGAGCCACTTTATAAATGGAATAACTGAGTCCAACTATTCTATTCTATCTCTGTAGTAATTCCTTTTCTGGATGCTCTTGTTGGTTCGCCCCTGGCCATTGTGATGCAGCAAGTTATAGTTTTAAATATTTTAAAATGTTGCAAATTGGGAGATTGTTTCAAATTAGGTCATTTAAAAGAGAATATTTTAGTTCCACCTAAGGCTAAGTGTTGCTTCACAAATGTTTGTGGAATGCTAGGGAATAAATGAAGGAAATATCACCGTCAGGAATATTGTAATAAGAGCCACCAAGGTGGAGAGGTTGTATAGGACTTGGCAAAGTAGCAGGAAGGGGAGCCCAGCTCTGAGAGTCCGACTGCTTCTGACTTTATGTTGCCCTTTGAAGCACATTTATTTCCTTTTTGCTCTCATTTTAGGTGTGAGCAAAATTTCTAAGGTGATGCTCCCGCATAGAAACCCAAAGCCAGGCATCTTTAAATAAAACTAATATTTTTTCTTCCTATTTATGAAGCTCTACAAATAATTGCATTCTATGTGAAGGTTCCCCTCCCACAAAGGCATTCAGTGCTTGAGTCTTGTCAAGTTGCATTTCCTGGAAATAGGGCCCAACACCTCTTTTACACCCTAAACGCTCTAAGACATTGCTTTAGCTGTTGAATTGTGTATTGCAATATTACAAGTGTTATTTAAGGTATGACTTTATTTCCCTGGATCAGAACCCTCGTTGATCTATGACTTGGCTTTCTTTTTTCTCTCTGTCCACATTGCATATACATTCTATGCACAGTAACATCAGTGACAATTTCTTTGCCAGTTCAATAGGGAGAAGACACTCCGGCCCGGTACCTTACCTGCCTGCATCCTGGAGGCTAAATCACCATGCCTCTGTAGGCATCACATCTCTCAGCTGCAATGCATGTCAAGGAGACTGCGAAATAACCTCAGAAGGATCTTTCAGGCTTAAAAAAAAATTCTCAGTTGTTGAATGTAATTGCTATTATAGCATAAAATAACTAACAAATGAAGAAATCCCTTGTATGGTACAAGGGAGAACATCATTGGCTGTGTCATTCCCTGGGACCAGTGGGCCACCCTGGAGATCTATGGAATAGAAGCACCAGGGGAAAGCTGTGAATGGTGCAGTAGAGCTTCGCAGGTGGCGTTATTTCGGTGAACTTGGCTGGCTTCAGGTTTTGCTCTTGGCCTTAAAAGGTCAGAAACTGGAATACACTAGTGCAATCAATATACACCAGATTCACATTAATCAAACTCACCTCTGTGGCTACATATACAAGAATGGACATTCGTGAATTCACAAAGAACACCTCTTTCTAGAGATTTGCTTCTTTACTTGGGTAACCATTACTTTGGAGCAAAGGAAAGTAGTCTGGGGTACATGGTTCTTAGAGAATCCGAGAGAAATAGAACTGAGGAAGTTTCCCTCTGATCTCTGTATTCAGCGGTTTCCTTCCTTGAGCCCCAGTCCCTCCTCTCCTACCTCCCTCCAAAGCATAAAGTTACACATACATTTTCAAGAAATGGTCTCTTCCTCTTTGCCCTAGCTTTGCAAAAACTGATTGGAAGCAAAAGAAAGAGTCAGACTCTTTTGCAATTTCCATCTTGGACGCATCACTGTAGCTGAGCTATGAAAGGAAATCCAATGAGTGGCTCAGCGCCATAGACATGTTTGCAGTGTATTCTTCACAACAATCCTCATAGATGGCCCGCCCACAGTACCCCTTTGCTTTATATTTCAGAAAATCGGAGTTCAGAGAGGTAGCAAAGACTTCATGGATATTAGATGTCATTAGTGCATTTTCTAACTTGTGTTCCAGTAGCTGGTCAGTCACAATTATTTGTCAAGGATGCACAACGTTCCAGAAACTTGGAGATGACACAATGTCTGCTTTCCAGGGGCTTGAGTCAATGTAAAACTTGATCAAATATAGTAAGATGCTGTAGCCATCTTACTCTATTTTATTACTTTGGACCAGACATGAGGTCCACACAGTACTGGGGGGATCCTGAGGAAGAAGCCTCCTTCAGGGTGGGAGTCAGATAAGTTTATCTGTCTCTAGCAAAGGAATATCAGGGTATCCAGTTGCAAAAAAGATAACAAGGCCATCAGGAACCAAGGGTGTTGCATGTTCAGAGAAACTAGCTGGGCAAGAGGTTACCATCTGTCATTAGGATACATGCAGACAGAGAGTTGGGACCCTACCAGGACTTTTAGCTTGGACAAGTGGGGGGTGGGGTGGAACATAGGCATTTGATAAACTTGTAAGTTCACACAAGATTCAGTATTGTGATACACCATCTCACTTATATGTGGAATCTAAAAATGTCAAACTCATAGAGGTAGAGAGTAGAATGGTGTTTACCAGAGATAAAAGTGCAGGGGAATGAGATCTTGGTTAAAGGGTACAATGTTTCACACACACAGGAGAGAAGAGGGGTTTTAATTTGTGTATGTGTATGTTTGTGTGTGCTTGTGTGTGCATAAGATACTGGCGATTGGACTCAGGGGCATTCTACCTATGAGCTATACCCATAACCTCATTTTTAAAAAAATTTAAATGAGTATCACTAAGCTGCTGAGAGCATCACTGAGTTACTGGGGTTGGCCTGTAACCTGCAATCCTCCTGTCTCAGCCTCCCAAGTACTGGGATTATATAAGTGTGTGCCAACACATCTGGCTAGGAGTGAGATTTTGACATTTATTGCACAGTGGGGTGATTATAGCTAATAACACTGTAATGTGTATTTCAAAATTACTAAGAGAATAGATTTAACATGTTTGCACTGCAAAAAAAGGTCCGTGAGGCTATGGATATGGTAATTATACTAGCTTGATTTAATCATTCTAGAATGTATATCAAAACATAGCATTGTTCCCCACCGATGTATACTATTATTAGTCAAACTAAAAAAATAACTAATAAAGATTCAGTATTTTGGCCTTAAGGTGAATACTCACTGCCTGAAAAATTTACACTTTTCAGACTGTTGGGTTCATATTTGTTATGAATAACTAAGCTGTGGAAAGAGCTGATATAATTAAAATCACCCCTTTCTTCTGGAATTTATTTTGGGAAAACAGAATATGTCATGATGCATAAAATGTGCAAACCTTTAAGTAAAGGAGACTTTTTTAAAGAAATATATTATTGGTGTGTTGTAATTATATATCATAGTGAGATAAGGTGACATATTCATATATGTACACATCACTGGGTGTATTTCTCTCCTTTATTTTGATTTAAACCTACATCTAAAAATTAATGACATAGAAAAGTTCAGTGTAAGACTTTATATGGTCATGAGAAATAATGGATGTGGTAGGTAAATAATGGACAGGTCATCACAAGATGATACAGTTTAGTTGAATAACAGGCTACAGTTAAAAATAGTGGGTTTTATGGAGGGGTTGTTATGTTTTTTCCCATGTTGGGGATAATAACCAGGGCCTCATGCATGCCAGGCAAGTGCTCTGCCACTGAGACAAACCCCAAGCCCCCCAAATAAATCTTAACTGAATCTAAAATTCATTGAAGTTTAAATAGCTCTGTAATTTTATCATTTTAATCATTATTTAGTCATGGATACTTAAGGGCTAAAACATCATTTTTTAAAACGAACCTTTAAAAATACAAAAGAATAAATCTCTAGGATTCAAAGCATATGCTGAATGAAAATTTTTAAAAATTTAAACTGCAGAGCACCCTGTTTTAGACTGGTGAAAAAAATTGTGTTGAATATGTTGTGATGTTTGTAAAAGAACAGAAGCAATGTTTTAGGAAACAAAACAAGAAAGAAATGTCGGCGTTATATATGTACACTCGATTTATACTGTATATGTATACACACAGTCTCGCTATTCCCTCTTCTATCTGCCCTCATACATCTTTGTAACAAATATCTACTATCTAGAATTCAAACAGCCAGAAAGCTTAGGGAACCAGCATCAGTACTATACAATTCTAACTGGAATTTTTAATAATTCTGTGACTGAAAAGGATCCTGAGCTTCCTCTTGGCTCCTCGTAGGTATGCTACATTATGTCAAAGTCACTGTTATTATTAATTATATTTTTATTGAGTATTATTGCTCTGTGTTATACATTGTCGTTTTTGTTTAGCAGAGCATATTTAAATAACTATATCTTTGTTGCTGTTGTCAATACCAGGGGTTGAATCCAAGGGCATTCTGCCTCTGGGCTACACCGCTAGCCCTTTTGATTTTTTATTATTTTAAAATGGGTTCTCACTAAGTTGCTGAGACTGGCCTCAAACCTGCTATTCTCCTGTCTCAGCCTCCAAAATACTGGAATTGGAGGCATGTACCACCACACCTAGCTAAGTAATGAGGTCCTAATTTTTTATTATGAATATTTATGGAAAAGTGACTTAGCAGGCACATTTGAGTTTATAAGTGGTCTTTGTGGGTGTAAAATTTACATTTTACAAATTGACATATTTTAAATATAAAAGAACTATTATCTAGCTGTCCTACTACTTATTTGTATGTTTGCTTTTATATTAAATTTTTTGGCATTTTGTGGAGGAAAATGTTTCTTTATTTTAAGGGAAAACCTATAGATGATGTTGGCATATAGCATCAGTGAGTTCTTTTGCTTAGTTTTTCCATGATCTGAAGTTCAGTGGCAACTCTTGCTTCAGTAGAAGAACCTTTGGGCAATCAATGCTCACCAGGATGTGCTTATCAATTCTCTCTAAAATAGCAATGCACAGTAACTGAAACTGGGTGTTCAGGTTAGAGAACCCATCTTCTTGGAGCCTTGTTTCCATCCAGGCCAAATTTGAAGAAATGACTCCAGGTTTGTTTTCAGTAAAGTAGTGATGGCCAGTTTACTGAAAAACCAATTGCTGGACTCTAGTCATGGTCATGAATTTTAAGTGATATTTTTCATTTACTTCACAGGACAACCCTATGTGATTCTTCTCGTTGGCACTCTTGAGAAAATTGAGATTCGTTTGACAAATATATTACAAACACATCCTACGTGCCAAGCACTTATCTTGTTTCTGTGTATAGCAATGAATAAAATAGATACAAAATCCCTACCTCCCTAGACTTTACTTTCTGGTGAAGACCCAGAGAGGTTTTGAGACGTTGGCTAGGATAATATATTGTTTGTGAGGCACAGTGTCCTCCTAACTATTATACTCCATGTTATTTTTTCAGTTGGGTAGGCAGGTTCTAAAATTTTTTTAAATTCCTGTTAAAATGTTACAAAATCCATTTGGTTCAGCAAGTATTATAAATGGTTTAGTGGAAATAGCACAAGATTTAAGTCAGATGTTGTGGCTCTGACACTAATACTTAGGGACAGGTTCCCAAGTTTCTCTGGCCTTAAGGTTACTATAGTGGAGTCACTAAGTTACTCTAACGGTATGATGGTTCTATGCACCTAACATTTCATTTGCAAGGTATAAAAGTATACATGGTATGAAAATGTGTGCAGATGCCAACTTAGCTTAGTATAAGACTCTGGAGTCTCAAAGCACTTTGAAGACATCGTTTGATTAGCTCATCACAATGACCCCATGAGTAGATTGGAAAGATTGAAAAGATGTTCTTATTACAGTTTTGCATGCGAGGAAACAGAGGCTAAGAAGCTTCTTCTGGGATGCAGAACCAACAATTTTAGGGCAAAGATTCAAATTCCTCCCTTCACTCAAATTCTGGCCCAGGAGCCTCTCTTTGGGGAACAATATGAAATCTAAAAGAACAGTTTATTAAGCTTTTGCTATACTCAAGACACTGACGAAAGATATATTGAACATGGCTCCCACCTTTGTTTACAGTACTTATAGAAGGATAAGATGGTGAAGAGTCTTTAAGAAAGATTAGAATACATTGCACTGAGAAGTGGGAAGTAGGAATGTTGTATTTATTATGCACAGAAAACTTTATGAACAAGCATCATTTGAGCTGGGTCATATCGAGACATTTTTAGGAAGGAGAGGTTATTGCATAAGTTCATTTATGGAAATACTTAAGCATTAAGAAACAGTTCACTTTAGGTGGAACATAAGCCGAGAAAGGGCAGCGATGCAGAGGCTAAGGCCAGAGTGAGGTCCACTATTTTGAACTTTGGACATTGCTTTGTAAGACTTTAGGAGTCCATGAAAAATATTTGAACAAGGGATTATAAGTATCTAAAAACTAGCTTACTGATAGTGTATAAAATAGATTGGACTGTGGAATAAGATGACAGATATGTAATAAAGTCAAGTGAATGTACTAAGCAGTAAATGCAATCATAATCTAGGCATAAGAAGAATTGATCTCCATAGGCTAGAACATTGAAAAATTTACTGAAGGAGAAATGATGTGCTCTAGACTTAGAACAGCCAGATTTGCTGAGAGGAGGCCTTGGTGGTGAAAACAAGGATGAAGTTGAGTGAGATGGTACCACTCATTCCCTCCAGGGCTCTAGTCATTGTAGAAATAAAAAGTGATATGTCTGCAAAGATCTAAGTGAGCAAACAAGAGTGTCCTCTGTAAGTTCCAAAAGCTTTGGGATCAACCCAGGATGCAGAGAGAGGGACCAGATATACCCCCTGTGCAGTGTAGACTAATCTGAGGGCAAGTTCAGGCCAAGGGGAATACCAAGTACCCTTCTTGGGTTCACAAAAGTGTGATTGAAGTCTGAAGAGAAGACCAGACTCTGTAGTGCTCTCAACAGCACAGAAACCTGGACCCACTTCAGTAGATTCATAGAAGCTAGATGAAAGAAGCTAGACCAGGTGGCTGGACAAACCACATCATCTCAGCCTGCAGCAATGTAGCTCTGCTGTGAACAGCTGGGAAACGGCTTCAAGTGACAGCCCCCGCTGGTGCACTGCTGTTGGTGACAGGCATGCTCCATACCTGGAGAGGTGATGCAAAATCTTCAAGGCTAAGTGCTGGTGCACTGGGCCTTGCAAGCAGGGCTTAAGACAAACATTAAAAAAAAAAAAAAAATCAGGCTTCTTCCTACTAGTTGATTGATTGTAATTCACTCTCCCAGCAAGGGAAAACTACCAGCAGATTATCATTTCTAGTTCCAAAGACTAGGAGACTCCATTTTTAGTACCTTCAGTCTTAATCCCATTGGTATCTACACAGAATTTATTTATCTGTTTGTGTTTTAAGAGGCTGTAAATGAGTTGTCCAGAGAGGCTTATCATTTTGCATTTCCACCTGCAGTGTATGGGAATTCCAATTGCTCCATACCTTCACCAACAATTGTTACAGTCAGGACATCAGAAGTTTAGCCATTCCTAGAGGTATGTAATGGAATCTATCATGATATTAATTTTATTTCACATTACAGATCTTTTCAATGCTATTTGTCATTAATGTATCTTTTTTGCCAATTTTAGAAATTGGTTGTCTCTTATTTTTTAGTTGCAACAATTCTTTATATATTCTAGATACAAGGCCCTTGCTAGAGATGTATTTTTCAAATATTGCTTTCCAGTTTGTGGCTTTTCACTTTCTTCACATATACTTTGAGCAGTAGAAGCATTTAATTTTGCTAAAATTGTTACTTTCTCCTTCCCTTAGCTCTTTGGTTTTTCAAGCCTAGGCGCGAGACATATTCTGTTGCCTCCCCCCTTGACTTTTAGAGCAGGACCACATCAAATTACTCCCTAGTTTAAGGCATCCCCCTCTCCATAGGTTTGTTTGTGACAAAGAACCCAGGCATAGGTGAAGGAGCTCCAGGTAAAGCAGAGGTTTTATGGCTTTTATCATCAGGTCTTACATTCACCCAAGAATGACATTCAACCCACACCAGTACATTTTGAGAGAATTTCTCTTTTATTTAATGGAAGGGAGTTCCTTGACAAATACATTTTTGGAGTCTCTGTAACCCTTGAAAAACGTGAATTATGGAAAAATCTGGGGAAGATTTGAGTCTGAGCGCTGGGGATTGTGTTAGGGGATTTTCTTAAAGAATTGCTAAAGTGGCATTACAGTATTGAATACTCCCGATCCATTCCTGTCATTATTCAAAGCTTCAGAAGCAACAGATTTGCTTTTTGATTAATCATCTCATTTATTCATTTATTTAGAGAGAAAATAAAGGTAAGCCTAATTTTCAGCAAGATGTCTGAAATATCCTTTTAGGATAATATTGTGTATGCCTCTAAAATCCGTTTCGAAAAATGTGTTCTTATGTCAGAACTATCTAAGCAAAAATAGATATGTTTCCAACCCCATACTTACTGAGTTTCTAACCTGCAGAATTGCATGTGATTATTATTTATACCCATATTGGAGAATTATGGGTGGAAATGTCTTTCTTTGTATGTGTTTTCACTCCTTTACTATAAATGTAAGCATCTTTGCTGGAGTCAGAGGGTCAAAGGAAGGCAAAATTTATATTCAATATCATGCCTTTTATAATCAAAATTATGTGCTTCTAAAGAAAGTGTAAGGAAAACAGGAAGAGGTTCCCACACCTGCCTCTGGGAGGGAAGGAGTTAACTTGCAGGATGCTAACTAGCTGGGTTGGATTAGTACCTGCTCTAGGCAGGAATGCACCTCAGTCTATTGGCTGCAGGCAATGGAGTCCCCAAGGGGTATGGGGCCAGGCATCTGTGGTCAGAGGCATTATTTACTGTGTGCTCTGTGGGACTGAGAAAAGTGAATGTCATTTATTGAAGTCAGGAGTGGAGGAGAATGGCAGAATCATTTCTTAGAGGTTTGACATTTGGTTACACAGTTATAATATATGCTAAGAAAGAGCTTTTTGATTTTCTAACTAAATAAAAACCTTATGATAATTGTTCATGGTAATCAGTATGTAAGGACAATGATAAAGAAATGGTGTTTCTCATGAAACACCAAAAACAAACAAAAAATCCCAGGCAAGTAAGATGTTTCCAGGATTTTCCAATGGAGCTCTGTGACCATGGATTAAACCCCTGAAATCATGAGCCAAAATAAATCTTTCCTCCTTTAAGTTAGTTTTCTCAGGCATTTTGTTATAGTAATGAAAAGCTGACAACAGCGAGCATCAAATGGCAAGGACTCTTACATATCTCTTTGTATTCCTAGTTGATAATAATATTTATAGAATTAACGATTACAAAAACTTACTTAGAACATTAATAAAAGATATACTCTACTAACTTGTAATAAATTTCCCCAAGTCTTTTATGTGCTTTAAATACTCTAGTATCACTGAAGTGAACTATTTCTAAATGGATGCAGTGCCTCGTATATACACTGTTGTTTCATACCTCTAAGTTTTTGCTTATGTAGTTCATTCTGATTTGAATGATCTTTTCATCTATTTTTTTACTTAGTCAACTTCAACTTGTCCTTGAGTCCCAGCTCAGTTATCTCTAGGAAATCTCGTCAGATCCTTTAGGAGTTGTTAACCCTTCTCTATGTCTAGAGCGTCCTATACACCTCTCCATTCTATCCTTTATCACACACTGCTGAAATGTTCTGAGCACGTATCTGTCTTGCTTGTTAAACCTGATGCTAATTGTATTGTTAGCTTTTGCATCACTGTGGCCAAAAATATCTGACAAGAACAACTTAGAGGAGAAAATGTCTATTTGGCTCATGGTTTCAGAGATTCAGTCTGTAGTCCTCTCACTCTGGAGCAGAAACATCATGGAGGCAGGACGAAATGAAAGGAAGGAGAGAGAGAGCAAGGAAGGGACTAGCCACATATGTGGTCCCCGAGGACATGCCTCAGGAATCTGCCTTATCCAGCCAAGCTCTGCCTGCGTACACCTACCATCCAGTAAGCCCACTCAAATTATTAGTCTGTCAATGGATTTATCCAGGTATGAGCTTAGAGCCCTCATTCAATTATTTCACCTGTGAATATCTCTGTGTTGTCAGCATTTGAACTTTTCTGGGGACATTCCAGATCCAAATCCTAACACTTCTCCAGGTCAGAACTGTGTCCTGGTCTGTTCTTTCTCAATCTAACCTTTACCCATCTCCCACTTTGCACAGAGTCTGGTATAATATCATCTGCATTCAGTAAATGTGGTTCTCAAGTGGGCATCGATTTGTTCCCCAGAGTTCATTTAGCCTGGAGGTGTTTGTAGTTGCCATAACTGAGAGGGGGCAGGGGTTGGTATGACATCTGGTGGGTAGAGGTCAGGGATATTGCTGCACATCTTAAAAATCACAGAACAGTCCCCAATCCATCCCCCTGGAACAAATAATTACACGGTTCAAAATATCACTAATGCTAAAGTTGAGAAATCCTGCATTAAATTTTGACATGGAGAAGTATGTTTGCTGCAAGCGATATGTTGGAAATTTTAGAGCTGTTTGCTCATCTCTATATTATTTATTTCTCAGGAAGACTTTGAGATATATCTTAGAGTTAGGAATGCACTGGTAGTAGCAGCAACTTCTGCAATACTGGCGAAACAGCTTGGTTCCTAAGTGTGATCAATGTTGGAAATTAGAAGTTAAAAGCTTTTGTTCATGCAGGGTTCTGTAGGTTTACTAAAAACCTTTCTCCACAACTCTGTGAATTAGTTGCAGGTGAATTTAAAAGGAGCCGATCTTTGTATGTGAAAGATCAATTCCATAGGGATTTGGAATAGCTTCTCCTGGTCATTTATGAACTGAACCGGGGAACTTTGTGAATTTTATGTACTAAATGTAGCCATACTCCCACATAAAACTGCAGGGGGAACCGTACTTACACAGGAGAGACTCTGGTGTGTAACTGCACGCACACACAGCTTTCGAATGACTTCAACTCACCTACTTAGACCAAAGAGGCTGTCAGTTAATTTAACAAACTATCCCTGTTCCCTGATCTTTGGGCCATAAAAATTGTTCATCTGCTCAGTCACAGGCCATTTAATTTTGGATGCATCCTTGCCAGTTGGTTACAGTAATTAGCATTCCCTGTATCGAGGCAGCTTCCCTGAAGCTATGCTAAGTAGGGTTGCACTTTGTGTGGAAACATAAGCAGGGTTGCGCAAATGAGCCTGGCCACCCATCTTAGAGACAGAAGCCCTAACTACGGTCTTCTTGGCGCCGGGTGCCTTCCAGGCCCACCTGCAGATCTTATTTACTGATTATTAATGACGGGAACTGTAGGCAGCTGTGAAAGGCACAGCGTGGCAACTCAAAGCTGCAACTCAAAACTGTCCTCTGTGGGACTGTAATTTTCTTGAATGACACCTGACTTCATTTTAATTTCTTTCTTTTCTCCAAATGCACTTGTGCCCGAGAAATGCAATAGAAATTCAATGAGCTCCGTGTTTAATAGGCAGACTTGCAACATTTGTTGTTGCATCTGTTAGTTTCCTGGCAGGAGTGGTGCATTTGGAGGGGAAATATATGTCTGTGTTTGTTCCAGAGTTGGCACGCAACTTGTAAGGCGATGATTCCGCAGAGCCCCTGGGGAGACACCAAAGAACCAGGTTACCTGATGGTTCACTAGTTGCCAGTCTATGGAGATCATGTAGTATGTAGGCTTAGAAATCAAATTTGATTAAATAAATGCTAATCTTCAAGCAGTACCAATGTTTATGTTTAGGAGATCAGATTTCAATTTCTGTTCAGAGGGACATGGTATTCTGCATGGAAATCTGAAGATGAATTGTCCTCATTAGGAATAAAACCCAAATTTGGTTATTTGAAATGCCCACATCTGCATTTTAGTTTGTACATCTGCAGAGTTTTGGTTTCCTGGGAAATCACCAGGCGAGAATTTGTAAGGAAGGGTTTCACCATATATTGCCTTATATCCAGGGGGACTTTATGTCTTTTTCCAGTGTGCAGAAAGTAGTATTTCACCAGTGGATCATTTTTTGTATGGCTAATTTTTAGATGAATGGGATGAACACCTTGAACGTAATTAAAATAGGTTATGTTGCTTTCTTCTGTCTGATTTATGCTAATGCAGATATGGGGCTTTAGCTCAAATTAGGTTCCTTCTTGCTTTTTACTGGAAGGCTGAATTGTTCAAATGAATAAAAGCATCTTAAGTTGAAATTTTTTGAAGTGAGGAACTTATAAATTTTGTGATGGATTAGCCATTTTGCTGTCCTATTTAATCACCATATTCTCTAAGCGCAGTGAACTCTGTTAATTAAAAAATGATCTACATAGTTTGGGTACAATTAATCTTTATTTGCATATATTTTGAGGTAAAGGAAACATTACAAATAAGGAAAAGAGACACTTTCCGATTTGGTGACTGTGTATGCGGTGGGCCATCATGGCTTATCAGACCAAGAAAAGGAGCAAGTTTGTTAGTGTTGTCCTTTTTACTTTATATTTCTTAATAGGAGTCTATAAAGTATTATTTTCATAAAAGTGAACACAATCATAAGAACCCAATAAGAACAGTGGATGTTAGAGAATAGACAAACAAAAATCCCCAGTCCAAGTCCAGTAATTTTCTTATATCATTTGTTGCAGAAAAAAGAAAAAAAAAGCCATAATGCACAACAGAAATGCCACAGCAGGAGAAGCAGGGAGCAAAAAAGACTTCAGGACCCCATTTAAAAAACCCCTTTAGACCACATCACGAGAAGTAAAGCAGGAGGAAGAAGCAGAACAAGTTCTCATTGTCCATGATGTGTTTTGTTACAGGGGTTACCATTTAGAGTCATATCAGGATAGAGAAGCTTAGGTCTGCTTCCCTTTGCCTGCTCCTGCTACTACTATTCATTTCTTTTTTTTTTTTTTTTAGGTAACAAAAATAGTCTTGCTTTTGATAGGGGAGGAGGAAGGAATGTAAATACTTGTCTAAGAGTATTGTGGTGAATGGCCTTTGGAAAGCTTTATTGACAAGCTCAACCTCAATTATAAATGAAGGGAAAGGCAAAGTGTTTGTAAAGGCAGTCTTTTTATTGGGGTCTCCCAGCAGGTTATTCTGGTCAATGTCCAAAATGAATCAAGAAACTGAAGAATTCAGAGCCACTAAAAGTCTGTGTTCCATTTTGCCATCCTCAATGGCCGCGGAAGGTGGGGGGGGGGGACTCATGGCAAAAAACCTTTATTTTGGATGAGAAGACTTTTTGTAGGGGAGTCAGTGGGGATAGGAAGAAATAACACTCCTAGTATTTGAACTTCAGAGGACTATTTTGTGTATGGAACAAATACATGTATTTTGCTCAGCCTCATCTGTTGCTAATAACAATTCACATCTCCTAATGGTATCGCAGCAAACTCTATCATATGTAGAGAGAAAATAAAGTGATGATAATAATCATAAAATCATATATTGTAAAAACTGAAAGGAATCTTAACACCATCTAAATACAGAAAGTGAATTAATAGAAAAAATGTATTTCTTCCCAGGAAATGAGCAAAACATTGGCCAGGCTTGTGCTCTGTCTCTGTCTCTGTCTCTTGCTCTCTTTCTGTATGTGTGTTACTGGGGACTGAATTCAGGGACATTCTACTTCTGAGCTGCACCTCCAGCTTTTTACATTTTTTTTTTTTTAATGTTGAAACTGAGTACTGCCGAGTGTGAGGGCCTCACTAAGATGCTGAGACTTATCTTGGACCTGCAACCATCCTGTCTCAGCCTTCCAGATACTTGGACTACAGGTGTGTACCACCATGCCCAGCCAGGCTGCTTCTTAATTCCTTGTTTATTGCTTGTCCCATATCACTACAGACTCCAAGAAAATGCAGGAATGTTTGTAAGATCATTGAATCCTGGTTCAAATGTTCTCTGAAGTCAATACTTATTTGTTGCAATTCAGGTGGGTGCAGAGCGGGATCTAGATCTGTCCTAACGTTCCACGAGGATGGAAAATTCAGTCCTGGAAAATTTCTTGGGGAGTAAACTCATTCCCTGGTGCTTCTAAATGGAGTAGACCCCCGGATCCAAGGTTTTGCTTTTTATGGTTTCAGTTCCAGTTGTCAACCTCTGTCTGAAAATACTGGTATTTGTTTTGACTCTTTCAAAAGACAGAGACCACTTTCACACATTTATTCCCATGCGCTGGCTTAAGAGACCCTGTTTCCAAATAAAAAATATAAAATAGGTCTGGGAGTGTAGCCTGGGGGTAGAAGGGCTTCCAGGAACCCCAGTACCACCACCAAAAAAAAAAAAAAGAATTAAAAAAATAGGGCTGGGGGTGTAGCTTGGAGGTAGAATGTCCCTGGGTTCCATCTTCAGTACCACAAAAATAAATAAATAAAAATAAAAAATAAAAAGAGAAAGAGAAAGGTACAATGCCAGAATACAGGACATCATATCTTTGTTTTGGAAATAAATACAGTTTTATGAAAATTCCCTTTAGTACCCTTATTTTCTCCTTCCACTGCAGATGGTTTCTGACGGCCATGACTCTAAGCTTGGTGTCAGGCAGTGCAGTAGTGCTAAGTGGTGTTGGTGGGCCCAGACACCTGCTGGCACTGGCTGTGATTCGGCACCAGACCCTAGTGCCCTTGCAGCCCATCTCCCAGTGTTGTGAAGTCAGCCATGAGGTTAGAGTAGTAGTTAAGAGCTATACAACTATTTCTTAAAAATAAAAAAGGTCACTTTCAGAAGCTCAGATGCCCCCCACCCCCGCAAAGCTCCACAAGGGATGAAAGGAATTTAAGAAAAATATAAAGAGAAAGGAATGAACTTGGCATCTTGTTTGAGTGAAAGGCATTAAGATAAATGGTTCCTTCATAAGATAAAATTTAGCAAAGCTGATGAAGTAAAAGGTGAGGGATTATGGAATAAGGACATGAGAACATGACTGGTGACCAAATGTTCTACAGCCTCATTAAGGACAAAAAGGGGACATCGGCTAAAATAGCAGCAGGAAGGTAATAAATCAGACACAAAGAGCACATGGTGACTGTGAGGCTCCTGAAATAGTGGAATTAAGAGTAAGAAGCCTCATTCTGGCTCCTTAGCTTTATTAATTCTTTGCTGTTGACCAATATGAGTGATGGGATTCATTTTTTTTCGGATCCTTTCCTTGCTATTTAGAGCTGAAGCTGAGTTCTAGAACAGGTTCTTTTTTTTTTTTTCCCTCCCTGGTTGCCACCTCGCATTTTTCACTCTGATAAACTAGTTTTCAAATTTCTTTTTCAGAGCTATCTGTGAGATTGAAATAAAGAAGTTTCTTTTTTAAAGTTTGGGAAGACAAATATGGTATATTGGAGAGGGAGATGTCCTACCTAGTTCTCAATTTGGCCTTTAGAAATGACAATACTATGTCTATAGACACATAGACTAATGCTAATGTGCCTGTGACTACACTATTATGCCAAAGAGTGTGTATCCCAAAAGTCCAGGAAATAACTTGGGGGTGGAGATGAGTTTGAGCTTTATGATAAGGGCCCAGCCAAGTCAAACACAGTCTAATATCTGGCACTCAGGAGACCCGAGTTCTTGTTTGTGCTTTTTTCTCTCTTAATAGTTTCAAGAATGTTAGCTTGCTTTCTGTACATTTATACTTAACTTGTTATTTACTTGCAAACTATGGATGTTATAAATATGTGTCTTAGGCTTCTTGGACAAAAACTTTACTAACACTAGCCCATTTGGAAGCATGAATTTACCAGGTACTTATGGCAACTTGGCAAGGGAGGTATCATTTTTTTCCAATTTATAAATGAAGAATGTGAGACCAAGAGAAGTTAGGTGACTTGCTGATAGCTACAGTAGGGAGATAAGGTTGAAACCCAAAGCTGCCTTGTTCCAAATCTTGTTCCCATCTTCTATACAGGGGATTCTCCAAATGTAAGGTGCCTCTATACCATTTGGGAATCTTGTTTAAACTATAGACACTGGTTCAGTAGGTCTAGGAAATGGTCTGATAGTCTATACTTCTAACTCCCAGATATGTCCCCATGCCATGGTTGGTCTCTTTGAGTAGACCAACACTTTGAGTACTAAGGTCACTGTTTCTTACTTTGCTTTTTTTTTTTTTAATTTAGGGGGAATGTGTCCAGTCTTTCACCATGAAGTATGTTTTATAAATGCTATTTGTCAGGTTATAGAGTTTCCTTCTATTATCTGCTGAGACTTGTTTATCACGAAGAGGTGTTGGATTTTCTTAAATTTTTTTCTTCATAAATTAACATAAGCATGCACTCTTTAAATTATCAATATTATAATTTATTGTCTTTCAAATATTGAGATAACTTTGAGTAATAAGTTTTTAAAACAAGATTTATCTTGTGTCCAAGTTCTATAAGTAATTTGATTTTTGTAGAACATTCAGAAAATAAAAATATAAAAGTATAAGTAAAAATTACTCAACATTTTATACACAGTGATACTGTTTATATATTGATAAATTTCCATCTGGTTTTGTTGTTGTTTGTGATACTAAAGATTGAACTCAGGGACACTCTATCATTGAGCTATATACCCAGCCCTTTAAATTTTTATTATTTTCAATTTTTTTGTGTTATTTATTTAAAGGGTCTCACTAAGTTGCTGAAGGTCTTCGCTGGCCTCGATCCTCCTGTCTCAGCCTCCCAAGCGCTAGGATTACAGGCGTGCGCCACCACGCCAAGCCTATTATTTTCAATTTTGAGATAGAGTGTCACAAAGTTGCCTAGACTGGGCTCAAACTTGTGATCTTCCTGCCTCAGCCTCTTGAGTAGCTGGGACAACAGGTGTGCATCACCACAATCCACTACCATACAGATTTTAAAAGGCATTTATGTGCTTATATTTTTAAGAGTTAGGATTAAAACCATATGCATATACAATGTACATCTTATTTTGTTTGTGCCATTTTTTCTTGAGCATTTTAAATTGTTAAACATTCCAGGCATGCTTTTACTCCAGCAGTTTTGTACTTCCTCTAGTGTAGAATGCTCATTGACAATTAGGTTTTGCTTGCTTTTTGATGTATTTTAGCATCATAGAGTGGTACTTAACATTTTCAGACCTACATTATTTGCTGCACTCTTTACAAATTACATAGGATTCACTACTAGAAGCAAAATCATAGGCTCTTATATCAATATAGTTAAAAATCTTATTGTCAAATTATTTTTGAATAGCAGTGTGTCTATTTTTTGTCAATTTTTTTATTAACAAGATTGATTTTTAGAGCAGCTTTAATTCATAGCAAAATTGAGCAGAAAGTACAGAAGCTTCCCACATACCTCCTGTCTTTACACATGCACAGCCTCCTCCACCATTGGCAGCACATTCATGAACCTGGTCATGAACTATAATGACACATCATCACCCAAAGTCCACACATCAGCATTTAGCATTTATTTACTCCTGGTGTTGTATATTCTATGGGTTTAGACAAATGTTATCTTTTAAATATTTTTATTAAATTTTATAAAATATTTTTATTAAATATGGATGTCTATTTTAAAATTTCTGTTTCTATTTCAATTTGGAAAAATCCCTAAATATTCTATTGTGGTACATATGTGTATATATATTTACTTTTTGGTGGTACTAAGGATGGAACCCAGGGTCATTCTACCTCTGAGTTATACCCCCAGCCCTATTTTTTATTCTTTGTTTTGAAACAGGGTCCCCCTAAGTTGCAGAGGGCCTAAGTAGCTGAGGCTGGCCGAGAATTGTGATCCTTCTGTCTCAGCTTCCCAAATTCTGGGATTACAAGCATGCGCCACCACGCCCTGCGACTGCAGATGTTTATTTACATTGTGCATGCTACCAAGATGCTTTTGTGTCTTTTAGTGGTAGTAGCTTTTTATATATTAACACTTGTAATGCTTTGCTGTCCTTATTTATTATGTTTTGCCCTATTTGTCACTTAATTTTATAGTAAATAAAATACACATATCTAAAATACATATATCTTAAATTTTTGTTTAGCTAAATATTAATTTACTGAAATCTTTTTTATACTTATATCAGTGCATTGTTATTATACATCATACTGAGGTATAGAGTGATAAGAATATACATACACACAGAACACTTGATGTATTTCCCTCCGGATCTCACTATAGTCTCTCCCCTTCCCTGTACGTGTCACTGAGGTTGTATTCATAATTTCACATACATACATAGCATTATTTAAACTATTATCTTCATTTCAACTCTATACCCCTCCTCCTTCCCTAAACCCCATCCATCGCACCATTGGAGTCTCTACTCTTTTATCTGAGGTCTCTTTTGTTTCCTAATTTCTTTCTAGCTTCCACATACTGAATTTTTTTTTCAGTAAGTATGTGTCCTGTCAATACCTTTTTTTATTGCTTATCACAAAAAGCACTACTGTGTCTAAACGAATGAGTTCTTGGGATTCTAGAAATTACTGAACTGCTTCATTGAGAAAGGAATTGAGTGGAGGGATGATCAGAGCGCCTTACAAATCTTTCTCTGTGTAAGAGAGTTTGCTTTCTTTCTTGAAAGGCATTATGGCAAAGTGCATAAAAGCAATGATATGAATTGCGAAAATACAGGCTTGAATTATTTTTAACTCTGTCATCTTGTGTAAGTTATTTAACCTGTCTGAATCATAGTGTTTAAAACAAAAGGAAGACAGTAAAAGGTACCTGCATTATAAGGTTCTTTGGAGAGTTGAGTGAGTAAATGAACACAACATATTAGTATATTTTGTATTATACTTGCTTATGTGTGTGTGTGTGTGTGTGTGTGTGTGTGTGTAATATGGGGGCTTACGGGATAGCTCAGTGGTAGAATACCCCTGGGGTCAATCTCTAGTTACCCACTCAATATATGTACTTATTGTGAGAACATGCCCTTGTTTTAAACACTACCTTTCTAATACACAGTAAGCCAGCATTATAGAGGTGAAACATGGTAGTGCTATCTTTATTGTTCTTAACCCAACCTCTTTGAACTTGTACCAGGAAACCCTCCCCAGTTACCAAAACGGACTGTCACTTTTAGACCTTAGTAGTGGTGCGAATTTTGTTTTTAAAAATGATGTCTGTATTTTAATACATATAAACCATTGGAATAATTTTAATAGTAAGGTAAGGATGGCTACAGTAATCTGATAGGCAGATGTCACTTAAAAACTTCTAATTTTATAATGTAGGGACAAAATGATACATTTATATATTAGCACAATAAAAATTTAAAAAGCAGTGTGATAGATATGTTACCACCTGATCAATACCTTTGCATTTATGACTACTCCTAGGATGGTACTAGGCTCAGCCTAAATTTTTGATGTCCTACATCTGTAAGATTAAACATGTACTTGATATCAAAGTAAGTATTCTCACATGCGGTGTGTGGAATAGAGTCAATATTTAGGGACAGATGATACCCCAGTGTTAGATTTAGTGGTTACCAGTTATAATCTATTATCTTCTTTAAGTTCATGCAAATACTTAGCATTTGCATACATCATTATACATTCACATCGAAGGGTTCTACTATGATTAGAGGTAGGGTTTCAGGTTATTGGTGATGAGGATTTACCACCTCATGGCCAGCATTACCATCTGGTCTAAAGCCCTGGTACTTAGAGCTGAGTCTGTAGATCGTCAGCTTGAGCATGACTAGGCAGCTTGTCAGAAGTGCAGAATTTCAGACCTCTCATACGACTTACTGAATTGAACCTGCATTTTACTCAGGTGATTCGTATGCACATTGCATTGTTGAGAATAACTAGTTTAGTGAATACTGGCTCTTATACTTTTCTGTACAATAGAATTATCCAATAAGTCGTTGCCCAGGCTATATCCCATAACAAGGAAACCCAAATCTCCCAGGGTGGAAACCAAGGCCTCAACATGTTTTAAAGCTCTCCAAATGATTCCAAACAGGCAGCCAACTTCAGAACCAGTGATCTAGAGCCAACTAGGAAGTCTGCAAAGAGGACTGACTTTCTTTCTTTTAAACCTTCAATTTCAAGTTAGGAGCTTGTGAGCAATCTGTCTCAAATGGAATTCAACAAGACTGGAACAAGTTCTCTGTAGAACTTAAGTTCATTAATATAATGTGCTCATAAATAAGGTAAGTATCTTAATGAATGAGTAAAGTGGTATCTCATTTAATATGATTTGTGTTTGACACTTTATGGTGAATATTACTCAAGGTAGACCAGTGAGTAGCAACATAGTTATCATATTGTAGAGCGCATCCTGTGACCTTTATTGTAACCTTTCTTTAAAGTGCTGATGGCAGCCCAGAGCCAGTGGAAGGCACCATGTGAACTGTCTATTGGGAGATCCTCCAGTCTGGTAATCAGTTTAGAGCTCTTGGCTCAGTACCTGGGTGATGGGGTCACATCCCAAAGAGCATCGGTGTTACTGTTTTGAGAAAGACCTATGCTCTCCCAGTTCCCTATGTTAATTTTTTTTAACTGCTGGAGAACTTCACTCATTTGCATTGACTCTAAATGACCCACCTTCAGGCAAGCGCCAGCCTATAGTCAGAGGTGTGGCTTAAAATAGAAATTTGTATTTAATGAATAACAATCCCTACATGTGGGGTTTTGTGGCATTTCATCCTAGCAGCATCTATACACTTGTGTACCTGGGTCAAGCAGACTGTAGGTAGGAGGCTGGGATGGACTGGGAAGTAGAAGAAGTAGTGTTAATGATAACAAGGACTGCTGCTCAAAGCCTTGTAGACTTTCTGCCAAAAACCTCCCTTGTTCATTTCATTAATGTGATTATAGCCTTTTCATTTCTTTTTCTTTTATATACTCACTTGTGACTTGGATCATTAGCACATGCCCTTTGCAACAGGGGAAGCTGACTTGAGGTGAGAGAGAAACAGCAGGAGAATATGAACTTGGAAGTATTCAGCTTTTGTGGCAGCCTTGCAGCTTGAAAACAGACATAGAAGCAGAGTTGCTATCATAAATAAGCAAAGTTATTGTTTATTTGAATCTTTGAAAATAATTGCATGGATGCAGGCAATTCTTAATGTAGAAAAACGCCCCTGGGGGCTTGGGGACTCAAAGGGAACCACTTGAAATATTTAAGTTTAGGAAAAACAACTATTTAGCATGCACAGTGACTGGTTTTCCCGCTGCATTTTAATGTATGCAAATGTAGTTCATACTATAATAATACTCTCATGACAGGTCTGAATAAAGCTAATATAGGTGGCACTTTAGTGGTCTTTCGATTTGAAGTAATGGTTAGAATATTATGAGGACATCAAGTAGTGGCAGAGTACTAGTAATGCAGGGAAAGAATATTGATTTTTTTACATTCATTTAAAAATAGAGAAAAGTGTTATATTCCAAATGATGTGATTAGACAAACTATTAGTGTCATAAAGCTCTCTGTAAGATTTGCTTTATATGTGTTTCAGACAAAAGAAATCAATATTGAATTCTACTGTTTAACTACATGCTTGTATGTT
The DNA here is from genome assembly GCF_963383645.1 of Muscardinus avellanarius. Classification (NCBI taxonomy): domain Eukaryota; kingdom Metazoa; phylum Chordata; class Mammalia; order Rodentia; family Gliridae; genus Muscardinus; species Muscardinus avellanarius. The sequence goes on from NC_137787.1 coordinate 172,813,021, forward strand.
TTGACATTATTTTACTTACATATAAAGGGAAGGAGACAACTGTTGGTTTTATAAAACCAACTCAATAATATTTTTTCTAGACCTGTTAAAAATTTATTTCAACATAAGCTATAAATATCTATTGTTTCTTCACTTTGTAATTAATCATTTTTGCAGATCTTAGTTGTAATAAAATGTACACCATAAAAGTTCAGTTTTCTTGGAGATAGTGGGTGAAATCTGCATTTTCAGTCTTGCTGAGATATTTTGATGTCATCATTCAGAATTATTGAGTGTCCATTGTATATAAAATTGAATTGTGGAGAAATCATAAATGTTATATAAATCTTGATCCCCACTAATATTTTTGGAGTATCTTCTTTCCATTAAGCATTTGGTTATTTACATGTTGGTACAATAGCCCCTGAAACAGGTATTGCTATTCCTATTTAAAAATAAGGAACTAAAGTTAAAAAATGCCCTTCATTATCACACAGTTTATTAGAGATAAAACCAGGCTTCAAACTCAGCCCTTTCTTATATCTAAACATTACCTTTTCTATTAAAAAGTAAGCAAGCAAGCTGGGTGTGGCGATGTACACTTGTAATCTCAGGATTTGGGAGGCTGAGACAGGAGGATCGTGGTTTGTGAAATAGCCTCAATTACTTAGTGTGGCCCCTTTGGCACTCAACGAGACCCTGTTTCAAAATAAAGAATTAAAAAAGGGCTGGGGTGTAGCTTAGAGGTAGAATGCTCCTAGATTCTATCCTTAGTACTGCAAAAAACAAAAACAAAAAACAAAACAACAACAACAAACAAGCACCCATTTAGAGATTTTGCATGTTTACAGCTTTACAGACCAAAATATAAGTATAGATGAAATACATTAACCTGAGTTAGCATTGATACAGGATGACTTTTGGGGGAGGGCATTACAAACACTACTTTTGTGTGTGTGTGGTACTGGGATTGAACCCAGGGGCATTCTATCTCTGAGCTACACCCCCAGCCCATTTTTTATTTTTTCTGAAACAGGGTCTCACTAAGTTGTGGAGGGCCTCACTAAGTAGCGGAGGCTGGCTTTGAACCTGTGATCCTCCTGTTTCAGCTTCCCAAACCACCATGCCTAGCTACAATGCACTTTATATGTATTACCAGCTCCCTCCCCTGCCTGGCAAAGTTATTATTTTACTATTACTCTCTTTTGATTGGTAGAATTCTCATGCTAATTTACTAACGAAGCTCAAATATGGCCATTTTTCTGATATTATAGATGTAAAAAAGTAGCTTTTATTTCTAGGAGTTTCTATGCATCCACTTTTCCCTATTCCTATCACAACTTGGCAAAATGTGGACCTTTAAAGCAGAAAATCATGGATCAAGAAATAGACTGTTTACTCTTAAAGGAAAATGGGTTCACAATGGACTAACTCATCTATGCTAATGATACCCTGGCATTTCCACAGTTCATTCTTTTCTTCTTCATTCACCCACATGAAAACTTTGATGGGTTTATGTACTTGGATGGGTTTATGGACTTTCTTGATATGACTTTTCAAAAATGCTAGGAAACCAACTTTTGGATGACAATTCTTCAGCATGATTGTGTTTATGGACAAGAAAAACAATAAGAACCTTCAGGGACAGATGATACTCCCCTGAGTAAGACTTCCTAGACAGTGGCTACTTCTATGATATATGTTTCAGAATGAGGCCGCGGCAGCTTCAGGCTGGCACTATTTGCTATGAACCAGAATTCTGTTTAGTAATATGAGATGAGACACCATCAGAATGGAAGCTGTGCTACTTTCTTGTGTTCTTGTAATATTTGTTTCGCGTTAAATTAAATAATCTCATCTTTGGCTTACATGAAATATTGAGTTTATTAAGGCAAGCTTTCTGTCCCTATTTAGGGCATAGTCTCCCGCTGGGCAGGAGCGAGTAGATTCTAAAGAAACCGACAGTTTGCCTCCTATAGAATGATTTGGGGGTCTCTAAGCTCTTTGGTTGATTATCTACAACAACTAATCCATAAATCAATACTGATATTATGATCTGAGAATGGCTTTATTGTATTTTACATATTAAAACATAAGCTTCTGATTTTTTTCTTCAGAAAATAATGTGCCGATTTATCCTTCATGGCATGGATCCTAATAGCACAAAATTATTTTTAAAATTCAAGATTAAATGATTTCCTTTGACTCAAATGAAAGGAAAAAAGCAGAAACAGATTAAGCATCTATTGCTTCGAAGGGATGCTAATTCGATGTGGTACAATGGAAAGTGCTATTTAAGATGCTGTTAGTGAAAGGTGGTCCATGAAATAGAGAACTCTCAAGTGCAAAAGGATATATCTTAAAAAGGATAAAGTGTATTTCTCTGGTTTGAAGTCAAACCACTAAACCACGAGCTGGAAAATCTAGATTCCATTTTTGATTCAGTTACTGTCTAATCATCCAGGTAAGTCATTAAGACCCTTTCCCATATTCTATGGAAATGTTTACCTCATAAGTACATGACTAAGCCAAGAGTTGAGAAGCTTCTGCTTATAATAATGTCCTGGCATATTTCACTTCCCAAAGCTTTAATTATATATGATGGATAGATTTCACATTTACCCTTCAAAATTACTGATAATATTAGAATTATATTTTTCTTTGGCAGCAATCTTTGTTCTTCTTAAATCATACTTCTGTTTTTAAAACTTAGACTTTCTCATGCCTTGTGAATATATCATTTTTACTCCATGATTTTATCAGAAAATTTTGTATCTCTATTCATCAAGGGTATTGGCCTGAAATTTTTTCTTTATTTATTCATTTTGGTATAAAGGTGATACTGGCTTTATAGAATGAGTTTGGGAATTATCCCATCTCCTTCCACTTCACTGAATAATTTGAAGAGCATTGCACTTAGCTCTTCTCTAAGAGTCTTGTAGAATTCGGCTGGGAGTCTGTCCTGAGCTTTAATTTGTTGGAAGGCTTTTTACTGCCACTTGAATCTCTTTGCTTGTTATTGGTCTGTTTAGTTTTTTTCTCTATCTTCTTGATTCAATTTAGATAGGTTGTATATGTCTAAAAGTCTGTTGATTCCTAAAGTTTTCTGATTTAATGGAATATAAGTTTTTAAAATAATATGAAAAAATAAGTTTTCATAATTCCTAATGATCCTCTGGATTCCTGTACTATCTGTGATAATACCTCTTTTCCCAACTCTTATTTTATTAATTTTGGTCATTTCTTTTTTGTTAGGTTGGCTAAGGGTTAATCTATCTTGTTTATTTTCTCAAAAAAACACACAACTTTTTCTTTGATTGATCCTCTGTATTTTTTTATCCTCCATTTCATTCATTTCTGTTTTGATTTAAATTATTAATCCCATCCACTGGCTTTGGGGTTAGTTTGTTCCTTCTTTTTAGAGCCTTGAGATATATAATGGGGTTGTCTGGACTCTTTCTTTTTTAAAGGGGACATTTAAAATGGCCTTCATAGTGTCCCTGTGCAATGATGCAAGGTCAATAATGGTTCTACTCCTTTTAACTTATCATTTTGATCTTTGGGAGGAAGTTACCATGTTTCCTTATCTATACTTTACCTTACTTACCTTATTTTCTCCTATTAATCTTTTTTTTTTGTAGTTTATGTTTCTTCACATGTCCGGGTCTTCCCTATGCTATTATAGTAAGTGCAAAGAGATTTCTGAGTCAGTGTTTCCTTTTAGAGGACTGTACGGCGCTTTTACAACCTAGATAACTTTTATGATATTTAAAATATTTTAAATATAAGAAATTAGAAATAGGAGCAAATTTGCTTCAGAAATAATCAACAATCAAAATAACAAAATGAAACCATGAAGAAGAGAGAAGAAAAGGTGAAGAAGCTTTTGAAATCTTTATCTTGTCTTCATATAGCAGGACCTGGCATCTTCAGGTTCTTTCCGAGGCAGGTGAAACATGCAGAATTTCTGCTGTGTTTTTAAGCATTCCATAGGTCTATGGGCATGCTCAGCTGCTGAATATGCTACAGAAGGTGGTAATGTACTTCATGACATATGTCATTGAGGCACATGGCGCCTGGCTGGCCTCTATTTCTGCTCTTTTGAGATCTATGATCTTCCTTTCGGGGTCTGGGAGAGTGATGTGGTCAGGACAGACAGGACACTATGCTTTAACAAATTTTTTCTCTAGTTTCCATTAATCTTGAACTATTGAGGGAGGGAGGAGTATGCTTACAATAATGCCTGGCACATTATAGGGATGCAATAAATGTTTGCTGAATGAATAAATAACTCAGGAGGTTTTGAGATGAATATGGAGTGGTCCGAATCCAGTTGGAGGGAGAGGGAGGTAACAGTCTCAAATCTCCTCTTAGAATTGGACTCAAAAGCTAATCCTGAAAAGGATAGGGTCACACAGCATTTTAAGACCTTACATAGAAGGTCATATAGGGATTTATCTCAATTCAACTTCACAGTCACATTTTTAAAATGGTTTTATAATGAACAAGCTATCAATATGACTAACTTTTGAATGTTCAATTCAATGACTTTTATTTTTAATTTTTAAAAAGTTACTAATTATTTATTTTTTAATAATATTTTATATACATTGTGAAAGTGATATAAGAAAATTCTATATATACTATGGATATTTATTCTAAGAATAAAATGTATATATTAGATAATACTTTAACTTAAAAATAAAAAGTAGATTATCTTATTCCATCATGGGTAAAAATGAAATTAGAAGAAAAAAATCACAATCTATTACTGATTTAATATGAAACCAGTTGATGACTTTCTTTTTTTTTCCACCTCTCAATGACTTTTGGAAATTATATGAACCCATATAACTGCTAACCCCAAAATATAGTTTATTTACATTCCATAAAGTCTCCCATACCTCTTTCTAGTCTCTTTCTCCTACCTTTATACCCACTCTGGGCACTTCTGAAGATTAGTTTTGTTTCTATTTGGATTTCTAAAATCAAGTTTCCATTTTATATACATTATTGTATGATTCTATTTATATGGAATGCCTAGAATAAGCAAGTCTATGCAGGAAAACAAAAACCTGGAGAACATTGTGCTAAGTGAAATTAGCTAGTAACAGAAAGTGAAGGGTCACATATTTTCTATCATATGTGAAAACTAGGGAGTAATCGGAATACCAGGGGCACTTCAGATAATGGAGGGAAAACTTCAGTGGAGCCAGGGAGGTGGTCTAGGGAAGGGGTGGCGAAGGAGAATCAATGAAGGAATCACTTCTATTGACATCATGTACATATGTGAAAATACCACTGTCAATCTCAGTACCCTGTGTGGGTGGGAGGGGAATGGAGAGGGAGCCAAGTAAAATCCCACCAAGTGCATGTATGTGAGACTATAATACATCAATCTAAGGATAAAAGGGAATAGGCAAAATATAAATGCAGAAAGTAGATTAATGTTTGCTTTAGGGTTGAGGAAAGAGAGGTAGGAAAAAGGGGGTGATGAAAGAAGGGGGGTGATGGTCTCTCTTGGTAATATGAGTACAGGGCTGAGCTTGCATGATAGACAGCTTTGTAGGAGAGCTGGGGCTCCTAATAGTATGGAACTGTTTATGGTCATTAAAAAAATTTTTTTTTAGTGGAGTTGAATCTTCATCTTAACATATAATTCTGAAAACCAAGATATAAATACTAATTAATTTTATTTTACATTGTGTTGAAAAATTTTAAGTTTTTTTTATTAGTGCAATGTATTTATACATCATAATGGGGTAAAAAAAAAACTTGTGTAGACATAAATGCACACATCACCCAGCCAGTCCCCACCTCACTCCCTTTCCATCCCTCCCTCCCATGCTTTGTTTTAGTGGTTGACTTTGATATGAATAAATACGTTATGCGCTTTAAAGAGTTTCCCTCTCCCCCCTCCCATTCCCACAGTTAGGTTGCCTTATTTGCTCATGCAGTCATTTTTCCATGATAATTTTATATAGTTGAGATTACATAATATTTTATTTCTGTGTACTTGGTTCTGCTAAAATCTACACTGTGACTTTTTTTGGTCAAAGTTATACATATGTGGTTACTTTTTTCTTTCTTTTTTTTTTTTTTTAGTGCTCAGGATCAAATCCAGGGCCTTCTTCATGCTAGGCAAATCCTCTACCACTGAACTACTCCCTGAGCCTTTACATTTAAAATACTGTCTACTATTCCATTATGGATCTGCCATAATTTAGCCATTTTCATTACTAGACAGTGTTCACTATTACTGCAGTAAACATCTTTGTATATAAATCTTTGACCACATTTCTGATCATTTCTTTACAGTGCATCACTAGAATTTGCTCATCACTATTTGAGCAAGAGTATAAGTTTCTTAAAACTGACAAATTGCTTCCAGAAGGGTACTAACCTACATACCTACAATCACTATAGGGAAATGTGTGTTTTCCTGCATCTTTTTAAAGATAACATTATAAAAATGTTTTTGCTCTGAAATGTGAAATAAAAATTCCTATGATAAATGAAATGAAAAATTTTTAAATGTCAATTTTTATTTTTTAGTGACTAATGATGTTGAATCATCTTTCTCATGTTTATCAGACACATGAAATTTCCCTCTAAACTGGGTATTCATGTTAATTTCTCATATTACTGTTGATTTTAGATAATATTTTAACCACTCAATTTGTACAAATTCTTTATATATTAAAATATTAATTCTTTATACAAGTCTGGCATATATTGCTAATCTGTAATGTATATTTTAACTTTATAATATTTTTATAAAGAAAAATCTTAAAAATAAAATTATTTAAAATGCATCCACATTTTCTTAAGTTCTTCTATCACTTTAAGGATTGAAAATATTATCTCCTTTAGAAATAAGATATTCCTTTACAGTTTTTGTAGTTCAAAATTGTTTTAATTTTGACACTTTCTGAAAGAAACTTGTAATGTATTTCAGGGTATGATTTGAAGAATCTAAGAAAATTCTTTCTAAATGCAAATACATAACTAGCTTTATCAGTGACAAGATTTGAATATTTCATCCCCTCTTCATTGATGGTGCTTGCTTTATAACATCTTAAATAATCTTGGACTGCTATTACCTTCAGCAATAAATGTTTATTTTTTACAATTCAGGAGGCTGGAAGGCTGAGATCAGGGTGCCAGCATGGTCAGGCTCTGGTGAGGGGCCTCTTTCAGATTAAAAACTGATGACTTCTCATTGTATCTTCAGATGGGGGGAGAGAGAGAGGGAGGGAGAGAGAGAGAGAGAGAGAGAGAGAGAGAGAGAGAGAGGGAGGGAGGGAGGGAGGGAGGGAGGGAGGGAGGGAGGGAGGGAGGGGGAGGGAGGGAGGGAGAGAGAGAGGAGAAGAAGGAGGAGGAGGAGGAGGAGGAGGAGGAGGAGGAGGAGGAGGAGGAGGAGGAGGAGGAGGAGGAGGAGAGATCTCATAGATCTTCTAAAGTTCTAAAGGCACTCATATTCATAAGATCTCCATCCTCATGAATCCTACTGTTATCCCAATAGCCTCATCACCTCATACCATCACTTTGGGGGAAAATGTTTCAGTATATGCTTTTTGGGGGAGACACACACATTGAGTTCGTAACACTGCACACTCAATTTTATATGAACTATTTAGATGCACTCACTTATTCTTTAAATAATTTTAAAACAGTAAATATAAGAGAGCCAACAGATAATAGAACCATCCTCTATATTTCCACTATACAGAGTTAATAATGATTACAACTTTATATATTTGTATTAGTACAAAATAATTTTAGTGACTTTGGATTTATATTATTTCATCACAACTGGTAGGCTAACATTTATATCGCTTTTTTTCTTGTATTCTTTTTATCTATTTTTACTTACCCTTCTTTTTTTCTTTGCAGTACTAGGGATTGAACCCAGAGGTATTGTAACTCCAAGGTACAACCCCACCAATATTTTTATTCTTTATTTTGAAACAGGGTCTCACTAAATTACAGAGCCTCAATAAGTGGCTGAGGCTGGTTGTGAACCTGTGTTCTTCTTGTCTCAGCCTCCCAAGTACTGGGATTAAAAGCATGGGCTGCCAAGACAGACACTTATCTATTTTTTAAATAAACTTTAAATCCATTTTATAAAGTTTTCCCTAAATTTATTGAGAATCTTTATAGAATTTTTCTGACTCATAAAATAAATGACAATCAATGTTTTCAGCCAGGAAAAACATATATTCTTATTTTCATAGACCTTATTTATATTTCTCAGTAGACTCATAGTTTTTATTTTAATCGACAAGGATCTCAAACATTCTCAAACATTGTGTCTTGGTGTTTAATGATTATTTAAAGTTTTGACATCTTTTCTTCCCATTGTATCATCCCCATTGTTTATATGTATTTATCTATCTATCTATCTATCTATCTATCTAGTATCATTCATTGTATCATCAGTTCATTATATCATCAGTCTTATTGTAATCTCCAGACATCATTCAGTGCATATATCAATATATCATATACCATCATTCCTATTGTATCTTTCTCTCTATATACATATATATGTTTGATATTTGCCTATGTACTTTGCATGTTTATTTTTGTACTGTAGTTGCAGAACACAGTTTGGAATGATTATATAATCACCATATATATTTATACTAATGATTAATTAATAATTAATGAGTATATAATCCTTATATATACCAAATATATATTGGTGATATATTTTTGCATGTTTATTCTTGCACTGTATTTGAAGAACGTAGTTTGGAATGACTGTGTTCTTTGATTTTCCAAATCAAACAATGAAGCGGAAACAGATTTACATCCAAGTCTTTTTACTATAGGGGTATTTTATACTCAAGGTACACTATCACCATACATTTTGCAGTGTACAATTCTGTCATTTGCAAAGAGCCTAAAATGTACTGATAAGAACTAAAATAAAAAACACAGTCCCAAATGCTATAACTTTTTTTTGCATTCCAGACCCATTTTTTTTTAAAACTAAAGTCATATCTAAGCCACATGTTCTCCATTGAAAATTAGTAAAAGATCAGCTCAGTAGGCCGGGCGTGGTGGCGCACGCTTGTAATCCCCGTGCTTGGGAGGCGGAGACAGGAGGATTGCGCAGGTTCGAGGCCAGCCGCGCTGGCTTAAGAGACCCTATTTCCAAATAAAAATATAAAAATAAAAAAAAACAGGTCTGGGAGTATAGCCTGGAGGTAGAAGGGCTTCCAGGAACCCCAGTACCCCCCACCACCACACACACATAAAGATCAGCTCAGTGATGTTGTCATTGTTGGAGTTTAGCGGACCTCTGTGGACTGAATGACTGAATGCAAGATGAGCTTTTCCTATATTTTCCTTTTTATTGTTGCCCACTCAGCCTCTATTTTTTTTGGCTGCTGCACTTTTTACTGTTCAGGCTTCTTTTTGTTCTGGCTTCTAGATGCCTGTGGCTGTGTATTCACCAATGTTAAATAAACAGTCTACATCCTCCAGCTGGATGCCCTGCTTTTTGAGAAATGTCTGTGGTTTTATTGCAACAAGTACTAATGAAACCTGGTCCAATTGCATAAACTTATTAAATATTATATGAATAACATTGCCACCACCCCTGATGTATGTTGTGATTCACTCCTGATTTGACTGACAATAAATAGTCATTCCCCCAGACAGATAAGCTTGTGCAGATGGCTGCCTCTGCTCCTCAGCTGGCTGCTGTTCCCTCAGAAAGAGGACTTGGCTCCACAGCCAAGGAAACTACAGTACAACCAGGATGCGGATGAAGAGGCTGCCGGAAGCAGGGCAGAAAGAGAATCGTTTATCACAGGATGGCATTCCTTCCACCTGCAGGCGTAAGGAGGAGACGCAGGGTAACACCAGGAGCAAAGTTCACCTGACAGCTTTATATTTTTTTTTTAAACAAATGCACCAGAATTTAGAGAACCAAGAGTTGTGTTTTTGAACAGCATTGATCATCTCAGTAGAATTTTTTAAATTTTTTCTTGAGAAATTACCTTTAGAACATGCCTTCATTTTATTTTATTTAGTTATTATTAATTAATTAATTTATTTAATCTTTAGGTATTGGGGATGAAACCCAGGGGCATTCTTCCTCTGGGATACACTCAAAGACTTATTTTGCGTTTTATTTGGAAACAGGGTCTCACTAGGTTGCTGAGAGCCTCTAAGTAGTTGAGGCTGGCTTCGAACTCACACGATCCTCCTGTCTCAGCCTCCCAAGTACTGGGATTGCAAGTGTGTGCCACCACACCTGGCAAGAACATGCCTTCGTTATATGACTTCACACATGTGGCAGGGTGTCTCATCTTGTACCTTCTAGGGCAGTTTTGATTTCTAGAAGTTGAAATGAAATCCCTGAGATAAAATGGGTCAACAAAAAGAGATAACTGCATTTCTGATGACGATGGCAATGTGCTTCCAAAGTGATATAATTTTTATTTGGATTCAGAACTGGCTTCTATGACTGGGGATGTAACATCATGGAAGCCTCGGTGGTTTTTACAGTCTTAGAGGTTTGCAATTCCTGATGTTGCTTTTTGTAGAGTCAAAACTCATTTGCATAAATACATTCTATATTACCTAGTTAAATGGCCAATCATATTATCAGAATTCCTCTTTCATGACTTGTCAGAAAATTGTGAAAGTAATCACAGCCTCACTCTGTTCCTCTGTTGCCAAATTCAAACAGCCTCTGGTCTAGTTTTTTTTTCTGCCCAAAGGTCTAGATAAAACCCATCTGCACCTGATCTTACTTAGTCTCTGATGGAAAAGACAGTCTCTGAATACTGGAATGCTTTTTATTAGTGGGTTTTTTTTTCTAAAAATTCAACCATTTTAGTTCTTATTTTGTTTTAGTTTGATGAAATCCAGATTTGAATTAGGCCACTTATATCATGTGAGACTATAAGACTATAATGCACGACTGGAATATAAAAAATCAAAAGTGAATTTGACAAAATATTAAAAGGCATACTCAGCTCTATTTTTTTTTTAGTTAGAGCAGCCTTTTAAAAGAGGAAGAAGCGGTGACTAAAAGTAATGAAGAGCTGGGCACGCTTGTAATCCCAGCATTTGGGAGGCTGAGACAGGAGGGTGGCGGTTCAGGGCCAGCCTCAGCTGCTACTTAAGTGAGGCCCTTTGCAGCTCAGTGAGACTCTGTTTCAGAATAAGAAATAGAAAATAGGGCTGGAGGTGTAGCTTAGAGGCAGAGTGCTCCTGGGTTTCAACCCCAGTACTGCCAAAAATAAAAAAAAATAAATGAAGAAAACAAGTTCAACCAGCAGGAACATAGATGCCACTGTGTGTTTGCTGTATTATTTCACTTGATTCTTGCAACTGCTGTATTATGTAGCTATTTTTCAACTCTCTTTATAGCTTAGGAAACTGAAGCATCACGTTGAAAATCAGTAATAAGCAGTACAACTTGGCTTTTTAAGCCTGTGTCTTTCTAACTACAAAGCCCCTTTTCTTTCTCTTAGGCTTTCCTTGACTCATACATTGGCTAGAGTATAAAAAAATATATATATCTGCCATTGTGGCAGAAGAAAGAAAGAAGGCTTTCAATTTGTTGTTAATTTCAATGTTTATGGCTAACTTAGAACTTAAAGGTATAGAAGTGATATGAAAGATGCTAATGTAATAATAGCTGGGTTTGGGCTCTGGGAAAAGCCAATTAATGAGAAAACACAGAATTGACCTGCCACCTCCTCTGGTGGAGTGAGTTACCTTATTAAAGAATGAAAGCATTCCACAGTCATCATTTTGTGTAATCTAGAATGCATGAGAGAGGTTATCTTCATACAATGTTACGACACTTTGATGTTCCCGTTCACAGTGCCATTTTGGCCTTCTGATATCAACATTTGCTGTATTGTCTGTCTCTCTTCCTCCAAGGGGTTCCTTCCAGATCAAAAAAAAAGATAGAGTAGCACGGATTATTATGGTATATGCATTGCTCCTTCTCTGAGGCAGAAATATTTGCTTTTCTACAGTGAGGTCACCGGGAGACCGGCTCTGCACATAGAATTTCAAATATAGCCTTTGTACTCCATTTCTCTCGGCTAATTTACATATTCTTGCTGTATCACCTGTTTGCTTTGAGAGAACATGCATTCAAGTATTGAGCAGGAAGTTTGCTGTAGCCCGGTGATGATGCCTGAGCCATTTACAATAAATAGAGGTAAGAAGGGGTTTTTCAGAAACTCTTGTTCCCTCTCTTTTACACTTAGATTTTGAAAGCATCTTGAGGACCAAGGTTCATTAAAGGAAATACAACCATCGACTGTGTGTACATTTGAGAATATACCAGTGTCAATCTCAGTACTCTGCATTGGGAAGGGGGGAAATAGGGATTTGGCAGGGGATGCCAAATGCTGTGTGCATGTGTGTTACTGTCAACATGATTTACATTTTGATGTGAGACTAGAATGCACCAATAAAAGCATATTAAAAATTAAGAAAGCATCAAGAGGGATTCTTTGTTTATCTTCACCAGGTTCTTTGTTTTGTGTCATCTCTTAAGTTAATAGTGTTTGTCCCCTTCCTTTTCTCCATGTTCTTTCTTGGGGGAGCTTATTTTGCATGGTCTTGTCATACTTTTATTGTTAAATTGCTTGTTCAGTTGTCAGTCTCCCCTTTTAGACTCAAAGTTGTCTCTGTCTTGCTCAAAACTGTAGACACTCAGGACTACTTGTACAATGAATGAGTGTTAAGTGGTTGGCTTCAGCAGTTTCTTAATACGCTCATTAACAGTTTCCCCTCAGTATTCAACCAGATCATATGGTATTCTTGCAACATAATAATCTGAGCACTTAAAAATATTTTGCAAATAACTTACAAGAAGACTAAGATACACTGCGAAATTGGAACAGGAAAGGGGCGAGCCCCCGCCGCCACAGACACAGCCATTGGCGCTTCTCTCTCTCTCTCTCTCTCTCTCTCTCTCTCTCTCTCTCTCTCTCTCTCTCTCTCCCCTCTCCCCTCTCCCCTCTCCCCTCTCCCCTCTCCTCTCTCTCCCTCCCTCCCCTCTCTCTCCCTCTTTCTCCTGGTTGCAGAGAGATTGACTTTTCTCCAGCTTGAATTTCCCTCTGCAGCTGCTTGCCCACGGGGACTCTGCAAGCTTCCACAGCTGCAGAGCCATGAAGGCTGCAGAGAGATGGTTGCCCATTGGAAAACAGAGGAGGTCCTGCTGGTTTGGGTTGCTAGTGCCACTAGAATTTATTTAGATTTTAGCATCATAAACCAAACACTGCATGCAAGCTCACAAAAATAAGAATTCAAGAGAAGCCAGCTATAGCATAGAGAAAAGCTTTATTTTTCTTTTGAAAGAAGGTCGGTGATACTGAAGACAGAGTAGATTCTTAGATTTTCAGTTTTATTAGCTTTTTATTTAGTTTGTCCTTGGTGTATTTCCAGCTTCATTTCAAGTTTATTATTATTAATTATTATTATTTTGCTATACTAGGGATGGAAACCAGGGCAATTCTACATCCGAACTATGGCCTTTGCCCTATATTTTATTCTTTATTTTTGAAACAGGGTCTCACAGAGTTGAAGAGTACCTCACTAAGTAGCTGAGGCTGGCTGTGAACCATGATCCTCCTGTCTCAGCCTCCCAAATGCTGGGATTACAAGTGTGTACCACCACGCCTGGCTTTCAAATCTATTTTTTTTTTAAATTTTGGTGGAAAAGAAAAAATAAAGAAAACATAGAAAAATTATTTATTATAATTTTTCATTCATGCTCAGAAGTAAAATTATCTACTCATAGTAAAAAACTAATATAGTTACCCTAATTTAGATTAAGCTCACTCTTTAATTCCTTGAAATATGGGTCCAATATGATAATATGGAATTATTTAATTCAGCACATTTATTTGCCTCTTTTTCTACAGGTAATGAAATATGAGTATGTTAACTGATAAATGTAAAAATATTTAAAGGAAGCTAAAAATGAGACTAATTGCTCAAGTTATTAGTTCAATAAATGAGCACAGCAAAATTGTAGACAATGTATTTCAAAAAATTTTCAAAGCCAAGCATGGTGGTGCACGCTTGTAATACCAGTACTTGGGAGGCTGAGACAGGAGGATTGCAGTTTCAAAGCCAGCCTCAGCTACTTAGTGAGGCTCTCAGCAACTTAGTGAGACCTGTTTCAACATAAAATATAAAATAGGTTGGGGGTGTAGCCTGGAGGTAGAGGCCCTTGGGTTCCATCCCCAGGACCACACACAAATTTTTTTTTCAAAATAATTTTTCAAGTAGAAATCAGAAGCCATTTTATAGGAATCCTTCTGTTTATCTTTTCTTATTCAGTGCTTATAATTACTGTCTTTCAAAGTTTCTGGGCTGAGTCCATGAGCTGAGTCCACGAGCTGCCAACTCTATGGGCGTGAGATACTTGGAAAAGGACTAGGATGTTAAAATTTCAAATCAAGTTCAAATTATTCATTTCCTTAGGCAAATAATTATTCCTGTATTGCCAACTTTGTTGGTGATCTTTTGCTTCTGAGAATATTTTTAAGAAGTAGTCTTCAGAGTTATTTTTTTAATCAACTTAAACACCAAAAGTTTTCCTAGTGTAATAGTAGCTTTTTGAAGATTTCTTAGAAGAGTGAAGCGATTAGAAAGAAAAGTGTTGGAAATGTGAGCCTTTCTTCACGTAAAAGACAAGACCAATAAAATTGCAGCAAAACAAATGTTCGCCATTCTGAAAGAATGGAGGGGATCTACAAAAGTAAAACTGTAGTTTACTAGTATCACTGAGCATTGGGGAGTTCTTTTTTGTGGTACTGAGAATAGTACCTCCAGCCTACACCTCCAGATCTTTTTAAATTTTTGTTTTGAAACATGGTCTCAGGAGGTTGCTGAGAGCCGCTCGCTAAGTTGCTGTGGCTGGCCTTAAACCCACAATCCTCCAGTGTCAGCCTCCTCAGTACTGACAGAGTAGGTGCAGGCCGCCATGCCTGGATGACTTTTATTTATTTGATGTATTTCAGGAATGGAATAATTCAAAGAGTTAAAAAGAAGAAAACAGTAGCTTTATATGGATGCATATATAGCTATCATGAATTTTCAGGAAGACATATTTAGGACTCTCTGAAGATAGCTCAATTAATTGTCTTGTGATTTAATATTGTCTTATTCTGTGCTTTTGTTTACCATTGCTAGGTTCACTTGATCTAATAAAACAGAAACCTAGATTCCTACCCTGTAAATACACAGCTAGACAGATTGACTAGAAACATAGCAGACGAAGGAGTGAATGGTCATAGCATGGTGCCTTTATGGCTGAATTGAGAATGAGTTTGGTTGGAAGAGATGATTGTAATATCAGGGTGAAAGAACAAAGCTAACTTTACATTAAGAAATTAATCAGAGCAGGCGAGTGTGGTGGCTTTCTCTAAAATCCCAGTACTTGGGAGACTGAGGTAGGAGGATCACAGGTTTGAGACCAGCCTCAGCAACTTAGCAAGACCCTGTTTTAAAACCAAAAAATAAAATAAAATAGGGCTGAGGGTATAGCTCAGAGTTAGAATGCCCTTGAGTTTAATGCTCAGAAACACACACACACACACACACACACACACACACACACCCATAACACCCATAATAAGGGCTACCACTTATATTACTGTGACTTGAAGTCCACTGGATTTTGATTAGAAAAACGTTAGTTGGAATTTCTTTAGTTTGTGGTACTGAAATGTTTTGAGGTATGGAGCTCGGGGAGTTCGGGACTAATAACTTTTTTTATACTTTATTTTGTTTGTCTTTTTAACTTTTTAATCCTTCTATACTTTTATGGATGCACTATAGTCTCACATCTAATGCAGTTCATAGTGGTAGTGGCATACATGCACACGGCACCTGGTGGGCTTCCCCTCCGACTCCCTCCCCACTCCTCCCCGTATAGGATACTAAGATTGACATTGGTAGTCTTGCATATTACATAATGTCAGTGGAAGAGATTTCTGTATTAATTCTCCCTCTTCCCTACTTCCCCTACACCCACTGGAGCTTCTCATCCATTTTCTAAAGTTCCTCTGATATCCCAATTATTTTCTAGCTTCTACATTTGAGAGAAAACATATGACCCTTCACTTTCTGTGATTAGCTAATTTCACTTAACATGATGTTCTACAGGTTTGTCCATTTTTCTGCAAATGACATAATTCTGTTCTTTATAGTTGAGTAGAATTCCATTGTGTATATTCCATATGCATATATCTCATAATTTTTTGAATTTTATTATTATTTTTGTGGTACTGGGGGTGTAACCCAAGGGCTATCTACCTCTGGACTACACTCTCAGACCTATTTTATATTTTATTTGGAAACAGGGCCTCACTAAGTTTCCGAGAACCTCACTCAGTAGCTGAGGCTGGCTTCGAACCTGTGTGATCCTCCTGTCTCAGCCTCCCAAGCACTGGAATTTCTAGTATGTACCACCATACCCAGCTTATATCTCATAATTTTGTAATCCAATCATCTGTTGATGGACGTCTAGGTTGGTTCCATAATTTGGTTATTGTTAATTGTGTTGCTATAACCATGAATATGCATATATTACTATAATATTCTGATTTCAGTCATTTGAAAAGATACCCCAGGAGTAGTAGAGCTAGATTGTATGGTGGATTCATACCCAGTTTTCTAAGGAATCTTCACCCTGATCTTCATAGAAGCTGCACTAATTTGCATCCTGCCAACAGTATAAGAGAGTTTCTATTTTCCCACATCTTCACCAGCATGTGTTGTTGTTAAATTCTTGATAACTGCCATTCTGATTGGAGTTATATGGAATCTCAGTGTAGTTTTGATTTGCATCTCCCTGATTGTTGGTGATATTGAACATTTTAAAAATATATTTATTGGCCATTTGCATTTCCTTTTTTGAGAAGTGTCTATTTAGTACAATTGTCCATTTTTTGATAGTGCAACTGATATCTGAATTTGAGAGTGCTGTGTGGGGAGACAGATCTGAATGGGGCATCATCATAGCTTGTAGGAAGACAACTGACAGTAACCGAGCAAAAGAGCCTATCAGGTGGATTTACAAAAGCTCAGGATTGCTGCAAGAGGTAGGAGAGGATGAGGTAAGAAATGATGGTGCATGCCTGTAACCTCAGTGTTTAGGGGGCTGAGAGAGGAAGATTGCAGATTGGAGGGCAGTTTGAGGTTATTTAGTGAGATCCTCTTTCAAAATAACAGTACGGCTGGGAATGTACTTCAGAGATATGACACCCCTAGGTTCAATCTCCAACACACACACACACACACACACACACACACACACACACACACACAGACACACACACAGATTTTGACTGACGTGCATTTTTTTCTGCATTTTTGATTTCAAAGTCTTTAGAACTAATCTCAATTTCAACACATGTTATATGCTCCTTTTCCTGAACAAGTAACATCTAATTTGACTTATGTTTATTCATAGGCTAAAACTGCATTATTCTTTTAAAATAATACCTTGAGAATGTACAACTAAAGCAAAATCAGAAAGTCCTCACAAATAAATACTGGATTTTAGAAAATTTGTTTTGGCACCCGCTTTCTACTTTATTTCTTTTATTTATAGTTCTGGGGATTGAACTTAGGTACATTCTATCTCCAAGATACACCCTCAACCCTATTTTATTCTTTATTTTGAAACAGGGTCTCACTAATTTGAGGAGGGCTTTACAAGTTGTTGAAGCTGGCCAGGAACTTGCAATCCTCCGGTCTCAGCCTCCCAAGTACAGGGATTGCAAGTATGCTCCACTATGCCTGGCTTCCCAGTTTTTTAAAATTACATATTTTGTTCCATGTTAAGATCAGTTTGTTTTATAATTTGAAGTGGCCCTGGTCCCATGCAGCCCTCAGCTGCCAGATCATTTCCTAACCATCTTGGCTTGTACAGGAGACTTGGAACATATAAAATATTCTGTCTCTCTTCTTAGTTCCTAACCAGTAGATTCAGAGTGGGGTATTAGTCATTTTGCAGGAAATATCAGCATAAATGCACAATTAGTGCATGCTGGTTAGGGCGATAGGAAGCTTTTTCTTTAAAAAGATCAGCCAGGAGATGTGAAATAATTTAGCTAAGATACAAAGTTTGGGGGTCAAAGTACTAACAATGAATCACACATAAAGAGTTCATTAGGACACGGACAAGTGTTCGTAAGAAGCAAGTCTATAGGACCTGGTGGCTGATGATCCTATGGGGAGAGAATTTGAGAGATGATAGAGTTGAGATTTATTTTCCAGCTTTCTGGCTTGAAGAAACAGTGGAATCATTTACTAAAATAAGGAAATAAAGGATTTGTAGAACAAAATTATTTATAGGTTGGATTTAAAATTCAATGGAGCATAATTGGAAATATCGAGGAGGCAACTTTTGTGTCGCTCAGAAGAGACGTGAGCTGGAAAGAGGTGGTGATGGTAGGGTCGGTGGAGAGGAGCTATTTATAGAAGCTAGAAAATTGAGGTAAATTGAGACCAAGAACACCCATTCTTATTATTGGGCCATTTCTTATGTAATAATTCACTAGAAATGGAGTCTTGGTGACATATATGAATATCTCAACCCCTCAGAATAACAAACACACACTTCTGGCTGGTATTTAATCCTTCTATTGTTCATTATGTGGATATGCCCTTACTTTATTTTTATTTGTTTGTTATTCTCTGTAATGATGGGCTGGCTGGTCTCTACTTTCCTGGTAATAATAAAACACATATTACTGAATTAGCTTAATGGTTCTCTTCACTGCTCATCAACATCTACTCTTAAAATTTACTCATCTCTAATGATTATCATTGTCCCATTTATGTCCATTATCCAATGTAGTTTTTTAATGCCCCTAGAAAAATGTGAACTTTGTACTAATGTTTATTGCAGAATTATTTACTACATTCAAGATATTAAAAACACAACCTCCATGTCCATCAACCAGTGAATGGAGAATGGAAATGTTCTGCCTAGAAAAGAAAAGAATTTGGTCATTTGCTACAAACGGATTAACCTGGTGGATAGTATGTTAAGTGAATTAAGTTAGACATAGACAAATACTTCATGTTCTCACTTATATAAAGAATATAAAGTAGTTTAACTTAACAGAATCAGATATTAGAATGGTGGATAGAAGGGGCTGGGGGCAGGAGGAAATGGGTGTATTTGTTAAAGGGTACAAATTTTCAGTAATATGGGATGAATAAATCCTAGGGATTTAATGTACAACTCTGATTTTATTTACATATATGCATTGTACACTTTAAAATTGCTGAGATAGATTGTGTTATCAACACTCACACACAAAAAAGAAATGATAACTATGCGATGTAATGAACACATTAATTAGATTGATTACAGTGACTATTTACAATGCACATACAACATATATCTCAAAACATCAAGTTGTACATCAAAAATATATGCAACTTTTATTCATGAGTTATACCTCAATAAAGCTGTTAAGAAATAAGAGATCCAGGTCAATAAAGATCCAGGTCAATGCCCCATGTAACTGATGGCTTTGCTCTTGATAAATATTTGTTGAGTGCTTATATTTTCTTGACACTTTGTAGGATCCAGGGATCAGATATTCAGTCTACAAGCTTCCATAGTAGATGCAGAGGAGGACAGGATGGGAGCATATATAAGGCGACTGGATGGAGGTGAAGATGAATGTGACATTGCTACTTTCTTCCATTGTGGGGTGTGTGTGTGTGTGTGTGTGTGTGTGTGTGTGTGTTAGTTATAAATTTTTCTTGCTTTGCTGTCTGGACATTTTTCTGCAACTTTGGGCACTTTTTGCATCAAGCCCTTTTAATGCTAATGCCCTTTCCCACTGTCTCTTCTTGGCACTTGGTTATTTCCCTCAGAGTCCCCATCCGGTCTCCAGTGAGCCCTTCCCTAGATTTGTGGAAAGTGCTGTGTTCCTTTGACTCATGCTGCATCTGACCTCTCCAGGAAGTGGCTGCCCAAGTGCCACGTGTGATTTGTTCCTGACCAGCATCCAGCTCCATGAAATAAAGATATATATGCAAAGGGGCGTGGACTTCCTTCAAGACCACTTTCATACCAATGACATGTGTGCTTTCTTTCTTAGATGAACATGATCCCAATGTGAGCCTCTATTCAATAAGGAAAGGGCTTTGCTTACTTTTCCTACTCATAATGATAGGTGTGAGTGGTTCTCCATATACATTTGACTTGTTTTCTCTAGGGATCAAATTGGTCATCTTTAGGATGGGCAGCTGAGTGTAGTGGTCTGGGAGCTCTGGGCAGTATCAAGCCAAATGCTACATGATGATATCTGCATAACCTCACTGCCCTGTTCTCCTGCCTTGCAGAGCATGCTGGGTCATTCTCTTCTATTCTTGGCTACTGTACTACTCTCTAGGGGCAGAGAAAATTACCCTATTCTTGTCCTTTCATGCTAACAGGAAGCTATGTCAATTCAGCATAATAGGTAGAGAATCTAGCATATGTAAGATATTGTGCTGTTGGCCAGAGATAATATCCCAAAAGGGTGTCTGTCTCTGTTTTCGAGGGACTTACCCTTTCACGGCGGACATGATGTGCAAATGATGAAAGGGTGAGCATTTTGAGCCTTTGTTTTGCCTTTTTATTGAATTCTTTCTGGGAGCCTATTCAGTTTCACCTGGTGGAGAATTCTTATCATTTCACAGTTTTACTGCAGGGAGGCACTCCCACCCCCACTGGCCACTTTATCTAAAATTGCAGCATCCCACATATAGCGACTTTGTTCCCCAGCCCCTGCTAAACTTTTCTTTTTAGTGTTTTCAGATTCAACACAGCACACAGTGTACTTAGTTCTTCTTATCTATTAGTTGTCTTCTTCTACTTTGTGGAGTCAAGCTTTAGTCACTGTTGTGTCTCCAGGGACTTAATAAATATTTGTTAGAGAAATTAATGAATGAATCATGCACACACATCCATCCTTTCAACAAATAACCAGCGTGGGGCATGCACTTGCACTTGGTATGAGATGGTGAATAGAATTTCCTCAATCAATGAACACATCAAAATAAAATTATCTTGCCTTCATGCAGTTTATGTTTGGTGGGAGATATTGATAGTAACTAACTAGTCATGCACACATGTATATGTAATTATTAACCCTATGTGTATATTCTGTCCCCATAAGTAAGCAACAACTACTAACTGCTCACCATTAAGCTGGGATGTTTAATTTGTCTAAATCTCTTAACATACAAAGTAGAGGGACTATCATCACTGAATTTGTAAAGACAGGAAAGTTGAAAGCTTTTTGGCAATGTTCAAAAAGAACATAAGACTATACTTCCCTCTTCCAGTCTGTCTAGTATCTGGAAAATTAATTTGACAAAGAAAGTTAGTAACTTATATATCAATGATGGCATTTTTTTTTACCTGTTTACAATATTTATCCAGTGAGATACTGCCTAAATTAAAGTGCTTAGAACGTGTGTGACTGTGGATATATTGGGAATTAATTTGTTTTCAGAGCAGTCTCTTATTTCAACAATGAAGTTTGGGAATTTTCAGTGCCTTAACAAAGGTGTCAGATTTTTCAACATTAATTCTGAATATTCCAAGCCTATGGAGCCTTAAATGCTTTTTAGGAAAAATACAAGCCAGTCTGAACTTTTAGTTTCAAAACACATGTTTTGCTTAAGAAGTATTTTGAATATTTTTACTCTATTATTTTAAAGGTGAATGTAACTTCGTTTTGAAGAGCTTCTGGGGGAAGATACAACATTTGTTTGCAGGATTATTTAAAAAGTATGTCAATCAGCAACTGCTCACATTCCCCTGACCTTCATTTGCCGGGAGGTAGAAATAGTATTTGTCTGAAAGTTTCATCCATGATGAATCTCAGTACTGTAATGCTGCACCTTTTTGTTAAGCCCCTACAATAAGCAATCTTCCAACTGATAGTTGGTAAATAAAGTTGTCACATATACTGACAGTAATACCTAAACTATCACTGCCCACAGGCCCTCCTCCCTCCCCCAAATTTTAGGATTGCAGAATTAACATAGAACATGGTTTTTCTTTCTTTTTTTTTTTTAAGATCTAAATACATACCAGCTGCAGTCTTTTAAAGTCTCATATCATTTTGTTAGCACAATGCCTGCCTACGTGAGCAAAAACATGGGAACTGCATCCTAAAGCCGTTGACAAGATTTTTTATTTTCATGATTACTTCTCTGCCTTTTTTTTTTTATATTTTGCCTGCAGGCAAAGGTTGGCATACATGTCAAGAGAATGTTCTCCAGCTGGGGCCTGCAGTACAGAGAATTGTATATACCAGAGGGCTCATGGGACTCCAGGCAGATTATTATGGTAATATTGGAGGCTGTTGTCCTCTCCCTCCCACAGCTGGGCCGCCTCTCTCATTGTAAGTATTGAAGCAATATGTTTTGCAAATTATACATTGGGAACAACAGGGACCCAGTAAAGTGAGGAAAAAGAGAAACATTGCAAAATGTTGCCTTTAATATTATATTTTTCTTGTTTATCAAGCAAAATAAATTAAAGCTTTAATTTTTTAAAATTAAATGAGGGTCATATATTGAAAAAAGAGCTATAAGAGGAAAAACTTAATATTGATTTTATTGAGTGAGAGTTTTAAGAAAATATCGTTACGGAGAAATTAGACAGTAGCTTGATTCAAGAGAATCATGGTAAGATTACATAATAGCCTTTATTATGGATTTCAAAAATCCTTTTGAGTCCAATGAAGCTGGGTTAGCAAAAACTGCACAAAAAATATCATTTTAATTAGTGCTAATGTGATCTCGTCATGGTCCAGCTGTTTCACGCAGGATGAAAATTCGTGTTACTTTATTAGTAATGCATCTTAGGAAAAATGTCACTTCTGATTCCAAGCATTATGTTATTAAGCTACATTTTAATACAATAGTAGAAAAATGTGATTGATTTATCCAAATGAGGCATTAGTGAAATTCAGGCAAAAAGGCTTAAAACCCTTCTTAATTGAGGAAGAAATGTTTTCGTTCTGTCTCCTCTTCCTCTCTAGAAATATTAATAACAAAACAAGAGTTATTTTTCTACTGTTGGATTTTGAAGACATATCATGTAAGAGAGAGTTAAAATGTCAAGAGTTCACAAATTAGCACTTTTCTCTTAGAAAGCACCAAGTTTCTCCCCAGATTTAAAGTTGGAGGCTAATTTTAACAAATGCGGTGCTGTTTCAGTCTTCAATAATGAATTTAAATTTATTCATCAGCAAACATTTCCATGTCTTTCTTGATAGAGAGTCTCAAACTCATCCTTTTAGATTCAGCTTTCATTATTTCAGCCAGTCTTAACTTCGTCATTCGGATATGAAATCCTGTCTCCTTGGAGAGAGAGCTATGTTCTGACTTAAAGGCGGAGGAATATGGCTGAAATTCTTCCCTGAAATCCTTACTTGGTTTGGCAAGATTGAGCCTTCTCACACGAGACAATACTATTAAGTACAGTACATTTATTTGTAATATGTCTTTTATTCCTTTGCCACAAACCTATAAAACAGCTCACCATGAGCAATCCTGTGCCAAACTAATATATTTATCTACTCTATTTATTTGACATCATGCCAATATATTTTAGCTTGCTATTGATAGGGGTGTTCACATACAATTTACTCCCCTCTGCTAGATATTCATTTAGGAGGAATTTAGTAAATAAAAGGCTGGTAGAAAGCGATGTTCAGCATAAATGCCAGGCTCTATGATCTTTTACTGAATTATGGCTATCATTTGGAAGCAGTTGTAGAGAGGGGGAAAGCAAGCCATTCTCTATTGTTTTTCAGCCTTGCTTCTCATTATTCCAATCATCGTCTCAGTGTTTAGTCAAAAAGAATACAAGTACTCAACTTGATTGATGCCATCAGGGAACTTATCTGTCTGTTTCAAGACTCCACCGCGGGATACAGAGCACTTCTATTTTATTGTACTTTTTTCTTGTCACATGGACTCCAGCAAGTTTACTCCTTTGAAAGTCTGAGAGGCTAAACAAAAGGCAACTTTTTTTTTTTTTTTTTTTTTTTTTCCGGTCTGGGGCATTTGACCTCCGAGCTACACCCCCTGCCCTATTTTTTATTCTTTATTTTGAAACAGTGGCTCACTAAGTTGCAGAGGGCCTCACTAAGTAGCTGAGGCTGTCCAGGAACCGCGATCCTCCTGTCTCGGCCTCCCGAGTGCTGGGATTACAAGCGTGCACCACCACGCCCGGCTCAAAAGGCAACTTTTGATTTCATAAAATAGACACTTTTCTTTAAGATTCCTTCCTGTGCTCTCTTTATGTGGGGGAACTTTTTCTTGAAGAACAGTTTCCTAATGATCCAATTTAAGCTGTTAAATAACCAATCATTTTGAATATGGACCAAGAAAAAATACATGTTATTTTTCTGTTTATAATGTCACACTATAGTAAATGGTAATAACTAGTACACAGTTCTCTTCTGCTTTTCCTGATTAGATAATGTGGGCACCATGAAGACATGAGAAAGGAGTAGAGGCTTGTTCCCAGTGTCTATGGTTGTACTAATTCCCAGTGGATTACATAATATTCCACATTACGTAAGCTCTTCTTATTTTTCTTTGAATTTTTAGTAATTTTGAATTATGTTTTGATGCTTTTTTGTGTGGTACTGGGGTTCCTGGAAACCCCTCTACCTCCGGGCTACACTTCCAGACCTATTTTTATAATTTTATTTGGAAACAGGGTCTCTGAAGCCAGGGAGGCTGGCTTTGAACTTGAGTGATCCTCCTGTTTCCACCTCCCAAGCACGGAGATTACAAGCGTGTGCCACCACGCCCGGCTTGATGCTTTTTTTCGTGTATTAAAAATACAGATATGTATCTCATAAAAAGGTTAAGACAGAAATAGGTAGACAGAGACAGCACACACAATGTTCAAAATATGTTTTTCTGAGCAGACCTACTAAAAATGCAAATTCTTCAACCCTACAATAGACTTTTTGAGTCAAAATCTCTGAAAGTAGAGTTTAGAAAGCCTGCATTTAAGTAATATCACAATATCTCTATCTCTATCTTTATATCTATCATCTGTCTATTTATTAAAGAATTTTCACAATTATTTTTTCCATTACTTAAGAGAAAACAGGATTGGCCAATAGGCAACCAAATATGGAAGTAGTAGATTAGTATCTGTGAAATTCAGGCCAATGTACTTATAGCATCAATGGAGGCAATGATGTTCTTTTAAACTTATTGTCCCTTCTAATTCCCATGATACTGTTATGGAAGTAGGTATGTTATATTTCCAATATATAGAACAATGTATGGAACAATCTATATATTATAGAATATAATGTAGAATATCATCTATATAGTAAACAAACTCAAAGTGGCTTGTGACTGTATGCAAATCACCCAGGAATTAAGTGACATAGTTATGATTTAACCACCATATCCCAGCTACTTCCATGGTGCTACATTGGTTTCTCCTTGTTGCCCAGTGGAATCTTGATACAGCTTCCTTACTAAACATCTGCATGGCATTAGGGAATCAAATTTATTTTTGCCAATAACACAAAAAGCATATAGTTAGGAGGAAAAGTCTATCAATGCTTACAATGTACGATAGCCTGAAATACTTTCTTTTCAATCACCTCTGCTATTGTTAGCATAGCTACGTGAAGGTTAAGTGGATATGTGCCAATGAATACATGTAGAGAAAGTTAACATCACATTCAAAACATTGACACTGAATACCCAGTTAATTTATGAAACTGTGGAAAACCAGAAGAGCAGCCCAAGGGTCAAAATAAGGTATGGGCAGAAGGGATGATGTCACTGCTACACCTTCAACCCATTCAAATCATGCCAATAAAGCATTAGTTGCAATATGGCTTCATGGCTAGGAACAGAGGCTATGGAGTCAGATTACCTGGGTATAGATCCTCCTTCTGTCACTAAGAAAGGTATAACATTAGGTAAATTCTTACCTTTTCTGAGTCTTAGTTTCCTCATCTGTGAAATGGGAATAAATAGTAGAGTCATCCTTGTAGAATTATTGTGAAGATTAAATGAGATGATTCATGAAGAACTTTTAGAACAGTATCTGGCACAAATTAGCATGTTTAATAACATTACCATAATAAACAGAAATTAATTTTGTGTTTTGACATAATAGGTTTTAAGAGGTGTTGGTTGAATACAAAACTATATCACCCTTGTTTCCCTACTTTCAGGAGTACTGTTTTTTTTTTTAATGAGTTCTTTCTTTCTATCTGTTGAAAGACTGGCTTGATATTAGTAATTTTACTAAGGAAAAATTATTTTTAGAGTTGGCTAGATCCTGCCCTATGTTTAGGGGTTATCTGGAGATGGGGGGAATAGGTTAGGGGAAGAAGTAGGGAGCTGGAGGACCCTTTTGGTTATGGATTCAGTGCCTGAGCATGGACTGTTCCATCTCACTGGTGCTCCCCACCTTCCCCTCCAGCCTCCCTCTTACCTGGCTGCTTGTTTTTCACTTGAGGACACCCAGGCGCTGGGGTTGTTGCTTCTTCATCTTCTGCTCTCTGCTTGTGAGTCCCCAGGATTCTAACTCACTCTGGTTCAGTCCTCCACACCCACCTCTTTCAACCCAGGGCCATTGCTTTTCCTCTTGGAAGGTGTGAGGTGGCTTCTTTAACTTGGAACCTTTCAAGGCCAAGGTGTAAATAATTAATGCAGCTAAAGTAATTAAGTCAGCAGTTATTTGGAGCCAAAATTTATTTTTAAATACTTTTTTAAAATTTTTCTTCCCTTTCTGAAAACTGAAAAATTGAGGAAAACTGCTCAGTGTTTTTTTTTTGGCTCATCAGAATCCATCCAGGGAGTCTTCTCAAACCACTGTGTCTTGAGAAATCTCTTCTCAAACAACCATCTCCATCCCCAACATTTCTGACTTGTCCTCTCCCTATCCTCACTGCCTGCAAAGAACCAGCACTAAAAGAATAATGGGTACAAAAGGCATGTGTGTGTGTGTGTGTGTGTGTGTGTGTGTGTGTGTACCTGTGTGTGTTTTTAAAATATTTTTAATTCAGCCCATAAATTCTTAAAAAAATGATGAAATGATTTAAAACATAAATCTCTAAATGAATTTAGCTTTGGGTATTAGACCTTGCTTGTGTTAGAAGCTTTTTGAAAAAAGAGTCTTTTAACACTTAGAATTATAATTTCAAATTGGCAACTCATATTTAGTATATTTGGATTATTTTTTTCTGAGACTACTGTAGTAAAAAAATTGTATTGTGTTCTTTCACATTCATGAAAAAATTCAGAGTATAGGCAGCATGGGATTAAATAAAAGAAGATTTCTAACTGCTCCAGAATTCCTGTTTATATGTCCTCTATGAAAAGGTTTCTGGAGGGACACATATTTGGCGATTCTTTATCAATTTTATTTCTCTGTGTATTATGTGGTACACTACCGCTATTATTACTGTTTATCTCTACATCACTACTGAAGACAGGATTGCATTTTCATTTGCTAAACTTTTTTTTTGTCTAGCAGAAGGAACATCAACATTTAAATATTTATGGTAGGAACCATTTTAAGAAGTATTTTTCTTTTCCTCCTAACCACTTCTAACAGGAGACATTATAACAGAACAATATGAGAAAGTTAAGATAATATTTGTCTTTATTGGTGTTTTCATGCTGTTTTCTAGTTGATTTATCTCGTTACTTAATGCCAAAATGTGAGACCTGATAAAATAATAATGCAAAATGCTGTATGCTTGCTTGGTTTTTATTGTATCAATTTGTATTGAAAATACATAAAATATTAAAAAAATAATAATGCAAAAATTAATTAGGTCTGATGAACACTGGAGTGTTCATCCTGACAGCCCTTGAATAACTGTTTTGGTTCTGAGGAGAGCATACCATTGATCTGGAAGCAATGAAGACTTGGTTGAAGAAAGACTAAAATATCAACTGTCACCCCTGGTCCCCAAGTGTTTTAATTTTCTTCAAGAATCTCACAGAGGTTTTATAAATTGTCAAAGCAGTTGTTGGTAGCAGGGATTGACCAATGAATATTATTTCAGACAATTTACCAAGTGCTTTTCACCTGCATTATCCAATATAATCCCTACCCCAACTCTGAAGTTGGAACTGAACCTGACCTTGAAATGACTAGCTATGCACCCCATCTCGAATGTCTCTTTCTATTGGGGAGCAGGGCCAGCATCTACGATTCTTTCACCAGTTCTGTAGAGTGGTATTGCTGTCCCATTTAGAAATGATCAAATCTAAGCTTAATGAAGTCTGGAGCCTTGCCCAACACCACACAGCTTGTGGTACCAGGATTGAAACTGACGCATGTCTGATCCCAAGATCTACGTTAAATCTCCACATTGCTTCAGCATTCTTCCCATTGACTGCTGAAAGAAATCTCATTAAACGTGTGAGGTTTCCCGAAAGAAACTTCAGAACTAGACCCATGTCTAATTCTTAGAACCACCCATTATATAGCAACATTCTCTGATCAACATGAAGAATTATTAAAGGCATGTGAGAGGACTCTTATTCTTTCATAGGACTTTAAAAGGAACTAAGTTTGAGGTCTTTTACAAATTTATTTTTGCCTATTAAAAACACTGAAGAAGAAGTACTTTCATGATCTACATACCAAGGCATGTTAGTAAGCGTTTGTGATGGTACACTGCCTCAGCTAAGGCAAAAGAAACAGACTTAGGCTGTGAAAGAGAATGCAAATTAGTAATTACCACCATTTATCCTGCTTCTGCAGGGTACAGGCTAGGGACAATGGAAGGATAAATGAAGAATGCAAGATAACATTCTTGTCATCGTGGTATTTATAATCCTGCTGAGTAGACCAAATCTACATGTGTGTTCGCGGTATGTGTCCTGCACCAGGAGAGAAATCCTGCTCTGATTTGGACACTTTATTCTTGCCACCTCTTTGGTGCAATCCTTGGTCCATGATTGAATCATACATCTAGAATTAGGGAATTTTAAATAATCAGAAAATACTGTTTCTAGCCCAGAGTAAAGAAATCAAATGTATCCTTCTTCCTGAAACCAAGTAAACTGGGCAAAATATTTGAAACAACAAAGGGCAGTGAGACCCGAGAGAGAAACAGATGAGATGAGTGAGCTCTATGACTGTTTCAGTTAACTGCATGAAGAGAGTTTCCAGGCCAAAGCCCAGAGCCCAGAGAAGAGAGGCCCTGGCTCTAACCAGTGAATCCCCTCAATTGAGGAGCAGAGCTGTGAGTCTGGGGAGACCAAGGGAGCTGGGGCTCACAGGACGGAGTACTTGAGAATGAACTCCAGAGATCTGCAAAGGGTCCTCCCCATTTATTCAGCTCACAGTTGATAACTGGGTGCATGTGATCCCACAACTGAGGAACGGATCACCTGAAAAGATTAGAAAGAAGACTGCCTTGAACTCACCCAAGGCTAGGAATAGTGCCTGTGCCTACTATCCAGACAGGAACACATTGTATATTAGGGGACATTTCACAGATTATTTAAAAGGGACTTACCTCAGTGGTGGAAATAATAATTAGCCCTCTACTAAACAAAGCTCTGATCTCACCTAATGTATTAAAGGAAAGACCCTAAGAGATCCGATTTTCACGTGCTCTAACAGCATACCAGAACAAAGCTCAAGAGTGTTTAATATTTGTAGCAATATAGAATTTCTGGCATTATATTAAGGAAAATTTATAACATCTGGTATCCAATCAAAGACCCTAGGCATAAAAAGAAGTAGGAAAATGTGACCATTAATGAAGAAAAAAATCATTGAATGGCTACCAACCTGGTCATTAAGTGTTAGAATAACAGACAAAGACACTAAAATAATTTTGATTATATTTCATATATTTAAAAATAAAGTGGGTGCCAGGTGTGGTGGTGCACACTTGTAATCCCCACGCTTGGGAGGCAGAGACAGGAGGATTGCGCAGGTTCGAAGCCAGCCGCCCTGGCTTAAGAGACACTGTCTCCAAATAAAAATATAAAATAGGTCTGGAAGTGTAGCCCAGAAGTAGAAGGGCTTCCAAGAACCCCAGTACCACCACCACCAACAAAAAATAAATAAATAAATAAAAATAAAGAGGGGACATAGAATATACATACATACATATATATATATTTGTATGTATGTATGTATGTATGTATGTATATTCTATTTTTGGTGGTATTGGGGTTTCTGGAATCCCTTCTACCTCCAGGCTACACTCCCAGACCTATTTTATACATTTTTATCTGGAAACAGGGTCTCCAGCCAGCGAGGCTGGCTCTGAACCTGCGTGATCCTCCTGTCTCCACCTCCCAAGCATGGGGATTACAAGTGTGTGCCACCATGCCTGGCTAGAAAATATTTTTAAAAGACTCAAATTGAACTTTGGAAATGAAAATTACAATATGAGAGATGAAAAACATGCTGAATCAGATTAATAGCAGATTTATCATTACAAAAAGGAAAGATCAAAAAGGTCACAAAGTGAGAGATTATCCAAAGGAAACCCAAAGAGAAAAATCAATTTTTAAAAATGAAAAAAAGTATCAGGGATCTGGGAACAACTTCAAATGTCCTAATATATGTGCAACTGCAGTCTCTAAAAGAAATGAGAAGTGTGGTATAAGAAATATTTGAAGAAATAGGACCACAATTTTTTGAAAAATTAATGTAAAGTCTAAATCCAATAAGCACAACAAATCTCAGTTCTGAAAAACATGAAGAAAATTATACCAGGATACAAATAATCAAGTTGTTTAAAACAAAGGATAGACAGAGTGTTAAAGAAAAACTCTTACAACCACCTAGGTGAAAAAAGTACTGGGTATATAGAAGAACAAATATAAAAAACAACAACAGTGTTCTCTTGAGAAATAATGCAAGTAAACATATAATGAAGTTATATCTTCAAAGTACTGGAAAGGAAAAAGTTGTTAACCTCAAATTCTATACCCAGCAAAAATAACTTTTAGAACAAAACCTTCTCCAGACATACAAACACTAAAAGATTCCCACTGCAAGAAGTAAGAAAGGAGCTTTTTCATATAGAAGAAAATGATACCAGATGAACTGACACAACTGAAAAAAGAACAATAGAAATACTCTTGTGGAAGTGCTTCCACCCCCCCCCCCCGATACAATATAGTCCTCACAGCAATTCTGTGAAGTAGGAACTGAACCTATAATGTTCAAAGTTAACATTAACCATTGGCCACATTGACAGTTAACTGAGCAATACTGAGTGAACAGAAAAAAAAAATCAAAGAATATCAATGAAACAGAAACCTATTATCTTAAAGTGATTGATAAAACTGATAAACCTGTAGTCAAAGTGATCAGGAAATAAAGAGATAAGAAATAAATAACCAATAGCAGAGATGATAATAAACACATCACTGTAGGTGTTATAGATGTTGAAAGACAGTGAGGGACTATTAAGAATAATTTTATTTCAATGAAATTTTACAACTAAGAGAAAATAAACTTATTTTTAAAGATACAAACTACAAAATCTTATATGGATAACATGAATATTCTTATATCTATTAAAAAGTTGAATTTATAGTTGAAGACTTTCCTACAAAGTAAACTTCAGGCTCAGATGACTTTGTTGATGAATCATAACAAACATTTAATGCAGAAATAATGGCAATTCTACACGAACTTTTCCAGAAAAAAAAAATCACAAGGAGTAGCACTTCACAATTAATTCCCTAAGGCAAGGGTATCTGCTCTTCTCATTTGAAGTAGTAAGGTGAGAAAAAGAAATAAATCCCACACTGGAAAGGAAAAAGTAAAACCATCTTTATTCACAGATGACATGGTTGTCTATGTAGAGAATACAGTGAAATCTAATTTAAAAGTTGGTAGAACTAACTTTGGCAAGGATGCAGAATATGTGATCATTTTACAATTATTTAATTGTGTTTCTATTCATTAGCAAGAATAAAACTGGAATGAAAATGCCATTTACAATAAGTATTAAAATATGAAATACCTAGGGATAAATCTTATTAAAAATGTACACACCCTAACAATAAGATATATTGTTGAAAGAAATTAAACATCTAAATAAATGGAAATTGATGCCATATTCAAGAGTTGTAAGACTCCCTAGGAGTTCAAGACCATCCTCGGGAAAGACTCTATGTCTCCCCCTCCCCAGTAAAAATGTTATAAAACTGAATCGATTGGCAAACATTTTTCTCCTATAGGCCAGATTTAGCCAGGCCTCTTTTTAGAAATAAAGTTTTATTGGAACACACTCATGTGTGGATATTTATACATTTTCTATGCCTATTTTTGTTCTATAATAGTAACTGAGACACTCTTGATGAACTGAAATTTCTAAAAAAAAATTTTTTTTTTGTGGTACTGGGGATGGAACCCAGGGGCATTCTACCTCTGAGCTGCACCCTTAGTCCTATTTTTTATTCTTTATTTTGAAACAGGGTCTCACTAAGTAACTGAGGCTGCCTGTAAACCGCTATCCTCCTGTCTCAGCCTCCCAAATACTGGGATGACAAGTGTGTGCCACCACGCCTGAAATATTTTTTATCTTGGTCTTCATTGAAAGTCTGTTGATTTTTGCTCAATATCATCAGAATGTTGTTCTTTCAAATTGATCTATCGATTGAATGGAATTTCAAACATCCTGTCCCCTTTTTTGCAAATATCTACAAGGCCATTTTAAAGTTCATATAGCAGATGGGGAACCTACACTATCCAAAACAGCACTTAGAAAAGAGAAATAAATTTAAAGATTTGGAGAACTAACACTACCTGATTTCAAAACATTATGTAAAATTATAGTAATGGAAACAAGTTTTTTTTTTTTGTTATTGGTGTCAATATAACTAAATTCATCCATGAAACAGAGTAAAGAGTTCTGAAATAGATACACACTGATTTATTTATTTTACAAAAGTACAGTTTAGCAAAGAAACAGTCTTTTCAGCAAATGGTCCTGGGACAATTGCATAATGAGAGTGAGGACAAGAGCAAGAGAGAGAGAAGGGAGCACTGGGTTCATGCTTTGCGCCACGTGCAAAATTAAGATAGAGCATAGACCAGAATGTTCAACTGAAATTTATAAAACTTTTAACAGAAACCTCAAGAGAAGGGAGAGAGGAGAGGGAGAATTAATGAATGGAACTCTTCCATTGACATTATGCACATATGTGAGAATACCAAAGCCAATCTCAATATCATATGTGGGGAAGACATGGGGAAGGGTTTAGCTGCACCCGTGTATGTCTCTACCACTATGATCTACATTATGATGGGAGACTATAATGCACCAATAAATGTATAAAAAAAACCTCAACAGAAAATAGTGTGATTTTGAGTTAGAAAATGATTTCCTAGACACGATGCCAAAAACATGATCCCCATAAAAGAATAAACTGTTAACCTGGACTTCATCAAAATTCAAAACTTCAGTTTGTCAGGAGACACCATTAAGAGAATATAAAACAAACCCAGACCAGGAGAAAAAATTCGCATTTGTCTCCCCAAAAGACTTGAATCCAAAGGTTATAAAGATACTCTGCCTTCCATATTAAGAAAACAATCAGTTCGTTTAAAAACTGGGTAAAATATTAAACAGATATTTCACTAAATGAGATGTACAGATAACAAGTAATCCCATGAAAAGATGCTGACATCACCAGTCATTAGGGGAAAACAAACTAAAAGCATACTGAACATAAAAGGACCACTACCTACCTTTTAGAATAACCAGATTTTAAAGAGACTAAACGTGTGTGGTTAAAATGTCAAGAAATAGAAACTTCTGTAATCAACTGATTGGAATATGAAATGGTATGACCATTTATGGTGATTTTTTTAGGTTACATGCATTTCATATGACCTAGTCATTCACATTCTACATATTACCCAAGAGAGAAAAATTTATTTGTCTCTACAATGACTTGTCTACAAATGTTTCTGTCTTAGCATTTTTCCCAGCTATAATCAAAGACCTGACCACATAACAATGAGGAAGGAAGATTTATTTACTCACAGTTCCGAGACTTTGAGTTGACTCCGTGTGAGGCCGGGGACAGTGGATCTCAGGGCATCGTTCTCATATCATGGAGGCCAGAAGCAAGAGAGAGTGAGGGAGGAGGAATTTATATAACTTCCCAGGGACCTACCTCCTCCAGCCACACTCTACTGGCCTGGGCCACTCCAATGAATCTATTACGATGTATTTATCCACTGTGGAGATTACAGCGGAATACCCCTTCCAACATTACCACTATGCTTCCATGAGGGCTGGGGGACATCCCAAATCCAAACCATTCCAATACCAGCTACATTTTAATACTAAAAATCTGGAAACAGACCAAATTCCCCTCAGTAGATAAACAAGTTATAGTATAGCTGTCCCTCAGTATCTGTCATGCCAGTATTAGTTCCAGGACCCTCCACAAATACCCAAGTCTGAATGCTGAAGCCTCTTATATAAAATGTTGTAATATGTGCCTATAGCCTATAGCATCTTCTTGTGTATTTTATGTCATATAGGTTACTTATAATACCTAATACAATCTAAGTGTTCCGTAAATAGCTGCTATTCTTATATTGTTCAGGGACTGATGACAAGAAAAAGTCTGTACACATTCAATACAGATTTTTTTCAAATGCTTTTGATCTGTAGATGGTTGAATCTGAAGATGCAGAACAAGTAGATATAGAGTTTAGATCTGTCTCCACAAAGTTCAGGTACTTAAAGACTTGGTTCCCATGCAGCAGTGTCCAGAGATGAAGCTCTTAGGAAATGATTGGATCATGAGGGCCCTAACCTATGAGCGGGTAAGTGCACTTGATGGACTAATACTGTGAACAGATTATTGCAAGGTAGAGGAAGTTGGTCCCTGGGGCTGCGCCCTGCAAGAGTTTACCTTGTTCTCAGTACCTTTTGATATTTTGGTTGGTCTGTCTGTCTCTTTGTCTGTCTCTGTTTTCCCAACTTCCATGAGCGAGCAGCGTTCTTCTGCTATGCCATTCTGCCATGAATGCAACCAACCATGGACTGAAACTTCTAAAATTGGGAGCCCAAACCTTTTCATTCTTTAAATGTTTTTCTCTAAGGTTTTTGGTCACAGTAATGAAAAACTGACTAACACACAGAGGGCCAATTGCATATGTGTACTTAGCAAAGAATAGAAATAAACTATTGATACATGTAAGACAACACATGAACTACAAAGTAATTATGCTGAGTGAAAGACGCTAAGTAAAAATAATATATAAGGACTGATTCCATATAGTATATACATACTGTGTGATTCCATTTTTCAACTTTGGAAATTTTAAACTCATATATAGTAATACAAATTAGATTAGTGGTTGCTTGGTGATAGGAGCAGGAGTATAACAGGGAATTAGAGACTGGGGGTAATTATGTTTCATAGGTACATCAAATCATCAAATTATAAATTTTAACTATGTATGCTCTATTATATGTCAGTTACACTCTAAGAAAGGGGCTAAAAACTCTCCCAAGTTAAAAAAAAGTTAAGTACTAATAAGGCTAAAAATAACAAGAAAATAATTATTTGAAAAAAGGTCAGAGCATCTTTAAGTATTTAGCACATTGAGAGCTCATTCATATTTCTCTATTGGAGCATTGCGTTCCCCTCTTAGGATTCCTTTCTGCTATGCTTTCCATTTACAGAAGTTCCTTAATGATCTCCAGTGTCCGGGCTCTCCATGAGGCCCGTTAGTTATGTGATATTTGCTTTATCTTTAATTTTCTGCTTTTTGGGTTCTCCCTGATGATGATCATTCTCCCTTTCATTTCTAAAAATTGTTTAGGCCTTGCCTAGATGTGCAATTTCTTTCTCTTTTTCTCTGTTCCTTTTCTTTATTGTTTTAAACGACTTGTATATTGTTGAGAAAGAATCACCAGTGAAATATTTATGGTATAAGCTTCTAGATTTTTAGGCACTTTCTAATGTTTGAGTGTATGTATTATATAGCATGTATTCAGTATATACTGATTATTAAAGTCATTGATCATATTAATTAGCAGATGGAGGTCAAGAACTCTGCATACATCCCTTAGGGGAAGAAAAGACCAATGAGGATGCATATAGAAATATAGATTGGTTTGAGAAAGCCTTGAAGGTATGCAGGAAAATAAATATTGTGTTTTTTTTAACAGATAAAGGATAATATAAAGTAGTGATTCTCAAACCTGGCTACATTTTAAAATAGATTGGGAAGACCATTTAAAATACCCATGGATAGTCCCCTACCTATACAACTAGATTTATAATCTTTGGAAATGGGGTTCTGTGCTGGTAACTTTTTTTTTTTGGTACTGGGGATTGAAGCAGGGACATTCTATCTCTAAGCTATACCCCAGTATTTTTTATGTTTTTTTTCCCTTAAATTTTGATATAGGAACAAAATTGCTGAGGTTGGCTTTGAACCCACAATACTCGTCTCAGCCTCCCAAGTACTGGGATCACAGGCATGCACTACCATGCCTGGATTCTGTGCTGGTATTTTAAAAAAAATTACCCAGTGACCATAATTGCTGCCAAAGTTTTAAGAACTTCAGATATAATTGTGAGGATCTTGGGTGTTAGAATAGCAAGACTGTCCTCTGCTGCTTTCTACTTGAATGACCTTTGGAAAAATATTTCATCAAAGTAGTGCTCAGCTTAGCACCTTGGAGTCCTCTGATGCCTGGGTCCCACCCCAAAGAGTCTAATTTCAGTGGTCTGCATTGCAGCCTAGACATGACGCTATTTTAAGTACTGCTTCAGGTGATTCTAGTGTTCAACCAATGTTAGAAACCCCTGTTCTAAGATAGGCTTCCTTTGTGATATAGGGATAATACTTTGTAGTCTTGCTTTTGATGATGTTTTAATGAAATAGTGTGTGAAGTGCTTATAGAGCTGTTAGGTTTATGGTGAACAGTTGACAAAAAAGTCATTTGTGTTTTCTGAAATCCTCCAACTCTGTAAGAATGAGCTCTATAAGGGAACTTCCAAATCATGAAGGTTTTGCCAAACTGCGAAAGTCAGACCTAGTCTTTACTTTAAAAAGTCCAAAACTACAAGGGACTTT
The DNA here is from genome assembly GCF_963383645.1 of Muscardinus avellanarius. Lineage (NCBI taxonomy): Eukaryota > Metazoa > Chordata > Mammalia > Rodentia > Gliridae > Muscardinus > Muscardinus avellanarius. The sequence goes on from NC_137787.1 coordinate 172,850,126, forward strand.
ATGACAGAATGTTTTTTTCTTAAAGAAAAAACAGAATAGGATTAATGTATAATGGGCTTTTGCCAATGTTTCAAAATAGATGTTATTTCCCTTGAAAACAATTTTATCTTATGGAAAAGTATTGGCTTGAGTTGGTGAAAATACAAGGACTGAGGTTAATTCTAGGGAGCTTGTTCCCATCCTCAGCTTTATTCTGGCGGTGGGTGAAATGGGAGAATTTGTGAAAAAATCTTGTATAGTTTTTTTAGGTAAACCTTTTTGTCGGCAAATGATTTTATTTTGGCTATCAAGTGTGTTTTTCTGTTTTAAGATAAAGATCACTGAAAGCCAAGAAGACAAACAGTACCTTATAAGCACCCAAATTTGAGCACATAATAAAAGCCAGTACCAATTCTCCCTGGGATGGACTTGGACTGGCTGCTCTAAAACACTGTAATATAAATAGCCTTATGCTATTAGTCATAGACTATTATCATCATCATTTACGGACCTAGACTTTTACTTCTGCCAAATAAGTTCTTCTCCTCCAGCCTCTACTCACCTCTGCAAGCAAGATGCCTCTACCTTCCTATAAACAAGATGTTGCCTTCTTAAAAAATTGATATGGCGACGCTTCTGAAATTCTCCATTGACTTTCAGCCTAATCAAATAGACTTTCCATTTTGAGGTGTAAAACCAGCCTCACCTAATTGTCCTGCTTCCCACCCATTCTAAGCCAGTCTGATACACTTATCACTTGTGTGAACCTTTTCCTCCATCACCTGTGAAGGCGCCTAGTGTCTCTTGAACCCTTACTCCATCTTGTCATGGTGCCAGATATTCTCTTACCAGCCTCACTGCTCTAGCAAATCACCATAGACCTGGTGGCTCAAACAACAGAAATTTATTTCTCATGGTTCTAGAGGCTGGGAGTCCAAGATCAAGGTACCAGCAGATTCAGTTCCTGATGAGGTCTTGCTTCCTGGCTTGCAGATAACTGTGTCCTTGTGGAGACCAAAGAGGAGGATCTCTTCTCTCTTATTATCAGGGAACTAATATCATCATGAGGGATCCATGCTGATGACATACGTATCTCCCAAAAGTTGTATCTCCAAATACCATCACCTTATGGATGAGGATTTGAACATATAAATTTTGAGGGCACATAGCAGTCATAATAGTAGAACCCCTATGCATTAGTCAGTTTTCTATCACTGTGACAAAATACTTGAGGAAAGTTGTAGAGGGTTCAGTCCACAGTTGGCTGGCTCCATTGTTTCTGAGACTCCATCTTGGCAGAAAGCATAGTGGAGCAAACCTGCTCACCTCATGGAAGCCTTGAAGCAGAAGGGGAGGCAAAGAAGAGGTCTGACACAAGATACAGTCCCTAAGGAAACTCTACCATGACTCACTCCCTTCTATGTACTACTTTCTTCAGTTTCCAATACCTCCCAGTAGTTTGTTTAGCTATGAACTCATCAGTGGTCTAATCTATTTATGAGGTTAGAACCTTTCTAATCCTATCACTTCCCAAAAGCCCCACTTCTGAGCTTTGTGTACTGGAAACTAAGCTCTCAACACATGGGCCTTTGCAGGAAAATTCCAGATCCAGACCACAACACTCCATGTGACTGAAGAGGAAACTGAGAATTAAAGATATTAAATAATTTGGCCTAGGGCACAGAGCTAATAAGTGATAGTACTGCAGTTCATACCTGGATTTGATTCTAAAGCCCCTATGTTTTCCAGTGTTAGTTTATCATACACTGTAAATTTACCTCTGTCAAGCAACATAGTTTTAATCCTTTTAGATGCCACAAAGGATTTGTTTTATGCTGCCCAGATGAACGCCTCCTGATTGTGGCCACCATAAATAGTTTAGTTGAGATAGCCTCTTTGGTGTCGTTTTCTAGCTCCCCAAATCTATTAATTAGGACTTGTCAGAAATATTCATATATATGGCTTAGGCATAATTTTGGTGTCACTATCATTTCTATTTAAGTTTCATATATATGCGTCTGTCTTGAGGAATTGTTTCACTGCCATTCACAGAGCTTGGTCAAGATACTGTAGTCAAAACAGGTCAGCTACCTGAAGTGCAGTCTTCTATCTATAGATATCAAGCCACTTCCTCAGTTCATTTAAATATATAAGTATACTTGGTGTTATCTTTAGATATAAAATGTCTCCTGAAGAGCTTATTTATTAATATTCAGGGTTGATAATAATTGAGTTATGAAGATTGTAGTCCCAGGAGTATATAATTCATTGTAATGGATTTACTTGGGTGTGGCTGGTGAGCTGGGAGTGTGTGGCTGGAGAAGGGTCCCTGGGCGTGCAGCCTTGAGGATTACATATGGCCCCTCCTTCCCCTGCTCACGCTCTTGCTCCCAGTCTTCATGATGTGAACACGGCCCTGTGTTCTTCCTCTTTCTGCCTCCTGCCACCATGCATTGTGAGATAGGCGGTCCCCAGCCTCATATGAACTGAACCTAAAATTGTAAGAAAATAAATCTTCTTTCCTTTAAGTTACATGGTCTACCTTCAGATTATAGCTGCAAGAATGCTGACCCGCTCACTCGGAGACTCGACTATGCATTCTGTGGTCTCTGCCCTTATGGGGTTTATAATCTAATGGTAACAAGAACATGTTGACAATAAAAGTGATGGTAATTTTATTATTTCTTTTAAATTGAATTCATGACGAAGGAAACAGTTCAACTAATGCTATGAAATTAGTATTAAAATATGTTATAGTAATACTATTGGTATTACTACCAATCTCACTAACTCATGTGGGGAGGGAGGAGGAGGAAGAGGTGTGGGATGTGGGACAAGTACCCAAAGGGCTGTGTGCCAGTGCGTTTGTATCACAGTGATTATGATATATAATTGCAATGCACTAATACACCAAAATTTAAAAGGAACAAATGCTTTAAAACAAGACAAAAAGCGAATTCTTTAAGCTACTTAGGTAAACACCAGGAGCAGAAGTCTTACTTTGCATTTCTCAAGTGAGAAACCTGAACCAGGAAGGAGCGATGTTGCCCACTTCACGCTCCTGGGGGGAGCCCACAGATTCAGCCACCAAGGCCTCCTGCTCTCCGGCAAGCTGGAAAATGAGGCTGATGGCTGTGGTCTGGCCCCTTTGATAGTGAGATCTTAGGAGAAATTGTGAAAGTTCAGTTTACTGAGGGTTGATGGATTTCTTGGGGGTTTCCCACATTTGATAATTAGGAAAAAAGGACTTAGTAAATTAGGTAAATGTTTAATGAATTACAACACCTTGCACTTGCAGTTATGTGACTGGGTTTTCTTATTATGATGCCCAGACTAGTTAGGCTATATGGATTTTTATTTTGGGTTAGTCTCACAATATGACATCAGTAAGCAGTTTAGATCTTTTAGAGAAGGGGAAATGAGGGGGGAGAAGATGACAATGATCAAGTAAACCATGAAGTAAAGATGTGCTGTAAAGAAAATAAAATAACTAGGTGTGGTGGTGCATCCCAGGACTTGGGAGGTTGAGATGGGAGGATAGCAGACCAGCCTCAGAAATTTAGGGAAGCCCTCTGTAAATTGGTGAGATCCTATTTTAAAATAGAATAAAATAGGGCTGGAGGTGTAGCTCAGAAGTAGAATGCCTCTGAGTTCAACCCCCATTTCACAAAAGAAAAAAAGGAAGAAAGAAAAAAAGAAAATAGAGCAATGAGATAAAGGATGAATACAGAACTAAAATGGTCAAGGAAGTTCTCATTCAGAGATACAGTGTGAGCTGAAAACCAAGGGGAAAAATGAACCCGCTCTTTGAAGATCTAGGGGACACTTCTGTATATTCAAAGCAGCAATTCAAAGGCCCTGAGGCAGGAATGAATGTCACATGTATAGAACAAAAGGCCAGTATGGCTGGAGCAGAGGAAGCAAGAAGGTACAAGAAGAGAAGAAAAGAGGCTTATTTATGTAGACACTATGAGGATTTGGGCTTTTCCCAAGAGTAAAATAAAGACCACGGTTTAGTAGGGGAGTGTTTCATTTTGGGTTAAGAATAGACTATAGAAGATGAAGGGTAGAAAGAGTATACCATTTGCCATTTTTTCAAGAAACAACTGAAAGAATCCAGAAGAGAGAGAGGTGGCTTGGGTGGTCTATAACTGCATTAAGACCTGGTCGGAGTCTGGATGTGTCGTAATAATATCTTGATGTAAGATTCAGAAGGAATTTCAAGAATCCAACAATGTAAAGTTTTGTGTTATCCTTAATCAAGACTGGGAAGACTGAAAGTAGGGAGGTTCTGAGGGAGGATCCAGAGTTCAAGGGAAGGAGGAGGTGTTCAAGGAGAGATGTCAAGCAAACCATTGGGTATGGAAGTCTGGGGTTTGGGAAGACACCTGTCTTAGATACGCTGGGGCACTGATATCATATAGGTGCCACTTAAAGCTGTGAGATTTAGTGAGATCTCCAGAGAGTTCTCTGCCCTGGGGAAGGAATCAGGAACAGATGTGCAGTGTATTCCTGAGGCTTGGTCTTCACGAAGGGTCCAGGAAAGTCCCTGGAGTCTCTGTGCCATGAGCACATTCTTTACTCCTGGAAGATCTGGACTGATTTCTTCCATTTTTCTTGACCTGTCTCTTGGTTTAATGTCAGATGGTAGAAGTCACTGATCCCTAAAACTGCACGAATAATTAACACCAGAATAAAGAAATAATTATAAGTGACTGAGACCCATCTAGAAATTTTGAGGAATCTCATAAACTGAATAAAAAACATGTACAATGTTTAATGGAGCTAGAGGTCTCTACTATTATGTTGTTAATGTAATATTTTTATTCTTCTGCCATCATATGCTTTCCTTGGCTTCAAAGTTGGTTTTTGGCCCTTTTTGGTAATGGGGGTCTCCAAGTCTGAGCAAAACTCAGAAGATAGTATCTACATACACAGGAATTTTTAAATTAGGGGTTTAAGCCGGGTGTGGTTGAGCACGCTTGTAATCTGCACGCTTGGGAGGCGGAGACAGGAGGATGAGGATCGCGCAGGTTCGAAGCTAGCCGTGCTGGCTTAAGAGACCCTGTTTCCAAATAAAAGTATAAAAGTAGGTCTGGGAGTGTAGCCCGGAGGTAGAAGGGCTTCCAGGAACCCCAGTAATACACACACACACACACACACACACACACACACACACACACACACACACCAAGCTAAATTAGGGTTTTAAACATTTCTATTTATTAAAAATGGCATTTGTGGGAGCCAGTGAAAACAAATTACTTTTAACTCTCAAATGATAATGTAAGGATGAATACATATTAGACATCTTAATTCTCTCCGAAAATGTCTTAATTCTCCTTGAATATGTGAAAGTAATTTCTTCTTTTTCTTTGAGTCTTACTTTAGAACTAAACTTCCAATTGTACAGACATTTTTTCTCTTTGAAATGCATATAAATTTTGGGGGGATATTTATTTGGCTTTCTGACCAGGAAGGTCTTTCTCCAGGACCTAGGAGTCATCTTTTTGAAATGTGAACATGAAGGGAGACAAAGCCTCTATCATTCTGCAGAAGAGGGGAAGGCTAACTTGGGTGGGGTGGGGGCTTTTTATATCATAAAGCTGAGAAGTTTTTCTCTAGATAAAGCCAACTAACTAACACAGGTGGCCACCCTAATTGTCCAGTAAAGTTAGAATGAGTAGTATGTGGCCCGTGGTGCTCTCAAGAAGTCTTATTTGAGAACTAACTAGTTATTATCTTGAAAACATATAGGTAATGGGGTGTACCTGTTTGGTTATATAAAAGAGTAAGGTTTCAGTGTCTAAGCAAATTGCCTCCAACGTTCTCGTTTAATGGTATTTAATACTATACTCCCCCCCCCCCAATGAGAAATCTTTGTAAAGAAAATTTCTGGAATGAAAGAAGATGTTGTTTTTAATTGAGCTCCTCTAATATTAGTTACTGATGATTTAGAGCAAATTACAAATTCCTGGTCTGCTTCGGTTCTCTAAAATCCCCTCGCAAGCATCTGTGGATGATTCATATTGTTAGATATTTGAAATGACCTTTTACTCCCAAAGGTAGAATTGACATTTAAAGACTAGATTCTTTCTGTGTTAGGGATAATTCCAATCAGTCACTGCATTCTTGACACAATTAATTGTCATTCTTTTAAAATGTTATGCTTACTTTCTAAAGCTAATTACTAAGGATTCTACAAAACTTTCTCTGCTGCTTTCTCTATTTGCTTCCTAGCGCACACTACTACACACTGGATGGTTTACGCAACAGAAGATTATTTTCTCATGATTCTTTAGACTGGAAGTCCAAGATCGAGGTGTTGTCAGGGTTGCTCTCCTCTGAGTATTCTCTCCTTGGTTTGCAGATGGCCACCTCTTCCCTGTGTGTCCATGTGGTCTTCCCTCTGCATATATCTGTGTCTTAATTTCCTCGTCTTACAAGGACTTTAGTTACATGAGATCATGGCTCATCTAATAGCCTCATTTTAACTCAATTATGTTTTTAAAGACCCTATCTTCAAATAGAGCCACCATTGTGAAGTACAGGAAGTTAAGTCTTTAAATTATGAACTTATTTTTTTTTAATTTTTTTTTCCTACTGGGAACTAAACCCAGGGGTATTCTACTTCCAAGCGACATCCTCAGGCCTTTTATTTTTTATTTTTTACTTTGAAACAGAGTGTTGCTAAGTTGCTGAAGTTGACCTCAATATTGAGATCCTCCTGCAAATTATGAATTTTTGGCCAACACATTTCAGTTCATCGCAGTACACTCAAGTTGCTATTTAAATATGTGCAAAAGACCCATAGAGTAGTGGAATGGCATGAAGGATGGAGGAGGAAAGGGAAGGGGAGGAACAAACTATATGATTGTATGACTCTATGTGCCTATATGATTGTATTGCTATGAATCTCACTATCATATACAACGGCAACGCACCAAGAAACATTTTGTAAAAGGAAAAAAGAAAGAAATATACACAAATAGAAAAGTGGAAAAATATATAAGTAGAAGTAGCTTTATCAAAATGGCCTGGAGACCAAAACATGACTCTAACCTGGTTTATTTAGGATTAGTGTTTAACATTCTACTTATCTTGGCCACTACAACTTGTTACCTTTTAAACAGTGCCCTAAATTGAGCGTGTTTCTAAGAATGTGGGATTGGTTTTTAATAACAATATATGTTGCTGATGTGTTCCTTCAAAGAAAAAAGAAACAAAGCACATTTTATGAAAAATATGCCTTAAATCATAAAATGCACTGAGGTAACCCGAATATATAACCCAAGACTTTTTGTAGCCTCAAGTTAGCACGATAAGTAACCCTTAATGTGGCAAAATAAAATGTCTTTATTATAAGCTTCACCCTAAATAACATGTATGTGAAATTCCCAAACAATATTTATGGCAATTACTTAAAACTCAGTTCTCTCTCGGTGTTCACCATCAAGTGTACGGGTAAAAGATAATGAATGTACACATTTACACACCTTTGCATATACCTGCATTCATTAAGAAATCAGTACCTGACCCCCAAGTGCATTTTGGTGCCCCTCAAAGTGACTTGCCACCAGGCCTAAGCCTTGGAGAAAGGAAGAGAAGGCTGAAGAAATGTTAAAAGGTGGACATATTTTCTCCTTAGACATTATATTTGTCTCCCTCTATTAGATTTATTTTTGGCACACACAAGAGCACATCCATATGGGGGAACATTTTAAAATCGCTTGTGAAGAACAGGCATATTTCCAAGAGGAAATGTAACCTTGCCTTCATCTGGCGTATCAGATCAATGCGCTGTAAAAGATCATGTTCAGTTACCTCATTTTTTTTGAATTAGAATTAATGGCTCATTAGTCTTGATCATATCAATATTATAACACCACTTACATTTGATAGAAAAGGGAAGGAGGCTGATGGAGTGCACTTATTCCCTTTTACTTTTAGTGAATAGACCATGTGCCAGCCTCAGGGAAAACCAGCAAGATCACAGAGGTGGCCCTGTGCAAACAGGCTCCATTTAGGGCAAATGTGGACTGTTGTGTACGAGGCTCTTGGAAGAAGAGTTAAAAGGTTCTAAGGGTTTGGGTCACTGGGGACATAGATCAGTGTCTCCCCCTACTTTAGGCAGCTGGCCAGAGTGGGGGAACCAGACACCTTCAGCATTTCTTTGGCCACATGTTGGACCATATGTTGGAAACTGAAGAAAAAAAAAAAAAACCAGGAACACAACATTGAGAATCTCTTGAACATCTCTCCCACAAGGAATCCCATCTACAAAAGAGCACATATGTATGCAGAATTCAGAGAAAGATACAGGTTAAAGCTTTCCAAATAAAAATGAGAAGTATTGCCAGGTATATGATGATACCTTAAAAAAACAATTCCAGTGAGGCCAGAATCGGGGCCTCCCATGAGGCAAGGCTGCTGCTTGAGCCAGCGAGGTCTGGATCAGTCCACCGGGTAGCCACGCCACTACTGGGGCCGTCAAGAGTGGGATCTGTACTTGCAACGCAGCATGCACAGAGAAATATCGCAGAAAATAAAGATCAGATGCTTTCCCTAATCAGCAATAACTAGGAGGAAAGGGGCAACAGGAAGAGGTCGAGTTATAGAAAGGGCCCTATAGAGAAGCAATTAAGGTGACCAATCAGAGGGTATGGAATAGGCGAGGATGGAGCCTCTTTAAAACGCAGGAGGTACATAAACAAATGTACCAAAGTTAATCACCAAACAAGCATGATCAGGAAGGGGGAGGGAATGGGATGGGGAGTGGATGAGGGCTAATTGGATGATGTGTGCTTGTATATACTCTCAAGTCTTGTATTCCAATGTGATGTATGATTACAATGCACCAATAACAATAAATTAAAAATAAATAAATAAATTCTAAAAACAAAAACAAAAAATTCCCCCTTTTCCAGTCTCTAACTTATGCCAATAAGAACCAGTAACTAAGCTGGCTCTAAAATTAATGTAAAATGAAACAAAAACAACAGGGGGAAATGCTAGAGCAGGAGTAAGGGGCTCTCCTTCCAGTATTAACTTTGCCACTAGCTGACCGTGAGACCGTAGGAATTGTTGCTTGTCTGCATACACTTTATGGGGCTACAAACCTGTAGCACATGAGTTAGTATCTTTACTCCTCCTGGCCGCAGTGATTGGCTTTCGGGTGAATGGCCTCCATGCCAATTCAGGCCAACTATTGTCTTTCACAGATTTTTCTGGAACTCTAAGGAAACACTCCCTTTTCACTGGAATTATGAATTAAAATGATAATTAAACTGCTGCTGGTCTCCATCTTTCCCACACAAAAGCCAACCCAGAGAGAGGCAGGCCTGGAAAATATCCTGAAAGAAGAGCTGAGCACCAAGTATATGGGTCCCCAGGGGTCCTGGAGTTTCCTGGACTTCCCTCTGGGGCTAGGCAATATATTCCCCTAATTTCAGTTGTAATTTTGTCTCCTGGAACCCGAGGCTACACTTTGCATATTTAAGCTCATCTCTCCTTTCTCCTTTGAGAAAGAATACTGTGTTTAGTGGATCCCTAATTTTCTTTCCATGTCTGAATTGAAGACTCTTTATCTAAATACTTTGGCACATTTCACAGAACAATTTATTGTGATACCTATCCTCAGACAATAAGGCTCAGGAATCTCCAAAATTTTTCTCAAGCATTTCCTTCAATTCTTTGGAAATTTGTAATTCTTTTCCTAAAATTTGAATTATACAATTATTTGGAAAATTGTAAATATAGTAAAAATTATCTTTATATTAGCAATGAATGAAGTGTTCTGTGAGAACACTGATAGCATAAACAGGATCAGAGAATAATATTTAAAACCCTTTTTAAAAATAAAAGCTAGCCGGGCGTGGTGGCGTACGCTTGTAATCCCCACGCTTGGGAGGCTGAGACAGGAGGATCGTGCAGGTTCGAAGCCAGCCTCAGCTGCTTAGTGAGGCTCTCAGCAACTTAGTGAGACCCTGTTTCCAAATAAAATATAAAATAGTTCTGGGAGTATAGTCCGGAGGTAGAAGACCCCTGGATTTCATCCCCAGCACCACAAAATAAATAAATAAATAAACAAACAAACAAACAAACAAACTTTCAAAAGAGAGAAGCATGAAAATACCTAAAAGCTATTCATTCAGTAATGCCTGTGTTAAATTTAGCTATTACTTCTACTCAAAAGCAATAAGATTAAATATTTTTATAAAAAATTAATAATTAAGACTAGTTATTTCAACTCTCCACACAAATCAACATAAAAATCAAAGTTCCATTGCTCAAATGTTCTCAACAAGATATTCCTTTTCTGTCACCCTTTGGTGGCATGACTGCATGTTGACCAAGAAATAGAATTTGAGTAGAGAACACATAATTGACTTTGAGAACTGGCACTCAAAAACTGAGGGTGTTGGTGAAGGCTAACCAGCATCATTTAACAAATACATGTCCTGAGTTTAGACTTCTTTCATTGGTACCTGGCCAGTTTTATAATCTTAGACAGGGAGAAGACTGAATTAAGCTCCTAATATAAAACCAGGTGTGGTGGCACACATTTGTAATCCCAGTATTTGGGAGTCTGAGAAAGGAGGATCACAGGTTCAAGATTAGCCTTAACAACTTAGTAAGGCCCTCCTCAATTTAGTGAGACCCTGTTTCAAAATGAAATGTAAAACACAGGTGGAGGTGTAGCTTACAGGTAGAATGCTCCTGAGTTCAATTCTTAGTACCCCCCAAATATTAATATTATCCTCTTCCTATCCTTTGAAGAGGCCCATAAAATGTCATTTTGATAGCCCAGAAACATGATATCTCCTACAAAACAGGCTCCAAAGAATAGTAGTACTTAATCGGGGTGTGGTGATGCACACTTGTAATTCCAGTACTTGGGAGACTGAGATAGGAGGATTGCAGGTTTGAGGACAGTCTCAGGAAGTAGTGAGACTCTTGTTAACCTAGTGAGATCTTGTTTCCAAATAAGAAATCAAATTGGGCTGGGGGTATAGCTCAAAGGTAAAATGCTTCTGCGTTCCATCCTCAGTACCACATAAAAAGAAAAAGGAAGGAAGGAAGGAAGGAAGGAAGGAAGAATAGTAGCACTTAGCATTTAGCATCTGCAGCACTTGAAAGCTATTTGCTAGTACATTAGCATTCCTTTCTGTTAGAGGATTGTAAAACTTGAGAATAACCATAGCTGGAGTGGAGAAATCAGGCTTGAATAAGCTGGACCAATTTTAAAACTCCCAGCTTGTGATGATGTTATGCTCTTCACCGTGCACTTTCTGCCTGGAGGACCCGCTCTTGGCGATGGAGATGTGGCCCCTCTCCCTCCCTGCTCTCAGGAGCACTTGCTTTCATGGACAGTGTGTGGGAGGCTTGGAATGTGGTGTCCTGTGAGTGATCTGGCTGAGGTTTTAGAAGAATGGCCTCCCTTTAGTTGTGGGGGTCTCTAATGTATCATCAGGAGCCGGAGGGAAAAAAACGTAATCTATTTTCTAATGCAAAAGTGACTTAGGAAGTCCCTGATGGGAAAATTCATCTTGGTCTATTTTTGAAAGTGTTTTCCAGCGCTAATTTGTAGGAGTAGATTCTGCGGTTTGAGTGCGTCTGCAGAAGACGTCAGAGATGCGGCGTCGAGGGGGTGAATGGATCCTTGTGCGTTATGAACTTCATATGGCTCTGGGCAGGCAGATAAAAGACAAAGGTGACCACCTAACAACATATTTGGCAGGATTCCTCTTCCTAAGCAGTGAATGAATTCATCCACCAAGCACTGGTGAATTTCCCTTGGGGTTTGTAGCCCTGTGTAGGTTACTAGTTCTCGAACATTTGGGTGCATAAGAATCACTCGGAGAGTTTATTAAATTATTAATTTCTAGGTGTCATCTTCAGAAATACTACTACAGAAAATTTGGGGCAGAATTCAAGAATCTGATTTTTATTCTATGGGTTCAAAAACACTCTTGGTACCTTAACATTGATATTTTTTTCCAGTAATGGAGATTGGACGCAGGGTGTTCTACCTCCAAGCTACATCCATTGCTCTTTCTAGTTTTTATTTTGAAACAGGGTCTAAGTTGCTGAGACTGGCTTCAAACCTGCAATCTTTCTAATTGAGCCTCTTAAGTACTGGGATTACAGGTGTCTGTTACCACACTTGGCTCTAACATTGTTATTTTAAGTAGGCTTGCTCAGTCTCAAGGCCTAGGGGAACCTCAGGGGATTACAAAGTTGAAACATATCATGACATCTCCTCATCCCACAACAAACAAAAACAAACAAACAAACAAACAGAAAAACAAGACAGTGCTATTGCTCAGGGACACACAGCCAAGTGGATTTTAAAACACTGTAAGCTAGACTTAGACATGAAGGAATGTTTACAAAGAATTTAAAAAGTAACTTGAAGCTGGACATGGTAGTGCATGCCTGTAATCCTAGTACTTGGGAGGTTGAGACAGGAAGATTGCAGGTTTGAGGTCGGCCTCATCAAGTAGCGAGAATCTCATCAACCTAGCAAGATCCTATTTCAAAGTAGAAATAAAATAAGGTTACAAGTGTAACTTAGAAGTAGAATGATGGGTTCAATCTCCAGTACTACAAAAATATAAAGTAACCTGGAGTTTAAAGGACATCAAATCTCATCCAACCATTCTATTTTTACACATGAGGAAGATGTGTGTGTGTGTGTGTGTGTGTGTGTGTGTGTGTGTGAGAGAGAGAGAGAGAGAGAAAGAGAGAGAGAGAGAGAGAGAGAGAGAGAGAGAGAGAGAGAAGAGAGAAAGGGAGAAGAAGAAAGGAAAGGAAAGGAAAGGAAAGGAAAGGAAAGGAAAGGAAAGGAAAGGAAAGGAGGAAAGGAAAGAGAGAGAGAGAGAGATGAAATGACTGGCCCCTGGTAGCTCAGATGGGTTGAAGGGTGAAGACTAGAAGCAGAGTCATTACCTTGGTGTCCAAGGAATTTGACCCAACAAGCAATCATTAAATAATTTGATCCAGAGAAAATAGAAGAAGAGACTAAGAGCAGAACTCTATGAAAGTGCCATGGAAAACCAATAATGGCACAGCTAAATATCAATACTATATTTATTTATTTTTTGCGCATTGTAATTTGACATCATATTGGGGTACAGAGTGTCAGGAAAGTACATGCACACAGCTCTAGGTGCCTCCCTACCAGGTCCCTCTCCCCTCCTCCCCATTTCTGCGCATGTCTTCGATATTGGAATTGGTAGTTTTGTGTACATTCATAGCATTATCCCAACTGTTACATTCTTTATGACTTAGTCTCCCATGCCTGATCCCTCAGCTACTCCCCTGGAGTTTCTGTTCATCTATCTGATGTTGATCTTTTTTTCTGAATATTTCTCTAGCTTCTGCATATAAGAAAAAACATATACCTACTTGTTTTTTTGAGACTGGCTAGCCTCACCTAGTATGATATTTTCAAGTTTCATTTATTTTCCTGCACATGGTATAATTTTGTTCTTCTTTATAGCTGAGTAAAATTCAAGTTGTGTGAATATATCAAAATTTTGCCAAAGTAAATGAAATCAGAATATTATAATGATACTTGCATATCCACGAGCATAGCAGCACAGTTTATAATAGTCAACACTGTCTTTAGATTTGGGTTAGCAAAGCAGAGGAGATGGATATGTCAATGGTTTTCAGGGATATAGTGTATGGAAGGAAAGGGTCTCCCAGAATTCACTGAATTAGATGTACATAAATAATATTGTGACAGGTAATAATTATTAAATGTTATTAGCTTTTATATCAATAAACTCATTTCATCTTCTCTACTAAAAAAAGAGCCTACAAGGCAGGGAGTATTATTCTTAGTTAATAAATGAAGAAGCTGAGTCACAAAAGGATTAAGAAACTTGTCAAACTTTGTCCGCAGTTAGTAAATAGTGTAGTGTAAGTGAAAATGTTAAGGCTGTCTGCCTGCCTAGCTTTTGCTTCACAAAGACTATAAAGAACCAGATAAATCTGTATATGATGGCTCCATGCTTGGAGAAATAGATTACTGGATGACGGGATCAGGATTTCAAAATGGTCTTGGTGAACTGAAATTAATGATATCACTGAATAAGGATTAATGTGCAATTCCACATTTAAGTTAGAAAATCAGGTATATGTGTATTTGGATGCTAGTAGGACCTGGCTTGACTATAATCCATACGAAAAAGATGTACGGGTTAATGCTGACTCTGCTCTCATTAAATGTAAAGTGGCAGCTGGGCGTGGTGGTGCACGCTTTTAATCCCCGTGCTTGGGAGGCGGAGACAGGAGGATCACGCAGGTTTGAAGCCAACCGCGCTGGCTTAAGAGACCCTGTTTCCAAATAAAAATATTTTAAAAAGAAGTAGGACTGGGAGTGTAGCGCAGAGGTAGAAGGGCTTCCAGGAACCCCAGTACCACCACCAAAAAAAAAGTAAAGTGGCTACCAAAAGGCTCATGCAATTTTAGGCAGATGCCACAAGATAGATAAACATCCCAGTACATTTTAGATATGTTAAGTCACAATTAGAGCTAATTGGGAAATAAATAATTAGTTTAAAGAGATAGAGACTAAGACGTTGAGTTCAGAGGTGGAAGTTTTTGTGCAGTAGAGTGCAGATCTGTGGTTTGGGGCAGCCCTGCATCTAGATCTAGTCTCTGTTATTCTCTCTCTCTCTCTCTCTCTCTCTCTCTCTCTCTCTCTCTCTCTCTCTCTCTCTCTCTCTCCTTTTCTCTCTCTCTCCTGCATCTCATTTTATATGGCCCTGTCCTCCATCCCCCATTCTTGTTCCCTGGTCAAGGGGAAAATCTGTCACCCCAAATGGGCCATATTTCAGCTTTTGGTTATTTTGACCTGTAACAGAGTGATACACAAGAAAAGCTGTTTGAGGTGGAATTGTTCCCATACCTGTATCTTCGGGAGGCTTTCTGGGTGTGCCTCCCTGCTGTGGTTTTAATGTGTTCTGAGGCTGGCAGCTCAGTCTGAACTCAGGAGCTTTTGCACGGATCATTCTTTTTGATCAAGCAGCCCACTCATTCAGATGATATTAACACCCAGGGCAAAGCCCTTTACACAGAACTTCTCCTTCTCACCATAGTTACCCTCATCTACTTCTCTCTTCTTCTTCTCTAGAGAAATGCTACATCTCAGACTTATGTGAAGGTGTGAATATAAATATGGCAAGAAAGTTCTTATGAAGTGGACTCGTGTTTCTAAGCTGTTGTGGGTACAGGAAGTCACAGGTGTGATGGAGCCAGTGGGGAAAGTACTGAAAGTACCATGCACAGGGTAATTGAGGAAGGACAGGGAAAGTCACCAACATGAGAGAGAGAGAAAGAGAGAGAGAGAGAGAGAGAGAGAGAGAGAGAGAGAGAGAGAGTGAGTGAGAGAGAGACACCACATACACAGGGCAAACAAGTGACTATAGCAATGGTTACGTGTATGTTTACCGCAGCAGTCACTTTCACAGATTGTCTTTCTTGCTCCTGTGAAGTCTCTAGAGTGGGCAGCATCACCCCTGTTTTCTAGGCAGGTGTCCTCAGTGCTGGGCAGTGTGACTAGCTCCAAGCCCCAGAGCTGCAATTGACTTAGGTAAATCACCCAGTGCTGTTCTTCAGTCCTTCACTGTCTCTTCCTTCCTACCTCCTTCCCGTTTTCATCTTCATTCAGTCTCTTTGGTTATGACTCTCTGTTCAAATAAAGTTATTTTGGAACCAGGTGTGGTGGCACATGCCTGTCCTTGAGAGGCTGAGATAGGGGCGTTACAGGTTTGGAGGCAGCCTCAGCAACTTAGGAAGTCCCTGTTTCAAAATTAAAATGAAACAAAGATTGGGGGTATAGGTGGAGGTAGAATGCCCCTGGACTCAATCCTCTTTACCACAATGATAATAATGCAATCATATTCATAATGATAATTAAAATTACTTTGGAAAACGCCCAGTTTCTCTTTTCCATTTCTTCTTTGAGCATGCACTGTGCCTTCCATTTTGTCTAGAACCAAAACTCATCTTTCACTCATGAGACCAATGCCCCAAACCATATTGTACCGCGTATACTCTTCCTCCCACTTTTGCTTTCTAATGGGTGTCTCCCCAGCCAGGCTCACTACTTTTGCAGATTAACTGGATGGAAAACCTGGAGTGCTCCTAAACTGTACTTTTTCTTAGTCACGAAGAGCCTTTTTGGACACCCCAAATACAGGTGGCTATATTCTGGCCAGTTCTGTGGAACTTCAACATGTCATCTAAACCGTGCAATACAGTGTCCCGGTGGCTGAGCCAGAAGATCAGAACTATTCCTTAGTATTAGCCAGAGATTTTTCTGAAAGCAAAAGGCCCAAGAAAAGCAACTAACTGTATTGGGAGTGGAGTGTGTATTAAGTTCCTGGCTCCTGCTGTGAACAGTGATATGTGGTTGTTTTATAAATTAGCCACATTTGAATTCTAAATCACCACAGGTGCAGGGGAGCCTTTGATATAAGGCTAAGCTTATTTTCCAACAAAATAATTGCTGATCATTGGTGAGTTGGTGGGGAGCAGGGAGGAGGGGCTGCTTTTGGAGGCACTCAACCTGCAACCTAGATAATATTCTCAATACCTGACACTACAAAATAATGGTATTGATAAGATGAGTAAATCTGATGCTGACTATTTTATGTCAAATGGGTAGAAGACAAATTTTTATGCAAGTGTGCAGAAAAGTAATAAACCTGTTTAGGAAACAAATTTAATGGTTTCTAAGACTATATATTTCTAATAATTGTTTATACTTTTAATTTAATACTATTATTCCTAGCAGGAAGCTCATTTCAAGTGGTGGAGAGATTGGAATAAAATGGAGGATTCTGAATTTTCTGCAAGATAGTTTCCAAGAGAATTCACCATGATTAGATACAATCCCTATCATGTTCTGTTCTTTGTCTCAAAGAATTTCTTGGTACTAAATCTAGAGAAGGCTTCACCAGCTCTCCCCAATTCTCCCTCAAGCAAATGGGAGGTAAGAAAGGAGGAGGTTTAAGTCTTAGAGATTTTTTTTTGGTGGTACTGGGGATGGAACTCTTCTACCACTGGGCTACACTCCCAGACCTACTTTTTATATTTTTTAATTGGAAACAGGGTCTCTTAAGCCAGCAAGCCTGGCTTTGAACCTGCATAATCCTCCTGTCTCTGCCTCCCAAGCATGGGGATTACAAGTGCACCACCATACCCGGCTTAGATAATTTTTCTTTTTTTTTTTTTTTTTGTGGTACTGGGGTTCTTGGAAGCCCTTCTACCTCTGGGCTACATTCCCAGACATATTTTATACTTTTAAAATTTGGAAACAGGGTCTCTTAAGCCAGCATGGCTGACTTCGAACCTGCTCCATCCTCCTGTCTCCATCTCCCAAGTGCAGGGATTACAAGCGTGTGCTACCACGCCTGGTTTAGAGAATATTTTTTATAAAATTATATGTTTTGTTTATTACTAACAGCATTTTTCTTTACAATTTATCTTCATAGATTTTTGGATCTAATTTAAGAATTTAAAAATATCAAACTTTAACCTGATGTCATTTTTTAAAGATCCAAAGAGAGGGAGCCATCAGTAGATGGTTGCTGGGAACTGTTCAATGGAACATTAAGCTACCAAGATAATCATTTCTGGCTGTTCTTTGGTTTACTAGAAATTAATTGGAGCTGTACCACCACACCTTCCAATTCAATTCACCTCTCGATCCCTGAGACTCACGGGCAAGAATGAAAATTACTAAGCAAGTGTGAAAACTGTTGGCAAGCCAAGGTGGAAACTCCCGAGGCCATTGCTTAGGGTTTGTCTCTCCTGGGGATGGAGAAAACCCTCTGTCTCCAGGCTAGCCAAGTCAGCACTTTCCAGGAGCACTTAGAAATGATGGCATCCCCACCTCTCCATCACCGACAGCCCGCCGAAAGCCCTAACTGCTAGTAATGGCATAATGGGAAGCAAGAGGGAACTTTAGAAAGGGTCTCAGGAAATACTTTCCCAGAGCAAGTCAATATGCACGCGCGGTTGTCTTCCAGAGTGAACGGTGAAGTCCTGTCACAGGGATTCTGCCCGCGTGTGCTATTAATACCGCTGCTGCCTCCGTGGCTCTGCACGTTGATCAAGCACCACTCATACATTAGGCTCCTTGTGGAACAGACTTAGACAGAGTGTCTGCAAGACGGAGCACTCCAAAATGTTCTGCAGGAAACAACCCCACGCTGACAGGGAGAGAGGAATGGATGGCCTCTTTCCTGAGTCTCGGTTTCTATTATAAATTAGATGCCTACTTTAAAAATGAGCAAAGCATCAATAATTTAAAACAAATCAAAGGCCTTTATTACCACCATTGTAGCCAGGCTTTTGAAGATAACTTCTCCACCCCAGCACATTTATGGACATTTGTTCTGTTTTACTCCCTATTTCTTTCATAAGGATGTGTTTACTAAGAAAAACAAAAAAGGAAAAATAAAAACACCCAGTATGGTTTCTAGTCTAATGTCATTTGCAGGTCCCATGCCCCAAGGAAGCTAGAGTTTATTCTTGATATAGTCTGTATCTTCAGTCTAACATGAGCCTGCTTTCCTACCTTAAAGAGATGGAATGCTTTGAAACTAGAGTGGAAAGAAGCCTGGTGTGGTGGCGCACACTTGTAATCTCAGTACATGGAAGGCTGAGACAGGATGATCTCGGGTTCACAGACAGCCTCAGAAAGCTAGGCCCTCTCAACTTAGTGAGATCCTGTTTCCAGATAAAAGATAAAATAAAGCTCAGAGGTATCAGAGAGGTAGAATGCCCATGGGTTCAATCAGCAGCAGCAAGCAAAACAAAACAAAAAAGAACAAAAATAAAAATGAAAAAACAAAACAAAAAACTAGAACATTTGAAATCAAATATTCATTGACTCTTCCAACCTATCCTTGTTTCTTCTCTCTTTCCTCTTCCTTGTCATCCTCATCCTTCTTCTTCGTGCTGGGAATTGAACCTAGAGCACTCTACCTCTGAGCTATACCACCAGCCCTATTTTATTTCTTATTTTGAAACACGGTTTTGCTAAAATTGCTTAGGCTGGCCTGAAATCTGCGATCCTCCTGTCTCAGCCTCCCAAGTACTGGGATCACAGGTGTGCTCCACTACACCCACTACACTTGTTATTCTTCCAGCTCTGGTAGGGCTTGCAAATTCATCTACTTTCTTTCCTTTTTTTGTGTAGTGATGGAGGCCTGATGACCACAACCCTGATTACCCTGTTGTTGATGATATTTTGTTACTTACTGTGTATTCAAATTATGGTTTTTTGTGGCAAAATTATCAAGCCTCCTTATACACAAAAGGCAAAGATAGTCTTTCACCAGAATATGTGGATTCCAAAGAAAAATACACTAAAACCTGGGGCAAAACAACTCTCTAATACATAAAAATTTTCAGAAGCTAAAAATAGAAAATAAGATAGGAAAACTGGAAGAAACTCTCTGAATCATGGAAAAATTTATAAAGACCGCTGCTTTTTTTTTTTGAGAGAGAGAATGAGAGAGAGAGAGAGAGAGAGAGAGAGAGAGAGAGAGAGAGAGAGAGAGAGAGAGAAAGAAAATAGAATAGGTAACCTTGAGAGGTCCAGTAGAGGCAAAACATTCTTAGTTCCCAAGCTGGGCTGTGTAACATATCACTTGGAGTTCTTTTTAAAAATTCACGTTTCTGCCAGGCGTGGTGGCACACGCTTGTAATTCCCGTGCTTGGGAGGCGGAGACAGGAGGATCTCACAGCTTCAAAGCCAGCCACGCTGGCTTAAGAGACCCTGTTTCCAAATAAAAAAAATGCAAAAATAGGTCTGGGAGTGTAGCCCGGAGGTAGAAGGGATTTCAGGAACCCCAGTACCACAAAAAAAAAAAAAAATCAGGTTTCCTGGGATTCAAACTTGAAAATTATACATCTGGAAAGCTAGGGTGGGGCTCAACAATTGGCACTTGGGAAACTCTACTATAAGAAGAAATATTTGCTTAGCAATTATTCTCTAGCTATATAAAAACAGAAATAGAGTGGACCAGGTAAGAAGAAAACCTGGAGCTGGGTGGGCGGCTGGAAGTAATTCCAGTGGTCATTAGAGGATGAGACTTATAGCAGTTTCTGTGAATTAGGGTCATGTTTTTGTTATTTCTTTGGAGAATTTTTGAAAAAGTACGAACAGTATAGTATAGTATATATTTGCCAACAACCAGTCAATTTGATAGCTGGATTGAAGATCTCGCTACCATCCCTGGATGGCAGTTTTCTATTAGGTTATCTGAAGAATATTAACTCATTAGCCAAAATGAAAACTTTGCCAACATGAAAGACTAAAGAGATGATAGCCATATAGAATAGCAGATAAGAAACTTTTTGAAGATAACTTTAGGCTTTCAAGAAATATTTAGAACTCCAAAGAACTTTTGTTTTGTGTTTGGAAGGATTACTCCTAATGATGTTTATTACATTTTCAGTGAAAACTGAAAACTTTTTAAGTATTTCAGTTCACTTAAATATAACAAGATGAAGCTGAGTGTGGTGGTACACACTTGTAATTCCAGCATTTGGGAGGCTGAGAAATGGGGCTCACGGTGCAAGGACAGCCTCAGCTACTACTTAGTGAGGCCTTTGACAACTCAGTGAGACCCTGTTTCAAAATAAAGAATAAAAAATAGAGCTGGAGGGTATAGCTAGCAGGTAGAATATTCCTGAGTTTCATCCCCAGTATCACACGCACACAAAACACACACACACACACACACACACACACACACACACACCCATACACAACAAGATGAATCCATTACATAGTAACATAAATGATACTATTTTGAAAAATATTTTTAGTTTTTAAAATTAAAAATATTCGAATAGCATTGTTTTATATTTCTGCAAATCATTTTTAGATGTTTGACTTTTCAAAATACTTTGGATTCCATATCTACAATTGTATTCAATGCACTGCAAGATGTTCTTTTGACTGAGATGTGCAAAAAATAAATGTGGCCTCATACCAACACATAATGGTAAAAAACAAGACCTTGGAAATCCTAGTGAAGAACTTTGCCTTCTTGGACCATACTTTGAGAACTGCCATTGTGGAATGAACTCAACACACTTTCTATGATGGTAAACCAGAGTTTACAGCTGAAGGCACGCCCCCTGAGGTCTGAGATGGTTGGTTCAAATCACAAAGTCTTCTGACAGAAGGACAAAGCATGACTGCAAAGTCCAGGTTGTCACAGAGGAAAGCATCAAGAATAAAGAGGCCTGGGCACTACAGTGAAGTGTGGCCAGGGGTATTTATGGGGCAGTGGCTGGGTCCAGGGTGAAGGGTTCATCCAGTAGAGGAGTCTCAGCATTCTTGCTGCTGAGATAGCTCAGGTCTAATAAACATTAAGAAAATTCTTAATGATCCTTGCACATCATTTTTTAGCTTCCTGTTTGAAGTCCTCTGTAGTTGAAACCTTTTATAAAGTAAAGGATTCCTATATGTTTTATAATTTTTTTCTTCTAAGGGAATTTTTTCCTCTTTCACCTTTTTAATAGAAAGTTAATAATCTTTTCCACTTTTGAGCAATTACTTCCCTTTCTCTCTCATCCCCATAGATTAGCCAATCTGGCAGTCTGAGCAACAGTTTCCAGGTTTGGATGTTTGATGATCTGTCTCATTTTTCTGGGAATCTGACTGTAGAATTGATCCAACCTCATCAATAATGTGATCCTTCTGATCACACTGGAGCCTGATTCTGCTTCCTGAATCCAGTCATCAAAATGGCCAATTGGTTTAGCAATTTATTAGGATAGAACCCTTCCTTATGGAATGAGGCTCCATATTTTCTCTTCAAAGGATTTAAACTCCATCAGCCTTTTTTATTTTTTTAAGTTTATACTAGGTATATATTACAAGGTCACCTGTGGTACATGGCACATCATCCTTTTATTTAGCATGTTCTCGTGTTGAGCCCTAGTACCAGAAGGTCAGCCCCAGTATAGGGCCAAGAAGCTTCCCTTTCTCTCTAGTCATCTTTTCCTCCTTTTCCATCCTCTTATCCATACAGATAGAAAGCCAGGATCTCCTGGGGCCAACTTCAGTCTCAATCTCTACTTCTTCAAAAGTTCCTGTGAAGTTTCTAAATGCAGCAACACCAACCCAATGTCAATCTCCAATCTCAAATCAATCTCAAATCTCTATTTTCTCAAAAGTTTCTGTGAAGTTTCTAAATGCAGCAACACCAACCAGGGAAGGAGCATCTAGTGCTCAGTGGTGCCTCCCCATCCTTCATCCCTGCCCCTCCTCTCATCCATGCTCACTGACCTTTCATCAGGAAAGGAAGTTAATGCTTCCTGAGGTCTTTCTATGTTCCAGCTTCTTCCATAAACATGATATGTCTCATTTCATCCACACAACCCTACCAATCATTGCTTTTGTAGATGAATAAATGAATAAAAAGTCACCCAAGGATCTGACAGATGACAACATTCATGCTCTTGGACCAGGACATGCTATGTTGCCTTAACCCAGAAACACTCTGAAATGTGCTCTTTACAAAATGTGCTATATTCAAATTCACTTTCTCATTTTATGAAATAAAACGAATCTTTAGCCCCCTCAAGAGCACATTTGTCCTAATCCTCATAGCTTTCTCCCTGCATAAAGATTCTACTGCAGTCAAGTAGCATCAGGCTCTCCTTCAATCTCAGCTGCCCTCCAGTGAAGGCCATTTCCTGCCCCCCTTTCTTCTGGAGCTGTAGACTTTGGGGTTAGTGGTCAAGGGCATGAGTGAGCCAAGCCATGTGAGTCCAATTCCGCTTCAGCCAACTCCTGACTACTGTGTACTCTTGGGCAGTGGACTGAATTACTTTGTTTTGTATTTCTCATCTGTAAACTGACAGTAATACAGTGTTCACCTTTTGGGGTTTTATGAGCCCTAAATGGGTTAGTGCACATAAAGCTTTTCAAATGGTGCTAGGCTTGCTCTAAAGAAGACTCAGGTGTGGTTACTTTTCAAATTACACAACTCAGGTTAGATTGTTCTTTGGTGGAGCAGATGCCCATGGCATGCCATTTCATACCAAATAAAGATTATACTCTTAAGCTTGCCCTTCAATGCTCCTCCAAACTATTTGCCTTCCTTCATCCTATTTTAAAAAATTTTTCCATTAGGTTACCAAATACACCAGCCCTAACCTGAACAGCTAGACATCATTGTCTCATATTCTTGCTTCTGTACATTTATTTATTTATTTATTTATTTATTTATTGATACTGAAAATTGAGCCCAGGGGTATTCTACTTCCAAGCTATACCATCAGCCCTATTTATTTTATTCTTTATTTTAGAATAAGGTCTCACTGAGTTGCAGAGGTCCTCACTAAGTAGCTGAGGCTGGCCCCAAACCTGCGATCTTCCTGTCTTGGCCTCCCAAGTACTGGGATGGCAAGCGTGCACCATCACACCCAGCTGCTTCTGTCCCTTTATTCCTCCTCACATTAAACTTCTACTCATTCTTTAAGGCTCAAAAACCAATAGCATCCTTTTCCAAGAGGGTTTCCTCATTTTCCCAGCAGAAAGTTAATCTATTTACCTTGTGGATTTAGCTCATTATTATACTTCTCTTTTGCACTTTCCCTTACAATTATCAAGTATAGTTATCTGTGTGTCCATCTACCCAAGTAGAAGGCAAGCCCCTCCCAAGCACGGAACATAATGTATTAATATTTGTGTTCTCCTAAGTGTCTAGTTCATAATGAGAATTCAATAAAAAATTTTGTTTGAATGCCTGGGATATGAGTTTTATCTAATAACAATAATAATAATAGCAACTGCCCTTTATTGAGCATTTCCTCAATGCCAAGTACTGTGGGGATTATGTGTATTGTCTCATTCTATCTTTGCAACTTTGCAAGATAATTATTGTTATTCTTCCCATTTTTCAGATTAAGACATTGAGTCACAGGTTAGTAAGTAGAACAAATCACCCAGCGGGTAAATACTAGAATCTAGATTTGACCCCAGGGCTGTCCAACTCCAAACGGAACTGCATTAGAATCAAAATAAGGTTTTATTGGAGCTGGATCAACGTATGCACACAGACACATACTTACTGGCACCTAATTGGCCACTGGGCTTTCTGCCATCTTAGTAGTCATATCCTGAGCACACATATTTCTATCTAATCCAAAATGCTCTTCTCCTTTTTGAAGAATGTGAATTCCAAGAGCAGCCACAGGGAGAATTCTCTCGCTGGCTCCATTCTCTGGGGCAGGAATTGAGCTCCCATAGGTGACTGAACTCTAAAGGATATGTCAGCATTTATGCTGGGCTCATTAAAATGCAGCAAACAAATCACTCCCTGCCTAATGTGCAAGGAATGAGCTTATTTGATAGCATATTTATGCATACATCTTCGGAAACAATATTCTTGTAAATCTTGTATCAAAGCCTTGGGGAGATATTGGTAGTAAGCAGGAAATCAGCAAACACATTGATCCTACATGCTCTGTTATGTTAGCAGTAGTCATGAAATTGAATTTCATCTTAACATATTAAAATCAATATACAGTGTTCAGTTTAATTTAGAATGTAAATACCATCAAGGGTTTTAAAGACAGAAAAAATAATAGTTTCTAACTCGAATATATATGTATCATTACATAGACCACTCACTATTATTTAGAACAAGCAAGACCCTGGAATAGAAAAATATCTTGTGCAGTCTATCAGAATGAACAGGAACTCAAGTTATCAATTTATCAAAGTCAGTGACTAAAAAGAGGTTCTTGTTTTAAACAAACATAGAAAGCTTAGCTACTTTTCTTCAGAGTTTGGTTTTTATTTATTTAATTCATTTCTTTATTGTGGTACTGGGGATTGAGCTCAGGAGCATTCTGCTTCTAAGCTACACTCCCAGCCCTTTGATTTCTTATTTTGAAACAGGGGCTCTCTAGGTAGCTGCGAGTCTCAGTAAGTAGCTGAGGCGGCTCTGGAACCTGTGGTTATCCTGTCTCAGCCTTCAGTACTGAGTTGACAGGCATGCACCACCATGCCTAGCTTATAATTTTATGTTGAAAGAAAAATTTGCATAAAATTGCACTTACTGCTTTTTTTTGTGGTACTGGGGATTGAATTCAGGGGGCATTCTACCTCTGAACTATATCCCTAACCATTTTATTTTATTATTTGGAACAAGGTCTTACTAAGCCACTGAGAGCCTCACCAAGTTGCTGAGGCTGGCTTTGAACCTACAGTCTCAGCCCCTCCAGTACTGGGATTACAAGTGTATGCCGCTACACCTGGTGACTTACTGCTTCTAATTCTCAAACCTGTACATTACATGGCATGATTTTGTATAAAACTCCAATGGGAGAGAGAGATGAGAAGTTTTTGTGGCCTGGAACAAAACAAAACAAGCTAGAATTCTTTTTGGATCACGGAGGATGTAAGGCCTAAGTGGTACCCCTTGTTTCGGGATATGAGAGTTTGAGAACTCCTTAATTCTCTCACAATGTTCTTCTGCTTTCTTCCTCTACTTCTTTCTAATGTCATGGATGCAATGGTGAAGAGTGATTATTTTTATCACTATTTTATGATTATTGTTTATTCAGTGAAGAAATGAAGACGGCCAGGAAGAGCACTGAATTCTTCACAGAAGTGGTTTTAGCTAATACCCTTGCGAGTGCCTGATGTGGGCATTGTTATCAGTCCCATTATATAACCGAGGAAATGGAGATTTAGAGAAGTAACACTACTCAAAGTCACACCACTTGTAAGTGACCATGAAGGCTTGAACCTGGGCTTGTGTGACTCAGACTTACTGGTATTTTCTGTAACTGGCTCCTAAGCGACCCTCTCCCAGAAATAATTATTCTGTCAGTAGATGAATACAATCTCACCTCTAGAGAGAATTAAAAAAAAAAAAAAGGATGGTCTTATGACCTCAACAGGAAAGTATTTCCCAAAGCACAGGGGCGAGGACAACAGGTATGTGAAACTGTGGCGATTTCGTGGCTAATGCAGTCTCACACTCCCATCCACGCTGCTGGCCATGGTGAATGCAGTATTTCTGTAGCATCTCCTTCAAATCCCTCGGAGGCTAAATAGGAAGTGTGCAGCAGTCTACTGGGTAGTTTTGCACAGTGCTCTATGAGCCAGGCTTACAGAGCACATTTGTCTTTCTTCTCCTTCATACAGGCAACATGTGCTATCCAAAGAACATGATCACCCAGTCAAAAATGCCTATCACCTGTATTACCTCAGTACATTGGGGGAAAAAAGGCCCTTCAGTAGCAGAGATTTCAAAGAGTCTTTGAGTCTTATCTTTCAAAGAATACATATTATTCACTGCTTTCTAGATTCCTTGTGGTGACTGAGGAGGGCCGTACTTCCAGGAGCCGCCTCTCAGCTAGAATCAGGACGCTGTGAGGTAATGTCTGGAGAGCACTCTGAGCCCCTTTGAGAAAGGTGCTACATCGATAGCTTGTGTTATTATTTATTATCATCCCGAGCCAGGCACGGGTGAGAGATGCCTTTGTTTCCTTCCTTGGCTGCCATCAGTGCTGTGGCTGAGGTAGATTTCTATTCGGGGTTGTTCCAGCATGTGCTGTTGTAGACTAAAAAGATGCAGGCTGCATCGGGAGCACTTGAGACACAGAGAATCTGTCTAGTGTCCAGATGAAGAGGGAAAGATCTAGAGGCGGTGCAGGCCAATCACACTCTCCCTTAAAAAGCAGAAGCCATGTTCTCTCTATCTTGGGAATCCAATTACTAGTGTGTGGGTGGGGAGGATGGAATTTTGCATATCTGGCAATACTGAAGCACTCATTTAAGAAAAAAAAAAATCAAAGTGATCCATACAGTATCATCTGAGCTGTCCTTTCTTTCTATTTATAAAATACATGTACTCCCAGGTTGACTAACCTGGGCTCACATCCTTCTTGGCTGCTAGGACACACAACTTATCTTTTAAGTTATAGCTCAGATACCATGACTTACATTCTACCTCTTGTTAAGTTGGGTCCTGCACTCATGTGACTTTGTGTCACATGACCTCTGCAGGGCAAGGGAGGGGCTGAAACCCCCGCGAGAATTGGGCGTTCCCACGAGTAAAACCCCCATCTCGCGAGATGCATGCCTTTAAAAGGAGAGCCCGCGTCCTCTAGCTTCGGACAGGCGCGCGGGCCCCACGGTGCCTCGCCCTGATCCCCGGGAGAGCCGTGCCATTAAAACTTTACATGCCACGTGTACCGGACCTCTCTCGTGTTTTTCACACTCCGCCGTACTCACTTATTTTTATTTTACTCGCATTTAATTTTTTATTTTACTTATCATTTGGTGCCGAACCGGGAGAACTCTTGGGTTCCTCCCCATTTTTTTTTTCCTTTTTTTTTTTCTGTTTTCTCTTTTTATTTTTACTCTCTTTTTGAGCCCCGGACTCTCCGACCCGCCAGCAGCTCGACTGTGAGGTCCCACACCAGCGCTCCGCTTGCAGGCGTTGCTCCCGCCACTGCCGCCACTGCTGCCTCGTGCCTGCCCGGACCGTAAGCCTTCTTCCCCAGCCCCGCGCTCTCCGGGAGAGCCGGCGGCCTTCTTCCCGCCCCGGGCTCTGCTGAGAGTCTGCGGCCATCTTTCCGGCCCCGAGCTCTGCTGAGAGCTCACGGCCATCTTTTCGGCCCCGCGCTCTGCTGAGAGCCGGCGGCCTTCTTCCCGCCCCAGGCTCTGCTGAGAGCCGGTGGCCATCTTTCTGATCCCGCGCTCTGCTGAGAGTCTGCGGCCATCTTTCCAGCCCCGGGCTCTGCTGAGAGCTCGCGGCCATCTTTTCGGCCCCGCACTCTGCTGAGAGCCGGTGGCCATCTTTCTGGCCCCAAGCTCTGCTGAGAGCCGGTGGCCATCTTTTCCCGCCCATGTGCTCTCTTCCGGAGCGCCGGCGGCCATCTTCCGCGGCCACCACCGCCGGGGCGTGCAGGCTCCACCGGCCGCCAGGCTGCTAGTTCCACCCGCCCGGAGCCAGGCTCCTTGGGTGATTCTGGCACCTGTTCTGCTTGCCGACGTCCTGCACGGGCCAGGACCTCTGCCTGCCGCTTGGACCTCCTAAAACCGCCGTTCCCGCCTGCCCACGCCGCCCGCTGCAGGAATGGGACCGCGCCGCCCGCGGACTGCGCCACACCGCACACCTATGTCTTCTCCGCGCCTGGCGTTGCTTATACCCGCCTGCCGGGGCCGCCTGCCTCCTCCATCTAGGTAGCCGCCACTCTGCTAAACAGCCCCCAGCCCGCCAAGTCCAGCCCGCGCTCCATCTGGTTCCTCCACTCGGACTCGCGCCCTGGCGCCCTTCACCCTGTGCCTGCCCACCCCTGCTGCCTGGGCCTGGCCATTCCGGTAAGCAGCCACATGGAATTACTGGGGGGGGGGGGTCGCCAGCTTTGGCCCGCCATCTTGGACACGTGGAATCACTGGGGGGCCGCCATCTTGGCCCCACCATCTTTAACCCCTCCCACCTCATGACCTCACTGGAGGCCTCGCCATCCTTAACCCCTCCCACCTCATGGCCTCACTGGAGGCCTCGCCATCCTTAACCCCTCCCACCTCATGGCCTCACTGGAGGCCTCGCCATCCTTAACCCCTCCCACCTCATGGCCTCACTGGAGGCCTCGCCATCCTTAACCCCTCCCACCTCATGGCCTCACTGGAGGCCTCGCCATCCTTAACCCCTCCCACCTCATGGCCTCACTGGAGGCCTCGCCATCTTTAACCCCTCCCACCTCATGGCCTCACTGGAGGCCTCACAATCTTTAATCCCTCCCACTTTCCACTCCTAACCAATCCTAGGAGTCGGCGGCCATCTTTCCGGCCCGAGCCAGGCAGCTTGGCACTTGCTCTGCCTGCCAACAGCCTGCGCGGGCCAGGACCTCTGCCTGCCGCTTGGACCTCCTAAAGCACCGTTCCAGCTTGGTTCTCCGGTCACCGCCGGGACCTCTGGCCGGTTTGCCCCACCCGCCCCGAGCCAGGCTCACTGGCGGTGCTCCTCGAGGCCCAGCCTCAGCGTCTGGCGCGTGCCTGGAAGCCATTTTGTCTCCACGCCGCGGGCCCGGCAAGCCATGCCGCCTGCGCACCCCCACTGATCCCGCCAGCCGCCAGTGCCGTCCACACCAGCCACCGGCATCCACGCGCCCTGGCTCCACTGCGCCCCCAGCAGCTTCTCAGCGCTTCTGTCACAGCCAGCGCTGGCCGACATCACTTCACTCCGGTAAACTGCCTCCTTCCCTTGGTTAGCGGGTTCCGGACTTGGGTCTTCCGGTCCACTGGGACCTTAAAAATCCAAGCGCTTGGTGACCCATTGTCCCCCGGTCCACTGGGACCACCCTGCGGATGACCAGGTCATCCTCCGGTTTTGAGAAGGAATGAAGACGTTCTTCCCTATCTCTTAACCTCTGTTTCTGAACGATTGAGCAGGGAAATCGGGGACGCCCATTTCCTGTTCTTCGTTTCCGCCCGCGAACCAATTATGGGGAGTCGAACCTTTATACTAGCAGATGCCCTGAGAGCCTGTCTGCCTTGATACGAGTTGGGAAATAGGTTGCGGTGGCCCAGGAATAGTTAGGAACTTTTATAAGCAGTCTGGTATCCCTCCAAATGCTCTCCCCCATCAGCTTCCATTTATTTTCCCGCCAGCTGCCATTTTGTGATGGCGCGTAGTCACTGCCTGGTGATGTCACAGTCACCATCTTGGCCTGCGCCAGACTGCAATTTTGCTGGGTGGCCCGCTCGGGCGCGCCCTAGGTGCTGCGGGAAACGACAGGCCGGGGCTGGGGCGACACTCTCTGTCTGCCCGTGTGGAGTCCGCGTTGCCATTCTTGCTGGACACCCGTCTCGGGACGTGCTCTTTGTGAGTATAGGTCCGTCGCAGCTGACAGAACCTTAACATAGCATCTAAGTTTTAATTCCAGAGAGAAACAGGCGGAAATGGAGCATACACTCCGACTTTGCCAAAAAGCAGATCCCTGGTAGCTGCCCTTCGGCTGGCGGTGGTGGCTCAGCCCCCTGGAGCGCCACCTAGGTGTGGAGGACTGCAACAACAACTACCTCCAGGAGCCTGCCTCAAGTGGGGCAAAACCACGCCTACCAATCAGACTGCTCGGCGTGTGGCCAGGAGGGCCACTGGAACAGTGCCCTTGGAAAAGGGTGAGCCCCAGGTGCCTCAACACAGGGGGAGCACCTTTCCAGACCAGGCCCCGCCGCTGGCCCTACTCAGCCTGGCTGAAGACTGATGGCTCCTGGATCCCTCAACCTCCATCCTCTTTGCCAGCTCAGGGTAGCTCTCCAGGTACTGAGTAAGCCAGTCTCCTTTTTGGTCGCCTGCTCAATCTCATGATTTGTTTTTTTTCTTTAATAGCCCTTGCCTGTTCAAGCCTCCTCAAGCGCACATCACTAAGCTGTCCAGGGTAACCTCCAATTCGCACTGCAGCTATGCACCCACCTGCACCCCCTTCTGGGGGACTGGACTCCCGACTCCTCCCGGCCTGGGGCCCCTGACGACGCCCCTTGACAGCAGGAAGAAGCTAGAGGGTCCAATCGTCATCCATTATCCCTACCATCAAAAGGCCGGAATGTTAAGTTGGGTCCTGCACTCATGTGACTTTGTGTCACATGACCTCTGCAGGGCAAGGGAGGGGCTGAAACCCCCGCGAGAATTGGGCGTTCCCACGAGTAAAACCCCCATCTCGCGAGATGCATGCCTTTAAAAGGAGAGCCCGCGTCCTCTAGCTTCGGACAGGCGCGCGGGCCCCACGGTGCCTCGCCCTGATCCCCGGGAGAGCCGTGCCATTAAAACTTTACATGCCACGTGTACCGGACCTCTCTCGTGTTTTTCACACTCCGCCGTACTCACTTATTTTTATTTTACTCGCATTTAATTTTTTATTTTACTTATCACCTCTGAGCTACACTCCTAGGCTATTTATTTATTTATTATTTATTTATTTATTTATTTAGAAACAGGGTCTGGATAGGTTGCTGAGAGTCTCACTAAGTTACTGAGGATGCTATCGAACCTGAGATACTATTGTCTCAGTCATCCAAGTACCGTGAGCCTATGACTTTCTCTTTACAATTTACTAAATGGCTGTCGTGTCCTACCCAAATTCATATGTTGAAGTCCTAACTGCAACATTGCTGATGGTGATTATATTTGGAAGAAGGGCTTTAAAGAGGTAATTAAGACTCACTGAGGAGACAGGGGTGGGATTTAGTCCAATACAACTGGAGTCCTCATGAGAAGAAATCAGGAAATAGACATACACAAAGGGAAGATTTGAAGACAAAGACAAAGAGAAGCTGGCTGTCTGCAAGCCAGGAGGCAGAGCTCAGAAAAAAGTGACCCTGCTCACACCCTGATCTCAAATTTTTAGCCTACAGAATTGTTAGCATATAAATTTCTATTGTTTTTTTTATTTTTTAATTTTTTTATTGTTGGTGGTACTGGGGTTCCTGGAAGCCCTTCTACCTCCGGGCTACACTCCCAGACCTATTTTTACATTTTTTTAAAAATTTGGAAACAGGGTCTCCTAAGCCAGCGTGCGCGGTTGGCTTCGAACCTGCGCGATCCTCCTGTCTCTGCCTCCCAAGCGCGGGGATTACAAGCGTGCGCCACCACGCCCGGCAATTTCTATTGTTTAAGCCACCTGCTCTGTGGTACTTTCTAGCAAACTAATATGATAACCAAAAAGTAATATGTGAAATAGACCTACATTTTCTAAAATTTAACTATTCCAAGTGTGGTCCATTGATATCACCTTGAACCTCTAGAACTGTGGAGTCTCAGGCCTCAGACTTTGGAATCAATTTCTGTCTTTTATCAAGGTACCCCAGGTGATCTCTCTGTTTAGAAAATTTTGAGAAGAGCGGTCATTGCATGATTGAGTTTGCCTGGATGGGTGACAAATACCCCAAACTTTGTGTTAAAGTTAGCAGGGATTTATAAACTCTTAGGACTCTGTGGTTTTGGGCTGGGGGAGCAATGCTGATTTTACCTGAGCTCTCCCACATGGCTGCACTAGCACAGTCTCTAATACATAACCTATCTCACGAGACATTTATAACATCCTGTTGTTGTTGCTGTCATTACATATGTTGGTAAGGCTAATTTATATTTATGACTGGTAGTATTATTTTTCCACTTATGGTGGAAAGGTAAAAATTTATTTTTAGATAGATACTTTTTTTTAAGAAAAGCATGCCAATACAAAGAACATTGTTAAATGAATAATGTTATAGATTATATGAGGCTATAACAAAGATTGTGAAGTTAATGTGCAAACTGTTAAAGTTTGAGAAACACTTTCCTGGTTTAAAATTCTCGAATTTTCTAAGTGATTGAACACCACTTACTGCTGTCAATATATATGGGGTCCTTGGAGAGGAAGGCAGAAACGTGGAAAGATATGAAGCCACCAAGCTATACTTTTTTCCTTTAGACCCCAGGAATCAAATTGGAACTTGCGGCGTAGGAGAGAAAGGAATTCCTGGCCTCCCTTCTTACTGTGTTTCTTTTCACCCAGGATTATTATGGTAATCGCAGCACTTGACATTTTCGTGGGATTTTATGGTTTGAAAGACTCTCACACATGCTTGAAGTCATTTGATCTGTAAAGTATTTGATCTGTATGGCATTTTATCCCATATAAAAAGTGATCGTTCATCTTTGAAGGAGAGGAAGGTCTGGCTATTGTTGGACTCTTTCTCCCGGTAGGTTCAGAACTTCCCCCATATGCATAGTTTTCTATGAGGCTGACCCTATTTGTTGAGGGCCAACTGTGCCTTTGGTCTTCTGAGAGTCGCTGGGTTAAGCAGAGCTAACATTAACTGCATGCTTCTCAGGGATGGGCAGGGCCAATAGACTGAACAATATGGTGGAAAGCTGGGGCCAGAATCCCAAACCACTGCTTTGCCACACCTGGGTCCTTTGCAGCCTTGCCTCGTGACCTTGAGAGAGCTATTAGTGAGAGATAGTGACACTATTGACTCCAAGTTGTGTGCTATTAAAGTCCCCCCTGACCTTCAAGCTCTATTGAAATCATAATCCCCCCCCCCCAGGCCGTTTGAAGTAGAACTTCTCTTTCTCTTGTTGAGTTTACCTGGGTTGAGTTTATGTTTGTGTCTATTTCCAGTGCTGAAGAGCGGTTTCTAACAGAAACCAAATCTTTCCAATGTGGGTGTCGACCACAGACTCTAGTACCATGTTTTGTTTGTGGCAGATGCAGAAGGAGGCTTGGTGATCTTGAAATTAAAGCACTGTACACGAACTATTACCAAAAAGGGAAAAATTAAGTTGCTGTTTTACAGCAATGTCCTTTTGAGATTTTAAAAAAATATTTTGTGTCGGGCGTGGTGGCGCACGCTTGTAATCCCTGCGCTTGGGAGGCTGAGACAGGAGGATCGCGCAGGTTCGAAGCCAGCTTCAGCTTAGTGAGGCTCTCAGC
The DNA here is from genome assembly GCF_963383645.1 of Muscardinus avellanarius. Classification (NCBI taxonomy): domain Eukaryota; kingdom Metazoa; phylum Chordata; class Mammalia; order Rodentia; family Gliridae; genus Muscardinus; species Muscardinus avellanarius. The sequence continues at coordinate 172,883,594 of NC_137787.1, forward strand.
AACTTAGTGAGACCCTGTTTCCAAAAAAAAAATATAAAATAGGTGTGGGAGTAGAGCCTGGAGGTGAAAAGACCCTGGGTTCCACCCCCAGTACTACCAAAAAAAAAAAAAATTGTGCCTTGTAACCTACATATAATATTTTGCAGCCCAATTCCACTTTTTAAAAATTTTCTTCTGTTTTTTTTCTAAATGTGAAAATTTAGAGCTATGTAGGAGTTATGGCTAAAACAATAGATGCTGTCCTGTGGTCTTTATGCAGAGTTTTATCTTAATATTGAAAGGTATGATTTCCATTAAAAAATTTCAGGCACATATTTTGTGAAGTAATCCTATTTTTCTTTAGTTGTTTGTACTTTAATGGTTATTTAGACACTTAATGTGTTACAAATACCTCAGATAATATTATTCAGGTAAGATTCTTAACAGGTATAAACCTTAGAGCCACTTAATCATTTATGAGAGAATTATGATTGCTTCAACATTCAAAATACAGGTTATTTAAGCAGACAGTGATTTTAGCAGTTGTTTTTTAAGTTCGTGTAAACTGTAATTAAAATCCCTAATGCTAGATATCCTTCAGTAACTTAACAGATTAAGAGCCTGAATTCCAAGAACACTTAGCCACCGTTTCTAATATCTAGGATTGTGCCGGCTCATTTCATCCCAGGACCTGAATTTTAGTAAGGCAGAATGTCAAGCATTATTCAGAGGCTAAGCCGTGTTTTGGATCATGTGCTAAGCCCTGGATATATTTTGTTTATTTGTGTAATTACTCCTCTTAGCTGCGAGAATTTGGAAGTGCAAGTAAAGGAATGAAGTCTGCATTTGTTCCACATTTCCCATCTATATTTACTCTATTATTCTATTTGTCATTCTATTTGTTCCATGTTTTTATGTTTAAAATCTCACACATGTTCTGTGGTAGGATGGTAACAAGCTTAGTAGCCTCTAAAATGACCTTTCCCAGTCTCCTTTCAAAATACCTACAACCAGCTCAACAATTTCAAAAAACAGAAGGAAGCTCTTAGAAACTTCCAGAATGTCCAATAAGGGACTGAAATATACAGAAACAGAAAGAGATATTGAAGAAAATAATAGTTGGCAAATGCTTTTAAAAAGCAAGGCAAATTGGGTCACAATGCATGTTTTGAAATGAAAAGTAATCAACGTTAAAAGGCATTTTCAAAAGAATGGAACTTGGTGTGATGGTGCATGCCTACAATCCCGGAGGTCAGCCTCAGCGACTTAGAGGGGCTCTGCTTCAAAATAAAAATAAAATAAGGATTGGGGGTGTAGCTCAGAAGTAGAATATCCTTGACTTCAATTCCCAGTTCAGAAAGGAATAGAGAAAGAAATAAATAAAGGAAGAAAGAAAGAAAGAAAGAAAGAAAGGAACTCAGTGATCACCTGCTACCTGCCCATGCATTTTTACCTTATCAGCCTGTTTTCCTGATAAGGAAGATGGAGGCCAGGCTGACTCTTCCACCTGCCTCTTGGAGGAAGAAGTAAGGAAAGCGCTTATCTACTGCTTAGGACTCACTTTTTTCCACTGGCCAGAACAGAAGCAGCATCTCTCTGTGCATACTCTTATCCAATAGCCAAACATCCCGCACTGCACGATGGACTGATACCTCCTAGACATCTGAAACATGTTATCAAGTAAAGATTGACTTCACACACACACACACACACACACACACGCCTCTCTTTACATGTACCTGTAAGTGTATGTGTGCCCTTTAATACAATTTTAGAGAATTTGAAAAGCATGTGTTTACCATGCACGAGTCTCTGGGTTACATCTCAGCCTCAAATAAATTAATTAACTTAAGGAGAAATATTCAGGTCCTTAAAAGGTGGAATAGCTGGACATCGTGGTACACACTTGTAATCCCAGTACCAGGAAGGTTGAGGCAGGAGAATCATGCAGGTTCGAAGCCAGCCTCAGCTACTTAGTGAGACTCTCAGCATTGCAGTGAGACCCTGTTTACAAATAAAATATAAAATAGGTCTAGGAGTATAGCCCCTGGGTTCCATCCCTAGTACCACACGTGCGCACACACACACATACACACATACATGGTAGAAGATCCTTTCCTAAAACTTGGTTAACATAGAATTCAACAATGCGGTTGCAGATTACTTCAAACATACAAATATGAAAGTATTGTGTATACGAATAGATGATGTATTTAAAGATACACTAAAAATATATTAGTTATCAGAGACAGAATGTAAGTCACTTAATCATTGAACTCAACAGAATAAGGCAAAGAAAACCTCACAAAGAAGGTGAAAATGATAATACTATTTTCAGAAATTAGTGAAGAAAATAAAATGTGTGACTTGGAAGTGAATCTGAGAAGTATTTTTAAAAAGAAATTTAACAAAATAAATACATACCAAATCTAGTGAATAATTAGATAAGATACAAATATGTAAAATTAGAAATAAAAAGTTCTAATACTGCTCACATGGGCATATCATGTGCAATTTTATACTAATTAGAGTCTAAATGAATTGATTATTTGGAATGAAAACCATATATTCTCAAGGCTGATTTAAATGATAGAAAACCTTTAAAGATAATCATTTAAAAATATTACAAAAAGGATAACTTTATCAAGGTATTTGTCCAGCCCATGATTTAAAAAATTTCAAAGTTGGCAAAAAGAAGTTTCTCAGCAGAAGTGACATTCCTTTGGGCAGACACCAGTATGGCTCCCCTGAAGCACAAGTGGAGATAGATCTGGGTCGGCCCAGGGCCCCAAGTGACCGTGATGAACAGAGCCCCCTACTGACCCATAGTGGACATATAACTTGAGTAAGAAATAAACTTGTGTTCTGTTAAGGTACTGATGTCTTGAGGTTGTTTCTTACTGCCTAGTCTATCCTGACTGAAGAGAGAACAACGGATGCTATGTGCATGTATGTTTCTATCACTCAATTTCACTATGATGTCTAATTACAATGCACCAATACAAAAAAGGAGAGAGTGTGCAATTATAAAAGCATAAATTACACAAGGTAGTCCTATTTTTCTCTTAGGATTTAAAATATGATGGATGTGAATACAGAGAGACCATTGGTCTCTTACTGAAGTTCATACCAAGAATTCCGCAGTCATGATTCCACCCATGGGTTCCAGTGACCTAATTATGATGAGTGAACTTTTAGCAAATTATCCAGTAAGCAGGACCATCCACATGGTAATAGAACAATTTATCATGAAAAGTATTGGGTTTATTTCTTTTGATATGTGAGATTTGATTTATACTATTGCATAATATAGTAGTATCCTGTGGTCCTTTTCTTTTTTGATGGTACTGGGGTTCCTGGAAACCCTTCTACCTCCGGGGTACACTCCCAGACTTATTTTATATTTTTATTTTGAAACAGGGTCTCTTAAGCCAGTGAAGCTGGCTTTGAACCAGCACAATCCTCCTGTCTCTGCCTCCCAAGCGCAGGGATTACAAGCGTGTGCCACCACGCCTGGCATCCTGTGGTCCTTTTCAAAAAAACAACAAGAAAAGGTGTCTAAGCATGAGCCCTCACTAGACCTTTGTGCTATGCAATTTTTATAGAAATATTTATTTAGTGAAACTTAGTGAATTTAAGATTTAGTTATATTCAAATCAGTATGGATTCAATCAATACTGATTTTAAAATTTTAAAATCAATTTTAAAATCAATTTTAAAAATTTAAAAAAAATTTAAAATCAATTTAAAAATTTTTTTATTAGTGCATTATATTCATACATCATGTTGGAGTAAAAAACTTGTGTGTACTTACATGCACACATCACTGATTTAACCCCTACCCAATTCCCACCCCATTCCCTCCCCATCCCTCCTTCCCTTGCTCAGCTTAGTGGTTGACTTCGATATGTTTAAGTACATTGTGTGTTTTAGAGATTTTCTTTCTTTCCCACTCCTTTCTCCTCCTTTAGGTTGTCTTGTTTGCTCCTCTATAGAATTTCCTTTTTCATCTAGAGTTCCTCCTATGACCCATTTCTTCCTAGCTCTCACATATTAGGGAAAGCATCTGATTTCTTATTTTTTGTGACTGACTAATTTCAAAGTAATTCTACAAAGTAGAAATGTGTTGTTGTTGGTTTTTTTTTTTTTTGTTTTTGTTTTTTGGTGGTACTGGGGTTCCTGGAAGCCCTTCTACCTCCAGGATACACTCCCACGGGCTACACTCCCAGACCTATTTTTTAACATTTTTATGTGGAAACAGTCTCTTAAGCCAGCGAGGCTGGCTTCGAACCAGCGCGATCCTCCTGTCTCCACCTCCCAAGCGCGGGGATTACAAGCATGCGCCACCACGCCCGGCTAGAAATGTGTTTAAGAATAGAAAATGAAATAGCCGTATAATAAACGACCTTTGCCCATCCAATTACTAGTACCTCTTCTCAGGTCCACTAGTGGAGTTTGGGCTTACTCATAGGGTCCCAGGCTTTTCTACCACCTTCAAGTAAGAGAATAGATGTGTCAAAGGTGATGGCATACAAGGTGTGGCCAAAGTCTGCCACCAATGGGAACATGATTGTACAAAGATACGTACAAGGCTGGTCCTCTGTGCCAGGTGCTGTGCTAGATCCCAGGAAAATATGCACGAATACAACACATACTTATATCAGGGACCCTGAAGATAAGCAGCTGCATGAGTTAGTGTTCTCTATCCTGTTCAGTGAGCCTTGTTTCTTTAGCCTTGGATTTTCCTTCCCATTTCACCTCTATTTCTCCTCCCCCACTGCATTCTTCTACTTTTATGCTATACATTTCTTAAAGCAACTAGATTTCATTTAATTGGACATTTTTTGAGGGCCCAATAGGTAAATAGTAATACAGTAAACTGTATGAGGAATACAAAGATAAAGGTAGCATCTTTAACTCTTAGTATATAGTTTTAGATAGAAAATAAGTAAAATATGAAAAAATAAACTCCTCTTCTTACTTTGTATGGCATTTAAGTTACCGGCACTCTTCTTTTGGTCAACTCCTCTATTCAATGTTCCATTGAAGAATTTTAGTCCTTGCCGAGTGAGTGCTATCCCTCTACTTTAAATATTTATTTATTTATTTGCTTTTAATAAATTATTTATTTATTTTTGTTAAATTAATTTTTATTGATGCATTGTAGTCATACATCTTAATGAGATAAAAAATAGAGACCAAAATGTACCCTCAAAATAGTGGCTGGCAAATACTAATTTTGAGTGTTTCTGCCACCTCTTATGCAAATTTTGGCTCAGGAAAGGAATTTCTCTCCAGCCCCAGGAGTATAAATCTTGATTAGCAAAGGCAACCAAACCCTCCAGTTCCCTTTCCAATGATTGGCTAAGGCCTGGACATGTGACTCAGTTCTTGCCAATGAAATGTGGGAGGAAGTCTACCAGAGTTTTTCTGAAAAAGTTTTTCTCACTAGTAAAAGTAGATGTTTAGTACATTTCTTTTATCTATAAACTTGCTTGATAGTGTCTACATGTGCCTGAATCTGCGCCAGCCATATTGTGCCCATAAAGCCAACACTGAGGACAAACACCCACGTAATGAGGACCACAGAGGTGGGATGGGAAAATGTTTTTGATCTTGCATGATGTTACTGGGCTACTGGGTTAACCTACCTGGGAGTAAGTTTTCCTCATCATTAATAAACATTGGAGTGGACATTCTCATTATTGCAGCCTGAAATAACTAATACCATTGGTAACTGCTGAGGCTATTAGGGGAAACACTGTTCAAGCTAAAATTGAATTGGGTTTTGTAGAATAAGTCAAGAATAGACATAAGCGGAGGAAAGAGTGCTCACAAAGACAAGAGAACAAATGGCACCAGAAAGGCAAGGAATGAATGCTCAGGACACGCTAGTGTCCCAGTGGGAAATTTCATTTTGCCACTGAATGGAGATGAGACAGGAGATGCCTTTAATTTATTATAATTTTGGTGTCCTGCGGTGGAGTTTAATTTTGTTCTTTTGGCAACACAGAGCTGGTGGAAACCAAAACCAGGTAAATACCACCAAAAGATTTATTTATTAACCATTAAACTTTGGAAGCAGACTGATAGCAGAAATGAACATCAAAACTGATGGAAGAAAGATTAGGAGAGACCAAGACTCTGCATTGTGAATTTCTTTTCTTTTAATGCAAATTTGAAAGAAAAACAAAACACCCTCTGCACATAGATTTAGGCAGCAAAACAAAACAAGTAGGAGTGTGTGAATTAGTACCTCGAGGTAGAATTTGCTGCGGGGCTGGCTGGCTTCAGGCACTCAGACTGTGCCAGGGCTGTCAGGAATCTGCCTGTCTCCCTGTGCTCACATCTCATGGCCCTGCTTCTCTCTCGGTTGGCTTTGTGCACAGCCAGCTTCCTGGCTGTGTTAATTCTCCATCACTGTCAGAAAATCATTCCAGAAAAAAGAAAATATCTACTTCCCGACAGCTCCAGCAAAAGCCCTGGGATGAATTTTGTTGGCTTGACTTGAGTTCTGTGGCCTCATCCACAAACCAATTGCTGTGGCCAGAGAGATGGAACATTCCAGTTGATCAAGCCTACTCATAAACCTACACCTGGACTCAGGGGGAAGAATCGCCCAGGGACTTAGATGGAGAAAGGAAGTGATTCCCTTAAGGGAAAAGATGGAGAGACACACAACGGGCCTAACTAGCAGCTAATGACCAGTGCATGGATTACAAGTGTCCAAACATAGAGAGACAGAGAAAAATCTAGACAAAGACACAACACTGGGAATTAAACAGAGGGATGGCTTTCAAAGTATTTTTGTTGTTATTGTTTGTTTGTTTTTACTTTGCTTTGTTTGATACCAGAGATTAAGCCCAGGGCATTCTACCTCTGAGCTCTACCTCAGCCCTTTTTATTTTTTTATTTTGAAACAAGACTTGCAAAATTGCTGAGGCTGGTCTCTACATGGTCATCCTCCTATCACTGCCTCCCAGCTACTGGGATTACAGGCTGGGCTCTGACTTTCAGTTTAAGAAGGAATGCTGTGAATTTTGCAGATGAGGAAATAAAAGGCTTAAATAAGAAGAATAATTTGTCTATAGTTTCAGAGCTTGTAAATGCTAATCTAGGAACCAAATAAGATCTATTGAACTTGACTCTATGGACTTAATCCTAGGTTACCAGGCCTCCCAAAGAGCCCGTCAAGAAGAGGAATGGGAGTGGAAACCAGCTTGCTGGTATGTTCCCTCCTGCTTCCTAGATGAGATGGAGGGAAGACGAAGGAGAAGGGTGTCCAGAGAGGCCTTAACCTGAGCCAGCTTCCTCAGCCCTGGCCTCAGTGACGTGTGAAGCCAGAGAATCCCAATTTAGGGAGAGGGCATTCCTTACATTAAAGGATATTTAGTACCATTCCTGGCCTCTATCCACTGGATGCCTGCCACATCCTCTTCTTTATGTGACAGTGTTTCTGGAATAGTCATATGTCTCCTGGGGACCAAAACATGCACCCATTAAGTGCACTGTCTCCCTTACCCCAACTCCAACCCTGAACAAATCTCTGCTTGTGGAGAAGGCTGAGGACTTTGCCTGCCTACTTACCCTGGATCCCTGTTGTCCCCTGCCTGAAGAAAGCCCTGTCCTTCCTTCCTTTTCTTTTTTCTTGGTACTGGGGCTTGATCCCAGGGATATTATACTACTGAACAACACTCCCAGCATTTTTTATTTTTTATTTCAAAACAGGGTCCCACTAAGTTGCTGAGGCTGGCCTGGAACCTGTGATCCTTCTGTCTCAATCTCCAAACTATTGGGATTGCAGACATGCACCATCATGCCCAGCAAGACCCTAGAATTTTAAGCTTCCCCGCTTTCTTCCCAGGGGTGACTCAGACAACTTTCCTTTTCTACACTCTAAACAAGGTGATTGCATCTCTGCCCTGACTCGCTGGATTCTGTGACTTCTGGGAAAGTATATATATGAATACACACACACATACACACACACACGTGTGTGTGTGTGTGTGTGTGTGTGTGTGTGTGTGTGTGTGTGTGTTACTGGGAATGGGATCCAGGGACATTCTCTTTCTGAGCTATACCCCCAGCCCTATTTTTTATTCTTTATTTTAAAACAGGCCTCACTGAGTTGCAAAGGGCCTCACTAACTAGCTGAGGCTGTCTGCAAACTGCAGTTCTCCTATCTCAGCCTCCAAAATGCTGAGATCACAAGCATGTACCACCACACCCACTTGGGAATATTTTTTTGAAAAAGAAATTCATAGTTTCTGGGATCTTAAGATATTTTTTGTTGTTATTGTTGTTGTTTGTTTTACTTATTTATTTTTAAAAGAATTTTATTGGTACAATATAATCATACCTTGTAGTGAGATTTAAAGTCATGGATTCATATATATACACAGCATCTCTTGATGTAGTTCCAGCCCAACTCCTAAGATCCCTTGATTCCAAATGATGAAGTCCACGTGGAAAGGGAAGGCCACACAGTCTGTAGGTCAGATGTAAAGCTCAGTCATCCATAATTCCTTAATTCAATTGAATTCTGTGACTTAGATTGCCCACATTATATTAGAGACCATAGAGTAAAGAGGGGAAATCCTACTTTCAAAATGACTTTCCTGTTGACCCAGGAAAACTTAGCTTCCCTCAGCCTCAGAGGACCTACAGTATGGCACTGATAAGATGGCCTTGTCTCCGAGGCCATGGTTTCATAGAGCAATAGTGCTAAGCAATCACAAACCTGGTTCTGCATGGTTAAAAAGAAGCCAAACACTTAATATATGCAGTTTCAGATTAAGAGGAGACTATGGAACTGTATTTCTAAAAAATGAAATGAAGCCAGCTTCTAAAAATATCCATCAAACAAGTTGCTTCTTAAAAATGTCCATCAAAGAACTGGAAAAGATTGAAGTAAATCATTTTGATATGTGCCTGAAAAAAATCACTTCTGTGGGATATTTGTTAACCTGTACGGGCAAAATGAGATGCATTTCTACTCAGTGTCTGTTCTTTTCAAGTTCTAAAGAAACTAAATCTAAATCTTCAACTAGAGACCCAGAAGAACTCTCAGACTTCTGTAAAAAACAAAACAAAATGACTTTCTGAAATAGGAAAAGGGAGAGGAAAAAGGTACGAATTTAAATATATAATCAAAAGGTAATAATTTAAATTTAAATATCAGCCAGGGTGGTGGCACACACTTGTAATCCCAGCATTCGGGAGGCTGAAACAAGAGGATCATGGTTCGTGGACAGCTCAGCTACTTAGTGAGGACCTTTGCAACTCAGTGAGACCCTGTTTCAAAAATTAAAAAAAGACTAAAAAAAATAGGACTGGGGATGTAGCTCGGAGGTGCAATGCCCCTGGGTTCATCCCCAGTTTGGCAAAAAAAAAAAAAAAATTAAATAGCATAATTTAAATATCCTTATGTCTGATGGATAATATGAATATTGTCTAAAATAATCTGTGTTAAAGTTTCCATAAAATAAAATTTTAAATGACTCCCATCTCAAGTAATATATTAAGATATTAGAGTGAAATTTGCTAAGCTGTCTGTCAAAAAGCACACCAGCTCCTCCCCTGCAGGCCGGGCGGCACCAGCTCTCTAGCATCCCCTGGCTATTGCCTTCTCACTTGGACTGCCGTCATTTTTTCCTCTACAGATTTGGTGCAGTTTTCTTAATGCTTTATAATTCTCAATGCCTTTGCCTTCTCTTTCTCTATGTTCTGTTAATACACTATGTGCTTTCCAATTAGACTGTTTATTTGGCCTCTCCAGAAAGTTACTTCTTACTGATAAAGGAATTCAAGAGCACTTTAACTTTGCAAAACCATGGCTTGATGAAAATCCTTTCAAAATGTGTCATATATTTCTATGCCTCAGTTAACGATGAATGGGCCACATTTAAATTTATCTTACAAAGTAGTCAGGCAGAAATGTAGAGCAATATTCTGGATATTAAGACTTATAGGATCAATTTGCCTTTATTTTTAATTCTAACAAAGGTGTGTATTGACCAATGTGTGTGTGTGTGTGTGTGTGTGTGTGTGTGTGTGTGTGTGTGTATTTCTTTTTTTTTATACTGGAAACTGAACCCGGAAGCATTCTACTTCCAAGCTCCATCCTTTTTGATATATATATATATATATATATATATATATATATATATATATATATATATATATATTTGGTGGTACTGGGGTTCCTGGAAGCCCTTCTACCTCCGGGCTACACTCCCAGACCTATTTTTTACATTTTTATTTGGAAACAGGGTCTCCTAAACCAGCGCACGCAGCTGGCTTCGAACCTGCGTGATCCTCCTGTCTCTGCCTCCCAAGCGCGGGATTACAAGCGTGTGCCACCACGCCCGGCTCCTTTTTGATATTTTGAAACAGGGTCTCATTAAGTTGCTGAGGGTCTTACTAAGTTGCTGAGACTGGCTTCGAACCTGCGATCTTCCTGTTTCAGCTTCCCAAGTACAGGGATTACAGGTGTGTGCTATCACTCCTGGCTTACCAATCATTATATTTTATAAATTTTCTATGTCTTGATATATTATTTCTGATTGCTACAATAATGAAATTACAAAAATTTCTAATATATAAGAATACACATTTTTTCTTATGTTGAGCTTAAGAAATTTTCAGGAACCAAGAAAAAGAAAGTACAATAAAAGTGCAGATAAAGTGAGCGTGGTGGAGCACGCTTATAATCCCAGCATTTGGGAGGCTGAAATAGGAGTATCGCGGTTCATGGACAGCCTCAGCTACTTAGTGAGGCCCAGCAACCTAGTGAGACCCGGTTTCAAAATAAAGAATAAAAAATAGGACTGGAGGTATAGCTCAGAGGTAGAATTCCCCTGGGCTCCATCCCTAGTACCTCCAAAAAATGCAGACAAATTGCAGTAAAATTCAACGTGCTTATATGATATGCATTCAAGCCATTTAATTTAGTAGTCTTAACTCCAGCAACTTTCACCTCTCCATGCAGACTTAAACATACACATTGAGTAGAAGAACATGAAAAACTATCTGAGTTGATAAAATGATTGTAGAAAGACCAAGGATGTCACTCTCATGAGATGAAAGGAGCAGTACACTGCTTTTTCAAGAATAGAGTGTAGCTGATTAGGGGTAAACACGTTTGAGACTTTCTGCTTATGTTGTCCCCTCCTTGGTTCTGTGGAGAAGCAACAGCAGAGGCCAGAGGCCATGAGAAGCAGACAGGTAGTTGGTCCAGCTGCCAGGAGGGTGAGAGGCACAGCAGCCCACATAGTCCAAAGATTCTCGGAAGTTTAACCACCAGGTACACTGGTAAAGACTTGGCTTTAATGTGAATTTTGAGAAATTTCAAAGGGCAACGGAATAAAATCTTCATAAGTATTATAACACCAAATTAGATCACCACTGGCCATTAATGGCTATATAGGGCAATGATGCTGCGTGTACCAAAAGCTAAGGGAAAAGAACAGCCCGGAGAATGATTTTCTAAGAATTCCACATGACCGAGGGAATGGCAGGGCTACAACATGGACCTGGGATTAGGTAAACAGGTCCACTCAAAAGGCATTATGCTCAATCCCCTAGAAGGCTGATGAGGAGCCACCGAAGGCTTGAGTGGAGGTATTGATTGGAAATAGAATGCCTCTGGCTGGGTTCAGTTTCCAGCATCAAAACTAACAAACAACAAACAAACACAAACACGCATGCACACACACGGTGGTCAACACACCTTTGTTAAAATAAAAAATAAATGCAAATTGATCCTATAAGACTTAATATTCAGGATATCATTCTACATTTCCACCTGACTACTTTGTAAGAGAAATTTAAATGTGGTCAATTCATTGTTAACTGAGGCACGGTCAGATATGCATTTTGGGAGGATGAGGGGCAGTAGTGTGAGAGCAAAAAAGACAAGGTGTACATAAAGGTAAGTGAGCATTTAAAAATAACCAGGCAATGGGGGCCTGATGGCTTTGGGGGTGGGGAAAAATGAACAGGTGGCAGAGATGTTTGGGGAGCCAAAGTGTCACAATGTGATGGTTTATTGGAGGTGGGGAAAGAACTTGAGAGATGCATCAAGAACAATGCCTTGATACTCCCTTAGGTAACCAGATAAATGGTGGTCCTAGTCTCAGTGATGGGACAGAGAGAAAACAGGCGTGGAGATGATAAACGCTCTGAGATGTAACTCATTAGGGAGCATCCATATGAAGATTCCCAGGAATTATAGGTAGTAAGGGTTTGGAGGCCATTAGAACGGGAGAGGCTTGGGCTAAGGTAAATGTGCAAGAGCTGCAGAGTTTGAAACACTTTAATGCTAGCTTTATTCCATTGTAGCTGTATTCCATTGTAGATATGTGTTTTTTTTTTCCTTTGTAATGTCTGATTTTATGTAACAGCACAAAAAGCACTTAGAATCCCAGCCTCTGTTCCTGAAATTCTGTTGAATCTGCATTAACTTTGAGTATCAATTGGCATATTTAATTTGCGATGTTGCCTCCTACCTAGAACTTTACAAAGCAGATCTGGAATGTGTAAAAATGTGTGGAACATGTGGACATTGACCTCTAAGACTTAAATTTAACTGTTGCTTAATAGTTTTTCAAATAGCAATTGGTCTGCATGGTGTTCGTATTTTGCATGTTATGGAAATGTTAATTTGGGGGATTTAGCACATCTCAAAACCATTTTTTTTTTAGTTGAGAAATAGGTTGATGGTGGCTAGAACCTATATAATTCAGTTCACAAGAAATAATTTGGTGAAATTAATAAAGAAACTTAATGTTCTCCAGGCAATTGTATGCTGCCAATGTGCTAAATCTTTGTCTGTTAACTTATTAAATTATTGTTTTATGAATCTTCTGCAGGACTATATCCAAATTGAATGTTTTGCCAATATCAATCCCCTACTGGTGATTCTAACAAAGAATTCTCTTTCAGGGACAGGCCTATTTCCTTGGGGAAGTAAATAGAGTCAGTGATTTACTGATAAATCCGCCCAGTATATACATCATCTCTGCCCCATATATCAATGTCACGGGCAACAGCTTGCTTTACTAAGTGATTGTGCAGCGTCTTCTCAAAGACTATTTTGTTTAGTAATCAGATCAAAGTGCCAACACGAATATTGTTTAGCATTTACAAATCGTTTTTATCTTTAATAGTACAATTAGTCGGAGACACTTTTACGAAATGGTTTCCATTGCTGAAATTTTATCCCACCATATTGGTTTACTTAAAAAAAAATATGTATATAACTTAGGCGTGTGTCACTTGCGTGCACTTGAGCACAGAATATTTGCTACACGTCGCATTTAAAACTGAAATGTTATTCTTGTTGCCAATTAGGAGAGTTCTCATTCTAACTGACCAGCTTTTAATTTGGTGTTAATTATCTGAACGGTTTGGGAGAGGAGGCAGCCTTTCTGTTTCTTGTTATTAAATGGCATGAAACAGCCTCTCCAACCCCTTGAAAATGGATTGTGAAACTAATGAGTGATAGCTTTGTGAAAATTTACATGGGGGGTGAATAGAAAACCGTAAAGGAAGAGGGTCCCTTTGATGATGACTGACAGATGATGACCGAGCTTTCCATCTTGGTGTAAAAAAAGGAGGTTTTACTGAGTTCAGTTTAGCATCTTTGTAAGGTGAACCTGGAAAGGACTTTCAGAAGACAATTGGAAGGACACAGAATTTTCTTTAAATAAAACATTAAGATGAAGGAAAGTTTTTTAAAATGAGATTTTAAAAACAAGTTATTGATTTTCTTCTTGTACCTGCGATGCAGGCATTTTCGCGACTTCCATTTCAAACTGTGTCTCTGTAGAAGCGTGTTGTGCTATGTACATAATCTTCGGTAAGGAATTCTACTTGCAGCGTATTTTTCTTCAAAGGCTTTGCATTTCTGCATAAAAAGCTTATTAATTATTTGTAGCTGCTTGTCATCGTGTTCTGATAATAGAAGGCTGGTCAAGGATAATAATTACCACTTCACCTTTTTGGATCATATATATCCACTATTCCTAGTGCAATATTACCCAAAGCATCTTTCCTCTCCCTGTACACAGGACCAAAAGTGCAGGCACATCATTTATTGATAAGACAAAAAGAATGTAATGAAATTATCAATGTTCTTGAATTAATTATGAACATGATTAAGAAAGCTAAAATCTCAGGAGCCAGGATCTCATTACCCATTCAGTCTTAGGGATTGCTTTCATTCAGCTAGGCAAAAAGGCTTTGAGCAGCCCCACAATTGCCTTTCTCTCATTTATTTGTGCTAGAATTAAGGTTTATTTGTTTTCTGTTTTCTTCTTCTTCTCATTGTTTCTCTGTCTTTATCCATTTAACAAACTGTTTCCTCCCGTATCTCAGAAGAATGCACCTATAGGGCCTACATCTCTGTCTGCAGTCTGCAAACCTTCTTCTTTTGAGTGCATTTCTCTCAACTCATTTTGCTGGAGCTCCTAAATATCTCTCAAGGTAAGTCTGAGAATGTAGCCAAAAACTTCTTTCAGATTTATGTCTGCAGCTATACAGCAGCTCTGTCTGAATCCCATTCAGCTAGGAGTCTTAATGACATCATTATTACGCTGTCTGAACTGGGCTAGATTTTACTCGGAGCCTTCCCTGTATTAAAACTTATCTTCCTTTCTGTGTGAATGTTTGAATACTACTTGTTGGGGGGGAGGTATTCAAAACTAGGAGAAAAATACTTCTTTTTATTCAAAGCAGATTTCCGAGAGTAGTATACATAATAAGCAAAAAGTAAAGCCCTTTTAAATGTATATTTGGTGCACAGATATTCTGGCAATTCTGGAATTCTTATCCTTTAATTCTTAATATTTTAACTGAATTGAAGATAATCAAAATATAATATCATATTTCTACTTCTATATAATAAATTCCAAGTGTTTTGTTTTTTAAAGACCTTCCGAGTTGCTGAGATTTTAATGTAAATGCAGAGAAATATTAAATAGGTATGTGTTAAAAAGTGTCTCGGAATTGTCTGACTGAATGAAGTTTTTTGTTTTGTTTTGTTTTTTGTAAAGTTAACCAATAGTAGTTGGGCAGTAAACTTTCCTGAAATTTGGGGACAGTCATTTGTGAACAAGGTTATTGGCAAAATAAGCAAAATGCTGTCAGCATACATTTGAAAGTTACATACAGAGTGATTACAAAGATTCGATAGTTGGAGGTTATTTGGGTTTAAATATGATAATATAGTTCTTATAGTCTATAAGAGAGTAAAATCTTGCAAAAAATAAGACAGGAGAGAAGTGTAGCTTTAGGCCATTGGGTAAATACATATATGTGATACTGAGACCATTGATCCTAGTTTTCTTTAAAGTAGTGACTTGATAAGAATGGTAAAACATCCAAGAATTTGCATGCATAAGATCAAGGAAAACCCAGACCATTTTGAAGCAATAAGTGGCAAAGTGATGTGATTATAGCACATAAAACATAAAGATGTCCATCTCTCAAATCTTTGGAACAATATTAACATTGGAGGATTTATTAGAAAATGTGATTAAATAACAAAGGGAGAAGGTTATCTGGCTGCAAATCTGCAGCCTGTGAACACAATATTTAGATAATTATGTAGGTTACATTAAAATGTTTAATTCTTTCATATTAATTAAATATCTAAGACACTGAAATATATTGTCAGAGTATTATACTGCTTACGAATATAGTATCTTTTGTTTGGGGAACACATTAGAGATTTTTGTCCTTGTGCATTTCCTGCTATGTTTTTCTGAATTCTGTTAATTTAATAAACAAATGATTACTGGTGTAAAATAAAATTACAATCGCTACGTGTCATTCTGATTAGTTCTTATATTAACTAAATTAATAGGGGATGGGCAATTTTGTTTGCAAATGTTAAAAAGAAGATGCCAAATCCCCTTGTAGGCATCAAACAAAAAAAGCAGCAAAAATAATTTTCTCACTTTTTGAACTCAGAATGCCAGTAAAAAAAAAAAAAAAAGGAAGCATGTTTCTTAAGTAGCAGATCCTTATACTTCATCTCATTTTGAGAAAATGGAAATACCTCTGGATTTCTTTTGATATTTCTTTCATATCTTATCAAAAAGGGAAAAATGAATCATAAAATATCCCGCATGCCGTTTCTACATGAAAGGTACGAACAGATGTCCCATGCGGCTCTCTCTAGGGGAAGCCCATTATTGTGGTTCTCTAGGTGGTCGCCTGCACTTCAGCAGTGGGGTATGATCAGGGGAAGCTGGAAGCCCAAAGAGGCAGAAACAGGTGAAGGAGGCGAAGGAGAAGTGCATCTCTAGCAGACAAGTTTAGAAAGGGCTCTTTTCTTTTAACTCCATTGGTGTCTAAGTGGCAAAATTGTCAAAACTCAGTGATTGATTACTGCCAGCGAGGGTTAGCTGCAACTAATTAACGGAGCCTTTAGTAAACTATCAGTGAAAAGTGTTTCAATGCCGATGTCAGAAAATAAAAAAGCACGCTCCCATTTTACAAAGTAACGGTCACAATCATTATGGTTTTTAGGTTGTCACTAATTTCTATCGGAGTTGGGTGAAATGCTAAGTCTGGGTGTCAACACTGGCTTTACTGAGTCGACAGACTGAAAACTAACAATTGTGAATAGTTGAGAACTTTGATTGTCTATGTTTTTAACTTGAGGTTAATAATATGTGGTAAAAAAAAATTGGATGCTATATAAAATCATGCGTAGCTGGAACCCCCAATTTTTTCTTTCTGCGTTTATCTGACTTTGACATTTTATACCCCCGATACTGAGTGAAAAGGTGAATATATTCAAGTCTAATTGATATGGAAATAAAACTTCCACCCAAAGTCAATAGAAGTACTCTTAAATATTTAATACATGAGTACGTCTTTTGTTCATATAGTTTGAATTAGTTCTGATATCAAGAAAGCACTAAAAATCTCATATGTATGTGGAGTTTTACATATTGACAAAGAAGCAGAATACACCAGGAAAAGCACTAATGTTAGGAGGTTTCAACTCTGTCAATAGCTACCTGTGACCTTGGATAAGTTATTGAACCTCTCAAAGTCTCTGCTTTTATTCTGTAAAATGAGTGGGGTAAATGGCAGTATTTAAGGTTCCATCACCCACTAAAATCTATTATTTTATACCTTGTGTCTCTCTGTGTGTGAGTGTATGTGAAGTATATAGTCATTTGGCCACAAAAATAAGCCTGGATTCTATCTTCAGCATAGACTTATCCAAGCTTTACGGTAGTAGACAACACTTTTCACTTAGAACACACAAAACTCCAATATTGTATATTGCTTTTACTTTAATATCTGATGTTCCCGCTAACTTAATTCCGGAAATTCAGGGCTTAATTTGCTCTTATACACTCCTGCATTAGAATCTGTGCTGATCTGTGCCTATAAGCAGTGGGACTTGATTCCCAGCAAGTCTGTCTTGAACAAAATTCCTCAAGTGTAGGAAGAGAGAGTTGTTTCATGCACACATTCCTCACAGCAAGTTATTGGGTCTTTGCAAATTGCTAATAGGCTCATTAAGCTCCTGTTTGTATATCTACTGCACGGACACTGATAATTGTAACTAAAACTAGATTCCAATGTTTTCATCAATAGCCTCCATTCTACGGTCCTTTAGAGCAGCAAGATTTCAAAAAGATACCCGGTAGAGAGGACAGCACTGGTGCTTGGGGCTTACTTTCTTGCCTAGAAGTTTCAGGTCTGGCAGGATATGGAGAGAGTTGGAGGTGCTGCGTGGGTGCTCTGAATGGGTTAAGGAGAGCTACCTGCTTTGAGATTGATTTAAATCAGTAATGGATCATCTCATAAAGCTGCTGTTACTAGATATTAGCCTGCTATCTCCGTCCTCTGATAGCACAGATAAGAAGTGCTTACCACGAGAAGGTTCCTAGAGGACAGATATTGTTTCCTGTACCTCAGGGAGTAAAAAGCCATACTGCTGGATCAGTGACTTTTCCTAACAGCAAGTAAATTCAGGCCTTATCAAGTTACAGCACAAACTGCACTCATGTTTTATTATTCTCATTAGAGATTTAAGGACTAATTCTAGTTGTTAGCGCTTAGCAGTTTAATGTTTTCCATAGATAAGAATTAAGATTCTTCTGGGGGATTTTTTTATTTGCTAAAGCTTGCAAAATAGAACGCAGTGATGCACTTACTGGGATGTAATGTGGTAGATTTTCTAAATATCCTGAATGTTTTTAAGGCATACATTTTAAAAATTTAAATATAATGACTGAATTTTTCCGAGTTGGACACGTGCTCATTTCACTGAAACATGATTTGCTTTGTCTGAGATCCCAAATCAGCGTTCCCTTTGGAAATAGGACTAAAGAGGCTGGATTTGGTGCATCCAGAGCTTATCTTTGCTGCTGTGGGTTTTCTCAAAGTAAATTCATTTAATCAAAGTTGAGGTTAGGTCTGACTCAAAAGAAAACACATTTTGTAAGTGTGTCTTTAAATTATTTCCTTGAATTGAAACTGACTTTCTTTCCTAACCAGGTAGAGAAAGGTTGTGACCGTCAAGTTCCTTCTATCTCTGTTATAAAGAAACTATAGACTTTTAAATTGAATTTTAAAATAAAAATTAGGCTTACTGTCAGTTGGATGCCAACACTAAGTCAATGCTCTAGTGTTTTTAGTGATGTGGGACTACTACTGCCCCAAATGGTCTTCTTCCCAAGAGTCTTGAAGAGAGAAAAATCATTTTTTTAAGTAAGAAAGTTTAATCTAAGTTACAAGTGTGATAACATTATTAATGCGACGAAATATCAATGGTTAAAGACATCTTTTAGGGTTGTGTTTATTGAAATATTTCTTTTTTTATAAATTCTACTGTGGAAAATCTTATCCTCCTCCCATCCCCCACTTGCCTTCTTGAGTTTACCTTCACAGCTTTCATCACTGTAGTATATGTCTGTCTGGTACTTTTAGAGGTGGCAGAGTTTCTAGAATGTAAGTAAGAGAGACTGTAGTGGTCAAGTTTTGGGTCAGGTCATTTAGAAGGAAATGTGTTACATATAGACGAACGTTGTTGTCAGTAGGAACCATGCACTGGTTGACACTAACATTCATTCTTGAAAAACTATTTTCCTGGGATAAATAGGCAGTTCTAGCAGCAGTGCTAAGAGAATTGTTTACTTTGTGGCAGGTCAGGAAGCCTGAATATGCTGACTAGATAGGATTAATCATACAATAATAATAAAATTAGCAGCTATTATTTACTGTGTGAGAGGCACTATGATAGATATCTTCAATGCCTGATCACATGTTATCAAATGTTTCCAAGGAAATCGCTCAATGTGTTAAACTTACCTTTTTAATTTTTTAAGACAGGGGAAACCTATTCTGGTTAATGTTTTGATTATTCTTGGCTTTGTAGGCTTTGTGCCTGTTTATGCCCCAGATTGTTTTTTTTTTTTTCCCTTTTAGCCAGTGATACTCTATCTGCCAGCAAAATTTAACATGCCTGTTCCAGTTACGTTACTGGGTGCAATCCTCCCTTATACAGGAAATAAATTTATTATGAAGAACTCCCAGTAGAAGCCTTGGAAAACTTACACAGAGCTGTGCTGTATCCAAGATGCTGTTCAGTAGGTTTTCCAAAGCGCCCAGGTAACAGCTGGTGCAGGCCATGTGCCAGCCCTGACAGCCCATATGCTCTCTTTAGTGCAGTAATTATCTCAACACAAAACTCTGATAGCCTAGTCTACTGGGTCCAGTTTCCCTAGGTTAAATTGACTCAGTGGCTTTGTTAGTAAGTTCCTTTGGCACAGTAAGAACTTCATCAAGAGTTTAAGTATTGGGATAGGCTTCAAAGACCAATGCGACTACTACTTTCCAGACAGGTGGCTTATTAACCCTAAGAGATTCGAGGTGGCAGTTCATTAAGCTACCACCCGGGCACAGCAATCTAGTGGAAAGTTTGTCATGGGGTCTACCAGAGATCTGGCTTATGGGTGGTGCTCAACGGCCTGCTTGAGTAAGAGGTTGAGAATTATTTTCGTATTTCAGTTCTAAGGCAGGAATAAGGATTTCTTCCTGCTTTCAAAGGTGCTGTTGGGATAAAGAGATTGGAGCAAGGAACTGTAGGAGAAGAAGCAATGCAAAGTGAGATGGATCAAAATAGATATAGGCTTTCATCTCTGGGGCATCACAAAGACCACTTTTCACTTTTTTATTTTATATTTATTTTTTATTTATTTTTGTGGGTCTGGGGATGAAACCCAGAGGCATTTGACCTCCGAGCCACACCCCCTGCCCAATTTTTTATTCTTTATTTTGGAACAGGGTCTCACTGAGTTGCAGAGGGCCTCACTAAGTAGCTGAGGCTGTCCACGAACCGCGATCCTCTGGTCTCAGCTTCCCAAATGCTGGGATTAAAAGCGTGCGCCACCATACCCAGCTCACTTTTCACTTTTTTAATGTTTCATGTCTCCTGTATACGTAAGATTCACATGTTGGAATTCATATTTATTCTTTTCTTCCTTCTTTGCTTCTTTCCTTCCTGTACCTCTCCCATTTCATTCTTACTTTTTTACCTTTGAGAAATAAAACCATCCAAATGTCCAGTTGAAATAAAACTATAGCTATAAACCTGCAATTACAATACTGATGAAGCTCCCCATAAATTGAGTAGCGATGATTTTGAAGGCTGTTGCCTGCTATGGGATCACAGAACTCAGCCACAGATGTTTGAAATTAATTGGAGGTAATCTGGTAGTACTATTTCAGCTGCCTTCCTGTCTTCTGTTTTTAGGAATACAGCACAGACCTTGAATGACGATGACTACATTTGTCCTGTCTCGACTGATGTCAGTCTAAAGTTTAAACGTCACTTGTGGTCTATTCATAAGATGTAGCAGGCTCATAATCTCAACAAGAAGGTGGAGCTTTTAGTTCTCTCTTTTTTTTTTTTTTTTTTTTTTTGCGGGTCTGGGGTGGAACCCAAGGGGATTCGACCTCCGAGCTACACCTCCTGCCCTATTTTTTATTCTTTATTTTGAAACCAGGTCTCACTGAGTTGCAGAGGGCCTCACTAAGTAGCTGAGGCTGTCCACGAACTGCGATCCTCCAGTCTCAGCCTCCAAATGCTGGGATTACAAACATGCGTCACCACGCCCAGCTGAGCTTCTAGTTCTTTAAGACATGTCCAACCTTCATTGTATCAATATTATCTGCTAAGATTGTGGGAGCAACAGCAATGGCTGTTCCTTCAATGTTCATCATGTTGGGGATGGGTTCAGATATCCTTGAGAGAAAAGATGGCATTCTACCCCATTTTAGCCATTAAGTAGCATACATAATTAGATTACTTCAGTTATTCCTAAAAATAAAAAAAGGTTTCAAGAAAGGCCTGTCTGCTTTGTCAGTATATTTTAATTTCTTGGATTGAAATGGAATTCTGAGATAGGAAGGCACTGAAATAAATGGAATGTTAGTCTTGAGAGGTACTGAGTCATACTTCATAATTCTATGTAATCCCATAGCATCATGAAATTCTGATTATCTGAGTTTTTTTTTTAAATTTTTTACCTTCTATAGAATAATCTGGTTCTAGCCAGACCTTTCCATTACTTTAATTTCCAATGGTATAGTATTGCCAGGCAAATATGATGCCAAAAATATTTGACAAATGAATGAATTAATGAATGAATGATGAATGAATGAACAGATTGAAGTGGACTCTTTCTTTGCAATGAAAATGACTTGAGCTTTAAGTGGAAGCATAGAACCTGGATGGATGGTGGGAATGGAGACAATGTGGTCCTGAGTGTGGTCCTGAGTGTTGGGCCATCTATGCAGATAAAGAGACCTGACTTTCTTGTTGCCAATTCCTAGTTTAAAGGATCCTAGGAAAGCCGAGGATGCCCACAGCTCTTTTCAGTGTTCAAGCTCAAGCGGTGGGAACAAATGCAGCACTGATTTATTTAAAGTTGGACTCTAGATTGAAATTGGCTCACTGGTCATATAACGCCATTGTATGATTGTGTTTTCAATTTAATAAGGCAAATTATAGCTCCAAAGAGCTTCTATAGAAAGCTAGTTCAGCTAGTTCATAAAAACCGGAACACGGACCTTTGTTATTTAGTTTTCAACTACAGGTAGTTATACTTCTAAAGTCATTATTTATATGTTGTCAGGAGTACTCGCCAAATTTATTGACTTGTACATTATTCTTTGCAAATAAGTTCTGGCTGCTCTCTGCATATTATAATTAAAACGACAGGGACTTTAATCATTTATGAAATTTTAAACTACATTCTGAATATAAATGTATCATTCAATGTGATAGAATGAATTAAATTCATCACTGTCAAATAACTGTATAAAAGATGAAATATCTCTCATCCCACATCATTAACTTATATTAAAAAAAACCAGATTTGCAAGCATTGTAATAATGCTTTTATGGGCTTTTAAGGACACTTTGAAAACTAAGATATTTGGCATATACAAAAAAATGCATGTAGCCAAAAAGCTGATTTCTTATTTTATCTGTAAAAGTTCTAATTTGAATTTGGGCATGAAGAGTAACTTTTGTCTAAATGAGATTAAAAAATTAAACTCTTTTATATGAGCATGAAACATTTTAATCACTATGATATAAATATATGGACACTGATAAAATGGAGTCTTTAAAATCCAAATCATTAAGGCAAAAATCTTTGCTAAGGTTGAGAGAGTAATGTGGGACAGGAAGGTAATTAAAATATTTACCTTGAGTAGGTAAGTAGTTCTGATTTGTTTGATTAGTACTCCAGACCCGCAAAAAAAAAAAAAAAAAGAGAACTAAAAGCTCCACCTTCTTGTTGAGATTATGAGCCTGCTACATCTTATGAATAGACCACAAGTGACGTTTAAACTTTAGACTGACATCAATCGAGACAGGACAAATGTAGTAGTTTGATTAGTTCTGTCTTTTGTGTATGTTTAGACATAATGTCAACATCCAGATATTCAAGAAAAAAAAAAACCAGAAAGATTTGGGAAAATATGTACAGGTTTATTTATTTATATATTTATTTATTTATTGTAACGAGGGTTGAATGCAAGGGCATTGTACCTTCAAGCTCCACCTCTATCTCCTTTTATTATATATGTAATATATAATATTATATAAATTAAATATATTAAATTATATATTATATAAATTAAATATAAATTAAATATTATATAAATTAAATATTATTTAAAATATATTATTTTCTCTCTCCCTGTACGTACATATATGGTCTTGCTAAATTACAGAGGATCTTGCTAAGTTGCTGAGGCTGGTCTTGAACCATGATCCTCCTGTTTCAGCCTCCAAAATACTGCATCTTACTTTGGGAAAAATTGTTTCTGATAATTATCTTCATTTTCTTGCTTGCTACTATCAAATTACTATCTTTAGCTGATATTGATACTTAGAAAATACTATCAGATTTAATGTAAAATTAATTTTAAAATCACTTATCATTAATTATTTCAGAAAAATATAGACTTTTTTAAACCTTCCTTCAAATCTGAATCTCTTCAAGTTTTTATTATTTTATCTATGTTTCTTGATTCCCACTCCACTTGGGTAGTTCATTCATTCATTCATTCATTCACTTATTTATTGGCTCTTTCATTGCCTGAATAAAATTTTCATTGAGCCAGGCAAAAGGTGAGGGCGAAGAGGGGATCTGGTCTGGGGACAAGATAGAACCTGAGTTCCTCTGCTCAAGGACCATAATGCGGACTTTGTAAGTCCTGACAAAATCTGATCAGGCAATGCCTTCATAATCTTTTGAACTTATTCTAATTTGGGGGAAAAGTCCAAATTAAGACATATCTTTTCCCATTCCAATTTGTTTAATTAAGCTCACAACTTTATACATTTTTTTCAACCAAATATTAGGAAACAGGACAGGACTAAAAGGAAATCATCTATTGTAGCATTCCAGGATAGACAATGTGCTTTCATGTAAATCAAACAGAAAGAAAATCTCAAATCGAGACAAGATATGTTACTGTGGAAACCATAAGTTTTCACAGTGATAGATGTCAGTGATATCATTTTGTCTTGTTAGAATTTTAGATTGCTTATTTTGGGAGTGTAGTTAATGGCATTAAACTCTTCCTATTCTATGCCCTATTGAGTTATTGTCGTGTAACATTCTAAACCAAGAAAACTGATGCAATTTAGAATTTTATATATTGTTACGCTCACTACATGATATCTGATTCCCCTGAAGTTGCTCAAAAACACTCTTATAAGTAAGATTTATTTTGGGAAGAGGACCAGAGGGAAGAATTGTGTTTAATGCTTTCGGGTAATATAGCAAAAACACATATTGCTGTTGATTTGCATACTCGGTCCTGATATAACTTGATAAAAGCTAACTAGCAACCAGTTCAGCTTGGTGTTTAAGTTCATGGGATTAACATTACCTCTGCTTTAATCAGCAAGTTTGAATAACAATAAAACTACCAAAATGAGTAGTAATTAAAAGAAAACACACCTACACATGAAATCCAGAAATTGGAATACATAAAGAAAAGTTTTAACCAATTTGTTATCAAAGATACTTTATTGTCAAATGCATGATTTTTCCCCAACACGTGGATTCTTACAGATGAAATGCTTTCCACTATGCATGTTCCCTCACTCTAATAATGGCATGACAGCTTCTTTGTATTCTTCCTAGCTCATACTTTTCTATTTGTATTTTTTCTTTTACAAAGCAGTATGTCCTCACTAGTGTGCTTTAGGGACTTCTCATAGACAAGTTTTCATCCTTACCCTGTCATTAAGGACCTGATGTGAAAATGACCAGTCTGTTTGAAGGTCAGAAGCCTTGTCGAAATGCTTTCCCATGATTTCCAATAAGGTGCAGCTACCTTCTAGATCTGTAACTGCATATGGTGGGGGTTTGTAGGAAATAAGAAGCCATGCCTCAAGATAGAAAAAAAGAGATACCTGCAATTTAAGCTTTCTAATAGCTTTATGATAGGACTCTTTATATTGAAAGATTTTAATACATATAATTTTCACAAAGTTGCCCCAGAGTCGGAGTAGAGTGCATCTGTTAAGCCCTTTATCTTCTTTTCCCCCTGCCTCTCAGTATTGTTTCAGAATAGAAGGTGAAACTGTATTCCTTGGTGTGCAGTTTAAAGTCAAGAGCAGCAATATTTAGCACATGCTTGGGCAACCTTGTTTGAAATCCATGCCGCCCCTCTCTGGTGTTCTGATGTGCCTTCAGGGGATGCTTGCCTGTTTGTAGTTTGTTTTCTTTTGTTTAAGGTTTCAGCTACTGCATTGACTAATGATTATATAGCAGTAAACTCTCGTCCCTGCTAAATTCAGTAGTGATGCCTCAAAAGCATTTTTCCCTTGTGTGACATAAAACAATAAAAGAACTAGACAAACCCCTTTTGAGGAAGAATAATCCTTTGTTTAAAGAAAAGAAAAGGCATCTCCTTGGTGCTGGAGGGTAGAGGATTCAAATCAAAGGCTTAGCTAATTGATAAAAAAATAAAACAAGTGTTAATCCGAACGTTTTTTGCAGTCAGCTATTATTTGTTGAAAATTGTTAATAGCATAATATTTTTATCTGTGCATGCCTCTTTCTGGTATCAACTGTGCAGTGTTTATTTAGCACATTAGTACTTGATTGACACCTTCTGCTCTTGGATATAAAGTCTAAATAATGAGTCTGTTCTTCAGAATGCTATTGCCAGCATAATTTATCAATAGAATTTTGTTCAGACAGTTGTATTTTATTTCTTTTGAAGATAGCTAAGTGCATCATTTCCCTCTGCACTTTTTCTTTAATAAAAATTAGAGCAGTCCAGTTTGCAATATAACATACATCACCAGTTTGAAGAAAACATTAAAGCAACCAATAGATTTACATAATACATTTTCTTAGTCCTTAGCTTCACCAATGCCAAGTCCAAGGAATTTGAACATGCCATCTAATTGTTCTCCCTGAATTTTTTTTTTTTTAATGAGACTTGTGGTCATGATTCCAAGTGATAAATTCTTCTTGATTTGCCTCCAGTTGTCACTGGCCAAACCCTAGGGAATGAAAGATTAGTTACGGTTGCAAAAGACTTATTATTTTAAACTGGAGAATTTTTAATGTTCTTAACCCAATTAAGCAGGGAGTAAAGAATCTATCAATATTGTTGTCAGTTTATTAGAGAAAAAAAATCTTCCAAATTTTAATTTAGCTGTAGATTATGTTCAATTTCTACCTTTAACTTAGGATACAATCAGATTGTATTAAATTAGAGTCGACTCTGGTGCCTAAATGTCGCATCGCTAACAGGAAAATTGCTTTGTGATTTAAACAAAGATTTCAATCGATGAGCAGCGTTTCGGTCCTCATCCAATTTTTAATAGCATTTGTCTTTTATCACCCAAGTGCTTGAATAATGTAAGCAAACCGTACCACATTTTGCATATGCTCGGGCCCGTCATGAGATTATATGTGTATTTGTAACTCAGTTTTTTAAGACCCGATTTCAAAACTCCAAGGGGGAAAAAAAAATAAAGTTTTCTTGTTAAGTTAAAGTAATGAATGCAAGAGATCACATCCAGGCCACAAAATTGTCCAAGTTGGCCCCAAACACAGGTGCTCCCAGTTTGAACATTGCGCCTGGCTTTTCGGCAGAGAAACTAAATGGAAGCAACTTCAAACACAGGTGCAGAACCCCGCATCTGTGAGGGACAGCCTGAAACCATGGCTTTCTCCTGACCGTTTTCGGCTTGTAAACCTCATCCGCCACGGAGCACCTGTGTCAGAACCAATCAGGGACGTGGATAAATGTTATCAACACCTACACATCATTACTTATTTATCAACATCAGCACCAAATATTGTTGCAAACATGCATGGGTGTTTTTTGCTGTTGTCTTTTCTTACCAAGCTGTTCCTTTTCTGATGCTTATGCATGACGACTGATGAGAAGTAAAATACACAGATAAGAAAAATTGGAATATTTCAGACTTGAAACTCTGTGATCATTTGTGTGTATGTGTCGCTTTTTATCTTTACATCTAATTCCTTTGGCAGGAAAAATGGGGTACGCACAAAAGTTCAAACCTATTGATTGCCTGGAGGCCCGTTTGCAGCAATTCCAGACTTTGGGGTGTACTTCCCTGTAGCTGCCTCCTCCTTGCGAAGTCTTGTCTTCTCACTGTTTGATTAGCACTCACGGTCTCTGCATTTGAAGCTTTGTAAGATTTTGTTTTGCAGTAGCACTAGTGTGTAGCAGAAGCAGCAGGATTTGGCTTCCTGGCAAACTCCACAGGCATTTGAGTTGGTGGCTTTGTATTTTTGCCTCTGGGCCTTTTCTACACAGGGCTGAGGAGGGGCCATCGGGCAGTTAGAAGCTTTGGAAACCATTTCTTCTTTGACAATTTAAATTTATGTGGTTTTTAATTGTCTGTAAACAAAGCCTTTTCAATCTAGCACTAAATCTCCATCCCGAGGTCAGCTGGCATCCAAACGGATGGTTGCTGATTTAGTCCTGTCTGCTTTTCTTTCCCTAAAAGAAAAAAAAAAAATAAAACCTCTCAATCAGTTTATTGTTCTCCAATAGAGATGCACAAAACACACAAATCACTTGGCCCCTCCCCCCCACTTTGAATGAATAGATAAAAATCCATCTGTTTTTTATCTACGTGTTTCAAGGGCCAAATTTGTGTCCTTTGTAAAAAATGGCCTCAGCCCTACAATTTCCCACTAAGCAGCTAGAGGAATTGACCAATCCTTGGATTTTAAACCACCGGTTGAGAAACTTCTAGTATAATTTTTCCTCTAAATGATGATTAGATGTAAATCATTTAGGCTGGGAATAATTACGAGCTGAAGAAGTAATTCAATAAATATACATTGGTTATCAGGGCTCACAGGCTATTAATTACCTAACTTTCTTCATAATATAAAAATATTTTAAAAATTGGGGGAAGAGTAGTGCAAATGCTTGGTTTTCTATAAATGCCAAACAATGGATTATAGTGTTTCAAAAATATTATTTACGACTCATACAGACAAATGTCTGGCAATAGCTCCCTGGCCCCTGTGAGCTCTAGAGGAGCCCCGCTCACTGCCTGAACCTTGCTAAGCCCAGTGTGGTGGCTTCAGGCCTCCTCCCGGCAGGGCGGCTCTCCCACTTCTCTGAGAGCCAGCTCTCTGGGTCTCTGCAGCAGAGAGAAGTGGTTCAAGGGTCTTCTGTTTTTTCTCATATTTGGAAGCTAGAGAGAAGGCAGGAGATAAGAAGGACTTCTGTTAAACGAGGATCCAAGACCAATAGAATAGTGGGGCGGGGGGATTAGGGAAGGGAAGTGGGAAGGAAAACCCAGGCTTGAAAACGAAACAGTTCAAATAATGTTATGTCCAGACATGAAGGTATCACCACCAATCTCACTAACCTGTCTGGGATGGGAGGAGGGAGTAAAGGGGCGGGATGCAGAGGGGAATGTACCAAGTGCCATGTACATGTATGAATATGTCACTTTGAACCTCACTATGGTGTATATTACTCAATGGATCAGACATACTCAATGGATCACACACACATATATGTAAATATGTATATATGTATGTATACATGTATACATGTGAGTGTGTGTATGTGTTTGTATGAAATGGACCCTTAGAAATGAGGACAGGGACACTGCTGTCACTGATGAGGGAACTGAAGACAAACCCTGGAACAGGATTCCTCTTTGAAGCAGTGCTGGCTCAGGAAGGGAGAAAGACAGAAGAGCTCTGAAACATGTGTCTCTTTTGTTTCCTGAGCTGTCTGTCTCTGTTCCTGCTCTGAAAAAGAACTCCCCCCCCCACCAAAAAAGCATGTTCTTTTATTGCTAAATATATTTGTGTGTGTGAGTTGGAGGACTGATCTTTTTCTTCTAATTTTCAGCGAGGTTAGAGTAAAAGGACTTGCCTGTGCTTTTAGAATGGAGGGAACGTACTCTTGACTTTGCTAGTTATGTGTACTTGGAAAAATTACTTCATTTTTATGGTTGTTTGTTCTCATTTAAAAAATGGAAATGCTCATAGCTATCAGGTAGACATGGAGTGAAGGTTAAAATAAGATAACTCAAACTTCTTTTGTTGGCTCATTACAATTGTACCTGGCAGTGAGATCAGCAACGATAACGTTCACACATGCGCACACCGCTCTTTCGACCGTTTTCTTCCCTATCTCCCCTCTTTCCCTCACCTTTGTCTTCCCCCTACCTGATAGAGAAATTCATAGTGATACATTCATATATGTGCATGGCATGTTTAGTCTATAAAACACAACTTCTTATATTACCTTACATAAAACACACTGTAGACCAAGGAACAATTTGAGAACAAAATAAAAAAGAAAACAGCCGAATAAGAAGGTTATTCATAGTTAACATCTAATATAAAAAATCATGAGAAGTAAGTTAGGACTTGAAAAAGAAAAAAACTATGTATTATGACATTGCTGGTCTAGATAATATAAATCAAACTTGTCATTTTAGCCCATTAAGTACCAAGTTTTTAATTCTGCAAACATGATAAATATTCAAGTATTATTTCAAAGTTACCATAATTTGTATATCTGTTACTGTATTTAAGTTTTTATATGTGTTCCACATCTGGGACTGTTGGACAAAATGGGCTGAACATAGTTCATTATGGGATAAAGAAAATGTGGGTATAAACCCCTACAATGGAGTTTTACTAACCATAGAGAAGAGCAAAGTGAAGACATTTTCAGGAAAATGGGTATAACTGGAGAGCACCATACTGAGATCAGTCAAACTTAGAAAATCAAGGGCTGTATGTTTTCTCTTTTATGTGGGAGCTAAAGAGCAAAAGGTAAAGAAAAGGGGAGAGAGGGTTCATGAAAACAAAGAGACAGACCATGAGTAGGGAAAGAGGACTGGGGAGAAGAAGAGGGGAACCTTACAGACCAAATCATGTGAACAAACATATATGACTGTATCACTACACATCCCACTGTTACACACTGGAAAAGAGGAGGGAAGGGACAGGGCGGGTACAGGGAAGGAGACAGACTAAATGATGTTCTGTGCATATATAAATGTTCCACTACTAGTCTATCATGTAAAATTATAATAGACCAATAAAGTTATTAAAAATACATTGAAGAAAATAGTTCATCATGGGAGATGTTTGAAATGAAATAGCTTGTTCTCCTGATGCGGGGATGAAGAAGTTTGATGCATGAAAACTGCGGGGAAGGGAAGCTGAAAGGCTGAGCAGCCCAGGGCACCCCGGGAGCAGTGGGCACGTTCGCCAGTGGCGTGGCTTCAGGTCTTGGGAAGGAGACCATGGTGGCGAGGTCACACATCTCTGCCACGCGTCCTTCCGGTCGGTCAGCTCTGTATGATGCTTTAGCAGCTCCAATGCGTGGCTTCAGATCAAAGTCAGTCACCGGCTCAGCTGACTTGCAGTACTCTGCAGTAAAGTCCCTCTTGCTGGAATTTCAAGTTCATTCAGGGTGAAAGTTTTCTTTGTCCCTTATCATGGACCCTTATCATTGACCTTAACTATGTGTCTACTAAGTACAGGCTCTGTGCTCAGCTCTCCAGCAGCATGTTCCCTATCCTCTAAAGGATACAGTTATTCGAAATGACCTCATCTAACCCTGCCACATCTCTACATCTCTCTATAGCACCTTGGGGGCCTCAGACTTCCCTAGGGCTCAGTCTGCACCCAGCTGTCTTTGCACAAGGCTGAAGACTATCAGATAACCCAGGGTTTTTCATTAGAGTGTTTGCTAAATTTAAATACATCAGCTACACCACGCTTAGATTTTTTGAGGAAGCTACTGCCTTAGGTCCAATGGGGTTATCTGAGATCTAAAGTCAGATGGGGCAAGAGGATAAAACCAGAGGTCCAAAGAGTAAGTCTTAAAGATGAGATAAATTAGTGGATGGATTGATGGACACATGGAACATAAATATACATTTAAAATTCTTGGCAATTCTCTTTCTGATTGTAATCTTCCTTTCTGACCTTACCTTATTTTAGTCTATTGGGAATAATAAGTAATAGATAATATATATAATAGTAATAGCTAATATATAATATGTAAGTGATAGCTAATATATAATAGTGGTTTACTACGTGCAGATACTGTACTAAAATTATCTCATTTACCTCACCCAAAAGGGATGTGTAATATCACTATTTGTGGATAAAAAAACCTGGGCACAAAGAGCTAGCACAAATCTTCCAAGATTGTGGTGAAATGGTAGGGGGAAGGGTTTTCGATGATTCACATCTAGGAGTTAGTCCCTAGAGCTAACATTCTTAACTTCATATTTTGTCTCCTTCAACCATCCTGCATTTCTTTAGTTGGTCAGGTTAAGTTGCAAACTGATTCTGATTTTCTGGGCTCTTCACCTGGGATTTGCTCTGTCTTTAAATTTTTCTTCTAGGACATTCCGAGATACTCTAACACACCTGTGTATGTATCGATCTTGAATTCTCTGCTTTTTCCTTTCCTGACTGGTCCTATTCAAGTGTTACTGATAAGCCCTTAATTTCTCCCACCTTGCTGATTAGATTGCACCTTTCTTGATACTTCACAGTATTCTGATGGTACTTTTAGAAGGACAAGTCTGAGGTTTATTCTATGATATTTTAATTACCTTCAAGTCCTAAGTTATCCAATCATGTGAATCTGAGGCTTTCTATTATGTGAATCAAAAACTTCCTATCTGCTTACCTCTGTGGGGCCAAATAGATCAGTGTGTTACTGCAAAAGACAGATTCCTAATGAATCCTTTGTAGTGAATTAGTTAGAGTGAAGTTTTACAAAATTGTAACATAGGCTAAAAGAAAGGAATAAAAAGCATGGATATGTTTTTATATTTGTAATGAGGATAGAAGAATTTGTATATTTTCTTTTTTTGTACTGGGGGACTTTTAAAATAATTTTTCTTATTTTAGGGAAACTTGAAGTTGTCCATAACCCGTTCCTGTAGAACCATGTATTCTAGGGAGAGAATTCCTCATGGCACTGCTGGTTAAAATGTTGGCAAAGAAGGGCTAGGAAGTGGCCCATGGGACTTGGATTAGGAGGAATAACAGACCCGTATTAGCCAGTTTGTTTAAACCCTCACTGCAGGTATGCAAATGCATTTCCTCTGTAGGAGGTACCTGTCTCCTTCACTTTGTGCTGGATGCTGTTTGGAGCTCGGTGTTTTCTGAGGTTTCTTCCAAGTTTCAGTTCTCTTCAGACACTTTGGCCCTGGAAATCTCATCCACTCCAACAGACTAACTTAACTGATAGAGTTGACTCTTAGACGTCCAGTTCCAGCCCTACTTCTCTCGCTTCTCCAGACACATTAATCCACCTGCCTATTGGAAATTGCCACTTAGATGTCTCACATTTTCTTCCAACCTAAGATGTCCAAAATAGGATTCATCATCTTCCCATTAACCACTCCCCTTTCATTTTTCCTACCACACAAAATGACATGCCCCAATTGCCTCAGCCCCAAACCTGGACTCCTCGTCATCTCTTTCTTTCTCTAGACATTAATCACCATGTCCTGTTGACTCAGAATCCTAAATATATCTCTGATCTGTCTCCTCACTCCCTCCCCGCTACTGCACACCAGGCTCCTATCATCTCTGCACTGGAGTACTGTAAAAGTCTCCTAATCACATTTCTTTCTCCAGTCTTGTTTCCACCTAACCCATCTTTCTCTTTACCACCAAAGTGGTTCCTCTGAAATGCAAAACTGCCTGTATGTGGCCAGCCTAAAACTTCAGAGTCTACGTTGCCTCAAATTCCAACTTTTCAGCTTAGTGAGCCTCACCACTAGCTTCTTTCTTCACATTCCCTTGGACTCTTAGTTTCAGGCACACCGACTGTCCAGTTCCCATAACATGTGGATGATTTCCACATCTTCTTTGGTGCCTCACCACTATCTCCATCCTCATCCCTACAGCAATGACAACCTCAGGACACCTGAACTCAGCTCCAGACTGCCTCCTTTCTGGTGCTTCTTTTGAACCACTCTCCACGTGTGAACTGGAATTGACCATACACTCCCTTCGGTTTCTGGTGTACCCGTTAGAATCTAAAACACATCTAGTGGCAGCCGAGGCTGGTGTTGCATGTTTGCAATCTCAGTACTTGGGAGGTTGAGATAGAAGGATTGCAGGTTTAAGGACATCCTCAGAAACCTGGTGAGTGCCTCAGAAACCTAGCGAGACATAAATGAAATAAAATGAAAATAGAGCTGGGGGTGTGGCTCAGAAGTAGAATGCCCCTGTGCACCTAGTTTTAACCTCCAACACCCCCTGAAAATAACAAAATAAAATAAAACACATCTAGCTTTTTTAATTTTTGTTTTATAGTAGTTATTTTTTAAATATTTTATTGCTGCACTGTAGTCATACATCTTAATGGAGTACAAGGTGGTAGAGGAACATGTACACAGCACTCATTTAGCCCTTCCCCAATTCCTACCCCAATCCCTTCACTCTCTCTTCTCATTTTTGGCTTGGTGATCGACTTGGATAGGTTTATGAATGTACATCAGGTACATTAGACAATTTCCCTCTTCCTCCCTCCCATACCCTTAATTAGGTAGCCTTATTGTTCATTTATGACTTCTCCTTCTTCATCTAGAGTTCCCCCTTTGACCCATTTTCTCCCTAGCTTCCACATATTAGGGAGGGCATCGACTTTTTACTTTTTGTGACTGACTAATCCAACTTAGCATAATGGTCTCCAGGTCCATCCATTGCCCTGTAAATGACATAGTCTTGTTCTTCTTTATGGCCAGCCAAGATTTCCATCAACAGATGCATGGATTACAAAACTATGGGATATGTACACAATGGAATTTTACCCAGACACATTCAGCTTTTATATAACTTACATTTTAATATACCTGACTCCTTTATGAACAGTTCTTTTGTTTCTTCAAAACCTCTTTACCAGTTTGGGAAAAAGACTATACTAAATATATTTGTTATCTGCCTGATTGAGTGACTGAATAAATGTCCTCCCTGAAGAATTAGTTTTCTTGTTGTCACAACTATATTCATATATTTGTCTCCTTTTCACTATTTTAAATCTTTTTTCTCTCTTTGCTGCTGAAAGTGCTCTTCATGGAATTAGCACTTTATATGATAATATGTTCTATTGATGGGTCCAGCCCGTCAGCTGTGGGGCTGAAAGGAAGGTTGAGTGCCGACGGCCTGAACAGAACCACACGAGCCGGGAGCTGTGTCAAGCAGGATCTTGTTTATTTCTCTCAGGCAACCCAATTTAAAGCAAAAAACCCGCAAGGGGTATTTCCAACAGGAAACTATTCTAACCTATCAAGCTAAAGGTTACTCTTGCATGTGTAAAGTACATAGCTTGCAGCCAATCATTATCCAGTGCACGAGGGGTTCACGAGCACGGAAGCATTATTTGAGCCAATAAGGCTCAACGTTACCAAATTGGGCTAGTGGGAGCAAGGAGAGTAGTTACGCCCTCCATATCCGCTCAGCGCTACATTGCAGATTCATTCATTGGAAGTTCAGGTGGTTCTGCAGACCTGCACTCCAAGGTACATGTAGCTGATTCATCGGAAGTTCTGTCAGGCGGTTGTGCAGACATCGTGCTTGGCGCTATATGTAGCTAATTCATCGGAAGTTCGGTCAGGCAGTTTGAGCAGACCCCAACATTCTATTCTTTTCAAACCCAGCAGGTTTATTTACTTTAGCTTGTAGCAGTTGAATAATGTTAGAATTTAACCGACTTTGATAATATCTTTCAAAGGGATACTTAAAGGATTTTTGCTATCAATACCTTTAAAACACCTCCTTTTACCTAGGCACCAGGACCTCCTGCTAATTACAATGAACACCCGGAGAGAGTCAACCTTTTGTCACTTCTAATTTGGCAATTTGATTTGGATGTATGAGTACTTTTACTAGAAACTGATTTGACGTGTGGATTTGGTAGATTGGACTGCTTGCTTCAGGTGGAATCTTCTTAGTCCTTGCTTTGAAACATTTTATTTAGAATGCACAGAGAGCTTAGCCTTTTCCAGGCTCCTGCCAGGCTGGGATATGAAGAGGTGTGAGCAGAGCTGCTTACCTGATGGAGTTAAAACACTGAAGGAAGATAAGCCAGTCGCACCAAGAGCTGGACCCTAAAGACGGGCTACATGCCAGGAGGTATATGCATGGTGTGGTGGGAAGGGAGAACAGAGACTTATTTCCAGTAAGTGCATCAAAAGAAAACTTTGTGAAGAAGGGGGTTTTAAATTGGGCTTTGAAGGTAGAGTAGGATTTTAGCAGGTAGAGACAGAAGGAGGACATTGCACACTGAAGAACAAGGGTGGGTGAGGTGGAGAATCTACATGGTGACTAGCAGGGGTCCAGCATGCACAGAAGGTGGCAGGACAGGGGGCTTTCCTAGAAGATGTTGGGAACTGGAGTCAGCCACCCAAAGGAAGCCCTTGAATGCCTCACCACTAACTGAGGCCCACAGAAAGCTGCTGAACAGAATCACGAACCTCTTCTCCTTTGCTATTATCTGCCCACAGCAGCGTATCATATTCCCTTATCTTTTATGCTCTGCATTTGCAAAGAAATTACCATGCTATCACTTCTGTTTGGAGACCTTCGCTAACCACTGTGAAATGAATGATGCTCTGTTTTTTTCCTTGCTCCATCTTTTGGCACAGTGTTTTGTTACTTGAACTTCAGTCACACTTTTGGTTGTTGTCGTTGTTTCTTGGGGCCACTGTTATTAGAAACAAACTGATAAACTGCATAGGTTGTTCTGTAGGTACACTCACTGTAATAAGGGACGCTTATTGACATCTTTTACCTCTTTACCTGTCATTCGATTTAAATATTACAATCTCCACTTAATATCTATTACATCATATTAATCATGCACACCAAGAAATGTTCTTCTGGGAATATCATATTACTTTTTTTAAAAAACCCTGTCTTATTAAATTCAAAGATTCAGGTTGCACTCACTCTTTTGGGGAGCAGATTACATGTTGTATCAGACATAGATATTGAGACACTTCTAGCTTATATCTTGCTGTTTCATTATATCAGAGAGTCTTAAAAGTAGCTTCATCCAGATATGACATATATCACAGATTTATCCACCTTAATTGTTCAATTCAATGAATTTTAGTGTATTTACTGACTTGTATAGCCATCGTTAAAATGTAATTTTAGAATATTTCCTTTGCTTTAAAAAGAAACGTGTACCTAATCACAGCTATTTTCTATTCCCACTTCTAGGCCTAGGTAACTATTTATGTACTTGGTCTCTTTGTTATTTGCCATTTTTGGGCATTTAATATAAATGGAATTATATAACCTGTGTATGTGTGTTTCTTGGAATAAATTATTTTTAGGTTTATCCAGGTAGCAGCAGTACTTCTCTCCTTGTTTATTACTCATAGTATTCTACTATACGAATAAATAACTTTATATGTATTTGCCAATTGATGTATAATTGAGTCATTTCCATTTTGGTTCTTTTACTTTTTTTGTGTGTGTTTGGTACTAGGGATGGAACCCAGGGGCATTCTACCTCCAATCACAAAAACCCCCAGCCCCCCCTTTTTATTTATTATTATTATTATTATTATTATTATTATTATTTGTGGTACTAGGGGTGAAACCTAGGGGCTTTCTACCTCTGGGCTATACTCTCAGACCTATTTTATATTTTATTTGGAAACAGGGTCTCACCCGGTTGCTGAGAGCCTCATTAAGTAGCTGAGGCTGGCTTCGAACCTGTGTGATCCTCCTGTCTCAGCCTCCCAAACGCAGGGATTACAAGCCTGCACCACCATGCCTGGCTTATTCTTTATTTCAAAACAGGGTCTCACTGAGTTGCAAAGGGCCTCATTAAGTAGCTGAGGCTGGCTTCAAACTTGTGCTCCTCGTCTCAGCCTCCCAAATGCTGGGATTACCAGCGTGCGCCACCACACGCGCCTTCCATTTTGGTTATTTTGAATAATATTGGTATGAATATTTGTTATCAAGTTTTCCTGTGGACACATCTTTGTTTATTTGCTGTAAGCGTCTAGAAATAGAACTGTTGGGTAAAATGATAAGTTTATGTTAACCTTTTAAGAGAGTCACAACATTTCTGCCTAAGTGGCTCTGTGTACCCTCTTAATTCCTTCTAGAAGAATCAGAGAGCTTCAGTATCTCAGAATCCTCATCAACACTGCTTATGGCCTCTCTTTTTGATTATAGCCATTTTTGTGGGGGATGATATTTGTGGTTTTGACTTGGATTTTCCTAATGACTAATAATCCCAAGTACCTTTTCAAATGCTTATTGGCTATTTGTATATTTGGAGGATAAATGATTATTTAAATCCTTTGATCATTTTAAAATTTGGTTTTGTATTATTGACTTTTAGTTACTCTGAGTATAAGTCCCTTATCAGATATATGATTTGCAAATATTTTCTTCCATTTTGTGAGCTATCTTGTCAGTCTCTTCAGAAGCTCAAAAAAGCTTCACTTCATTTGGAAGCTAAATTTTTTTAAATTTTGAAAAAAACCCCAGGTTATCAATTTTTTACTTTTATTGCTGTATTTTCAGGATTCATCTACTTTACTGGGTTGTGGGTCAGACTTATGGAAACTAGATCAACTTAACTGTAAAGCAGCTGGACCTACTTTCCCTGGCAGTGCTAACTGTTCTCCTGTGGAATTCCTGAAATCACAAAAACCTATTAAAAACTACCTTCAGCTTTGGAGGTTCACTGTCCCCATAAACTTCTTCAGTTTTCTCTCACTGCTCTGTCTTCACCTTGGAAGAAGAAGAGCACCTCTGTCTTGAGAAACTCAGCCTGTAGTCAGCCCCACTCTCGCAGGGGTCCAGGCTATCACACTCAGAGCATTCAGTGATGGTCCAGGCACCTGTGCTAACCATCCAGACCTGCTTTCCTTCACTTTGTTCAGGTATCTGGTGTTCAAAGCAGCAGAGTTAAGATATGAAAGGGACAGGATTAGGAGCCAAAAGTCCTAAGGTCGAGACCTGAATCTTCATCTCACTTGATTTGTGACTTTAACTGAATTACTTAATCTTTCAATGAGGTTTGAGGTGTATAATGTTTCTCCTTTGGAGCCTTGGTTCTCACTACCTCTTCACCTTTTCCTTTTCCCCTCCTACTCCCCCTGCCTAGGGACAATGATAGTGATACAGCTTTGGCTGTCGCAAATTGAGGATTGCTACTGCAAGTACTGAGGAGGGGCCAGGGTTTCTGCGAAACAGCCTGCCATGCACGGAAGAGTTCCAACCCAAAGAACTGTCCAGCACCAGCTGTCAGTAGTGCTGAACTTGAGAAACTGCTCTAGAGCATAGTTTTTATCAGTATTTTGTCTCAAATGTCCTATGGGTTATTCTATCTAAACCTTTCCTTCTGAAGCTCATGCGCACTGTGGAGACATCTTTGTCCATCCTAATTCATAATAATAATTATTCTTTTCAGAATTCCTGTGGCACATATTATTATGTCATTAGTAAATATAATGCAACTATCATAAAAATGTAACCATAGGCAATTTATCTTTTTAAGCAGCTAAGAAGTAAATGTTTACAGAGTCATCAATTAAATATGATAATTTATAATTTTTAAAATTTTTATCATTAAAAGTAATTTCTGGGCATGAGGAATATTCATTATCCTTGTTTATTTCCTTTATTATTTTCTGTTTATTTTATTTTATTTTTTTTACGGTACCAGGGATTGAACCCAGGGGTATTCTATCTCCAAGATATACCTTCAGCCCTATTGTATTTTTTATTTTGAACAGGATCTTGCTAGGTTGCTGAGAGTCTAACTATATTGCTACAGCTGTCCTTGAACCTGTGATCCTCCTGCCTCAGCCTCCCAATTATGGGTATTACAGGCATGCACCACCACCTCCAGCAAATTTGAATATACTTTATTTTATATATTTGAGGTTTACAACATGAAGTTAAGGGATATATAAAGGTAGTAAAATGGTTATGGCAACTGTACTGTTGTGTGAAAAAATTTTAAAAACCACTTTAAAACCTACATCATGTCAAAAACAAATGACAAATTTGGGGCCATATTAATAATTTATATAATATAAATTGGATGATATCTAACTTCTTTTATTTACTGAACTGGGGGGTGGAACTCAGGGGCATTATACTTCCAAGCTTTGAACCTGTGATCCTCCTGTCTCAGCCTCCCAATTACTGGGATTACAAGCTTGCCCCAATAAACCCAGTTTACTTTTCTTTTTTTTTTTTTTTTTTGGTGGTACTGGCGGTGGAACCCAGGGGCTTTCTACCTCCAGGCTATACTCTCAGACCTGTTTTCTATTTTATTTGGAAACAGGGTCTCACTAAGTTGCTGAGAGCCTCACTAAGTAGCCGAAGCTGGCTTTGAACCTGTGCGATCCTCCTGTCTCAGCCTCCCAAGCGCGGGGATTACAAGCGTGAGCCACCACGCCCGGCTCCCCAGTTTACTTTTAATTACTTTAGGAACTCCTTTATTACTTTGCATGATAGTAGGATCCTTGAGCTTGGTACTTTTAGTGAATAATGATGTGGGGTCTAGGGAGTTTGCCAATTTACATGTCAAGGTAATTTGAGAATCTTTCCCAGTTTCATTCCATACCTGGCTCTTCCCTAACAGGCCCAATCCAGCAAGAAATGACTCAGGACACCACTCAGTGGAATAGTGGATCTACCGAAGGGTAGGTCAGCCAAAGAAACAAAAGGGCGGGCCTGGGTGAAGGTTCTGTAGCAGGGACATTGTATGGCATGTACAGCGAATTTATTTTCTAAAATAAGTTTCCTTATACTTTCCCTCTGTATTTCATATGGTTTTAACATCTCCCTATTTCTTTACTATATCATATAGATTATAAATTATTATATGTTCCAAAATATAATAGGGCCATAGAAACATCTCTAGAGCCCATCATCGGAGTCATTTGTGAAGACATTAAACAGCACCAGGTGCAGGACTGACCCCTTGAGGACCACTACTCAATATGCCCCCAAGGCTGACATTTAACCATTGATGACTTCTGCGTAGAGCCCTCTGACCAATATCACATCAATCGATAGGGTTCTTCCAGCCCCGCATCTCCAGAATTACTGCCTCTCCTTAGAGCTGACCCCGTTCATTCTCATTAGTTGTTTGACTCAAATACGATAGCTAAAACCTAAAGGCAGCTGGAGGTGACTTATAAAAAGTGTGGTACATACTTACACTTATTTATGACCATGAATGACTTGTAAGGAGTCCACACTCAATGGCATAGTTGGCTACAAAATATAAACATTCAATGGCTTTTGTTTTCTTTTTATCCTAACAGGTTACAAAAAAGATTGTTCTCCCTTTGGTGGAATCTCCTATCCTAGCTGTGTTTACTAAGCCTTAATTTAACCAAATGAAGTGTGTGTGTGTGTGTGTGTGTGTGTGTGTGTGTGTGTGTGTACATGCAAAAGGCAAAAGGAGGTTGATTTGTTCAATTAGTATTGGATTTCACATGATATTCTCTCTATGGAATATTCACTACTCAGTTTTAGAATTTTATGAAATAAATCCAACCAGTACAATTTTCCATGTTACTAATTTATTTGATTGCAATTTGATAAAGGAGTTTTAGGAATCTTATTGCAAATTAAAATTTTAGTGCAGTTTTAGGTTTACAGAATAGTGTATAAAAATGTACAGGAGGATCTCAAATGTTCTCTCTCCTCTTGCATTGGTGTGGTTCATTTGTACCACCAGCAGCCTAATTTTAACATATTATTATTACCCAGACTTCATAGTTTACATTGGGGTTCAGTTTTCCTGTTACAATTTCATGGGTTTTGCAAATACATACTGTTATGTATCCACCAGTCCAGTATTAGATGGCAAAAATCCCCAACACCCCACTCTGCACTTCCTGGCAACCTTTAATCCTTTCACTGTCTTCATAGTTTTACATTTTCCAGAGTGTCTTATAGTTGGAATCCTATAATATGTAGCCATTTTAGACTGGCTTCTTTCACTTAGCAGTAAGTATTTCAAGTTCGTCCTCATCTTTTTGTAGTTTGATAGCTCATTTACTTTTTTTTTTAAATTACAGAATAAGATTCCATCTATGGCGCACAGTTATTTTTAATCTTTTCACCTACTGAAGGATACTTCAGCTGCTTTCAGTCTGGGACAATCATGAACAAAACTTCTGTAAATTATTCTTGTGCAAAGTTTACTAAGTTTTCAGCTTACTCGGGTAATATCTAGGAGTGCAACTGTTAGATCAAGTATTAAGTGTATATCTGTCTTTGTAAGAGATTGGCAAATTATTTTTCAAGGAGGAGGTTGTACCATTTTGTAATCCTGTCAGTAATGAATAATAATTCTGGAAGCAGCCAGGTGTGGTGGCGCACGCTTGTAATCTCAGCATTTGGGAGGCTGAGATAGGAGGAGCACAGTTCACTGACAGCCTCAGCTACTACTTAGTGAGGCCCTTTGCAACTTAGTGAGACCCTGTTTCTAAATAAAGAAAAAAAAATGGGATAGAGGTGTAGCTGTGAGGTAGAATGCCACTGGTTTCCATTCCCCGTACCGCAAAAAAAAAAAAAAAAAAAAAAAAAAAAAAGATTCTTGAAGCTGAATATAGTTTTCAGCCTCTGTTGCTAGTGTTTTAGATTTCAACCATTCTAATAGGCATGTAGAGGTGTTTTAATTTGCAGTTTCTTTATGACACTAAGCATCTTTTCTTATGTTGATTTGCTATCTACATATCTTCTTTGGTGGGATGTCTATTCAGATCATTTACCCAGTTTTTAATTAGGTAACTTGTTTTCTTAATGAGTTTTCTGTGTATATTTTGGAAGCAAATATTTTCTCAGATCTGTGGCTTTACAAATATTTTCTCTCAGTCTGTGGATTGCTCTTAACAGTGTCTTTCTCAGAACAGCTTTTAATTAAAGAAATATTTTCTGGTACAAGGGATTGAACTCAGAGGCATTCAACCTCTGAGCTACCCTCTTAGACTTATTATATTTTTATTTTGAAACAGTGTATTGCTAAGTTGCTAAGGACCTCATTAAATTGCTGAGGCTTCATTCAAATCTGTGATCCTCCTGTCTCAGATTTCCAAGTCCAGAGATTATAGGCATCAAACCCAGCTTGATTTTAATGAAGTCGGACTACCAATTTTTTCTCTCATGGATCATGCTTTCAGTGGTATCTAAAAACTGACTGCCAAACCCTAGGTCATCTAGATTTTTTCCTATGTTATCTCCTAGATATTTTATAGTATTGTATTTTATATTGGTGTCTATGATTCATTTTGAGGTAAATTTTTGAAAGATGCAAGATTATTAATATCCTCCTTTTCCTTCTATGTCCAGTTGTTCTAGCTGTTTGTCAAGGATCCCTTGTCTATATTTATGTGGCTATATTTCTGGACTTGTTGTTTTGTTCCAATTATCTACTTGTTTATTCTTTCACAAGTATCATGCTGTTTTATTTATTATAGCTTCATGGTAAGTCTTGGAATTGTCAGTCCTCTAGCTTTATTCTCCTTCAATATTGTATTCAATCTTCTGGGTCTTTCACTTCTCCATATGAATGGCCAAAGGTGTTTATTAATAGCCACAGAGGAACTTGCTAGTAATTTAATTGGTATTGTTTGTAATATATAGAAAAAACTGAGAACTGACATTTTAACAATATCGTGTCTTCCTGTCCATGAACATGTAATATCTTCCATTTGTTTAGCTCTTCTTTGATTTCTTTCACCAAAGTTTTGTAACTTTCATCATGTAGATATTGTATGTATTTTGTTATATTTGTGCCTATATATTTCATTTAAAAATATACTTTTAACCAGGCGTGGCAGCACATGCTTGTAATCCCAGTATTTGGGAGGCTGAGACAGGAGTATTGCAGGTTTGCAGCTAGCCCCAGCTACTTAGAGAGGCCTTCTGAAACTTAGTGAGACCCTGTTTCAAAATAAAGAATAAAAAATGGGGCTGGGGGTGGGTCTCGGAGGTACAATGCCTCTGGGTTCAATCCTCAGTTTTGACAGTATATACATACTTTTGTTGGTGCATTGTAACTCTACGTGATAGTGAGGTTCAGTGTGATGTAAACACGTATGAACACAGCACTTGGTGTATTTCCGTCTGGATCCCATCCCTCCTCACCTCCCCATGCATGTTAGTGAGATCAGTAGCGATACATCCATATATGTATATGCATCAATGTACAGTCCATATATTTCATTTTTGTGGTGCTAATATAAAGAGTGTTATGCATTTAACTTTAAAATGAAGTTGGACACTACTGGCATATAGGAAAGCAGCTGACTTTGTATGTTAATCTGCATCTTGCAAACTTGCCTAATCCCTTAATTCTAGGGATGTTTTTATTATTTAGTGTTTTCTCTTTCTGTTTTTACTTCTCCCTCCCCAATCTGTCTTTTCTTTCATTTCCCTTTCTTATTTTTCCTAAAAAATAGCTTTTAAAATATTATTTATCAAACAGAGGAAGTTTTTATGGCTACCTTGCTGAGACTTAAAATTATGAATGGGTGTTGGGTTTTGTCAAATGCTTTTTCATACCTATTGATATGATCATATAATTTTTCTTTATTAAACTATTGATGACTTGATGGATTGCAATAATTGACTTTCTAATCTTGAACCAGCCTTCTTTACTTGGAATAAACCTCAATTGATCATGGTGTATAATTGGTTTTATAAATTGAATTTGATTTGTTAAAATTGTGGTGAGAAATTATTTTATTTTATTTTATTTTTATTTATTTGTGGCACTGAGGATTGAACCCAGGGGCATTCAACCTCCAAGCCATACTCCCACCCCTATTTTTTATACTTTATTTTGAAACAGGGTCTCACAAACTTTCGGAGGACCTCACTAAATAGCTAAAGCTGTCCTTGAACATGTGATAC
Organism: Muscardinus avellanarius; assembly: GCF_963383645.1. Lineage (NCBI taxonomy): Eukaryota > Metazoa > Chordata > Mammalia > Rodentia > Gliridae > Muscardinus > Muscardinus avellanarius. The sequence goes on from NC_137787.1 coordinate 172,927,555, forward strand.
TCCTGTTTCAGCCTCCCAAGTACTGGGATTACAAGCGTGAACTACCATGCTCAGCTTTCTGAATTTTTACATTTATATTTATGAAAGATATTGGTCTATGATTTTTCTCTCTTGTAATATTTTTGTCAAATAGTTTTCTATTTCATTTCTGCCTACAATGGTATCTAAATGGCTCACCAATTACCAATTTAGTTATTGATAAAAGTATTTCTAGCTTATGATCTTTAAGTTATCCAAATTGAATTAGATAAAGAAAACTATTTCTCAAAACTTTTATTAATAGAGGTTTTTCCTAAAATTTACTAAAACTGAGAACATTGATTTTATTCAGTACATAAGCAACTAGTTTAATGGATGTAATTTGCCATGTTTAAGGTTATGAGTTTTTTTTTTTTTTTTTTGTGTGTGTGTGTGTGTGGTACTGGGGTTCCTGGAAACCCTTCTACCTCTGGGCTACACTCCCAGACCTATTTTATATTTTTATTTGGAAACAGGGTCTCTTAAGCAAGTGAGTCTGGCTTCGAACCTGCGCAATCCTCCTGTCTCTGCCTCCCAAGCACGGGGATTACGCGTGTGCCACCATGGCCGGTTTTAATGCATTTTTTTAAAATTAAGAATTATATCCCATGAAAGCTGGGCATGGTGGTCCACAGCAGTAATTCCAGTACTTGGGAGGCTGCAACAGGAGCATCACAAGTTCAAAGCCAGTCTCAGCAATTTAGTGAGAGTCTCTGAAACTTAGCCATACTTTGTTCTAAATAAACATATAAAATAGAGCTGGGATTTTAGCTCAGAGGTAGAATGCCCCTGAGTTCAATTCTCAGTACCAAATTAAATAAATAATATTCCATGAACAAGGCACAGTACATGCCTGTAAACCCAGTAATTGGGAAACTGAGACATGAGGATTGTAGGTTTGTGGCCAGACTCAGCAATTTAGTAAGACCCTCAACAACTTGGAGAGACTCTGCTTCAAAATAAAAATAAAGTAAATAAAAGGGGAAAAGGGTTGTTCAGAGGAAGAATGCCCTAGTATCCCCCCCAAATTATATCCTGTGGCAAAATGGTCAGTAAGAGTTACATGTACAAGACTGTTTGTAATAATATTTACATTATAAATAAAAGTGAGTAAACTGATAAGAACAGATATGATATGCTCATTACATTTTTAGCCTAAATAAAATTTAAGTACATGGGTTAATGCTCATGTTAAGTAAATATAGATGGGTTCAAACTTCATAGTATTATCTCAAATATAAGTATATATCAGTTAAAAGAATTAAAGGAAGTAAAACAAAATATTAATAGCTTTTTTCTTCTTAATATTTTTCTTGTAATTTAACATCTTATAAAATGAATAGGGGTTTTTAAGTGGCAATATCCCTAGTAAACTTTATAAGCATTTATAAATATTATAGAAGTCATAAAAATAAAATGGAGAGAAGAGCACTGTTTTTGACACCACAGATTAAAACAGTGTCAAAAGCTGGTCAAAGGAATTAAAGAGGGAGGTAGGGACGGAGGGCGTCGGGTGCTGACTTCTCTTCACAAGGCTCAGCTCGTCTTGGCTTGGAAGTGAAAAAGGAAGAGACAAAATAATTGTATCACGTTAATGGACAAAACAATTAAGCACTGTAATGGCCATTATAATAAGAAAACTGGGCCTTAGAAACTTTGTCCTCCAAAAACCAAAAGTCATCAGTAACACCTGGTGACCTGGTGACTTTCCACTATGCTCCACTGTCTCCTGTCTCCGTAGGGATAAATAAGGTCAGGCCAATGGTGTCTCTCCCCTCTCTTTTTCTCTCTCTCCTCTCTCTCTTTCTCTTCTCTTCTCTTCTCTTCTCTTCTCTTCTCTTCTCTTCTCTTCTCTTCTCTTCTCTCTCTCTCTCATTCTCTCTCATCTTTCTCTCTCTCTCCACACACACACACACACACACACGTAAAGATCCATTCAAGCAAGGAAGAAGGAATCACACAGCACTGGGATCCCTACATATTTCATTTCGTTTTCAGTGGGGCAGAGCTGCTAAGGCAGCTAATATAGGAGCTCAGACCCAGGCCTGCCTGGATTCAAATCTCTGTGCTTCAGCTTGTAGCATGTGTGTGGCTATGGGCACATGTAAGCTCTGCCAGCCTCATGTTCTCATGTATCTAGTGAGCTAGATAGTCTTGTGTAATTGAATTTTTAGTTAATGCTATCTGCCTCAGAGAGCTGTTATGAAGAATAAGAAGATGATAAATGTGGATGCACAATACCTGGCACGCACGCACACATACACACACACACACACAAACACACACACCCCTTGATACACACTTTGTGTGTGTGTGTGAAACTAGGGATGGGAGCCAGGAACATTCTACGTCCAAGCTGCACCCCTGGCCCTATTTTTTATTCTTTATTTTGAAACAGGGTCTCATTGAGTTGCAGCCAGCCTCACTAAGTAGCTGAGGCTGGGCAAGAACCTGCGATCCACCTGTCTCAGCCTCGCAGGTACTAGGATTACAAGCGTTTGTTTGTTTTGGTTGTTGTTGTTCTATCATAATAAAATTGAACTGTCCTGGAGTTCTTGGAAGTGGTAGAAGGCAGGTCCCTATCCTGTATACTTTTTAGAAATATGCTACACTTTTAGTATGCAGAGATAAAATTTTAGTTGCTGGCTGATTCATTCTCTCAATAAACATCTATTAAAGCCAACTGTGTTTCTAATACAGTCTTAGAAAGTAGAGATGGAAGAATGAATTAGACATTGGCTCTCTTCTAAGAGGCAAGTAGAGAGACAAAGTTAATATGGAGCAATTATTAGGAAGCCAAGTAATAGATTCTTTGGTAGAGATAGGAGCTGACTGCTATGGGAGACTGGGCCAAGTGGCACCGTCTTGAGTAATTGCCTAAGGCCTCAGACAGAGAGATCTGGGCTTGGTGGCTCATGCCAGTAACCCCAGCACTCAGGGCCTGAGAAGCATGGGGTCTAGGCTAGGCTCAGCAATTTGGTGAAAACTTTAGTAAGTTGGCAAGATCTTGTTTAAAAATAAGAAAAAAAAAGTGGAGGTATAGCTCAGAGGGAGAATGCCCTTGGGTTCAATCCCCAGTACCAGGGAAAAAAAAAAAAAAACACCAGAGAGGTCACTTTTTTATAGAATAACACTAATAACATCTTTTAGGGTCTACAAGCTACTATGAATTTTGCATATTTTATTGACTTTGCTCTTCATTGTGCCATTTTGCCCCCTGCCTCATGACCTTCTATAGAAAGTTGCAATATAAGCAAATCCTGTAAGATCTAGCAAAAGTAGAGATTCAGACTTCTTTAAAAGCTACCCCTCGTGGGTGAGTACTGAAACATAAGGTGATATTTACAGGTTTGGAGAAGACTGATTGAGATCTTTAACTCAGAGTATCCCAAATAGCAACTTACTAAAAAAAAATATAACAACTGTAAATATATTAAGGAACTAATTTGTTGACCTCCCGACTGAAGGCCTCTCTTCTAAGAAAACGTTTGTTTACTTTCCAGAATGCTCTTGTTAAGAGGAAGAGTGTAGGAAGGATAAAGCTGTCTCCTGTGCATTTGGGGATATTTCTGTTGCAAATGGCCCAGGCTTGGCATGGTGGAAATGAAAGGGGGAGAAGCTGAGGGGCTGTGAGATGAGCGGAACTGCAGAACCAAGACAGCACAGCATGGGAGATTGTACTATTTAGGAAAGCGAGCCACCTGCTGAAAATTTAGGTTAAGCCCTTGCCAAATATCAGGAAGATGTTTTTAGAAATAACACACAAATTATCCTTCCAACAACATGAAATGATACCCTCAGTTTATATTATCTGGCTTGCTTTTATTCTATCTTAAACTTCTAATTAAAATTTCCCAGGCATGGTGGCATATGCGTGTGGTCCCAGTATTTGGGAGGCTGAGATAGGAGGATTGCAGGTTAGAGGACATCCTCACGAAGTAGTGAGACTCTCAACAATTGAGGGAGACTTGGTTTCAAAGTAAACATAAAGTAGAGCTGGGAGGTGTAGCTCAGAGGTAGAATGTCTCTAGGTTCAATCCTCAGGGCTGCATAAAATAAAATAAAATAAAATTTTCCTTAGACATTTTTATATTCTCCCAATATTTTAAAATGTGATGTTACAATAATAGCACTAGATAAATAAAACTTTGAAATCACTGGATAATACTTTTAGCAGTTTATGGTATTTAATTGTGTGATTGGGTTTTTATGATGCTGTGGTCATGACCTAAATTTTCTTATCAAGTCTAATGAATCTTTTCTGATATCTGCTTAATTATTGCAAGTTGATGAATGTCTATTTAGGGTAATAAAATTTAAGTGATTCTAATACTTTGTTTTATTTTGGTATCATGATGATTAAATGACAGATCACATATTCCAGGGTTGGCCCACCTTGGTCCTATATCTTTGGTATTTGGGCTCTTTATTATTTCTTAAATTATTATTCAATTAGAATTTCTAGGAAATGGAAACATATCATTGAATGACACATACATCAAAACTTTAGTCAACAGCTCAAATGCACTGCCCCTCAGAGGAAACAAGAAAAGACCAGCATGGGTAGAGACAGGGCTCCACAGAATGGTCCCGAAATGTCTTCTACTTTAAGCACTAGGTGCAGTCTGGGACTCTTTGGTGTGGGGATAAGTTTTTTGGAATGCAGGGAGAGGACTTCCAGGCTAATGAGTAATTTGCTTCTACTAGAAGGGAAGAGGGCAAAAGACAGCCAGGGACAGAAATATTCAAGCATCTGCTTTCTGTTTCTCTCCACTGCAAACCCAGAATGGACATTTCTGATTTTCCTATACGACAGTAACAACAACAAAGAATAACTAAGGCTTACTTTTTAATTAAGCGTAGTAACCACTTAGGAAGATGTATGCTAATCTGAGGCCAAATCTGCCACCCTCAGCTTTACAAGATGCTGGCCCCAGCAGAGGCTGTAAAGCTCCCGATAAGAGAGGCCAGGAGCAGGGAGCAGGTCCCTCAGCGATAACCTCCTGACTCCCACATTATAGGTCTTTCTGCTGGAATTGAGTTCTACATCTTACTCGATGGGTTATTGTCACGGATGAGTAATGAACGCACCCTGCCTGAGTCCCAGGGTGCAGGAGGCGCTGGGTCAGGACGTGAGCAGGCCCAGCTGCAGGCCCGGGGCAGGCAGATAAAGGGAAGTCCATTAAAGGTACAGGGACCCTGGTGACTGCTCCCGAGCTTCCACTGGAGCCGCAGCCCCTGGCCTGCTGGCTGGGGCAGGGAGCCTGTGCATTAATCACCGTGATCCCTGGGCTAATGGGCAGGTCTGGAGAGCAGCCTGGGCCAGCAGAACAAAGGCAGAGCATGATGGTGATGAAGAGGGCACCAGTTGGGAGTTTACGGGGTTGGTTTTCAGAAGAGGAAATAAAATAGATGACAGTTACCAAGAACACAGACTATGGGCAAAAGCACGTTCAGGGTAGCCCGTTTCTGTTCCTTTCAGTGTGCCTCTGTGAAAGGGGACGGGATTTGTTTTATTTGTTTGTCTGGTTCACTTGCAGCCTCCTAGGGAGCTCAGCTCAGAGCCAGAGGCGAATGGGATCCTGTCTGTGGAAGTATACTGCAGGTTTGAGAAGAGTTCTAGTGTGTTTCTGGTTATAATATTAAAATTTTTGTTTCTAGGTAACTTTGAGATATGACAAGTGTCGTAATAAATTAGGGTTTTAAGATCCTTACATGGAATGCATGTATACATTATTCTCAAAACTGCAATTGAGTTAAATAAGCAAATAGACTTTCATTTAAAAAAAGAACCAGAAGAACCTGACTACTCCATCTACAGTGAATTCTGATGCTTCATCTGACTGTTTCTTCCTCAGGTCTCTGAGACAGAGAGAGATAGAAGAAGGAGGAGAGGGGAGAGGGGAGAAACAAAAGGAGGAGGAGGAAGAGGATAAAAGGGACAGGGGAGACAGTAGAGAACATGCTTTCAGCCAAGCACAGCAAAACTTTTAAGAGCAGAAATTAAAAACGTATGACCTGTTTCTCTTAATTTAAGATACTGTAGAGCTGGGCATGGTGGTGAATGCCGGTAACCCTAGTAATTGGGAAGCTAAAACAAGAGGGTCACAGGTTCAAGACCAATTTAGCAAGAAGACTCTGTTTTCAAATAAAAAAAAAAACAACAACAACAAAAATATAGGGCAGGGCACATGGCTAGGAAGTAGAATGCCTCCGGGTTCAATCCTCAGCAAAACACACACACACACACACACACACACACACACACACACACACAGACACACACACCTCTGCAGATTTTAGGAATAATCAGAGGAGAGTAAAACACTTATATTTTCACAACAATTATATTGCACTGAACTATAAAATACTGTGACTTATTTATAATCTTTTTCAGAAAGATTTTTTATAACTTCCCTAACACTTGTTAAATAATAACTCTAATGCTTGTGTAGAAAAAGTTTGAAGTCAGAAATTCTTGGAGAAAAAGGAGGAAGAAGAATGAAACCCAAATAGTAAATAGACTAATTCATTCCACCTGGGTAAAAGAGGTAGCGGGAAAGTTTATTCCTCATCACTCAGAACAAACCCTCCACATGTCAGGGTTAAGTGGCACAGGGCGATGAGCTTTCTGTGGAGCCAAGTACTTAAGCCAAAGCAAGAACAATCTCTTGCATTTAAAAAAAATCTTTGCAATGGTGAAATTTTATTTAAAATATCTAGTAACCTGAGAAAGCTATGTTTTGATGTGTGATTCAATCTCATTTTTAAAATTTTTTGCTTCTTTTTGCCATTTTGGTATCAGTGACATAGTAGCATCTTACCTTCCCACCCAAGAATTCAGTGTTGACTAGAGAGGCAGCTAGCTAGAGACACTAAACTGGTTGTCAGCTGACCTAAGAATCTCCTTCCGCTTTGCCAACTGCTGACTGTTTGGCCTCTGCTAAATAGTTTAATTTTGGGGGCAGATAGACCCTCCTTTTTCTAGTCTGTAACATATAGACTTGGCAGTGAAGTTGCATTGATTCTGTGTTTATTGCCATCAAATACCATTAAATGACAGAATCTTCTTATGTCTCTACTCTCCTTCAAACAAGGGGTAAAGAATAGAGGAGAATATCTTTCATGAAATAAGATAAGCTATCTATTCTAATAGTATCAGTTACACTAAATTCATGTACTTAATCCATGAGATGAAATACTCTAGTCCCTTATATATAGGCAGATCTTGGGTTTTGAGATAATAATGTAGAGCATTCCACAAATGGCAAAATAAACACATCAATTCACCATAAGTTATGGTCTCTAATTCCTAGGCTGTTTTTCCTCCAATTTCTTCTTGAAGCCTGTCTGGATGAGTCTCACTCACATTCTGACTGTGTGCAGCTCCTTGCACATTATTACAATATAGTGATCGAGACCAAAGTGGACCTATGATAATCTCCACTGTGGTGCACGGCTTAGTGTGTACGATGTGCAAAGAACTAGGCCTTTGTGGGTTTCAGGACACCCCTGACTCCTGGGTCATCACTGGAATAAATATATTTGGTTTCCATGGTCCTAGAAATAAAGAGTTGACTGATGCAGCATTCAGAATAAACAGAGAGTTGTATGCTGAGACAAGAAAAGGTGAGTACATCATGATTTGGAAAATCAATTCTGTTAGTTAACCTTCAACTCACAGCAGTACCCCAATAGGTTCAGGCCAAATGAGTATTAATGAATGTCTATTTTCTGCAAGAGGGATTCTAATAAATAAGATCATCACAGTATTAATGTTTTTTACATTCAATTTTTAGAGTTAACAAATGAACGGATTGCCTTAAGAAATGTGCAGAATGCATGATTTCCCAAAGAATAAGAGGCGAAAGATTGAACATAAGACTACACATAATCTTAAAAGACTAATTTAGTCTAAGGATATTGATCGCAGATGAGAATCAGAAAATGTTATTCAGCTACAGAACACATCAAATAATATCATTGTGTGTTTTCCCCCGTTAAAATTGCTCAGATGGCGTTCATTTTGAATCCCTAGAGGCATAAAGAAGCAAACTTTGTAGTGTTTTAAGGATGATAGAACAGTTGAAATAATGAAAGCAAACTCAATCATGTATTAAAGACCAATAGAACAGTTAAAATCCTGGAAACCTTAAGCGATTATTTCTTTTTTGCTATGGAGAGTTTCTCTCTTTGAGGAAAAAAAAAAACATCTAGAATGAAAATAATTCCAACCCTTGCTCTTTTGAAATAAGGTCATCTTCTTAGGGTTTGCCTTGGCCTTTGTCGTGACACATTTTAATGCATCTGAAGTGCCGCTAGAAAGAAACTAACTTCTTGTTAGATTTTAAAAACGCAAGGATCCATTTCTGCCTAGCAGTCTTGTAGTTGTGCATTCCCTGAAGTGTATCCCATCTGCTTTGGGGAGCTCTCATTGCAATATGCAGTGATTGCAGGATAAGCACACCATTTTCCTGTCAATACTTTCCTATTAGCCTCCTGGATCCATACATCATCATCTCGCTGGCCTGCAGTTTGCTTATCTTTGTCTCTGAGGCTGCCTTTGATTTATCTAACACCCAAGCTAATGAGGCATAGAGCCCAGGGTGGCTCCGAGGATAATGCACTCCTGTATAAAAATGCTTAAGGAAGGATCAAGTGATAATCCATTCTAGACTAAAAGGCCTAGCCCTTCAACAAATGTTGTATTTCTTAATCGCTAAACTAAGACCATAATAGCTCCCCCTTAAGCTACCACCATCAGTAAAACTATACACTCTAACTACATACAATTTACCAAAAGAACTGAAAATTGGATTTTAATTTGTGCTTCCAAAAAAAACGGCCAAAAAATAGTTTCCATCTTAGCAATAGTTATCACCATTATTTGACAACATTCTTATGCAAGAATAAGTTAGCTTTAATATTTAATTTACAGTAATAGTTTTATATTCCCTCGCTGGGACCTATGTTTTTCTAAAGACAAAAATAACAGAAGCTACAATGTTACTGTGGCATGGATAAATCAAGCCAGCTATTTCAATAAGGGAGGTAATTACAAAATGTACATATCTGAAATGCACCGAGTGGTTAGGGGTTGTTTAATTAACATAAAAATTTCAATATCATACAGCAAGTGTGTTGGTATCACAAAAGCATTGTTAAAAATGTATTTTAAAATAGTAATGATTTTCACTGTGTGAGTTATACATATTTTAGCAATAGAAACACTTTTTACTGATATACAGTGGATTATACATCACTGCAACTATGGAGTATAGCATGAAGAACCAAATCATTTAATTTGGTCAGTATAAATAATCAACCTAGAAATGTAGGTTCCAGATATATTTTTTAAAAATAATGTTCAAGTAGGATAGTTATATCAGTCTGCATACGTAGATAATTCCCAAATATCTACTTCCCCTCTGTTTTTTTCTTTGTTTGCTTTGGTTTGGGGGAGCATCAGGAACCTTAAATCCACAGTACAGAGTTCTTCTTGAATATCTTACTTTTTAGTTGATCTTTGCAATGATAAGTGGGGTGCAGAAGAGTCTTCCTTTTATGACTCTTTTGCCAATACTATGATAAAAAAGAAGGAAGAGGAAAAGAAAAAGAAGAAAGATAAGAGGAGATGGAGATAAAACGAGGAAGAAGTGAAAAGTGAAAAAGAAGAAAAGAGAAGGGAGGGAGGGTAAGAAAGGAGGGATAGAAAAAGAAAAGAGTCAGTCTGCAACTAAATTGTGGCAAAAATCCCAAGAGTAGAAAGGCTCACTAGGTATCTCAGTGAAACAAGAAAATTCTTCATCCATTGGTTCGCTCTGTGCCCCTGAGGACCTGACCAAGGTAATAACTCCCTTTATTGGTCACTAACCAACATTATTGAGAACCAGGGTGGAATTTAATGATGTGACATTATTAGAAATTGTTATTGAGATGTAAATGATCTTCAGTTGGTTTATTTAAGTCACATAAAGAACCTAGTTTAGAATGAAAATTGCTTATTGATTATTAGAGCAATTAACAGAATAAATTTTAGTGCTGGTATTAACATTTTCCTAAAGTCCAAAACCGTTACTGCTTAAACTCAGCAGAAGACTTAATTGGTCTGGGACTCAAAGATTATCTCCTTTGGAAGATTTACCCTTTAAGGAATTTTTAAAAGCAAGAAACTAATTGCCAAAATCACTCTAAAATATTCGAAGTTCTTTTATTTTGGCTTTTAGTAGGGGGGGAAACATGCCAGAATAAGATGGAGCTGCATAAACTTAATTGCATAAGTAAAGAAATAGAATATTCTATTTTTACTTTATTAAAAAATACCTTGGAGGTCAATTAAAGTGGAATCTGTGTTGTAGAGTCCCTTTTTTTCCTTTTCCTCCTGTGAGTGTCTGTCAGTCAACATCATTCATCATTTACAGAGCTGACTTTCCTTAGTTGTAATTCTTTTTTCATTAGTCTTTATTTTAAAGATAGGATTAATTCCTAGAAAAAAAGGTCCTTGTGAGAACTAACTTCCACTCTATGACTTTTAAGAGCTGCTAATGATGTGTACATCTCTATACCCAAAGGTACAAAAAAAAGTTATCCTGATGTCCAGTCCACCATGGAGCTATGCTGGATACTCTTCAAAGTAAATGTCGGATTGGCCTAATCTGTTAACTGAAGTCATTAATCATAGAGTCTTGGAAGATAAATGAAAACCCGAATGTATAATTTGGATTGTGTTAACGTATTAGTTTCTTGTTGCTGTCATAACAAAGTGGTTTTTTTTAAGTGTTCTTTGTATATTTTATTTATTTTTTATTTTTTTGGAGATCTAATCTTTTTTTAATCTTTTTTTTAAATAACAATTTTTTTATTGAACATAAATAGTATACATTTACACTATATTTGGTGCCCTCCCCCCCGCCCCCATTTTCCCTCCCCCCCCACCAATGGTTGTCCAGGTTAACCATGTCTTATTCATAATTTTACACATGTTCAAGTGTAGACCCTTATTAATCAAGACCGGCCTTCCTCCTCTCCTATCTTACCATTCAAACTTAGCTAGTATTTCCCCTTCAATATCTGGAGTCCCTCTGGTATTCTTTGTGTTTCCTAGTTTGGGCATATTAGAGGAAACATATGTATCTTCTTCTTCTGTGCTTGGCTGATCTCACTTAACATAATGTTCTCCAGGGCTTTCCATCTTCTTTCAAATGATATAATTTTGTTCTTCTTTATGGCTGAATAGAATTCCATTGTGTGTATTTCCCATAGTTTTGCTATCCATTCATCTGTTGATGGTGATCTGGGTTGGTTCCATATTTTGGCTATTACAAATTGTGCTGCTATGAACATAGGTATGCATATGTTGCTGTAGTTCTCTGAATTCAACTCCTTTGGAAAGATACCCAGGAGTGGTATAGCTGGATCATATGGTGGATCTATTCCCACCTTTCTTAGGAATCTCCACACAGATCTCCATAGTGGTTGAACAAGTTTGCATTCCCACCAACAGTGTAAAAGAGTTCCTCTTTCCCCACATCCTTGCCAGCATTTGTTGTTATTTGATTTCTTTATGCTTGCTACTCTGACTGGGGTTGGATGGAATCTCAGTGTAGTTTTGATTTGCATCTCCCTGATGGCCAGTGATGAAGAACATCTTTTCATGTATCTATTAGCCCTTTGTATCTCTTCTTTTGTGAAGTGTCTATTTAGTTCATTTGCCCATTTCTTGATTGGGTTGTTTGTTTTGCTAGTGTAGAGTCTTTTGAGCTCTTTGTATACTCTGGATATTAGCCCCCTATCAGAATGGTGGCTGGTAAAGATCCTTTCCCATTCTGTAGGCTTCCTCTTTAGGTTATTGATAGTTTCCTTTGATGAGAAGAAACTTTTTAGTTTGATGTTATCCCACTTGTTTATTCTTGCTTTAATTTCCTGAGCTTTGGAGGTTTATAACAAAGTGGTTTAAAGCAACAGAATCTTACTGTTCTTCAGCTCTGGGGAAAAGAAGTCTAAAATTGTGGCATTAACAAGGCTATGCTTCTCTGAAGGTTCGAGGGAAGAATTCTTCCTTGCCTCTTAGCTTCTGGTGTCTGATAGAAATCTTTGACCTTCATTAGCTTATAGATGCATCACTCTGAGCTATGTCCCCATCCTCAAGTGTTCTTCTCTTTATGTGTCTTTTACCCCTCCTCTTACAAAGATACCAGTCATGAGACTTAGAGCCCACTCTAATCCACTATGACCTCATTTATGTATGTATGCATGTATGTATGTATGTATGTATGTATTTATTTATTTATTTATTTATTTATTTATTTATTTATTTTTGTGGGTCTGGGGATGTAACCCAGGGGCATTCTACCTCTGAGCTACACCTCCTGCCCTATTTTTTTTAACTCCTTATTTTGAAACCGGGTCTCACTGTGTTGCAGAGGGCCTCACTCACTAAGTAGCTAAGGCTGTCCGTGAACCGTGATCCTCCAGTTCTCAGCCTCCCGAATGCTGGGATTACAAGGGTGCGCCATCACGCCCGGTGCTATGACCTCATTAAAATTTTTTTAAATTTTTATGTGGAACATATTAAAAATGTCATACATTCAGACTGTTTGGTGCCCTCTCCCCACCCTGCTTTCCCTTCCTCCCCTCCCAACAATGAGTGTCCAGGTTAACCATGCTATATTCATACTTTTATACGTATTCGAATGTAGCATCTCCATTAATCAACCTCAGCCTTCTTCCTCTCCTATCCTTCCATTCTAGCTTTGCTGAGGTTTACCCTCCACTATCTGGAGTCCCTCTGGTCTCCCTAATACTCCCTAGTTTGGAAATATTAGAGAAAACATATGTCCCTTCTCTTTCTGTGCTTGGCTGACCTCACTTAACATAATGTTCTCCAGGTCTTTCTATCTTCTTGTGAATGACATAATCCTGTTCTTCTTTATAGCTGAATAGAATCCCATTGTGTGTATTTCCCATAATTTTTCAATCCATTTATCTGTTGGTGGAGACCTAGGTTGGCTCCATATTTTGGCTATTATGAATTGTGCTGCTATGAACATGGGTATGCATATGTTACTGTAGTTCTCTGATTTCAACCCCTTTGAACAAATAATCAGGAGTGGGATAGCTGGATCATATGATGGATCTATTCTGTTTTCTAAGGAATCTCCCTCCACACTGATCTCCATAGCGGCTGAACTAGTTTGCACTCCCACCAACAGTGTAAAGGAGTTCCTCTTTCCCTACATCCTCACCAGCATTTGTTGTTATTTGATTTCTTTATGCTTGCCACTCTGACTGGGGTTAGATGAAATCTCAGTACTATGACCTCATTTTAAGTTAGTTATATTTGCAAAGACTCTGTGTTCAAATAAATTCACATTCATAGGTATTGGGGATCAGGACTTTGCCATATCTCTGTAGAGGACACAATTCAATCCTCTATAGCCATATAAATGATAATTCTTATGTTCTATTTGCTTCATTAATAATAATTACCTTTTTGGTGTGGGGGATTGAACCTAGAAACATTATATCTCTGAACTACATCCCTAATCTTTTTTTTTTTTTTTTTGATGCTTGGGAGTGAACACAGGGGCATTCTATCTCCAAGTTACATCCCCAGCCCAAATTTTTAATTCTTTATTTTGAAACAGGGTCTGTCTCACTAAGTTGCTGAGGCTGGCCGCGAACCCAGATCCTCCTGTCTCAGCCTCCCCAGTACTGGGATTACAAGTATGTGCCACCATGCCTGGCTCCTGTAATCCTTTTTTATTTTTCTTTTAAAACAAAATATTTCTAAAGTTCTAAGGGACTCATTAAACTGCGGAGGCTGGCCTTGGACCTGTGAACCTCTTCCAAGTACTAAGATTACAGGCATGACCCTCTGTGCTTGGGTACAGCGACTATTTAGTGAATGCATAACACATGGCTAACACTTTGAAAATTTTTTTTTTTTTGTGAATCTGGGGATGGAATCCAGGGGCATTCGACCTCCAAGCTACACCCCTGCCCTGTTTTTTTTTTTCTTTCTTTCTTTCTTTCTTTCTTTCTTTCTTTCTTTCTTTCTTTCCTTCCTTCCTTCCTTCCTTCCTTCCTTCCTTCCTTCTTTCCTTTTGGTGGTACTGGGGTTACTGGAAACCCTTCTATCTCCAGGCTATACTCCCAGACCTATTTTATACTTTTTATTTGGAAACAGGGTCTCTTAAGCCAGCGCTGCTGTCTTTGAACCTGCGTGATCCTCCTGCCTCCGCCTCCCAGGCATGGGGATTACAAGCGTGCGCCACCACGCCCGGCGTTTTTATTCTTTATTTTGAAACCAGGTCTCACTGAGTTGCAGAGGGCCTCACTAAGTAGCCGAGGCTGTCCATGAACCGCGATCCTCCGGTCTCAGCCTCCCGAATGCTGGGATTACAAGTGTGCGCCAGCATGCCCAGCTTGAAAATTTTTTAAGCCTATGCCAAAGAGATACTTCAATTCCAATCATGCACAGATAAACAGCTTTAGAGACATCATCCAAAATGAGTCAGTATTTAAATCAAGGTCTTTTCTGTTTTAAAGATCATATGCTTTTCCCTATGTGGTTTTATGTATTATAGGTAACATAATGTACTTAAACTTGGTTTTGTAATAGGCTCACTCTTTAAAGATAAGTTAGCCAGGAGTGGTAATGCATGCTTATAATCCTAGTACTTGAGAGGCTGAGACAGGAGGATCGAAGGTTCAAGAACAACCTCGGCAAATAGTGAGACTTTCATCAACTTAATAAGACCTTGTTTCACCAAGCATGGGAGGGAGAGATGGGGAAGGAATGGGGTAGGGACTGGGTAGGGGCTAACTGGATGATGTATGCATGTATGTTTACACAAGTTTTCTACCCCATTATGATGTATGAATACAATGCACCAATAAAAAAATTAAAAAAAATAGGGCTGGGGATGTAGTTTGAAAGTAGAATGCTTCTGGGTTTCATCTCCAGTACCACAATTAAATAAATAAATAAATAAATAAATAAATAAAATAATTAGTAGTATAAAAAAATTAAATAGGGCTGGGATGTAGCTCACAGGTAGACTAGCCCTGGGTTCAATCCCCATACCACAAACTACATGAATAAAAAATAAATAAATGTTAAACATAGATGTGAAATTTTAGACTTAAGAGAAAAAAAAAACAATGTTTAGTTAAAATCACAAATGAATGTTATACTCATGAGTGCACACCCCAAACTTGGAGGTACCTGAAAGAATGGCTAACACCATGTATTACATAAAACTTGGAGATTCCATCAAATGCCCACTTTTGTTGTTCCAAAAGTATCATATATTTTAGGATAGATATCTGTTAAAGGACATTTGTAAAGCAGATCAATGAAATGTGTTAAACAGTTGAAATAGTTGAACAGAACTTTGGAGAGGTTTTCTAGGGATACATTTAGCTGTCAGAACATCATTTATGTGTGAGTTAGCATTCCGTCACTATAACAAATATCCGAGATAACCAGTTTATGAAGAGATAAGGCTTATTGTGATTTACAGACTTTGAGGTATCAGTTCATGATTGGGCAGACTTATTGCTTTTAGATTTCTGGTGGAGATGCCAGAAAAATGGTAGGGAAAATGTGACAAAACAGAACTGCCTATCTCATGGCCAGAGAGCAAAAAAGAGAAACAGGTAGGCACTAGGCTCTCACAGTCCTCTTCAAGGGAATGTCTCCATTAGGTACCACCTCTTAAATGTTCTAGGACATTCCTGTAGTGCCACACCACATGGACCTGTGGGCCACACTTAATATTTAAATTATAACAGTTTATATTCATATATGTGTTGTATTTTCAAGTAGCTTTAGTGTAAAATTACCAATTCAATATTATGCTTGCTGAAGGTTGAAGAAATTCATAAATATAGAGCTTAATTCTGTCTTCAAGTGAAAAGGGAAGAATGGTTTTAAAAATCATCTTACTATATCCTATCACGCAATTAGTAGAGATAAGAAAATATAATTCTTAAGCTTTGCATTTGTTTGGTTATAATTAATGAAGATATGCATTTAAATATTAAACTACTCAGCCATTTACAATTTTTTTTGCCATTTTGTGCCTCTAACTCTTTGTTAGAAGTGTATTTGTTGAAGGGGGATGGATATTTTTTCTCCTCATGATTTTCAAGAAGTGTTTCTACATTAATACTATTTATCATTTGCCTGCCATAGCTGTTTTATGATACTCTTCCCTGATAATCCTTTTTTTTATAGTGCTTTTAACTTAACTCTCCCTCTCCATTTTAATTCTTATACAATCAAATGTATTGCTTTGTGTCTTTAGTATTTTTTAAGATCATATTTGAAAGGTAATTCCACACCCCCAGAAGATGTAAGTGCTTTTCTCTAATTATTGTTTTTGTTTGTATCATCAGCACCATCTTCTTCTTACATATTATTATTTTACATTTTAATATTTAACCCATGTGACTAAATGTGGCCCAAGTCTTTATTCTCATTAATTTCCAGAAGGACATACTGTTCTCCTGTGATATGCCAGCCTAGAGAAAGATGCTTCTTGTCAGGGTTGCTGCCATAGAGTCTCATTGAATCTCAGGTTCTTTAGCCTGCATTAAGTAATCTGAGCTAAAACCCATATGCTGTCAAATTGCTTTCCTCATCCCTGTCTCAGTTTCTCCATTATTGAACAGTGGAGTCTTGCTCTTACTCAAATTCTTCAGAAGCACTTGGCCATCATGGGACTGCTGTCTGATTGAGCCATTCAATAGTTAAGAGTAGCAGACCATCTTTAATATGAAAGATGATAGGAAATGATGAGAGGTCGACATAGCCTCTGGGCACCTGTTTGCTAATCTTTTGGGTGTAGATAACAATAATACTTTAGAGTTGATAGGAGGAACAAATAAAAGGATACATGTGAGGTAAGGAAGTGCTATTAGAATTACTGTTGGTGTTATTAATACTATAAATATTTCTTCAAGTCTGATAAAAGATTTGGCCCTGGGGAGTTTTCAGTGTCTATTAAATTGGGATTATTTTTGGATTTTAATTATCTATACTAACTTGCTCCTATTGGAGGGTTAATATAGACCATGTAGGACACTGTTATTTAACCCAAAGAAATGTTGGATGTGTTTTGAGTAGCTAAATAAAGAACAGCATGACAAAAACAAACAAAAAAACCCTGTCTTTTACTGTACTTTTTTTTTTTTGGCTCAACTACTAAATATTAACATCTGAAAATTGTTGAAAAAGAAAAGTAGAACAATAATTAGAAAATTACCTAAAGTTTGAAAATGTTTCCTTGGAGTACTTAATGATTAAAAGAATTTTATTTTATAGTATTTAGTGTTTTACAATAATATTCTTTGTGTTACAACCTTTAAAACCTATGTTATAATGAAGATGGTACTACAATATCTACCTTGTTTTTGTTTTTTAAAAATTGAATTGCAAGCCAGGCGTGCTGCCACATGCTTGTAATCCCAGTACTTGGGAGGCTGAGACAGGAGGATCTGGAGTTCGTGGCTACCCTCAGCTCTTTAGTGAGACCCGCTACAACTTGGTGAAATTCTGTTTTAAAATAAAGAATAAGCCGGGCGTGGTGGCGCATGCTTGTGACCCGCCCCCCGCTTGGGAGGCAGAGACAGGGGGATCGCGCAGGTTTGAAGCCAGCCATGATGGCTTTAAGAGACCCTGTTTCCAAATATAAAAAAGTAAAAAATAGGTCTGGGAGCATAGCCCGGAGGTAGGAGGGCTTCCAGGAACCCCAGTACCAGCAAAATAAATAAATAAATAAGGAATAAACAATAGAGCTGGAGTATAGGTCGGAGGTAGAATGCCCCTGGGTTCAATCCCCAGTATCACACACACACACAAAGAATTGAATTGCAAGATTGAGCCAGAGAGCTCAGTCACAAAATACACAATCCTGGTGGAGAATGTAAACTACTTCATTCACTGGAGCATAGACAAATTTTTTATTTTTATGGAAATTTTATTTGAGTCAGCAAAAACATACATGGGCTTTGTTCTTTGACCCAATCTGAGCACATTAGTTCAATAGCAGACAATTGAGCAACTGTCACTCGCCTCTTAGCTACATCCATCAGAGGGCAAAAAAGCTGTAATCACACACTTCCATACCACTTATTTAGTGTTCTAAAACTACAGCTATTACCAAAGAACACTGTCAGAGTGGGTGGTATTTATTTATTAACTTTACTTACCAAAAGGCTTCATAGCCTTTTATAATACTCTGGAATTAAAATTGTCTTAGATCATGTTGGAAGCTTTTATAATTTACTCATTGCACCAAAGATACCTTAATTTTGTGATTCTTTCTGTGTGCTTAAACCATCTAAACAAAATTATATCATTTGCAAGAAGATGGAAAGCCCTGGAGAACATTATGTTAAGTGAGATCAGCCAAGCACAGAAGGAGAAGGTACATGTATTTCCTCTAATATGCCCAAACTAGGAAACACAGAGGATACCAGTGGGACTCCAGATAATGGAGGGGAAATATCAGCAAAGTTTGAATGGAAAGATAGGAGAGGAGGAAGGCGTATCTTGATTAATGAGGGTCTACATCTGAATATGTGTAAAATTATGAATATAACATGGTTAACTTGACAACCATTGGTGGGAGGGGGGAAGGGAAAACAGGTGCAGGGGGAGAGGGCACCAAATATAGTTTAAATGTATACTATTTATGTTCAATAAAAATTGTTAAAAAAAAGAAACTCAGAAAAAATGGAATGTAAAACAATATATGTTGAAAGTTGAATAAAGGCTTTTTAAAACAAAAAAAGAAAAATATCATACAAAAAATAAGGAAAAATATTTTCTAATTAAACTAGCCTTTTTTTCCATTAAACAAAAAAGCCTAAAAAATAAATATACCATCTAAGATATGCTTACTTCTAGTCCCTTAAGTCCAGCCTGTTTTGAAATGCTTATTTTGTGTCCGTCTAATACCCTGTATTAGATAAGAAAATCATTCCATGTTAATCATAGGCATTATTAATTAAAAACCACATGCTTAGCAATTAGCCGAGAGGGTTTGTCCTCCTGCCAGGACAGGGAAGACTCCCTGGATAGAGGATGTCACACAGAGAAGGCTGATGCTGTGCTCGCTCATAGCCAAAAGGCCAAGAAGTAAGCAGCCAATTGGCTGGAACCTAACAGTCAGTCAAGTGATTCGCCCCAGCTGGATGTGCAGTAATGGACTGGGAGCCATGTGGGTTCTCCAAGGAAGCAGAAGACAGAACAAGGGGTTCAAAACAAGGGCCACTAAAAAAGGAAGTAAACAAAAATATAACTAACAGAAACAATGACTGAAGGATTTAATGATTAAATATCCCAGAATATTATATTTGATTAAATATCCCAGAATAATATGTTATTGGTGAATATTATATACACAGCATTTGCAATATTAAACTGTGTTCTCTGGGCAGTTAATTTTTCATTTTTGTTTCATTTTTTACCTTTAAGACTAAAAGCTAGATTATTTGGACCATCTTTAATGGATACTGCTGACTGCCTGGCCAGCAGCTAGCTATTCCTATCTTGCTCCCTTCAAATGATAGTCTAGTTTGCTCGGGCTCTTTCTCTGTTGGCCCATGTAACTCGGAGAAGGCTCCATTTTTAGCTTGAGGTGTGCTCTGAGAAGCCATGATCACTTGGCATTCCACTGATAATTGTTGTCCATTATGGGCATGTGACCAAGTTGGGCTATTCAGATGGAGAAAGGAAAGATCATCTGTTTCAGCTGGACATGAAAGGTGAATCAGGGGTCCCAGTTTCTGCAACTAAGTGGGAAGCCAGCTGAGAACAGTGCCGATGCATACAGAAGGCAAGCAGTCATGAGAAGTGTCGAAAGGAGGAGCTAGCTGCCATGGTGTGAGTGTGTGTGTGTGTGTGTGTGTGTGTGTGTGTGTGTGTTCCTGAGGATTGAACCCAGAAGCACTTTACCACTGAGATACATCACCAGCCATTTTATTTTTTAATTTTGAGACAGGGTCTCACTAAGTTGCCCAGGCTGGCCTGGAACCTGCCATTCCCCTGTCTCAGCTGTCTGCCACCTTACAACTCATTCTAAGAACCAACTTATATTAAGGCCTAGTTCAAGAAAAGAAAGAATTAAATCTCCTTAAGCTAGTTTCAAGCTAGCTCTTTAGCCATTATAACTTTCTCCATTAAAAAAAAAATAGTAAAATAATTATATAACTTTGTCAGCGCTAACTTACAAATTTGACTCTTGTATATCCCAATAGCTCACCTTTTCAAATTAGGTTTCCAACATACATTACCCATTATAGAATATCCTCTTCATTTTTATGGTCTTACATTAATAATTGTGTTTATTAGCTTATTAGTCCTCTGTATAATTTCACTGGTAATATCGAATAAACTCCCACATATAAGTACTAATCATGCCCAAGAAGTAGAAACAATTTTAACTATTCTCCTGCCATTATTTAATTCTAATTACCTTACCATCACTACAAATTCTTTATATAATAGGAGAAATTAACAGCCTATCCTTGAGAGTTAAGACAACAGCGCATCAATGAGATTGAAGTCATGTATATGCAGGTTATGAAGATCCACGTTTATTTTGCGGTCCTGGGGATGGAACCCAGGGGCACTGTACTTCTGAGCTACACCCCAGCCCTATTTCTTATTCGTTTTATTTATGAAACAGGGTCTCACTGAGTTGCAAAGGGCTTTGCTTAGTAGCTGAGGCTGCCTGCGAACTGTGACCCTTAGGTCTCCGTCTCCCAAATGCTGGGGTCACAAGCTTCTGCCACCACGCCAGGCCTAAAGATCTACATTTTGATTTCTATATAATCTCTACAATACTCCTAAAACCAGGAGAACTGCTTCAGCTTGAAGTAGATAACTAAGAAGTTCTAACAACAGAAATCCCAATCCCAATATATTTATTTATTTCGTGTGTGTGTGTGTGTGTGTGTGTTGGAGATGGAACACAGAGGCTTTCTACCTTTGGGCTAAACTCGCAGATCTATCTTGTATTTTATTTGGAAGCAGGGTCTCACTAAGCTGCTGAGAGCCTCCCTAAGTAGCTGAGACTGTTTTGAACCTGCACAATCCTCCTGTCTCAGCCTCCAAAGTACCAGGATTACAAGCATGTGCCACCACGCCCGGTCCAATCCCAATATTAATCTTGCCTGAATATGGTTTACACTCATGAACTTGTCCATAATTGGATTAAAAACAGATGTGATCATATGGCACCTAAATGAGACCAATTTGATATCTATATGACCTGGCCTATACTATGGTCAATGCTCAAATAATTTGTGGATCAAACCATGGTTTTATACCTATTAGTCTTGAATTATTTTCTCTAAAATGTTTCAAAAATCAATTAACATCTATAATTTAGATTATGTATGTAAAAACTGATTGCTCTCTTAAGGTAAAGACGGATAATTTGTTTCTCAATAATGAAGTGCCGAAACTAGATGCATCAACATAACTTACCACTATAATATCCATACACTTCTCATTATTTATTTTATTTCAATTAGTACTTTAAACTCATTTATACTTATCAAACTTATCACCAGAAGACACAAAAACATTAAAATATGATTGGCCTTGGGAAAAATGTGTAAAATTCTATTTGCCTCTTATATTATTTCTACAAGTACTGAGATTACGGGTGTTCCCCATGACACTCACCCATTTCTAGTTTTTATTTGTTTTTTGTTGTACTAGGGATTGAACCCAGGGGTGCTCTACCTCTGGGCTACATCCCGAGCCTTTTTATATTTTTTTGTTTTGAAATGGGGTCTAACTAGGTTGCGGAGAGACTTGCTACATTGCTGAAGCTGTCCTCCAACCTTCAATCCTTCTGTCTCCCAAGTACTGAGATTACAGGTATTTGCCACCATGCCTGGCTTATTTCTGTTTTTAAAAGCCATTTGGAGGAAGCTGAGTGGGTGGTGCACAATTGGGAGGCTGAAACAGGAGGATTGCAGGTTCAAAGTAAGTCTCAGTAACTTAGCGAGGCCTTCTGTGATTTAGAGAAACTCTTTCAAAATGAAAAAGAAAATAAGCCTGAATGTGTACCTTGGAAGTAGAATGCCCCTGGGTTCAATCCTCAGTACAAAAAAGAAATACCAGTTAAAGTTGAGATTACTGAAGGCAATTATGTAGTACTTTTCACATAGCATTCTAGATTATTGTAAGTATGATGCTTATATTATATTACACCATGCCTTTGAAAGCTACCTGACTCTGAGGGTCTACTGTTCATTGAAGACAGCTAAGTGCCTAGACTTTTATGTATGTGAGTTGACTCCACCACACAAATAGGTCTTAAACTTACTTTAATTAGCTTACTTTCATTTTTCTCTACCATAAAACAGAGGTTAACATATTTTACAAATATGCACAGATAAATAAGTATTTTCTGCAAAGTTTTAAAAAAAAACAAATGTGAAATATCATGCAAGTAATATATCATTTCTACCTGTTGGAAAGCCCCATTTAGCACTTAGTATGTCTTTTATCTTGGTCACTTGATAGTGTATCTGACCTTCAGTTTATAGCTAATATGATCTTAAAAGTTTAAAAGGAAATTTTCTCAGCCACTCTAACTAGATCGTTTTTTCAATCAAAATCTAACAGATCACTTTGATTCAAGTAAAAAGTGAGACCCATAGCTCTTCACTAGGCTAGGAGAATTGCTTTAGTCCAAAAGATTGGAAAGGCATTGCATGGCTCACGTCTGGGCAGAGCAGATGCTCACCTGGCTGAGGGCTCATTTGCAGGAACCTTGTTCCCCAGGTGGTCATTGCAGGAGGGCAGGCTCCTTCCCTAATGTGTCTGTGACTTCTCCAAAGGCTGACCTTTTCTTATTGCAAATCCAGTACCCATATTAAATAATGTGTGCAGCAGGGTAAATTGGGGGTCATCCACTTCTGTGAGGTCATAGGGTAAACTGGCCCCTCTGGGCACATCCCAACCTCTTCTCCCTAAGTTAAGGTCCATCAAATACACACTGTCCATGTCAATGACTTGCCTGAAAAGGGGATGCTTCTTGGAAATTAGGCAAAATGTAAGAGAAACGAATTTTAGAATATCCCATTCCAAAAAGAAGTGGACTACTGTTTACTACATCAATTGTGAAGATACTTGTGGCAATTTCTTTGAATTGCTTCGTGGAAAATGAATATGTAATTGGTCTATATCTTTACAAAAAACTTCAAATTATCTTTGTTCTTTAACTCTACCTTTGAAAGTAGATTGAGCCTCAGCTTCCTGTGCTGTCTTGTACCGGGTTCTGGAGATGCACAAAATGATGACCATGAGCCCTGCTTTCATGGCGATTACCTCTGGAGGGAAAAGCAGCCCCAAATCAGATAGATGAACAACACAGACAAAAAGAAAATTATATGGTGATGGAGAGAGAAGCTGAGCCAGAGAAGGCTTCTGAGGCAGTTAACAAGAAAACAGGAAGAAGAGTACACCAAGAAATAAAACACTCTGCAAAGGCTGAAATTAGATTCATGTAGCATTCCGGGCTACACGAATCTGCGTTCAATATAATGTATATTTTCCCAGTCCTGACATTTTACACTGCTGAACTGAGTTTTTCAGAGAGAGAGAAGTTTACAGTCTCTTTTAGGAAACATCTTTAAAATGGGACATGAATGTGTACGTGTTTGAGGAGAAATATTACTTCAAGGTAGGGGCATGGGCTTGATAATATTTCAGTCCATCTCTGGCCCTTAACTTTATAATATGAAGTATTTACATAATAATAATTTATAGATAATATGACAAATAAGTTCTCTGTAGACAAGTGGGTAGAAATTAATGGATAAAGTAAAATGATAAGAGAATTCACTGGAGAATGTGCAGTTCCTTATGTTGTAGGAAAAATAAATGAAGTTTTAGTTTTATATGGATCTGCTTCATTATAAGCAAAATGCAGTTCCTGATTTGCACTTAGACAGTGGCATGTGAGCTAGCAGTTAATTATTTATATCTCCTATTATTTTCAGGTTAGCGTAGCAGGTATTTGCAATACGCAAAGACAGTTGACTTGTTTCTTCTAAGTTTGTCTCTGGCCATTTAGAAGCAGACTCATTTTATAGATTTCCTCCTGTTTTCCAGGATTTTTACACGAGATGACATTTAAGAACAGTATCATACTAAACATCTATACCGCTAATGCATAAAGAATTGGATTTGGAAAAATGAAAGTAGCAAAAGTGGATGTGTTGATTTAAATTTTTTTCTGCTTAGAAAAATATTTAAAAATTTTTGATTTCAGTAATTTTCCAAGTCAAATTTATAATATCCGTATTTTATTTTTGTGGTGCTGAGAATTGAATCCAGGACCTTGTACTAAATACTTTAGCACTGAGCTACACCCCAAACCCTGAAAGTTGAATTTATTTTAATAGTTATGACTTAATGTATTCAGCTTTAAGTTTGAAGGAACCATTGAAAAACAATTTGTTATTAAATCTCAAAACCACTTATTTATGCTTTGATACTTGTATGTAACATTCAAGCAGATGATATCTTTTTTAAAAATAATCCACAATCCCCATTTTGAAAACCCTTCAGATATATCCGGGTGAGATGTGCAGGCATCTGGATTCGTAAATCACTTTCCTAATCCCAAGTTATGGCAGCGACACAGTCTCACCCTATAGACCTGTGGCTGAACCTTGTGGAATGAGAGACTCACTGAGAAGATCACACCGGCTACTCCAAGGGGAGAAATCTAGAGATTTTCAACCACACTCTGAAGGCTTGTGGTTTTGATGCAGCCACCAGTATCTTCAGAACTCAGCTTCCAGCTGGGTTCTTGTATAAGATAAAAATCCTGGTGCAGCAGTCTTCCTCTCAAGCTTCTGGCAGGTGTGTGCTAGATCCTGACTACTAAATACTTTGTAATTAGAACGCCTTGGGCAATCACTGTCATCCTACATCTGCGAGGGAGCGAGGGCGGTGTTAGCATGACTGTGCTCATTTCTGTAACATCTCATGCCTGTGCACCCCAGCACAGCTGCCTGAAGGGCCTGTGTTTGATGCGTGGACTGTAGAAAGACCTCAGAAATGAGTCTAATTATATCAGTATCTGAATGCTTTGTGGAAGCAAGATGTATTATTCATAGTCAAGACTGAACCTCTATAAGGCAAACTAGTCCAACATAGGCACTTCATTTTTAAAATAATGCTTATCAATTTTTATGCTTACTATGTTTATTATTTGCTTTCCTGACCGTGGAATGTCAGTTGCCAAAATATTTTTTTTCTGATTTGGCTAAAGAAATGGCTGTGTACCTTGAGTAATGCTTGGCACAAAGTTAAAAATAAATAGATGAATATTCCCTTTTCATTATTACCCATGATATTATACCTACTTAGGATATTATAATTAAATATTATATCTATTTAGGATAGGTACAAGGAAACAGCATGTATTTACTGTTTTATCCCAGGTGATATAGCAAGGGAAGCATGTTCTTCCTAAACTGTATACCAAATATATTATTATCAGTAAATCAAATGTGATCATTTGAAAGTGGAATGAGAAAGGCAATATACTATCTATGGAAACTATTGATCTAAAAGACTAGAACTTAAAGAAAATTGAATTTCAACATGCCCAGCCTGCTATATGTGTAGATTATTAGTAATGGCACCTCACAAGGACTCCATTGCTAACTTCAGCCTGTGGTTGTTTTCAGAGTTAGCATTTGTATGTCATAGCTACAGATTTAGTCTGCTGTTCTTTTCAAACACACAGCACATAGAATTTTGGCTTATAACTTGGCTTTCTGCCCATTTAGAAAAGAAAAGCTTTATGATTATAACTAAAAATAAGAACCTAAAGAGTCCTAAAATTTCTAAAAGAGTGGAGGATTATCACTACCTTCACATAATTTTGGATTAAAATTATTTTTATCAAGGTTTGGGACTATTTGTCATGTAGGCAAATAGCCAACTTTTTGAATAAAGTAGACATAAAAGTAAATAGTTCTGATTTCTTACAAAGGTGATGGTGTAGTCCTATATCACAAACAATACATATTTGCTCATTTTTTAACTTCAGATTTCTCTTTTGTAGTTAAACAGTAAAAATATGTGCACATGTATTGCTTGCCATTTCATCCCTTGGTTTAATTTTCATTTCTTCTGGTTTTTATTTCATTCATCTATGCACTTAGAGGATTTTTAAGAACACATAGTCTTTTTTTTTTTTTTTTGGTGGTACTGGGGTTCCTGGAAACCCTTCCACCTCTGGGCTCTACTCCCAGACCTATTTTTATATTTTTATTTGGAAACAGGGTCTTTTAATCCAGCAAGGCTGACTTCGAACCAGCGCAATCCTCCTGTCTCTGTCTCCCAAGTGCGGGGATTACAAGCGTGTGCCACCATGCCCGGCTAAGAACACATAGTCTTATAGATCCAGAAGACATGGGAATTATTTGAAATAGTGCAGAGAGTTAAATGTGCATCCAGGGCAGGGTAGTTATTTTTACTTAAAGGAACTCTAAGCAAAGAAACCATGGGTCTAAAGTGATGCAGTCACTTCATGGTAATGATGGAACTGAGGTATCTCCACTCCTTGGCAAAGGCTAATCTCCTTCGTTTTTTTTCTTCGAGGACCTTGTTTGACATATAGCTGAGGCCAAGAGAGCCCAGTTAATACTGATTGGTTGTCATTAAATTGAATCCGAAAAAAATGCCTTTACATGTTATATACAGTTAAACTACTCAACCTGTTCCTTATTGGCAGTCTGAAAAGCACCCTTAGAGGCTGTACATGAATATAGTTTTAAGAACTATTCCTATGAACTACATTATGATGTGAGACTATAATGCACCAAATAAAAGTATAAAAAAGAACATACAGAGCATGATTAAGGAACATGAATATATGCTGCAAACAAATTGCTAAAGGATAGATACCTTTGCCTTTTCCTAGCTAATTAGTGAAGGTCAGGAAGAATTATAGGAAATAGACAAGGATGGAGAGGTCATGGGGTAAATGGAGTCCAAGAGCCATAAATGTTCACCATGGAACTCCCAAAGCAAGGCAGCAGAGCTTTGTAAGAGGAGAATATTAGTAACTTGAATGAAGCTGGTGGGGACAGCTCAGCGTTTGCTCCTAACCTTGTAGATAAGTGGGTTCACATTCTTGCTGATAAAGATCTGTTCCTTTCCATTTCCTTCTAGTCTGCCCACCAATGCTCTAGTTTTGCAATTTTGCTTCTTTGGATTTTCAAGGTAGAAGTCTACCTTTTATATGCTTGGAAATGGAATAATTATTTGCATTATATATTGGGAAACATTATTTCACATTTTCTAAAGCAATGAGGAATTTGGTGGTTTAAGGATATTTGCATTCCTTTTATCTTAAAATATAGGCGACAATGCTTTTTTTTTTTCTTTTAGCCTCACACACTGGCAAATGCAAGCCAGGAGTGCTTTTGACTAAAGAGGTTTTTCCTTATTTCAGTTGTATCTGTCTTGAGAGGATTTTATTGACTGAGGGAAGAAAATAGCTCCCCCGGCTCCTTGGAGTCCCTAGGGAGAGCTCAGCTTGCAACCAGGAGGTCAGGACACCTCGATGGTCCGATTGTGGCTTGACACAGGAGGCGTTGAAGGAACAAGATGATCCAGTGAGAATCTCGCAAACGGCACATTTCTCCTAACTTATGAGAAAACAGGAAAATGTCACTTTGTTTTAAATCTGATTGTATTCAACATCTTTCTGGGAAATAAAAGTGAAATTTGATAGATTTCATATGTGTAAACAACCACTTCAAATTTCCTTCCTTCCTTCCTTCCTTCCTTCCTTCCTTCCTTCCTTCCATCTTTCCTTACTTTTTTCCTAGGGTTAAACCCAGGGCTGAGCTACACACCCAGCATTTTGAAATGGGGTCTCCATAAGTTGCTGAAGGTCTCTCTAAGTTTCTGAGGTAGCCTTGAACCAGCAATCCTTCTATCTCAGCCTCCTAAATACTGGGATTACAGGTGTGTGGGCCCAATAACAGTTTTATATCTAATTTAAATGAAAGTCTTGACAGGGTATTTGACAACAGTTGCATTGAAATATAATTTAACAGGACAATAGAGGACTCGCTACAATTTATTCATTTGATGCATTTTTGCACCTATTAATGATGAAGAATAATTAAAGAGAAATATTGATAAACACGATGACTTTCTTATAAAGAGATTTCACAGTAGTGCTGAATGTAGTGTTTTTGAATGGTTGGTATTGTAAGGAATGGAACCGATAAGGTGGGTGGCAAAATGTCTTTAGTGAGAACAAAATATATTTTCACATAACATTTTAA
Source organism: Muscardinus avellanarius (assembly GCF_963383645.1). Taxonomy (NCBI): domain Eukaryota; kingdom Metazoa; phylum Chordata; class Mammalia; order Rodentia; family Gliridae; genus Muscardinus; species Muscardinus avellanarius. The sequence goes on from NC_137787.1 coordinate 172,955,929, forward strand.
ACTAAAGCATGAAAGAAAACACAATACTTGAAACATGGACCACATTTCTTCCTCCCTTTCATTTCCCTCTTACCTTGCCTTTCTTCCCTGCTTGCTCGCAGCTCAGGCTTTTAAAGTATCTTTAATTCCTTCTACTTTGTGCTCTTGGGAGGGCCTGCACTTTGAAAATACTTGACATTCAGGAAAATACACTTTATATGTTAAAAATCAATGGTGACACAATATTTACAGCCCAAAGGCCAAACATTTGGAGTTTCTTTATAGAGAGTAAGTGCTCAGAGACCATCTTTGTGCTACTAAGCTGTAGACATCAAAGAATAATAATACAGCAGTTTGCAACTCGATGGCCCGAATGGGCTTTTGCCCCGTGAGTGGAGTATCGAGCTGCTTCACAGAGCTGTGATAGAGAGCCGGGGTGGGAATCCTTATTTTATCTTAATTACTAAGGAGCCCTTCATGTCTCAGAAGTCCCCATGTTTTGCTTCAAAACTTCTGTCTGGAGAAGGAGTTTATAGACTTGTGTGTACAAAAGAATGACAATACTTTGAATTAGGTTTTAAGAGGATTCAAAGTGCAGCTGGAAGGGGAATTCTTTTTGTGCATCCCTGCGACATCGCAGAGTTTTAAAGACAGCAGACAGCAGGCCTATGATTTAGTAGACAGAAAAGAGAATGAAGTGGGAGATGACTTCCTGGCCACCTAGCCAGTTTAATATTCCTGAGTTGAGCACAAACCCACAAAAACACACATGCGTGCATGCGCGCGCACACACACACACAGCATTTATTAGCTCATTAGAAACTGCATTATGTGTCTGAGTAAGGAGTATCATTTGGTTTGTACATTTGACCCCTCATTGTTATTAGTGGCTCTTTACTAAATCAGCAGAAAGAGAGAGAGGATGGCAATAACTATTACTAGGCTAATAATAATTATCAGGCCCAAACATGATTATTGATGGCTCTTCCATCCTTTCATCTGTGTGTGCTCCTGGTAATACTGATGTGCTACCTCTGTTATTGCGAGTGAACTTTCTGTGACCTATCATTTATCATCAGATGAAGTTCTGCCCAGCCTAATAGGTACATTACGTCACAGAGCTTTCTGGTGGTGAAAGGAATCTGCTTCAACCACTGGCTTGCTAGGGTTTCCTGTGGGGTATAGAGTATTCATTCTCTTTACTTGCAAAAGAGACTTGGAACTAAATGAGCATTCACCTTGGACAAAACTGTTGATGAGACCAGACAAGGCCAATGGAAAAGAGCATTAGGCATGTGCTAAGCCTGTGAAATACAGAGACCCCCTTAGAGAAGAGGAACCCCTCAAAATGCCAGTAACAGAACGATCAGAGCAGAGATCTATAGATTTTCTAGAACACATTATCTGCATTTTCTGAATGATGAGGTTGATGGTCTCAAGGTCACATGTCTTATTGATGACTAATTTTTACCAATGACAATGCCTCTCTGAGACAAAATAAAGGGAGGAAATGAGCTTTGATCAGTGTGTGTGTGGAGCATCTTAGATATATCCACCACTAAAAGCATTGCTGGGCAAAGAAGCATGTTGTTATATCCTCTCCAAAAATTAGTAGAGAGTGTATTAGTAAGGAGGCAGCTGGCTCTGGGTTGGGCTGGGGGCGGCTTTCCGGGATTCAGAGCCTGTAGCAATAGCACTCGGCAACCCTGCATTGGCCTGCCAAGACTCTATCTGGGATTGTGTCTCACTCGCTGCAGGGACAGGCAGCTCACCTATTGTGCGGCTGCTTTTGGAAAGGATTCGATGTCACCATTGGAGGCCTATGGAAATGATCAAAACTGCCCTCGTCTGAAGGTAGTGCTTTGGTTGGTGGCTGTGACCACTGCGGACGAAGCTTGGCATTGGCTCCCTGGATGCTGGTGTTAGGTTATGCTTCTGAACCCTAGGAAGTTCTTTCATCCCAGCAGGCTTTGAACATCTCAGGTCCCTGAAGACAGTGGGCCAGGAGCATTTGCCAATGGCTAATTATGTCTGTTTGATGTCCATGAGCAAGGAAGAAGAAAAGAATTCACAGGTTGCTGGCAGAAGGCAGAGCGCCTGCAGCCCCGAGGTTCATCGTGAGGAATCTCCTGAAGGCACTCCTGAGGACCAAGGAAGCTTGGGAGAGAGGCGCTGAGGATTGATCGATGGGCTGAGAGCCAGACCCCCTGGCTGCAGGACTATCTTAAAATGCTAGGGCTTCCATACATACAGGTCGGCTTCAATAACAGAAATATACTTATTCTATTTTTTAATTGGCAAGTGGTAATTGTCTATTTTTGAGGCACAATGTGATATTTTGATATATATATATGTTTACACTGTGTAATGATTAGATCATCCTAATTGGTGTATCTTCCATGTTATATACTTTTTTGTATCCTGAGAACATTTAAAATATAGTCTTTTAGCAGCTTTGAAATATGTGATGAAATCCATTAATCTGATGATGGGCATCTTGACTGGTTCTGCTGTACATATACAAATGTATTGATGCTAATCCCTGTGGTGAGCAGGGGAAGGTGGGGAGGGAGAGGGAATGGAGTGGGACCTGGGGGAGGGCCCAGTGAGTGCTGTGCGCATGTATGCCTCTATCACCCTGAACATCATCAAGATGTGATTACAGTGCACCAAGAAAAAAAAAATCAGTGCTATTAATTCTTTCTATCTAACATTTCATTTTAAAATTAATTTTAAAATAAAATCAAGTATTTCATAAAATTTAAACTTAAAATAAAGTTAATTATTTTAAATTAATAAATTTAGTGATATTGGGGATTGAGCCTAGGGGCATTTTATATCTGAGCTACACCTCTAGCCTTATTATATATATATATTAATATTATATTTTGGTGGTACTGGGGCTTCTGGAAGCCCTTCTACCTCCAGGCTACACTCCCAGACATATATATATATTTTATTTGGAAACAGGGTCTCTTAAGCCAGCACGGCTAGCTTCGAACCTGCGCGATCCTCCTGTCTCCACCTCCCAAGCGCGGGGATTACAAGCATGCGCCACCACGCCCGGCTGCCCTATTATATTTTGAAACAGGCTCTCACTAAATTGCGGAGGGCCTTGCTACATTGCTGATACTCAAACCTGTGATCCTTCTGTCTCAGCCTCCCAAGTACTAGGATTACAGGCGCCACACCTGGCTTCTAACTGAAACTTTCTATCCGTTGGACAAGATCTCCCCATCCTGGTAACCCCAATTCCACTCTCTGTTTCTATGAGTTTGGATTTCTTAAGATTCCACATGAGAGATTATGTAGTGCTTGCTTTTTTATGTGTCCGACTTATTTCACTGAACTTAATGTCCTTTAGGTTCATCTATAAAACAATAGAAATTTATTGTCTCACAGTTCTGGAAAATTGATTCCAAGATGAGGGGATGGGGAAGGCTGGTTCCCTCTGAGGACCATGAGGACAGGACCCCTTCCAGGACTCTTCTTTGGGTGTGCGATGCCCAAGTTCTCCCTGTCTGGTTTCATACCATCTTTTCTCTGTGCATGTTGATCTCTATGTCAAATTTACCCTGTGTATAAGGTCAAAAGTCATTCACGATTAGGTCCCACCCTAATCTTTATGAGGTTATTATCTCTCTGAAGAGCTTTTGTCCAATCACCATCGCATTCTAATGTATTGGGGGTTTGGATTCCAAAAAATTTGGCAGGGGCACAACTCCATTCATAATGGGGACCTGGTGCTGGTATCTCTGGAATTATTTTCCATAGCTGACAGCCAGGAGCTTGTTTAGATGCTAGAGACATTCTCGTGTGTGTGTGTGTGTGTGTGTGTGTGTGTGTGTGTGTACATGATAATTACCTTTTTCCTTAAAATGGGAACATAATTTGTATTTGACTATAGTTTTCACCTCTCCAAAAGCAAAGAAATCTCTCTGTTTGGAATGCCTCTCCACTCATTTTTCTCCTATTACCTAGCTGAGACTGTCTGTGCTGCTATAATAAACAGTGTAAGCCAGGTCACTATTTTTTTTCCCCAGTACTGGGGATGGAACCCAGGGGCATTGTACCTCCCCCAAGCCCTATTTCTGTCTTTTTTTTTTTTTTTTTTTGAAACAGGGTCTTACTGGGTTGCCAAGGGCCTCACTAAGTAGCTGAGGCTGTCCGTGAACCATGATCCTCCGGTCTTAGCCTCCTGAATGCTGGGATTACAAGCATGTGCCACCATGCCCGGCAAGCCAGTTTATTTATAAACAAGACATTTTCCACAGCTCTGGAGCCCGAGAGGTTCGCGATCACGGCACCAACAGATCAGGTTATCTGTTGAAGGCCCATTTCCTGGCCTGCAGACAAAGTTTTCTTCTGTCCTTAAATGGTGAGAGAGGCTAACTCACTCTCTGGGGTCTCTTTCTATATTGGCACAAATCCCCCTTGTGACCTTATCTTCCAAAGGCCCTATCTACTAATGCCATTGCATTGGTGGTATGATTTTAGAGTGTATATTTTTTGGAGAAAGGGACACAGACTTTCAGGCCACAGCTCTCTCTGTTTCCCCTTCCTCTACTCACTGACTTCTAATATATCTGCATTGGGCTTTTTGTTTATTGATGCTTTCTCTGTCCCTCATGTCCTTTGTTCATAATCATAAAGCATTTGAGTTGTTTTGTTCATCTTCTAACATTATATTCCTTTTGGCTCACATAATTTTCTTCTCATTAGTCTCCCTTAAGTATTTTTTTTCCTCCATGGTTGTCATAAAGGCTGACATAAAATATCAAAATCATCGATATCTAAAAAAATGGTTTATTCATTTATGTCATGGGATTCTGGAATGTTTATTATTCTTGCTACTCGAATGCTGTTCGTCCTAGGTTTTAACTATCCAGAGAGTACCCCTGCTTCATGTGTAGATTCGCTCGTAATAAGTGAATTTCAGTGTCAATGGTTTGAAGACTTACTTAGAGATTTGATGCAGAAGCTTAGGAAGAAAGTGTTACATCCCGAGACCTCCCTCAGTTCCCTTTCGCTGCTCATGATGGCGCCACAGACACCACAGGCCTCCTTGGCTTCCAGAGACAGGCTACCACAATGTCATGACATTAGTTTAATAAGCAAGCAGAACTAATTGTTGACTTTTTTCATGCATTATTCTCTCTCTCTTGCCTCCCCCTTTTTTAGCTCCTACAGCCAGTGTTCCATGATACATTGCTGGTAAATATTTAATTTCCATTCTCAGATATGTGTTCTGCATTTTCACATTACCTTCCTCTGCGTGGTGATGAAAGACAAGGTGTGTGTGTGTGTGTGTGTGTGTGTGTGTGTGAGCACACACTCTAGGCACTCTATAATAAAAGATAATGTATACATTAGATTTCCTGTAATGGAGAACCAGCTCGCCTGCTTCTTAATGAGAGGTGCTGATGTGAAATGACCCTAGCTTTCCTAAACACACAGCAATCTAATTTGAACCTGTACGCCAATTACAGGCCTCCGTGGAGCACTTTATGGTGAAACAATCACGTCACAATAGGATTAGAACACTACGCCCCAGGACCACAAGGGAAGCCAGCCTGGGCATAACTGCAGGTTTATTCCTCTAAATTGTCTGTAAACAGCATTGATAGCCACCTTGGTGCCACCTTGGTATTGTTTCTATAAATCCTCCATAGAAACAATCTAAAATGAATAGACAACGAGTCAGTAATGGTCTGCTCGTTCCCAACAGAGGTCTGTGCTGCCGATCTGCCTCATGAAGACCTCTCGTAGGGACCGATCCCAGAAACACGTTCATGGAAGGCAGCGCAGATGGGCTTTAGGACAACAGTCAGACTCGACATCCTAAGAAACCGCTGTGAACCATGCTCCTCCTTTTGATCATCTCTTGCAGAGAGTAGCCTTGAAGCTGAGCTTTGACATCCTTGTCATAAGTTTCTGCAGGGCCTTACTTTCCGCATGTTCTTCAATTGCAATAGGATAAGTTTGTGAGTCTTTGGCAAATGTAAGGAAAGCTAGAGTTGCCAGGGCAGGTCTGGAGAGGAAGGTGAGTTAAGCAGAAGTCAAGCTTCCGAAAGGGAACTTCGGCACCAGATTGTGTCACAGAGTTGAAGTAATGAGGTGAGGCCTCTACCGTCTTGTACCCCATTAAGATGTATGACTACAATTTGTACCAATAAAGTTTTTTTAATGAATGAACCATAATCATATGAAGCCCATAAAATATAAAAACAAAAAAGTATTATGCAATTTCATTACAAAAGTTTAAAAATAGGCAAAACCAAACAATGGTGATAAAAATCAGAATAGCTGAGACCATTGGGAAGTGATATGAGGGGTACGCTAATGTCCTAGGAATGTACTCTTTTGATCAGGATGGCGACTATAGATGTTTCTGCACACATATATAAAATTCATGGAATTGTCCATTCAAGATTGGTATACTTGATGTATGGTATAGTTCAATTTAAAAAGCATATATGATGAGAAAAATAAAACATTAGTTGTTACAGACTGGAAAAAAATGATATGAGGTAAGTGTAACTTGGCAATATTATAGGGCCAACCGTATCCTCTTATAAATTAAAATCTAATAAAGTAAATTGTGGCTTTAAGCTCTAAAAAATCTAGGCCCCCCCATTTTAGTACAAAGTCACTGATAACAATCTTCACTTCTCCTTTGATACATAGAAACAAAATTAAAATATTTTCATTTGCTTTGCTATATTGTTTAATATTTTTCTCTATTGGGAGACTTATAGGTGTGAATTTTATCTTGAATAAATCAAAATAGTTCTAAAATGGAGCTATTTCATATACTGAGCTACATATAACTATTTCTGTATTGCTTCTGTAGTGATATTAGTATAAGTTGTATTTGAAGTTGCTATAAGAAGTATTTTAAATAAGAAAAGAAACTAAGTATGAATATAATATGTTTGAAAAAATAAATCACGTTACCTATTCCCCGGGTTGTGTTATTTGGGTCTCTGAGGAAGCTGAGAGGTATGTAAGAGCATCTCTGCTTCTGTTAAGGGGTAATGCTTTTCTACCATTGTCAGACTGAGAAATAAACAACATTTATCTAGTCTAAAGAAAACAGTGAGGGCCCTCTGTGTGCCAGTGACCATGGCAGACAGAATGTAGTTTCTACTCCAGGTACTGTACAGGCTATTGACCAGTAAGGAATTGAGAAGATTTAGTTAATTCAGATTAAAAACAAAAATAAAAAAAACATACTTTTTGGGGGGTGCTGATGGAGATAAAACCCAGGGGCATTCTATCTCCAAGCTACTAACCAGCCTTTTTTTATTATTCTTCATTTTGAAACAGGGTCTCACTGAGTTGCAAAGGGCCTCACTAAGTATCTGAGGTTGGCCATGAACCCTGATCCTCCTGTCTCATCCTCCCAAATGCTGGGATTACAAGCATGCACCACCACGCCTGGCAAACACACTTTTTATTTGAGAGAAAAAGAAAAGTTTGGGTTGGAGTAAAAATTCAGCCTTAAGGTTGGTGAGCTCCTTCCTGCCATGTATAGAAACATGTATATTTTAACTACAAATACCATCACAAAATATTGCAGATAGGGGTGGGGGCTTAAACAACAATTTTACTTTCTCACAGGTCTAAAGCCTAGAAATCTGAGGTCAGGGTGACAGTGTGGTGGTACCTGGTGAAAGTTCTCTTCCTGACTTTTAGATGTGTCCTCACATGCTTTCTTTGTGTGTGCAAAGAGAAAGAGTAATCTTTCCATCTTCCTCTTATAGCAAGACCACCCATCCTAACAGCGTAAGATCCTTTCCTTATAACCACATTTAAGCTTAAGTACCTCTTAAGGGCCCTATCTCTAAATACAGTCACACTGGAGGTTACGTTTTTACCGTCTGGATAAAAGGGAGGACACAACTGAACCCACAGTGATGTGCTTCAACAGGACACTTTGAGCTGCAGCCAATCATTCATATGTTTCAGAATAAGGAGGCTATTGTATGCTGATATTAGCATTCAGGAAGAGATCTTAATTTGGTCGAATCATTTGGTAGCTATATACAATTGGGCATTCTACACCACTACAGTTAAAATAGATGCCCCAGTCTTCTCTCAGAGGTGAAGATGCCTTCCCTTTAATAATGGGTACACTGTTTCTCAGCTGTGGGATGCCTGTTAGCTTCCAGCCTTTTCCTTCTGGGAGCCTAATTTCTCATATGTGACAGGTCCACCCCTCATTTGCCTTTGCTTTCCCCCACCCACCTCTAGTTTGCTATAGATTAGTATTATCTCTGGCCAAGTAATAATGGGTTCCCCATACCCTGCCACCAAGCCTTTCTCTCAGCTCTGGCAATGTCCTTCCTGATTCAGACATGCCCAGCAGATCCTCAAGGATCCGTAGGATTAAGTCCAGACCTGATATTCCAAACCTTCTGAAAGCTGTCCTCAGCTGGATTCCTCACTTGGTATCTCACAGCTCCTCCTCCTCATACTTAGCACATTACTGCTTGATTACGCTGGCCTCACCCCTCCCCAAAGCTTCCATGATTCACCACAACAGTAGTTGTTTTCATTCTAGTCAGTCAACATTCAACAAATATGTTAGCCCTATGTTTTGGTCACTGTCATAGGTGCTAAGGATATACAAAAGGGATAAGACCTGGTTTGGGCTTTCCGAGTTCTTTGTCTAATGACATCAGAATAGACATGTAAACTGAGAGCTACAATTTAATACGATAGATAAGAGCTCAAAGCTGTACTGCTTGTGGTATCCATCTCTATAGAGTATATCTTACGTGACCAATTCTAGCTCACCTGCTACTTAATCTTTTTCTCCCTCTCTATTTCCATGGCTTTTGATCTGTGTGGTTTTTTTTTTTTGCTCATTTTAAGCATGTGTACTTTCATATCTTATTTTTCTCAGCTAGATCCAAAGCTTCTTGCATGCAATATCCATTCCATATTAAGCTTTGTGTTTCCCATGAAGCCTAACATAATCTTTTTTTCTAGCATTCATGAGTGTACTGACAAAAATAGTTCCTAAATTTGTGAAACCACAAACGAAGGAGTGAACTCCTTAAATAAAACCTCTTCCTTTGAACAATGTTGAAAACCTTTGTGATTTTTGTCAGATTTTAGCTGACTAATTTAGTTTTATAAAGGCCTCTAATTGGATCAGGTTTGGGATTATGCATTTCAAAATTTATCCCCCAGAGGTTGAACATCATATACAAACATACATATGGCGCACTAATTATTACTAATATCCTCTAAGCATTAAACAGCTTTGATTATGATACTCTGTGAAGTGTTTCTGGAGTAAATAATAAACTCTGGAGGTAAAGTCATAGTAGATAGATAGATAGATGGATGTGTGTGTATGTAAATACAACTCTTAACAAATATTTTTGACATTAAAGAAGTATAAGCCCCTAAGAGGTTTTGAGGACTTACTCTTAAACACTTTGTATTTTAAATTAGAATTTTCATATGTAAAATCTTTTGCAAAAAAGTAAGAGGTTAATTTGGTAAGAAATATAAAATTATTTTTATTGCTTGTTACACTGATAATATCTTTATGCAGAAACACAAAGAAGTGACTATTTTTGTAGACAGATTTAACATAAATTCAATGTATTTCCATTTTATTGTGATAACTGACATGGCCTCACATCAAAACTCAACCAAATAACAAAAGTATAACTACCAGAGTGAACTTACATTTTTTTTAAATCTCTTTATCAGCCAAAGGAAAAGGGGATGTATAGTGAATTTTGCAACTCACAAAGTTATTATGGAGCTAAAACGTGTTAAATTTAGAAAATTGGAAAGCACAAAAAACATTTACACTTATGAAAAGCATCACACATAATCTCACTGGACAGAAAGATTTAAAATGCTCTCATATGGGGAAGGAAAAGAGGGGGATTGAGAAAAGAAACAGTTCAAATAATGTTATGTCCATATATGAAGGTATTACTACCAACCCCACTATTATGTAGAGGGAGAGAGGAAGGAGAGTGGACGGGATGAGGAGGGAAACGCACCAAGTGCTGGGCGGATGCTCGTTTGTATCACGTTGAACCTCACTGTGATGAATCATTGCAATGCACCAATAAAAGCAAAAATAATACTTGCAGTTCCTCCCAGGCTTTCCCCCTTTGCATTATTTTGAATTGCATACGTTTTCTCTTCTTTCCCTTTGCCTTTTCTTTATTCCATATTTATCAGTGTTTTATATTGACTACCAAGAGACATAAATATCAGGAACACATTATAAAAAGAACTTTCAATGAACTTCATTGGTCTTTCTTTCCCACTATCTCAAGCTTTTTAATGTTCTCCAGGCTTCTCTGTTTGACAAACAGCAGCTAAGAGTAATGTGTAAGCTCAACTCTGTGCTGATCTCTGGATTATTGTTTTATTCAGAATGATAAAACAATGTTTCTGCTTTCAAGAATCTGAAAAAGTTGTCAGAAATCAAATACCCTGGTGGGTCCTCTTCCTAAAGGTCAGAATATTTCTTTATTTATTTTTGTGGTACTGGGAATGGAACCCAGAGACATTCTACCTCTAAGCTACACCCCCAGCCCTATTTTTATTCTTTATTTTAAAACAGAGTATCACTGAGTTGGAAAGGGCCTCATTAAGTAGCTGAGGCTGTCCTCAAATTGCAATCCTCCTGTCTTAAACTCCAAAATGCTGGAATTACAAGCATGCGCCACCATGCCTGGCTAAGGTCAGAATATTATAGAGCAGAAACAGAAGAAGTGATTAGTTAATTTGATTCCACATCATCTTCTGGTCTCACATGATCTGAGTGATACCATCTATTTCCCTAACTTTAAAGTAGTTTTGTTAACACTTCTCACTTGAACTAAAATTATTGCTTAAATTTGAATGTTTTGGTTGGGTCTAGATTGTTCCCCCCAACGGTTCATGTGGTCAGAGTTGGGGCATGGATGGAGGAGGTGGGTGCCTGAAGACATGGTCCTGGGGACTGTACCTGTCTCTTGCCCCATCCCCTTTGTCTCTGCTCCAACCACCATAATGTGAGGGCAGCATCACTCTTGTCCTGTTTTGCCAGCATGGTTTCTGCCTCGAAGCCTGCCTATTATGGACTGAACCTCACAAACTGTGTGTCCAAATTAATGCTTCTTCCTCTAAATTATTCTTTTTGGGTATTTTGGTCACAGCAACAGAAACTCTGACTAAAATATTGGAGAACAAATTGCACAATGATTTCAGTTAAAATATGTGTGGGCTTATTCCCAGGGGTGACATGATCATAGGACACAACTGTTGTTATTCCTTTAGGTTATCTAGGCTCAAGCCCCAGGAAATTTGATGAATTCATCTCCCAAACTCAGATATTCGAGAAGTAGAAATGCTTCCTATTAATAAAATATTAAGAATTACAAATGATTCTTCCCTTGACAAAATGTTTATAACACACTATATCGTTCCTTTTCCTCTGCCATTCTTATGGGGAGCTGGGTCACAATCTGAGGGGGCCTCTGTATCTTGTCATGTGCTCCTGTAGAGTCCCTTGCCTCAGACCATGTTTGTTGATTTGAATGGAGCAAACTTATATGTGAATGTTTTTAATGTTGTCTGTGATGAATTTTGGCAGTGTATGTCTATGAAGAATATTGGCAGTATAAGCATGGAAGTGAGACCATTTCATTTTAAACCACTGCAATATATATTTTTTCCAGTCCTTTGAAGACAGCAACTGTGTTCTCCTCATCTTTGTATTCTTAGTGACTAAAATAATGCCAGGGGCACAGTAGACACTTAACGTTCACAGAACTGAGTAATACAGAATGGCATCTCCTTCACTGACCTATACAAAAACACTACCAATATCCATGCAAACTTTTATCTCATGCAAAAAGTATGCAACTCTGTAACTTTTTTAGATCAACTTCTTTATTTTTATTTTTTAAATTTTTATTGTTGCATTGTAGTCACACATCTTAATGGGGTACAAGATGGTAGAGGCATACATGCACACATCACTCATTTAGCCCTTCCCCAATTCCCATCCTGTTCCCTCCCTCCCTGACTCTCAGTTTTGGCCTATTGATCGACTTTGATATGTTTATATTACCTTAAGAAGAAAACCCAGTTCAACATGTAGTCCTCTCCTCAGTTTCCTCTCCTTCCCAAGTGGATGGCTTTGTGTAGATATGCCTTGTTTTCAGCATTACCTCAGATAAGTTATTCTCTTATATGCTCTTCCTCTTATTCTGTAGTTTGAGATTTAAATTATTTATTTTAAGAGGAGTGGAAATTTACCTTGACAGAACTATTTTGGGAAATGAAGGAGACTCTGAGTTACAGAACAAGGAGTTAACCCTCCAGATGCAAACATAAACATCTCTCAGACTGATCTTAGCTGAAAGCCCTGTTGGTGAGCTGTAAGGGAATTTGAAACTTGGCATAATGAAATCACACCCTTGAGTTTTGTAGAAATGATCGCTGTACTGTAATATGTATTGTACTTAGATACTTAGATTAAAGATCTATTTTTATTTTTATTTTGTTATCAATTATGCATCCAGAAGAGCAATTCTATTACTAATGGAACCATTGAAATAGATACCTAGAGGAGTGGATGGATCACTTTATTTCTTGTCAGGTACTATGTTGGGCTTTCTAAAGCTCATTTGAGTATTTATCTAGTATTGTTATTGTTGTAGAATAGTGTACCTGGGGGAAATATGTAAGAGAAATGAATAGGCCTGATTTCTACATCTGAATTTGCCTTTCCTTGCTGTATATTCTTTAGACAAGTAGTTTTATGTAAATATCTCGTCTATTCCACAATATGGAAAGACCTCATTTAGCTTTTTCTGTCTATGTTATTACCTTTTAAAGTAAAAAACGTTTAATTTTTGTAAGTGAGGGTCTAAATTTACTTTCTTATACATTACTTGGCTTGTTATATCATCCTTCTAATAGATGAAAACAGAGATGCCTTTTTTTTTATCAAAGTCTAAAAGCTACATAATGGCAGAACTGGCATTAATGATTGGTCCTCGAACTTATAGTCAAGCTACTTATGTTTTGTAATTGAGCAACTTCTGATTTCTGAAGAGTTGAAATACTTAATTTCTTGGTTTTTTTATTTTTATATTTTTGTGGTACTGGGGGTGAAACCCAGGGGCTTTTCTACCTCTGGGATATACTCCCAGACCTATTTTATATTTTATTTGGAAACAGGGTCTCACTAAGTTGCTGAGAGCCTCACTAAGTAGCTGAGGCTGGCTTCGAACCTGTGCGATCCTCCTGTCTCAGCCTCCCAAGCCTTGGGATTACAAGCGTGCGCCACCCCGCCTGGCTATACTTAATTTCAAAATAATCCCAAGACCTAAGCTCAAAAGGAAAAGTTTCCAAACATCTGAACTATTGAACAAGCTAATGAAAAACTAGTTGGAGCAAACGAAGAATGGGTGGTTCTAAAAGTGTGATTTCCAGACCAGCAGCATCAGCATCATGTGGCAGGTGATGAGAAATGTTAACTTTCTGTCCCCAACCCCAGACCTACTGGATCAGAGACTCTGAGGAGTGAGATCCGGAAACTGCAACTTAACATGCCTTCCTGCTCTTTAGATGAGTATGATGCATGCTCAAGCTTAATTTGCACTGCTAGAAAAACACATTCAATCCTTTGAATTTATAAAAGTCCTTTCGAGTTTTCTTGGGAGGTTGGGGCCTGGGGTACAGCTCAGTGGAAGAGAGCTTGCCTAGCATGTGAGAGGCCTGGGTTTGATCCCTGCCCCTGCAAAAAAAATACATTTCTGTGGCTTTAAAATCAGTTCCATAGCGGGGCGTGGTGGCGTACGCTTGTAATCCCTGTGCTTGGGAGGTGAAGACAGGAGGATCGCACAGGTTTGAAGTCAGCCACTCTGGCTTAAGAGACCCTGTTTCCAAATAAAAAGCATAAAATAGAAGTTAGGTCCACAAGGTCTGACCTGGTTTCTGGATACTTTGGAACTATCCTGGTACCCAGGTGTGTAGAAGCAATCCTGGAATCTGTCTCCATTGGAGCTGGTACAGTCACAGTTTCTACAGGAACAGTCCTGAGCCCTGAGTCTGTGAGAATGAGAGGTCAAAAGTGATGGCTTAAGAGGCCCTGTTTCCAAATATAAATATAAAAACAGGTCTGGGAGTGTAGCCCGGAGGTAGAAGGGCTTCCAGGAACCCCAGTACCACCAAAAAAAAAAAAAAAAAAAAAAAAAAAAAAAAAAAAAAAAGAAAGAAAGAAAAGAAAAAAAATATCAGTGCCATTGAATTGGTAGCATCCCAATCTTTAACAAATCAGTATTTTTTAATTTTACCATTACTGAAATATTTCCATAGAATGCATTGATGCAATTTTGACTTTAAACTTAGAAAAATGCAGCTTGACAATATTTCAAATTTTCTAAACTTGTTCTCATGCAAAACAGATTTCTGAGTATTTTTTGGATCATTTCAGTCAGGGGATGAAGGAGTCTCTTGGATGCCATGTGAGAGTATTTAAGACAACAGATGATATTTTGCTCACTGCCCACTAAGCTGACAGGTATGAGCACTTGAGGAGAACCTGTCGGGACCACTTGAGCCCAGAGGAAAGGAACATCCAGGAAAAAATGGCCAATAAAATTGAACATCATGGAAACACTCTAAAGGGGGGGGGGGTTCTACTGTTGTATCCCTGACTGAGATGGGTAACCATTGAGTCTGTGGTAGACATAAGCTGGGTACATTGCTAACAAATGGGTCAGAAGGAGTGATGCCTTTTTTGGTCCTAAGTAATTAAAAAAAATCAAGATGTGTCAGATAGAAAAAATTAAAAGAAATAAACCAGTAAAAATCTGTAAATTTTGAGTGAAGAGCAGTCTAAAATTGCTAACTTCATGGCGAATGAGAAAGAGAGAGGGGGGGAGGGAGGGGGAGAGAGAGAAATAGAGAGAAGAGAGAGAGTTAACTGGAGTTCTTAAAAATAATTTTATTATGAAATAAATTTTGAGATAGGGAACATCAGCAAGATGGTGAAATCGGTCCCTCTAGATCCTAGAAACATCCATTTAAATAGTTATCTAAGCATAAAAATATATTCGCAAATACTAAGGAAACCAGGTGAGACATTACAGGATATTGGCCAACACAGAAATAAGAAAAGATGCTTTGGAAAGTATAGGAAGGACAATTTGACAGTTTGACATGCTCCCCGTCACCCCTAGTCCCAGGCAGCACTGTGTGGAGAGAGTAGCCTGTGCTTTGTGCTTGAGGAAGGAGAAGGAAGTGAGAAAACAGATAAAATCAGACTGAAGCCGGGCGTGGTGGTGCAAGCTTGTAATCCCAGCGCTTGGGAGGCTGAGACAGGAGGACCGCACAGGTTCGAAGCCAACTACTTACTGAGGCTCTCAGCAACTTAGTGAGACCCTGTTTCTAAAAGCCTCTGAGTTCCACCCCCAGTACCACCAAAATAAATAAATAAATAAATAAAATCAGACTGACTCCTGCAATACTAGTCCTTACATTACATAAGTAGACCCAGTCAAGGCCATTCCTTTGACCTCTCATAGACTCAGGACCCAGTAGAAACTATCACTTCACCAGCCCCCATGGAGCCAGATTCCAGGACTTCTCCTATACACCAATGTACCAAGGTAGTTCCAAAGTATCTAGAAACCAGGTCAGATCTTGTGGACCTAAACAGCACCCCAGCCTCCAAGCCAACACCAATAGATACAGGCTCCAGGCTGGTTCCAATAACCCTGAAATAAGTCAACACTAAGGTCTATAAGTACTAGACTACCACCTTTAGTCCTAGGCTTCACACCAGCTTTTACGGAAGTAAGCACTATGTTGGTCCCAGCATAAAGTTAACTTCAGACTCCAGGTGGTCCCTGTGGCTCAAGCCTCCATAGGACCAAAGGTCGAGGTCTGTTCAAGTAGATTCAAAGTCCAGACAAATCCCAGTAAACCTGATGCCAAGTTAGGTCCCGTAAACTAAGCCCCCAAACCCACCCCTGAAGATTCAGGCTTCAAGGCAGCCACTGTGAACCCAGACCCTAACCGGTACCCTTGGATTCAAGGTCCAAGTACTCATGGACTTGGGTGCTACCTGTGGACTTAGGATGCCGTTACATTCACACAAAACTAGGCAACAATTCTACCTGTGGATCCAGACTTCATGCCCAACCCCATAGACCCAAATACCAGGCTTGCAAAACTGTTGACCCAGGTAGCAAGCCAGCCTGCCCAAGGACCTTAACAGCAAGCGTGCCCTCAGCCCATGCTATATGGCCTGCCCAGGATCTTTGGAAACACTGCATTATGGTTTGGATCTGGGATGTCCCCCAAAGCTCATGTGTTAGTATTCAGAGGTGAGATGATTGGCTCTAATCACTAAATTAATCAATTTGATGGATAGATAATGTGAATTGACTTACTGGGAGGTGGTGAAAACTGTAGGCAGGTAGAGATTGTTGGAGGAAATAGGTCATTGGGGGTGTGGCTGTGTGGTCTATATCTGTCCTGCCCCCCACACACACACAACTCCTGGCTGCCAGTGCTGACCAGTTTTCCTCTGCCATGCCCTCCTGCTTTACCTCAGGCCCAAAGAAATGGAGCTGGCTGGCAAATTAAACTCTTCTTCCTCTAAGTGGTTCTTGTTATTTTGGTCACCAAAACAAAGCTGACTTACATAGTCTGACTGTTGAAAAGGTTTTCTGCACAGTCACTCACTCTCAGAGACTTGAATGCCTTGACTTTTTCAAAATGTGCAAAC
This sequence comes from Muscardinus avellanarius, assembly GCF_963383645.1. Classification (NCBI taxonomy): domain Eukaryota; kingdom Metazoa; phylum Chordata; class Mammalia; order Rodentia; family Gliridae; genus Muscardinus; species Muscardinus avellanarius. The sequence continues at coordinate 172,972,682 of NC_137787.1, forward strand.
AATGTAGACAATAACGAACACAAGAAACCAAGGAGATATAACAACCATCAAAGAACACAACAACCTCCCAGTAGCTGATTCCAAAGAAAGATATACAAAGAATTCAAAATCATTGTTTTAAGGAAACTTAGAAAACTTCAAAGAAAATACTGAGACCCAATTCAACAAAGTCATGAAAAGAATGACTGACCAACATTAGAAATTCAACAGGGAGCCGGGCATGGTGGCCATGCTTGTAATCCCCGTGCTTGGGAGGCAGAGACAGGAGGATCGCGCTGGTTCGGAGCCAGCCTTGCTGGCTTATGAGACCCTGTTTCCAAATAAAACAAAAATATAAAATAGGTGTGGGAGTGTAGCCCGTGGGAGTGTATCCCGGAGGTGGAAGGGCTTCCAGGAACCCCAGTACCACCACCAAAAAAAAAAAAAAAAAAAAAAAAAAAAAAAAAAAAAATTCAACAGGGAGATTGAAGTTATATGTAAAAATCAAATTCTAGAGATAAAAAAAATCAATTACATAAAAATTTAAAATGCAATGATGAGGATTGAAAACAAAACTGTTCAAGTGGAAGAAATCATTTATAAATGTGAAGACAATTTATTTGGAAATGTATATTTAGAAGAGGAAAAAAATGAAATGTAATGGAGAAAGCTCATGAGATTCCGAGAACAGAATAGAGCCACAAATTTTTGAGTTACAAAAATTTGTAAAGGAGAAGAGAAAGGAAAAGGAAGGCTTATTTAGATAAACAAATAAAAAACACTTTCCTAAGGTAGAGAAAGGTATAAGTATCAAAGCATAAGTAGGGCAAGGGCACTAGATTTCATTCAAAGCAGACTACTAGCCAGGAATATTATAATAAAATTTCTAAAAATCAAGGTCAAAGAGAGAACCTAGCGCCGGGCGTGGTGGCGCACACTTGGAATCCCCGCGCTTGGGATGTGGAGACAGGAGGATCGCGCAGGTTCGAAGCCAGCCGCGCTGGCTTAAGAGACCCTGTTTCCAAATAAAATATAAAAAAATGGGTCCGGGAGTGTAGCCTGGAGATAGAATGATTTCCAGGAACCCCAGTACCACCCCCCCCAAAAAAAGAGAGAGCCTAAAAACAGTAAGAGAAAAAATACAAACATCATATAAGGAAATATAAACAATAGCAAGATCTGATATAGCAAGAACTCTAAAATAACTCACCCCACCCCAACTGATAGAAATAATAAACAAATTCAGTAAAGTTGCAGGATACAAAATTTGCATCCAAATATCAATGTTATCTCTGTATACTAGCAAATGAACTATTTGATAAAGGAAGAAAACAACCCAGATTTTAATAGCTATGAAAATAAAAAGAAAATATTTATGAATAAATTTAACAAAGGTGATGAAATACTCGTACAGTGAAAATTATAAAACAATGGTGAGAAAAATTAAAGATACAAATAAATGGAAAAATTTCTACATTCATGTGTTAGAAGAATTAATGTTATTAAAATGTCTGCTACCCAAAGCAATCTATAGATTCAATGCAATCTCTATCAAAGTGCCAGAGATATTAGCCACAGAAATGGAAAAAATGCAAAATTTCTGAATAATCAACACAAAGCTCAAGCAAAAAGAAACACAAACAAACAAAAATACAAGCTGGAGACATCACACTACCTGATTTCAATTATGCTACAAAGCTACTGTAATAAAAGCAGCATGGCGCTGACATGGTAAAACATACATAGACCCAAGCATTTACAGCCAACTGATTTTTGACAAACGTGCCAGGAGCACAAAATGAGAAAAGGAAAGTCTCTTCAGTAAATACTTTTGGGGAAAAGTATAGAAAGGACAGTTTGACAGTTTGCCATGCTTCTCCCCACCCTGCCAAAGCAGGCTCAGCTTTCAGCCTGTCCTAAAACCAGACTGACTCCTACAATACTAGTCAATTATATTGTCATAAATAGACCCAGTCTCTTGACCATCACTTTTTCTTTTTTTGGTGGTACTGGGGTTCCTGGAAACCCTTCTACCTCCAGGCTACACCCCCAGACCTGTTTTTATATTTTTATTTGGAAACAGGACCTCTTAAGCCATCACTTTTGACCTCTCATTCTCACAGACTCAGGGCTCAGGACTGTTCCTGTAGAAACTGTGACTGTACCAGCTCCCATGGAGACAGATTCCAGGATTGCTTCTACACATCCAGGTACCAGGATAGTTCCAAAGTATCCAGAAACCAGGTCAGACCTTGTGGACTTAACCGCTATACCAGCATACTCATACCTATAAAAGCAAGTCATAAATGCAAATTGTCTGTAAGACAAAGATCTCAATCCTCAGAATACTCGTGGATACTCAAGATTGGTTCCCAATCTTTTTTCCCAGTTTCACGCCTAGCAGACACCACCACCATGCCTCCACATACGGTACCTTTGCTCAGAGCACACTTCCGTATTTTCTCACATCTCTGGGACTCAAGGCGCTGTCCCGAACCCAGTTTTCAAATCTGTCCTCACCTTGTTCCAGTTCTGGAGTTCACCCACCTCTTCTCAGTGCCTCCGTGGTACCATAGGAGTATTTCTGGTATAGAAAGTGTCACTTTTTATTCTACTAATTAATGTGTCGCTGTTTATTTCAACCCCACACTGGAGTATTTTCTCATCTCTGAATCTTCAGTGTCTAGGAAGTAAGCAGGTATGGATGAATCAGTAAAGTAAGATTACCCTTTATAGAAATTTCAGGAACAGATATTTAAGCCTTTAGATATTTACTATTATAGCCATAAGAACTCTAGATTTCAGATTGAGTTTCAAGTCTCTGTGTGTATGCATGATCAGTTGCCTAGTTGACTTAGTTTCTTTAACTGTGAAATGGGATGATTATAAGCATATGCCCTTTTCACAGAGAAGTTAAGATTAATGAGATAAGATCTATAAAATGGAGTTATATTATCCAATAAAATAACTCAGATCATAATACATATTATTATTAACCATGATTAATATTGTAAATTATGACATATCTGTGATTATAGGCACTGATAATTTATGGAGCTATAATAATTCTTGCAATGCATCCTGAGGAGTAATAAAGCCCACAAGAGTAAAGCTTGAGTGGTTGTGATTATATACACCTAAAATAGAGTTATTGCCTCATAATTCAAAATTCCTTTGCCTTTTATTCTTTCTAGTTATAACTTGCCCAAGAGATCAAGTTGGTTCTTCAAGTCCTAACCAGTCCCATTTAATTGACAGATTCTCAGTCTATGCGACTGACCATATTCCTGATTAAAGTATTCAGAGTCTTGGAATATTGGAATTGGGAAGGACCATAGACAACTTCTAGTCCAATGATTTTCAAATGCAGCAATGCATTATAATCTGGGAAACCTTTAAAAATGACTGTCTAATGTGCCATTAAGCAGGCTAAAAAATAACTTGAAAGCTGGGGCTCAAAACCCAGCATTTCTTAAAGCTACGCTGAATTTAAATGTGAGGTCTGTGATTTCGTCCAGACTCCTGTTTTACTGCTGACACACCCAGATGGACAGAGGTGACAGACAAGGGCCAGAGCACTGGCTGTTAGACGTGCGTTAGGGTCAAATTTCCAAGATGTTGCTGCTCTTCGCACTACACTAAATATGGCAGACAGCGTTTTGGTTCTTCCCATGTGGTCACTGTTCTACATTAGTGGTGGCTATCTGAAATGCTCTGCTGAGATGGTTCCTGCTGCACAAGGCTCGGTAGAATAGTGTGCTGACAGATATCATTGTTCACTGTGGTAATGAACCCCAAGGATGTTGTTAAGGGTCTGTCAGTCCTATGTACTAGGTTGCAGACTTTCAACAACTCTATCAATTTGCCCATTGTAATTCATTTCATTCTTCTGAAGGAAAATAGAGAGTGAGAGTACCTGTTTTTAGTATATCATGCTTAAATATTGACTGGGAAGAAAGACATCAAGTCTAGAAAGGAGAGGCAAATTTCTCTCTTTCTCTCTCTCTCTGACTGGTATATTCTTATTCTAAGTACCCATGACATATCCTTGGTCAGCCTATATGTATTTCTTTCCATTTGTGAGCTTTTGTTCATTTCTGTGGTTGACAAAATAATTGTAGTATTGGTAGATCTTGTCATAAAAATTGATTTAACCCAAGGATATCAGAAGCTTTCTTATTGACCCTTCTAAAGCATTCTCAAACTCTCTGTGATAGAAGACCATAAAAAATTAAGCCTTTGTGGGTTGATACTTTTGCAAAATATAAGAAAAAATGACCTCTTGAAAAACTGTAATTAAAAAACTCAGAGTCCTGTGTGGTGGTACAGGCTTGTTATCCCTGCATTTGGAAGACTGAGACAGGAGGATCTGGGTTTGTGGCCAGCCTCTGCTACTTAGTGAGTACGTCCTCAATTAAGCAAAACCCTGTTTCAAAATAAAGAATAAAAATTAGGGCTAGGGGTATAGTTTGGAGGTAGAATGTCCTGGGCTCCAACCCCAGTACCACAAAAATAAATAAATAAATAAATAAATAAATAAACAAACAAACAAATAAAATTAAAAACTCAAAAAAATACAAACAGCAAGCTCTAAAATGTTACCCAACAATATAATTCATGTGTTAAACACTGTAGTTTTTAGATTCTTCCTCTCCATTTCACTAATTATCCTATCACAGAATGGCTAGAAACAACAGGTCAAAGACCAGCACAGGTCATTGCACCACAGTTAGAGTGGCACAAGTCTAGAGCTTGCTTTGCTCTTTTTACAGCCACAGTCAGAGTGACTGACTCTTCTTATGCTGTAAGGTTTGGGGAAATGCTGGTATCTAAGACATATTATTGCTCTGCACCAATTACTGAGGCTCTGCGACACAGTCTACCTAAAACTTTAGCTTTTGAGAACATTAACAGAAATATATACTTGAATATAAAATGCAATATATAATAGGTGCTTTGGTTTTCTATTTTAAGTACTCTCTATCTGGATAACATTATATAATTAGAGATGGTTGATAATTATTATTTTACCCCTGTGCAGAGGAATACACACAACATTTGGCACAGTCTAGAGAGGAGAGCTCATTTAAGAGTCAACCATCTGGAGCTCCCAACAACTGAGTTCTAGTCTGCAGTTCATTCTAGTGACTTTGGGAGGATTGTCTGTCCTCTGAGAAGTGGAATGGCATCTCTCAAGGGTCAATAAAATTGTTTGTAAAAGGTCAAGTAGTAAATATTCTAGGTTTTGCTTCCCAGATATAGTATCTATTATATATTCTTGCTTTGTATATTTTTACAACCCTTTAAAAATGTGACGACATTTCTTAGCTTGGAAGCAGTACAGCAAAGAATATGGGGTGAATTTTGCTTACAAGTCAGAGTTGTCCAAACCATGATTTATTTCCTGCTAAAATTGGAGACCTGACTCTTTTTTTGGTTCAATAATACTGATACTAGTTATGTATTTCCTTTTTAAAAAAAGTTACCCCAAAGCTTTAGCAGTTTAGAGCAACATTTATTACCTATCATTTCTATGAGCCAGAAATTCAGGTGTGGTTCACCTGGGCACCCCACCACTGGTTCTGGATAGCTCGAGAGGTCTAGCGGGGCAGATAGCTGAGGCTGCTGTCACGTCTGAAGTCCTGGTTGGTGGGAAGGAACCACTTCCAAGATCACTCAAGTGGTTTTTAGTAATCAGTCTCTCACCACGGAGACCTTCCATAATACAGTTTTGTGATATAACTAACTTCTGTCAAAGAGAGTGGCCTTAGACAGAAATTGAATAAGAAGCCACAGACCTTTAAATCACCTGATTTCAGAACAGGGTCTCATTACTTCTGTTGTGGAAACCAGTCAAACAGCTCAGTATGTATTCAAAAGGAAGGGGTTTTATAAAGGATTAAATGCCAAAGGCAGGGATCATTGAGTTGGAAGTTATCTTAGAGCTTGCCCATCCCTGTAGCTGGGTCTCTTTCTGATACAATATGATATACATCTCTCAATTAGGATTTCAAAATACTTCTTGAGCCGGGCGTGGTGGCGCACGCTCGTAATCCCCGCGCTTGGGAGGCGGAGACAGGAGGATCGCGCAGATTCGAAGCCAGCTGGGCCGGCTTAAGAAACCCTGTTTCAAATAAAAAGTATAAAATAGCTCTGGGATTGTAGCCCCGAGGTAGAAGGACTTCCAAGAACCCCAGTACCACCACCAAAAAACAAAAAAACAAAAAAAACAAAAAAAACTCCCTGATTCCTTACTGTGTAGTTTTGCAGGTAGTGTCATGACATACGCAAACATAAATTTGAAAAGTATATCGGAAGTTATTTTTACAGCCATCACACACACACACACACACACACACACACACACACACACACACACACACACAGAGTTCCCTAATATTTAAAAATCAAGAAACTATTTCTCCCTTCAGTAGGCACAATAAACATTTGTGAAAATGGCAGTACAAACCTGACTGGGACTTTGATATAGTTTTAAAGTCAACATTTATCACTGGGTGCCTTGAGTGGCTTTTTTTTTTTTCTTATATAATCTAATTTAATCATCACAACAAGCATCTGAAGTAGTTCAATTTGATCCCTATTGTATAGAGAAAAAACCTGAAGTAGGCAGAGGTTAAGGACTTTTTAGGCTAAATTATACAGCTAAAAGGCGATGGGGCCAGGATTTAGAACTGGGTAATCTGACCCCAGATCCTTCACCCACTTTGAGACACAGTCACAGGATCTAAGTATAAATTGGTGATTGAAAATAATCCTTATAAGTTAAAATGTTTATTCAGTTGGAATGCCACATTAGGGCCTTTTCTGAAAGCAATTTTATGGTAGGCAATGACCTCAATGACTGAGGAAATAAATTAAAACAGTATTATTGGGTTGTTGTTGTTTTTGTTTTTACTAAATATCATGGAGAAAAAACATTCAGTGAAATTTTTTTTCAAAGATGCTTTCCTGAGAAGGTGTCTACTTTTACTGATTCTGAATCTATAACCCTTATATAGATCAGACTCTTACTGACTGTGGTAGTTCTGAGAGATTCTTTCTGTAAAGTGTCTGAATATCCACAATCTTATTTCCGTGTCAATAAACAGCCTGTGGGACAATGTTGTATGTGTTTTTATTCATTACTGCTGAAAAACATTATTGAGGATGAAATTGACAAAAAAATTATTCTATGTTAGCACAGATTTTTAGCTATTAAAAGACTCTCAAAGATATTCTTAATAGTTACTACAATTTCCAAGAAACTGCTTGGCTCTAAAATATGATTCTTTGTTCTAAACTAGCCAATCATCTGATCAAAGTAATTTTTTGCTTACGAAAATAATTTGTATAAATGTTTGTTTGAGCCAGGAGTGGTGACTCATGCTTGTAATCCCAGCATTTGTGAGGCTGAGACCAGAGGATCATGGTTCGCGGACAACCTCAGCTTCTTAGTGAGGCCCTCTACAACTTAGTGAGACCCTGTTTTAAAATAAAGAATAGCCGGGTGTGGTGGTGCATGCTTGTAATCCCAGCATTCGGGAGGCTGAGACCTGGAGGATCGCGGTTCGCAGACAGCCTCAGCTACTTAGTGAGGCCCTCTGCAACTCAGTGAGACCCGGTTTCAAAATAAAGAATAAAAAATAAGGAAGGGGGTGTAGCTCAGAGGTCAAATGCCCCTGAGTTCTATCCCCAGACCCGCAAAAAAAAAAAAAAAAAAAAAAAAAAGAATAAATAAACAGGGCAAGAGGTGTAGCTCAGAGGTCAAATACCCCTGGGTTCTATCCCCAGATCCCTCCCCCCACCACCATAAAATGTTTGTTTGCCTGAGTAACAAAGCTCTTTTAGTGACATGGTTACTGTGGCAGGATGAGCAATAGTTTTTTAAGAAATGTAGGTGAAATAATCAAGGATTGTGGTTGAAAAATATAACCCAAAGAGTAAAAGCATATGACAGCATGGTCTAAAGAACTTAGGAGACCTCGTTTCATGTCAGCCCAATACAAGGGTTCTGCCCTTTTGTGGAGGAAGTATTGCTGCTTACTTACCAGCATCCTGGACCACATTGTACATACGGGAGACAATCCACCACACAGCAGCATCATTGTGTATAAACGATACAGAGACATCAGAAATGGAAGGATGGGGTACATCTTGGAATTTGCCATACAGTTGATATTTTATTATTATTGTTATTCGTTTCATTATCATTTTTAAAATGAATAGCTAAATGACCAAATCAAAAATATAGACAATGAATAACTAGAGAAATAATATATTTTAAATCATGTCTTGGATAATCCCAAAATAGATCAATCTCTTCTGGGCTTTTTGAGGCTATGATAGACACAAAGATGATTCAGGATTCAAAGAGTCTAGATTTGAGACTAGTACCTCAGAAAGGTTGGTAAGCTCTAGCAATTCTATTTTTCTCATCTGTAAACCAAAGATAATATCTATAATCTAAGTTAATGAGAAAATTTAGATATTTAAGCATATGGAATACAATATGACTTGAGTATGTTAGTTTCTTCTGCTCAATTCTATTTCTAGAAAAGAGCTTTAGATTTTTCTTCACAAATCATGGAGAATTTCTGCTACCTGGTCTCAGCATGGTACTTGTTCAGCATACCTAGGGTCATGGTGGGACTTCCTTCTACTTTTGAGATATTGCTCAGGACTTCAGTCAAGAGTGGACTAAAATTCAGGAACTCCTAGGAATGAGTAATGACAACGCTTAAGACTTGTGATTCATACCACTTGCAGAGAAGAGGCCTCTACCTGGCAGTGAGGTGGGTGAACCCCACCAGTTAATGCTCAAATGTGGAGGAAATACAGATATCACAAGGGAGAGAAGAAGACAGGAAGCTCAAGTTGCCACACGTGGCGCTTAGTTTTGCTGGGACTTTCTCCCTCTGACCGGATCGGGTTAAAGTTCAATCAACCCAATCATTACTTTCTGCCTACTCAGAATCAAAGCCACAAAAAGAAAAATAACCCACTTGTAAGCTCTCTGAGTTACAGCTAAAGCAGCAGAGGTCCGGGAAAATGCTCAGAATCATAACTAGTCAGACCCCTCACCTCCTCAAAATTGTTGATTTTCAAATTTGAGTGTCTGACTTCCTGTCCTAATTAAATGCATTGCATATTTTCAGCCATTTTCACATAATCGGTTTCACAAGTATCTATTTTCCAGGGGCCAAAAAGGAGGTGTGCAGCATCTCTCCTGGAGGTACCTGTAAGGAAAGCCAAGTGAAACCATCCTGCCTGAGATGAGAGGATGATCATGGGCACTACATACCTGCTCCCCCCAGACAAACGCTTTCCACCCGGGTCCTCCCTGTGCATCAAGTTCTTGCCACAAACCTTTCATTTCTTTCCTAATGGCTTCTGCACAGTAAGAAGTACACTCATCAATAATGCACATTTTTCAAGCATAGTAAAAATGTTTGTGAAAGGCTATTAATGCAAAAGCAAAACACCCACATTGCTAACACTAATCCCCCATTTATTTTTACATTTTTCGCTTCAAAATGCCTAAAACTAAATCGGTATTTTTAAAAATCCAATAGAAAAAAAGGTCACTGGAAGCACTAGCAAAAGTAGACCCATTGGAAAGTAAAAGTTTAGGAGTTTGACCAGTAGATGATACTGGTTTCTTTGATTTTAAAAAGGAAAATGGCTAATTTCTTTTAGCATTTATATGAAGGGTGATAAAAATATTTATGAGCTAAGACCTAGCACAAAACATTTCCTAAAAAAAAACGGTGTATTTTTTGATATGGAGTTGTAAAGCCCCAGTGAAGTGGGGTGTATAATGGCGAAAGTGACAGACCCTTAACACTACAGTGGGGATGGTTCCATTATAATGAGAGAAACTATTGCTTGGAACCAGAACAGCTATATTCTCCTCTCAGCTTCCACAGTCCCCACACCCCTGGAGTACCATTCGAGACAGTGATGAACTGTGGTCTCAATTCCCTTATTAGCTGTAAGACCTAAAAATTATATGTGCAATTAAAAGGCAAAATGCTGATATTACTCATAGGAAGCCCTTTGTACATTAGCAAGGTACAAAAGTCTGCTGACACTTTGCAACAGAGATAGTCAGCAGGGCAGAAGATTAATAGAGCCTCATAAATTTGCAGAGTGAATGCAGTAGATGGGGCAGAATAAGCATGTTGTGTTAGAGATAAATAAAGGGCATGGTCAGCTTGACAAAACATTTAACAAGGAACACAACCAGCCCTTTCATGCAATTTGCTTGGCTGGCATTAGTCTGTTTTATATAACTACACGTAATTACCCCACAGCAGTGGCTGCTCATGTCGCAAAGGACTCCGGCATGACCCAGAGAAAGAGCACTGGGAAAGCCACCCATTTTGATGGGTTACACATCGTGTCACACTGCCCTGCATGGTTACTTTTCTCAGTCAAAGGCCTGGATGGTTTCTATCATCCCAGGTCATTGTTCTCCTAAGGTTAATGGGCTTCAATTTTATTTCCTCGGGTGTGGGTCTCTTGAATGAAAACAAGGAAATATACTAAAATTCCAAAGCCATAAAGTATAGGAAATATGTTGTCAAGCTATTCATCATTATTATTTCTGGGATTTCTGTGCACTGATTAAAAACCGTCCACCCTTTCCTGGTCATTGCCTCCTTAGGAAATGCTATTTTTCTATGATCTGTTGATCCTATTTAAGGGAACCGCAAAGAATGTTAAATTTACTCTTTCTTTTAATTACCAAGAAAAGAGGCTGATTTGTATGCCCACATGTGAAAAGTGGCATGAAAACTCCTCTTGGGAATAACCAATCTTCAGAAAAAATAAGCTGTTTCTCAGTTTTAGTAGAGCTTGTCTCTTAAGTTGCAGATCATGCATTCATCGAACAAAGCCCTGACTATATGCCATGTTCATAAAACATACAGCATGGCCCAGTGCTAGGTAGAACATGAAGTGGTCACCGAGGAATATCTCACTTCTAAGTATCTAGATAGGCCAGAGAGTGATGGTCATGTGGAGTTATACTGTCAAAAGCAGCCTAGGATGCTCCTCTGTGAAGATAGCACGTAGGAGTAGGAGATACCAGAAACTCATGCGGCGGCCAATTAGGATAGTCCATCAGAGACAGAACACTATTTACATTTCTGGGAACTTGGTCTCCTACTTGCTCACTTATTTGTTTGTGTTCCAGTCTCCATGTTGGAAAAGGAGTCTGGCTGGAGATCAGTCACCATGGTAGAGCTTTTCAAACTTTGGTGAGATAAGAACTAAGTGTCCAACATGCCCACCATGTGGGCATGCTGGGGATTTAGTGGTGTTCTAACACCTTTTGTTTTCTGTGTTAGAACTGGTAGATGTGGATATATGGTGTTCCTCTCTCAGGTCAGCCTGCTTGCCCCAGGGTACTGTAAGCTCCTTGTATGACAAATAACGTTTTCTTTTTCCTTTCTCTCCTCTCCTGGAGAGGAGAGCACTATCCCTTTAAAGAAAAACTTTGTTTCCATGCCTTGGAGCAGTGATTTGTATCATAGGCCTTTAGGTTTAGGGGCTGCACTGAATCTCTAGCATTAGAGATTCTTAAGAATGAAAGCGAGGACCAAGTTCCGGTTTCCAAAACTCAAAGACCAAGTAATAAATAGAATATGACTTGGGAAAGTATCTATTTTTAAAAGCTTATTGGTAAGATAATAGTTTTTGTTGTATTCTCCATAAGAAAGAAGCTTTAAGAGAGAGTCCAGATATGGAAACCCAATAGAACATGTATTTAGCCCCAAGTGCATCTTTTATAGAGCAGCAGATGAACCTTCCAGAACCGTTCTCTCTTGTGAAAAAGAATTTTAGCCACACAAGTCTCCCTGCTTATGAATTTCTCCTCATACATACTCATAAGCATCCTCAGCACCTACCTAGAGGGTTGTTTTTCATGGCATAATTTTCTCTACCATGATTATCTAATAAAGTAGCAATCATTTGTTTTGCTTTTTTACTATTCCACATCTCTTCTCTCTTGGTTTGAGGGTAATGTGTTAAAATTCTTGGTCTTTGGACTCTGCCTTTTAGGTGGGCATATCTGGATTTAGGAAATGTTGCAAAATGGATGTTGGTGTGAACCCTTTAAAAGACCTTGGATTGGAAATACACCTTGGTGCACAACTTAACAAAAAGCATACTTTAATAGAACTCTCACTCAAACTTCTGTGTTCTGTTATTAGTAAACGAGGCTGAATTCTTTGAAGCCTTTTTTCCCTCTCTTTTAAATTTATGAACTAAATAATGCACCCTCACTGAGGGAATAGACTTGCCACAGACTTATTGCAAATAACATTAAGGAACCACAGCCATTCACACGTTTAAATAAGGCTGCTAATCAGCCTGTACATTGTTCACCATGTCCCGGATCCTCTTGGCAAAAGCCTCATCTAAAAATAACATGACATTCCATTTAAAGGGGACTGGGTACTTGCTACTTCAAGATGAATGGCACTTCAAGATGCAAGTCCCTTGTTAACTCTCGTAATCTGCTGCAAATATAACCCTTTTGACCAAGCATTTGGAATGAATAAAAATAAATCTCTCCTGACAGTCAAGCCTCACAAAGATCAGAATTTCTCTCTCTCTTTCTCTCTCTCTCTCTCTCTCTCCCCTTATGTGTCCATGCATACACACATAAACATACACATACAAACTGTGAACAGAATTAAAATTAGTCATAATCAATTAATAGATTAGAGGTGGAAGAAAAAAAGACAGTATAATTTGAGGAATTTAATGAAGCAAAAGGAAAATGTATGTTTTACATTTTGATATAGAGCCTGAGAATTGTAGCGATGAGAGACAGAACAGGGGTGTCTGAAGCCAAGGGCATGATGGAAATTGACTGGAAATGGTCACGTGAGACCTTTCTGGGGCCCCAGTAATGTTCTGTACCTTGAAAGTTTCATGGCTAATATATATGTGTCTCAATTAATAGAGTTATATACATATTTGTATATTTGTCATATGTAAATAAAACACTATTGTCTAAATAAGAAAATAGTGAAATGATTACACCAAATTTGTTTTTTATTATTGAGATCTGAAAAATAGAATTGCATGCTTGGACTTGACCTTATAATAAAATTAGCTGCCTTTCCATCCAGTCTGGGAACAACTTTTTAAAAATTCTCCAAAAGTAGGTTAACTAACTCCTGGTTAGACATCTCCAGTGATAGAGAATTCACTATCTTACTAAGCTGTCCTGAACATTATTAATAAGCTCTGTCACAATTTCTTTCCTTAGACTGCAGAATTTTCTCACCAAATTACTAGATTTGGACACATAATTGTGCAAAATTATAAGAGCTGTTTCTGTAGATTGGGAGCAAAGTCTCATGTGGTTGGGCACCATCTTAATATATTTTTGTGCTGCTATAACAAAATACCAGACACTGGTTGACTTATAAGGGAAAGAACTCTATTTGACTTACAACTTGGGGGCTGGAAAGTGCAAGTAGTTTGGTGCCAGTGTCTGGTGAGGACACCTGGCTGCATTGCAACATAGCAGAGATGTAAAGGGGGAAGTGGATGTGTGCAAAAGAGGCCAAGCTCCTGGGGTGGTGGCCTCACATTACAACAACCAACAGTCAAGGTAACTAATCCAGTCCTCTGAGACCTAAACCTATTCCTGAGAAATGGACATTAATTTCTTCTGAGGGCAGTTACCCCAAGATTCAAAATGCCTTTTAAAGGATTTACCACCTCTCAGCACTCTTACACTGGGAACCAAGCCTCAGTGTACGTGTCAGTAGGGACAAACAATATTTAATCCCACGGCAGAACATGAAGAAATGATCTTGCCAAAGGGAGGTACCTGTGAACCATCTTTTGTAGAGGATCTGGGTATTGAATATTGTCTTAAATTCATCTAGTCCCATCTCATTAACACGAATATGAGATCTTCTCTTCTCTAACTCCTCAAGTTCCCTTAGGATATTTCTCTACCCATTCCATCCCATCCACTTTGTTAATACTACTCAAATGTCAGACATTTGACCTGGTATTATAGTAATTTATAAAAAAATGTGTCTTCTTTAGGATGCTATTTCTTCCTGCAGGACCAGGGGTGGAACCCAGGGGCATTCTACCTCTGAGCTACACCCCCACTTCTATTTTTTTATTCTTTATTTTGAAACCGGGTCTCACTGAGTTGCAAAGGGCCTCACTAAGTAGCTGAAACTGTCTGTGAACCGTGATCCTCCTATCTCAGCCTCCCAAATGCTGGGATTACAAGCGGGTGCCACCACGCCCAGCTAGTATGCTTTATTAATTTTTTTTCTTTTGTGGTATTGGGGGTGGAACCCAGGGCCATTCTACCTCCAAGCTACCCCCCCAGCCCTGCTTTTCATTCTTTATTTTGAAACAGGGTCTCACTGAGTTACAAAGAGCCTCACTAAGTAGCTGAGGCTGTCAGCGAACCCAGATCCTTTTGTATGCTTTTTTAAAGGCAAGAATTGCAGTATTTTCACAATGGTATCTAAAATATTCATACATTTATTTGAGAAAAAAATTATTTAGCACACCACTAGGCTCTAAGGACATAAAGCTAAATAGATCCTACCCTCAAGGAATTTATTTTCTAATAAAGGAAACAAGTCAGTAAATTGATTATTATGGCACAATGCAATAAATACTATGATAAAGTAATATACAGTATTCGGTGGGGATGTAGATAAATGCCAGTATAAATGTAAATTTAAATCAAATTATGGGGGGAGATTTTTGAAGATAGATTAGACTAAATCATCTTTGATCACAGAATCCTTTTAACATGGTCTATAAATGTCTTGCAGTAAGTATTTCTCAGCATCAAGTCAAGAGATGGAAAGGCTGAAAAAAGTAGACAAGAGTCCTAGAAATTAGGTTGGCTTCAAATTTATCCTGAATAAATTAAATATTGGTAAGTGATTTTATGCAGAGAAGCAATGAATAATTTTTGTACTCTGTAAAATAGTGTTCTGAAAGCTGTGCAGAGGGTTTGTGTCATCCAGGAAAGAGGCAAGGAGGATCTGAGCAGACGTGACAGGAGTAGGAATACTATGAAGAGAAAGAAATTTGAGAAATATGTAGAGAGAAGCCACAGGCCTTGATACCTACTGAATAGGCCAGGATGATGGTTGAGAGGACCTACTGCCTGGATCCTCATTTGAGGGCCTGGGAGGTACAAGGATGGGGCAACTGGAGGAGAAGTATGTTTGCAGGAGGTGAGCTGGTGAATTCAATTTGAACCTGTTGAATCTAAGATCTCTATGCAACACCAAGGTAGAGAAGCCAAACAAGCAATTGAATTAATGTGCTCAATGGAATGGCTTAGGCTGGAGAGTAAAATGGCTTTAGATGTCAAGAGTGACAGTTGAAGCCATGGGTTTGAATAAAGTCACTGAGAACAAAGTGCTTAGGGACAGAAGAGCATATGGCTGAGAACAAAGTCGCAGAAAACCAAGATTTTAGCAGCAGGTGGAGAAAAAAATGCTTAATGTTAGCACTGGATAGATGGGATTAGAACTGGAGGAAATAATGTCATAGAAGTTTTAATGAAAAGGCAAGCTTAGGAATCCTGCTTGTTCTTCTTATAACTCCTTTTAATGTGATTGTCTCTCACGGCTCCCTCTGTCACCAAGAGAACCAGCCCTTGGTGATTTATCATCCAGATACATGGTCAACCATGTTCTGGGCCACATGGTCTTTCACTCAGGGACAGCTAATTTATGGGCTGGCCTAGGTTCTGAGAGGAGACCCTGGTGTGAGAACCTTGCTTGAATAGATCAGCAATGATAAGGTATATCAGTAGGTCTTTATTTTTTAAATCAGAAATTTGGGGTTACACAAAGAGAGGTGGCAGCAGGTGTTACTGTGGGTTGAATTGTATCTTCTTAAAATTCACATGATGAAGTCTTAACCCTCAGAGTATGCCTTTATTATTTGAAACTATGATCATTATGGATACAGTTAGTTAAGTTAGAAAGAAGCCATGATGTAAGACTATAATGTACCAATAAAAGTATATAAAAAGTTATACTTGAATAGAGCCCTTAATCTTATATGGTTGGTGGCTTTGAAAAGGGGAAATTTGAACACAAGCATGTACATAGATGAACATCATGTTAAGAAAAAAGCAGACATCCAGGAAATGCTAATAAGCCAAGGAATACCAAAGGGTGGCAGAGGTTGCTAGGACAGAGGATGCTAGGATAGATGCTAGGATGATGGAACAGACTTTCCCTCACTGCCCTTAGGAGTGAGGCACCTTGATCTTGTATTTTCATCTTCCATAACAACGAAAAACAATAAATTTCTGTTGTTTACGCTAGGATATGGCACTTTGGCATGGCAGCCATAGCAAGCTAATGTGGGTGGAGGTGCTTACAAACACATAGAAAGCAGGCAGCTGGGGCCAGTAGTTCCCAAACCAGTGCAGATAGGACCGTAGGCAAGCAGAGGTGGTTGCTTGGCAACAGAAGGAGCTGTGAAAGTAGGACTGAGTCTCTGCCATGATGGACCATGCAACTGTGACAGCTCTGGAAGGGGCAATAAGATGACCAAGTGAACAAGGAGTGAGTTAAGTCTGGGACCATATATTTTGAGACTCCATCATATATTCCTCTTCTGGTTCTTGTTAAGGAAACTTAGGGTATACTGCCTACCTGTGACATGTGGTCACACAGTTAAGAGTCCTCTCCTCCTCATGTCTAGGTTCATCTTCTTTATGGACCACCTATGGTATCAGGTATTGCTAATATGTTACAAATTGCCCCCAGACTTAATGACTTGGAACAACAGCTTAAGCAGGTATATATGTCCCAGTTTGTCGCAAGGATAGAGACCAGGTTTTATTGGTCAGAGATGTGGACTTATCTCAGAATTTGACAGGAAGAGGATGCAAGTTAAAATCACTTTGGTTTTGGCAAGATTCAGAGGTAGGTGTGTGTGTGTGTGTGTGTGTGTGTGTGTGTGTGTGTGTGTGTGTGTGTATCTTACTAAATATTGAACCACAAGGTACTCTGCCACTGAGATACATTCTCAGCCCTTTTTACTTTTTATTTTGAGACAGAGTCCTACTAAATTACAGCTATCTGGACACAAACCTGTAATCCTCCTGTTTCAGATTGCCAAGTTTTGGGATTACAGGTGTGTGCCACTGTGGTTGGCTTCAGGATTCAGTTCTTGAAGGCTGTTGCACCGAGAGTTCCAGTGGGGGCTGTTGGTCAGAGGGATCTATCAATTTCTTACCATGTGGAGAGAGAAGTTCATATGACAGCTGGCTTTAAAATAAACACGCAAGAGGGCAAAAAAAAATATATGGAAAGAAGGAGACCACTGTAAGTTGCTAGGTCCAGCCCACACTTCAGGGTGTCTTACACAAGGCTACAAATACCAGCAGGGCAGTGGTCACTGGGAGCCATGCCAGAGATTAACTGTTGCACCTCCATTACTAGAAGGAACCTCAGGGAGGTAATCTCACTGCAAACCAAGGAGCCTAACTAATTGCGAACAAAGTTAAGAAGACATTTCTCTCCAAATGCTTAAAATAGTTTAGGTACAAAAAGGACTGAAAACAATCACTGGATTTCACTAACATTATTTTAAAAATTATTTATTTAACGGAACCAACCTAGGTCTCCATCAACAGATGAATGGATTGTAAAATTATGGAAAATACAATGGAATTCTACTCAGCAATAAAGAAGAACAAAATCATGTCATTCGCAAGAAGATGGAAAGACACGGAGAACATTGTGTTAAGTGAGATCAGCCAAGCACAGAAAAAGAAGGGGCATAAGTTTTCTCTAATATGCTCAAGCTAGGGACCATTAGGAACACTAGAGGGACTCCAGATAATGGAGGGAAACCTCAGCAAAGCTAGGAAGGAGGGGTAGAGGAGGAAGAAGGCTGAGGTTAATTAATGGAAAAGCTACATTTGAATATGTGTATACATGTGAATATAACATAATTAACATGGACACTCAGTATTAGGAGGGAGGAAAAAGGTGAAGCGGGGGCACTAAGTACTGTGTGAATATACGCCATTGTCAACATGACCCACATTATGATGTGAGACTATAATGCACCAATAAAAATAAAAACTAAAATAAAATTTAAAAAAGGAAAATATTTATTTATTTATTTATTTATTTATTTATTTATTTATGTGCTTTTGTTGTACTAGGAATTGAACCCAGCGACATTCTATCACTGAGCTACACCCCCAGGCCTTTCATATTTTTGTTGTGAAACCGGGTCTCACTGAGTTACTGAGACTGGTCTTGAACCCGTGATTCTCCTGCCTCAGGCTCCTAAGCACTGTGATTACAGGTGTGTGCTACCAAGTGAGGTTTTGATTGACATTATTTGTGACCAGTAAAGGCCAAGTAAAGTAAGTAGTTAAGAGAAGAAAGGAGCAGATAGCCAAACTGTTGTAAGGTAAAAGTGACCAGGAGTGATAAGGTAGATACAGTGAATATTATTTATGTTTGATGGTTGTATTTGCTTTTTATTGCTAATATAAAAAAAATCACCATCAGTTTAATGGCATAAAATACAAATGTAATATTTTACCATTTGCAAGGTCAGACATCTTAAAACAAATGTCTTGTCAGGGCTGCGTTCCTCCTGAAAGTTCTAGTGAACAATCTGCTTCCTTGCCTTTTCCAGCATGTGGAGGCTGCAGGTATTCCTTGGCTTGGAGTCCTAGCCTCCATCCTCAAGTCCAGAAGCATTGCATCTTCAAAGTATTTCTCTCATCTCAGCTTTCAACATCACATCTATGGCTCCAATGTTGCTTTTTAACATGTCAAAGTCAATCACTAAGTCAAACATGAGAAGGAGGGAAAGGGGAGGGATTGAGGTGGGAATTGGGAAGGGGTAATTGGGTGATGTGTGCATGTATGCCTCTATCATCTTGTACCCCATCAAGATGTATGACTTCAGTCCACCAATAAAAAATTAAGTAAATAAATAAGACAAGTGCTGCAGCTCACACTTGTAATCCCAGCATTCGGGAGGCTGAGACAGGAGGATGGCGGTTCACAGCCAGCCTCAGCTACTTAGTGAGGTCCTTTGCAACTCAGTGAGACCCTGTTTCAAAAATAAAGACTAAAAAACAGGGCTGGAGGTGAATCTTGGAGGTAGAATGCCCCTGAGTTTCATCCCCAGTACCACAATAAATAAATCAATGAATAAATAAGGATGATTTTGATAGATGGAGACCACCTGAATGACCCAGAATAATATATCTCAAGCTCCTTAATTTAATGACAATGGAAAGCCCCTTTCCTTGTAAAATAACATAGTTACAGATCATGGGGATGAGATTGTAGACAGTTTGAGAAGAAATCATTCTGTTATACAACGGTTGAATAGAGCAGGATGGAAGAGGTTAATATCTGGGAGCTCGGAGTTGAGGAAAAGTATTCTGTCAACTAAGTAAATGTGTCCATTTCATCATATAACGACCTCTGTGAATATATAGATGAACAATCTAATCTCTCCTTTCAAATGACTCGTAGCACTAGTGAATGTTCTTTAAATGTTGAATGGAACTAATGATGTCTAGGCCCCTTATCTTTTTCAAATACTCTAAATATTAAGTGTAAAAATTTGTATTCATGTTTGATGGTTAATAGTGACCTCGGACTTCCCATATGGATATTTTTTCTCTTTTCTGTCCAGCTCAATAACTGGCTTCTAATATTTTGCTAAGATAATTGGAGTCTACCTTTTTAAATCAATGCATAGATAGTTGTAAAATTCAGTTCGTGTGACTACAGATATTAAGGCATTGATAGAAAAAGGATATTTCATTTGTAGAACTTTAAATCTGGAGGGTGTCAGGCAGTAAAACTGTCTTTGGATATTATTACCTATCTGTAAAATATGGCATTTTCATTTTAGGCTTACTGGGTCTATTCTTTTACTGTAGTAAAATGAATACATTCTGCTCTAAAAATAAAATGCATGTTCATGGGATAAGTTGAAATATTTATTAGAAACATGCAAACACACTACAGTATATTATATTCCATTACCATATAATGAATAATATACATGGATTAGAAAATATTTAATGTGCATTCTATAGACTTTAAAGTACCATCTTAACTCTAACAAGTGTCTGGATTAGCAAGGAAATTTTCAGAAACTGTAAGGATCTAATGATTAGTGGCAAGCTTTTTGCCTGTACAGAAATTAAATAATTTGAAAGAGGCTAATAAGATACCAACGAAAAGGTAGAGAGTATGAATTGACCATTCACAGGATAAAAACAAGTACATATAAATTCCTTTCTTACTAAAGAAATTGTAGAGGCTAAAGAGACCCAGATTAAAAAGTTCAGATACATTTAGTAATTATAAGGAAATTCACCATTGACTGAAGAATGGCTAAGACAAGGAGGAAACACATTTAAAATGCATTAGGAAGTAGGTCACAAGAAGAATTTCCTAACTGACCTTCTCCAGCAAAAGGAATTAAGTACCCTTCTCATGACTTTTAACCCCAATTTTTAATGAGAAATTCCATACCCACCCCATTCATTCTCCAAAACTTTGTTTTTTTATTTTGTTTTTGTTTTTTTGGTTCTGGAATTGAACTCAGGGGGCATTCTACCTCCAAGTTATGCCTCTAGCCCTTTTGCTTTTTTGATCTGAAACAGGGTCTTACTAAGTTGCTGAGGCTGGCCTCAAGTCTGCAACCCTCGTGTCCCAGCCTCTGAAGTACTGAGATTACAGGTGTGTGCCACCATGCCTGGCTTCTCCAAAGCTTTTTAAGAAGACTGTGTCCGTTAATATTTTGGAGATGATAAATAGGTTGTGTTGGAAGATGCTTTAGATCTATGAATAAATAAATGCAACTCTCAGTGTGTGTGGGAGGGTGGGGCAGTTCTCTGAGGAGCATAGAAAGGGCTCACTGGCCTCCCAGCCCTGAAATTATGGGCAGTATTCTTGATATTTGTGTATTGAATCAGCAAAACCACCTCAGGGCAGCTAGCCTGTGTGACATTTTAGACTCTCTACTGATTTTCTAGTTCCATGCAAATATAGGATTGCTTCTTTCTCCCTGCATCCCTAACTCCTACCCTTTCTATTTGCAGTGTCTACCATTTCATTGATTCAAGAAAAGTGCAGCTTCACTAGCACCTTCACTGTTGACTTGCTCTTATCTGGAAAAAAATTTTACATTTTCTTTTCCTTCTATATCAATATAACCTGCCTTTATAATCATCATGCTCTGAAACCTCATTTTGAAGTCTTTCCTGAGCATGAGTTCCTGTTACTCTCTTATTTTCTGAGAACTTCCTTTCATGTGTGTACGTGTGCGTGTGTTTTAATTTCATAGTTGGCTCAATAAAACAGGGCACTTCCTTCTACAAAGTCTTACCTAGTTTAATATTGTCTTGACAGGCTGATTTACATTAACATGGTCCAGAAATGGACCAAGATGTCACTGGGAGGTAAATAGACTGTCTCTCTCCACTCCAGTTTGTCACAGTCTCTCATCATGAGGTTATATATTCTGTACCATGAGGACAGTTTTAGGGAACGAGAACTATAAATAAAGTTATTGCTATCCTACCTATTTATAAGAATTTAATCTGATTGTGTGCGTAATAATGTCCATTGTGATTTGGCAGTTTATTCTCAGACCTATTTCTCTACCTCTGCTGCTCTGCTCTGTACTTTAGGGAGCAGATCCTGAGAAATACATTTCCCAGGATTCTTTGCCCCAGGCTTCCTGCCAGGTTTGGCTAGTAGAAGGCATTAAATGGGAGGTTGGAATGGACCAGAAGGAAAGATGCTGGCCTGCCCATGCCCAACTTTGTTGGAATAGCACCTCCGAGGGAGGCTGTTTCTGTTTCTTGGTTTTATTTTGTGTCTTCTTCCATGGTTAATTATTCATTGAGGTGGCTTCCATCTTGTTTTAAACTCCCATTACAATGGCTTGCTTCTGAAATCCGTTCATACTTTCCGGTTTCCATATCTGAAAAGCTTCCATAGCTGAACAGCTTTTTCATGTTGATAATATCTGGGTTGCCTCCCAGTTCCCTGTTGGCTTTTTTGGCTCTGCCAACACTTCTATATGGAATTGCACATATTAAATTTCTTCTATTGAATTACCCTGTACGGGGTCTGTTTGCCTTACTGAACCATGACTGAAACCATATCAGGTCTCTTATCTCTCTTCTTCCACAAGAAGACACTGTAGCACTTTTGTGCCTCTGAGAGAGATATAAAAAGATGCTTAAATGAAAAAAGAGCTTAAGAATGTGTACTGGGTGAAATAGAAAATTAACGCACACTTCATGGATGGTCATTTGCTCAATTTAAAATGTATTCAGTATTATCACCTGATTGGTCACACTCCTCCACCCCCGTGGTCATGTCATTCATCTACAGCTCTCCCGACTTAGAAACGGATGTAGTTTTTTCACTTTTGCTTTGAATGTATATCTTCATTCTCTGCAATGATGCCATGCTTAACAGAATTGACACAAAAACTAAGTCACCACCATTACCAAAAATATGATTGCATCTGTCTGTTCCTTCTCAGCTACAAGGGCATGCTAACAGAAGAAATTCACTATAGAAAACAGTAACTCCAAGCTAAAGAATCTATGGTCAGGAAGGGAAAGCGAATACAAAAAAAGAGTCTAAAAATTGGGCTGGTAGAAGACATGATACCTTCTCTTTGGTTTGGAAACACTTTATTTTCTCAGTCACAGCCCCTGCGTGTGGGCTTTCAGCAGCTGGCTGCACTCCAACTTAGCACTTCATTTCACACAATGGCTCTAATTTTCAAATACTGACTTGAGAACTTAGTCTCCCTGGTGCCAGCTCAATTCCTAAACGTTATTGCATTTAAAGCTTTGATTATGATGATGTACAATTGGGGGTTCCAGGGTTCAGACTAAATTCATCTTTATGGCATTTTTTTTATTGGAGTTCACCAGTGCTACCACACCTGTACAAAGCCTTACAGAAAGGGTGGCCAATCCATTTTTAAATGCGCAAAGATTTGTATTTAGAAGGTACTTGAACTATACATGTTCTAGATTAAGGATGATGAATGGAATGCAGTTGAATCTACTGTAAACAAAGTGGGGTGCGCTGCCCATTTTAGATGCAAAATAGTGTGCTTTGAGTATTTCAGAGGCAGCACATTTTCACTAGTCTGACACCCAGAGCACATTCTGCATTTGATCAGGGCCTCTGGGTGAGGTATATGCATGGCAAAAGGAAAGTAAGATTAATATTTATGAGTTGGTAATTGTTTTTTGTCAGAAGGAGTACTATGATATTACCACATTTCTTAAATGTGAAGAAAGCTCTGATAATTACCATAAAGAAAAATATACTTTAATAAGATGCTCAAAATGCAATAATAGAAATAAGTAGTATGCTTTTACACACAAATCAAGAAAATCAAGGGGAAACTTGTAAAATAGGGTGTGTAGACCATAATTTAAATTAATAGCTGTCTCTCTTTCCATTTTATTCTCAGGTAATCTTAAGAATAAGTTGTTGATGAGATAAAAAAGATTGTTTAATGGACTTATTAGTAAAGTCCATGAAATTGATTATTAACAAATGAAGTTGGGCAAAGTGAACAAGGAATGGGGGAGGGCAGTCAAAACAGCTGAAAAATATGTCTGAAGTCTTAAGAGTGTGAGACAGTATTTTCTCTTTATGATTTATTTATTATTATTTTTATTTGTGCATTGTAGTCATCCATTTTAATGGAGATTACTCTGGGTCTCTTCCTTCTGGAGGAGACACTCTTGGGGAAGGACCACAGGGGATAGGGTGGGTATGATGGCTGAGTCCCTGAGCCAAGGATCTCTGGTACTGGGTAGAAAAGATTAGCCTTTCTCCCTGGGCAGAAAGCTGCCATTGGTCTGTGTTAAATGGGGTGGGCTCACTCCCTGATTGGCTGGACAGACTGTCTCACTGGCAGAACCAGGGGAGATGGGTGGAAAGGAAGAGGTTCTAGGAGAAACAGCATGTGCCCAGAGTGTTGCAGTGATCCAGGGTAGCGCTAATGAGGACCAAGCATAAAGAGTGGAACTATATAGAAAGGGCAAATGAAATATGGGGGAAGAGGGGATATATATTTAAAAATGAAAATACAAGCCGGGCATGGTGGCGCACGCTTGTAATCCCCGTGCTTGAGAGGCTGAGACAAGGAGGATCACACAGGTTCGAAGCCAGCCTCAGCTACTTAGTGAGGCTCTCAGCAACCTAGTGAGACCCTGTTTCCAAATAAAAATATAAAATAGGTCTGGGAGTATAGCCCAGAGGTAGAAGGCCTCTGGGTTCCACCCCCAGTACCACAAATAAATAAATAAATAAGAATACAGATTATTTATGCTTCTTTTTTGAGATGAGGGACATACTGGAAGTTGAACCCAGAGACATTCTACCTCCGAGCTACACACTCAGCCCATTTTATTTTATATTTTGAAATGGTCTCACCAAATTGCTGAGAAACCTCGCTAAGTTACTGAAGCTGGTCACTTTGAATCTGCAGTCCTCCTGTCTCAGCCTCCCAAGTGCACCACCACGCCTGACTTCATTCCTTTTAATAATTCTCCATATGCAAATAGTTTTAATGATAATCAATAGAGGTTAAACAAGGATGAATGTACGAAGGCCGTGACTAAAAGTATTTTAATTGTTTTCTTAGGTTTGATTAGAAAACAAATAACACAAAGGATTTTATCATTAGAAAAGATATTAGTAATATTTCAGTTTCACCTCTCCTACCCGTGAATGAATTTCATCTAGGAACCAAGTAGCCTATCACCATCACCGCTCTTCATAGCCTTCCCATCACCGCAGGGCCCACGTTAATTCTTTCCTTATGTTAGTGAGAAATTGTCTGGCTGAATCCCCTACCCATTGGTTCTCATTCTTTAATCTGTCATCCCCAAAACTAATTAAAACCCAATTTTTTCCTGGCTGTTCTTTAAATATAAAGATGGTTATAATTTCCATGTTAATATTTTTTTGGCTAATCATTAGCCAAACTAGCTTCCCTACTTGCATATTCAAATTATTTTTGCTCAAGTTATCCTTTTCTGATGTTAACACCCTTCTTCTTATGTGGTTCTGAACTCAGTATTTTATATGTGATCAGATCAGATGGAGCAGAGGACTTCCAAACAGTTGTCAGAACTGTTTAGTATGTCTCCAAGCTACAAGTTAGTAACTTATACTGTATCTTCTTTTTACTTCTTTCTTTATTTTTTTATGTCAGGGGCCCCACCAATTTCAAGATCTCATAGAATTATCATTGAGGCAAGAGAACTTGGATTATCATTAGAGATATTTTATATTATTAACTTTAGAATTCTTCTAAATCTTCAAAGAATAGAAAAGAAAGATTCTTACAAAATCTTGGGTAATGCTTTGACTTCTACCAACTGCAATAAATGAGTCCTTGTAGACAATTAAATTAGCATGAGGGCAAGGGAATTCAATTGTAAAGAGGGAAAAAAAATGCTCAGTTAATCCCGAAATATATGGCTCCAGGGGTAGCAGCTGTCTGACTCAGCCTATCAACACCTAAGCAATTTGCTGTGTGATACATACACCTTTCATTTATCATGGGTCATTTCTTCTTTTATTCTTGTTTAGCCAGCACATAACTGATTCCCTCTTTCCTCTAATCATTCACTCATTTTTATGGTTTCACTCTGAATTCCCTCCAAGTTGTCAATGTACTTCTTTTATCTGAATGCCCCCAAACTGTTATAAAAATAATCTGACAATTATTTTTTATGGAAATGCAGTTCATTTTAAACACTCCCCCAAGCTTCATAGTGTCTAACTCTGCACATGACCTTCACAAACTTCAGATCCTACTCTCAGGAAGTTTCCATTCCAGCAGACTCAGTACAAAAACCTGTGCTGTACACACCTCGGCTGGCTTTCACCATGTCCCTTTCCTACACCATTCTGAAATAATTTTCCAAACTAACAATAGTGATTTGTTCTATATTTGAATAATTCCACTGAAGGAGTATTCCAGAGGCAGTAGCAGATTACTCATTGCAAAGGAGGCTGGCTCTCAGGACTCCGGTACAGGTACCTCAAACAGTGTGATCTGTTGCTATCTGGGGGATGTTGGATGATCTCATTCTGCACTAAGATGGCATTGATAAAATGTGAGATAGGCTTTAAGTTTAGATACTACTTGAGCAAAGTATGTCTTTTTGCGGAACAGTACAGCTACTGACCACCCACCACAGTACCAAATGGCACAGGCTGTGTTAAGTTGAAACAGGCTGCCAGAAAGACCCCAGGCCTGGTACATGCAGGTTAGCGAACAATGCAGTGTTTTGCAGAGCACACTAGAAAAACAGCCAGGACTGTCATAGAATTCCATGATGAAAGGCTTTAGTTTTAAAGCTTGTTCTTTGAACAACTGCTTGACAGAAATCAAGATTCAGTGATGAGGTGTAAGAACCAGACCTTTTGATACATCCTGGAGCTGCTCTCAAAAAACATAGGGCATATTTGTTGAATTGGAATTCTCTTTCTGGTTAATGACTAAAATTTCATTAGTGATTAACTAATGAAACTGCTGTTACTGCAATTCCAAGTCCTTCCACAGGAGCTAAAAGTAGGTATGTAGAATGAGATCTTTCAACCCATTGACAATGTAGAATGAATATATAGATATAATATTTTGGCACTAGGAATTGAACCCAGGGACATTCTGCCTCTAAACTACAGCTCCAGTCCTTTTTAATTTTTATGTTGAAATTCATTTTTGCTAAATTAACAAGAATCTTGTTGCTGAGTTGCTGAGGCTGTCCTCGAACGTGCAATTTTCCTATCTCAGCCTTCTAAGTACTAGGAGTAATTCTTTATTATGGGACTTGCCTAATAAATTGTAGAATGTTTAGCAGCATCCCTGGCTTCTACCCACCAGATGCCAATAGCACCACCCATATAATTAAGTAACTAAAACTCTCAAAGGCTCAGTTTTCTCACCTGTAAGATAAGAATGATAATACTTTTTACCTCATAGGGCTGTTGAAGTTTGAAGACACCACATGAAAATCAGTTAGCAGAGAGCATACCATGCAGTAAACCCAGAATACATCTTAGCTCCTCTTCACTGTATGTTTATATAGTTCACATTACAGAGAGTGTTCAGAGCCTCTCGTATCTCCCTTGGTCAATTTACCACATCAGGGCCCCCTTTGAAAAGATTAATAGGATTGACAAACCCCTGGCCAACCTAACCAAAAGAAAGGGAGAATCAACTCAAATTATTAATATCAGAAATGAAAAAGGAGACATCACCAGAGACAGTTAGGAAACTCAAAGGATTATCAGAAACTATTTTGAGAATTTATACTCCAACAGACTGGAAAACATGGAAGAAATTGATAGATTTCTAAGCACATATAATCTACCTAAACTGAACCAAGAGAACATAGCAAGCCTTAACCAACCAATAGCAAACAAAGAAATAGAAACAGCAATCAAAATTCTGCCATCAAAGAAAAGCCCAGACCCTGATGGGTTTCCAGCTGAATTCTACAAAACCTTCAGTGAGGAACTAATACCAATACTTCACAACTTGTTCCAGGAAATTGAAAGAGATGGAATTCTCCCTAATTCCTTCCATGTGGCCAGTATCATATTAATCACCAAACCAAATAAAGATATCTCTAGAAAGAAAAAATTACAGACCAATATCCTTAATGAACATAGATGCAAAAACTCTAAACAAAATACTAGCTATACGCATTCAAAACCATATCAAGAGAATTGTACACCATGACCAAGTTGGTTTCATCCCAGAAAAGCAAGGCTGGTTCAACATATGCAAATCAACACATGTATTCACCACATAAATAGAACTAAGAACAAAAGTCACATGATCATATCAATAGATGCTGAAAAAGCATTTGACAAAATCCAACACCCATTTATGTTAAAAACACTGCAGAAAATTGGAATAGAAGAAACCTATTTAAACATCATTAAGACAATATACAATAAGCCCAAAGCCAACATCATATTGAATGGAGAAAAACTGCAAGAATTCCCTTTAAAGTCAGGAACAAGACAAGGATGCCCATCATCATCACTCCTTTTCAACATAGTCCTTGAGACTCTTGCCACAGCAATAAGAAAAGAGAAGGAAATCAAAGGAATTCAAATAGGAAGAGAGGAAGTAAAACTATCCTTATTTGCAGATGCTATGATTCTTTATCTAGAAGACCCAATGAACTCAACCAAAAGACTTCTGGGGCTGATTAACCCATTCAGCAAAGTTGCAGGATACACATCAACCTAAAGAAATCAGTTGCTTTTCTTTATGCCGACAATGAATCCACAATGAAAGAAATAAAACTATCCCATTTACTATAACCTCAAAACCAATAAAATACCTAGGAATAAACCTAACCAAAGATGTAAAAAACCTCTACAGTGAAGACTACAAAACATTAAAGAAAGAAATTGAAGAAGACCTTGGAAGATGGAAAGATCTCATTGCTCATGGATAGGCAGAATAAATATCATCAAATGACCATTCTGCCAAATGTTAACTATAGATTCAATACAATTCCCATTAAAATACAAATAACATTCCTCATAGACTTGAAAAACTCGGTTATGAATTTTGTATGGACGAATAAAAGACCCAGAATAGCCAAAGCAATTCTCAGCAACAAGAACCAGGCAAGAGGCATCATAATCCTGGACTTCAAATTATACTATAGAGCAATAGTAGTAAAAACAGCATGGTATTGGCACAACAATAGGCAGATGGACCAGTGGAATAGAATAGAAGATACAGAAACAAACCCACATATCTATAGTCAATTGATCTTTGACAACAGGGCCAAACTCATACGCTGAAGAAAAGACAGCCTTTTCAACAAATGGTGCTGGGAGAACTGGCTATCCATTTGTAGAAAGTTGGATCTGAATCCTTACTTCTCACCATACACAGGAATCAACTCAAGATGGATCAAAGACTTAGAAATTAGACCAGAGACTGTGAAGTTATTAGAGGAGGGCATAGGATCTACACTCCAACATATAGTCACAGGCAGTAACTTTCTCAATAAGACTTCCAAAGTGCAGGAAATTAAAGCAAGAATTAATAAGTGGGATCTCACCAAACTAAAAAGTTTCTTCTCATCAAAGGAAACCATTAAGTGCCTAAAGAGAAAGCCTACAGAATGGGAGATCTTTACCAGTCACCACTCTGATAGAGGACTAATATCCAGAATATACAAAGAGCTCAAAAGATTCCACACTAGCAAAACAAATAACCCAGTCAAGAAATCGGCAACTGAACTGAATAGATACTTCACAAAAGAAGAGATACAAATGGCCAATAGACACATGAAAAGATGTTCAACATCACTAGCCATCAGGGAGATGCAAATCAAAACTATGCTGAGATTCCAATCAAAGTGACAAGCATAAAGAAATCGAACAACAACAAATGCTGGTGAGGATGTGGGGGAAGAGGAACTCTTTTACACTGTTGGTGGGAGTGCAAACTAGTTTAGCCACTATGGAGATCAGTGTGGAGATTCCTTAGAAAACTGGGAATAGATCCACCATTTGATCCAGCTCTCCCACTCCTGGGTATCTTTCCAAAGGAGTTGAAATCAGAGAACTACATTAACATATGCTTACCATGTTCATAGTAGCACAATTGTAATAGCCAAAATATAGAACCAACCTAGGTCTCCATCAACAGATGAATGGATTGCAAAATTATGGGAAATACACACAATGGAATTCTATTCAGCTATAAAGAAGAATAAAATAATAGCATTTGCAAGAAGATGGAAGGAACTGGAGAACATTATGTTAAGTGAGATTAATCAAGCACAGAAAGAGAAGGGACATATGTTTTCTCTAAAATGCCCAAGCTAGGGAGTAGTGGTAATACCAGAGGGACTCCAGATGATGGAGGGAAAATTTCAGCAAAGCTTGAATGGAAGGATAGGAGAGGAAGAAAGCTGAGGTTGTTCAATGGAGGAGCTACCTCCGAATATGTGTAAAAGTATGACTCTAGCATGGTTAACCTGGACGCTCATTACTGGGAGGGGAGAAGGTGAATGAAGTGGGGAAGGGCATGAAGCACAATCTAAATGTACACTAAATGTACACCATTTTCATTATGTTCCACATATAAACAAAATAAAATATGAAAATAACGCAAAAAATGGAAATACGAATCCCTTGGCATTATATAATTATCACTTTTTGTAGAGAAAGAAAATAATCAAGAAAAATGACTCAGATAAGACATGTTGTCCTAAGGGGCTTATTCCACTTTAGTGTGCAATGCTTTACTCAAAACTGGAAGAAAACGAAAGGACAAAAGTTTGATTTAAGAAAAAGCAAGCCGGCGTGGCAGCGCACACTTGTAATCACTGCACTTGGGAGGTGGAGACAAGAGGATCACGCAGGTTCAGAGCCAGCCTCGCCGGTTTAAGAGACCCTGTTTCCAAGTAAAAATATAAAAAATAGGTCTGGGAATGTAGCCCGGAGGTAGAAGGGCTTCCAGGAACCCCAGTACCACCAAAAAAAAAAAAAAAAAAAAAGAAAGAAAAAGAAAAAGAAAGAAAGAAAGAAAGAGAGAGAAAAAGAGAAAGCAAGAGTGACATTGTTATAAAATGATTCTTTTTAGAGAATCCATCATAGATTATAAATCCTAAAGAACAAAGGTAATAGTCTGTAGAGAATTCTGTTTCTACTCTTTACTAGGTAACGGAGAAGAGCAAAACATTGTGATTGAAAGAATATATCCTGCAAGTTTATTTTTTCAATTTATCATAGAAACTTATTGAGCCAACCTTTAAAGTTCATTCCCAGGGCAAACTATTTCAGTTAATGAGTGAGCCCTGTGGGTTTGTGTTTTTAAGTGCCATCAGATTTACCATCAGACTTTATATCTTCTCTTTGTCACTTTCCCTTCCCCCATACAAGCACCTGGAGTCTCTAGGGTGGCCAGTCATTCCTTTTCTCTCAAGATTCATCAGCACACAGAGGGAAAATACCTAATTAGAATTTAAAAAATGGGTAAGGGCTAATTGGGTGATGTGTGCATGTATGTCTCCACCATTTTATCCCATTAAGATATATGACTACAATGCACCAATAAAAAATTTCAAAAAAGAATAAAAATATGGATAGATTACATTGGCTAGGAAGTTAATATATGATAGCTGAGAAATGAGAAATGAATGATAGAGAGTTGTTTTGTGATTGGAACCCTGCTCAGGGAATAAAAATAAAGTTAGAAAAGAATCTGGGTTATGGTAAAAAGCAGCTTATCCACTTAGAAGAAATCATTCAGGAACATGCCAGATCAATGTTAAGTCTCATCTTAGGGTGTGTTACGGTCTGGATGTTGATGTTATCCTCAACTCATACTAAAATCCTAACCGTCAAGGTAATAGTGTTACCATGTGAAACTTTCGGGAGGAGATTAAGGTCCCAGTTTATGTCACTTTGGAATGAGTGCCCCCCCCCCCCCAAAAGAGGCTCTAGAGAGCTGTCTCGCTCCTCCACAATAGGAGGTTGCAGTGGAAAGATGGCATGTGAGAAGCAGGTCTTCCCTGAATCCTGAATCTCAGGCATCTTGAGCTTAGATTTGCAGACTCCAGAGCTGTGAGAAATAAATTGGTTGCTTATAAACCACTGGTTTATGGTATTTTGTTACAGCATCCCAAATAGACCAAGACACACCAGATCTCTTAACTGGAAATATTAGAAGTGTCATAACTAGAACATCAATTAAATTGTAAGAGGCTGGATACTCGTATCACAAGAGAAGATAAAAGAAATGAGACAAAAGCCCTTGTTAAAAAAAATAGCAACATCAGGAAATACAGAATGACAAAATGGAAAGATGAAGGCGAATACATTTGGAAGCAAGTTAATTTAAAAACCCCTATATTTAATTCTACTCCATTAATAATGCAGCACATCTGGAAGAAGCATTTGGAGGAGCATAGTATTTAAAGAGATTTAAATATGATCATGATTAAACAAAAAAAAGTAGTTATGGTTCTGCAATGTGAATCTGGAAATACTACCAATTTCATCTGGGCCACAGAATCTGCCAGTCATGGTCTTGCAGATAAAGTAGGAGCTTTTTATTAAAACTATTCTAAGCTGGGCATGGTGGCACACACTTGTAATCCCAGAGCTTGGGAGGCTGAGACAGTAGGATCACACAGTTTTGTTGTTGTTGTTATTTTGTTTTTGTTTTTGTTTTGGGTGGTACTGGGATTCCTGGAAACCCTTCTACGCCTGGGCTTCACTCCCAGACCTATTTTATATTTTTATTTGGAAACAGGGTCTCTTAAGCCAGCGAGGCTGGCTTCGAACCAGCACGATCCTCCTGTCTCCGCCTCCCAAGCACGAGGATTACAAGCGTGTGCCACCACGTCCTGCTGATTACACAGTTTTTAAACCAGCCTCAGCTACTTAGTGAGGCTCTCAGCAACTTAGTGAGACCCTTTTTAAATAAATTACAAAATAGGGCTGGGGTATTGCCCGGAGGTAGAAAGCCCCTGGGTTCCACCCCCCAGTACCACACACACACACACACACACACACACACACACACACACACACACATAAAGAAAACTATTCTGAAGTGACAATTCTAGCTATAAGGACCTTGGTTAAAAATTGAAATAAACGCCGGGTGTGGTGGCACATGCTTGTAATCCCTGTGCTTCGGTGGGAGGCAGAGACAGGAGGATCGCGCAGGTTTGAAGCCAGCCTCGCTGGCTTAAAAGACCCTGTTTCCAAATAAAAATATAAAATAGGTCTGGGAGAGTAGCCTGGAGACAGAAGGGTTTCCAGGAACCCCAGTACCATAAAAAATATTGAAATAAATTAGAGCAGTGTCCAAGCAGACTTCATGATAGATACACTGGAGAACAAGAAGAACAAATATAAAACAAAAACATGATTACTTTTAAAAATTATCTATTCTGTTTACTTTTAAAACTTATCTATTAGCCGGGCATGGTGGCACATGCCTGTAATCCCAGCATTTGGGAGGGTGAGACAGTAGGATCACAGTTTACAGACACCCTCAGCTGCTACTTAGTGAGGCCCTTCGCAACTCAGTGAGACCTTGTTTCAAAATAGAGAATAAAAAATAGGGCTAGAGGTGTCACTTGCAGGTAGAATGCCCATGGGTTTCATTTCCAGTACCAGACACAAAAACATTAACTATTCTTTTAAGGTATTGTGTTAAGCATTGAAGTTACAAAGAGAATTTAGTGAGTAAAATAAGTATTTACACAAACAAATGAAAGTGTGTGTTCAGGGAGTGGATTTAACATTTATTGGTGGTTCTGAGTAGGAAGATATTCAATAATTTTAAGGAAATGTTGAGGAAAGCAGCTTGGAGAGTAATGTACGTGTATGTGTATGTGTGTACGTATGTGTGTGTGTGTGTGTGTTTGTGTGTATGTGTGTGTGTGTGTAAAAGAACTTCAGCATTCTTGCAGACGAAAAGTAACTTCAACTTGAAGATAAATATGTTTAAAATGATCTGTTAGATAGAAATAACACTGTTCAATAAATTCTATTTTCCAGTTTTATAACCCAGGTAATCCAGAATCTTAACATAAAGGCAAAGGAGACAATAAAGAGGTTTAGAGGTAGACATAGATGAATCCTGGCTCTGAAGCCATGCAGAAAGTAATTATACTTTCTGAGCTTAAGTTTGTTTCTTGTAAAAATAGAGAAAATAATTTTTAATGCTTAGGTCTTGCTGTAGTTTTGTTTCATTGAAGTGATATTTATGAGCCCTTGCCACAGGGCTACTAACACAGTAAATAATCAATAGTAGCTGATATTTATCTTATTATTATTTTCTACTACATGACATTAGGGCCTAATAAATATAAGCTATAAAAAGTTTAACATCATATAGATTATTGTAAACTAGGTTTGTCTTCTAAGTGCTGAGGTCTGATTCCCGCCCTCTTTTCTTTCTTTCTTTCTTTCCTTCTTTCTTCTCTCTTTTTTATTTTGATTGAATTCAGAAGGGTTCTACTTCTGAGCTACACTCTCGGCCCTTTTTTATTTTGAAAAAGTGCTGGAATTTGTGATCCTCCTACCTTAGCCTCCTTGATTTCTTTATAAATAATTACTAATTGACATTCCCTGACCACATTGATGTGAATTTTATTGAATTTAATACCACAATAAAAATACGTGAACCTATCATAATAGTTTTGAAACATTAATATTTTCTTTAGTAAATAGCTTAATAGAACAAGGTAATTTATATATTTTATTTTATTTACTGTACTTAATTTCCCCTTATTATCAGCCATGTTGTAGGTGGCGGTAGGGGAAGTCCCTTTCATTTCTCCAATTTAATAATATCCCCCTTAAATCCATTCCCATCTTCCACCACCACATGGTCTCATTCTTTATTACTGTATGTGTGAACTTCTCAGAAACACCCTAATTCTCCTTCCTTATCTCATCCCCCTCTCTCTTGATTCATCTTATGAGATCACTGTGGGGTAAAACCCATGCCACTTCTCCATATCAAACCCATTCATTGAATTCCCATATCTGCTAGGAAATAGTTGACCTCCTTACCCTACGTCTCGTCCATTGTCTGTTGCTATATTGAAATAGCCTACACTGGGTAATATTTAAAGAAAAGAGGTTTGTTTATCTCACAGTTTTGGAGGGATATGTTAGCTTTTTGTCACTATCTGAAATACCCGAGAGAGTATCCAAATGAAGCAAAGGTTTATTTAGCTCACGGTTGTGGAGGTTTAAAGTCTAAACAGCATAGCGCAGGCTTGGTGAGAGCCATCCCTCATGATGACACCTGAGGACCATGGCAGGCAGCAAAGACAGGAGCTAGGAGCACATGTCAGGAGCCAGCAAGTGATGACATCTGGAATGAGGAGCAGAGAGAGCAAGAGTGAAGCCACACCAGGGTTTTATAACAGTTCTCTTGAGAGAACTACCCAGGACTGCCACAAGAACTTCCTTCTGAGAAATGTTCCAAATAACCTAAGGACCTACCACTAGTCTCCACCTCCTGAAGGTTCTACCACTTCTTAGTAGCACCACAGTGGGGACAAATGGGCCTTTAACACATGGGCCATCAGGGACTATCCAGGATCTAAAATACTGCAGTAGCATTATTCATTAGAGCCCTCAAATGGAACAGCAGTAGCCTCCACTTGGATCTGGAGAGAGTTCTCTGGCTGTACAATAGTGTGGAACATGGCATCATGGGAAAAGCAGATGCAAGAGGCTACCTGGGGGCTAGGCTCAGCTTTTATAACAACCCATTCCCATAGGACTAACTCCTGCCAGACTCAATCCACTCTTAGATCCCCAAATTAAGCCCTTTAAAGGCAGTGACCACGACCTACCCTCCTTCCACTAGACCATACTTTATAGTTCCCACCACTCAATCTTACCTATTACAATTTTTTTTTGCCATACTGGGGATTGAACCCAGGGCATTCTACCTCTGAGCTACACCCCTGGTCCGACTTTTTAGTCTTTTTTATTTTTTTGAAACAGAGTCTCATTGAGTTACGAAGGGTCTCCTAAGTAGTTGAGGCTGTCCCTGAACTGCGATCCTCCAATCTCTGCTTTTCAAATGCTGGGATTACAAGTGGGTGCCACCACAGCTGGCTCACATACAAACTTTTGAGGGGCAAATTATATATATATATATATATATATATATATATATATATATATATATAATACAATTCTACATTAATATCATACATCCTATAAAACTACATGTGATCCATCCTATTAAACTCCATCTCTCTCTCCCAACTGGGGTGGTCTCTTCAATGACTAGCAGCTTTTTTTGGGGCGGGCATCTATTCCCAAGATTCATTTTCCCCATACTTTACAACCCATAAGCTCACCCTTTAACTAAATCCCAGCTACTTTTAGGTTCCGCAAAGTCCCATACTCAACAGGAGTTTCATGGTTTATAGTAGAGAACGTAGAGTAGAAGTTTGAGGCCTGGTTCCATTATGTGCCTCAATATTAACTTTAAAAAATTACTTAACTTCTCAGGATCTAGTTATTCTTATTTATAAAATAACTAAAATAATTAATATTATCACTTTTAGCACTGATTTGAGAGTCAAAAAATATAATGCAATAAAGGGATTAACACAGTTCCTGGTATAAAACATAAGTGA
Organism: Muscardinus avellanarius; assembly: GCF_963383645.1. NCBI lineage: Eukaryota > Metazoa > Chordata > Mammalia > Rodentia > Gliridae > Muscardinus > Muscardinus avellanarius. The sequence continues at coordinate 173,008,920 of NC_137787.1, forward strand.
ATATTTCCTCAATCTCTTTTGTAATTTTATATTTGATAAAAGTTGGATGATAAGTATAAATAAAACTACATAAAATAATATTTAAGAAAATTATAAAAAATGTACCTTAGGATATTAACAGCTAACATTTTTGGTGAAATTGTGGGTTATTTTGCTTTTTATCTAATTCTCTATACCCTCAATATTTATGCAATAAAAATGCTTTGTTTTTAATTACTGAAATGATTTTCCTTTAAAATTTTTTAAATAAGCCGGGCATGGTGGCGCACGCTTGTAATCCCAGTTTTTGGGAGGCTGAGACTGGAGGATCGCAGTTCATGGACAGCCTCAGCTACTTAGTGAGGCCGTCTGCAACTCAGTGAGACCCGGTTTCAAAATAAAGAATAAAAAATAGGGCAGGGGGTGTAGCTCGGAGGTCAAATTCCCCTGAGTTCCACCCCCAGACCCACAAAAAATTTTTTTGAAATAAAAAGGCAATAATAAATATTGACATATAAGTGGAGAAATTAGAACCTTCATATAGTGCTAGTATGATATAAATAGGGTGGTTACTTTGGACAACAGTTTGGCACTGTTTCAAAATGTCAAACTTAGATTTACTGTAGGACCCAACAATTCTACTCTTAGATATTTATTCAAGGGAAGTGAAAAATCTATGTTACAGAGGAATTGCACACAAAACTTCCCAGTAGCATTATTCATTATAGCCCACAAGTGGAAATGACCGAAAGATGAATCAAATAAATCATCCTCACACAGTGAATACTATTCAGCAATGAAAAGTGTTGATGCTTGCTACAACATGGATGAATTACAAAAGCATGCTAATGAAAAGGAGACAGAAAGAAAATAACACACATAGTATGAATCCATTTATATGAAAGTCCAGAATAGGCAAATTCATAGACATAGAAAGTAAATTGGGGACTGCCCAGGGCTGGGGTAAATGTGGAGAAAGAAAAACAGGTGGACTGAGAATGAGTTCTCACAGGCACGAAGGTTTTGGGGCAGTGATGAAAATGTTTTAGCATTAGATAATGGTTATGGATGCATATATAAAATTGTTCTTCCTCTTTTTAAAATATCTTGAAAGCTTTTCAAAATATTAAACCTAGAATATGTAGTGAAAATATATTCACACAAGGGTTTGTACACAAATATTCATGTCAGGGTTTAGACATGCCAAAGAGCCCAAATATCCATCAACTGATGAATGAATAAATAAAATGTTAACATACTAAAGTACACTGAATCACATAATTAGAACCAGAGAATTTATGATATGCAAATTGTTCTTTGACACAGCTGTTTTGAAAAAAGTTTAAAGTTAGTTTTATAAAAACCAATGGGAACCACTTAAGATTTGTAAGTGGGAAAATTGTTTAAAATGAGTTGCCAATTGCTATTAAGAATTATGTAAATTAAAAATTTAAAGCTACATTAAAAAATTCATGTAAAACTTGTTTAGGGAGTATAACAGCAACTACTACAATTTTTGAGTATTAGCTCTGTACCAGGGTCTGCACCAGCTACTTTAGTCCTAATCGTGCCAACAATGCAGCAGGATTAACATCCTTTTGCAGATGAACTAAATAGGGAGAATAAATAACCTGACCAAAGTTGCAGTTAGTGTCTAGAGGGGAAATTCCCCCTGCTGTGTCTAATTTTAGAGCCACATTCTTTCCAGCCCTCTAGACCACCTTGCTGTGTGACCTCAGTTCCGCTCTGTTCCCTCCAGCCTCCTTCTTCATTTGCTTAGCTTGTTGCTAGGCCTTGGCTTGGAGCCCTCCCCAGTCACATCCTGGTCCTTAGGCCATTTACTCAATATTATCTCTGCTTATCCCATGGTACTTTATTTATTTATTTATTTATTTATTTATTTATTTATTTATTTATTTTATTGTCTACTTGCCTTTGTCCTCCAGAGCTAATGACTTCTTACTCCTGTAACTTTACCTAACACTATGTTTAGTAAGTAATAGGTACTCAATTTTTTTCTGGTTTAATGCATTACTAAATGAATGAATGAAGAAATGGGTGCTGTTGACTAATTTATTAGAGCAGAGAATAGAACTGATCAATGAGTATCACTAAGTCATCCTACATATCGTTTACCAAATGTACATTAAGCATTTTTAACTATGTCCAAATCTTTAGTCATGTACTAGGGATACAAAAATGAATATTACCCAGATTCTTTTCTGAGAGCTCACAATACAGTCTTCTAAGTCAGACATACATTTGAGTATCAAAGTATTTTAAGTTTCATGTGATTCTCATTAGCAATAATAACTAGGTGCTGAGTGTCTTCAATGAAGAGAATGAATAATTATGTGTATAAGATGCTTTACATATCTTATAAACTCATAGATATTTAGTTTTGAGATGATCCTGAATTGTTTCATGTTTTGTTCAGGACCTTATCGAAGTTCTACCTATTCTTGGGATCCAAACAAGAGAATCAAAGACTTCCTGGGTGGCACCATTGTCTTTTTAGGATGTGATCAGAAACATCCCTACTTAAGTTTAAACTATATGGAAAAAAATCATTTCCTTGTTTCCATAAATATTTAAAGTATCATCAAAATAACCTGTGGCAGACAAGCTCTAATACTCAAGTTTAATCATTCATTACTCTCATGTCACTCTGATTTTATTCACTGGAGATAAATGTGACCTGACATATTGATTATCCATTCTTGGCCATGGAGGGGGCACTTTTACTCACGTAATAATCAAGCTGTTTAGTATAGGGGAGTTTGTTTACATAGATGTCATATGATGCGTCAGAAAGGTTGTGGTTCAGGAAAAGATGTAACCCCACTAAACCCGGCACCACTGTATTGTAACATCTGCATATTTATCATGAGGGACCTGGTGCTCGGAGTCATGGTGCTGCCCCCTGACCTTCTGTGGGCAGAAAGTGCCAGGGCTTTTCAACTGAGGCATCACTTCTTAACAACATCTGTTGGAATCTTTAAACTCCATTGAATTCTACAACTTACGCACCATAAAATTCACTTGTTTACAATTTACAATCCACCAACTTCTAATATGTTTACCGAATCAGGTAACATCACCCAATTCATTTTGGAATTTTTTCCCTCTCCTATAAGATTCCTCATGCCCTCTTATAGTTATTCCACATTCTAACTCCCAGCCCAAGCAACCACTAATCTATGCTTTTTCTCCAGAGATTTATCTTTTGCTTATATATTCCATATGTGAAAACAAATAATATGTCATCTTTTGTGTCTGGTTTCTTTCAATTATAACAGTTTTGAGGTTCATCCATATTATCAGATGTCCTTTTTATTTTATTGATAAATAGTGTTAATTATATGGATGTGCCACATTTTGTTTCACCATTCACCATTTCATAGATGTCTGGGTTGTTTCAACTGGAGGGCATTTTTAACAGTAGTATTGTGAATATTGTGTACAAGTGCTCTTGTGGACATACATGTTTATTTCTTTTGAGTGGACACATACGTATGAAATTGTGTCGATGATAACTTTAGGTTTAACATCTTAGGAAACTATTTTCAAAGTGTCTACATCATTTTATATTCCCACTAGTAGTATGAGAGTGCCCATTTTTCCAACATTTATTATTGTCTTTTTGGTTATAGATTTTCTAATGGATGTAAAATGATATATCATTACTGTTTTGATTTACATTTATTTTATGACTAGTGATATAGAACATCTTTTTATGTAATTGTCAGAAATTTGTGTGTCATTGTTGATGAAATGTCTATTCAAATCATTTGTCTATTTTCAAATTATTTGTCTTTGTATTTAGTTATAAAAGTTCTTTAAGTATTCTTAATACAAGTCATTTATCAGATAAATTATGTGCCCATATTTAATTCTATTCTATGGGTTGGTTTTTAACTTTCTTAATGATGTTTAAGTGATTTTAACTTTGATAAAGTTTAATTTTTCCTTTATTGTCTATGGTTTTAGTGTCATATACAAGACATCTTTGCCTGATCCAAGGTCTTAAACTCTTTTAAGATGTTTTATCTTAAAATTCTAGACTGTTATCCCTTAAATTTAGGGCTAACTCTCATCCATTTTGGGTTAATTTTTTCATATGCTGTAAAATAGGCCTAAATTCTTTTTTTACATTTGTACATTTTGTTGTCTCAGTGCTGTTTATTGAAGAGAAAGCTATTATCCCCATTGAATTGCCTTGGCGCCTCTGTTGGATATCAGTTGACCTTAAGCATAAGAGTTTATATCTGAACTCTCAATTCTGTTCCATTGATTTGTATGTCTATCTTTACATCAGTACTATACTGCTTTAATACATAAGTTTTGAGAGTTGATGGAAACTTTTAACCTAAGAGATTAGTTAGGAATGAGTGAATCTACTGCATTTTTAAAAAGATATCAATACACAGTGCAAGAAAAAAAACTATAGCCAGATGGATGAGAAAAATAAGGGTAGAAAAAATGAAACAAACAAGATTATTACAGAAAATCCATATTATGTATGCTTTGCTGCTAGTTGTGATTATCATTGTGACTCTTAGCTTGCCAGTAGGCAGAAGGAAATGGGAACAAATACATAAAATGTTTTAAAATAATAAAATTTATTAGTAAAAACAACTATATTTGGCCATTGGGCTGGAGGAGACTTTACCCTGTGTGTTCATAAAAAGGAGATTGTATAAGATAATAAACCTCCTTCTTACCTCCTAACTTTTGCCCTGAGTAAAACAAAATGTTTCAAATTTTTCTAAGTTCTGTAGTGTAGACCAACTGCAATTAATGTATTCATGTCTTTGCAAAGGTCAGACAAAGGAAGTCAGCCCCTAATTTGGTTAATCATGGGATATATATAACTATGAATGTCATTGTTCCATAAATACAGTTTCTTTAAACTTATTTTTTTTCTGATGTATAGGATTGCAAAGAATTCAGAGTTTTACTTCTGAAAAGAATTTAAAATGCAACAAAACTATGTCCTAAGTTAAGATAAAAACTATCTATTCTAGTAATAAATTTGAGCAAAGAATTGTATTGAGGTGTTTTTATGAAAGTAAAAAGGCCTAATAAGAATATTTAACTCATCAAGATAATTAACCCTACCCCTCTGCCTGGCAGAAATGGGATGAGAAAAGCTATTCCTTTACAGAAGAGCCAATTTGACACTAGAATAAATCCTTGAATTTGGAAGATACAGGTGTTGCAAACCTAAATATACTTCTGGATTTTTCTCTCCAAATCAAGAAAGGTAATATGAGGAGATGATTATTCTAAAATTCAGGTTTCTCTTAGTTAATTAAAATTCTATCAGAAAATACAAAGGTAGGCAGAGATCTTAACTTTACAACATCAATTCACTGGATTCCTAAAGAGGACTAATATTGGCTGAGTGGTATGAATCTTCATACCTGGAGAAAGATATGAAGGCACATAACTTCATTGTACTGCTTAATACCAGACTAAGTCACTGTTATTGCTGGTGCTGCACACTGTTTTTGAAATTCCAGGTCATTAGGAGGCAAATGGTCCTAGAATATAAAGAAGACTGCACTTTCTTGGTTGACCAGTAAGTAATTTGGAGTATCTTGTCAAGTCATGGATTATGGCAGATCTGAAGCCATTCCATCTCTCAGGAAAGAGTCAGAGAGAGGCCCTTTCCTGAGCCTGAGCAGGATGCCTGATCACTATGTTGTAGAAAACTGAAGCAGAAGTCAACATGGAGAGAGAATTAACTTTGACAAGGCTATGCACTAGGACCTGGAAAAGAAAAAAGGACATGAAACATAGCATTATATGTGGCCTGGGATTTGATGGTGGATTAAAGCACTATTAAGAAATAATAATCTTCCAATAATACTACTTTGCTCACTTTGAGAAGCTAGACTCAATCACTTCTTCCTGCAGTAAGAAATTTCCTAAAGAATTCAAGCCAACGTTGGCCTCACTATGCTTCCATTCTCTTTGGATTCAGTTTACTAGGTAACACTGCAATGTCCATTTTGTTTTTTTTTAAATTTTATTGGTGCATTATATTCATACATCATATCAGGGTAAAAAACATGTGTGTACATACATGTACACATCACTGATTTAACCCCTACCCAATTCCCACCCCAATCCTTCCCCATCCCTCCTTCCCTTGCTTGGCTTAGTGGTTGACTTCAATATGTTTAAGTACATTGTATGTTTTAGAGATTTTCCTTTTTCCCCCCTCCTTTCTCCTCCATTAGGTTGTCTTGTTTGCTTCTCTATAGGATTTCCTTTTTCATCTAGATTTCCTCCTATGGCCCATTTCTCCTTAGCTCTCACATATTAGGGAAAGCATCTGATTTCTTACTTTTTGTGACTGACTAATCTCACTTAGCATAATGTCCTCCAGTTCCATCCATTTCCCTGAAAATGATGTAACTGAGTTTTTTTTAATGGCTGAGTAAAATTCCATTGTGTACATATCCCACAGTTTTGTAATCCATTCATTTGTTGATGGACATCTTGGCTGGTTCCATAGTTTGGCTATGGTGAATTAGGCAACTATGAATATAGATACACATGCGTTAGTTTGGTAGTTTTGTTTCCTTTCTATTGGATAGATACCCAGAAGTGGTATTGCTGGATCAAATTGTAGATTTGTTACCATTCTTCTGAGGATTCTCCATACTGTCTTCCAAAGTGGTTGCACTAATTTGCAATCCCACCAACAATGTTTTACAAGAAACCAGCTTTTGGTTTTGTTGATTTCTCTATTGTTTTTTTTTTTATTCTCTATTTTGTTAATTCCTGCTCTAATTTTAATAATTTCCTGTCTTCTACTGGATTTGGGTTTCAATTGTTCCTGCTTTTCAAGGGCTTTGAGGTGTGTCGTTAAGTTATTTATTTGAATATTTTCTGTTTTCCTTATGTGAGCACTCAGTGCTATAAAGTTTTCTCTTAATACTGTCTTTAAAGTGTGCCAGAAATTTTGATATGTTGTATCTTTATTTTCATTTGTTTCTAGAAATTTCTTGATTTCACCTCTTACATCTTCTATGACCATTCTTCATTCAGAAGTGTGGTGTTCAGTCTCCACATGTTTATGTTGTTTCTCTGGGTCTTCTTATAGTTGATTTCTAGTTTCATTCCATTATGGTCTGAAATGACACAGTGAAGTATGTAACATTTTTTAAATTTGCTAGTGCTCATTTTGTGTCCTAGGATGTGATCTATTTTGGAGAAGGTTCTGTGAGCAGCTGAGAAAAATGTAAACTCCACTGTTGTTGGGTGAAATATTCTATATGTGTCTAACAGGTCCATTTGATTAATGGTGTTCTTTAGTTCTGAGGCATCTTTACTGACCTTTTGTCTGGAAGATTGGTCTAATGTTGTGAGAGGTGTGTTGAAGTCTCCCAGTATTATTGTATTGAGATTTATGTGTGACTTCATATCACAAAGAGTTTGATTTATGAAATTAGCTGCACCTATGTTTGGGGCATAGATGTTGATTACTGCTATTACCTCTTGCTGGATTATTCCTTTTATCAGTAAAATATGATCTGCTTTGTCTCTTCTAATAAGTTTGGGTTTGAAGTCTAACTTGTCTGATATCATAGTTGCTACTCCTGCTTGTCTTCGAGTTCCATTAGCATGGATTAACTTTCTCCAGCCCTTTACCTTGAGTTTGTTCCTATCTTTACTTGTAAGGTGTGTTTCTTGTAAGCCACAGATGGATGGATTCTGTTTTTTAATCCATTTTGCCACTTTATGTCTTTTTATTGGGGAGTTGAGGCCATTTACATTCAATGTGATTATTGAGAGATAACTTTTAATTCCTAACATATTAAGATTTTATTTCTGTTTGAGATACTGTTTATTCTTCTTTGCTTAGTTGTCTGCTGAATGGAAAATCTTATTTCTCTGGTTCTGGCGTGTATTACCTATTTCTTCTTTGTAGTTAATCTCCTTGAGTATTTTCTCTAGCGCTGGTTTTGAAGACATAAATTCTTTCAGTTTCTGTTTGCCATGGAAGCTTCTTATTTCCCCATCTAACTTGATAGATAGTTTTGCTGGGTAGGAAATTTTTGGCTGGAAATTGTTTTCTTTCAGAGTTTGGAATATGTTACTCCGAGCCCTTCTAGCTTTCATGACTTAGTTTGAGAAGTCTGGAGTGATTCTAATTGTTTTGCCTCTGAAAGCCACTTGGCCTTTTGTTTTTGTTGCCTTTAAGATTCTCTCCTTGGCTTCTACATTGGTTATTTGACAATTATGTGGCGTGGTAAACCTTTTCTCTGATCTTGTCTAAAGAGAGTTCTATAAGTTTCTTGAACCTGTGTATCAACCTCTTGCTCTTGGTTTCACCTTCCTTTCTCTCCTCTACTCCAGTTATTCTTAGGTTAGCTCTCTTAAAATGGGCCCATATTTCTGCAATGTCAAACTCCTGCTGTTTGATTTTTTTTTCTAAATTAGAAACTATGCATTCATTTTTGGAGTGATCATCTTCTAGGAGTGAGATTCTATTCTCCATGTGGTCTAATCGATTATTTATACTTTGAATTGAGGCCTTTACTTCAATGATTGCATCCTTTATTTCTTTTAGACTCTGAAAACTTTTCAAAGGTCTTGTATTATTTCTACAGTTATTTTCATGATTTGATCTTCTAGAGATCTCTGAATTTCTGTGTTATCAGGTTCTGATATTGTGGGATTGTGGGCATTCATTGCTCCATTGTTATTCCCCTTTCCCATGATTTCAGAAGTTTGTGCCTTCTCTGGGTTCTTCCCAGGGTCACTACAACTTTACTTAGTACGCTCTGGATCTCAAGTCTGTGGTAATCTCAGTCACCACTACTCCTTTACTGGGTTGTATAGCAAAGTCTCAGACCCAGGGAGTTAATCTAGGGAGCTAGAGGGTATGGGGGTGCCAGGCTAGGTGTTTTCCCATGGGGAGCTGCAACTAGGGTGTGATATCTCTGCCACTGCTACTCCTTCACTGAGTTGGACTGCAAAATCTCAGACCCAGGGAGATTATCAAAGCTTTGCAAGTCCCTGGGGGTGAAATACTGGGATTTCTCCTTTGGGGGCTGCAATTTGACTCACAGTTGTTGAGTGTGCTGATCTGTAGCTGTAGCGGATTTGGTGAACTCACTGCTGCTGCTGTTGGCAATATGGCACTGCTTCCATGCCCCTGGCCATGAGGCTGGAGTATTTCTTTTCTGGTTTTGAGCTCTGTTCTGAGTCCCTGGAGGGCATGCTGAGCCCGGCCCCTGGGAGCTTTAGATGCTCCTTGTGCTGAAAAAACTGCTGAATTACACCTGGTTGTTCCACAGCTGCTCACCTCAGCTCTCTGTCCACCCCTCCCCTCTGGAGCCTGGTGGGTTGTTGAGTGCACTGATCTGGAGCCGTTGTGGACCCAGTGAACTCACCGCCACCACTAGCAATATGGTGCTGCTGCCGCTCCCTCAGCTATGAGGCCAGTGTATCTTCTCTCTGGTTTTGAGCTCCGTTCTGAGTCCCCCTCCTCTCTGGAGCCTGGTGATGCAAGGGAAGATGGCACCGGTGGGGCTCCTCTGAGGCAATGCGGGCTGGTTTCTTTTCTGGTGTGTGGTTGTTCTTCTAGCCTTCTCTTTCTCTGTCCCTTGTATTTACAGTTTTTATTTCTCTGCTGATGGTGTTATCTGGCTATGAAAAGCACTGATTTTGTGGTAATAGAGATCGATTGTTTGTGGGACTCATAGATGCCGCTTTTCTCTGTTGCCATCTTGCCAGTAGTCCCTGTAATGTCCATTTTGGATTCTATCAAAATAAGAGCTTTTCTGATGAGAAAGAAGAAGAAATATAAATAAATTAATATAAATCAATAAAACACTATAAATTAATTTGAAATTGGCTGATAGCCAACCTTATCAGAAGCCTGTTTTTATACTATGAAAGAAATGGCTTAAGAGACCCTGTTTCCAAATAAAACATAAAATAGGTCTGGGAGTATAGCCTGTAGGTAGAAAGCCTCTGGGTTCCACCTCCAGTACCACCAAAAAAAAAAATTATTTGAAACAGGATCTTGCCAAGTTGCTAAGGGACCTCTCTAAATTGCTGTAACTAGCCTCAAATTTGCTCTCCTCCTGTCTTAGTATTCCAAGAATTGGGATTATAGACATGAGTACCAATATGACCAGTGAGGATTAAGTTTAAGGAGGTAATAAGGTGATCATGTTTTCTGGCTATACTTTGAATTGAAAGCTGATACATAATCCCAGAATTCTCAGCCTGGTTCTTTAGTGTTTAGAAAGCCAAGGGCAGAAATTCATTGTACATTCCTCCCTCTTCCCCATCCTCAACAAGCTCTGCAGTCCCTGCAGTCTCCCTTCTTACGGGAAAAAGAGGGAAGTAAGAGGAAGAAGAACCAAAATGTATGCTTGATGATCATGGTGAGACACTTAACTTTTTACAAAACGATTATAAAGTCAATGAATGGTGGGCAAGATTGCAAAGAGATTTGAATGGTAGTATTAATGCTACAAATGTTGACATTCCCAATATTCATCTAGAAATTAATATAGGATTTTTGATAGTAATTCTCGTATTTTCCCTGATGGACTTGAAAATCATTATGCATCCAATGATTGAGCTACTTTTGCATCTTCAAATCTTCAATATTTCCACCCATCACCAAAGATGCAAACAGCAAATAACCACAACAAATCTATACTCAAATCTATATTTGATGTCAGAGTGCTAGCTCTTCCTCTCTTTGCTATATTTTATTGAATATCTAATGAGTCTTGAGAGGAAATATAATTGTTTGTTTATAGTTTTCTTTATTTTTTTGTGTGCCTATACATTTATGTTTATTGACTGCTATGTTACCACATATTACTCTCAATCCACTTTCCTTCTTAGGTGATTCTTCGTGTGTGTGTGTGTGTGTGCGTGCGCGCACACGTGCACATGAGCGCACATGTGTGTGTGTGTGTGTGTGCGCGCGCGCGTGTGCGCACACGTGCACATGAGCGCACATGTGTGTGTGTGTGTGTGTGTGTGTGTGTGTGTGCGTGTGTGTTGTGTTATTGGGGATTGAGTCCAACCCCACCCCTATTTTATTTTTTATTTGGAAATATGGTTTTACGGAGTTGAAGAAGGCCTTGCAAAGTTGCAGAGGCTGGCTTTGAACCTGTGAGCCTCCTATCTCAGCCTCTCAAGTACTGGGATTACCAGTGTTATACCACATCACCCAACTCCTGCCTTTGTTTATCTGAAGTTTTAATGGAATTTTTTGTTGTATAAACTTATGTGTTATTTAAACTTGATATTAGTAAATATATGATTCTTTGTGCTCATTTCTCAATAAGTAGAATGATTTTTTTTTTTTTTTTGGTGGTACTGGGGTTCCTGGAAGCCCTTCTACCTCTGGCTACACTCCCAGACCTATTTTTTTTTTTAATTTGGAAACAGGGTCTTTTAAGCCAGTGAGGCTGGCTCCAAAGCAGCATGATCCTCCTGTCTCCACCTCCCAAGTGTGGGGATTACAAGCGTGTGCTACCATGCCTGGCAGTAGAATGATTTTAATTTGCCTTTTCAATGTATTAGATCCCACTGATCCATGTACACATTCTCTTTCCAAAATGTGACTGGAGTGGTTGACTAGACTAAGCTCAGATTATGTATGTCTCTTGTATAGAACACATTAATACATAATGATTAAACATGTAATTTTATCCAGCTGGTCCCCATGTCTATATTAATTTTTGTTATCAAAGTCAGAGTTAGAGCTGGGCATAGTGGTACATGCTTGTAACCCAAGTACTTGGGAGGCAGAGACTCAGATTCAAGGTCAGCCTCAGCAACTTAGTGAGGCCCCACAGTGACTTAATAGGACACTGTTTCAAAAATAAAAAAAAATAAAATAGTTCTGGGGGTGTAGCTTGGAGGTAGAAAGTACCTAGGTTCAACCTTCGGTACCCAAATATAAGAGAGACGGAGAGAGAGAGAGAGAGAGAGAGAGAGAGAGAGAGAGAGAGAGAGAATGAATTAAGTCATCATTGTTCTTGGTATACTTTGGTATTAAAAGTCTCTCATATGAAAGCGTCCTTCATTCAGCATTCTCAAAACTTGTATTTGCCCCAGTGCAGGCTCAGCTCTCTTACCATGCTCCACATTGATGCTGTTCCAACCACTGCTACAACTAGTGGCTTCAAACAAACTCAGAAACAACCACATTTATTAAGAGAAGGTTAACAGATATTAAACAGAACCACCTCATTGACAATTGCTTTCTGGAGAATAAAACTGTATTTAAAAAGAGAGTATTTCATAGAGGGTAAAAAAAGGATAAACAACAAAAGCCTGTGTTTGTCTTTAGGAAACCTGTTTGGTTTCGTACATGAATACGGTATTACCAAAGCCATCCTATTAGAATTTGCACTTTAAACATAGGTTTCTATTCTTGAGCACATGGGTGGGCTTCAAGGGTAGAGCTACTTGCGGTGTGTATAATTTTTGTGTGTATTTATATGTATTTTGGGTGTGTGCACATGCTTGCACTCTGAGAGGCACTGGATCCATTGGGCTCCTATTGTGTTTTCCAAAGGTCACTATATCAAGTGCTTCTGGAGTTCTACCCAGCTCCCTCAGCCCCATCTTGTACCTGGGCCACACCTTGCACTCCCCCAGCCCTCCACTCTCCAGCTCTGCACACGTGTTGAACAGCTGTCTGCTTCTGTAACTCAAAAGCACTTTACTCAACTTGCTTCACTCTTTCCCGACACTACTGTATCCACATAGCATTCAGATCTATTGGCTTTTGCTGATTGGTGGATTCCAAGACCCAACAGGACAATATTTCGCTGTTTTGCCCTCCTAAAGAAAAAATTCTGATTTCTTTCAGAAGTTCCTCAAAATTCTCTTAGATCTCAGATAGTGCACAGATTATAACACATTTCTGTGGTGATATTCTCTTCTTCCTTGCTTTATCCTTTCTTCCATCCAAAAATTACATTCTCAAACCAGCTATTAGCACCTGGGCTTTTTTTTCATCAAGAGAAACCTAAGCTAAGACTGCCAGTGGCTTAAAAAAAATTAAGATCCACTATCAAAACACCTGTACAGCTTCCCACCTGAACACCACATTGTCCAAATCTGTCCTTTACTAGAACCCAGTGACTGTGGCATCTGGACCTAAACTCATATTGTATCCTTGGTGTGACCTCCTCTCTGTACCTCTCCCTCGAATACAGCCATGGGACTCCATGCTTTTGAAAGTGTAAAGTAAATTTTCTTTCAGGTGGCACAAAACTACTTTAGTGATCACAGTATCCAGAATTCTAGCTTGTCAAGGGTTAACCAGGGCCATGATCTTTCTTACCTTGTTTTCCCATTACCAAGCTTAAGTCATTTGTTGTTGCTTTCTTAAATATGACTCTTCTGGCACAGGGAAGGAAAAATGTCAGAGGATGCCAGTAACCCATGTCCTTTAATAGGGACTGGTCCCTTTGCAGGTAGGCAAGATCTGCTAATATGATGAGACACCACTCCCCAATTATGTTACATGGTGAAAGTCGATGAATTTTGCAGATGTAATTGAAGACCCCCAATCAAATAACTTTGAGTTAAGCCAAAGGGATATTATCCTGGGAGGCTCTTATTCATCAGGTGAATCCTTAAAAGTGAGTTTAGGGCTATTCTGAGCTGAGAGGCTCTCTCCTGCTGCTGTTAAAAAAGCAAGCCATTTTGAGTTGCATAGCTGCGAGGAAATTAATTGTGTCAATTATCACATGAATTTACAAGAGGACCCTATGCCTCAGATGAGACAAAGACTAATCCTGGTCAACATTTTGCAGCCTTCTTAGTCTCTGAGGAGAGGATCCAGCAAGAGTTTAGACTTCTGACCCACAGAAACTATGAGACAGGACATGCGTACTGTTCAAAGGCAGTAAGTTTGTGGCAATTTGTTGTACAACCAACAGCAGGCTAATACATAGCACTTTTCACATAATTTTTGTTTACACAAATGCTTCCCTGCTAAGCAAAATGTTTCTAAAAAGCAATGTCTATGTTCTTTTCATTTTGATTTAACCACTATCGATCAACTTTGTATAAATAGTAAGCTTTTAATAAACCCTTGCTAATAAATGGCTGATGATTAGCATCCTGAAAAGGAAAAGTATAAAAATTCCCATTTAGGCCTTTACAGAGTCTTTCTCATATTTACTCTCTGAAATTTTAAGCCTCATTATGTCTTGGCAAAAATTATAAAGCACATGCACATGTAGTTTTCAAAATTCTTTCATATATGTAACCTTGCTTGAGTTTGGCTAACTCTACCCATTGCAAACAAAGTTGCTAAGTCCTAAGGGTATTTGACAATTTTAAGAAACATTCTCAAGCCATACATTACTTCTATAGCCTTGCTTGACAAAGATAATGAAACAGATCTTTGCTGAAATCTGAGAATCTGGTGGGACTTTGCCAAATTGGCGTCAGGTACATACCAAGATGGAACACTAAAGGAAATTTAGATGTTGAACATAATTTTCTTAGTCACTTTTAAAATGGGAAATAATGACTATCATATATAAGTCCACCATACGGAATTTCCCAGATATTAAAGTTTAATGTTTAATCTCTCTGTATAGCCAAGGAACGTTGAATGAGTTAGTATTTCTAATGTACCTAAAGGTACTTTGATTAAAGATGTTGGAAAAATACAAAATTTTAACCTCCAATAAGATGATGATATCATTGTCTAAAAAACCGAGGAGTATTAGTTAAGTAAGAATAGTCATCAAATGAGAGCAAAGAAATGTTTAAAATATAGCACAAATGAGATCTTATGTGCAGGGACCTTTTATTTTTAAAGTCCTTTAGCAAAATCTATTGCTGGAAATTAGTTGAATTTCTTTGTATCTGTTACTCTTATTCTTAGGCATATTCTTGTTTGGAGAACATATAATTGAAGATCAATCCAGTTGTACAGATGACAGGAGAGAATAAATAAGGCATCCTTGTAATAAATATGACATGCTCGGACCCAGAAACTAAACCCTTGGAAGTAGCAAGTCCTACATTGAATTAGTTGTTAATTTTAATATACATGTATATTTAAAATTACACTTTGATAAATTAATGTGGCTATGATTATGGGATTAACTACCTAGAAGTTAGCTCTCTTAATCTGTTTTGAAAGCTTGTCATTACCGTTCTGCTAAAGTCTCAAAACCCTGGGCATGAATGAAATACTGAGATCAGAGATAAAATTCTCAAAAGAAAAAAGATAAAACTATTTTGTGAGTGAGAGATAAAAAGTTATTACAGGCTAACCCTTTCTCATGTCAATTTCTTAAATGTGAAAAATATCCAATGAACCCATTAAATACATTTTGACAGACTAACAGCAGGAGGCTTGTTGACCTTTCACCTCTTATTGATTTCCCCTTCAGTCGTTTTCCTTGGTGATTTCCACTTTTCCTGCATATATTTTGCCTCCCAGTCTACTCTCCACATGCCACTTCTGTAATCACTTACAGCAGAAATCCACAAAGCCCTGAGTTGCACTGACAGGGAGACCTGAAAATAAAATAGCCTTTACACACATCTATCAGTAACTTCCACAGTCAGCATGCTATTTCTATAAAACATAGACATCCCTGCCATCTCAATAATGTGGCTGAACAGATAAGCACTAGGGAGAGTCAAAATGGTCATTAATTATTGTTTATTCATATGCTCATCAATTCCAGCAGCATTGATTAATGGACCACTCTATGTATAATACCAATAGAGAGACACAGGAAAAGAAAAGGAAGTCTAGGGTGGTCTTCTTCAATTCAGTTGTAGAAAAATCACGCACGTGTGTGTGTGTGTGTGTGTGTGTGTGTGTGTGTGTGTGTGTGTGTTTATGAAAGACCTTAGAAATAAATCTCACAGTACAAAATCAGCCATCAGGATCGCACTTACAGATGCCAGGGAGTTAAAATTAAGTGAGAAATCTATATGTGAGTCAAGAAGTAAAACTAGAAGCAAAATTAAAAGTTTTCATGATTTTTATGTGTCACGTCTGTTTTCAGTAAGGAGTAATTATCAACATCAGCAATAAATGTCACTGAGCAGAATTGGACCCAGTAATACAACAACTAAACTACAGTGAAAGGCAGAAGTGTCGATGTTTAAAGAGGTCTATAGAAGTTGTAAAGGGGCTTTGAAAGACCCTGTATCTGATAACCTGCGGTGAAGACTATATTTGCAAAATGATTCTCATTTTAAATTTTGGGGACCTTGTGGAAATAATATTATGGTGTTTCTCCTCCTTAGGTTTTAGGTGTTAGCTTATATTTGTACTTGTGGGCATTCGCATGAACCCGACCTGTGGCTGTCTTCCTCTGGGGTTCAGCTTGTGTTGATTTTAAAACAGGGCTTAGTGCCCTCCTCCTTCAAAAAAAAATACAACAAAATCATCCCACATAGTACTTATGAGCATTATAGGGTTAGAAATGCATTGACACCTTGGTCGTGTACGTCTAGTCTCCAGCACTGTGAAAAAATAAAATTTCTATGGGTTATGCCACCACCCCATGGGATTCTGTTATGACAGCCCAAACTAGCTAAAATGACCCAGTCCTCCACAGTTTTCACAGGCACCCTTAGCAGACGGTCTTGCCTCTAGCTTCACTAAGAAAATTGAGGTCCTTAAGAATTAACTCCTTCATCTTCCTCCTACACTACATACAAGCATCTCTACTTCTTCTTCTTCTGTCCTACTTCCCTGGTCTCTATAGAAGAGTTGATGTGGTACCCGTTCAAGGCTAGTCCCCCACTTCACACTGAGATGCATTCCTTCTTTTTATTTATTATTTGTGTTTTATTTATTTTGATACTGGGGGTTGAATCCAGGGGGTATTCAACTTCTGAGCTGTAGTCTCTACACTATTTTATTTTGAAACAGGGTCTTGCTAAGTTGCTGAGGGTCTCACTAAGTTGCTGAGGCTGGCCTCAAACTTGTAACCATCCTGTCTCAGCCTCCCAAGTACTGGGATTACAGACATGAGCCACCATGCCTGGCTCCTTCTTATCTTCTAGTTGATAGCACTCCCTTGATGAATGCCCTCTCATGGCAGCCCATTGCACTGTGGTTACATCTCCCCTTAATTATGTGCTTCTGCAGACCAGTAGGGTAGAGAAAGGGAAGAAGAAGAAGAGTGCAACAGGAGAAATTGGGAAATGAAGTCGATGTTTTGTTTGTAGATGAAGATGCCTCAAAAACCTACTATTCTGTACAAATGAGCTCCCAAATATTTTCTGTTCTAAAAGCAAAACCTCCCATGTGATCACACCTCTCCCTTAGTTGCCTGCTTCTCTCCTTCCCTTCAGAGCCACACTTCCATAAAGAGGACACAAAACCATTGACTCCCATCTGTGCGGTGCCCTTGAGCTCCTCACTCTGCTACAGCCTGATTTTTCTAGCCAAGCCCCATGTATTTCACTAGGATTTTCTCAGACTGCCGTGGCCAGTAGATACTGCTCATCTTACTCGACCATCTGGAACTTTCATTTGATATGACTGGCTATCACCCTTTTCCTGAAACTCTACCTCTCATACAACCACATTCTCCTAATATTTCTTTTTTTACCTTTACTGATATTTTCCCTTTTCTCCATGGATTTCTCCTCTAGCACACTTTTAGGAGATACTGGTCAAGGACAGGTAAACAGTTGCTGCAGGTGATTAATAACAGGGTGATAGGGACTGTCAAGGAGTGTAGAGTGTACCTCATGCCTTCCTGAAGGTATTGCAATCCAAATTTTAAGATACTCTGTCCTACAGTGAAGTTTTACTCAGCCATAAAGAAGAATGAAATTATGTCATTTGCTGGAAAATGGACAACTTACGATCATTTTGTTGTGGTTTGTAATAAGCCAGACTTGGAAAGTCAAGGGTCATATATTTTCTCTCATATGTGGAAGTTAGAGAGGAAAAAAAAAGAAAGTAGGTGGAGGGGAAATCTCATGAAAATGAAAGCAGAGTACAGGAAGAGGCTCAAGGGAGGGAGGAGGGGAGGAAAGGGGGAGGTGCTAGACCATGAAATTGACCAAATTATGTATGTGCATGTACAAATATGTACCAATGAATCCTCCTATTATGCATAATATTTAAAATAAAGAAACAGCTGAGAATATAAGCATCAAAACAATTCTGTGCCAGCCCAAACGAATTGTATCTGTGGGCAAGTGACGACCACTAATTTGTAGCCTATGCATTCGAATATTCTTATTCTTTGGGTTTCTTTCTTCTACTAAACACAGTCTCCTTTGGTAGCCTCATCCACAACTTTTAGTAGTACTGATGCTTCTCTGATTCCAGTGTCTGTTTCACTAAACATGTATAGCAGAGTGATTAGAACAGAGAGAAGAACTTGCATTGGTGTTCTTTCTCAACTATATACCAGCTCTGGACCTTGGGCAAATGACTTCACTATTTGAAGCTCAGATTCTTTACACAGCAAATGAAAATGATGGCAGCTATTTCAGTGAGTCTTGAAGATGAAGTTGATGCATATAAAGTGATTAGCACTCTGTCTGGCTTAGAGTACATGCTCAGTGAAAGTTAACTCTTTGGTTAGGCATTTCTGCGAAGAAGGCTACAAACACCCAAATTCAATATTTAAAATATGAACTTATTGTCTTTCTTGTATAGTCCAATCCTTATGTGATGAGCACCACTCTTAATGCAGGTGTCCAAGGAAACATTCTAGAATAATTATTTTCCATCTCTGCCAAAACGCCACCTGTCATCATCCAATCCACTTCTATGGTCTCTAAGAGGCCCAGACATATGGCCAGTACAGCTCATTAGGCCCATCCTCTTTCCTTCAATTCTACTCTTGTCTTTAGGGGCTTTTTCTTTTTTATATCTTTTGAGATATAAAAGACAACTAAAAATTGTATATATTGGTGATGTACAATATTATGTTTTGATGTATGTGTACATTTTATCTAATTAAACTATTAGCATATCCATCACTTTATAGTTATCTTTTGGGTGTGTATGTGATGAGAACATTTGATATTGACTCTATTATCAATTTTCAAGTATATATTACTTTAAATTACATCACATTTTCACTATTTTTAATTTCTTATTTTTGTGTGGATCATATGGAAAATGGCATCCTTTCAGATTGTGCTTGGTTCCCTTTCCCCCCACTTCCCCTTCCCCCTCCCAACAATGAGTGTCCAGGTTGACCATGCTACATTCATACTTTTACACATATTCAAATGTAGTTCCTCCATTAATCAACCTCAGCCTTCTTCCTCTCCTACCCTTCCATTCTGGCTTTGCTGAGATTTCCCCTCCATTATCTGGAGTTTTCTGGTATTCCTAATATTCCCTATTGGGGGCATATTAGAGAGAACATATGTCCCTTCTCTTTCTGTGCTTGGCTGATCTCATTTAACATAATGTTCTCCAGGACTTCCACTCTGACAGAGGGCTAATATCTAGAATATACAAAGAGCTCAAAAGACTAGCAAAACAAATAACCCAATCAAGAAATGGGCAACTGAATTAAATAGCCACTTCACAAAAAGAAGAGATACAAATGGCCAATAGATATATTAAAAAATGTTCAGCATCATTAGCCATCACAGAAATGCAAATCAAAACTAAGCTGAGATTCCATCTAACCCCAATCAGAGTGGCAAGCATAAAGAAACCAAATAACAACAAATGCTGGCGAGGATGTGGGGAAAGAGGGACTCTTACACTATTGGTGGGAGTGCAAACTAATTCAGCCACTAAGGAGATCAGTGTAGAGATTCCTTAGAAAACTGGGAATGGATTCACCATATGATCTGGCTATACCACTCCTAGGTATCTTTCCAAAGGGGTTGAAATCAGAGAACTACAGTAACATATGCATCCTCATGATCATAGCAGCACAATTCATTATTTTTATAGTGACCAAGCTATACAATACATTTCAAGAATGTATTGATCCATCCTAACTAGATCCTTATACCTTTTCGGGTACATATTCCCCTCTCCTTCTTCAGACCTCTGGCAACAACCATTCTACTCTCTGTATCTGACCGTTTCAGAATCCACACATAAGTGAAATAATGCAGTATTTATTCTTCTGTGCCTGGCTTATTTCACGTTATATAATGTCTGTCAAATACATCATTTTGTTATAAATGGAATTGTTCTTTTTTGAGGCTAAATCATATTCCATTGACAACATTTTCTTACTTGATCTGTTGATAGAAACTTTAATTGATTTCATATCTTGGTTATTATGGATAAGGCTGCAATGAACACAGGAGTGCAGTTATCTCTCTAACGTACTGATTTTATTTCCTGCAGCTCTACAACCAGTTGTGGAATTGCTGGATCATATTTTACAGTTTCCGAAGAGCCTCAGTAATGTTTTCTATAATGGCTGTATTCATTTATGTTTCCATAAATAGTATGCAAGTATGCAAGTGTTTCCCTTTCTCTACACCCTTATCAACACTTGTTACCTCTTGTCATTTTTATGACAGTCATTGTAATTGAAATAAGATAATACAGCACTGGGCTTTCGATTCGCGTTTCCCTGGGGATGAATGATGTTGATCATTTTTTTCATATACCTGTGGTCATTTGTTTATCTCCTTTTTAAAACTGTCTATTCATATTTTTTGCCCAATTTTAATCAAGCTATTTGTTTTTTGGCTACTATCATTTGTGTTACTTAATAATCTTCAATATTAGCTGTTTATCAGATGTGTGGTTTAAAATATTTTCTCCCATTCCATAGGTTGTTTCTTTGCTTTGTTGAATGTTGCCTTTGCTATACCAGAGCCTTATAGTTTGAAAAGCAATCTCATTTGTGTATTTTTGCTTTTTTGTGTACTTTTGAAGGATAACATACAAAAATTTATTGCACAGATCAATACAATAAGGATTTTTCTATGCTTTTATCTAGTAGTTTCGTGGTTTTAAATCTCACATATATATTTTAAAATCAATTTTACATTAGTTTCTGTATATACTGTGAGATATGAATTCCACTTCATTCTTCTGCATATAAAAATTCACTTTGCCCAGCAATCTTAATTGAAGAGATTTCTCTTTCCTCCTACATATTCTTGGCACCATTGCAGAAGATAAACTGACTACAGATATGTGACTTGACTTCTGGTCTCGCTGATCTACATCTCCATTTTGATGCCATTATTCTGCAGTTTCATTATGGTGGCTTGATAGTAGATTTTGGAATCAGGTAGAGTAATTGATGCTAACAACTTTGTTCTCTGTTCTTGATATTACTTGGTCTATTCTATTTGTGGTATTTTGTAGTTCATTATGAATTTTAGAGTTGTTTTCTATTTCTATGAAAAACACCATTGAAATTTTGATAGGTAGTACACTGAATCCATAGAGCTACATGAGAAGATTAATATTCTTCAACTTTCTTCAACAATGTCTTATAGTTTTTTGTCTATATATCTTTCACTTCCTTGGCTAAATTTATTTCTAAGTATTTTATTGATGTTATTGCAAATTATATTTTGTCTTGATTGGGTGGGGGCAGAAGTTCATTGTTAGTGTAGAAAATACTCCTGATTTTTGTATGCTGGTGCTGTGTCCTAATTTTTTAAAATGTAGATAAGGTTTTTTTATTCACTAGTGAATGCCCAGTGATCAAAAGCTCCAGATCTGAGCCCAAATGGCATCATCATACAGATTATATAGCCCCAGAGAGACATGTTTTGATTGGATCAATAAGAGGCAGGGGTGCCAATTAGGAGAGGCTTGAATAAGGTTTTATTTCTGCTTCCTGAGCTGAAATTTCTATATTAGTCTCCATTTGATTGTGACTGGATAGCACCATCTGGATTTAACTGCTTTATCTTTGTAAATTTTAGAGAATGTTTATTAGTTCTAATATTTTTGGTTGATTGTTTAGGCATTATATATGTATCTATCTATCTATCTATCTATCTATCTATCTATCTATCTATCTCTATGATCATGCCATCTGTAAACAGAAAATTTTACTTCTTTCTTCCAATTCAGGTGCCTTTTATTTCTTTCTCTTGCCTAGTTGCTTTGTGTAGGACTTCCAGTTCTACATTTAAGAGATGTAATGAGAGTAAGCATTTTGGTCTTCTTTTAGATCTTAGAAAGTTTTCAGCCTTTCACTATTGAGAGTGACACTGGTTTGGGCCTTGACATCTATGGCTTTTATTCTGTGCTTGTCTTCTATATCTAATATGTTGAGTTTTTTCTTTTATTGTAAAAGAATGTTGAATTCTGTTGAATGGTTTTTCTGCATTTATTGAGATGATCACATGATTGTAGCCTTTTATTCTGTTGATGTGGTATGTCACATTCATAGATTTGTGTATGTTGAATCATCCTTGCATCCCTGGGTTAAATCTCACTTAATTGTGGTAAATGAGCCTCTCAAAAAGTTATTAAATTTGGTTGGGTAGTATTATGTTAAAGATTTTCATATCTATGTTCATCAGGGATTGGATGCTATAGTTTTATTTATTTTTTGTGTGTGATGTCCTTGTGTAGTTTTGGTTTCTGAGCAATGCTGGACTCATAAAATTGGGTCTGGAAATGTGCCCTCATCTTCAATTTCTACTACAGTCTTATCCAGCCCTTATCATTCTCCTCTGGATTACTGCCATGGCCTCTTGACTGAATTCTCAACGTCATGTCTCAATCTATTTTCTAAATTTTTGTCAAACTGATCTTTCTAAAATGAAAATTTAATCATGTCACTTCTTTTCTTGGGAGCATTCCAAGTCTCCCTCCCCTTCTATGCAATAAATAGTGAATTTCTGATCTGGCCTTTGCTTTTTCTTGGAGCATCACCTTCCACTGTCCTTCAGCCTGACCTCTTGTTTCAGCTATTCCCAATGGCTTGGACCTTATTGCAAGTTTCGCTTTTTTAGAGATGTCCTTCCCCAACTCTCTATCAGGCTCCCTCTCCCAGTCTCAGTTTACACTCTGTCACTTTTGGAGGCCTTTCCTGACATGCCAGCTGGCCTCCTTTAGAGCTTCCCTAGCGAAGAGTGTTGTTTCAGTTATGATAAATGAAAATAGAAGAAATTCTAACATTATTTAAAGAGGGCAGCTGACAATTTTCCCTAAGAGAATTGATATCCTTTTATGGTAAGTGAAAACTATAAAATCAGTGAATACTATGCAGGTAATAAGAGAGATCTGGGTGAATTTAGTTTAAAATATTTGTCATTTGGAAAAGTACACCAATAACAAAATTTTTAAGCTAATGGTCATGTAATGTCTAAATTATCTGAATAAAATTATATGCTAGTTTGATATGTAGATACTTATAAAATGACTTCCTGATATGCTTGACAATACAAACTTTGCCTGGGAACTGAGGAAAGCTTATCAGAGTACGTTATAGAAGGACCTTAGGTAAAAAAATTTCATAAGGGCTGGGCGTGGTGGTGCATGCTTGTAATCCCTGCACTTGGGAGGTGGAGACAGGAGGACTGTGCAGGTTCGAAGCCAGCCTCATGGGCTTGAGACCCTGTTTCCAAACAAAAATATAAACTAGGTCTGGTAGTGTAGCCCGGAGGTAGAAGGGTTTTGAGGAACACCAGTACCAGCAAAAAAAAAAAAAAAAAAAAAAAAAAAAAAAAAAAAAAAAAAATTTTAAGGATCAGTTAGGTTATTTATTTGGATTAGTTAAAATATCTTTATGTTAAGAGACAAGCTAATCCTGTAAAATAGATACAACACATACTACTACTTTAGCATTAAATGCATTTAACTCAACTGTATGATTAAGAGATATATTTAAGGATACTTAAAGTTTTTTATGAACATAAGCAAGTTATTATCACGCTACACTTTACATATGCATTTACATATGGTATAATTATTTGTAAATGAATACAGAGTTAAATATATCTTATACTCACATTTTTGTATATGGATACAAAGTACATAATATTTTACCATTTCCTTATATTTAAGTAAATTTTGTGCCCCCTAGCACAGTGTTCTTCAAATTGTGGGTCTCCATTCATTAGTAACTCAAAAAGGCAACTTAGTCATAATCAGAACTTTCAAATGTGAATAAAAATAGAACAAAAAACATTAGAGTAATGCACAGTAAGGAAGGTCCTGTTTGTAAGCATGGGTGGCGGTCAGTGTGTTAGGAGGACACGGTATTGGAGGGGCACAAGGGGAGTGTAGCTCTAGAGCAGCTGGCCTCTGAGGGCTCTTAGTGCTGAGCTCATGTTGAAAGCTGCTTGGAAATGCCAGGCCTCCTTCAGTCCACGAGGAACGCATCCTTACTGATGTGGCAGCAGTTTTCTTCTTCCATCCATGGGTACTGAGCAAAGGAAACCTTTAATTCTCTTGGTAAAATGGAGTATCTTTGATCATTTTTTTCTTCTAGTTGCTAGCAAGTGAGAGTTAAACTTAGCACATTATTGAGGTTTCCCATTTACCCTTTTACCATTCTCTTTTTCCCCAAACATGCCACCTTATTTAATTCCAGTTGATGATCCTCACTTAGTTCTTTATTTTCCCTTTTTTAATTGGTGGAAACCAGGAGCATTATGCCTCCCAGCTAAATACTCATCTCTATTTCATTTTTTATATATTTGTTTACCTTTATTGGTGCATTGCAGTCTCACATCATAATGTGGTTCATAGGGTTCCACTAGTTTGCTGACAGTCTTACTAAGTTGCTGAGGCTGGCTTCAAACCTGTGTCTCTCCTGTCCTCAGTTAGTTTTCAATTCTGTGATTTTTTTATAAGCACCTCAAAACCATTAGGGGCTCATGCTTCTAAATAACTAAGGAGAGAGAGGCATCTATTTATTCTCAATTTATCAGCTGCCCTACAAAATAAAAATAATTCATTGCAAAAATTAGATTATCCTCTTATTTTTATTGAGGTTATGCAGACAAAATATATATACGATTCTATATCTTTGGAAAGAATACTTATTCCTTTAACGCATATGGTTTTCACTTGGTGCAATTCCATTGCTAATTGTCAAGAAATTAAGACAATTTTAGCTTTCTATTTTATCATCTGGAAGAACAGGCAAAGGGAAGACCTAAATTTATTCTTATACTACAATAGAGTGCCTCTTTCATTTCACCCATTTGAGGTTGTAAATAAAAGGTGAACCAATTACTTTCATTTGCTCTAATTTATTTAAAAACAATTTATAATGCATTTACCCTGAAAATTCTCAGAAATGATAGTTGTGAGAATTACATTTTACTGTATGATCTTTAAGGATGTCAGATCTTTACACATATGTTTAAAAAGCACATTAGAGTTCTAACAGTAATTTTGAATTCTAGCTTATTTTATGAAACCATAAAACATGGTTCATGTTTACCAGATTTTCACATTCTTTTCCTTAGCATCAGACTTAGTGAATATGATTACCATGTCTGAATTGGTTGCTGGGCCTGGAAGCATCATGTCTTAGTGGACGCAGTTTTAATCAGAGGCTGTAGAATCCAAGGGTTTATCAAGCTATGACTATAGCTTATATCTCGGTTCCATTTTTAGTTAAAGCTGCTAATTATACAGAACTGTACCCTTTCCCTATTTTCAAAATGCAAATGAAAAGAAGTAGAGATGAGACCTGTCTGGGACAGAGGTTCATAAACACTAATTTATGTGGAAATAATTAGATTCCAATTAGCTCTGTAGCAATGGCATTTCTTTAAAAATAATTTTAAAATGTCAAAACTAGCCAATGTAAATAGTTATCATTAGTGCAATTATTTATCTGGGATGGAGTTGCAATCTGGAGTTTTTAGGAGTTTGGGGTTGATCTCTCAAAGTAAGAGAAGTTGGGTTTCGGTTGTGCCAAAGCAGCCAGACTTCTATTTCGAGACTTTATCAACAGAAACAAAAGTGGCTGAAGAACTCTAAGCACTTTTGGGTCAGCATGTGGTTTAATATGCACCTCTTATTTCAGGGACAAATGGCCTCATGACTGGATATGTGACCTTCTTCACAGTGCCAGGAGGGAAATTCTAAGTTCTACCACAGCCCAAAGGAATAGACCTGCTTACCTCATGGCATTAACTGAGGACAGTGAGACACTGGGATTCAGGGTCATGGAGCAGCTTTTCTGCTCAGACTGGGCTGCCAGATTTAGCAAATAAAAATACAGAGCATCCGTTAAATTTGATTTTCAGGATTTTAGTAAAATTTTAATTGAATCATGTAACAAATATTGCATAGCATTGCAATTATTTGCTGTTTACCTGAAATGCTAATTTAACTAGGTGTCCTGGATTTTATCTGTATTTTACCCTATTTCAAGAGGTGAATAGTGCTCCTAATGAAGTTTTTCATGGAAAATATTTCAGGTTGCCAAAATCTGTATTTTTTCCAGTAAAATGAGTATATATATATATACGTGAAAGTACAGACAACTTTCAGCAGAATTATTAGACAGAAGAGCAAGGGACCACACTGACACTTCTTTGTAATTCTGCATGTACTAAAAGTATTAATAGTGCCCGATAAAATAGTCCAGTGGGATAGTTTTGTTGTTGTTGTTGTGTGTGTGTGTGTGTGTGCGTTTTGGTGGTACTGGGGTTCCTGGAAACCCTTCTACCTTTGGGCTACACTCCCAGGCCCATTTTTAAACTTTTTTTTAAAATTTGGAAACAGGGTCTCTTACTTCGAGACTGCATGATCCTCCTGTCTCCGCCTCCCAAGCAAGCCACCATACGCGGCAGAGGGATAGTATTTTAGAGGTCTCTCATCTAAGAAATATTGACACTTTACATTTAAAGATAATTTTTATGAAATAAATTATACGATTAAATCATGTGCCATGTCCAATTTGTACTAAAAATATATAAATCTCAGAAAGATTCATTTTTTTGCCACTTAAACACATATGTATAAGCATACATAGTCATTTGTCCTGAGCTGTTTGGATCTGACTTAATATGTTCAACTCTTCAAATTCTTTTAACTTTGGAAATTATAGGGATTTTGTTCTGAAGGTAGTTTTGTGGTCTCATTTTTATTCCCATGGTAATACTGCACAATTTACAGTGTTCAGGCACTTTAGCTGGGCTTTCCTGGGCTGATGCTCGTGGGCCCTGGGAGTGAGAGAGTATTACCCTCCTTTTAGAGAAGAGGAAACTCGGGCTTAGTCTAAGCATCTTGCCTGAGGTCATTGGATGAGAAGGCCACAGAGCCAAGAAAGCCCCTCAGGTCTTCTGACCCCAGTGCCTGTTCATTCTGTTGGGTCAAGCTCTGGTCTCTTTAATGAGTCTAAAATGTAAATCTTGGATATACTCTGGGAATATGCAACTGAAAAAGATGTGGGCCTCTTTTCTCAGGGTCTGCAGACTATAACACTTGATTAATTGATGTAAAACCCCAATTTGACCTCATTGGAATTTAATTTAAGATGCAGGCTGCCAGCTAGACATCGTGGCAGGTGCCTGTAACTCCAGTACTTGGGAAGCTGAGACAGGAAGATAATAGATTCTGGTTCAGCCTCAGCAACTTGGCAAGATCCGATGGCGACAGAGCAAAATGGAGCTTACGAGCCCCGCTAACAACCAATCTCTATTACCACAAAATCAGCACCTTTCATAGCCAGAAAACACCATCATCAGAGAAACAAAAAATGTAATTTTAAAGGACAGAGAAAAAGAGGGCTGGAAAAACGAGACACCAGAAACCAGACTGCAGTGCTGCAGCCGGAGCCGCGGCGTGAAGCGGCGGGCGCCATTTTGTCTTGCAGCACCAGGCTCCAGAGAGAAAGGGAACTCATAACGGAGTTCAGAAACCAGAGAGGAGATATGCCAGCCTCACGCCCGATAACGCGGCAGCAGTGCCTTACTGCTGGCGGCAGTGGTGAGTTCACCAGACGGCACCAGACCAACACGCTCAACAGCCCACCAAGCTCCAGAGAGGAGCGGCGGACAGCGAGCCGAGGTGAGCCGCTGTGGAACAGCCTGGCGGGATTCGGCAGATTTCTCGGTACAGAGAGCAGCTAAAGCTCCCAGTGGCTGGGTTCAGCGCACCCTGCAGGAACCCAGAGTGGAGTTCAAAAACAGAAAAGAAATTCGCCAGCCTCATGGCTGAGGGCGCAGCAGCGGCGCCATATTGCTACTGGTGGCAGCAGCAGCGAATTCACCAAGTCCACGACAGCTCCATCTGCGCACTCAACAGTGAGTCAAATTGGGGCCCCTAGAGGAGAAATCCCAGTACTGTACTCCCAGGGACTTGACCCAGTTGGGGAGTGGTGGTGGCAGAGATATCACACCATAGGAGAACGCCCAACCTGGCACCCCCCATGGTCTAAAGCAGCCTCAATTGACTCCCAGGGTCTGAGACTCTGCGATACAACCCAGTAAAGGAGTAGTGGGAACTGAGATACCATAGACTCGAGATCCACAGCACCTTAAGTGAAGTCGTAGTGACCCAGGGAAGAACCCAGAGAAGGCACAAACTTCTGAAATCATGGGAAAGAGGAATAACAATGGAGCAATGAATGCCCACAACCCCACAACATCAGAACCTGATAAAACAGAAATTCAGAGATTTATAGAAGATCAAATCAGGAAAATAACTGTAGAAATAATAGCGGTGTTTCGAAAAGAATTCAGAGAGAGCCAAAGAGAGATAAAGGATGCAATTAATGAAGTAAAGGCCTCAATTCAAAGTACAAACAACCGATTAGAACACATGGAGAATAGAATCTCGCTCCTAGAAGATGATCATTCAAAAAATGAACGCATAGTTTCTAATTTAGAAAAAAAAATCCGACAGCAGGAATCTGACATTGAAGAAATATGGGCCCATTTTAAGAGAGCTAACCTAAGAATAATTGGAATAGAGGAGAAAAAAGAAGGTGAAACCAAAGGGATTAACAATCTTTTCAAGGAAATAATAGCAGAAAAATTTCCAAACTTAGATCAAGAGGTCGATACACAGGTCCAGGAAACTTATAGAACTCCCGTTAGAGAGGATCAGAGAAGAGGATCCCCACGCCACATAATTGTCAAAATGACCACTGTGGAAGCCAAGCAGAAAATCTCAAAGGCAACAAAAACAAAGGGCCAAGTGACATTCAGAGGCAAACCAATTAGAATCACTCCAGACTTCCCAAACGAAGTCATGAGAGCCAGAAGGGCTTGGAGTAACATATTCCAAACTCTGAAAGAAAACAACTTCCAGCCAAAAATTTCCTACCCAGCAAAACTTTCTATCAAATTAGATGGTGAAATTAGAAGCTTCCACGACAAACAGAAACTGAAGGAATTAATGTCTTCAAAACCAGCGCTAGAGAAAATACTCAAAGAGATTAACTACAAAGAAGAAATAGGTAACACACACCAGAACCAGAGAAACAAGATTTTCCATCCAACAGACAACTAAGATTGGTTATCTGTGGAGATTCATTATTTATGTTAGTCTTTTACCTATCTCTAAATTGTATTGTTTGCTTTTATTGTTGCTAATTTTTAGGACTTCTAGTTGGAATATTAATATACCTTCAGATATAGCATTTGGAAATATTTTATCCCATTCTATCCGTAACTTTTTTTTTTTTTTTTTTTTTTTTTTGGTGGTACTGGGGTTCCTGGAAGCCCTTCTACCTCCGGGCTACACTCCCAGACCTATTTTATATTTTTGAAACAGGGTCTCTTACGCCAGCGCGGCTGGCTTCGAACCTGCGCGATCCTCCTGTCTCCGCCTCCCAAGCGCGGGGATTACAAGCGTGCGCCACCACGCCCGGCTCTATCCGTAACTTTTAACTCTGTTTACTTTGTCTTTGGATATACAATATTTTTTTTTATTTTTTAGGGAGTTTATTTACCCTTTTGTTGCCTGCGCCATTGAAATCATATCCAAGAAATCACTGCCAATTTCAATGTTGTGAGGTTTTATGACCCAGATTTTATTCTAAAAGTTTATAGTATTAAGATTTATACTTAGGTCTTTTATCTATTTTGAGTTAATATTTGTAAATATGTTAGGTAAGGGTCCAATTTTATTCTTTTTCATGTAATTATTATTTTTCAACAATATTTAGTTAAAAGATTATTATTTCCTCCACCAAATGTTCATGGAAACCTTGTCAAAAATAACTTGACAATATATGGAAGAATTTATCTCTAAGCTTTTATTTAACTCCAATGGTTTATATATCAGCCTCTGGAACAGTACTACACTGTTTCAATTATTGTAGCTTTATATGATTTGAAATCAGAAAATATACATCTTCTAGCTTTGTTCTTCTTTGAGATTGTTTTGGGTATCTAGAGTCCATATTCCATATCAGGATAGATTTTTTCTGAAAAATAAATAAATAAATGTATGATAGCTTCACCTAAAAAAAATAAGAAACGAAAAAAATATTCTCTGGTACGAAAGAAAGCAAAAAGAAATATTGAACTGTTATCTTTTAGTCATCAATAGCTTGGTATCAGACAAATGAAACTGTTTTGTGAGATTATCAGCGTTAATATTGGATAAATTGCTATAAAACTAGATGTCAACCACTAAGCCAAGCATGGAAAGGAGGGATGGGGAGGGAACGGGGTGGGGATCAGGTAGGGGCTAACTGGGCGATGTGTGCATGTATGTCTACAAAGATATTTTCTTTATACCATTATGATGTATGAATACATTGCACCAATAAAAAAATTTTAAAAAATAAAAAATAAAAAATAAAACTGGCTGTGGGTATAGGTCAGAAGTAGAATGCTCCTGGGTTCAACTCACAATAACACACACACACACACACACACACACGCAGGCTGACCCAGTATCTACACATATCAGGAACTGAAGCTGAAGCTGAATGTAGTCTTCCTCTTTCTTCCTCTTCCTCCCCAGTCGGCTGTGCTGTCTCCATGGGCTTTATGAAAATACAGCATAAGAGAATGAGTAAAGGGGCTACAGTCAGGAAGAGGAAGATGAGAGAAATAGTGTTTCTTCCTTATTATCTGAGGGATGTAAAAGTATAGGTTATCTCTGTGTTCTCCATCCTTGTGTTAATTTGTCAGGATCCAACTTCCTTTCTGTACTGGTCTTCACTCCAGAATCTCAGGCTCATCCCAGTGCCCCTAGCAATTAATCCAATGCTGGGTTTATAGTATACTCAAAGGTTTCTGGGAAGACTACATCATTTACAACTGATTACATGGCCCAAAGTTTAATAATATTTTCTTATATTGTAATACTTGCTGACTTACATGGAGTTGGAGGAGGGAAATGACTTTGAAACTTACAAAACCACAGTAACTATGGAATTTAAGAGGGAATGTTTCATACATTTTCAACAAATGTCAATAATTATCTTTAAGATACAATTCTACTTTAAGGAATGGCTTACTTATAAAGGTATACATCACTTGCAAAAAGTAAGTCTGGTCTTTGGCTCAGAACAGACAAATCTTAATTAGTGACTTAAGGATTTTTTCCAGTTTTTTTTTTTTTTTTTTTTTTTTTTTTTTGTGTGTGTGTGATGTCTGAGAACTGCAATCCTCCTGTCTCTGCCTCTCAAATGCTGGGATTGCAAGCATGTGCCACTACACCTAGCTACCTGCCATTTGTTTTTAAAGCATCTAAAATATACTCTACTTGCTATTTATCAGGGACAGTTTGTCCCAAACATTTTATTAATTCAGAGGAATTAATTCTTAAAATTTACCTGTGGCTGGGTGTGGTGGCACACACTTATAATCCCAGTACTTGGAAGGCTGACACAGGAGGATTGCAGGTTGGAGGACAGCCTCAGCAAGTAGTGGAGCATCTCACCAACCTAGCAACAACCTATTTTAAAATAAAAATAGGGCTGGGGGGTGTATATCAGAGATAAAATGCCCTTAAGTTCAATATCCAGTACCAAAAAAGAAAAAAAAAACCCTGCCTATGAAATATGTACAGATTATTGATTATCAAGTTATCACATATTTAATGTGATAAATACTTACAGTCCCTTCTTAAGCTGGTGACAAAGACAGCATGGGTTCAGTGGTTCCTCTCGCTTCCTGGGCTCTTCCCTTTCCTTCTTTCCTGGCTCATGCCATTACCTACTCCCTGTATCCTTTCTTGGACTGTATCTTGTACGCAGACACTGTCTGCTTTCTTTTGACCTGCTTAACCTTTCCTATGAGCCCCATCTGCTTCCCACTTCTTGGACCCAGAACCTCGTCTCCATCCTTCTGTTAATGACTATAATTAGAATTTGGATAATGGTTTCTTTTGTACAGACAGTAACTGGAAGCCTCAACTCCCATTGGCATGGTCTTACACATGGTGGCATGAGAAATGAAGGGTCAAAGTGCATCCTCTTCACGAGAGAGACTGTCATGCAGCATCTACACTGGCTTTGTCTACGCTTACTCCTACAGTGAAATTCTATCTGTCATTAACATTCGGCGGGGGTGGGGTGGGGGAAATCAATGAAAAGGAAAATCCCAGCTGAAACACCGTGGCACTAGGGAAACATTCAGAGTAAAATACCAGTCCAAATGCCCATCATCTCCTGAGGTGTGGCAAAAGACAGCCTGGGAAATTCATATTCATGACTTTTAGTAAAATGGTAATATATATCCTCTTAGGGTCATTTTATAGAAATATGAAAGAAATTTCAATAAAACATAGTTTCAGTGATCATTAGTTTATTCAACAAGTATTTGAATGACTGCTATTTAGAAGATACAGTACAGTAAAAATATTTTTAAAAAACCTATATCCCATTCTTTCAATGAGCTTACCAGAGTTAAGTCTCATACATAAATAATTTTAAGACTGGCCAGAAAGTAATGAGGGAATTTATATCATAGGGAGGCCTATGTAAATATGTTTATAGGGTTAAATGCATACATACATACATATTTATTTACAAAATATAGTATTTGAAATTAGAATTCCTAAATTTAGCTTCTAGCAATTTAATTCCCCTTTTTGTATTTTTATTTTTCTCTTCTGTAATAAGAATGATAATATTAGTCTTCATTTCACTTGGCTTTTAAAGATCAAACATTAAATATTAACAGCTGGTCATGGTGACACATGCTTATAATTCTAGTAGTTGGGAGGATGAGTTAGGGTCACAGGTTAGAGACTAGCTTCAGCAATTAAGCAAGACTCTGTTTCAAAATAAAAAGGGCTGAGCTGGGCGTGGTGGCGCACGCTTATAATCTCAGCATTTGGGAGGCTGAGACAGGAGAATTGCAGTTCTCAGAGAGCCTCAGCTACTTAATGAGGCCCTCTGCAACTCAGTGAGATCCTGTTTTAAAATGAAGAATAAAAAATAGGGCTAGGAGTGTATTTCAGAGGTAAAATGCCCCTGGGTTCCATCCTCAGTACCATCAAAACAAAAACCAAAAATTAAAATAAAATAAAATAAAATAAAATGGGCTAAGGGTGTAGCTCAAAGGTAGAATGCCCCTGGGTTCAATCCCCAGTACCCCCTCAAAATTACATATTTAATGGCATTATTAATAAACTCATTAATTTAATAAATAAATATTAAGCATTGATGAGAAGTCAGACGCTGCATTAAATATTGGGAAAACCAAGATGAATAAAACTTTCTCTGAGATAGTTCAGAGTTACAGAGTTCAGAGTTATAGAGAAAATGTTTGAACAAATGATATGTGCTATAGTAAAAGGGTATAATAAAGGGGTATAATAAATTAAAAAATGGTTTGAGAAACATCTGGGAGGATCAGCTGCCTGGTAATCCAAGATTTTGAAGCCCTTGTGCTGAAGCTGAGTGCTGAAGATGACACTGTCCATCATCTGGAAAATCTCTTCAGAGGAACTGTGTGTGCAGTGTGGGAAATGCAGCCATACAGGGGACACACGGCTCAGAAGTGCCATGCAGCTCAGGAGTGCCATGTGCAACACCAGTGGGGGTGAAAATGGAATGACAGGTGGGTCCTCGAATGTGGGGTGCTTCTTAGTAATAATTTGAATTTTTATCCATAGTGACTTAAACTTGATAGTAATTTATTCTCCCAGTTCTGGAGCTCTCCAGTCCCAAACCAAGTGTCAGGCAGCCCTTCCTCCTTCCAAAGTCTCACAGGGAGGATCCTTCTTGGCCTCTTGCACCTTCTGATGACTGTTGGCATTTCTTGGTTTGGGGCTCCAAAGCTCCAATCTCTGACTCCATCTACAGGTGGTTTTTTCATTGGGTATGTGTGTTTTCCTGTGCATCTTTTAGAACAATCCTGGATTAAGGACTACCTGGATAATCCTGGATGATCCACTCATCTCAAAATCCTTAATTACATCTGCAAATATCCCCTTTTTCATATTAAGTTTACACTCACAGCTTCCAGTCATTAAGACATCAGCTAATCTTTCAGGAGGCCACCATTCAACCTGTAATACCTCCTTTCCCTGATAGCATGTCATTTTATGCATACAACAAAACGATGCTCCAGAAAAATTTGATTTCTCCCATTTTACATATGGAGAAACTGGCACTCAGGGAGGTTAAATGAATGGTCCAGAGCCATGCAGGCTCTTACATGGCAGAGCTGGGCCCGTGACTCCTGGCACAATGTTCTACCAGCTATGGGGATATTATTATCTTTTGTTTTCTGACACTCTGTAAAATCATTTGGGGGATAAACAGTTGGTGTCTAATTTTAAAGAAAGCTGGCTCTAGAGCCTGCAGATTCTATTTTCTGCTCTGCCCACTTTGCAAGGTCCATTGTGCTTCCAGGTTTTGCTCTGGGGTGACGCTTGCACCTCTTTTATACTTCTGGTAAACTGGTGAGCACATGGCTCGACCCACTTCCTGTTTTAAGACAGCAAATAAAAACTGTAATCTCCTATGACAAAAATAGTTCTTCAGGAGCTGGGGATGGAAGCTCAGTGCTAGAACAATTACCTAGTATGTTCAAGGCCCCAGGTTTAATCCCAGCACTGGGGGAAAAAATTTAAAAAGCTCTTTCATCTTAAGCAATAGAAAGACTGTAATATCTTTTCATCATAAAGGACAAAGTAGATACAGTGAAATGTATAGTTCTCTGACCCAGGACACCTAAAGTCCATAACTCATTAATTGCCTGTGCAATCGGGAGGCAGAATAGCCTTCTGGAAATATTAACAGAGAGGTTTGTTTTTTTCCCCCATTGTGGTTTTAATTCTTAGAATATAAAAGATGCTGTAACCTTTCTGGCCATCTGTGTGACACGGAAGAGAGGTCCACCTGTCTACATTGATCACTGCAAAGAAATAGAAATGGCCGTAGCTGATATAATCCAGGGCAGAAGGGGGACTCCACGCTTAGCATTGCAATAGGGCATCACGTTTCTTTAAATGTAAACCGAGGGCTTGCTTGGCTGGAGAGCCGGCTTTTTCTCAGCCTCAGAAACATGGCATTAGTGAAATGTCAGCTTGCGTTAAGCTCACCCGTGGCCTTTGCTGTGCACATTCTTCCATGTTTCTGCACAAAGATTGGGTGTGGGGGGCACGGCCATGCCTCGGTTCTGGAGATCGATCAGCCTTCATGTCTGATATTACTTTACATCGCCGGGGCCGAGTGGGTGTGAGAGGGGGGCACCGGGACCATGTTTACGCACTGAACCTTGTGGTAGAGCTTTAGCGAGTGGCCAGGCAGCTTTGAGTCACTGAACTGACTGCAGTCGGGGCCCCCTTTTTAGGGTTTGCAGCGATAAGAGCAGATCTCTGAGGAGTTGAGTGTCTGCGTGATCTAAAACCAGTGCAGTCAAGCTGAAGAGGATGTGTGCACTAACCTGTTTGCTCTGAATACTCTCCATAAATAATTTACAGCCATGACTGCTAGCTATTATTGCAAAAATACCAGATTGCATTTTGACACATGCATCCAGCTTGTAAGTCAATAGATACGGTTTCACCCAGTGTGTGTAGACTTGGCGAAAGTCACCCACCTAAGTGTGTTTTCCAATAATGTAATTTAGCTCTCCCCAAACCAAAGAGCAGAGAGATTTCTGAGAAGCCCGCACCTTCAACAATACAATAGATTCTTTCCAAGTCCTTATTTTCTCTTTTTTTCTTAACAGTCTCCTGGTTTTCTCCTCTCCTGTATTACATTCTTGTGGATTTCAAGGCATTTGTGTCTGATGTTAAAGGGGGATTGTTTGGATGTGAAAAATAGGCTCTGGCTTTGCTCTCTCAAAGGATGTCTTCCACGTAGTGCTTGGTGTTTTCTCTGATATACACTTGAACCAGAAATCATGTCACTACTGTTGAATTTCAACTTCCTCTCCCTTCAGCTCCAAAATAAAAGTGTGGCTTTCATCAGACTGGCATTTTTCCCACAGATGAAGGTATTGCCCCACGAATACCAAAACTACGATTTGTAAATTGTCTTCAGGAAGTTGAAAAGCAGCTTCTACTTTCTGTGGTCTCAGAAATATGTAATAAAGGCAGCCTAATAAATATGTAAGAAGGAAGCCACATTAAAGCCTCTCGTGATAGTTGATGAAGTTACATGACTCTTAGGTGTTTTTTTTTTTTTCTAAGAAAGCCCAGGAACACCATTCAGATATTACATTGTCTTTATGACCAATTGATAGCCGAGTTTCAGGGTCTCCCTTATTCTTTGATGAGATACATTTATATGCAACCAGGGACTGCATGTATATTTAATAGGAAACTCCATTATGTGTATACATGGCAGGAGAAAGAAAAAAGGAGATGTTTATGCTGGCTGCGGTCATGCTATAATAAGCAATGCATCTAAAAATTATAGGCTACAGATTTAAAAAGAGAATCTTGGGTGGAGGAAAAAGCAGGTAGGAAGTGGTGGTTCCAGGCGAAGATGGCTTTTAAATATTCACATGCCAAAGTAGAAGGATCTAGAAGAGAGCTGTCAGTAACATATACAGTGTTCTCTTAATAGAAACTAGTTCTTCTGCCAGGATAAAATGCTTAGGAGCTGAAAAAAAAAAGGACACTTCCCTCAAGGACAGAATTTTGACAGAAAATTCTACCACAGTGGTCTTTTCCCACAACTCCTCACAAGGGTCTTAGCAGGTCTTTTAGAAAGGTTGGCTTTTCTTGATAGAGGATTATTCAGAAGCAGGTGCCCATTTTTTGGATAAAGTGTCCCTGTTATGCAGATATAATCATGGTTTATCTTAAAGAAATAATTTTGGCCGGGTATGGTGGCACAACTCCCAGTACTTGGGAGGCAAACAGGAGGTTCACAGGTTCAACATACAGCCTCAGTTACTTAGTAAGGCCTTCTGCAACTTAGTGAGACCCTGGGGGTGTAGCTCAGAGGTAGAATGTCCCTGGATTTAATCCCCAGTACCATGAAAGAAAGAAAGAAAGAAAGAAAGAAAGAAAGAAAGAAAGAAAGAAAGAAAGAATGAATGAATTTTGGAATATATAACTATGAATTACTTTAAATTTGCCAGAATATCTGAGTAATTAATGTACTTACAAACTCTTTCAAAGTTAACACTTAAAAAAAAAACTGTCAGCAAAAACCATCCAATAGCATTAATTCAACTATAAGAAATTTTTAAAAAGTAAGGGTTGTTTGATTAGGCTAATATTCTGATCAAAGGAAATCATAGCATACAGATAATACAAGAGAATACTTGAAACTATTTTAAAATTAAGGTAATATTACATCTATGAGTTTCATATCTTTGTATCTAATTCAAGTTTTGCTGTTTCGGCTGATATCTGGTCTTCACCCTATGCTCTGTTTTTATTTCCACTTACTTTCTACCTACCAAATAAAGATCTTAACAAACAGACAGCGTGTTGGATGTTGATCATAAACTTGAATGGTCCATCTTCAGGGCCCTGGGCAGATGCTGGTCTCCGGTCAGCCTTCCCATTGGGCTCACCTCATTCTCTTTCTGCACAGGGACTTTCAAGCCCTCCTCATTGCCAGTGGCCCTAGCTCATCTCCTAAGCTGTCAGGTAGGAGCATCTTGCTGTTTAATTTGCTTTTACACATGATTTGGGGTAAATCAGTCTTCACTCAGAGCTCCTAAACTTCTCACAGTGTACCCCTCTGCCAGCCTGCAGTGGTTACATCTGCTGGATCCCGTCAGCATCCAATGCCTCTTCTCTGTTCAAATCCAGTTCTTGAGAATTTTCAATTTCCATTTCCCATTTCCCATGAGGAATTTCTTGCAAACGCGAACCTTAAACTTACCCTATTACTGCCTTACATGGACAAGTTTTATATAGATGGATAGAGAGATGATAGATAGATATAGATATAGATTAGATAGATAGGTAGATAGATAGATAGATAGATAGATAGATAGATATAAATATAGATATATGTAGTTCCTGTGCCTATCAACTCTGATTTTACCTACCTGGAATAAAGCTTTCAAGTCCTAATTCTTTGTTTATCCCTTAAGATTCTATTCAGGTGTTTCATCTGAGCATCCATCAATGACTCTATAAAGTAGGAAAGTTCAAATACCATGTGCCTGGTGACAGTGTGTGAGTTTTTAGAGAACCATGATAAAATAAGAAAAAATTATTCTCACAAAATTATTTGAGATCAATTTAAATGATTTGTCTTTATTCTAAAATTATACATTTCTTCGTCGTGGCTCATAACATTTATGAATGAGGGTGATCTAACAGAACTTTTTTTAAGTGTACAAATGTGGGATAATAAAATTTAACCAACCATAGAAATTACTGAATATTCTTTTGAAAAATTTTTGGTACATGATTTTTTAAATTTATAAATCAGAAAAACACTGCTACAAGAGTGGTCCCTTAATTATACTATATAATAATAGTACTGATTGCACTGTAGGATAATAATTGACTCATTCGCCTTTGTCTTTGCGCTGTGATCACTTATATGATAGTCATCATAGTACTTTACTTCAGTATGCAGCACAATAAATACTGGGGTGAGTGAAATAGCAGGGAAGTATTTAACAGTTTATTATATCAAAGACATTGTTAGTTTTCTTTAGTAAGTGGTTCCTAATCTGAGTTCCATAGATCCATAGAAAATCTTTAGAAAGTCCAAGAATAGTCCAAACTTTAATACAAAATTTTCATGCATAACATATATGTACATTTTAAGGGGGGTGGTGAGAATTTATAGTATTTTCAGAAATTAATAATCATATTGCAGTAATTAAGTCACTTACTATAGGCTCAATATTTCCTGAATATTTGAGTCCACAAGACCCTGTACTGACTCTGGAGCTACAAAAATGTATAAGGTGCAGTCCTCTCTTCAAAGAATACATTCATAACCAGGCTGGTCCAATAGAGCAGAAAAATAATGTATCATTTGTTCAGGCTGCAATGAGTTATTTAGCTATAAGAGAGTAGATAGATAGGCTTCAGCCTGGTGATGGGGAAGACCTCCAGAGTAAGTGATATTCAAGCTGGGCCTGGAAAATAAGTGATTTATTATGAAGAAATGTTG
The DNA here is from genome assembly GCF_963383645.1 of Muscardinus avellanarius. Taxonomy (NCBI): domain Eukaryota; kingdom Metazoa; phylum Chordata; class Mammalia; order Rodentia; family Gliridae; genus Muscardinus; species Muscardinus avellanarius. Next base: position 173,048,303 of record NC_137787.1, read on the forward strand.
TTAGGAAGAAAGAGAAGGGAAATGTATTTTACGTATTCAAATTGGAGTCCAAATTAAGCAAAACCAAGAAACTGCTAAGTGTACACAGGCATACATATCTGTACAATATAAATAAATGCACGTGCCCAGAACTCTTTGTTAAATTCTGAATATCATCTAACCTAATAATAACCATACTGTATCTGTTGTTCCAAACTTGGGATATCACAAAATTTGGATAAGTCATGCTATTGTATATTAACAAATCTAGATCATCAAAAATATTTTCAAATGTAAGGATGACCTAAAAACCTTTTTATATTCCCCAAACTAAAGACACGTAATGAATTTGCTTGAGGTCTGTTTTCACTGATAGCAAGGAAGAGCTAGGTACTTAGGAAAATGTAAGGGCATTAAGAAAGCTCACCACCCTAAACAAGCCTCTTATCCTTACCTTAAAAAAAGAGGGCTCAAGACTGAATTGGTCCCTAAACCTGACTGGTGCACATCCTGCTATTCATCCGACTGCTGGCACCTTTTCTGGTGCCTTTGTGAAAAATAGAATCAGGTGCTCCTTCTACCGAGCGTTTTCAGCATCATTCCAGGCTACACAGCTCCTGACCAAACTGCAGGCTGGATTCCAGTCCCCACTTGCTTCTCAGCTGGGTGCTTTGAATTCTCAAGTCTGATTGATGCAACAGAGAGAGTCCAAATGACTTATTTTATCTAGTTTCAGGATGTGCTGATCTGATCTGTTTTGAGCGGATCTTAGAACAGTAAAAAGGTAGAGGAGATCCCCCAAATCTTCTCCTTCATCTCAGGTAAAATGTATGAGCAAATCAGTAGACAGCAACAGCAGTAGCTTATTCTACAGAAAGACATCTGTCCATTGTGGATCTTTAAATCTTGGAACATTCTTGCAGGCATAATACACTGTAATGTAAATAAGCAAGTTTTAGAATAGGAGGCTCCAGAGAATAGAAATTATAAAGGAAAAGAATCAGTTGGTTTGTCCATGGGTTGAAAAGGAGATTTTAGGGTTAACAGCAGGCTATGGATTTCCCATCAAAACAGCATTTATTGAATGAAAAATGGTGCTAGCAGTACTCATAATGTAATGCCATTGGTTTTCCTCATAGCATTTCAACCATCTTCTCCCCTAATGAGTCTCAGTAAATAAGGGAATTCTAAAGCAGACATGACTTTCACTGGTTCAATACATAAAATACACCAAAGAATAAATATAAATATATAATCAAATTTGAAAGCAGTTACCTTGATGTCCAACACCAAGCAGCTGAATAGGAAGAGTGTGTGCCATCATCTCCCTGGTTCACATTATGCTGGTCCTTCTATTTCTTTGAGCTGGAAATTCTAAACCACAGGAAAGATGTGCTCTAACACAGGTCAGGATACTATCTCTAGAAGTCTCTCCTAATTTATTTTCACTACTTCAAACTCATGTGATTTACCATCTTCAGATAGACCATAAAATCCTTGAATGCAATGCTTTCTGGCTGTATCCAAACCTTAAGTACTCGGTGAATATTTGCTGAATGATTTTATTTGAAGAAGAAAGTGAAAGCCCCAGAGAACGCCATGACTTCTGTGGATCCTACAGAATTTTCCTGGCCATTTCAAAGATATTCATGTACTTCATATATTAAGTTTAATTTGTTTTAACAACTACTCCTTTCTATATTTCTAGGTGGCTCTTAAGTGAGAAGTTTGCATCCATGTTCTCCGGTAGTCTTCAACTCAGAGTTGCACATTTCATTAACTATATTGCCGTAAACCATTCACAAGTGCATCAGTATTGGTACCTGCCTAATGCACATTAAAGGAATGAAGACAACAAATTCATGCTCTAGAGAATGAGTCAGAGCGTGCTGGAAGGTTTATTAAACTGCTACTGTTTCTTGATCTTCAACATTGGAGAATCAACAAGAAAATGTGTTTTTCCATAGGTGTGAGAAACAATCCACTTCTCTGACTCCCGGGTGCATGTCTAATTAAATACATCTCATTCTTGTAACCCATAAAGACATTATTGTTCTTATGGTAAGCACTGGCACACAGAGCAAACTGCTTACCACAAAATGATCCTGCTCAAAGACCCTGTAGAATAGATCCTGCCATCTCAGTTCCTGAACATTTTATTCTATTCACCATCTCCTTATTGTTTTTCATTTCCTCTCTGCTTCCGCTTTTCAATATCCATTGGAGAGTAGTTGTAATATGTAGAAAATAAGAAGAAATAAGAAGAAGGCCTTTCAGATTCCCTGGTTCTCTGTGGGTGGTGGGAAAGGGCTGTTTTGCTGAATGCAACCTACACTTAATTGCTGCCAGATTTGGAACCACAGCCGTAGTCTTGATCATTCATAGGCATGTGTGATGGATAGCTCCTCCAGCGAACCACTCAGCCATCCATCTCTGTAGGAAAACGACAGTGGGAGCCGGAGACAGTGGAGCTGACATCAGCAGAAATGACCACAAGAGTCAGAATGAAGAGGCAGCAGAGGGGAGGGGGCTACAGGCCTTTAATCTGTTCTCTGAGGCCTCCTGTGCATGAGGGCAATTTCAGTCACTTTCTTTCAGACACTTTGTAGACCTTTCAGTGCAAAGAAAATGGCATACCTCTAGAAGTGGGCAACCATAAAAGTTTAGCAGAGCCAGTAGATCAGAAATGTTGATCATCTAACTTTCCTCACATTCCTAAAGATGGAAACAAACTGATGGAAACTATCCATACACCAACCCATCAGATGCTCCTATCGGTTCTTAACCCTCTGGAACATACAACCCTGATATAATTTTGCTATATGCATAAAGCATAAATGTGAGTCACAGTCCCAAGTAACTAATTTATTGAAAGGTCAATTTGTTGATAATGGCTTATGTCAAACGTGTAATTATGTGTCTGGCATGGTGGCCCATGCCTGTAATCACAATATTTGGGAGGCTGAGACAGGAGTATTGCAGGTTTGAGGAAACCTCAGCAAGCTAGCAGGACTCTCAGCAGCCTAAAGAGACACTATTTCAAAAACGAAGGTTAAGCCAGGAGTGTTGGTGCACACTTGTAATCCTAGTACTTGGGAGGCTGAGACAGGAGGATCATAGGTTCGTGGCCAGCCTCAGATACTTAGTGAGGCCTTCCACAACTTAGTGAGACCCTGTTTCAAAATAAAGAATAAAAAATAGGGCTTCATGTGTAGCTTGGAGGTAGAATGTCCCTGGGTTCACTCCCTAGTATCAAAAACAAACAAACAAACAAAACAAAAACAAAGAATAAAAAGGGCTGGGCATGTATCTCAGAGGTGGAATGACCCTAGGTTCAATCCCCAGCTTCACAAAAATTAAAACATAATTGTGTGATGAGTGTAATTCCATATGACAGTAATAATATTACTAAGCAAACAGGATCTTGCAGTATGATTTATACCATCTGGCTGGAGACACAAATTAGAATTGGTATTTTAGCCATAAGTCTGTAAGCTGTAAATTCAAGCAGAATTTCTGTTGCAATTAAGAAGCTTCATTCTTTCTTCTTGGGGGTGATACACCTTTGCTCTTAAGGCCTTGATTGGATGAAGCCCAACCACATAATGGAGGGTAATCTGCTTTATCTAAAGTCAATTCATATATACCTTTCAGCAACATCTAGACTAGTATTTGCCTAAATGATTGGTCACCACAGTCTTTTCCAACTGATATAGAAAATTAATCATCATAATTGTCCAAGAGACATCTCAAACTTAACAGAATTCCTGATTAGTCCTTTGAAACAAGTTTTCTCTCAAGATTTCCTATTATCTGCTGTTAAAGAAAAAATAAAAAACTCAAGTTATCCTATATTTCTTTTTATCCTAACATAATAAATATTCAATCTCTCAGCAAGTTCTGCTACATGCAAAATATCATATGTTTTACCCAGGCTCACTACCTTCTTAGCTACTTTGTTAGTCAGATTTCTGTTATTATAACAAAATACCAGAGATAATAAACTTATAAATAAGAAAGGTTTCTGTCAGTTCATACTTTCAGAGGTGTTAGTCCATGATTGGTTAACTTTTGGGCCTGCAGCAAGGCAGCACCTCATAGCAGGGCATATAGAGCAGAGCAAAGCTGTTCTCCTAGCAGAGGCTGCAAAGAGAAACAAAACTAGGAAGAGGATAGGGTCACAGTGTTTCCCCTTCAAGGGCACACTCCAGTGACCTCAGACCTCCCACTAGGCCCTGCCTCTTAAAGGTTCTGCCTCTCAGTAGCACAAAGCTGAGGACTAAGCCTTTGAACACATGAGCCTGTAGGGGGTGATCCAGATGTGGACCACAGCAGTCACCGTCTTAGCTAAGTTTCACCTACCTGTATATTTACAATAACTTCCTAATTACTATTACTCCTAGTCTATTTCTGTATCCCTTATGATTCATTATTGTTCCGTGGGTCAGAAATGTGTGTGTGTGTATGTGTGTGTATGTACATATGCATGGACATGTGCATATATATACATATATATGTATACACACACATAGATATACACATATTTTTTATTCCCTCTATATACATATTCATTCCCTCCAAGCATAGGACCGTACAGTGTGTCCCATTGTGTACACATGCATGTGTGTGTGTATGCATGCATATGTATATATATGTATAAACACATATATATGTATAAACACATATATATATACACATATGTTTTTTTCATTCTCTCTATATACATATTCATTTCCCCCAAGCATAAAATCCTACAGTGTGTCCCACTGCTGTCTGAACAGCAACTGTAATACCCTCACCTGGCCTACCTGATCTGACTCTTGCCTGCTCTTTAAACTTAGTTTGCAATCCTCCCTTTCAGTCCGATGCTCATGCTTTTGATCTCCCATCCTTATATTCTAATTCTAAGGAAGTTCTTCTATCAGGTCTTAATATTTGCTCTTTGCCTCCCCTGGAATGTTCTTCCCTCAGGACTGTAATGTCTCCTTATAAAAATGTTTGTTTATACCTTCAGCAGAGTAGTTATCCAACCAAATTTCCTACTGAGAACAACTATATACGTGCCAAATCAAACCCCCCAACACACACACACACACACACACACACACACACACACACACACACACACACAGTTGCAGGAATCAGAGAACAACCAGGGCAGCAAGGATTTTAAGGGCCAAGATATCAGAAAAAAGGAAATTGCATGAATGGGGTTTCTTTGTGCTCAGGCTGCCATAACATAATATCATAAACCAGATGGTTTCAATAACAGAACTGTATTTCTCATGATTCTGGAGACTAGGGCTCAGATCAAAGTGCTAGTCAAGTTAATTCCTAGGGAGGTTTTTTTTTTTATTTATAGGTGGCTGCTATCTTAGAGTGTTCTTATCTCACAGAACAAGGAAAGAGAGACAAGGGTGGGGGAAAGAGAAAGAAGAGAGGAAAAGAGAGAGAGAGAAGGATGGAGGCAGGGAGAAAGAAAGAAAGAAAGAAAGAAAGAAAGAAAGAAAGAAAGAAAGAAAGAAAGAAAGAAAGAAAGAAAGAAAGAAAGAATCTTTTTAAAATGCCACGAATCATAGCAAACTAGGGCCCCATCATTGCAATCTTATTTAACCTTAAGAATCTCTTAAAAGCTGATTCCAAATGGAAGAGGGCACATTTCAGTTCCTAGTAGAAGGTAGTGATTTCACCTGCCATCCCCTGGAATATTTGTTGTTTCCCAGCATGAGTTCAATAGTAGAGAAAATAGAGACTTGGAGCTTTCAGCAGCTTCATGGGCTTTAGAAGCAAACAAGCTGTAGTTTTTTTGGGGAGGAGGGGAGCAGCTACATAATAGGTAGCCAGAAACAGAATACAGGTCTTGAAGAGAAGGATGCTTTACCATGCTCATATAGCTTTCATTACCTATCAGACATTGCCTACTTCATGCCAAGTTATGGCATTCAAGTTTTCTGGCTTCTCTATCATGGGATTTGTGACATTTTTGTTAAAACCGAATACTTACATTACTATGAAATGTTAATAATCTTCGTTGCTGAGCCAAGGAGAGAGCTTTGATGATGTTTTCTTTTTCTAGTTTAACTTTTGTTTTTCCTTGAGAAACAACTGCAACATCATTTTTTATTTGTTTATTTTCCTATAAATACAATGTTTATATATATATTTTATCTGGTTGTCCCAATGTATTTATCTAATCTCTATTAATATGGTCCCCAATATAATTAAATAAGTAGTGTATTACTTCCGTTTATTTTCCTCCTTGAAGATCTCACTCCCACAGCCCTCTGCTTCCTCTGATTTCTTTCTGACATCAACGCAAAGCTTTTGGGGCCTTTTTTTAGTTCTAGAAAGATTCTGATGATCTTCTTGTATGATCAATCTTTATTTACTTCCTCGCTTCTTTGGAGCATACCCTCCACTATCATACTAAGAAAACCTAGTTGCATCTAAAGTGCCTTTAGTTTATTCTTAGGCATGACTCACTAGGAAATACTGATTTAGAAATCACTTTCTATCAGATTTTTGAAACTGTTGCTCTATTAATTTCCTATGCTGCTGTTGAGAAGTCTGAAGCAGTGTTGATGCTTGATCTTTTTTTATATTACCTTTTCTCCCTGTTTTTCAGTGTCTACTTTTAGTCTCACTTATATATATAGAGTGTTGTGAAATTTTTATAGCAGTAGGCTTAAGTTAGAAATTTTTCATCTTTTTGTGTTGGAAAATTCATGGGCCATTTTAATTTACAAATCCATGTTTAACAGTATTGATAAAAATAAATATTGTCAATTTGACAATTTCCTTTCCTCCATATTTTTAATTTTGCTTATTATGCACACCTCTCACTTGTAATGTCACTAGTTTAAATTATTCTCTCATATTTTCTATATATTTACTATATTCTAACTCTTATAGTGCCTTTCCCTCCCCCCCTTTTTTTTGAGGGTCTGGGGATGGAATCCAGGGGCATTCGGCCTCCGAGCTACACCTCCTGCCTTATTTATTTATTTATTTATTTATTTATTTATTTATTTATTTATTTATTGCAGGTCTGGGGATGGACCCTAGGGGCATTCAACCTCTGAGCTACACCCCCTGCCTTATTTTTTATTCTTTATTTTGAAACAGGGTCTCACTGAGTTGTGGAGGGCCTCACTAAGTAGCTGAGGCTGTCCGTGAACTGCAATCCTTCCCATCTCAGCCTCCCAAATGCTGGGATTACAAGCATGTGTCACCACACCCGGCTCTATTTTTTTCATTCTTTATTTTGAAACAGGGTCTCACTAAGTTGAGGAGAGCCTCACTAAGTAGCTGAGGCTGTCCGCGAACCGTGATCCTCCAGTCTCAGCCTCCCGAATGCTGGGATTACAAGCCTGCATCACCACTCTCTTCTAGCCTTTCCCATTTTTGATATTTTATATTAATTTTTAAAGAAATATTATTTGAGTCAGGCATGGTGGCACACACTTGTAATTTCAGTACTTGGGAGGCTGAGATAGGAAGATTGCAGGTTCATGGCCAGTTTCAGCTACTTAGTGAGGCCCTCTGCAACTTAATGAGACCCTTTTTCAAATTAAGAATAAGAAAATAGGGCTGGGGGTGTAGCTCAGGGATAGAATGCCCCTGGGTTCAATCTCCAATGCCACACAAATAAAAAAAATAAAAAAATATTGTTATCTGGGAGTTTTATTTCATTGAATAAAATATTTTCTTATGTCTTTGAGACATAAAGTTTCTTTTTCTCTTTGCCTTGATAGGTATTGTCCAGGCGTCCTTGTTCCATTTGTACTTGCTTGCTTTTTGTTTTTGATTTTGATATGACTACTCAATATCTACTCATTAATAATTATTAGGCAGCCAGACATGGTGGTGCTCACCTGTAATCCCAGTATATGGGAGGATGAGACAGGAGAATTGCAGGTTCAAAGGCAACCTCAGCAATTTAGTTAGGCCTTCATCAACTTAGTGAGTCCCTGTTTCAAAATAAAAGTGAAAATAGGCCTGGGGTATAGCTCAGAGTCAGAACAAAACTGGGTTTAATCCCCAGCACCACACACATACACAAACCATTAAGCAGACCTCTGAAGGTGATTGGAAGCTCTCTCTGCATGAGAGAGTTTCCTCAACTTCACTGTATCACAACTAAGTTGCAACCTGGCTTTCTTGGGTTAAGATCTGGAAGTTCTAACTTCCTTGCATTTTAATATCTGTAGAAAGGAAAAAATCTAGGGATTGTGAGCAGAAGTAGAGGGGAGAGAGCGGCGTTCTCCTGACTGTAGAGGTGCTGGTAACTGGTCTGGAGAGCCCGGTAAAGAGACAAGGTGCCCCACCACAGACAGAGGAGAATTCCACTCTCGTCTTCTCAGCTCCCAGCTTCATTTTCTCTTCCCAGCTCTGTACCCAAGGCTGACCTTCTTCTGACTGGATTTGTTCTGTGAATAAATTACTTTTCTTCCCTTGGGCTGATGAAAAATAGCAGCATAGATCTGTAGGGAAAGGGTGGAGGTGCGGGTAGTAGCCCTCTGTCTACAGACTTTCAACAGATCTTGATTGTTTTCCTTCAAGTTTCACCTCCACTTCTCTCAGGACTTGGTGTATTCCCGCAGCTGCTCTGCAGGATAATTTGGTTTGCTTTTTTCTATTTTCACGGTATATATGTATTTTTAAATCTCTCCTAGGATATTAATCATGGATTTTCAAAAGATTTTCTTCTGATCCTTGTGTGTACTTTGGGTTTTGGCTTCTTTCTATCTCTTGAGAAGTTCTTGAAATTCCTCGTCTTTCATTTCCTCTTCTTCCATTCTCTCTTCTTGTGGTTATAAACCTTCTTTTATTTCATTTTGTCATGTTTTTCTTTTTTATTGATGCATTGTAGTCATACGTCTTAATGGAGTACTGGATGGTAGAGGCATACATGCACATATCACTCATTTAGCCCTTTCTCACTTCCCACCCTTCTTCTCCCCCTCCCTCCTCATGATTGGCTTAGCGATTGACTTTGATATGTTTTGGATGTACATCATGTACATTAGGGAATTTCTATTGCCACTCTCCCATTTCCCTCAGTTAGGTCGCCTTATTTTTTCATCTATGGTTTCACCTAACTCCAAATAGAATGGCAATCATTAAAAACACAATCAACAACAAATGCTGGTGAGGGTGTGGAGAACTGAGAATTCTAGTACATTTTTGGTGGGATTGCAAGTTAGTGAAACCACTTTGGAAAACAGTATGGAGGATCCTCAGATGAATGGGAACAAACCTACCATAGAATCTATCAATACCACTTTTGGGTATCTACCCAAAAGAATAGAAACCAAACTACCAAACGAATATATGTGCATCTATGTTATAAACCTCCTTAATGCATCATTACTGTCGTGTTAGATCTGTTCTATGAGGAAGAAAAACTAAGAGGGTGTAGTCAATCCATCCTTCTCCCTTATTTGCCCCCTTCTGTGTATCTGTGAAGCACTGAAGGGCAACCAGTTTGGTTTGGTGAAAAGATCCTAAATTTGGGGTCAAATCGACCTGCTTTCAATTCCAGCCTTGTAATTTCATGAGTGTGATTTTCTGCCTGTCACTCAACCGTCTTGTCAAGTCTAGCAGAGCTTCCCAGAAAAGAATTGACTGAAAAGTATGCATCGAATTGGGTAATTAGAAGATCATTGGTGACCTTCACCTGAGTAGTTTCCATAGAGTGATAAGGGCAGAAGCCAGGCTGCGCTGGGACTTACTCGTTAATTATGCTGCCGTCACCCTCCTCTGTGCAAGTCTCCTCCAATAGCGCCTCCAGCACAGCCACTAGTTACCTATACCTTTTGGTCTCTGCTTACTTTGCCAGATGCTTCAGCACGTCAAATGCGCTGCCACGTGTATGCAACTTTTCCTTCAAGGCTCATATAAGCCAGCTGTTGCAGCAAGCTTCAAAATGCCCCCTGCAAACTGGCAGGAGTCTGAATGCCCTCAGAGCTCCAGAGGGACCAGGTACAAGCCCTGGAGCAGGCAAATTGCTTTGGGAAGCCAACGTGGGAGAGAAGGTCTGAGCAAGGAGCTGCTCAGTACAGGAGGGGGAAAGGGGCCTCTTGCCAGTAATCTTGGCAAGAGAAAAAAATCAGAAAACCTGGTAGAAAATAAAATATGGCAGCAAGAGAAAAGAGAGAAAAGCCACTCTCAGTCTTCATTGACATGCTAGGCTGCCAAACCGAGCGTAATTAGCTCAGATCTTCTAACATAAATCTACCCCAAAGCAGAGATGCCAATGTCTAAAGATCCGTGACTGATAGCAGGCAGAAATGGAGAGCAGAGCCCTTTGGATTGCTGGCAACTCTTCTGAGACAGAAGAGTGCTCTGACCATCGAAGGAAAAAAAATTCTATAAGGGACCATTTCAGGAAGGCATAGATTGCTGAGTTTTGTAAACAGTCCCAAAGTTCCTTCCTAGGGCCTTAAGTTCTTGTCAGTGTTTTGTTACTTCAATTGCGATGTTATTTTTGTTTTGTTTTACTACACAACCCGTTTTCATAAACTGTTGCCCAGCTGCACACATCGGTGGGGAACTAGCTGAAAGAAAAATGCCATTATTTATTCTGTTCAAAAACGAAATTAAAATTCTCTAGACTGGGGAATAGTAAAACGAGACTCTAAAAACAAAAAAACAAACAAAAAAAAAGCAAAAAAAAAAAGCCTTTTTAGTACAGAAATTCAATGCCAATTGTGAGATCTTTCTACCAGAGGAATAATTCTTGTGAATCTTAAACAAACAAACAAAAAAATAGATCCAGGATTCACATAAAGTGATCAAGTTGAAGTTTATTCTACTGACTCTTAAAAAATAATTCATAATGTTGCTTATAAAAATCTCCTAGAAAGGGCCCATTTTAATCATCAGTCAGCATTTTATTATATTATAATCCTTAATTGATTGACGTTTAATCACGGTCTTTGTATTTTACTATCCCTTGTCTCATAAGAGGCAATTTTCTCTTTACTGTAGTTTAACAGCTGATGAAAAAGATTTAAGGAAACCTATAAACTTAAGATTGGTTAATGGTCCCTTATAAAAGAATATTACACTTCTAGGATCCATTGCACAGATGTGATACTCAATTGTAGAAATGTGCATGGGGTTTATTAAATTACAGCACAAATCTTCAGTCTTCTGAGTTATTGTCCATGTTGGTATTGTTAGGCAAATGGGGAGACACATTATTGCTTCCAGTTGTTCGCATTACTGTGGTGTAATGCAGTTAGAGACAGCTGGCGCATCGCTGTAGGCTAATGCAGAGCTGTAGCAGCTGCCGAGAACCGGGCCCCGAGTGAAGGGCCAGCTCCGCTGAGTCAGTTCTGGGCGGCTCATCAGAGGTGTCCAGGACAGGGAAGATAAATAAATGCACCAAGCCGGCTGTCAGAGGTGGAGGGAGGAGAGGGTGAGGATGAGGAAAACAGGAGGACGTCTTGACGATTGCTTTGTACATAAGGAGAGCTACTTTTCTCAGCTGCATGACTTCTTGGGCTTTCCTGATACCCTAGTAGATATGATTGCTTTAACTCCAACTTTTTCCTGGCACAGGCCCATAATTCTGTTCTAATATATATATTTTTTCCATATATATATATATATATATATATATATATGGAAAAAATAGAATAAAAAAATAAAATAATACAAATTTAAAAATAGAAAAAAAATATATATATATATTTTAAAGAAGATGTTGCGTTTTTTTTGGCACTTGTGGTACTGCTGTCTTTGAGGTAAGGGATGATAACATGCCACTCTCATCTCAGTCTTCTTTGGGATCCCAGAGTCTAATATGTCAAGTGGAAACACATTAGACTTTGGAATCTAAAAGAAGACCCAGTGAAAAATCCCTTTCTAACAGTAATTATCTTCATGACACTGGGTACCACGGATAACTTCTTAGAATTACCTCATGTGTACAACTATTTTTCCGGGTTGTGTTACTTTTTGTATTACTTTATTTTTTTCTATCTGCAGATGGAGATGATTTCTATCCTACAAGGACTAGAGGAAATAAATGTAAGTGCCTGGCACAGTGTATGGGATTCAGTAAGTGCACAGTAATAGATGTTTCTTTTATTACTTTTGGAACTGTAATTTTACATAATAAAACCAATATTTGTGAAAGCCTGAATAGGATTTGAGTGAAGCATCCCCCACCCAGAACATTAAAAATCATATTTCAAAAGTTCTACCTAAAGCTGGGCATAGTGGCACATGCTTGTAATCCCAGCATTTGGGAGATGGAGAAAGGAGGATCATGGTTCTCAGCTAGCCTCAGCTACTTAGTGAGGCTCTTAGCAACTCAGTGGGATCCTGTTTCAAAATAAAGAATAATAAATAGGGCTGGTGGTGTAGCTTGGAAGTAGAATGCCCCTGGATTCCATCTGTAATACCGCAAAAAATACTTAAAGGCAGAACAACATAATAGCAAATAGCAATAGGTCAAGTTAAGTCTAAACTTCGTTTTTATGCCTTTCATTTATGAATTTCTTATTGTATTGTCTGAAGCTCGGATCTATTTAAAATCTCCATTTATATGCCCTCTGCTTGGGCTATTCTTCAGTTTGGCCTGAAATTTTTACAAATTTTAGACAAAACAATGAGACCCTAAAAATACTCATTCATCAAATATTTATTAACCAAAAATAAAGGACTAGATCCCAGAAAGTGTTGAGTTCTTAGGATACAAAACTTAATATGACAAAATCCCTTCCTTTGAGGGAGTGTGGTCCTATAAGAGGAGGTATTTGTATAAATAAATTCATACTGCAACATGTTATTAGTATAAAAGATATTAACACAGGCTGTGATGGAGCCCAAAATGAAATTCATTTCTACATTGGCTGTGTTCTAGGACCAGGGAATTCATGTAGTTAGTCCACATGTTAAACTTCTACCATCTGTTAGAAAATGAAAGAATAGGGTGTATTCATTCGAGTCACCCCTCCATGCCAGTCTGGTATGGAGCTATACCTATCCTCTGTATTTCTATCTTTTAATAAACTTCTTTAAATCTTCAGTAAAATAAAAAAGAAAATGAAAGAATAAAAATTGTATAAAGATGAATACAGCAAGATGGCCGTGTTTCTATTTTCTGCATTCTCCCTTCAGAAGGACATTTTTTTCCCACCATTCCACTGAAGTCTTCTTATTAACATCTCTGGTGGCACAAGCAGGTGCAAATGGTGAAACTGAGCACTCCTCTCCTTTTATTCCTTCTCCTCCTGCTCCTCCTCCTCCTCCTTCACCTTTTCCTCCTCCTTCACCTTTTCCTCCTCCTCTACCACTTTCTCCTCCTCCTCCTTTTGCTTCTTTTTATTAATGATTAAACTCAGGGACTTTCTGCCTCTGAGCAACATCCCCAGACCTTTTTATTTTGAAAGAGTCTTGCTAAGTTGCTAAGCATCCCCACTAAGTTTCTGAGCCCTCTCAAACCTGTGATCCTCTTGTCTCTGCCTCCCAAGTACTGGGATTACAGGTGTGCATCACCACACTGGCTGCCACTTTCTTTTCTGGCATGCCTTACCTACAGGGCAGCACTCTTCAACTTCCTCTGTAGATGCTCCGGTCTCCACTTCATCTCTAGATGACTGAGTACTGCATCACAGCTCTTGATAATGAAAACGATTGCTTCCTTTATTTATTTGTTTGTTTCTTACCTTGACTGCTGTGTTCCTGTACTTACGATACTGCCTGGTACATAACTGTTCAATAAATATAGGTGGAATTTATAGGGAAAAAAGAGATGCTGATGTTGGAAAGCCAGTTACATGTTAAGGTAATTATAAAATAGTAACTGCCTAAAATTACACATACGCAGGGAAGGCTTTCTAGCACTGAAGACCTGAAATAAATGGGTAAACCAGAGCTTTGGTGTGCAGCAGTGTAAGGGTTTCCAGACCAAAGGACCATGGGGGAAGCGTTAACTAGAATGGCCCAGGAGGCAGAGCACAAGAAGGTAGGAATTACAGCCCAACAGGCCATGCCATTCTTATTTCAAAGTTTAATTTTGTTCTTGTATTCTGACATTATCCTTAGACCTATTCTTGGTGATTTACATTGATATCATAAAATGTACTTGCCACTAATCTAGATGACGGGCATATCACATGATCTACTTTGAGTGAACCAAGTGTAAACCCTCAGCACCAACCAGTACATGTTCATCTGTGTGCACGTTACATGTGACAGACTTCCTGCTTTTCTTCTCTCTCCCAGCCAGTTGCTGCTCTTTCTAGAGAACATAAGGTGTTGGCAAGGACCTGTGAGCAGTCCATCCCTTTCTTTCCATTACCTGACAAACATTTCATCTCTAAACTGTTAGCGGCGCAGTGGTGGCCACACCTATATTCCCAGTATTTGGGAGATTGAGACAGGAGGATCAAAAGTTCAGGGCCAGATTCAGCAACTTAGACCATGTTTCTTCTTCTTCTCCTTTCCTCCTCCTCCTCCTCCTCCTCCTCCTCCTCCTCCTCCTCCTCCTCCTCCTCCTCTTCTTCTTCTTCATTATCATCATCACCATCATCATCATCTAGAAATGGGGTGTATCTCAGAGGTAGAATGCCCCCGGGTTCAGTCCCCAATACCAAGAAGAAAAAATAAATAAAAGTAAGAACTGCCATTTGTCTGTCTTTATATTTTTGGAATGAGGACCTGAAATGAAAGAGAAACAACTTGGCCAATTTAGTCATTTTATTTGAAAGATCAATCAGCTCCCTGTGAGGAGTTTTCTGGGATGGAAACCAAAGTACCTGGGATCCAAAAGCAGCATCTCCAGCACGAGTTCTAACGGTGATGCTCCATTAGCTGTCAGCAGTAATCATACTTACATCCTCTTTCCAGATCTCCAGCCATGAAGGGACGCCATTACATTCTCCCTGTCTGGTCACAAAGCACTCGACGACAGACGCACCAACATACCAAGCTGACTGGGGCTGTGCGCATGTCCCTGGCACCCGGATCCCTTCAGCAGGTGTGCACTAACTCACCCGAGCTGCACGTGGCACAGACCATCAGGGCCCGTAAGTGGGCACCCCTATGAGAAACTAGCTTGCATCCGGGTCTGAACTGGAACTGGAGAAGGCTCTCTATTAGCTAATGGCAGGAAGTCGACCAGCTACCTCTGCTCCTGGTTAGGCCACCATACACAGTATGTAGGGGAGGCTCTTGCCTGAGCCTTGTACAGGGATGTGCTTGTTTGATAAACATGCATATACATGCAAACAACATTAGATTCTGGTGTCTTTCGCTTTTCTCTTTCAAGTATTTCAGTGATCTAGCAAAGTATTCATTCATAATGAGCCCCCTCCAGGAAATGTGGAAAAGTTCAGAATATGTTGGGTTAACTATTTTTCCTTGGGCTTTTGGATTTATGGGATTTGATTTATGGGATGGATCTGCACTCATTTTCAAAAGAAGGGTGTCTATGGCTTGGCAATGAGTCTTGAGTATTAAGTCCATACAGAAAAGGGGCTTCTAGGTACCTCTGGGCTGCAGGAGGGCTTCCAGGTGGGGTAATTAAAATGTAGCCTTAAACAGTATGGACATATAATATATGACTCTATGATGAGAAATTATCAATTGATTTCTTAATTACAGAAAAAAGAGATGTATCCAAAATGATAAATTGTCTCAAATACCACATTTTACTGAATAGATGAATGTCAAAGATGTGAATTTGCATTTGGAAAACTTCTGCTCATTCTTCAATACCCTGTTCTACCATTACATAATTTATGAGGATTTTTTTTTTTACTTTTTATTTTTGCTCTAAAATTTTGTTTATAAGTTCCTTGGTAACCATTACCAAACATGTAAAAATATTCTCCCTGCCACCCATATATTTGTTCCCATTTTATTCTAAATGGTGATGGTGTTCAGTTTTCATTAGTGCATTCTAATTGTTTATGATGTGAGAATCATACTGATGCATTTACACATGCATATAACATTATCAATCTGTTTCCTTCCCCATACATATCTGTTCTCTCCTCTCTTTATTTGTTTTGAAAGAGATAGTAGTCAGGGGGGTCGTGGGCCCACTGTGATTGCAGGTGCTAAGATCCCCAGGATGAAGAAAGCAGGCGGAGCCAACATCTGGAGGGGAACTAACAGCAACTTTATACTTGGGCATAATGATGCATGTGCGCATGCGTATGTGGTGCATGTGCGCATGCGTATGTGATGCGTGTGCGCATGCGTATGTGGTGCAGTCATGGCAGCATGATATGCACATGCGCAGTGTGTTTTGCCTAGGGCTCACCTTACACATGGCGGCCGTGTTGGATGTGCATTCATCTGTGAGGCTGAGGTCCTGTCCACACTGTGGGCCTGTACTATCTCTGGGACCCTACAAGTACTCTTGGTCCTTCTTGGAATTTCATGCTTGTGTTTTCGGCATGAGAGCAGGGAACAATTTATTTTCCATAAGAAATGAAGACTAGTCTACGTGTAATGATTACTGTGGATATAAAAGAGAGCAATGGGAATTGTGCAAAGATAAAAACCAACAAAAAGCAGCATCTACTGCTGACACCAGAGAGCTGCTGTTGTGAAGAATGTGGGTGAAATCATCTGTTGCTTTAAGGAAAAACAAAAAGTGAAAATGAAGACTTTTTAAAAACATCTAATACGACTAATCATTAAATGTTCATTCAAACTTATTTTTATAATACTGGGAAAATAAAACTCAGTCCATCTAGGAGCACAATTTGACACCTAGGCTTCCAATTTAAAGACCTAATTTTCACCGTTTCATCTCCACGCTCTCGGTCTTCTTTTTTTTTTTTTTTTTAACCAACATTGTGGGTAGCATCGTTATTATGAACCATGGGGCTGCAAGGTCCTAAGAACAATGAGTAACGTCACACACAATATGTGTCTTTCCACAGCGCCACAAAGTTTATTCAACTCTAAAATTATAGCATGTAGAAACTTATCAGGAAATGGTCTAAGTTAAGCTAAGTTCAGATGCTTCCTTACCAATTAGCAATGAATGAGAATTAAACAATGTCCTTCATACTAGCAAATATAACAATTTAGGTCAAATAAGTGTGCTGGACAACACACAAATCCTTTATATTTAGAGCACTTCAAATACTTAGTAATAACACTGTACAAACACACAGAGAGTAGGAAATAGGGAACGATGTCCAGGAACAGAAGAGGAAACTCAAGAGTTGGCTGGGGCAGACACCGAACTGCTTGTAGCCGCACTGAACCTTGGTCAGCAACAAGAGCAGGATCGGAGCAAGTTGCTGGATGGAGTCATACACACCGGCAGACTGTTTTGATGTAAACAAAACTCTGTGGGTCGCTCATGGGAAAGCCAGTGTCTTTATAGTATTTTACAGACATTGCCCAGTGTCTTTGGCAAGCTCATCCAGGCTTTTTGAACCCTGCCAGACTCTGTCAGTAATCAAAATGTATTGATGACATAAGGCCATCACAGGGGACAAGGCATTTTATGATCCAAGGGTCAACCATCAACTGCAGCAGTGACATGCTGGTCTAAGCCCTATGTTGACGTTTCTAACAAGTTTATGAAGCTAAATGCTGACATGGCTGAACAAGTTGTTTATGAGTTTCTGAAAATTGTTTTGTATCCAATGCTCTATGCAATCATGGATTAGAGAAAAGTAAAGATAAATAGATTTTTTTTTCTGTTATTTCAAATCCCACTGGGCCATTGTGAGTCTTGGGGTCTCTCTGTTCTATCCTTGACTTTCGCAAATGCTGTTTCCTCTGCCTGGGAAGACTTTCTCAACTTGTCTGAACTCCTATGCATAAGACAAAGTCAAGAGCTACAACAGCATTTTTGGAGAACTGTTTTATGTGTTATGACTATAATAGCAAAATGAGGTAGCTTTAAGTTTTAGTCTTTAAGGAGTTTCTGAGTTATTGTGGGCTACAGCAAAGAAATAAACCAGCAAAATAATAAGGTAGTTTCAGAGAGTGACAATCACCATGGAAAAACGATAATAATTTTAAAAAAGTCAGCATAAAGGTAAGGTAGTGATGAAGAAGGGAGGGTCATTTTGCACAGAGGGTCAAAGAGGTGACATTTGAGCTTGACCTGTATGAAATGGAAGGTGTGTGGTGACCTGGGCAGATGACAGCAAATACAACCCTAAGGTAGGAATGGGCATGCCATTTTCAAGAGATTACAAGAAGGCCAGTGCGGAGGAGGAGGAGGGAGGAGATTGGCATGGCAAAGGTATGGTAGAGTCAGGTTATGAGTGCTGCAGTAAAATTAAGAAGGCCTTGGTACCAACAGAAGTGGCAAGCCTTTGAAGAGGTAGAAAAGCAGGAAGGCCATAGGAATTCACCTGTTTTATAATGTTTGCTTTGCATAGTGCATGGTGAGTTGACATTGGAAGGCATTAGTAGTGGTCAAGAGCATGAGGAGGGAGATTAGTAGGAGGCTTCTGTAGTGATTCTGAGAGAAAAGTAGCATGGCCCAGTGCTAGGGCTAAAGACACAGCAGTGTTCTACTTGGTGACCCATTTGGTAGGCATTTCTGCTGTGTTCCATAAGATGGGACTCCAGTCTTTCAGAGGAAGGGAAAAGAGCAGAGGATTGGATTTATCTGAGGGTATACAGAGGTTGATTTCAGGACAAACATAAAAAATATATTTCATGAATGCCAAAGAAGAGATGCTGAGATAAAAGACCAGTGTTCCAGAATGAGAAAAAAACAAGAGCCGGGCGTGGTGGCACATGCATGTAATCCCAGCATTTGGGAGGCTGAGACAGGAGGGTCACGATTTGTGGCCGGCCTCAGCTACTTAGTGAGGCCTTTTGCAATTTAGTGAGACCCTGTTTCAAAATGAAAAATAAAAAATAGGGCTGGGAATGTCACTTGGAGATAGAATGTCCCTGTGTTCCATCCCCAGTACTGAAAAAAAAAAAAAAAAAAAAAAAGCAGCTGCTCGAATGGGGACAGTTAACATGGACAAAATTGATAGAATTAAAAGAATTGATGAAGATGAGTAGCAAATATTTTGACAGTAAAAACTAGTATATTGGAGCCAAGGAATGAAATATTGGAATTAGGTTTTAGAGGTGCAGCAATTCTGGGTTGCTAGTTCTAGCCTGTTATTTGTAAGTATTCATCCTCACTCCGAGGTGCAGTAGTTTATGTACTTGACCATGTAGATTCCCCTGGATTTAGATTTTGTACCTCCTCATTTGTCCTCCTTCACTCCTCACTTCTCAGCTTCATACTCCTGACTTGATTTTTTAACTCATCATTCATTTCTGCTTCTATCTTAGCGCCTTCAGTTTGATGACTGATTCATTTCCTTCTAAGGCACTCAAGTCTCCTTATTAACAACTGCTGTATTCATTCTTCTACAGTCCCATGACTCTGAATGACCTTGGAGGTAATATCTCTTTCTTGTTCTAACCTCGGGTAACTTTCATCCTTAGGTTGTCTCTGATAAGGGCTCAATCCTACATATAGATGTAGATTAAAGGTGAAAGCCACAGAAAGATAAGAAAGTACTGAGCTTGTAGATATGATGAACTTGATTTTTAAGCTGGCACTACATACTAAAAGTGAACCTTCCACATTTCTCTTCAGCCCAACAAATCCTGTACTAAAAAGTTAAATTTCTTACCCAGACAATCACTGCGCATTTCTCTTCCTAAAACTTTAACTCCTGCCCCTTCTGATTCTCAGCTGATAACCTCTAGTTTTATGTCACAGGAAGAAATAGACAATTCAAGAGAATTTCCTCTTATCACTAGCAAATCTACTAAGCGATGTTTATCTCCGGGCACCTACTTTCTGCTTCCCTTCTTTACGGTGTTCCTGAATCTTCATGAGCCGCTCACTGCTGCTCTGGTTCTAACCTTCCTTCCCAGCCAAGCCCGATTCTACACCCATCCCCACTCTCCCACTCCTCGTTCACTCCTTTTCCCACTGCCGTCCTTTATCTGGCCCTGTAACACACTGAATGTGTGTAAATCTCAAGTAATTTCCTACTTGTTCAATTATTTTCAGGTTTTCAAAGTTACTGGGGTTTCTCTTGGTATTCAGTTTACTCTTTAATTTTAAGGACTTATAGTACACCTAAAATGGAATAAACCCACTATAGTCTATCCTCTCCTGCTGACTGTGATGAAACTCTTAATTCATAAAAACCAACTGCCTAAAGATTCTGAAAAACAAAAGTATGTGGCTCGAAGAAGAGTGTGGAGACAGAGGAAATGAGCAGGGTGGGAGTTTGTTTACCTTTCCCCACCTCTCTCTCATGAACTTGAGCTGAGACAGGCTTCCAGTGGACCTGAAATAGCAGCCCCATGGTCAGTTAATGCTTTGACATAAGTTCTAAGTTCAATTTCTTTTTTTTTTTTCTGCTAAGAAGACTGAGATAAAGCATCTATAAACCAGAATATATGGGAGGAAATCACCATTTATATTTTTCTCTCTTGACAAAGGTGGCTCCCATTGCTGGGAAAGTCACTGAGATGAGAGACAAGGAAAAGGGAGGTCTCTAATCTTGTGAATTAACCAGCATAATTTTTTGAATTTACTCTTGAGTGTACTTGTACTGGATAGAACAACAACAACAACAACAAAACAACCATAGTAAAAGCTCTGAAAACTCAAATTTAAATTAAAAAATCATCCTTGTCTCAGACTAATCCCTGGATGATATATGCTCACAGCTATTAGAAATATATTCCAAAAAAAAAAGAGAAAAAGAAATATATTCCATAAGGTAAAGGCAAACACTTTAAAAATAAATGACAATATAAAAGTTTTAGGCAGAGAGATAGAAGCAAAAGTAAAAAAGCTGAATTTTAATATCTGAAATAAATCTAGGCAGAGAAATAGAAATCATAAGTAAAAAATTTAAAACTGAAAATTTTAATATCTAAAATAAATTTTATCATATAATTTAAAAAACCTTACTTTACCTTCTGCTATGCAACGCATTTTCAACCCAAATCTGATCGATCTTTTTTTCTGTTTTCTCTCCTTTCACCTATTCCTCACCTTGGTCCTTGTTTCTTTTCACCTATCATTCATTCTCCATACTATTGCTTTTGAACTTTTGCTTTCAAGAGTCCAGAAATTACTTTTATTTAGGTGGTTAGCAAACTTCTTTCTTGCTAAATGTAGTGGACAATTTTCGGTCCCCATTACTGACATTTCTCTGATCATGTCTCTCTTGGCCACACCGCTAGAAAAATACATGCTCGATATATTTGTTATGTAAACAAATGAATGATTCTCTCTTAGCTTTCATATGAACAGAGTTTTCCTCTTTAAAATAGTTCTTTGGCCATTTTTCTAGGTTTCTCCTTCCTTTCTTATGCTTAATTGCTGGGGCTCACCAAAGTTTTATCCTTATCACACTTGGGCTTTCCTCTCAACATGTGCTCCTGGCGATCATGTTTTCTCCTAATTTTCTTTAATTTATGCTATTCCCACCAAAATTGTTTATCTGTAGCTCTAGTTTTCTCCAAAGCTCCATTTGAGTATTTCCACTTAGAAGTATCAAGTATAGTGACAGGTTGAGTCCCTCCCCGCAGGGGCAGAACCTTAGAAAAGGAGACTCTGCTGGGCAATATCGCGATACAGTGATGTCGCCAGACGGGCAGTGTTCCTCTGCGTGGCCCCACCCACAAGACGTAAACCTTAAAGGGAAGGGCATTTCCTTTCCAGCACCGAGGAGCTTGGAGGTCTCCAGGAGCCGTCCACCCCCTATCCCTGAGAGAAGACCACATTAAAATTCTTTTGGGCACACCCGGTCTCTCTCGCCTTTTTACTGCACCAAAAATCTAACATATAGTACCCAAACCCCCAAACGTGATTTTCCTTGTCCCACATCTAGGATGCATGGTACCCAAGCAAGCAACCTAAGAGAATGGCTCATCTCTCTTACCCTGGCCCTATTCAATCATAGCTGGTTTTATTTCCTATTTCTCAAGTCTAATCTCTCTGCTCTGTCCCCTCTGTTATTACTCAACTCACTCTTAATCCATTTCCAAATTATTTTTTTTTGCAACAAGATGAAATTTGTTTACTAAAATTTTTTTGGTATTTAAACTTGAACCCAGAGGCATTGTGCTATTGAGTTACATTTCCAGCCCCCCACCCCCCCGTTTTTTGTTTTTTAATGAGGTCTCCCTAAGTTGCTGAGGCTCTCACTAAATTGCTGAGGCTGACCCTGAACCTGTGATCCTCCCGGCTGTGCCTTCCAAGTACTAGGATTATAGGCATGTATCACTAGGCCCAGTTTTCTAAAACATTTTGAGACTTCTCACCTATAATTTGAAATTACAGTTAAGTTAAAAGAAGAAGAAATGGATCTCAATCTACCTCCAAATTATAACATTTCAACGTACCCCAAAAACTATTTAAGCTTTGGTCCTTTACCCCCTACAGTTCCAAACACCTCCTAATAAGAGTGCTTCCTTAACAACACAGAAATAATAATGTCTTCTTTTCTTAAAACTCATAAGTAGATGCTACTGCTTGTGTGAAACAATTCCCTAGGCTGTGTTATCTCTCCTCTGGTGATCTTTCCAGGATCTGTTCTTGTGACTCCTTTCTTCATGCTCTAAACTCTAGCAATAGGAAACTGCTCAAGCTATAATTTTGCTATAGTCATGTAATCAGAATTTGTTTTGATATATCTGTTGTTTGCAATATCCTTTTCATTCCATCTTTGAAGATAATAGCCATAATATTTGATACTTATTAAGCACTCACTGTGTATCTGGGTTGTACCCTGCTTTTGACATGTGCCATCATGTTTCATCCTCAGAACTACCTTGAGATAGATATTATACAACTACTATAATTATCATCTTACTAATTAGAAAACCAAGAAACAGAGCTGAGCATGCTAGTGCATACCTGTGCTCCCAGTACTTGGGAGTCTGAGACAGGAGGACCACAGTTTTGAGGACCGCCTTCGGAATATAGTGAACTAAAATATTTGTGAATATGTTTACTGGCTATCTCATGCTATCACTTTCTAACTTTCAGCAACCTAACTAGACCCTGTTTCAAAACAAAAATAAAACAGAGTTGGAGGGTATAAGTCAGAGGTAGAATGCCCTGAGCTCAATCCTCAGTAACACACACACACACACACACACACACACACACACACACACACACACAGAGAGAGAGAGAGAGAGAGAGAGAGAGAGAGAGAGAGAGAGAGATTGAGATTTAAGCAACTTGCATAAAAAATAATAGACAAGAAAATCTAAATCCAGATATTATTACCCAGAAACTGCATACTTCTGTGCTTTGCTGTGTCCAAAGAGCTTCTGTCCAACTTTTCATGCTTAGTCCAGAGATCACCTTGAAGAAAACTTTCTTGAGTAGTGAACACCATGTCCTTTACAAGCTTGCTTGGTGCCTTCCTGCTGCTGGTCTCTGAGAAGACCCTGCATGTCTTTTATAATAGGAACCATCTGGCAGGATAATTATCTATTGATGTGTTTTGCTCCCACTAAATATTATCCCTCCATGGCATGAATTCTGTTTTACTTAACTTCATATCTAAAGCACCTTAGAAAGTATTCCATATAGTAGTCACTCTATAAGTAGCTATTTAAGTAAATGCAAATAGCCTCTTTCCTGAACCTCTCTGCTTAAGCATCCATTGAACATCTGTTTAAATTTTCCATCAGTACTCAAGCATAATTTGGATAAAATGCAATTCATTTATGCTTCCTTCTACTAAGATTGCTCTTAACCCTGTGACCCATAGGTTAATGTATCAATGTCCAATTAGTCAAATAAAAAAACCCTAAGAATCATCCAAGATTTGTCTCTCATGCTCAATAACTAACCAATCACCAAATCCTTTCCATGACATCCTCTATAATCTCCTAAATCCTTTCTACCTTTTCAATGATCCTATTGCTTCTTGTATTCCCCCCATTCCAGCAATTACTATAAGACATTGTAATTACTTACATGCCTATAGTTACCTCTTTCTCTGCTACCAGCCTGCAAAATTCTTGAAACGATAGATAATCCCTTTGTCTCTGTACCCCTAAGTCATGCCTCCTCTTTAGTGATGGCTTGGAGCATGGATCAAATGACTTCGGCTCATCTGCTGTTTTCTATTAGCTCATAATTTCTAGTAACCTAAAGAGGACATTTCTCTCACCGGGGACTGTGGTTGTGATAGGCCGTAAACCTTTTCACAAATATTCCAGCTCTTCTTTCCTTCTAGATAAAAGGACTGCGTGTCCTTGCCCATCTTAAGTTGGCAGGACTTGGCTTCAATCAATGAAACAGACATAATTAGATGGACATAAGCTTTAGAAAATAGTACATGATTCCACACATGCCCTTCTCCTCACTGCAGAGATCAGAGAAGTGGATTGAGATGGAAATCTTGGTGCCACAAAACGTAAGCAAGAAATAAAAATGTTAAATTAAGCCACTGAAGTTTTAGGATTGTTAGTGCAACGTGACTTAGCCTATCCTGGACGATATCTTTGGGAACTGGTTTTATTTCTCTTTGGGAGGAGCAGTGTTCAAGGCAAATCTTGAGGCTTATTCTTTTCCTGTCCCACAAATGGCTTCATCTAGATTAATTCAAGCTAAAATTAGCATCAAGGGAAGCCTCAAAATGGAACTCCGGTCCCAATCTGGCAATCTACAGACTAAGAATGAAAAGGGTAATCATATTTGCTTGAAGGATAATTATGAGCTAATTGTATATAAGAAAAGTGTGACCACTTCTGTTCCTGTGGCCTCTTTCTGTCTGTGGTCTCTTTTCTCTCACTTCTGTTTATGTGGCCCCCAGGCTGGTCCAGCCAGGGCTAATACACCTCCTAGAACATCGAGGATAAATGTGATAAATACTTGATGGGAGCTGTTGAATCAGAACATGCAGTGAAAACTTTGTCCCCAGATCAGCTTGACATGGGGAACATGATAACATTATAATCACACTTGTTAAGCATTGAGAGTTCACCGTGACTACTGATGATAACTAGTCCACATCCTAGGAGGAAGATATAGTGCTATTAATTTCTCTGATCACCAGGTCCTCTTTGCTAGAAGTAGAAAACTGCAAATTGAGTTACCCTTTCATTAATTATGATGTCCACCTTCCCCTTGCCACAAATTATCCCAGTCATGAGCTCCCTTCTCATTTTACTAAATTTACTCTCCTGAGCACAGTCTTTTGGTTTCTTCTGAAGCTTTTTATTCTTTTATACTTTTTTTCACTTTTGTTCCTTTACTTACCATCATCTCAACACCGTCCACTCCCGTCCTTTTGCCTATTTATTGCTCCTGGCTTTCTGTTTTCACTTACAGAGGATAGAGCTATTTTTCTACTCTAAGAAAACTGCCATTGTCCAGAAAAGATGTGACTTTGTGCTTTGGTTCAAATGACCTCTTTTCCTCTAGAAGAAAACCAAACTCTGTGTTCTGTGATTCATGTGTTTGGGAATCACAGACCACACCTATCTCTAGGGCCGCCTCCTCCATTAAGCCTTCCTTGATAACCACAGACAAAACTACTTTCTGGGTTAAACAATACTTCTTATGACTCACAATGCCCACTGAATATCAACTAAAATGATTTCATTTATAAAAGGAAAGCTCAGTTGAGAGCAGAATCAGGTAGATGCTACACTGGAGAGATTATCATGTTGGGGAAAGCGGACTTGCCTCCTGCTAAGTACAAACTGGGACTGACAGACAGTGGGGAAGAGGGGAGATGTAAAATGACTCTTAGCATATAGTAGCAGACAAGAAAATAGAAAAAAGGAGGAGAGGGAAGAGAGAGGCTGTTTGAGGATGGAATTCTGTCACCCATGTTTAACTTCCAGGAAACCAAGAGTTTATTTGTTCACTTTAAAATTATTTATGCAGGAAGAGAATCCTGAGATTTTATTTTTTCATCTACTAGAAGCACTTTGGAACTACCACGTTGCAGGGAAGAACAACTCCCTGGGTCCTACAGCAGCCCAGGCTATGCTAGGGAGGAGTGGGGAATGGTCCTTACAGAAGTAAGCAATTGCTATTTCTCATCATAGGGCAAAAGAGGACTATAATTCCTGGCTCACATGAGAGTAAGGCAAGTCAGTGCAATTAATGTAGCTTCTTGAAACACTGGAGGACTTCTTAGGACCTATCTCTGACCTTTGAGACCAACACCAGACCTAAGCCTGGCTGGGGTACCTGGAGCCCCAGTGGGCCCCAGTGTGACATGCAGACTCTCAGCCATATGGTGTCCCCTGAGCCCGCCGTCCTCTGATCTCTGCCAGAATGGGCATATGCTGGGATATTTCAGGACCCTGAGGGGAGAGTCAAAATGTCATGCAGCCAGTATGAGGTTAAGCTTCCATTTCTCTTGTTTATGACAAGAGTACAAATGGAACCAGGGAGGGGAAGTAGAAAATAACAGTAATTGATTCTAAGGCATGAAAGGTTGAGGTTAGGACATATAAGATAAAACACTGGACTCTCTGTGGTATGTTCTGTTTATACCTATCTAATGGGCTAAAAAATGTCAAAAAAGAATAAAATTCTGAATTTATAAATTTTACCCATTTGGCTTTACTCAAACTTAAATTTCTCCATACTATGAAAAGAGAAATACCTAGAATCTGTTTTGTTGGCTTTTGTTTTAGAGGGGGGACTCAGTTGGAGGGAATGCCTAGGAATGAATCATTGCTTCAGGATCTATGCTGTTGCTAAAAAAATGATGTAGGTTCTTTTTCTGTGTTGCAATTTGAACTCCAAGTGATCAAGTAGCTGTTCAGATGCTTGATCAATTGGTTTCAGATGCTTCTTTCTGTAAGGACCCAGGAAAGTTCCCAGTCAGAGAGGGCTGCCCCTCTCCATGGGCATCCTGAGCGCATGTTGGTGAAAGGAGCTGTTTGGGGGCAGAAGGAGGGAATGTCTGGAAGGCCAGGGGAAAGGAGCTGCTCACAGAGGTATCTCTGTCAAGAGGGTGTGAGCCTGGAGACACCAGGGTGTGATGAGTAAAGGTTGCTGCATGATATCAGAAACGGGAGACTTCCTTTTCAATCTAGACCTCCCATCTGAATGACCGAGAAAAAAATACAAAACATACACCAACGAAGTAAGTTTTATTCACAAGTGAAGGGTCACTAGTTTTAGTCACTTAGCAGTTTCCAGAAGGGGACTGTATTGAGTATCAAAATGGTACCTACTAGCTAATGTCCCCAAGTTGTGAGGACTTGATTAAACGGTGTTCATTTTAACTATTGGGGCCTCTGAGACATCTTAACCAATGCAGCTTCATAAAAATACAAAGGCATGGCCGGCCGTGGTGGCGCATGCTTGTAATCCCAGCATTTGGGAGGCTGAGACTGGAGGATCGTGGTTTGAGGACAATCTCAACTACTTAGTGAGGCTCTCTGCATCTCTGTGAGACCTGGTTTCAAAATAAAGAATAGAAAATAAGGCAGGAGGTGTAGCTCAGAGGTTGAATGACCCCTGGGTTCTATCCCCAGACTCGCAAAAAATTTAAAAAAAGGCATGTTTTCTTTTAATAAAGAAAAATGCTAGTAAATGCATGGTCTTTTCCTTTACTTATAGCAAAATCTGTGTTATAAGTCCAGTGTTTATCACAGGTGAAATTTAGACTGTTCTTTTAAATTATGCACATTCACATCAGTGTATATGCGTAATTCATTTGCTAATTTTGACCAGTTAATTGCCATTTGAACTGAACTCCTCTAGTGAATGAATATAAAATTAAAGTCTTCGTCAAGGGATGACAATCGGTTACAAATCTGACATAAGCAAGATTCATATCATGAGGCTCCATTTAGATTTCATTAACCAAGTACCTCCAACAGGAAGAGAATTAGAGAGGAATGTTCCTCTCAAGCATAAAGCAAAACAATATTCATTTTAAAGGGGAGAGGAGAGGATAAAAAGAAAATAAAACCAAGCAAAGAATTTTCTGTTTCTAGGTAGAGGAGGGGGATTTGTATGTCCGTAGTTGTGAACAGACACAAACGGTGCAAGAGGCAGATACTTGCACAGATAAAGCCGCTTGGCTTCAACACTGGTGCTGACAGCCCTTGGTCAATGTTGAGACCGTGCCACCTTCTGGTTGTCATGTGTATGACAGGTGCTCAGATCGCTTGCAGACTAGTTTTTCTATCCTATGCAAAACTGATATAGAAGAGAAAGAGACACACTGCTGTGCTGTTCACTCTTTCCCCTGGGGACTAAATTGGAAGAAGAACACAATCCATAAATGCACTACAGTGACCACCTTGCTGGAAAATCCGAGTCTGCTTTTCACCGTGATCAACTGTAATCGTCTATGATAGACAGTACACCAGCACAATAGTGAGTGCAGTGGATTTGGTTGCCGTCTTTTCCCTGGTTGTCACAGTGAACTTCTTAGAGCTGGAGAAATGGTGCTTAGTCGATGGAAGCAAGGCCTCTGCCCTTGTAGAAAGCAGACAGGAGACTATGCTGCTGTGCCTACAAACTTGCAAAATAACAAATACAACTCACAAGCTAATTTCTGGACAACTGTTAACACGTGATTGTGGCCAAATGATAGGAATTATTCTGCTTAAATTCCTCTAGCGTTGTAGTGAGATCAGTGAAGGTGTCATGGCGTTTGGGGTCCTGGCTGCTAAGGAGCTCAGTAATGATATGCCTTTGCTGTCAAACTGGGCATCCCAGCTAGAAGATTTCGGAGGAACACATGACCACCATTTTTATGGGTATAATTACTATAGTTCGAATCTACACTAATATTTTATAAGATAGTCACAAAGGAAAGGTGGCTACCCGTGTGCATTGCTGAGGGATATTTAATCTTAATCAAAATCAGTCCTAGAAACTTTGAACTCCTCTGTTTATTGATATGTCGATAAAGGCGAATATATCTGGAGAAACAAAGTAAGCAAGCTTACGTGGGTAATTGTTTATACGCATTATCAGTGTAGATTGCTGAGAGTTTTTGAGCAAGTAACTAGATCCCAGTCCACCCTCTGTATCCATCATGCACTCTCAGCTCTGAAGACAAACAGGAAGCCAATCATCCTGCCTCCCACAAATGTGGAGGTGGCACTTTACTAGAGTCACCCAGATGATTTCTTCAACTTATTTTTCTTTAAACTGAACTTTTTCTGAATCCTCAAATAAAATGATGAAGAAAGAAAAATATAGGTTTGCTCAAAACCACAAAACTCAAGTGCTGTCCTAAATCACTGTTGGAAAATTGGTATTGAGATCTTCCTTATGGAAAACTTTATGAAAAGGAGTAAAATCTTTAAAGATAAGTTTTTAACATGTACCCTATTTTTTTGGTGGCACTGGGGATTAAATACAGGCGTATTCTATCTCTGAGCCATACCTCCAGCCCTATGTAATTTTTGTTTGTTTGTTTTGAAACAGGGCCTCACTAAGTTGTAAACGGCCTCATGAGGTTACTGAGGCTGTCCACAAACTTTCAATCCTCCTATCTCCGCCTCCCAAGGACTGGGATTCAAGTGTGTGCTACCATGCCCAACCAAAGTGTACCCTATTTTTATTTACTGTGATAACACTTTACAGAAGGGCAGATATAACGGCTCTATATCAAAGAACTAAAACAATAATAAAACCAAAGTCTGGATTGATAGGCATATGAACACATAATATAGATAACTATTTGAAAAGTGATTCAAATTTGGTGGAATTCAGGAGTAAACCTGAGGGATTCCCACCTGTAAATCTGGTACCATTTGAGAATCAAAATAAACAATGGGAGTAAAAATTTGTAAGTGGTCAAATAGGGGGAAACTATAATTTCATGAGAATCTGAATACATAAACAAATCTGTAAAGGAAAAAGCTTCTCCTTAAGAATAGAAATGCAACTAATAAATAAGAAATTAGAAAATCACCTTTTGGCAACCACCATAATTAATAATTGATTCAGGGAAGAATCATTAATGAATATTACAGTCAATGGGTAAAAGTTTCAGGATTATTTATATTGTCTCATAGTATCTCTCCACAAAATGGAAACTTGAAAGTGGAGAAACATAATATATATTCCTCTAACCAAGTGATCAAGGCTGTATCACCGAGAAACACACAAATCTAGTTTGTGCTTTCTTAAGTCAAAATCTAATCTAAACTCATGATGAAACATTAGATGAACTCTAAATGAGAGGGAAATCTATAAAATAATTAGTTAACACTAAAAAATGTCAGTGTCACAAAACACAGGACTGAACTTAGGGGCATTCTACCTCTGAACTACACCCCTGCCCCATTTTATTTTTAAACAGTCTCATTAAGTTGCTGACAGCCTAAGTTGATGAGCTGGGCTTTGAACTTTCAATCCTCCTAGTTCAGCTTCCCAAGTACTGGGATTACAAGCATGCGCCACTATGCCCAGCTCCAGATTTTAAAAGACTAAAGAAAATAACTAAGGTAAGTACAGGACTTTTTCTCTTCTCCATTTTTCTTCCTCCTCCTTCTCCTCCTCCTCCTCCTCCTCCTCCTCCTCCTCTCCCTCCTCCTCCTCCTCCTTCTTCTTCTTCTTCTTCTTCTTCTCCTTCTCCTTCTCCTTCACATTAAATTAATAAGCAAAATCTGAATAAACATTTGTTGTTCAGAGAATTGTATTACCTTAATATTAGTCTCCTGGTTTTGGTAATTGTGTTGTGGTTGTATAAAAGAATTATTGTTTTTTGGAAATATGAACTGAAGTATCTAGAAGAAAATAAGCTTCATTGCTGCAATTTACTTTTAAGTTGTTAAGTAAAAAATGCTTAAGTGGTAATATTAGGAGAATTATATATATAAGAATTTTTTGTGTTATTCTTGCAACCCTTCTATAAGTCCAAGATGTTAAAAAAATAAAATCGATTAAAAATAAATAGGACTACCTTATCATTTGCCTCATAAAAGGTAATTGTTATTTTGCCAAATAATAGGTAACCTATATTTTTATTTTAAAAACTTGAAAACCACATCTTTTCAGAGTTTCCACTTTGTATACCCAGCTTTAAAGCAGTTTCTTTTTCTATTTGAGCTTTCCTATCCTCTCTTCTCTCCTCTCCTGCCTTCATTTCTCCTCTTTCCAGAACTTTGTTTTTTCTTTTATTCAAAACACTTTCATTCAAAACACGTTTATGGTGCCCCATTTGCAACCAGACCATGTGAACTGCTGAGAACACAGGAATTAATCCGATTGAGCTCCCAGTCGAAGACACACACAGCCAATTCTAGTAGAGTATTCATGCTAAGTATACCAGAGGGGAGGAGCCAAGGGAGGGAATGGTGACCTGAGTGACTCTGAGGAGGAGTCTTGGTGACACATGGAAGCATGCCACCCAGGCCGGGAGCTGGGGGTATTGAGGAGCCTCTAGGGTAGCCGGAGTGCGGTTTGTGGAGGAATCTCCCAAGCAACCCCATTACTGCTGGGGCACCTGGTCCCGGTCAGTGGTGAGGAGAAAGTAGAAGCCGAGTCAGAATCTGTTTGTCCCATTATAAAATTTCAGTTCCATTTCTTGCTAATGAGGAGCCATTGAAGGTTTTGGGCAAGACAGAAAGCTCCTAGAAGGATGCTTGTTCAACCTTTCTAATTCTTTCATTTAATGTCTGTTTCCTCAGTTGATGATCTTTTTAGGTCAGCTGCTTTGCTACTTTGAGGTATACATGACAAAAATAGATATATTTCAGTTCATGGAGAAGGTCCCATTCTGAGATCTCTGTGCCCCCCCATTTCCCTAAAAATTTAATTTGGATCATATTTAAGAACTCCTATACATTTTTCCTTGGTCTACCCTTTATTTGTACTTCTCAAACTCTCCCTGGAATTTCTAAAGCTACTGTCCTTAGTAAGTTAGAAGGAGAAAGTACTTGAAATAAACTACAGTGCAATCTAAGGCAAACTTTGCCTGCCCTAGCCAACTGTGAAGTAGTTAATTTAAACTATACTTTCATAGCTTTATGCTCAATGCAAGAAGATAATATTGATATCATAGGATACCCTAAATATCATTGTGTGTGTGCATGTGTGCATGTGTGTGTGTGCGCGTGTGTGTGTCTGTGTATGTGTGTGTCTGTGTATGTGTGTGTCTGTGTATGTGTTTTACTGGGGATTGGACCCGGGCACATTCTACTTCCAAGCTACATCTCTAGTCTTTTTTATTTTTATTTTTTGTTTTTGAAACAGGGTCTCACTATGTTGCTGAGAGAGTCTTGTTACATTGCTGAGGCTGTCCTCAACCCTGCAATCCTCTTGTCTCAGCCTCACAAGTACTAGGATCACAGGCATGCCCCACAACACACAGCTAAAGTCACCTTTTAAACTCATTTATTTAACAGTATTCTGGTCACCTTACCGTTTATAAGATAAAATAATTGTGTCATTTGTATAAGTCTGAAATGTGGTTAGCCACTATTTTCAATTATTTCTCACAATATACTACAATCATTTATATTTCCTGCGTAGTAGACTAATTAGGTGAATAGCCTCTAGTTCTAATTACTGTTGTATTTTATTTCATGGTGTTCAAAAGCTGTCTTGTATGGAGCATAATTTTCCCTGTATAATTTCACATAGTATCATTATTTTTAAAGTATTATCTTTATTATAATGATCAGTAGAAGGGAAAATACTTCATGCAGTTTAGATTTTCTCAAAGAATGTCACATGTCAATCAATCAAAGAACCTACTGAGTATAAAACATTCGGCTAGGAGCTCTCAGAGGACCCTAAACAAAGACAAGTCAACCCAAAATAGTGACAAGAGGGGGACTCCCCCAGGAAAATGTACTTGGTAACTGGGGAAGAATGGGAGTTTCTCTAACCGATACACCCATAAGCTTTGGACTCGAGTGTGAATCCTTGCGCTGCTACTTTCTAGTTACAGAGTTCAGGCAAATCATTTGCCCCTCGATGGTTCCATCTCTTTGTGTGCAAAATGTAGAGCAGAGTGACCCTTGAGACCTTGCATCCTCTTCTGCTCCATCCTGGCTCAGGAAATAGCTAGGAACTGACAGAGATGGAAAGTTTGCAAACTGGGGAACAATCTGCCCCAGATGCAGCTCAGGGGTCCTGTGGTGGTGGCAGCCTCAGCCTTTCTTTATTCTGTAGTCTATCAACCCAGAGCCTCTGGTCTTCTAGAAATTTTCTTGACATTTTTAAATGTCCTGACAATCACTTTCAATCAGCTTCTGGTGATTTGGCAGATTTCAACCTTATCTTGTTGGTACATGAAGGAATGACAGTGGTTAAATTATGACTAGTATTCTATGAAATTGTCAAATAAGCCATTGGTTTCACTTTTTATTCATTTATTTATTTACTTATAACTAGGGATTGAAGCCAGGGACATTCTACCTCTGAGCTACACCTCCAGCCCTATTTTATTTTTTATTTTGAAACAGGATCTCACTAAGTTGTAGAGGGCCTCCCTAAATTGTTGAGACTGACCTTGAACCCACAATCCTCCTGTGGTAGCCTCTCCGGTTCTGGGATTATAGGTATGCACCACCATGCCCTTCAAGCCATCATTTTAAAGTCCCAGTTTTGCTTATATCACTCTCAACAGAGATACTTCATTAGCAAATAGGGACATCTAATCTCATTTTATTTTTTTTTAATATTAGAAATTGAACCCAGAGGAATTCTACCTCTAAGCTATACCCCTGACCTATTTTATTTTGAAACAAGGTCTTATCTTGCTAATTACTGAGGAACCTCACTAAATTGCTGAGGCTGGCTTGAAGCTCAGATTCTCCTGTCTCAGCTGCCCAAGTACTGGAATTAGCCATGCCCAGCTACAAATGGGGGTATTTTAAATTGCATCTCTATTTGAAATTTTTCTCCTTTCCTGTTCTGTCTTCTCCTGTAAGTACTAGTGAGTGGTAGATTGGCTCCCAACCTAACACTTCCAATCTACTACCAGTTTGTCACTGGGAGGAAGAAGTTGAGGAAGGATTGATGATACCTCTTATTCTGGCTCCATAGTGGAATATGGTAGAACAGAACTCGCTGTCTACCTGGCCAGGGTTGCAAGCCATCCCATAGGCTCTAAGGGAAGGATTCTCTTGAGCCATCCTCATGGTGAACCCAAAGGTCTTGGCATCTTGTGCATGTCTTCTTATACTTATGTGACCCCAATATAGTATATTGGGTGTTCTGCTATATAGAGCAGATAGATACTATATATTCTACTACTTTAAGTAGGATCGTAGAAGCAGCTTGATACTGGGCCTCATTTCCCATTCAAATTACCTCAGCCTTCATCACTAGCCCCTTGTGGGTTTGGGCCTCTACATTTGAGGAAAAAGTCTAATCCAAATTTAGAGTGTATGGGACTCTCTCACACAAATGTTTCAGTTAAATGAGACAACTTATATCTGATGCAGCCTCAGACCCTGGCCCATCAACTCCTCTCTTTCCATGCTGTGTGACACTGCAAAAGTTGTCTAACATCCCTGAGCTTTGGTTTCCCCATTTGTCAGTTGGAGATGACAAAATTTCCTTGGCAATACTGCTATGAAAGTTTTAATAATAATCTATCCTTGAACCTGCCATTCTCCTGTCTCAGCCTCCCAAATACCGAGATCACAGGCATGTGCCACCACACCTGGATAATTTACTTGTAAAGCATATTAGAGACTGAATTTTTTCCCTCATCTTAAATATAGGTGGCACAATCATGTCCACATACATTTTAAAAAACATGAGTAAGTTGTTGTTTTCAAGGTAATTCTGTCACAGCCTGGTAACAATCGGGTGGAAGTTGCTGATTATTTAACTATAAAGAATACTCCCAAGGAAATTTTGTGAAATATCAAATTGTGGGGAAAAGATTGAATGAGTGGATTTTAAAGTCTTTTCCCCTCACAAAGGTTTTATTTATTTATTTATTTATTTATTTATTTACTTTTTTTGTGTATGTGGTACCAGGGATGAAACCCAGGGGCATCCATTCTACCTCAGAGCTACACTCCCAGCCCTATTTTTTAGTCTTTTGATTTTTTGAAACAGGGTCTCACTGAGTTGCTAGGTAGGTGAGGCTGCCTGTGAACCGCAACCCTCTGGTCTCTGCCTCCTGAATGCTGGGATTACAATCATGCGCCACCACACCCGGCCAAAGGTTTTATTTTTCTCTAAAACTATGCCATTTTCAATATGTCCCACATAAAAAATAAATTTAAAAAGCAATATCTATTTTTCATGTTTGCGGTTTTAATTTTCCTGGTACCTATACACTGGGAATGTTATATGCCGGGATCTGGGAATAATAAATGACTAACCTACAGCTTCTACCCTGGAAATGCTTTCAGCCTGGGATATAAAGCACCTTGTCATATATCATATTGTATTATATCATATCATATCATATCATCAATACAGCATTTCAATATGCTGAGTTCCAGGAGACTATAATCATACCTGAGGGAAGAAGAATAAATTTAATGATCTCTTGATGTCTTGTCCAACTGAATGATTCTTCAATAGCGAACTAATGTGTTGGGAGACAGTGAACTTTAGAAGCCACGCCCTGCTACCGACAGGACAGTTCTATGTGCTGATAGGGGAAAGGTTAACTAGGAAAATGGGATTGTTAAACAGTCCCATTTAAGCAATCGATTACCAATGCTAAGATTTCCTTTTCTCAAAAGATTGGTACTCTAATGATAATGAAATTTTCTATTTTTTTAGACTATTATTTTTATCCTATTGTTATCATAGTTATTCATTCTCATCCAGTTCCCTAAAAGACACACAGGCAGGTCACCTAGAAAAGAACTTCTCTGATATTTGCATAGCCTCCCTGCTGGACACAGAAGCTGGGGCTGGGAGGAAGACTGATCGAAGGGACTTAAAATGAAAGTGTTTGGGGAGTCACCACCACAGGCCAGCTCTGAAACCAAGAGGCAGGCCTTTCACGGGCTGCCAAAACTGGAGCTG
Organism: Muscardinus avellanarius; assembly: GCF_963383645.1. NCBI lineage: Eukaryota > Metazoa > Chordata > Mammalia > Rodentia > Gliridae > Muscardinus > Muscardinus avellanarius. The sequence goes on from NC_137787.1 coordinate 173,084,226, forward strand.
TTCTCAAGCTGTTTAACTTGTGATTATTTCTCTCGTTGCCTTTTCTTTGAAAATTAATTGTGGATGTGAAATGGCCATGTTTAAATAATTCATAAAAAAATAAATGCAGACGGAAGTGGCAAAGGTACAGAGAAACCCAGTGAAGTACAAAGCCCCGGGTCGAGCAGGCTGGGGCTTTCTGAGTGTTCTTCATACTCGGGAGTGTGTAATTAGGCCCGCCTGCCTGTTTGGCCCTGGGTTGGTTTTGTATTTTCAAGAGAGCTGTTGACCTAATACTATAGTAAAAACATACTGAGAAGTAACTCCTCACGGTTCCTAAAAACATTTGTTAAGTGCTGTTATTTTGGCATTGAAAGAAAAAAAAAAAACTCAGTGCCTTCTGACTGAGGGAAATTCATACATTTATAATTGTATTTTTTAATGTTACAGAATAGCCTTTTAGCACTACCATTATGCAAATCAGTTAGACAACATTGTTTAATGTAAGCAACTAAATGCCCAGAAGAACCTTAACTAGAAAAACAAGAGCCACTGCAAGTTTGGAAGAGTCTTCCACTCAGACAATTAATTGAATTAAGCCAATGGTGCCTTTGTAAGGTTTCTAGCTCCTGGCACTGTTTCTTTGCTTACAGAAGCATTTTAAATGTTATATCTTTAGACCTTCTGGATCAATTAGTTTGTGATAGAAGTTGATGCCTAGGTCTGAAATTACTTTCTTTGTGCTGATATATCATTTTCAGTAATAAGCATTCTTTTTAAAGAACTAATTAGTACCTCATGCCCTGCAGAACATGCACTATATTGGTTAAGCTTTCACCCTCATGCCCCAAGAAAACAACTGTAATTTTCATAGTCCCTTTTTAAAAGTGGGTGGGAAGCTAGAAGAGTAGGAAGAATGACCTCACAGTGCTTGTCGCGGTTAACATCCTCACCACCAGATCCAATCAGCCTGACTACATACAACTTAGAGGAAGAAAGATTTATTTGCTCAGTTCTTGAAGACTTGGGGGTTCAATTCATGTTGGGCTAGGTCTGCAGAGCTCAGGGTATGGTGGCAGGAAGCAGAGGCGCAGAGAGTGAGGCTCAGCTCTCTTATTATGGAGGACAGAAGCCTTAGCCAATAAACAAAGGGATTCAAAGATAAAAACACACCCCCTAGGACCCACCTTCTCCAACTATACCCCACTGGCCTAGGTTACCACTAAGTAAATCCATTTCAATGGGCTTGCCCACTGACGAGATTACAACCCTCATGACTTGACTATATCAGCTCTGGACATTAATACATGTGCTCTTCAAGGAAAGAGCTCAAATATTAATTCTGTGTCTAACCATGCCTATGCTGTAAAGGGAGGAATTGGTGTCTATCTTCTATTCAGTTTGCTATACACTTTAAGTTTCTACAAAGCTGTTCAAATATGCACTGATTCAATTATTTTAATTTCCTTTTTTTTAAAAAAATACCATGCTGTATCCCTGTTCACCTAGTATAAATATGTTTCAGACTAATGCTTTATTATTGAAAAGGAAGTCTTCTTCAAAGTTAAAATTCAAAAATATCCATCTGGCTCCTTAAATGTGATTAGTTTTTTTTCCCCCCAAGTCTCTGATGAGGAGATGTTTGTCACTTAATTGCTGCTGAGGATCACAGATGATGGTTTATAGGTTTAGGCAAATTGTGGGCAGCACTTGGTTAACAAAGGGAAGAGCACGCTGGTACTTGATAATTATCCTATAGAGCTCAATTGGCCCTTAACAGCACCTGCCCGAAAAGCATCAGGGAGCTTTGTTTCAACATGAAAGCTCCTTCTTGTTAATTAACCTGTGTGCACTTGTAACAAATGAAACCTATTTGTTTCCAGTGAATATATTTGCCACTACTTTATGTATTCATTTGTTATTATGCTTGTTAAGTGAAGGATAGAGAAGAATAGTTTGGATCACTTCCATCAGTGTGCACTGGGCTTTAAGAGATCAGTAAACAGACTAACGTGTCAGTCTATAGCTGTGTGCTCTGTGGGCCCCCAAGCCTGCTTAAGGATGATGAGTATCTCAACCATGGAAACAACACAAGGACAATTGAGAAGCAAGGCGTCCATGACAGTCATCAGTAAATTCTCACTGGAGGAGAATTTTTCCATGCGATTCATGTGAAGCAGGATTTCATTTTTCAATCTACCTCATGACTATGCAAGAACATAAGAAACAAAAGACTGGACACAGCTGGGTACAGTGGTAATCACAGTACATGGGAAGCCGAAACAGGAAGATCACATGTTCAAGGTCAGCCTGGGTAACTTAGCAAGACCCTATCTCAGATAAAATAATAATAATAATAATAATAATAATAATAATAATAATAAATAAAAGGTTAGAGATACAGCTTAGTACTAGAGAGCCTCTGGGTTCACTCTTCAATACTTAAAAAATGGCAGTCTAAAATTGGCTTTGAAAATTGGTTATTGTTCTTTTAAACTCATGTTGAAAAATTATCTGAAACATATTTTTCTCAAAGTAATAAACAATTTTGCAAATCATTTTAACCGAATACTTAACACCAAAGGAAACAAGAGTATTTTTGTTTGAAATATTAGAGAGATGCAGATTTGAAATATTTCATGTGAAGTATTTTTTAGGATTTTGTTGCACAAAAAAAGTTCATGCTTATGTGACTTCAATTAAGTTTTCTTAACCGCATACAGAGAATTCAAAATACACTTACGTATTGATGGAAGAACATTCCCACAGCCACCAATCAATTACTTTGATTCTTCTGTTTTAAAATGGGTCCAATAATGCATTTTAAAATAGGTCAATACTGCCTACTACATGGAGTAATACATCTAATTTGCTTCTATTCATCATAATCGTTTAGTTAAGAACAATATGCTTAAAAATCTCAACTTGTCACTGGGAAGAATGAGGTGTAAAATTGACAGAAGAATTTATAAAATTACTATGTGGACATCATGGTGGTAAAAATGAAATGCATTCCTGCATCCTGTTTTCCCTGTGGGCATGCAACACTTTAGATGTATTATTTATTTGTATTAGTTTGATTGATCAACACACCTGCACACCCACTTTCTTTATGTATCATCACAAAAGAAGCCATCTTTCTGTGTGAAGGCTGAGAAACTTCCCACTGCTCTCTGCAGCACCATTCAGAAGAGATAGTTATTAGATAAAAGAATGTTTTTCATTAACGCTTTACCAAATCACTTTTTTAATAAATATGAATTCTTCATTAGCAGCTCCAGGAGATATTGAGTTTTCCTATGTTCAGATCGTTGGGGAGCTGTGATATTTTCTACTATTACTATACTATTCTAAGTTGGACTATCACCTCTTAGCAGGATTTTGCATAAGGGGGACCAAGAAATGGGGACACGGAGGTCCATCTTCCTGCCAACGTCCTCTAAGCACCTCACTCATCAAAAGATTTAAATGCATTATATGATATGCTAGAAGAGAAAACACAGTGCCTGGAATCAGGAACTCTCCCCATATTTCCTTTTTGATAGTAACAAGCATCCTTGTGATTCAGTTTAACTTTCTATTTCTTATTCAGCAGAGCTAAAGCATCAAGCAAAAACTCAACAGATTACTCTCACTTGACGCGCTGGACATAAATGGATATGCTTTAACTTTTTCATAACACTAGGATTTCATTTCATGCAACAAAATCAGCATAAAATTATCTATTCTCATGTTAAGTGAATATTTGCAAAACATTCTTCTATCTTCAGGGATTGCTTTAATATGGGGAAAGAAATTTAAATCATAGTAATCTGTCAGATTAAAGATGGCGGAGTAGAGGAAGGCAGCGCTGTCCAGTTGCTCCATGACTTGGTATTGAACCTAGTGATCTGGTCTGTCATTCACCTGAATGCCTTAATGTCCATATCATTTGGACTAAGAAAACATGTGCTGACTGCCTTGCACTGATACGCTCAATTGCATTAATTTGTATAATAAATGCTGGAAATGCATTATTTATACATATGTCCTATCACCCATTAATAGAAACAAACCATATAATTCTAGCACTCACATATAGACCAAGCAACCACATAGCACTATTAAAAAGAAATTTTAACACATATGTCTCTGAGTCTTTTATTAATATTCTTGTTACTGATATAAGCTTAGTTGGGCATTCATAATTACTAGCTTCTTCTGGGTAGATACACAAAGTTTCCAGTAGTTTAATTTTATATATATATGTATATATATAATTAAATATATGTATACATAATACATATATAATTATATACACATATATGTATATATAATTAAATATATGTATACATAATACATATATTATATATAATTATATATGATAAAAGAGGTAGGTGCATTCTTAACACTTTTCTTCTTCCAAACATCACTATATGATGGTAAAACCAAGTCTGAGAATTAATAAAATACATATCAATTTCTATCAGTAAGAGGGACAAAATGGACACACAATATGCTCTCCAAATATATCCTTCTATAATTTATTATGCCTATAAAAAAGTGCCAGCCAACGCAAGTATCACATATTGTGTCTTTTACTGTGGAACAGAATAGGAGTCCACCATAAAAGACATAAAGTTACGGGGTGCAGACGGAGGAGAATTTACCAAGGGTTGTGGTGGTGAAGGAAACAGTCACCAAAGGCACTCACTGAGCCCGGCTCCCAGGGAAGGTGAGATCGTAGATGGATGGAGTGGGACGAAGACGTTCTATGCAGGAAGAACCCCCAAAAGTTCAGAGGCAGAAGCTCACATGGTTTTGGAATTGCATTTTCCTTATTCGAACCATCAAAGTTGGAGCAACATTTTAAGCATAAGGAATATTATCATCAAATTATAGGCATCTTAGCAGCCATATCAACATAATTAATCTATTATAATAGGCCACTCAGGCACAAAGATTGTAGATTTTCTTTTTTTATTTTTATAGGCGGCTTGACTTTCAGCTAGAGTATTTTATGACCTAGTCCCTAAACACATGAAGTGCTTGGCAAATACAGCCTGGGATCCCCTTAGCAGTTCAGAATGTTACTGCTCCTCAAAATGCGCAGGTGAGAGGAGTCTTTTCCCCATTCATTCACTCATTCACACATTCATTCAGCAACCTACATTGAACACCCTCTGTGCATCATGCACCTACTAAGCCATAAGAAGTTCCAACAAATTGAAGAGGGTACCGCTACTGCGTGGTGTTTCTTATCACCTAGGAACTATAACTGCGTGAGTAAGACAATTGTCTGGGACTGTGACCAGTGAGTGGTGGATGACAGTGCTGGTAATAAGTAGCAGAGGACATTAACTGACCAAGGAGTAACCCTTTCTGAGCCCTTTATGCTGCAACACCCCAGAGGCTACAACTGCTGTTTGTTTGTTTGAGGACTAGGGATCAAAGGCAAGAGCATCTTAGCTACACCATGCACAGATTTGCCTGGCAAAGTCCTAGCTTTTGACAGCTGTCCAGGTGTGTAATTAGCACCCAATTTTTTCCTTGCAAAACGTCCCAGTGACACAATAAGTTATGTGACAGTATCCATACTAGCTGACTGCAGTCAGTTTGGTCAACAGATTGATAAGTGGAGGGAATGAATTGCCACAGCCCACTGGTCAGGAGGTTTGCTGTGGAGGAGTTTACATCCCCAGGCTGCCTGATTACCTGGCCACAGGACCTTATCCTTCTTTTTCTATGATTCCTCCTATAAAAAGGGGGAAGAACAAGAACACCTGCCTCATACCCTCAACATGGTTGTGATGATGATCTAATGAATTAATATATGTAGGAAACCCAGAATGGTGCCCGTCATGTTGTCAGTCATATTACAAGGGTTTTCTGCTACAGCATCTATCAAAAAGGTAGAAATGGATGAGTTAACAGACCTGTAATAGATACAGCCTTAGTTGAACTAGTCAAACACCACGTGGATACACTGCAGCAATTTTAATAGTCTACAAAACAAATGGCATGCTGCTATAAGTCTTTAGTTAAGATATATGAAATATATGGTATAATAAAATAAATTAAAATAAAATTCATAAAATCAGATAAATCTAATAAAATTTATAAGAGTGCTGTTGTTTACAATAGCACTCTGAGCTTATGTGAAGTAAAATCTGTCTCCTTTTAAATTTTTTTAACACACTAGCCATTTTATCAATGATCTTGTGATCCATTTTATTCATCTCAAGGTATAAAAGATCCTGGATCTGAATACATTACTGTGTCTTAAAACTTTTTTATCTTTTAATATTGTAGTATTCTAACCCCTTATTGAATATAAATTCTATTTGTGTCTCCCCAGCTCTTTATAAAAGTCATATATATTTTTGATTTGGATATGCCACTAGGTCAGATAAGTTTTATTATATACATTAGAGATACTAGATGTATAATTTGAAGAATTACTGATGAATACCAGGAAACATTAAATTGATAATATTTGAGGGGTGGCTATGGAACTGGGGATTGAGATATCAGGCAGCTTCCCAAAATAAATACCTTGAAAGAATGATCACAGTGGAATTTAAAAATTAAATACAAAAGATTATGTTAATGTGGTATACATGGGAACGTGAGAAAATATCAAAGTTGAAGTTTTTGTTGGAAAATGAATTTGAAATGATCTCTTATGCATATGCAACTTTTTAAGACATGCTCTCTGAGGTACATTTAGACTCACATTTAGAAGTCTAATTAGTAATAAAAAGCAAAGAGTTCATAATGAGGGCACCCTGCTCTTAGGGTCCCCATTATAGATTCTAAGAACAAATTCATTAATATCTTAATCTACGTGATGTCATTTTTCTATCCTTAATACTTTATCCCAGACAATGCAAGGTCTATTTACTTGTTTACATGTAATCTGTAAATTGGAGGCCTGGGGATCTTGTTTCTTTCAAAATCAGGCTTTTGACTTTTTTTTTTCCAGCAAAAACAGAACATTTGAAAAAGAAGTAGACAGAATGCTTAGGAATCTGTGCTTTTTTTTCTCTCTAATGCCTGGTGTCTTTTTAAAGAAAGCTAACAGACGTTTTGATAGTAAGCTATCAAAAAAATCAGGCTTCTCCTTTAGACTATTACTGGTAGAATGCCTCTGAACCCTGGAGGCAACTCTACAATTGAGTTAAGGAGATTTTCATGTATCGGTTTTGCCTGTCATATGGTTGGCTTAACTTCAGGATATACTCTACACCGGAAGGTTCATTTCCCTCAATTTGTTAAGTGGCTAATTATAAAGATTCACAAAAGAATTGACACAAGGGATAGAGAGGGGCCTGGCTTCTATCAGCTGCCCCCAGAGACCTGTACAAGTGTCATTTGTAAAAACAGAGCACAAATTAAACAATGGCCATAATAAGCCGCTGGTAGCTGGGGTACGATGAAGGGGCAATTCTCGCGTAGATGCAAAGCAGGCGCTAAATGGGTGGTTGGGACTTTTGTTTATTTACTTATTTTTTACACGGACAACCAGGTCCTTATAGAAGCCATGTGTTTATGATTCTGCTGCAAAAATAAAATTTTAAATTTGAGTTAATCACAGCAAATGAAATAAAAAGACAACGATTTATTTGGACCTGAAACTGGAATTTACAGTTTTATTTTACACTCTATGATACTTTTGAAGTAAAAAACAAAAACAAAAACTGGACTTATTTCTGGAATAGGCATATACTTTAAATAAAGTTATTAGAAATAGTGACCAGAAATATCATTACTAAGAACAACTAGTAGGTATCCTATTTCCAACCAGTACCATGAATTCTAAATACTAGATCTTTTTAACATTTGGGAAAAAAAGGAAACTCCCTTCACTTGAGTCTCTGATAGCTAATGAAATAGAATGGGAATTACTGTATCGTTTCTCCCTTTCATCAAAACATCTCTGTGCATGGTATTCACATCATTATGTAAGACATTTGCAAATATGTATAATGCTTTTGCCTATGGGAAAACCCTTGTGCTCTAATGTATTCCTGAAAGATGAATGAACAATTCTTTAGATATGATAAAAAGATTCAGAGGGTTGGATAGAGCAGTGATATTAAAACCACAAGCTCATCATTTAATTTTTTTTAATGTCAACTGCTAACACTGCAGATCTCTCTGTTTTACTTAAATTTTTTTTTTTCTCTCTCTGCAAACTCACCGCCTCTTTTCCAATTCCTTTTCTGATTCAAGATCACAACGTCCTATTTGCTGGAGGCTGCTTGCTTTGATATTTTCAGCAGGAATCTTGTGAAGTTCGAAGTATTCTTTGGTTTCAGATCTCTGATCTGGATTTTTGCCTGAACTCTGGATTTTCAGTTTCCTCTGAAACAATTGCTGAAATTTGGGTATCAGCAGATATTCACTGTTGTTTATCCACTGAACAAACAGGAGCTGAGTTTTAAAGCATGTGCCCTTTTGAGAGAAAAGAGAAATTATAAAAATGTGAAGAGTTTTCATGATGTTTTTAAAGATAAGAAAGCAGATGGGAGTAGTAATGGATTTAGCAGTGTGGGAGAAGTTGGGACATAAATATTGGCAGAGATGGGGCTGCAACACAGGTAGCTGGATGGTCCCATAAATCCCTGAGAGGTTCTGAACTAAGAAACATTAGTTGTCGGATGTGTGCAAAGCAGAAGTCACAAGGTTATGTTAAAAATCTAGGTATAATCATTGGATCTTCTAGGGAGATGATGGTTTTATTTTCTGAGAAAAACTAAGAGTTTCCAGGTTCAGAACAACAGGAACAAAAGTGGTCAGAGTGGAAGTGTGGAGATGAAAACAGAGTGACTTTATTCAGAGAAAGTAGGTTCATAGAGCGCTCCCACCACCCTTCGAGGGACCTACTTCCCTGATGAGCCCACAGTGACGCCCATCAAAGGGCAAGTCTCATCCATGCACAGAGGCTCCACTCTGCATCTTAACGCCTTGTTCACAACATTCCCAGGCAGCAAGGAATCACCAAGCATTTGAGTAAAACTTCCATTATGAAAAAGTGTAAAAATAATCATACAAACAAAGAAAATCAAAACAGACAGTCAAAGCTGAGAAAAAAAGGAAGCTTAAAAATAATAGTACACTTGGAGAGTCAAGAAAATATATTACATTAATAAAACAAGAACAGGATGCCGTAAAAAGGAATAAAGAATAAAAACAGTCAGATGTTGTTTCACAGACCTGTAATCCAATCCTTGGGAGGCTGAGACAGGAGTATCACAGGAGTATCACAGTGGTCAGAGTGGAAGTGTGGAGATGAAAACAGAGTGACTTTATTCAGAGAAAGTAGGTTCATAGAGCGCTCCCACCACCCTTCGAGGGACCTACTTCCCTGATGAGCCCACAGTGACGCCCATCAAAGGGCAAGTCTTATCCATGCACAGAGGCTCCACTCTGCATCTTAACGCCTTGTTCACAACATTCCCAGGCAGCAAGGAATCACCAAGCATTTGAGTAAAACTTCCATTATGAAAAAGTGTAAAAATAATCATACAAACAAAGAAAATCAAAACAGACAGTCAAAGCTGAGAAAAAAAGGAAGCTTAAAAATAATAGTACACTTGGAGAGTCAAGAAAATATATTACATTAATAAAACAAGAACAGGATGCCGTAAAAAGGAATAAAGAATAAAAACAGTCAGATGTTGTTTCACAGACCTGTAATCCAATCCTTGGGAGGCTGAGACAGGAGTATCACAGTTTTGCAGCCAGTCTTGGCAACTTAGCGAGACCATTTAAAAATAAAAATAAAATTGGGCTGGAGGTGTAGCTCAGAGAGAATGTCCCTGGGTTCAATCTCAGTAACACACACACACACACACACGAAGGAGCTCTTATATATTAAGAATAGGATAGCATATTAACAAGTATTTTTTCCACAAAACATATCAAAAGACAAAGAAATGGAAAATGGATGAATAAAAAAGAAAAATATCAAAGGATAAGGTAAATATTTTATTAAAAGAAGAACCAAAGAAAAAACATCACTTATCAAGAACCCATTACAAGGAGCCAGGATGTAGCTCAGTGGCAAAGTGCCTGCTTTGCAGGTGCAGTGCTCTGGGTTCAATCCCTGGTTTAAAAAAAAAAAGACTAAAAAAGAACTTATTACAACCAAATTTTCCTATTTTTGTTCTATGCAAGAAAGATGATAAAACATGTATCTGAAAATGTATCAGAAAATATGCTCAGTTTATCTTGAGGCTATGGGATAATTATGCTGTGAGTAAACTTATTAACAAATACATCCTCCTATAAGTAAATTTAGTAATTAAACAAAATAAGAACTCATAAAACATATTTCCAACGCTCTGAATTGATGCAGAGATTGCACTCATTTTTAACCCTCATACATGGCAACAGGCAATGCTAATTCAAAGATTGCTTTCATAATAGAAGATACTCAAAAAGGTAACTATGAAATGCTGATATATGGACTCCAATAATATAATTTTCAAGTCATTTGGGTTTTAGTGTCAGTTAATTTTGCAGCAGTTAATACATTCATCTTTTTATTTGGAGACTAAAAACAAGTATGTCTAAAGTGTATATACTTTAAAAAAATAGTCTATACATGTATGTCTCTACCATATTGCATCCCATTAAGATGTATGAATACAAAGCACCAATAAAAATTAAAAAATAGTCTAAACATAAATATTTACTAGTTTTAGAAATTCGATGCATATATCTAATCTCAGCACTGTGCCAAATTCTTTCTTTACACACAGGAAGATGGTTATATTCACAGAGATCCAAAATGTCTAGTTGACAGTCATTCAAGTTATGGTTCTGCCTCATTACCTATGTGACCTTCAAGAAAATTATAAAATTCCTCTATGCTTTATTTTTGTCCTTTGCAAACTTTTTGGCCAGTCTCCGCTTTATCCTATGGATACTTCTCAAATATGATGTACAACGAAGTCTTTGTTAGAATTCTTTTTACCATGCTAGAAGGCTATTCACCTTTCCCTGAAACATTGGAAGAAGCTATACTGTGTGGTTTAAAATATGAGTGCATGTTGTGACTTTATCAATCAACAGAAATCAGTATAGAAGGATAGACACTGTACCATATGACCGTCAGCCGCTCTTCTCTATCCCTGTCTAACTTAAAAGTGTGAACAAGCTGTGTCATAGTTTGGATCATAAATGTGCCTCAAAGGCCCATGTGGAAAAGGCTTGGTCACCAGCCTGAGGCACTATTGGGAAATGGTGGACGGCCAGCCTTTAGAAAGTGGGCCTAGTGGAAGGAAGTTAGGTCCTTAAAGCATGGCCTTCATGGTGAGAGTGGGACCCAGCCCCTGTCTTTCTCTCTCTTTGCTCTCCGTCACCACGCAGTGAGCAGCTGTTTCACCATGCACTCCCTGCCATGATGTTCTCAGGCCCAAAGCCGCAGGCCAACAACCAAACAACCAGGGTCTTAAACCAGGAGCCCAAAGAAGTCTTTGCATCTTCTTTTTTTAACCTTAATACATACATACTGATTTATTACGCATATGCATATATGTCATCCCAATGAGTTAAAACAGAGAACTTCTTTTTGATTTGATTGTTTTTTATTTTTTATTGGTGCATTGCCATCATACATCTTACTAAAGTACAAGATAGTAAAAGCATACATGCACAAATCCTCATTTAGCCCTTCCCTGATTCCCACCAATTCCCTCCCTCTTCTCACCTTCTCCTTTGGCTTACTGATTAACTTGAATGTATTTGTGAATGAACATCATGTGCATTAGGGAATTTTCCTCTTACCCCCTCCTATCACCCCCAGTTAGGCTTCCTTATTTGCTCATCTATAGTTTCTCCTTCTTCATCTAGAGTTCCTCTTATGACCCTTTTCCTCCATAGCTTCTGCATATTAGGGAGAACATCTGATTTCTTACTTTTTGTGACTCACTAATCTCACTTAGCATAATGTTCTCCAGTTCCATCCATTTCTCTGCAATTGATGTAATTTCGTTCTTTTTATGGCTGAGTAAAATTCCATTGTGTTCACATCCCATAGTTTTATAATTCATTCATCTATTGATGGACTTGATTATCTTAGGTGTTTTGACACAGTGACAGACAGTTGACTAACATCAGCAGTAAACAAACTTGTCAAAGACTTCACGGGGATGCTGGGAAAAGCCATGCCACAGACTTCAAAACTTTTTCAATTGGTAGAATTAAATACAGGCACAAAGAAGCCAATAAAATATGAGAAGGAAAAAATGTCTCAATTGGCACATTACAATATTAGTGTTTACCTGTTGGTTCTAGAACTATCACAAAGAATTATATGGTCAATAGCCAGATGGTCATACAACCAGATAGTAAGTTTATGTTGGCAAGTTTCTTTACAAAGACAAAATGATAACTTACATACTTAACCAGCATTTGTTAAAAAGGTAGATATGTTATAATTTAAACATAATTCTAATATCATTTTTTTAAAGATTTTAGGATAAAAATACATGGTTTGTTTAGTTTTGGTTTTATCTTTTTTCTTTTCTTTCTCCTTTTTTTCCCCATGAAACAAGAGATGATTAAAGAATTGAAGTTTTCTGGTGAATGAAACAGCCAGACCACTTTTCATGACAAAGTTGGTAATTAGAAGGCCAATTTAATGGCGAATCAGGCAGAAATATTCAAACCATGACAAATGACTTTAATAATGCAGCTTGCAATGCTTGAACAGAAATAAATTTCACTTCCTCAAACTCTCGCCTTTTTCTGCCTGCCTGGAAGATAGAACTGTCCAGGAGGTATTTTGTACCCTTTATTCAGTAAAGCTTTTACTAGATTTTAAGCGACCAAATAGCTTGCAAATGCAAAACATCATTCAACTTCTTATGATTTTTTTTCCCCTTGAAGGTAGACCGTGTTCAGAATTCTGAATAAGTCAAGATTTATTTTTCTTCTGTTCTGCTTATCCCTGCAATAGTGTTTTATTGTTGCCACTCTGACTTGAGGTATTAAAGGCGGCTACATTGGCCTCAAAATTGAAAGCTAATTTTGGTGTTTGTCATAAGTTTGTTAAGACCACATGCATTCCACAGTTTGAAAAATTTCATTATTCTGTCCATGCTGGGGCTTCGTAATTGGATAGTAAGGATGTTCAAAGACTAATTTAGTGAATTGCACAATATTTTAAATGGAATTATGCAGGTTTATGGGTCCTTAGGGGATTCAGCTAGGAGCCTCTCGAGAAAATCTGTTTATCAGTAAATGATATTAGCAGCTTTCACCTAGCTTTTGTCTTCATTAAATTGCTGCTCTCCCAATTGAGGGTCACATCTGAGGCCTGCTTTGATAATTTGTCATTATTGTCTTGTTTATTGGAGCATAAAGTTGATACAGGCTGGCCTGTGCTGTTTATACACAATGTGCAAAGAAGTTTTTATTAACAATTCTACCAGTGTTAAATCAAAGTGGAATTTTTCAGGGTTCAAGAAAAAGAATCATTTGTAGCATTCTAATTCCCCCCCTAAAATTCTCTGAATGCATGCCTCGCGCCCCTGCTCTGATATATATATATATACCACGAAATGGCTTTGCTAGAGCTACTTCTCCATAGCCATCTTTTTACAATTCATTTTTGTCATTAAAAAATAAGGTTGAAATTAGAACTTCTACCCATAGTACTGAACTGTCAGATAAGACTAGTTCCAAGCAACAAACCCACCCACCTCCTTAAAGTATAACATCCAAACATAATTACAGTTAACTATGCACTTTAAGATAATGGAGATTACAGTTGATAAATTAAAATCATTAGGAAACACAATTCTAGCACAAATCCAGGATACTTTTCACAGCACTTACACGTGCTGAGTGGTAGAAGGGAACACTTTGAAAACTTGTTCATGAACTATTTGAAAGTATGACTTCAAAAGAGTATGTTTAAAATTAGTTTGCCTCTGACTGCTTTTTATGTGAGTTTCTATGATAGGGTCTTTCCCAGTGATGATAGAATCTCGAACTGGAAACAGGGCGAGGAGACTCTATTTTTCTATCAGGTCTCTCATTCAGTTTACACATCTGGGGAATCTGCACATCTCTCACAACTGCCTCTGCTTCTTGTTAGTGGAATCATTCGCTGGTCACTAACCTGCTTTTTCTTTACATAGCCCTGTGGATCCATTCTGCTCACTGGTGGACTGAATCATTTCTCCCTCTCCACCTCCATCTTCCGTGCTTCCACTGCCAATTCTCAGTCCCTTATCTTCTCAGGGAGCAATGATACTTGTTTCTCTCAGTGGGACTGAGCCTGATAGGAAGCAGGCTAGAATTTCAGTAGTTGATGCATGTTGTGCTTTTGTGATACAAGTTACCTGACCCCCAGAAACACCAAGAAGGAATTCACTTCTTCACCTGGAATCTGCCTGGGGTGGTTACTGCTCTGTTAGAGTGCTATTATAAACATCCAGTGTTCTCACCTCCTGAAGTACCTACCCTTGGCCGTACTTTCCCTGGCACGGAAGTTAAGACAGGCCAGAGCTCCTTTGAAGACCTAACTCTATCCTGTACATTGTGCACTTCAATGTTCAGAATGCTAGAAAGGAAAACATCAGCCTTTCATATATAAGGACACACAAAAGTAACACATCCTGCCCTCTCAAGGGCTCAGAATGATGGCTCAGACTTTCCTTATGAAAGTTCTCAGGCCAGGAGCTGAGCCACCCTCATTTTTATATACTATTACCTATCACTTCCACAGCTTACAAAGATTTATGGTCATTATTGCCATCTACTAACCCACATAATTACCAGCCTTTCACTTTAAAATGGTTAAAAATTGTTTCATAGATTGCAGATCATTAATGTAAATTAGACTATTCCTATATTTGACTTCTTAATTTTTAAAAGGAATAGAATAGCTCTCATGCGTGTGCAGGCATACACACACACACACACACACACACACACACACACACGCACTCACTCTCTCTCTCTCTCTTTTTTACTTGAAAATCTTAAATGGCTCTCCAGATACCTCTTTCAATAACTCTTACCCTCCAAAGCTGGGCTGCCTTTTAATTTCACTTTAAAATAGCTACATTGGGACCATAATATGATTAGAACTAATGAATATTGTGGAGAGAAGAAAAAAATTTTTATTTAAAATCTTTAAAAAGTATAAATACTTCATGTGAATAAGGACCTGTGGTTTATCCCAGCCCAGTCAAGGACTCGGTTTTTATTTTGAGGATAAATTATCTGGGTTCTTCAGGACTCCCCTTCCTCTTCTGCACAAAAGGTCATGACTCCTGAGACCTCTGCACAGAATGATCAGAAGCACTGGTATTAAATTAAGTTTCCATCTCAATATTAGCGATAATGATAATAATCATTAAAATTGTCTAGGTGCTATGACAATCAAAACTACTCCTATATTGCATTTAATAAAATCCTATTTTCATCTGAGAAAGTTCTGGACATAGGAAATATTGGCAGAATGGTATCAAAGAGAAGTTGCATAAAATTACCAAGGTATTAATGAATATTCTACATCTATCTAAAATGTTCTTTTCTTCACGAAAATTCCTTATTCTTGACTAGTTTCTTCCTTTTGAATTGGCAGCTCAAGCTTGATCTAAGCCATCTGGAATTTACCTTGTAGTCATTTAAGATTTTTTTATCAGAAAGGATTGGGTGTCAAAATCTCTGCTTCTTGCTGGGCGTGGTGGCGCACGCTTGTAATCCCCGCGCTTGGGAGGCAGAGACAGGAGGATCGCGCAGGTTCAAAGCCAGCCGCGTGCGCTGGCTTAGGAGACCCTGTTTCCAAAAAAAAAAAAAAAAAAATGTAAAAATAGGTCTGGGAGTGTAGCCCGGAGGTAGAAGGGCTTCCAGGAACCCCAGTACCAAAAAAAAAAAAAAAAATCTCTGCTTCTTAAGAAAGTTTCCTGTTGGTCCTAAAACAAAATTCCACCTTTATTTTCTTTAATATATATATATATATATATATATATATATATATATATATATATATATATATTGGTGCATTCATAATGGGGTAAAAAGACGTGTAGACTTAAATGCACACATCACCCAGCCAGCCCCCACCCAGTCCCCACCTCACTCCTTCCCCATCCCTCCCTCCCAGGCTTGGTTTAGTGGTTGACTTCATTATGAACAAGTACATCACGCCCTTTAAAGAGTTTCCTTCAGTTAGGTTGTCTTATTTGCTCCTCTATTAGGATCTCCTTTTTCACCTGGAGCTTCTCCTATGACTCCTTTCACCCTAGCTTTCACATATTAGGGAAAGCATCCGATTCCTTATTTTTGCGATGGACTAATCTTGCTTAGCATAATGTCCTCAAGATCCATCCATTTCCCTGAAAATACTGCAATTGTATATTTTTTTCTAAGACCTTTGTGAAGCCTAGAAAGTTCTCTATCCACTCTAACTGTCCTGCTGTGTAGTTCTTTCTCCTTAGGCTTGCGAACTGTTCCCAGGTTTTTTTTTTTGTTTTTTTTTTTTTTTGCTATAAAACAAGAGATACTCTATGTTTTCCGCCCAATACCCATATCCCAAGCATTCTGAGGCTGATTTCTTCATACATAAAACGCTTTAAGATAGTTCGCTGAGGCGTTTTGAATGGACTAGCAGCAAGAACTGGGTTATGAAAATCAGCAGGGTTGGTACCCTCTCCAGGGTTGTGAGAGCCATCACTACAAAGAGCCCCAAATGTGATTGCTAGGCTAGATGTCGGGCTGATTTTCACTCTGCAGTCTTGGGTAAGAGACCTCAGCAGGGCTCCATTTCCCTCTGCTATGGAATGATAACATAGAGTTTGGGGCTTAGGTGGGAGTTTTTCAATGATGGCCAATGGCCACCTCAGGTGTTCAGAAGGAAGGAGAGCCGATGCCTTCTCCATTGCTGAAACCAGGCAGATGTGCTCAGCCCTACAAAGTTTCGGCAGTTCATGCTGGAGACTCCAGTGCAACCACGAGACGCGTCCAGCTGCACAGGAACACTCTGGCTGAGGACCTTACAAAACGGCTTGTCAGCAGAAATGGGCCAAGCTGTATCCGCTTTTCTTCTTCTAGACTCAGTACTCTTATTTTCTGCTTAGTCTTGTGGTTATTTAATTCTGCTGTGGAATTTTAAAAGCTAGACATTTCCACGGCAGCTCTCATATTTGGTGGGAAATGATGAATACACAAAATGCTTCTGGCTTGAAAAACATTAGATGTTTCAAAGTAGCAGTATATGTTGATAGATAGGATCCTGAATTAAAGGCAAAAAGATTTAAAGATTCTATTCTTTAGCCCCTAAAATGGGAAATAGTATTTACCTCATGGATGTAATTCATTGTGATTTAACTTATTCATAATTATTTTAAGTAACACAAAAATGTTTGGGAGAAGCCATTTACATTCAATTAAATAAACAGGAAAAGCCTGTGATAACTTGATTTAGTTATGACACTCAAATAACAGACATTTTTACTTAAATCATGTACATTCCACTTTGGAGCATTGCTTGGCCATTGATGCAATCATGTTTTAAATGGGATTTTACTTAATTTGAATAAAAATGTGAAATTTAAGACATTATTTTACCTATAGCTTGTTTTTAGTTGTTAATGTGTTTCAGCTTCATTTTCAGAGACCTGATTAGTAAATCAGTAAAAAAGATTGTCTACAGATAAGAGCTTGTGAATCCCATGATAAAATGTCTTTTCCTTTTTGGTTTTAATAGGGGAAGGCTCAAGGCACTGAAGATTTATCTGTGTTCTTATTAAGGCCAAGATATTAGATACTTTTGTTCCAAATTTTTGGATGCTGTTGTTAGGATTCAGAAACAGGGAAACTGAGAGACAGGAAATATGGAAAGAGGCCAAGGATTGGAAGATAGCCAATATTTGTTAAAAGAGGCTCAGGAAATAAATAATGACAATAAATATACAAAAGATCAAGTAGGTTCTATTGTCATAGTATGTATCTTAATTATGTGACTTCCTAAGTTATTCATGCTAACCTAAAAAAAGGAGCTGTAATTTATATGTATGTGTTCCATACCGAGATAAAACATACTGATGAGAATTCTAACTGTTCGTGGATGTATCTGGTTCTACAGGAAAAGGACATTTTGTTAAGTGTACCCCATACGAGGGCTTTCTGGGGCCAGAAATGCTCTTCTACCTGGTAAAGTGCCACCTTAAAGGGAGAGACCCTCATGTGGTCACGTGTCTTCCGTGACTGCCCACAATTCCCAGGTGCTACAGTGTCACAGGAGAATGAACCTTCTCTAACTGTGACGCTCTCTGCACACATGACCTTCACAAATATGGGGCACCTCTTAAACTCTTGTTATCCCTGAAAGTTCGTCAGACAATCTATGGGAGGAAAGGGCAGGAGAAGGCAATTTTGTCCTGTTCTCTTTAAATTTCTGTATACTTGTTCACAATTTTCCAAAACTATTTGTTGGTGGCAGTTCATACTAAAGTTTTACTTCTTTGTAGTGCTGGTATCCCAATTATATCTATCTTTATATAGTAGGTTCATATGGTAGGCATTGCAGGTCATTTCCAAGGATTGTTTGGCCAAATATACTCCATAGAATCTCACTCTTACTAAACTCTCCCAAATGAAAAGAAATACTTGTGTGAATAATTTTAGTCAATGTTGTATAACATCCATCTCCCTTGGTTACCTACAATGCATCTTACTGAGTAGCACCTATTTGCGTGGTACAGAACTGGTTTTTGAGGTATAAATTTGGCAAAGCCTGTGTAAGTTATTCCAGAAATGGAAGGAACTAGCATTTGAGATGGAATAGGGCAGCAAATGCAAGCCATGATCAGGCAGAGAGACCAGAGATATGGCTATCCCATTCACTGACCTCACGGAACATCCTAAGCCCCATCTGTTTAAATTTGGCCAACAGAAAACTTGGCATCCCTAATATTACAATGTCCAGAAATATAGAGACAAAATGAGCTACAAAAGTTAAACTTTAGTGTGCTTTATAGCTTTCTACCTATACAAAGCAAAAAATGCCACTAGAACTTTCCCAGGCCACTTACCTTAAGACCAGGAAGTAGAATTTTTTTGGTATCATAATTTTCAATACTGGAATGTTATAATTTGAATTATTAGGTGTATCACGAGTTGCTAGTTTGACTAGTTTACATTGCATACCAAAAACTGACCTCTGATTTAGGCTCTATACACCATGCTTTTGTTTACAGAAAGAACAAAATTATAAAAATGCAGCCCTAAATCAATGAGATCAGTTTTTAAAAAATTCAAGTCTATCTGCCCAGGGAGACTCATCTGATGACTGTTTTCAAGCAATCACACCCTTCATGGACCTCCTGCCCAGGACTGAAGAGGTTGGCAGAAAATGCAGATATTTTCAGTCCTGCATTACAGCTTAGGACCTGACCACACAATGACTTTATATTCTATGAGCCTGAATTTTCTTTCTTTTCCAAAGCTACCTTGCTTAGTGAAATTGGACAATTCATCACACAATGGCCTGCAGCAAATTTAGTACATGCAAGTGATTAGTTTGTCTCTTCCCCAAGCAGCCTTGATGCAGTTGGGTAGGAGTGGCAGCAGGAAGGGAAGGTCACTTAGAACACAAATTCTCTAGGGAACCGCTAATGGGCTATTGACCCTGCCCCGCTTCAGGTCGATGTGTCATATCTGATTCTGCTTTCTTGAGATGTAATTTCCAAGTGATGACGTTTCAGCTCTACAGGAGATGGGTTGGTCTATCAAATTTTTAAGTATGGTATTATTCACACCATGAATGGCAGGTGCCAGGTGATTGAACTGGGGATGATTTTGGCATTTCCAGCTGGCCCCAAGGCAAAGGCAAAATACACTATTGACAATATTGGTTAAATGAATAGCCAAGTGCCTCTGTCTCCCTTAGCCTATTTCCACAAAGACTAGGAAACCAAGTCAACATATTTGGCATGGTATGTCACTGGCTTCTACCATTTAAAACAAATTTAACAGCTCTCTTTCCTGCAAACAAATGACTTTCATTGCATTGCCATTCAACAGTCTGTGAAAAATGTAAAACAATTTCAGGTACAATGCTAAATTCATTCATAAATCTGCAAACTGAAGAAATCTGAATTATCAGTAAGGATAATCTAAAATGCCAAGCAGTATTTTTAATCCCATGGAGATTTACCTTTGTAACTATACATCCCCAAAAAAAGATAGTAAAATTGATAAGTATTCACGAGGCCCATCCAAACCAAAGTATTATCCGTGTCTGCGATTTCCTCTAACAGTGGATGAGAAAACAAACATTCTGAGAGGCGGGAGGAAGCCCATGTACAAAGACACGCTCTTCTTTACTCAATTGTATACTGGTAATTATAAAATTATAAGGGGGTCTTTAATGGTTCAATGGTAGAGGTGGGGAAGGGAAGAAGTGGAGAAAATTTCAGAGGAAAAAAAAAAAGAAAGTAGGTGGAAGGAAGAACCTTGATGGTCCAGGGAATATGGAACTACACCTCTCTGCTGCCCACATTGTGCTACATCCAGGTTTTTCTCATGCTCACTGTGTGGACCATGGAGGTGTGGAAGCAGAACCTACAGATACAGAGCATGAACATAACAATAGAGGATGGAAATAAAAAGTTTCCTGGAATTTTCACAACCTCAGGCAATGACAGTCTAGATGTAGAAAGCAGGTATATAATAAGCTTTCCACATTGTTTGTAGCAGTAAACTGATTTTGAAGTCATCAATTTTGAAAGAAGGAGGTTTTAGCGCTCCAAGACCCTCAAAATTAATGAACCAGGCCAATTTATGATCTTCCATGTGTTGCTGCAAAAGAAAATTCTCCCTGCAGGTAAACTGTCTATCTGGAGCCAGAGATATTAGAAGCAATTTCATGAGCAGGATCACTAATTATGACCTATGAAATTTTAATAGTTGCCTTCTTCGGATCTCTTGTAGGAACTGAGATCAAAGTGGCTTCAAACCACTGACACAAACTTGATTATCAGGAAGTCTGGTGCACTTTCAAGGATTTAGAATCGCTCTGTACTCTTTTATTTCCTTTGCTGATAGTTTGGTAAAATCAAAATGTGTAGTGTGTGTGTGTGTGTGTGTGTGTGTGTGTGTGTGTGTGTGTATGTGTGTGTGTATTCAGTTCTTAGAGAATTTCACTTACATAATCCTGATGATTGCATCAGACATCATTTACTTTATATAGCTGTACTTCCAAAGGTGGTACTTTTCTTTCTTAATTATAATTTAGAGAAAGCATGGTGTAATTGAAAGAAAAATGAATGATGAATGAGAAGTGACTTCCATTTCTACAAGGTCTGTAATAGAACCGAATTATGCCCTTGGGCAGCTGACCTAAGTGGTCTAGACCTTAGCCTCCTATTGGTATGAGATACTGGTGTGGCATGAAGACTAGTTAAAAAAGCAGGGCCACATGTTTGTTAACATGTTAGAGTCTCGATCAAAGTTTTGTGAATGCATGCTTCTCTAGACTCCAGAAAAATGGAGATAATGATAGTGTCTATCCACAGGCTTTCTGTGAAACCCAAATAAAGTGCTTCTTTACTTAGAGAATACTTAGGACACAGCACACATTTCATAGGTGTTCATTCTTCTCTATCATAATTTCTGGGAAGACACAAGACATTTACAAATAAAACCTAGTTCAAATGCTCTAAAAGTGGAATAAAATTAAAGATCAATTATCTGGTGCCTTGGTTGCTCTAAAAGCCATATGGTGACTCTACTTGACATGGTGGGTCTTAGAGATGTGGAAGGGGTGCCTCTATTCTTCCAGGATTTATACTTTCTTTTTCTTATGTGTAGGAAGAATGAAAAATCCAATAGAGAGAAGGAAGGGGAGAGGAAGGAAGGAAAGGGAAAGAAAGGAGGAAAGAAGTTAAGTGAAGAAAATAACTTTTCCTGAATTATCCTCTCCAGGCCCTGTCAAAATTGACTTCCAGGACTTAAAGATCTGAGGGAGGAACTGAAATCATGGGCCTGGCCCCTCAGTTATTTATAAGCACTGGGATCATATGAAGAGTCAAATGGACTTCTACATATGATAGAACTCATCAGAAATAATTTCATTGTTCAACCCATTTCTGAGTCAACTAGGAAAATCACATGTTCCCTACTGTATATCTAGAACAATTTTCCTATGCTTTTAAATCATGTTAAATTGTAAATCATCATCAAAATCCTTTATCTGATTAAAATTATTTTAGATTTCTTTTAAGTGAATGGTGCAGTGGTCAAGGAATTGCTTCCCAGATCCCTCTCCTGTCTCAGCAGTGGGCCAAATGGGCCAAATGGATGATTCATATCTGCCGTCAGCCTGGGCTTCACAGTCTGGCTGAGATCTTACCCTGCATGAGAATCAGGATGTTTAACACGTTTCTTCTCTAAACACCACAGGCATCATGATGACCTCTGTCTGGAGTCCAGGGCCCCTTGAGTTCCAGAGTCATCTTGACCCTCAGCCCACAGTGGCAGGGAAGGGGCCCTGCTGCCATAAATTTCACCTCCATTATTAGCCTGACCCCCCTTTCCTTTGGCTTAAACCACATGCTGGAGTACTGCCTTGATTTCTCTCCAGGGCTCCACTTGCAGCTGGAATGGAGACTCTGTTCTAATTCCTGAGCTACTTGGATGAATCTCCACATTCCAGACAGTGCCTGAGCCCTGGCTGCAAATGAGCTCATCAGCCCCTGCCAGGTTTTGATGTCGTCTCCCTGCATGAGAGGTGCCTTACCTTCCACTACACATCTAGACTCATTCAGCTATAGATCAAGCTCAGAATGCCAAGCTTTTATATGTTCCATGTGCATGGGCTACTCTCTCAGACCAGTTTCACATATCCTAGCTTTTCTCTTACCTTGTGCAGGCTTTTTTTTTCACCCCCATGTAGGGCTCCTGATATTGCCACGTATTCTACCTGTGACCCTTTTGCTTCTTCTCCACATCATCTAAATTGCCACCAGCAGGGGTTAAGGCATCACTACCCAGAGCTCCCCTTCCTCTCCATAATGATAATGTAAATTTTCAAGCACTCAGCCAGGCATAATGGTGCAGACCTATAATCCTAGTATTTGGGAGGCTGAAAGAGGAGGATTACAGTGGAGGCCAGTGTATGGTAACCTAGCAAGATCCTGTTTCAAAATAAAAAATTAAAATGGGACTGAGATATATCTCAAAGGTAAATGACCCTGGGTTCAATCCTTAATGCCACATGAGGGGAAAAAACTAAGCACTTTTTCTATTTTCTTCCCTGCACCTAGATCTTTTTATGAGCATGGTCACACCTTGGTTATCCCATATTCCTACCCTGATGATGCTTTTATGACTCTGCTCCATATCCCCCATAGCCTCTTGGAAATGCAATCCAGAGAAAATAGGATGACAAATAGTGGAATTTCACTGATTTCTTGGATGAACTGAATCAATGAATATTAAGGAATGATGCTTTAAATATCTGTATATTTTTGTGAAGAGGAATTGTCTGACTTGCTTACCTTGCAGACTATTGAGTGAAACAAACAAGATTATGTACATAAAACTATTTGTCAACTCTCAAGAGCTATAGAAACATAGTTATCTGATATGGTTAAGCAGTGTTCATTTATTATGATTTCAGTTTCTAATAAGATAGTAGGTTTATTTATTTTGTTAAATGTAGTAGATACAAGTGTCTCGGGATTTAGGTATGCAAAAAAAAAAAAGCAAATGTAGTTTCTCTTTCTATAATTTAATCTCATCTCTGCCTAGAATCCCATTCTACCTGCTATGTAAAAGATTTATTTTCTGTCAAATTGGTGTTTTCTGGCATTTCAGGATTTGGTCTCCTTCCACGTTCTTCCAAGAGTTTATTCAATTTCTGGAGAAATCTTACAATAGCTAAGCCAGTGGGAAAGAAAGCAGGAGAGAAATCCCTGCTGATGCCCGAGTTCCTGTGGGTTTCCAGCTATAGTCTGTACCTGCCTTCTCCACCCTGGAGACACAAGGTATTTTTCTGGCAGTCTCTTTCTTTCTTAGAGAGATGGGAAGTCTTTGGATATCTTCATGTACCACTTCTGGACTGCAAGAGATTAGAGAAACTGGCCGCATGTACAAAACAAACAAACAAAGAAATAAAAATCCAAAACCAAAAACACTAATTCACTAATTCTTCTACACTATTCTTTCACAATACTGGAGCAAACTGGCTAAGCCTTAGCTTTTCTTACTCATCTTCTTCATAGCTCAAGAGATGTTTTTATTTTATTTTATTTTGTTTTATTTTATTTTATTTATTTATTTTTTTTTTTTGGTTTCTGGAAACCCTTCTACCTCGGGCTACACTCCCAGACACCTATTTATTAGGAAACAGGGTCTCTTGAGGCCAGCGAGGATGGCTTTGAACCTGCGCAATCCTCCTGTCTCCGCCTCCCAAGTGCGGGAATTATAAGCGTGCGCCACCATGCCCGGCCCAAGAGATGTTTTTACAACAAAACTAAAAGAGGAAAAGTTTCCTACAAGAAAGCTGATACAGCATTTTCTCATGCCAATTTTCTGACTAATAGAGACTTTGGCTTTCATACTCTGATGCCCAAACGATGGAGCCTAAACTCCCTTCTGAATCCAATAGTCTCTTAAAATTGAGAAACCTCTCCTTCAAAAGTTTTTAACTTCATTGCTCCTTTTCCTGAAATAGCTACTACATCTGCACCACTTGCTTCAGGCAGTGAGGGAAAGGGTCTTAAGTTATAAGAAAATATTCTACATGTGGGTTGCGTATGGGTAATATACAGGCATGCATATTCAAAACAGGTTCAACTTTATATTTAGTATCAGTGCATTTTCTTACATGCACATTATACCTCAAACAGATTGACTGAAAAAAGACAAATTCGTGCAAACACATGAATGTGCAACCCCCTCCACTCAACTATAGAATGATATGTGACACTTATTAGATCAGCTTTAATTTCTTCCCTAATGACTAGATCCTAACCTATTGTAAGCACTAAAATATGCCTTATCCAGATTGCAGGGTTTTTTTTCTTATGATATTCCTTAATTCTTGATATTTTAAACTCTAGCTCTTTATCAGTGTTTTTCTCCTCATTTCTTGTTTTTTTTTCTCCCCACAACTTATATTCTGTTTATATTAGCTACTTTCTATTCTGTATATGAAAGGCACATGGCTGTAGTTTATTCCTTTGGGATTTGTGCTGACCTAGGTGAATGACATTGTACTCTGGAGACTACTAAAATATTCCAAATGCAATAATTAAGATCTTTGGACCAATGAAGAAAGGGACTAGACAACCAGGTTTCTCTACATAACCCGCATGGGCTTAACATGTTCAGTTTTATCTGGCAATGGCTATTTTAATGTTGATACCATATTTAATCAAAATTTATTAATAATCCACATCTATCTGACAGCTATTCACAAAATATCCCAAGTACTGGGATATCCCATATACTGAGATATCCCAAAGACTGGGATTTCAGGTGTACACCACTATAGCCAAGTTCCTGATCAAATATTAACATATTTCCTCTATCTAGGATTTATTTATGAGGCATGTATATTATGATTTCTCTCGTTCTTTGAAGATTTTAATGTCTACAGCTTTTATTGGATAGTTTTTTAAACTATTTTATTGGTGCATTGTAATTATACATCCTAGTAAGATTCAAAGTGATACATTTATATGCGCAAACAACCTCTCTTGGTATCAAAAAAGAGGAAATAAGCATTGAACATAACTGGCTTGAAATAGAAATTATAGAGCTTTGAGAGCAAACAAACCCTGAAAATGTGACTCCCAAAAGAAAGAAGAACTGAAATTTAACCAACTAGTTTACCATGAAATCTCATGGAGTACTTTTAAGGCCTGCTGCAACACTGGGTGTTTCTGTGGTATTCCCGGTGAAACCAGAAGATAAATTGATTAGGTTATAGATGGCCAAAGCACTCCCAAGTAGTTCACTGCAAAGTAATGCATATTGAAAAAGGCCGTTTAAAGTTCCCGCACACTAATAGGTCTGATGGGTTCTGAATTAGCTGGCACCTCTCGCGAAAAAGATGTAGGCATCATTATGAACAGCTCAATTAAGATGTCTGCTCAATGGGCTGCGTTGGGCCAAAAAGCAAATAGGCTGCTTGGATGAATTAATAAAGGGGGAGATAATGTGGAAATATTATAATGGCCGTACATAAACCTTGATGAGCGGGAGTAGTTTCAATGCCTCCCGCCTAAATTTAGACAAATAAATCAGCTTCTCGCATCATGAATCACTTGACTCCTTTCCAAAGCAACTCTCTGGATGCAGTTCTCCCGCATCTGGGAGGCAGCAGCCAGGTGCCTTATAACATCAGAATCATTACTCTTACCACATCTGTTTGGCTGCTGAGGCTTTTGGATGGGTCGTGCTCACCTTTTTTTTTTTCTGACTCAGCTTAGACAAACTTCTGGGCTATCGATGGGATGGAAGCAGGGAAGAGAACACGTAATGATACACAGAAGCCCAGCATCCATCCCAGAAGCAGCATACTTATACACATTCATGGGTTTGTAATCCTATCTTGGAGATGGGCTCACAGAGCTGTTGGATACATCAAAGCTTTCTCTAATTAATAAAAAAATACATTTCTGACTGCAAGTTAAAATAAACCCGTTTCATCTAAGCCACACGTTCCCACTTAATGGCATTTGTCTCCAAATAAGAAAACATGCATACCTGCCAAGCGTAAGCATAATCAGGGCTCTCAAGCGACCTCTTTTTTTTTTTATCTTCAGTACTGGGGATCACAGGGGCATTCGAGCTACACCCCCAGCCGTATTTTTTATTCTTTATTTTGAAACAGGGTCTCACTGACCTGCAAAGAGCCTCACTAAGTAGCTGAGGCTATCCACAAACTGTGATCCACCTGTCTCAGATTCCCAAATTCTGAGATTACAAGCATGTACCACCACACAGGTGTGTGACACATGCTTATAATTCCTGTACTTAGAAATCTGAGACAGGAGAACTGCAGGTTTGAGGCCAGCCCCAGAAACTTAGTGAGATCCTGTTTCAAAATTAAAAAAATAGAAAAAGGTCTGGGATTATAGCTCATAGGTAGAATGCCCTTGGGTTCCGTCTCTAATACCACAGAAGAAAGTAGGCTAGTCCTATAACTAGAAAGGAAGGAAAGAAGGAAGGAAGTGAGGGAAGGAAGGAGAGAAGAGAGAAGGAAGGAGGAAAGAAGGAAGGAAGGGAGGGAGGGTGGGAGGGAGGGAGGGAGGGAGGAAGGAAGGAAGGAAGGAAGGAAGGAAGGAAGGAAGGAAGGAAGGAGGAAAAATTTACCTTTTTTTGAAAAAGCCTACAATGATGTGAAAGCATCATTAGAACCCATTTGACTTTCTTGCTTCAGTTCTTACCAAGAACCACACATATTTACACCAGTTTACCTGTGGGTTTGTATATATAATTTTAGTTTTATGATAGCTGTTAATAATGATTCTCCCCAGCAGGTCAGTTAAGAAATGAATTTCTTCAGAAAGTGCTGAAAGCGATAAATTGAAGTTGCTCCCTGTTAACAAACAAACTGCTAAAAACAATTCTTCCATCAGATATGTGCAGTGCTTGAAACATTTTTATTTAAAGTCATTATCATCTAACAACTCATATGATTCTAAAACAAAATCTAAAATAAAACAAAAACATAACCAAACAAACAAACAAAAAATTCTCAGAGTCCTAGATAAGGGAGGTCATCGAACAGGTTCATGTGAACTTTAGCATCCAAAGAGATCAGTACCAGACTCTAAACTGTCAAATTAATGTTTAATCCGCTACACTAGGGCTCCTCAAGTTATCTGTTACTGAACTGACGGATACTGAAATTCAGGGTTTCAAAGCTTTCATGGCAATTAGGCATTGCCAGGACAACCAAGAACTTGGTTTAGTATTTTACTAAAATACTAGTCTGTGATACTGGAGATAAAAAACAAACAGATAGAGAAAATGCACTTTGCCATAGATACGTTGAATGCTGGGATCCCATGCCACAGAAATCATTGCCTCTGGAAGAGTAATTTAGCATTTCAGTCAGGGTCTCCTGCACTTTAACTTTTAGCCTCTGATGCTCCGAGTAAGAAAGAAAATAAGCAAATCGACATGAAATCAAAACACAGCCACGTGGGAAATGCTGAAGCTCACCTTTCCACACTTTGACATATTAATATGTTTCAACTTTCTATTTCCCTCTAGTGGCTCTTGGTTCATAAAACTGAGGAGGGCCTGAGAGACTAAACACCAGCAAAAGGCGAGATCGACTAAGTGACTCATGCCTTCCTCTCAAGTCAGGGGATAAAAACCTTGAGTTCTTTTTGGTATTTCTGCTTGATCTGGATCCATTTCTGGTTTATGAACTTGGAGAATTATCTTTCTTCCTTATTTGAACTATGACTTTTAAAGGCTGTAATGTAGATGTATACATTTACATTTTGGCTATTTAAGATTAGTAATCATAACCACGGGTATACAAAGAGAGGGAAAAGACAGAATATCATGGATATCTAAGAAATAGAATACAGATTTTTATTGATAATTTATAACTATTCTGCTTTGAAATAGAAATGCTTTGCTGGCTACTTCTATCAGGTATCCAAGAGTTAATGTACACTTTTTAGAGAAGTGTTTACTAAAATGTGAATGCAGAATCGAGTTTAAGGCTAGTTCTCTAGAACCTATTGATACAGCAAATGCAAAACTGCATTGATTTCACAGCCGCCCAAGTGCCCAGGCTTCGATCTGTGACCATATTGACCCCATTCACAGAAGAAAATGTAACAAAATTTACACAGCAGCGGCATCAAATGGCTTCTTGGTTCTGCTATCTGTGATCAGCAAAGAGAATCTGGTATTTCAGGTCATGTCATTACTTTTGCTAAAAATACTACATTTCCTGTCAAAAGACTGCTGGGGGGGGGAGTAATACAGATACATTTGATAAACACGTTTTATTTTCTCTTGGGTAACAATGTCATATATATTCCCCAACACATGTGTTAAATAGGAAGATGTTAATGCTTTCCTAGAGGTGGGGGTGAGGAAGGAACATGATGTTGAAAATGATTATAATTCTTAAATTAGAATATACAGTCCACATTTATATTTGGTGACACAGAAAAATGCTTATAATACAATGCTAATAAGAGACAAGTGGTAAAATAGCCCCCATAATGTGATTTAATTTTTCTACTACATATAGATCAGAGAAAACGAACCTAAAAGATATACCATCCAAAATTTAAAAGCAGTGTCCTCTGAGTGAGTGATAGTATCATTATTGATTCCATTTGCCTTTTGTTTTGTTTTCTACTATATCTGTAATAAGCATAAATTTTTCCTTTTTAAAAAAAAAGCCAGAAAAAAGATACTTTCATCTGCCTCTGGAATGGTAGGATGATCTGAGTAATCTGCTATCACACTTTCAGCAAGTAAAACCTCCTTGTAAATATTCAGAATTATGCCAGGGTTTTATGATAGAAGACACAGAAAAAGTGAGAGAACTTCTCCCCCCCCCCAGGTTATAGAACCTCCCCAAGCATCAGTTGAAGCAAGTGTAGGATTTAATAATCAAATCACAGCAAGAACACAAAATGAAGTACAAAATGCATGTGAAATTGTGTAGAACTTTCTGAGAAGTTAATGGAAATTTCAACTCTTAAATAGGCTTTAAAAAAATAAGTCTAGAGAACTTGAAGGTGTGTGGTTATGTA
Organism: Muscardinus avellanarius; assembly: GCF_963383645.1. Taxonomy (NCBI): domain Eukaryota; kingdom Metazoa; phylum Chordata; class Mammalia; order Rodentia; family Gliridae; genus Muscardinus; species Muscardinus avellanarius. The sequence goes on from NC_137787.1 coordinate 173,113,958, forward strand.
TGGCTGGCTAGCTGGAAAGCAAAGCTACAGGTCTAGAATTGGGCAGACCTGGGTTTGATTTCCATCCCTGTCATTTACTTATACGCAGGCTTTTAAACGTCGAGTCCCAGTTTTCGCTTCTGTAGAAGGACAAGAATCAGAGATTTTAAATAGCTAATCAGGACCTGTGCTGGGTTTTATCACATTGTCGTACACATGTTAAACCCTCAGTAAACAGTCCCCATAAAAATAGCTGCTATTCTAGAGAAGAGCTTTCCTGCTGTCCCTGTAGACTTCCCCAGGGCTGACACTGTGGCCCTCCCTCTGTCCTTCCTTTGGCCTTCTTCCCACTCTGGGCCATGTAACTGGCGTTACCCTTGCACCACTGCTAAGATCTCTCCTGTTGCTAACATTTTCCTTATGGAAAATAGAAGGCAGCGTATTCCACACTGGTCAAAATCAAATGTCACTGAATCTAGTGCATGCAGAGGAAAGAAAGAATAACATGGTGGAATTAATTTATAAAATTAAGTATACCATTGGTGGAAATATAAATTAGCATGGCCATGATAGAAAACAGTATGAATGTTCCCGTGAACTAAACATAAAACTATCATATGATCCAGAAATATCTCCCCTAGGTATATACCCAAAGGAAATGAGGTCAGCAAACAAAAGAAACACCAGCATATCCATGTCTATTAGAGCAATACTCACAATTGCTAGGGTAATGAAACAGCCTAGGTGTCCATCAGCAGATGAATGGATAAAGAAAACACACACACACACACACACACACACACACACACACACACACACTGTAGTATTGTTCATATTATCCAGGCAAAAAGAATAAATCACGTCATTTTCAGGAAAATGGATGGAAATGAAAGTCATCATGTCAGACACAGAAAAACAAGTGTTCATGCTTTCTCTCCTTTGTTGGAACTGAAGAAAAAATAAGGGTGAGTTGAAAGTAAAAAGAAAGACTAACAGGAAAGGGGAAGGAGAGTGAGGGGAGGCGGCGACAGCAGAGGGTCGAGATGGTACTGGGAGGGTAGATTCAAACAACACAACATAGGTGTGATGGAAAGATTGCAGAAAACCCAACTGGCTCGTATAATTAATATGAATTAATAAGTATAGCAAAATTAAATACAATAGCAACATTAATAGGAGATGGAAAGATGATCTACACAATCTGCTTTAAATATTCCTTCGTAAGTTCGGCTCCTTCAAAAACCAGAGGCGTGGTGGCGCAGGCTTATAATCTCAGCATTCGGGAGGCTGAGACCTGAGGATCGCAGTTCACGGACAGCCTCAGCTACTTAGTGAGGCCCTTTGCAACTCAGTGAGACCCGGTTTCAAAATAAAGAATAAAAAAATAGGGCAGAGGGTGTAGATCTGAGGTCAAATGCCCCTGGGTTCCATCCCCCAAAAACCGCAAAAAAAAAAAAAAAGTGTTGGCCCACTATTGTAATCCCCGCCTTGGGAGGCAGAGACAGGAGAATCTTGCAGTTTAGAAATCAGCATCGCTGAAGCCCCGGTGTGCTGGCGCACAGTTGTAATATCCACGCTTGGGAGGCAGAGACAGGAGGATCGCGCAGGTTCGAAGCCAGCAGCGTGTGCTGGCTTAGGAGACCCTGTTTCCAAATAAAAATGTAAAAATAGGTCTGGGAGTGTATCCCAGAGGTAGAAGGGAGGGTTTCCAGGAACCCTAGTACCACCAAAAGAAAGAAAAAAGAAAAAAAGAAATCAGCCTCGGGGTTTCAAAAGACCCTGTTTCCAAATAAAAATAATATAAAATAGGTCTGAGAGTGTAGCCAAGAGGGAGAAGGGTTTCTAGGAACCCTAGTACCAACACCAAAAAATAAAAAAAGAAAGAAAAAAGAAAAAACAGAGGAAGTAATAAAGAGGCTTTACAAGATTTGCAAGTAAGTTGTTACTTAAAGCAATATAGACACACAGATTTCTTAGGTTCTTTTTGGTAGGCAGGGTATTCCCGGGGGGGGGGGGGGGTGAGGTTGGTGAGAAGATTTAATTGTTACACACAACACGGCTTTGCCCATAAAAAAATCATCTTAAGCCCAATCTTTCCACATATTCAAGCATTTATAAAATACATATTTATTTGTAATTAAACCTCAGAACACTATATACAGTCTGCTCTGTGAACTCTATTTTTTATGCAATTTTGAGATGTTACCATATTCTGGAAGCAAATTTCTTCTAACCTAATAGGTGGTGCCAGGAAAGTAGTAATCCTCTTGGACCACTGATGAGCTCAGGACCATTTGGGGCCACATCTTATCCTGTGTCGACAGTGCTGGCTACAGACAATACTGGATTCTTAATCTTGTTCATGCAAAGGAAAGGAGGGAGAAGGTATATCTTTTAAATAGTTTGACCAATACTTGTTTTGTATCTATTAACTTCAGTTCAGGCCTATCTCTGATGTTAAACATACTAAATACCAAGCTTCTAATTTCACCAATAACAACCCAGTTTTCATATTTATTATGTGAATTAAGATCATTTCCAGTGTTAGTTGGAATATGGATTGCTTACAACATACTTTAAGGTAGCTATTTCTGAATGTGGCCTCTGGTTAAATGTTAGCCTAACATCTTTAGCGAATGGATTCTTTTTTAAAAATTTTTTATTGGTGCATTATAGTCATACATCATAATGGGATAAAAGATTTGTATAGACATACATGTACACATCACCCAATTAGCCCTTACCCAAGCCCCACCCATTCCCTCCCCATCCCTCTTTTCCATGCTTGGCTTAGTGATTGACTCTGATATGTTTGTTAAAGTACATCATGTGCTTTAGAGATTTTCCTCTTCCCCCCTTCCATGCCCTCAGTTAGGTCGCCTTATTTGCTCCTCTATAGTATCTCCTTCTTCATCTAGACTTCCTCCTGTTACCCATTTCTCCTTAGCTTTCATATATTAGGGAAAACATCCAATTTCTTATTTTTTGTGACTGACTAATCTCGCTTAGCATAATGTCCTCCAGTTCCATCCTTTTCCCTGTAAATGATGTAATTATGCTTTTCTTTATGGCTGAGTAAAATTCCATTGTGTACCTATCCCACAGTTTTGTAATCCATTCATCTGTTGATGGACATCTTGGCTGGTTCCATAGTTTGGCTATGGTGAATTGTACAGATATAAACATAGATACACATGCATTAGTTTGGCAGTTGGGTTTCCTTTCTTTTGGGTAGATACCCAGCAGTGGTATTGCTGGATCAAATGATAAGTTTGTTCCCATTCTTCTGAGGATCCTCCATACTGTTTTCCAAAATGGTTGCACTTTTAAAACCCTGATTCTGGAGCTACACATTAAGCTACTTGGTAGACAGAGAATATTCTATTTTCTCTGTACTGAAGTATTATAAAGGAATGTATTAGAGGCATAGTAATAAAATGAAATCGAATGAACTTGAATTAGTTAAAAATGAGCAGCCCCCGACCACTCTGTATATGAGCCCCGCTAGAGAATCGGAGGATGCAAAATATCAACAAGCACTTTTGTATCTAGCCATTCATTACACTATCTCCAATAACCCTGATTCATTAATCTAGAGATAGATATCGTTGGATTGTTCATCAATTATTTCTAGTCTCTTGTTAAATGGTCTTTGTATCTAGATTCATTTTCTAGGATCTGATTTGTCACTTGTCCAGAATTCTCACGTTTCTGAGATTCCAATGGATAGGCCAAATTTATTGTGTAGTTGATAACCACTTTACATTTTCCTTGAAAAAGAATTCAGCCCTCTTTCATCTCAGTATAAGAAGCCTATGGGAAATGAAACCTTTCCTTAAAAAAAAAATGCTGTTTTAAATTTTGCCTCAGCTAAGATCGATTTTCTGATTAAAATGGGCTTAAACAATCTTAGTCAAGTAGGAGGACTATGGCCAACATATTTTTTTCCTCTGTGTGAGAACTTAATGGTTTTTGTTTGCATTTACTTCTCCCCTTGCTTTTATCATTTATGAACATTTTTAAATTATGAAAGAATAGTTAACAGAGTGTAGCTGCTTCATTTAGCACATTGTTAACACATGATGCCGCAGTGCAGTGGGAAGCAGTCAGGCTGTGAGGCTCTCAGCTGCAACTACACTTACCAGTTTGTTGAGCATAGATTGTGAACCCGATGTTTTGCTAGTACTTAACAGGTACGTTGTTTAACCTCACACCTTTTGAGGGGGCTTCAACCATTCCTACCTTATAGGTGAGATACTGAGGTACAAAGAAGATGAAGCCCAGTGCCTATATTATACCACTAGTGAACAATGGAACTGGATTTCAGCTCAGATCTGTCTCACAACCAACTCTAACCTCATTATCCTCTTCCCCATCTAGTAGGCCACACATGGTCCTCTTGACCACACTGCAGTTCTTACTCACAGCTTACAACCACCTCAAGGCAGAAGCATTTGCTTCTTACTCCACCCCAGGTTTTTATGACCAAGTGAATCATGAGTGAATGAAGTGATGTTGCCTAAAAGCATTGTTATTTTTAACTCATTTTTGTTGGTTTTATCTCCATGATCACATCAATAATTTATCTCATAGAATTTCCTACTTCCTATGTCATGGAATAGATAAAAAGTAACATCTCAGAAACCCACCAGGTGGTCCTACCTATGGAGTAGCGATCTTTGTGGTCCATTTCCACAGAGGTCTCTGGAGGTGGTGTGGATGCCTCTTGCAGAAAGGCGGAAGCCCACCCATTGCTACTTGCCCTTAATTACTGCAATGATGGAGGGAATGCCCAATAAAGAGGAAAATATTTATGGCAAACAACAAAGAAATAGAAAAATGGTTTTATTTTCATATTTTAGAATTCCCCCAAAATTTCAGTATATGTACTTTGCAACTTAGGGCTAACCCCAACCAAAAATATATGCCAGTCAGGCTATATCACATACTTTGACTCTCAGATCCTTTTTTATATTTCCATTTCTATTCTCCTCAGTTCTCATCTTTTTAAAGCTCAAGTAGCTCCCCATTAAAGCTTATTCTTTAAAAGAATATATCAAACTAGCAACTTTATGAAAACCTACTAGTGGCCAATATTTTTTAAAAAGTAGAGAGACAAATTTTTCTCATAAAATTTTGTTAAAATTTTATATTAGTACATCCTTTGTACCAAGCAACTTGCAATACTTATCAACTGCATTTAAAATGTATACCTCTACAAACTCAGCCAGGTGTGGTGACACCATGTAATTCCAATACTTGGAAGGCTGAGACTGGATGATTGCAGATTCAAGGCCAGTCTTAGCAACTTAGTGAGGTCCTCAGCAAATTAGCAAGACCCTGTTTAAATTAAAAAGGAGGTGGGGTGTAGCTCAGAGTTAGGATACCACTGTGTTCAACCCCATTACCAGAAAGTATATATACCTATAAATTAAAATATGGCATTTCTAGAACTTTATCTTAAGAAGTATTAACTTTTTTATTTTTTATTGGTGCATTATATTTATACATCATATTGGGGTAAAAAACTTATGTGTACATACATGTACACATCACTGATTTAACCCCTACCCAATTCCCACCCCAAGAAGTATTAACTTGTACAAAATTCTCAAGCTATGAGAATATATCACTAAATTTTTAAAAAGATAAGTTAACAAGAAAATGAAGTCGATTTTTATACAGTGTTACACTAAAACACTAAGTAGCCATTATAATTTTATTAGGAAGCTATTTATTTATTTATTTATTTATTTATTTATTTATTTATTTATTTATTTATTGTGTGGTACTAGGGATGGAAACCAGGGGCATTCTACCTTTAAGCTATATTCCCAGCCCTATTTTTTATTATTTGTTTTGAAACAGGGTCTCACTGAGTTGCAAAGGGCCTCACTAAGTAGCTGAGGTTGTCCACGAATCATGATTCTCCTGTCTCAACGTCCTGAATGCTGGGATTACAAATGTGTGCCACCACACTTGGGGGAAACAATTTATTTTCAATAACATCTAATAAAAGCAGATTATATAAAAAGGTAAAATATTATATGCATAAAATAAATACAAAAGAGTGTATGATCCCCTGGAATTTAAATATTAGCTCAAAGCTTTAAGCAATAAGAATATGGATGACTTATTTTTGTTCTATTTTGTTTATCTGTATTTTCTAGCTTTTAAAGAAAATGTGGAGCTACCATTGTGATAGGAAAGAAAGGAGTTTGACATTTTTGCCTTATTTTAAGAAGAAAAGTTAGATACTCTAAGTTGTGAATATAAAGGGCTCTGTTACTTTTTAGGCTCTACTAGTGAATTAAAATATTTCTTAAGAAAACTAGATGAGGAACTTCCAGCATTAGAAACAGTACACAAAAGGGTTTTCTTTTACCGGCTTTCTTTCAAGGACATAAAAGAGCAGCTGCTCAGAGGCTGCACCAGGCCACACAGAAGGCTGAGATTTGCCACGAGTGCCTCCCGGCACTGGGAAGGCCAGTGAAGAGATTTATATGCAATTCCAAAAGCCAAAACACTGCAGTCTTCCAAATTTGTACTTAGTAATCTATGTCATACGTTCTTCTTTTGAGTATGTGGTAGGCTATAGCTCCTCTAAATGGTATAGGAGCTTTCAAAGGATAAGAAGGAGGAGGAGAAGAAGAGGAGGAGGAGGAAGAGGGGAGGAGGAGGAGGAGGAGGAGGAGGAGGAGGAGGAGGAGAAGGAGAGGAGGAGGAGAGGAGGAGGAGGAGAGGAGGAGGAGGAGAGGAGGAGAGGAGGAGAGGAGGAGGAGGAGAAGGAGGGGGAGGAGAAGGAGAAGGAGAGGAGGAGAAGGAGGAGGAGGAAGTTGCCTTAGATGGTGTGCAAATTCCTTAGCCAGGTGGGCACTCACAGTGACACCAAGCAGATACCCCAAATAAACTCTGCCTGATCGTGCATTCAGGTCTCAGCTCAGCCTGCAGGGTCTTCTGCTTTCTCAGCCTTGGGTAATTCTACCCCATGCTCAGAACCCAATTCAAATATCTCCCCCTTCCTAGACACTCCCTCACAGCCCCTGCACAGCCCAGAGGGCAGAACCAGAATTAATTTCTTCCTTCTGTGAGCATCCACAGCCCTTTTTCATATTGCTAATACAGAATGAATCATAATGCATTATGATAGATGGCTTGCCAGTTTTTTCCTTGCCCCTTAACAGGGAATGGACAGGGAGAAGAGAGGGGCCTGACACTAACATTTATTCAGTCTCCACTGCTTATCAGGCACCACCTATAGTAACTACTTTTACTTATACTACTTTATGTTATTATCAAACAATCTCAAATGGATCAATATTACCTCACACCGTAATGGAGCAAGTAGACACTCAGGTAATACAACTTTATCAAGGCAGCACAGATTCTGCACTAGACTAAATTCATATTCAGTAGTCCTAACTCCTGATGTAATAGTATTTGGAAATAGGATCTTAGGAAGATAATTAGTTTTAAATGAGGTCATGAGAGAGAGGCCCTATGACAAAATCAATGCCCTTATACAAAGAGATATGGAGAAAACTGACTCTCTCTCTCTCTCTCTCTCTCTCTCTCTCTCTCTCTCTCTCCCTCCCTCCCTCCCTCCCTCCCTCCCTCCCTCCCTCTTTCCCTCCATCTCTCATTGACATATGAGGATACATCAAGAAAATATTCATCCATGAGCCAGGAAGAGGGCACTCACCAAAAACCTGGTTGTGTTGGCACACTGATCTCAAACTGCCAGCCTCCAGAATTGTGAGAAAATAAATTTCTGTTTTTGTTAATCAACCCAGTTAAATGCACATTTTGTTACAGTGGTCTGAGTAGACTAATACAGCTGTGAAACACCAGAGCTAGAACTGAAGAACTGGCTTATTCTTTTCCTATACTACTAAGATGCTTCTCAAGATGACTGTCATTTGTCATTACAGAGCAGAGTTTTTAGCAGAGTGATTGGAATTTGGCAGACAGAAACTCAACAGCTAGCCGGGCGTGGTGGTGCACATTTGTAATCCAAGACTTGGAAGCCTGAGAAAAGAGGATTGAAGGTTCATGGCCAGCTTAGTGAGGCCCTCTGCAACTTAGTGAGACCCTGTTTCAAAATAAAGAATAAAATATAGGGCTGGGGATGTAGCTCGAAGGTAGAATACCTCTGGGTTCCATACTCAGTTCTGAAAAAGAAAGAAAGAAATTTAGCAGCTAGATTATTAAATGTTGAGTGAATAGATAATTGAATACATTGATGCAAAGATAAATATTTATAGCTAAACTTTCAAAATTCAGATATACACCATGTTGCAGATTTTTAGTTTGAGAAAAAAACATTTCTTTTTACCATGTATTATTGCAAATTTCTGGGTGGCAAAGAGTTTACCGATCTGGACACACATAAATAATCTTATTTAAAGCAAAACTTGTGCCCCATTGAGGTAACTTTCAGAAAGTATAATAATCCTGTATACGAAATTCAAATATTTTTGTGAGAGTAACAATAAATACAAGTCTTTTTTATCTTTCACCATTTTACGACTTTAACATTTATATGTGTATATATTTTTCAAAATTATGAACCACTTATTCCTGGAATATTTCTATTTAATATTTCTAGACTCCAGTTGACCATGTGTAATTACAACCTTGAAAAGTGAAACTATGGACCAAGGGGAACACTGCGGTAGACTTTAAAAATGGGATGTATGCCTCTACCATCCTGACCTCCATTAAGATGTATGACTACAATGCACCAGTTTCTTTTTAATGGTGATGATGTTAATACATTGAGCTTCAGTCTCCAAACCAAATCCTAGAGAGCACTTCACGGAAAAACAAAGGCCTCTTTGTTATAATTCTCTGTGGGTCCTAATTTTGCTATGATTCTCTTTTTTAATATACTTTCATTGGTACCTTGTAGTTATACATTATAATGAGGTTTATAGTGATATAAACATACTTGCACACTGTACTTGCTCTGTATATAAAAGTAAAAATTGGGAGCACTAAAAATATGCTTACCCTTGGCATTAGTGATAGAGTTACCAACCTAGTAAGCTGCTGTCTATCCCACACACAGGTCAGGGATACCGTATCACCTGTAAGTTGAAGACATGAACCATAGAGCTGAGCTTGAGATTCTCCCTGGCTTCTGCATCCAGCGATTCCATATCTATGGTTGTCATATTCGCAGTGCAAAGAGAGGGCTCTCTCCTCACCCTTCTCTACCTCTTGAAATTCTACCCTGTCTTCAAAGCTCAATTCAAATAGTTCCTTTGCTGCTGAAAAGTCTCTGAACTCTATGCCCCTAGGGAAGAATCAGACTTGACTCCACCTGAGAGGTGACAATTATTTCTCCTTGACCTACACTTTCATCAGCTCCCTCTCGGAAATACCAGGAAGTTACCAGGAGGCTTTTACTTCCCAGATGGGGGTCTCCATATATCACCTAATGTGGTCTCCAACTTTTGGGCTCAAGCAATCTCCTGCCTTAGTCTCCAGAGTAACTCAGACAAGTCCACCAGCTTCAGTTGCTTCCCTGAACTGATAAAGCAAAGGGTAGACTTTGTTAAAAATCAAAATGTCCAGAGCTTAGCATTTTTCAAAAGACTATAGATGTGAACATTAGCCTACTTGTGATTATAAAATGCATAATTCCCCCTTTGTGGAATGATAATTCACACAGGTTTATTTTGTCATCACATCAGATCTTATTTTAACTTAATAGTGTTTTTAATTCCATCCCATTTTTGCTGTGTGTGTGTGTGTGTGTGTGTGTGTGTGTGTGTGTGTGTGTGTGTGTTACTGGGGATGGAACCCAGGGTCATTCTACCTCTGAGCTACACCCACAGCCCTATTTTTATTCTTTATTTTGAAACAGGGTATCACTAAGTTGTGGAGGGCCTCACTAAGTAGCTAAAGCTGGCCTCAAACCCAGATCCTCTAGTCTCAACCTCCCAAGTACTGAGATTACAAGTATGCACCACCATGCCCAGCTTCTGTTTTATTTTTTATTTGGAAACAGGGACTCCTGCTGAGGGTCCCACTAAGTTGTTGAGTCAAAGGCCTCAGATCTTTGACTTTCCTGCCTCAACCTCCCAAGTACCAGGATTACAGGCGTGTGCCACCTGCCTGGCTCTGTCACATTTCTTATCATTCCAGTTATATAAGCTTTAGGGGAACCAAAGTTCAAAATCTTCTGATTGCCACTTATTCATTTCGTTTGGCTATGGTACTTAAACAACGACCTTCCAAAAGTTATCTAGAATGAGAATTCTAGGAGGTCACATGAGCTTTCCCTGCCAGCTTCCTAACCTGCAACCTGAGAGTTAGCAGTCCTCGGTTCATGTCATCAGGGACCTTACTGAATGCCTGTGACAATGGCAAGAAGAAAATTATTTCTCATACATTTTACTACTCTTCACGGGACTCTAACTTGTAACAAATAATTGTTAAGTGTGCCTCCAAAAATACAAACAACTTAGATAGCCCAACCTTGTTCTTGGTTCATAAATATATCTATGTGTGCGTATATGCACGCATATAGACTCTATCAGCCAAGACTCTAATTTAAGACTCTAATCTAAGTTTTAAATGTGAAAAAATGTACAAAAAGCAAAGCAGATAGGAATCTCATAACGGAGACATTAAGGGACATTGCTAAGAGATTAAAGATAAATATATATTATAATGAACAGTAAGAAGGTGGTCAGGCACTCTAGAAATCCAGTTGAAGTGAAATATACAGAGATGAAAGGAAATTAAATATGAAACCCTGAGATACTTATTAAGCCGTCAGTGGGAATCTAGATGATGATGTCACGACTCAAGGAGGAAAGACGACGCGTGTGAAGTTGGACGCGATCCAGTTTGCGCTGTAGATTTATGCAGTTAATTTTGTCCCCTGACTGCATTCAGATGAGCATTTCTCCTCGACATACACCAAGAAAATTGCTGCATTATAGCTGTGTTAATGGTAATCAGCATGCTAATGAGCACCAGAAGGTCGTTACAGCAAAGAGAGGTTCAAAGATGTATAACCTACAGGAAATGAGAACGTAATTCTTCAGGGAATGCAAGTGTCTTGTTTGTAGGTCATAGATTATTTGTTTTGGTCACTGCATTGCACAGGGAGTTTAATTTAAGCAGGGAAAAAAATGAAGCTTTTTGAATTGTGAGAGCAGCCCGGCTTAATTAAGAAAAGTAACGCTAGATAGCTTTGAATTTGTAGCAAAAAAAAAAAAAAAAATTCTCCAGTCGACCTAGGATAGAACTAAACCGTTCATTCCAATGTAGAATTATACCTATGGTTATGCAAAATGTGAGGGTTTTATTTGTATTTTTTTTAAGTCAGAAAGTGCTTTGTTGCTCTCTGTCAAGGACAGGGTCAAAATATCAGGGGTGAAAAAGGTAATGTTCAAAAATTAAGTCCCAGGATGTGCAAACAATTTCAGAGTCTCGGCCTTCTGAGAGAATTAGGAGATATTTCATTATTTACTTCCAATGCATATTTTGGCTTCAAAAGGTTAAGTACGTATTGATACTGACAAAGGAGAGTATTTAATCAGAAATACTGCTGCTATTGCTTATTAAACGGCTTAGGGACATAAATGCTGTGCAGGCTTTAGGTTAAGCTAGGTAGTTCTAGTATTTTCCTCAGGAACTTCCTCTCCACCAAAGATTTAGGAAATAACATTACCTCCTCATTTTCTATATTGTATCAATAGAAACAAAAGCACAATGCTGCTTGCTTAAACCATAATAGAGATTTTGTGTTTTTGTTTAATGAGTACTTTTAAATACACTGTTTGGCTAATATGCTCTTTGGGGTAGGTTTTATAGCCAAAGAAGGAGGCCTTAGAAATGAACAATGGTAATAATTTGCATTTCCCTTGTCTGCACATGGAATTTGTCACTGTATTTCAACTGAACTGAACGTTTTCCCATCCCAAAAAGGACAAATAAATGGCTCCTGACCTACAACAAGAGAGATGATAGAGGGATATAGATATATACAGATACATACATAATATACTTGGCTGGATATAATATATAATTATTATAATATAATATGAAGTAATTTAACATAAAAATGACCTCTTAAAATCTCTGGTCTAACACTTCTTTAGATTAAAAGCCTGTATTTTTTATATTTACCAATCTCTGCAAATAAACACCTTTTGTCAATTAGGAACTTCTTTTGTTCAAACTTCATGAAATTAAACACCAGAGGACCCAGTCCTGAAGCTTCTTCCCTGCACAGAAAAGCATACTTGGGATTCGAGCCGTGTTTTAATTGCTTAGGTTCTGGTTGCCATCTTTCTGCACAACACTTGTAAAACATGTCGACTTGTAAAAGCTTCTATCCCAACTCTACAGAATGATTTGTCTAGAAGGGAGTTAGTTTAAATGCCAATTTGGATAAAAGAAAAGGTTAAGACAAAAAAATGAAAGAAAGCTGGAGATGGAGGGGAAAAAAGGAAGGAAAGGGGGAGGAAAGAAGGAAGAAAGGCACAAAGGAAGGAAAAATCAGGAAGGATTTATAGAAATACAGGAATATGGGAAGAATAAATAAGACTCAGTTGATATATAGAACAGTATAGTGTTGAGGAAATATAGTTAAAAACAAAATCTTCTCCTACTCGGAAAAAAAAAAATCTCTCCTCAAAGGCAGTAGAAATAGAAAACAGTTTTATTGTCCGATAAGTATTAAACCACAATGTGATGCTCATCACAGGCAATCCACTAAGAGACTGCCAAGAGCAAAGTGTTCATTGCCAGCAGTTGTGTACTCCGTGCTTCTCCAAATTTCTTGTGGTAGCCTGGGGCCATGTAGATGGGCTTTCACAATCTCAGGTATGGGACAAAATTCCGCATTCCTAGCCTGCTCAGGGTGGGACTTCTGCAGGTCTGAGGCCCTCACTCTTAGCGACAGTAAGGTGCCAATGTGTGTAACTTCAGGCCCTCCAAGGTGCAAAACCCAACTTTATCACATATGTGCTCTTGAGTAATCCTTTAGCCTCTTTAATTTGAGAGGCGGCCCACAAATGAACAAATGCTTTACTAAAAACATTAAATTATTTCTCAGGCTGGTAGAACTTTTCAAGGGATGTATAAAGCACATCTAGTTTAGCCCCATAAGAGAGATCCTGACTGTCCTCGAATCCTGTGGGCTCACACTTAAAGTCAGTACTCCACTCACCTCTGGCTCTTAACTACATATGTAGAGATGTGATCTGCCTCCTTAGCCTTTTGACCCTTTGGATATGCTTATGCCATCAGGAATAGAGAATAAAATAAGCTAACATCTTCATAAATTTTAGAAATTATAAGGCATTGTAAGACAATTTTATGTTGATTATCAGAGCTTATAAACATAACCCTCTATATATTTGTTGCCAGCAGTTTTATCACCAGTTATCTTGACTTAATTTTGTCTTATCTTCTGTAAGAAACTCCAGGGAGTTTCCAGATCTCTCATTCCCTTGATTTCCTTCATTTTCATTCATCCTAGTTTTTAGGGTCTACTATTTAATTGAATACAAATTGGTGAAAATTAAAGAATTAGGCCTTATCTTAGAAAATAATTCCTAGTAAAGACTTTATTAGCCTAAACACATTCATTCTTTTGTTCAGTTTATATGCTTCATTATTAATATACACTCCTTTCTTTAAATAGGAATAATCATATTTTATAGGACAGAACAACTTTCATGCAGGTATGTTAACCCTTTTTTTCTTTCTTTTCCTAAGCAGATATGTTGTAAACATGTTTATATCTACACAAGAGGAACCAACACTTCAATGAAAAAAAAGCATGTTTATGAAATCCCTTCTGTTTCAGAAGTCTGTTGAAGACCATAGATAATGTGGAGGAGGTATATTTTAGTCTGTTTGAGTTGCTAAAACAATATGCCTTAAAATGAGTTGCTTATAAACCATGGAAATTTATTTCTCCTAGTCTTTGAGGCCAAGTCCAAGAGCAAGGTGCCAACAGATTTTGCACTTGATGGAAGCCTTTCATAGCTGGCTGTCTTTTCATTATAAATTCATATGGAGGAAGTGGCAATGGGTCTCTCTCATACCTTTATATAAGGGTGCTAGTTTCATTGATGAGGCCTTTACCCCATGAACTAATAACCTCCTAAAAGCTTCACATCCTAAACTATCAGTGTGCAGGTTGCTATTCTAACATAACAATTTCAAGGGGGCCACAAACACTTAAACCATGGCAGGTTGAAATGTTAACTCACACTTCATCTTGGTTGGTTCAGGCTCTCAGATAGCCTCATATTTCCTTGCTTCAATCCAAAATTTAGCTTCTATCCCCTTCAAAAAACAAAAGGGAAAGGTATCTTCCTGTACTGGAAGAAGATAGAGGTCAACTCTAGCTAATACTACTCCTTGATCTTCCCTGGCTGGCACCTGCATATCCCTCATGAGAAGTCCTGAGTCTACCTATTAGCAGGGAGTCCTGCAAGTATTAAAAATTATGCCTATTTCTTTGACTCCTGGGAAAATTCCACATCTTCACCATGTCTACTATTGAGTCCCTTGGCTCATGGTCCACTTGGTCCTCTGCAAGACAAGTCAGTTTTGTGTCAATGCAGATTCTCTATTGCACGGAGACTGAGGAAGCCTCCAGAGTGCCAGCGAGATCCTTGTTCTGTATGGCCATGCTGCTGATCTCCCTTGTACGGCTGGCAGATCAGCATCTTTCCAGAATCCCCAGTGGAGAAGGGGAATCAGCATTGTATCCTCACAGCTTTCTGATACCTACTTAATGCCAGAGCCCTCTCTCTGCACTCTGCCATCTCCTTTATCCTAAACAAACTCAAGAAGGGAAAATGGGATGACATTCTTCTCATCTCTCTTCCTTCCTACTATCTCCTGGGGCTGAAAAAAAGATAGCATATTTCCACCTTCTCTTCCAGCCTGAATCTCCTTTACACAGAACTCCAGCATCACACCCAACGAACCTGCCTCATGCATCCTCGAGGAGCAGATAAAGGATGTAGATCACATGCTCTGTTCTTTCTGTAAAAGCCTATTTTTAAAAAATATAAAAAGGTAAACATTTGCATATCGGAAGCTGCTTTTCTTTTTGTCTTTAAAAGCATCCCTCCAAGCCGGGCATGGTGGCACATGCTTGTAATTCTCACGCTTGGGAGGCGGAGACACGAGGATCTCACAGGTTCGAAGCCAGCCTTGCTGGCTTAAGAGACCCTGTTTCCAAATAAAAATATAAAAAATAGGTGTCTGGGAGTGTAGCCCAGAGATAGAAGGGTTTCCAGGAACCCCAGTACCACCAAAACAAACAAACAAACAAACAAACAAACAAAGCATCCCTCCTCCCTTGTCACAAGAACCCTGGTTTTATACCACACCAAGGAAGGCAGGCCTTCTATCTAATGAAGGTTGCTAATATTTTCTGCTAATGACTCCTGGAACTGTGGCAGCCAACCCAGGACCGTGGGGAGACCGAGGCCTAGGGGAGGCAGGTGTCACTGAGGATGGTGGAGTGGAGACATGGGAGAATATATCTTTATCTATTGATATCTATATCTACATTTTTCATGAATGTTCTAACTTAATTAACCAAACCTGGAGGTGCCCAAATTCAAGGGCATTCTATCTCCAAGATACATCCCCCAGACTGATTTTATTTCTTATTTGGAAACAGAGTCTCACTAAGTTGCTGACGCTTGTCTTGAACCTCAGCCTCCCAAGTGCTGAGGTTAAGGCATGTGTCACCATGCCTGGCTCGAAACTCAGAACTCCTTATATGAAATAACAAACCAGCCCTGTTTTTTAAGCTGTTTCTACTTTGGATTCTGTGGGTTGAAACTGAAATTCCCCTAAATCATATGCTGTCTTTCTATAACATTTCTAGTCTTCTTCAAGGCAAATGAATAATCTGGATAATTTGGGCTAAATAGTAATGGAAGCTGCTGATATTAATAAGATGACCCTCAGAACAAGAGTTGCCTCCCTCACCTGGATTCTCTCCACCATTGCCTTTGTTGTGGACCTCCTCATTTCTTATAGTGATTTGCAATAACTGTCCCCTCCATCAGGCGGGTACTTCACCAGCACTCCTCTCTCTACCAATTCTGGAGTCTCTTACTAAGGTGCAAACCTCATGTGATTCTCTTACTGAAAACTCTTGTGTCTCCTCCTTGCCTCCATTGTGAAATCCAGTCTACTGTGCCTGAGCCACAAAGTGCTTCGTGACCGGTCTCTTTCTACTTTTTTAGCCTCGGTTTCTACCAACACTGCCTGACATTCTGCATCCCAGTCAGCCCAAATCTGAGGATTCTTGAACTCGATGGGTCATTTCTCTCCTCCCCACTTCTTATACAATGTTCCAAGTGCTTGGTTCAGCTTCTCCCCACACCACAGAACCCTTGTTCATCCTTTCTGACACACTAAAGCCTCATAGTATTAAAAAAAAAACTACCTCACACATATCCCATATATGCCCCACAATAATAAGTGTGTACACTTAATTTGAGCCCGTGGTCCATCTCCTGCTTCACACTGAGGTGATGTGAGCCCCCTGACCACTGAAAAGAGCCCAAGAGGATAAAAACTTTCTGTCATGTCATGTGTTAAGTCACAGAAGAGTCCTGGCCTCTGTGTCAGAAAACAATATTATGAGCTGTGTAATCATGGAAAGTCATTGAAACTGACCCAACCTCACTTTCATATGGAACCTGGAGTTAATAAAAACTGCTTCGCTTATTTCAGAGGGCAGATAGAACAAATACATGAATTACAGCACAGGAACTTTCCTTCATAAGGATCTGTTCATTAACACAGTGAGATTTGCTAATGACACCATCATAAACCTCTGAGCTCTGCAACAACCATTTGGCCCATGAAAACATCCTGTCATACCTTGAAGGGACACCACCTAGTATAATAGACCTTGCATAGGACCCGACAGTAATGTAATATGTATGCATGTATTCATGCATGCACATGCATGTGACTGTCTAATGCCTGTGTCTATTATCTATATTGTACCTCACATCCTAAAAAATCAACTTACTTATTATGTTCATATCAGGAATAAAAGAAAAGAATTTATTCTAATGGATACCAGACGGGTAAAATTAGCTTCAAATAAGTACAAAAAGCATAGTGTTCTAGTTTACCAGAAACCAAGGAAACCTAGCATGTCCTGCAGCAATTTTTCTTCTTTCTTATTCTTCCTTTGTGGCGAGGCTGAGAATAATGCCCTTAGGTTTTTCTCACTATATATGTAGATGGGGAGCAGGAAGGAGCTGTGATGGTGCAGACTCAACAACAATGCAATTAAAAAGACCGAGGATAATTTGTTGATCTCTGAGCACACTGGTTCTTTACTATCAAATTCACCTCAAATCAAAGATAGCATAATATAATTCAACAAAAATATTATATTAGGGATAAGACAATTCTATAGAAGGAAACATATTGGATGAAGTATTGCTCATGGTGTAATTTTAATTCTGAAAGATCTTGCTAAGAGGGCTTATTTAAATAGGTTCTCCCTGAGATGAATATTTAGGGGGAAAAATTCCTACAGGATGATTTATAGCAAAATTATATGAACAGAATGAAGGACAGAAGAATTTTATTAGAAAAGGGTCTCATTTCCACAAAATATAAATTATACCTTTTAGAAAATATATTGAATTTTATTAATATTCCGTAGACAGCCTGAAGTGTTAATCTCCACCCCTACCTATAAGACTTTCATTATAATGTACAAGGTGTATTTACCCTTTAACCAAATAATTTCTGAGCAACTCAGTGCAGTCTCCAGTTTACATATCCTACAAAATATTTTCATTGCTGTTACAAAATTTATATTTTGTATTGCTGGCAACTTTTAGTGATATATATGTGGGGTGTGTATTTTATATATACATATTCATGAGCCTAATATTACCATGCAAGTACCCATATTAATGGCAAACTCATATATTTGATATCTGAGAAAAATGTTTCTCCAGCATTCACTGTTAATGTTATTATCATTTTAACCATTATTTTAGCGGAGATACAATCAGTTTGGGTTTTCTCAGTGCTATGATTAAAATTCTGCCTTGCTTCATTTTAAAATTTATAGTCAGAGGAATTACTTAGGGTGGAGCAGTAGGAACTGTATTTCTGCCTGGCATTTCAAAGTGACCTCATTTAGACCTTGGCAACTAATATTTTTGATGAGAAAATTGACTTATTATGATATAAAGAACTTGGTTATAAATCCTTCCCCAGTCTCTATCACTCTTGAAAATTGAGCCTTTCTTTGGATGGTGACTTCATCCTAATGGATAGAAGACAACGGACGATCAGTGCCATGTGGTTTTTAGCAAACACAAGTGAGAGTTTCAATGCTATACAGTTTGAAAGCAAAGACTGAGAAAGAGAAAGCAGGCAAAGCAAGGAGATTAAAAAGATTGAACTCAAGCCTGGTGTGGTGGCACACGCTTGTAATCCCAGCATTCGGGAGGCTGAGACCAGAGGGTCACAGTTCACGGACAGCCTCAGCTAATTAGGGAGGCCCTCTGCAACTCAGTGAGGCCTGGTTTCAAAATAAAAACTAAAAAATAGGGCAGGGGGTGTAGCTACGAGGCCGAATGCCCCCTTGGTTCTATCCCCAGACCCGCAAAAAAAAAAAAAAAAAAAAAAAAAAGACTGGACTCATTTGGGCTCTCACCCCCACAAGACATTTGAAATGGAACACAAGTTTCCTGTTTCCAATCAAAATATGGTGCTCTGGGTTTGATCCCTGGCTCCAAAAGACAAAAAAAAAAAAAAAAAAACCTTTAAAATATTTGTAAAATCCAAGCTGGGTGTGGTGGTGCATGTTTGTAATCCCAGTGCTTGGGAGGCTGAGATAGGAGGATCGCACAGGTTCAAAGCCAGCCTCAGCTATTTAGTGAGACTCTCAGAAACTTAGTGATATTATTTCCACATAAAGTATAAAATACTCCTAGGAGTATAGCCTGGAGGTAGAAAAGCCCCTGGGTTCCATCCCCGGTACCACCAAAAAAATAAATAAATAAAAGTAAAATTAACTATTGCAAAAAATTTTTCTCTATTTATAAAATAGGATCCATCTGGTTTTAAAAGCTGGACTTAAGATACAAATAGAAGTCAAACTTTGTATTTGTTTGTTTATTTATTTATTTATTTATTAAAAATACATACTAGGGGTTAAACCCAGGGACATTTTACCTTTGAGTTACACCCTAGCCTTATTTTATGTTTGCTCTGAAACAAAGTCTCACCTAGTTTTAGGTGGCCTCAAAAAGTTGTTGAGGCTGGCTGTGAACCTTCAATCCTCCTGTTTCAGCCTCCCAAGAACTAAGATTAGAAGTGTGTGCCGCCATGCCCAGTTTATGGCTTTTAAAAAATAATAATTTTATTGGTACATTGTAACTGTACAAAACAGAAAGTTTCAAAGTAATGTATTTATATCTGTGCATATCACATAGGTTTCCCTCTGGATACCACCCAGTTCCCCACCTTCCTTCTCTATACACATCAGTGAGGTTGGTAGTGATACCTTCATGATTGGACATAGCATAATTTGAACTGTTTCCTTCATCCAGCCTCGCTTTTCCTGTCACAACTTCCCTATCCTATCCCCTGCCATTCTTCTAGTGGTCTCTTTGATTTGAAGTCTCTTTTATTTCCTATTTTCTCTATGTTTGCAAACAACTTGAGAAAATAATGTCACTGATTTCTCATGGAGTGGCAGTCAAGACCAGCATTCATTACGAGGGAACACTGAAGGTACAGCTCATCGACGTTTCTGGGCATTTTGAACCATAACACTTTGACCTCTTACCCAAGATCTCTGTAACCCTGATTCTAAGATTTATATAGTACACAAGAGGGAAATTTCTGGTATTTATTATTCTTCAAAACTGCAAACATCTCTAGGCAACAAAATGGAAATCCAAAGATAACATTTTAGTAGACTTCAGAATACAAGAATTCATAACTCTTCACATGGATAAAAATGATTAAAGCAAAACATTAGACATGATAAAAAAACACTTTACATAAGATGTACCCTCTTAGCACATTTTTAAGGCATACAAAACAATATTGTTCACTATTGGCATTGTACTATATGTTAAGGGGTTTTATCATATACACAACCATTAATTGTGATAGATAAATAAAGAGGACAGAAGGATACTTTGGCAAGTGATGGATATGTTTATGACCTAAACCGGAGTGATTGTTTCACAGATATATACTTAACCTAGACACTCACCAAGGTGTATACATGGTTTATGCAACATTCTCACTGCTATGATCAAAGAAGACAACTGACCACACAACTTAGAGGAAGATTTATTTGCTCACAGTTTGGGGGAATCTTGGAGTTTCAGTCCATGACAGGCTGTTTACATGTCAGGCTCTGTGAAACTCAGGGCATAATAGTGGCAAGGAGAGAGAGAGACAGACAGACAGACAGACAAACAGAAAGACAGACAGGAAGTGCACATGCTCTGCTCTTACACCTTGGAAGCCAGGAGCTAGAGAAAAAACAGACAAAGGGGATTCAAAGACAACAGCACAGTTCCCAAGGCCACACTCTCAGGGACCCATCTTCTCCTTCCACACCCTACCTGCCAGTAAATCCATTACAATGTGTCTATCCACTGATAAGATTACAATCCTTGTGACTTAATTATATCAACTATACTAAATCTTAGTACATTAGTTCTTCAGGGCACATTCTATATCTGACCATAACAATATAGTAAGTAGGTATAGCTTTTGGTTTGTCAGTAGTACCAAAATAATAAATAATAAATCAATTAGACCTTAAAACCTGTTACTATATGACCCTAAAAAGTAAATGGGATATTTATTTATTTATTTATTTTATTTTTTATTTTTTGGAGGTACTCGGGGTGGAACCCAGAGGCTTTCTACCTCCGGGCTATACTAAATGGGATATTTAAAGACAAAGAAAAAAAAAAAAAGATTTTAGACTTGTCCCTATGAACCTATATGGAAACTCCCTAAAAAGGGGAGAGATTTTTTAAAAATGAGTTTAAACTTGTCTCTGTGAACCTATATGGCAACACTTCTGTCAATCTCTAACTATAGATGTTAAAACTAAAAGAATCAGAAGAGCTTCTCTAGTCTCCAAAGCACAATTTCACAGTTGAGGTTACAAACTCAGAGTTTTTATGACATGTCTATAGTCAATGGTCTTAGATAATAAAAATCTAAGAGTAAATTAAGGTCCACTTATATCTATCTACATATATATTAACGTTTTCTGTTTTTCAAGAGCACAGGACTTAGGCAAAGTCATGCAGGACATCCACTATAAACTTAAAAAGGTATATCCATCATCATTCTTGCAGCCATAATCTAAAGATATGACCACATAACTTAGAGGAAAGAGGATTTATTTTCTTAAAGTTTGGGGCTCAGTCCATGTGGGGCTGGAGACGCTGCATCTCAAGGCCTGGTGGTGAAAGGCCAAGGGAGAGCATATGGGCTGTGCTCTTAACATCAAGGAGGCTGGGAGCAAGACAGAGAGAGCTTGGAGAGGATGAGGATCCATATATAATCTCTAAGGCCAGGCTTCACCCCAAGGGATCACCTCCTCCAGCCACACCCTACCACCAGGTATATCCATTACACACGGATTTATCCACTTCTGGCATTACAATCTTCATTACATAATTATATCAGTTCCAAATAACAATTTATGAGCTCTTCAAGAAGCCATTCTATATCTAACCAAAACTAAAGAGGGGGGAAAATAGATTCTATTTCCAATAACAAAATTTTGTTATTTTTAATCTCTTCCTTTTTGATTATCAGAATGTGTCACTCTCAGTAAAAAAATATAAAGCATGGAAGTATTATAGCTGATGACTACTAATTAATCTTCAAAAATTTTCAAATCATATGTATGGCCTCTTAATTGTTACTAAAATTTTGTTTTTATTTATCTATATCTTTGTTTAACTACACGATATTCCAAAAAGAATTTTAAGATGACAAGAGAAGTTACTTATTCATGTTGTCAAGTTTCAACATGTATCAATCAAAATCAATATAATAATAAGGTCACTGGTCAGTTCTCCTTGATGATCCCATGTGATGAATTCTCCTGGTGACCTGACCCATAACTGCTGTGAATATTTCAAGATCTTTCCAGGACAACACAAAAAGGTGCAGTCAGAAGCCACACATATACTATAATTACCCAGTACCTCAAACATAAACTTCTTGTTTCTTTCAAGCTGCATCAAACTGATCCAAGAAAGAGAATAGGGATTTTTCATTCCTAAGGTTTATGTCAAGGGATTATATAACAATTTTAGGACTTTGTTTAAGTAACAAGGTGTCGTGGTTTAGATATAGAATGTCCCCTGAGGAGCTCCTGTATTAATATTCAGAGCTGATAGATTAAGTCATGAGGACTATAATCTCAGTAGTGGATAAATCCAGTAAAGGATTTACTGGGCGGTAACCTAGGCTGGTGGGGTGTGGCTGGAGGATTTAGGTTTCTGGGGGTGTGGCCTTAAAAATTCTGCTTATGTCTTTGGCTCCTCTTGTATTTTCTCTTGCTTCCAGCTCTGTGATGTGAAAGCAGAGCTCTTGCCCTCTCCCTGTTTCTGCCTCCTGCTGCTGCCTCACCTTGAGCTCTGCAGACTTCATCTAACCTGATAGGAACTGAGCCACCCAGAAATCTTCAGAACTGTGTGAGAATATAAACCCTCCTTCCTCTCAGTCATCACTGTCAGGTGTTTCCGAACCCTAAAACATAGGTTTCCCTATGTTTCTGAGCCCTCCAAAAAACACCTCCTTGGGAACTTCTTTCTCCATCTGTTTAACATTCAGTTGCATGCTTTGGTCACACTAGCTGTTGTCAATGAAAAATTGTAAAGCTAAAAAGAAAAAAAAAAAACAGAAAACGCTCTCTTTGGCAGCTTTTTGCGACTTTAAAAAAGAGTCAGCACAGCCTCTGCTCTATCAGCTCAAAGCATCCCATTCTGTGGCATCTTTCCAAATGACCTGATTGTATTCTCCCCTTCCCTTGATTTATCCCTGCTCTGGCCCCTGAAGGAGAGCATCATTTTCCTCTGCCCTCTGTCTTCTATATTTCATTTCAGGTGTCTATTGAGGCAACAGAAGATGAAGCTCTCTACTTTCCCTTGTACTAAAGTTCTATATGGAATCAGTTCACCTGTCTGTCACTCCTCATTAAATTCTTACCCTCTTCATTCACATCCTGATCTTTGCAAATGAACATTTGCTTAATAAATGTTCCCAAGACTAACAGTGCAGAGAGAAAATCCCACACAGCAGTAAATTATTAACTCAGTCACAGAGGGAGTGCCATATATGACTTTTCAGAATGAGTTATTATGTGGA
This sequence comes from Muscardinus avellanarius, assembly GCF_963383645.1. NCBI lineage: Eukaryota > Metazoa > Chordata > Mammalia > Rodentia > Gliridae > Muscardinus > Muscardinus avellanarius. The sequence continues at coordinate 173,137,343 of NC_137787.1, forward strand.
TCATCATGTAATTATGAATTTTTCAAGCCATGATAGAGGAAAATTGAATATTTAATATTTTATGGACATATTCTACACTGAGGACATCTTTCAAAATTTTATGATAATTTTTAGAGTGAGCGAAGAGCAGAACAAAAGTTACAAAATAATTGCAAACTTGAATATTTAATCACCGGGGACATTGTTGGTTATTTCTCAAATTATATAATGTAACCAAGGCTGTGAACTTTTAATCATACTGAATGCAAGTGGGGAAAAAGTGCATTAATGTCAATCTATAAATATGTGTTAGTTGTTTAAGAAATACGGATACAGAGCTAATGTTGTCAGATTAAGATCTTAAAGTGTAAATATTCATGTGAGAGGCAATCTTGAGTGATTTGTTCTAAATGAGCTATTGTTTAGGAAAGTTTCTGAAATAAGCCATTTTAAATGTTCAAAATCAACACCCATGTGGAAGCAGCAAAATATCTTTAAATTCTTGATTTATTAAAATTGGAGAAATAAAATTGGCATTTTTCAAAAAACAAAACTGTAAGAACTATTTTATAGATTTGACAAAGAAAGTAAAATATAGGCAATTCTATGCCCATTTATTAAAAAATTAAAATTTTGTTATGAATTGCTCTATGCAATTTATAAATGTATACATTCACGTTACATTATAATATTTTGCATTTCTATCATCATTCACTTTAACTGAGAAAATTAAAATATTTTATGATTTCAAATTATTTCCTGTAGGTTTACCTTGTTGCTAGAAAGGATAATTTCTCAGTGCTAATACTAATAAACTTTGTGACACTGAAAGGTTCTCCACCTTGGCCTCACATTAGCACTGCCTAGTCAAATTACACTATCACATTAGCACTAACCTCAAATTCTGAATTAATTGCCGAAATGAGACTGGGCCATGACATTTCTTAATATATTCAAATTATTTAAATTTTTAGAACCATGGTACCCTATTGAGTTGCCATCTTGTTTCCAAAGGTTAGATCTCTAAAATCCAAGAAATAAATCTTTCGAGAACATTGAGTAAACGAACACTAAAGATACGGAGATAATTAGGGAACAGTCTTGCTTGGCCCTCAAATTGCTTTTAATGAACTACATGCACCAAGAACTGAAATTCAGCATAGTTGTTGCTATTAGAAAGTCATATACCACAGGCCCGGCATGGTATCGCATGCTTGTAATCCCTGCACTTGGGAGTCTGAGACAGGAGGATCACGCAGGTTCAAAGCCAGCCTCAGCTACTTAGTGAGGCTCTCAGCAATTTAGCAAGACCCTGTTTCCAAATAAAATATAAAATAGGTCTGGAAGTGTAGCATGGAGGTAGAAAGCCCCTTTATTCCATCCTCAGTACCATCAAAAAAAAAAAAAAAAAAAAAAAGAAAAGAAAAACAAAGAAAAAAAGTCATATACCAGGTGGGACAGCAGTGAAAGAGAACATCAACATTCAAAGGACAAAGATGAACTTTTTAAAAACTGGAGTTAGAATAAAAAAAAACAGTATGACTATATAATTTCATTCGATTATTTACTTTATAAACATTTATTTAATTATTATTTTTCCCCAAGCATCATCTTTTCATAGGCTGTGCAAGGTGATTGAATATAAGCAGAATGTATGAGTTTGCCATTGCTACAATAACAAAAAAACCCACAAAATTCAAGTGACTTAACAGTACAACTACATATTTGGTCATATTTCTTTAGATTACTGGTTTGGACTGGGTTCAGTGGTTTCATAAAAAAACCATGACTAAGTCATATCATTATTCTTAAGATCTCTGAAGCAAATGAAATTTAACAACAATGCCATGGTGGCTCACCTGTGAAATTGACTCTGCTTGGTGAGGTGAATCCTTTCTTTTTATAAATATAGACCCCTTCCTTGTTCATAGGATATCACTCCAGAAGCAGGGTAAAATAATCTCCATCTTATGATAAATAGAGTGTTGATGAAGAACCAGGACTCTACACACTGGATTCCCACAGCGTTGCCACACCACTCTGGAATTGTTCTAAAACATCCACAAGGACACTAAAGATGGGGAAAGGAGAGTCACACATGACTTGACTTTGCACTTCTCTGGCTGGATTGGTTGGGACAAACTGCGGAACACTTATGGCTATGATACCGACTGTGTGTGTGTGTGTGTGTGTGTGTGTGTAATACTTTTGTAAAAGAGAGGGAAAACATTGCCCACATTCCCACTTCTTCTTTGAGTAGTATTTTAAAATACTTTCTCAAATGAATTTCTAAATAGTTTTGTCAAATATCTTTCTCAACCAACTCCCAATGGGACTATATACACACACACGCACACATAGACACATATATTTTTAAACTGTGGATTTAACAACCTTTGAGCATTCTATCTCTGAGCTATACCCCAAGCTGGATTTTATTTTTTTAATTTGAAACAAGGTCTCAATCAGTTCTTGAGGGTCTAGCTAAGTTGCTGAGGCTAGCCTTGAATCTGAGAAGATTCTTACATCTCAACCTCCCTAGCAGGGAATTACAGGGGTGTGTGTGTGTGTTACTGGGGATTGAACCCAGGGAATTTAACCTCTGAGCTATACCTTATTTTATTTTTTTAGCTTAAGACAAGGTTTTGCTAAGTTGCTAAGGACCTGGCTAGGGTTCTTGCCTCAAATCTGCAATCTTCCTGTCTCAGCCCCCTAAATTCTGGGATTACAAACCTATGCCACTACACTGGGCATTGAGACTATAATATTTTTAATTTCAAATCAAAACTTTGAAATGTAATTCACCTTGGAACAATCTTAGTGAAGGAAACTTCCAAGCATTTTAAGAGAATAAGAAAGTCTGTCATAACTGGAAGGAGCACTCATGTGTCTAATGGGAAAAATTTAAACTGTAAACATGATAGTTCTTCCCAAAACTATTACAGTTAATGCATTTCTAGTCCCATTGGGAGTTGGTTGGGAAGGAAATTTGACAAAACTATTTAGAAATTCATTTGAGAAAGTATTTTAAAATACTGCTCAAAGAAGAAGAAAGTGGGAATGTGGGCAATTTTTCCCTCTCTTTTACAAAATTATTCATAATTTCTAAAAAAAATTGTGATTCTTTAATTTGTAAATATTTGATCAATGCCTGAAATATTATTAGAGCTTTAATATATGCAAATCTATTGTTAAACTAAAAGTAATAAGAGATTCCTATTCATAAAAATATGGATTTAAAAAAATACAGATTCAGTCAGTGGTAACCTTGAAGCAGACACTATGCTAGTTCCTGAAAATTAAAAAATAAATAAAGATACAACCTCTGCTTCTGAGAGCTCACAGTCCTGGAAGGAGATTGTGAATACATAAATTGTGAAGCATAAATACATGATTTATAAGACAGTGTTCTCAGTGCTAGCATGGTGATGCTCACAGGGTTCTGTGGGAATGTGTAGGGGGGACCCCAAGAGAGGACTTGGAGCTGAGGCCTGGCAGATAAGCAGGTGGGATAAAGGAGGGAACCATTACCAATGAGGCTGTGGAAGGAGGTGAGCGCCATGTCACGAAGGCCTTCCGCATCAGGACACAATTCTGCTTATTCTCCACTGAGGTACTGATGGAGCAGCCTGGCAGCCCTCTGTAGCCCTCCACAGCTCTGTTCAAAAATTGCTGTCTGTCTAATACAGAAGCACAGGATTTTCATTACTCATGTTCATTTTCATCAGCACAGGCAGATCTTAATGCAAAATAACTTTTAGAACTTAGGGCATCAATCATGTATTTAAAACAGAGAGCAGTATTTACTGGTGAAATCTTATTTTCTAATAGTGCTGTCTCATTAATAATTCTTACAACTGCCAAGTCATCAAGTTGAAGAGTCCTAACAACTCCCCAGCAAACAATTGAGAAGGCATTGTGAGATCCTGGAGCACTGCAAAGGCCAACCCAAGCCGGGCGTGGTGGTGCACACTTGTAATCCCAGCATTTGGGAGGCTGAGACAGGAGGATTGCAGTTCAAGGACAGCCTCAACTACTACTTAGTGAGGCCCTTTGCAACTCAGTGAGACCCTGTTTCAAACTAAAGAATAAGCCGGGTGTGGTGGTGCATGCTTGTAATCCCAGCATTGGGGAGGCTGAGATGGAGGATTGCGGTTCGAGGACAGCCTCAACTACTACTTAGTGAGGCACTTTGGAACTCGGTAAGACCCTGTTTCAAAATAAAGAATAAAAGAGTAGGGCTGGGGGTGTAACTCAAAAGTAGAATGCCCCAGGGTCCATCCCCAGTACAAAACAAAACAAAACAAACAAACAAACAAAAACTCCAACCCAAGCATCACTTTGGGGCTGACCCCCCCACATCCTACATACAAAGTTATCTCCCACCTTATCCAGGGCTTGATGCATCTCAACCAGACACACAGGACTACAGTCAAGCTAGCCTGGACATAGCAGGGGGGAAATGGTCATGGCACCTGAAATGTGTGTGCTCTTTCTCAACAGGAGGGGCCAACTCCTGGTGTGTAGAGCAGCTGTTTGCCTACATAAGCACTGAAGCTCCTCATAGCCTGTGAGAGAAACAGAAAGGAAGGCAAAGGTGGGTATCATAGAAGTGAGGGTGCCAGCTGGCCTCTCCCCCCTAGAATTCAGATCAGGCCAGGCCCTCAGGGGCCCTAATGGTAAGGGTTGGCTCAGAGACCAGCCAGGCAGAGCAGGAAGACATAAAGGCGCAACCCCTGTTCTGGCGCTGAGCCCCAGGCACACCCTCTCAGTCTTTTCTCAGCATCCTTGAGGTCAATGAGGTGCTATCTCATCTCTGCTTCTAGAAAAATTCATACTTTTTGGTCCAAAATGGTTTAATACAACTTGGCTGAAGTCCAGAGGCCCTGGGGAAATTGTTTCCCTTCTGGTGGCTGCTGCCAGCACTTGGTATTCACGGTGTATTTCACCCATGAGCACCGCAAACAGACCTATCTCTCTCTTCACTTTGTAGGCCGTCTGAACTCTTGACGGTGCTCACGTGGAAATTACTTCAGGAAGTGTTCCTGGCATTTCACTTGGGTCTGGCAGCTCTAGTGAGGATATGTGGGATGGATAGGGTCAAGTGCTTACCATCAGGGTGGATGTATATGAAAAAAAGGCAATAATGAGACATCTTAGGAGACTCATGTCATGGGGATATGAATGGGATGGTTAAGGACACCAAGAAAGGGACCCTTTCCCTGTTCTGTGAGATGGCAGAGGTGTTCATGAGGATCACTCATGAAGGGTGAAGAACAGGTTCACCAGGTAAAGAACAAAGGACGTATTTAAGACAGAGCTAATAGCAAATGCAGTCCTGTGGACTAAGCATGTGGCCTGTCCGGAGGATCTCATGCAGATCAGAAAAACTGACTGCCGTGCACGAGAGGGATCAGTAAGACAAGAGAACAGAGAGATGGAGATGAGACCATGGAGCATCTCAAGAAGGATGAACGGTGTCCAGAAGGCAAAGAGAAACCAATGAAGGGGTTAATGAAAAAAATGATGTTACCCAAAAACTTAAGTGAACAAGAAGTTAGAGTATATGCACTATACCTACAAAAGTCACACGCTTCCAGGCAGCATAGCACACATGATATTAGTGTGATAATTACAGTTATTTACTAAATATTTGTGACAAGTCCTGTGACAAGTACTTTCCATCATTTATATTTGTGTTTTCCATTATTTTAATTGTGTCGATATCTCCTTTGAATTCAAAGGATTTTTATTATCAGATGGCTGCTTTACACCTGAAGAGACTGAGTCTAAACTGGTTAAAAGAACTACCGAATGTTCAGTGGCTAGTAACAGTAGAGCAGGTTCTCTAACCCAGGTCTGCGTGACTCTAAGCCTGGGCTTTTGATCATTTTATTTTATGATCGCTGTTGAGTATCACATAAAGCATCACACCTCCTTCACATATTCAATGTAAACTCAGCAAGTATCTGTTATACACTGTAAGAATTCAGAATATACAGTGTTAGTGGAAATCCCTAAAATGACAGCAGGCCTCTAGGCTTGACTAAAAGTCGAAGTGCTCCTGGAGTGCGGGGCACATGGTCTGGAGTTATAGTGTGGGTTTTAAATGTTCCCCAAACGCTCATGCTTTGAAAGCACATCCCCAGTGCAGCAACGTTCAGAGCATAGCTTGAGGAGGTGGCTCATTATTAGCGCTGTGGTCTTGGGGACTACAGCATTGTGGACTTGTGTCTGCGAACCCCTCCTCTCCCTCTCTCCTTCCTGCCATGACGCCCTAAGGACCAGTAGCTGTGGCTCCTGCTTGACAGGTGATATAAATGAAATCCATATTGAGAGACAGAATGAAATCTTTGAAACCATAAGGAAATAAGTCTTCTTTCCTCTAAGTTGCGATCATCAGACATTTGGCATTTGGGATAACAGCAGTGAGAATACTGACTGAACCAGTTTGGTGAAACAAACTTCTGTGCAGGCCTGGGAATGTAGCTCCATGGTAGGGCTCTTTCCTAGCATATGTGAGGCCCTGTGTTCAATCCCCAGCACCACCACACACACATACACACACTCACACACACACTCACACACACTCACACACACAGTCTGTAGCACATCCGCTCCACCTGGCACCATCCTACACACCAAGGAGAGTCATGCACTGGTGAGGTCTCTGCTCAGGAGACACCGCATTCCTTAGCACTATACATCCCCAACTTCAGGCCATACATTCACCATATTCACAATTTTCACTATATTCACATTTTACCTGTACCACAATTTATTTAATGCTTATAAAACAGACCAATTTAGTCCCATCACAGTGAGGGGAGAGGAGAAGGCACTAATCAAATTAAACGTAAACACTCATAGTCAACACAGTCAAAATGTAAACATTCATCCTCACGCTACCTACAGTCAAGTCCTTCAGGTAGGCCTGCCTGCCCTCAGTCTACTTTGGGCTTGCGATTTTCCACCCTGCTCTGAGCATCATTCTGCAGCTTCCAGGCCCCATGGTGACTGTGGGGAAATGCTCTAGACCATTACTCTCTTTTGTGTTGGTTCTACCTGCCACCCCACCGTACACAGCAACAAATGGGCAGAGAGTGTCTCCTCTGGCCTTCTATGGAAACTCGCCAAATGGTCTGGGGAAGTAACGTTCCTTTCAGGGTATTCATAGAGTAGCTTTCAATAATTAGGAATTTACAATGAACCAAGCACTAAGCAATTGCTTTACATGGACTTTCTTTCTTTCTTTCTTTCTTTCTTTCTTTCTTTCTTTCTTTCTTTCTTTCTTCTTTCTATTTTTTTGGTGGTACTGGGGATGGAACTCAGGGGCCTTCTACCTCTGGGCTACACTCCCATACCTATTTTATATTTTATTTGGAAACAGAGTCTTTTAAGCCAGCTGAGGCTGGCTTCCAACCTGCGCGATTCTCCTGTGTCAGCTCCCAAGTGCAGGGATTAAAAGCGTGCACCACCACGCCCAGCTACATGGATTATTCTTTTCTTATTTAACCTTCACAAGAGTCTGATGAAGAGGCTATTACTATCTAACTTTTATATAGGAGACTGGAAATATATATATATATATATATATATATATATGTGTGTGTGTGTGTGTGTGTGTGTGTGTGTGTGTGTGTGTGTGTATGTGTATATATACATATATATGAAGGGCCTCTCTATATAAATATATGTATTTATAGAAAGAAATATATATAAATATATAGGGATGGGGCCTACATATATATAAGGGCATATATATATATATATATATATATGCACACACACACATACAGAGAGAGGGAGAGGGAGAGAGAGAGAGAGAGCGCGCACACGCTCTACCATGGAGCCCCATCCCAGCCCTCGATGGTATTGCAGCTATGAGAAGAGTGCTTAAGTAATTTGCTTAAATCCCAGATTTCTATGCCATAATTAATAGAAGCTCTATGTTTAGCCTGATTTTGTATCTTACAGAAGGATTACCCTTTTCATTTTACCCAACCACCAACACAGCCCTCCTCTGAAGTCCATCTGCCACATGTCACGATATTTGTCCTAAAATACAACTTTAGCTGGGCGTGGTGGCACACCCTTGTAATCCCTGTGCTTGGGAGGATCGTGCAAGATCCAGCTGCGCTGGTTTAAAAGACCCTGTCTCAAAAATATAAAATAGGTCTGGGAGTGTAGCCCGGAGGCAGAAGGGCTTCCAGGAACCCCAGTACCACCACCAAAAAAAAAAACATACAACTTTATCCTCCTCTGTACCCCCCTCTCACATACACATACATGCACTCCTCCCTCTTTCTCTGTCTGTCTGTCTTTCTGTCTCTCTCTCTCTCTCTCTCTCTCTCTCTCTCTCTCTCTTACACACACACACACACACACACACACACACACACACACACACACACATTTAAAAGCTGACTTCCAGCTTCCCGTTAAGGTATAAACGTGTTACAGATGATTAAGGGCTCTTCACCATCTAACAGCAAACTGACTCTCCTGTACCCTCCCCTCTCACCTCACAGTTGTAACATACCTGGCCCTTCTAACAGATCAGGCATCCACACAGCTCTGGAACAGGTAACCGTGAATACTACAGCATCAAAGCAAAGACATGGGCTAGGGAAGAGAAGGACCTATGTCTGAGTTGCAAACTCGGCAGTTCATTGCCTCTTGTTTCCCCATGTATCAGACACTGACGCTGCTCCTCTCCTGTAAGATTTGGACGAGAACAAATCTCTAAGTTCTCCACACAGTGCCTGGCCCTTTGCACAGCAGCTGGCCTCTGTCTGGCATTCCAATGCACATTATAGTTACAGCGGTATCAAGGTTGCTCCTTTGAAAACTACCCGCAATGTTTTTCTATTCTCATCCAGATAAGCGTGTATCTACTCTTCCAGCTCAAATATCACCTCCTCTATGAAGCCTGTTCTGATTTATTTTAAATAGACTAATTGCACCTCCCTAGCACTCAGCTCTGGCCTCAGCATTACGTAATTTTAATCATCCGTCCCGTGCTTCTCTCCATCATTAAACCACAAGCTCTTCATGAGCTTGTGTATCTACTCAGTGCAATACACAGCACCAAGTAGGCTGACAAGTAGGCAGACGCTGAATGACTCAGTGTGCCCTCCTCTCTGTCAGGCATCACTTTTATTTCACTAATGGTATAAAATTAGACTGAAACTTTCAGCACCAAAGCAGGAGCACTGGTATGGGTGAGTGGAAGGTGAGCTCTCTCTCCAAAATTCCCAAGCCCTGCCATCCACTCTCCCTGCAGAAAGCCACTTTGGTTTCTGAATCTTTGTCTGCAAATTATCTTGGTCTTCCCTTAGAAGCATGAGGGAATTATTATGACAGGAAAAGATAATGCTTACAAAACCTTTTCATTGTAAACGTTGATTATTTATGAACTCTTACAGGAAAGGGACCCTCTGGATGCTGGCCTATGGGAGAAGCCACCCCCTCCCCAATTTATAATAAATGAATGGTAGAGTAAACCTCTTCATTAACCAGATAGAGAAAGGAATTTTCTCTCTGAAGTCATCACTCGTCTCTCCAGCCGCAAAGCCCCAAAGATTCCACTTCCTGAACGTTGTCTCTAATGGGACAGACCTTTGCTGACCAGCTGAGCACAGGATGCCTTCAGCAGGTAGATGACACGGAGCTGGCAACCCAAAGCAAACACACAGCCACGCCACTTGGAAGCCCGTGGGTGGCCTTGGCTGGTGAAAGCCCGTCCTTCAAGCAACTGAGGCAGGAGCCCATTAAAGGTGTTAATTTTACATGATGTGGCACGGCAGGGTTATAAATAAATAACAAATGAACATTCCCTGCGGTTTCTCTCCTCTGCGTTTCTGTGTACCTGCTGCAGGCCTGGCAGCCGAGGGAGCCTCTTGGCTGCCAGATCCGGAACTGCCCTTCAAAAAGTGAGGAAGAGGCAGCTCTGTCACCAGGATGTGACAGCTTTTGATGCCTTCATCAGTGGATCCAGCCGCCTTTAAAATAATATCCACTAACCTGCCCTCTGTGGTTGGGTGTGCTTGATTTTAGATTATCCTCATAAGCTGCAAGAACAAAACACAGATGTTAGAGTTTCAGAAAAATGTACTGTTGGGGACCATTAGTAAAAAATACTGTTTAAAATATATAACATATGTAACTATTAAATGCATAAAAATCTCATGTACCAAGAGGCAAAACATGATGAAAGTTGCTGAATATTTTAAGTACCTATATTGCTGCATAAAATGGTTTTCTGTGCGGTTGAATTTTCTATTGCAGGAGATTTATGAAATTTTGTCAAAGTGGTAGATCATGCTGAAGTCAGGGGAAATACTAGCACACTTTAGGTTGCTTTCTATTTTTAATTAAGTTTGAAACTGCATCTTTGCACTGGTGAGTGTGCGTATAAATATGTGTATGTGCAGATGTGATTAACAATAATGCTGATCTACGCAGACATTCAAATTCACTCCCCAAATGACCCCTCCCACTGCAGAAAAATTACTTAATTGAGGCAGGGCTTTCTTTAGTCATAATGAACTGGATGTACAATGGCGAAATTTGACCACTGCAGCTCACCCTCACTGTTCCAACAGCCTAAGAAGAACTGAACCAGCCCTTCAGGGTCATGACCTGGATTCCCACCCCAGAGATGAGTCATGATAACTAAATGTTATGGGGCTTCCCTTGTTTGCCCACATCAATACAGACAGAGACTCATTGAACTAGTGTAGCTGGCGAAAGTCCATCTAAAGCCCACCTTAGGGGATTAAAACTGGAAAGGGGTTCAAAGCACCCTGGAGAAATAATTGGCATCTAAGTTCCTCCCCGGGACCAAGATACTAAGCAGGTATTTACCAAACTGACAACCAAGAGCAAATAATCAGGTCAGATGCACAGTACTGAAAGTCTAAAACAAGGCAGAGCAAAAAGAAACAGTGTGGATACAAGCAATGAGCCTGCTCTGGACAGAGCGCAACTCTTTCTTTTTTATCGGAAGCAGCCTCTGCCCTCCTGCATTCTTCCAGGTCAACTGCTCCTCCAACGTTCCATTCCGTGGCACCTGAAGTCCTACCATGGAACTTAGCATGTAATTATATACACTTCTGTCCTGTTCCTATTATCCAATATGTGCTCACTTTCATCTTAACTAGATTTCAGTCCTATTTGGAAGTCAGGAACCATATCTGTATGTCTGTATTTTCCCCAGGGTATAGGACAGCTTCATGTGCATTAAAAGTTTCTGTAATTGCTCCATGGATGGGTCAATATCAACTCATTTCTGGCCTCTAGCAAGCTCCACTCAATTTCCATCCTTCTTCACTTTACATCCGCACACTGTTTCCAATGTTCCTACAGAGTGTATAAATGTAATGCATGCGTCTTTCTATTTGTTCTACACTTTATTCCGTAACTTTTTTATATACCCGTGCACACAGATTCAACTTATCTTTCCTAATACTTACATGCAATTTCTCTTTGCAGGCCTACCACAATTTATTGAGTCATTTTTATATTGATAGGCCTCTGCCATGCTACCATTTACTAAGTGATAACTGATATTACACAAAATTAAAATGCCTACATCTTTTTGTACTAGTGCTTTTGTTTTCTCAAATTTCCAAAATAAAATTGCAAAGTTAAATGTTATTTTATAAAGTTTAATTACTAAAGATATCTTCAGCGGGGCACAATAGTGCATTCCTGTAATCCCAGTACTTGGGAGGGTGAGCCAGGAAAATTACAGGTTCAAGGCCAACCTCAACAACTTAGTGAGACCCTTAGAAACTTAGCAAGACCCTGTTTTAAAATTTAAATAGAGGTCTGAGGATGCAGCTCAGAGATAGAATGTCCCTAGGTTCAATGAGAGAGAGAGAGAGAGAGAGAGAGAGAGAGAGAGAGAGAAAAGAAGAAGAAGAAGAAGAAGAAGAAGAAGAAGAAGAAGAAGAAGAAGAAGGAGGAGGAGGAGGAGGAGGAGGAGGAGGAGGAGGAGGAGGAGGAGGAGGAGGAGGAGGAGAAGGAAGAGGAGGAGGAGGAAGAGGAGGAAGAGGAGGAGGAGAAGGAGGAGGATGAGGAAGAGGAGGAGAAGGAAGAGGAGGAAGAGGAAGAGGAGGAGGAGGAGGAGGAGGAGGAGGAGAAGGAGGAGGAGGAGGAGGAGGAGGAGGAGGAGCAGGAGGAGGAAAAAATAGGTATTTATTTCCTGAACTGTTTAGAAATAATTTTCCTATCACATTCTGAATATCTGTTTTCCACATTCTTGGTAATACTGGATATTTTCAGTCATTTTAAGATTTACCAATATGATCCTCTTGTCTTAAAGTTAATAAAGATGACTTAAAGATACTTTGTGTTGCATTTCTCTGACAATAAAATTTTCTTCATTATCTATTTGCATACATTCTTTTAAGAAATGATTTTCTTAAAAATTGACTTTCTTGTGCCCACTTTTTATACTTAGTGTGAAGGAGTTTGATGTACCTTAGAGATATATTTCATTCCTAACCAATGCATGTATCATTCTCCCAGATAAATCTTACATCCTGAAGCCCCTTGAAGACAATTATTGTATCTTGGAGCCTGTCTCCCGATTCCTTTTTCCTAACAATCCAGGCTTATCATATTATGTGTTCATTTTAGATATTCAGTAAGTGGTCCACAGTGGTTTAGCCATATGGTTGGACTGACCATGCAGGTAACCATTCTAGAGTGGAGCATTTGGTTTTCCAAAATGTTTTATGGCTCAAGTGAAGTATTTCCCTTTTAGGTTTCCTAATGTTAGCTCTCAGATTAATATCTATTATTCTCTTTTGATTCACTCTGCTTAATTCAAATGAAGAGAGGGTGGTTGTTGTTGTTGTTGTTGTTGTTGTTTGGTGGTACGGGGTTCCTGGAAGCCCTTCTACCTCCAGGCTACACTCCCAGACCTATTTTTATATTTTTATTTAGAAACAGGGTCTCTTAAGCCAGCGCGGCTGGCTTCGAACCAGCGCGATCCTCCTGTTTCCACCTGACAAGCGCGGGGATTACAAGCGTGCACCACCAGGCCTGGCTAAGAGAAGGTTTTCAAGAATTCATTTGAACCAAAAATCATATGTGAATCAATATAGCTGTATAGGATATTTGAGAAAATGTTGAAGAAAGAAACCAAAAGTGAGATTTGGGGGTTATGTATGCATGTGTGCACACACTCTAATTCAGAGCAGTGTTCTAATTCCAGCACAAATCTGCCCATCTTATGGTCAGTAGACCATGTCTTTACCGATGCAAGAAAGTCAGTGCTAAAAAGCAAACAAAAGAAAACACTAGAGAAACATATAAGACCAGCGAACATTTACACTGTGAATATCAAAAGGAAATGATTTTGTGACATGGTAAGGAAAGTTTTACTTTTTATTTTATCTTATTTTTGTTATACTGGGGGCGGAACATAGGGGCATTCTACCTCTGAGCTACACCCCCAGCCCTATTTTTTATTCTTTATTTTGAAACAAGGTCTCACTGAGTTGCAAAGGGCCTCACTGAGTTGCAAAGGGCCTCACTAAGTAGCTGAGGCTGTCCGGGAACATCGATCCTCCTGTCTCAGCCTCCCAAATGCTGGGATTACAAGCGTGCGCCACCACGCCTGTCTTGTAAGGAAAGTTTTAAAATCATCATTTCAACAATTTACAATGATTTAAGGGATTTGTGAAACCAATTAGATAAACATAGGATTAGGGAATTTGTTTAATGGGGTAAGAAAATAATCTGGAAGATTTAGAAGGCAGATGTAGGGTTTTTTCTACTATGGTAGTTTAAGGAGGCAAACAACTGGATACAAATAACAACTGGATACATGGTGTCCTAAAGAGAAATTCTGAGGTTTGAAATGGAGCAGGTAAGTCTTATCCAACCCATCATGGAGAATTAAGATTTGAATCTCCACCATGGGGTTAGTTATTTTTATTCTTAACATCTTGGTACCCAACTTCCCCCCTGAATAGGTCTGTAGGACTTATCTGAGCTTACTACAGAAAACCGTTTCTTCAGTGAAGTAACTTTGCTAATTAGATACCATTTACTAAGGAATACCTTGTTCACTTTTTTAAGACATCCAAGGGTGGTGTATCTGTCTGTCTCCCTCTTTCTCTGTCTCAAGCTAAAGCAAAATTCTATCAGACACCTCTTAGTTTATCGGTTGAATGTATTTTATAAAAAGGGTTGGATTATAGAATTTCATTGAACACAGAAAAGAAAAAATAATATTTTTGAGAAAAGTTTAATGATATGAGAAAAATGTTCATGATATATGTAATAAAAATTAAAAAAATAGGGCTGGGAGTGTAATCCAGAGGTAGAATGCCTCTGGGTTCAATCCCTAGTACCACGAAAAAGAAAATCCAAGTATAAAATGGCATAAAGACTCCAAGTTCATTTTTATTTTTTTGTCATACACCCCTAGCCCTTTTTCTCTTTTTGTTTGAAACAGGGTCTTACTAGGTTGCTTGGAAGTCTAAGTTGCTGAGGCTGTCCTTGAACCTGTAATCCTCTTGTGTCAGCCTCCTGAATCCTGGGATTGCAGGCAAATGCCACCATGCCCAGCTCTGACTTCATTCCAATAAAGACAGACATGTGTTTTGCATATAAAACTGAAAAAAATGCAAATACCACAAAATATCAACAGTGTTTATATCCATGGAACATACAGTGATTTTTATTTTTTCTTTATACTTCTCTATATTTCATAAAATAATTTTAAAATGAGCACTTATTTTTAAACCAGCAAAGGCTACTTTTAAATACATTTTCTTTCATGATACCATATTTTTAAGGGACTCCCGGCTAATGTGATAGCTATCTTCTGCTCTTATTTTCTCTCTGTGGATCTAAAGTGAAAACTCTCAGCATAGAAGTAGCTTCCATTCTTTCAGTCTTACATACCTTTGAAGGGTAAAGGGGCGGGCACTTGTACCATGTTTCCCTACCAATACCTATCACTGTTAACATACACAAAACAGAATGAAAAGGAAGGAAAAAGTTATGAAAGCCATTTCACATACAAGTTGCAACCACATTTCCAAGTTCACCTCCTGTCCCCACTGCAGGGTCCTGTGGGGGAAGAGAGGGACCCGACCTGTCAATAGGTATGGATATAGTAAATGGAATGGATATATAACAACTCAGTCTTTGTTTACACAGTCTACTAATGACAAATAATTATTATAAAAACAACATTATTTTTTAAAATTTATTTCTGGTCCAGTCCACTAATGACAAATATTTATCATAAAAAAAATTTCTAAAAATTTATTTTTGGTCATGTTAGAAGCATGAAATGAACATAACATGTGAGAAATACTAGCAAATACAATATAATTCCCATCCATTATCTCCCAGAGGCAAATATGAATAAAGGTACAGAAATCCTTCACACACTGAGAGGGGCTGTTAGAACTTTGGTAAACTCAGACTTAAAGGAGGATAAGACTTGATATGACATGTCTATGGAGATTAAGAGAAGGTGGATATAAAGTTAGAGGGATGGGGAGGGGCTCCCCATGTGGAAAACAGGTGATCAAGGATGTGAAGTTGCATCCCCTGTGAGATGGGAAAGACTGAATGCAATTAGACAGATGGAGGATAGTGTTCAGCAAAGCCCTCATGGTGGATCTGCATATGTTTATACTAAGGCAGTGCTGTGGTTCTGGGCAATGAGTTTAGTAGAAAACCCATAACAGAAACTTTGCCTGTGGGGCAATGACTGCCAGCTCCAATACCATGGGAAGGGTATCTTGAGAGAACTAGAAAGGAGTTCAGAGCCTTTGTCAAGTGGCTACCGGTTCGGTTCAGCTCTCTAGAGGTCATCTGGGACCCTAGACAAGAAACACAAAGCAAAGCATCGCAGGAGGTGAGGAATAATGGGGACTGGAGATTAATGGTTGCCCAAACTTCCCTCCCAGCTCTGTGAGCATGCATCCTGACCAGTTGGTGCTCAGGTTGTAGACATACTTTGATGATCCCTCTTTTGGCTTTGGGCAGGCAAGGAGTAGAAGTAGAATTCCAACTTGGGTTACTGATTTATACAAAATTTGCAAACCTCAAATTGGAGAAAGTTAGAGAGTCTTGCTTTGCTTTGCCTCTGCCTCTTAATTTTTGTGTGAATTGGACTTGAATGAGATGTGGAAGAAAAAATAAAAAACCAGCTGTCGGTATATCTAGGTTCTGGTTTTAGTTCTGCCCTTGGGGTAAATAAATGCTTTTGTATAGGTCAGTGTTCAGGTTCCTCATCAACAAGGTGGCAGGCAGGACAAATGATGTCCAGCGTGGTAAGCCTGCAACTAGACCCCACTCTTCCTGCCATTTCTAGTCTTCACGGCAAGTGTACAAACATACACACACATCATCATCATCCACGGTCTCCACATGTGGAGTCAAATCTGCTTGGATTAATGGGAAAAGTTGAAAATAGATTAAAGGCGTGTGTGTGTGCATGTGCGTGTGCGTGTGTGTGTGTGTTACTCGCAGTTGAACTCAGGGGGATTTTACCCCCAAACTATACTCCCAGCTTGATTTTATTTTTTATTTTGAAACAGGGTCTCACTAAGTTGCTGAGTCCAGCCTTGAACCAGGGATACTCCTGTCAACCTCCCAAGTACTAGGATAACAGTTGTGCACCACCAAGCCCGGCTTAGATAAGCATTTTCAAACTATGTCCAGGCTTCTTGGAATGGCAAAAGAACTTTTTTTCTTCAATATATAAAAAGTATAACTAGAGAGTCATTTAAAATTAGCATTTTGTTAATTAAATACATATTGTTTTAACTTCTAACACCTAAAATATGTGTGACATTACTAATTAGAGCAACAAAAGAAAAGTCAGAGTTTTCTGAATTGTCTTCATTCACAAAAGAGACATTATTCATACCTTTCAAGAGTTGCAAGTACAAACACCACTTACTGCTCTGACTCAATCCTGTGAACACCAGCTGATGAAAAGAAAACTAGCCCTATTTGTCTCTAATGAGAGAAGTGAGGTAAATATTTTCTTCACCAAGACTATAAAAATGTAGCATTGAACTCTGAGTCAGAAAAGTCTGTAAAACACGCAGTGTCTCGCACATATTTACACTCAATAAATATTTATTGCTTTATTTGATTGTGGTGGACTGACTAATCGTGATATTGATTTAAATCTCTTCTCCGTTCATGGTATTACTGGGATGTAAATGCTACCATGAATTAAATAGCATCACGTCAAGAAGACAGAGCTGGCCCATGTCTCAGAATCAAACTGTATATGGGAAATGCTGGATCAAACATTATACTCAGTGCTCTCAGGAAGACATTTTTAGCCGAAATAATACACCTCCCCTTCAGCCACATCTTTCCTTCATGGAGATAGGTAACATTTCAGATATTCTTCTTTCACTATAAATTGCTTGTATGTGTCTGCTTAAGGCCCCTTGACTTCATAGTCCATTCAAAATGCTGTTCAAAGATACTCATCTGATCTATTCCTTCTAGACAATGAAGCTAGTTTGACTGTAAAAAAGGAAATATTGAAGGATCTTCTCAGGCAGCTTTGAACACTGCAGAGGAAAAGGGCACTGTCGGGGAATGGTTAAGTACTTTGAAAACCCTAACGAGCTTTGTAGTTAAGGATGACCTTGCAACCTCTCAACAGCTTTTTGCAAACAAAATCTTTCAAGCTTCATCTAAAAGATAGTGAATAACAATTTGAAGAATGAGGTTTTTCTTCAGGTTGGATTATAGAGCTTGGCAGTTTTAACCTTTTTGTTCTATTATGTTTCTGATCTAAATAAGGAATTATTTATTACCAGAAAATGGTGGTATTCAGATCACAAGTCTCCTCAAAGCACTGATTCTGATCCTCAACCATATGTAGAGATTTGGGGAGGAGAAGGCTACTTATTTGGAGAGACCCCTTAGATACAGTCTTAGATGTTGCATCTCCAGGTAGAGGTGCTCTGGGCTCCCGTCACTGACAGTCAACCTGTGTTACAACTTCTTGATCTCAATTTGTTTTTGCAATGCACATTTCCCCAGTAGCCTGATGTTTTGTTTTTCCATGCAGATGGAATTTATTCCCTGTGCCAAGAAATAAATGGATTTACTAAAAGTTTAATTTGGAAAAAAGTTTCTGATAAGATCACCAAAGAATGTCTATTCTTCCATGAATGTTTCCTGGTAATCACCTAGTGAATGCTCACTATGGGACAGAAAGACGTGTCCGGGGAATGTAAATGTGATACAATTTTTACTCTTCTCCCACATAGATTAGGGGCCATTGCTAAGACTAAATCCTAAAGATATTTAAAATATTAAATTTGGCTGGGAAATTTAAAAGCAATATTTAGTACTCATTGAAAACTCTTTTGGATGAAGACTTTTCTCAGTGTTCTGGTAAAGGCAGCCCTAAAGTCCTTTCAGTTTGCAAATGGAAAGCCAAGCCCTCTTCTAACATGGAGATATTAGAGGCCAGTAGCTACAAGAGAGAACCTGTTCTGGATGGTAATGTAAAACTGCCTTTGGCATAGAAAATGTTGGGACTCCACAAGAGAAATATCTTTTGTCTTAGTATTAATTGAATCTTCTCTATGCTTATTCTAGGTATCTAGGAAGGATGGAGTTAGGATGGAAAGGAAGGGAGAGCCAGGCATGGTGGTACATGCTTGTAATCCCAGCATTTGAGAGGCTGAGACAGGAGGAGCGTGATTTGAGGACAGCCTCCGCTACTACTTAGTGAGGTCCTTTGCAACTCACTGAGACCCTATTTCAAAATAAAGAATAAAAATTAGGACTAGGGATATATCTCGGAGGTAGAATGTCCCTGGGTTCCATCCCCAGTATCACTCACACACACACACACAAAAAAAATAAATAAAAAAATAAAAAAAATGGAAGGGAGAAAACAAATAGAAAGAGAACACGACAGAGACAAACAGGGAGAAACAGAGAGACAGAAACAAATAAATTTTTATTGGTGCATTGTAGTCACACATCTTGATGGGATAAAAGTTGGTGGAGACATTTATGCACACATCACCCAATTAGCCCTTACCCAATTCCCGCCCCATTCCTCCCCCTCCCTCCTTCCCATGCTTGGCTTAGTGATTGATTTTGATATGTTTGTTTAAGTACATGAGATATACTTTTAAGTGTAATATATATGCTGAGTTTCAAACACTTAAGAAATGTTAAACACTGAGTTAGTAGTTTTTATAATGATTGAAATATGAAATGATACATTGGGTTAGATATTTTTTTCAATTAGTTTCACCTATTTTTACTTTTTTAATGTGACTACTTGAAATTTTAAAATTACATATGTAAATTGTATTATATTTCTCTTGGATATCTTGTCCAACATATTTCTAGTATCTAGAATACTAAATTGACAGAATTCAACATTTACCCTACTATATTTGAAGTTTAGGCCACATAGTTTTATCCCATAGAGAATTGGTGGGAAAGAGGTGATTAAATCCATAGTCCTATTAGTCCAGCTCTTTGGTTCATCCTATTGAACTATGATGCCTTAATACTCTTTAATGGAATTAAATTCCCCCCTGAGATATCTTTAAATCTGCATTATTTGGCTAATGTAAATTCTAATGTTTGTGAAGAGACCAATAGCTGAGGCAATCAATTGCAATTCCCAAGGCTCTGTGTCCTTCACAGAACCTGAGACTGAAGGAAGGTGGCTGGGCATCTACAATTCAATTAAACATACATATCATGATGCTGCTTTAGGAAAAAGCCAATAGAATCCAGATCTGCTCTTTGCTGAAAATTCCATTTGAAAAAAAATAAAAACATTAGGGAACAAAACTGAACTAGAACCCAAGTGTCCTGACTCCTGGCTAGATTTTATTTTTCTCTGATACTTCTCATTCAAATCTAATTCACAAGAATATAAAAACAAGAACTTTTTTTTCTCTAAGTTTCAGCAATAATATTTTGAATTTTTTTTTGTACTGGGGATTGAACCCAAGGAGACTCTACCTCTGAGCCATATCCCCAACGCTTTTTATTTTTTATTTGAAACAAGGGTCTTTATAAGTGACTATACACTGAACTTGAATCTGCAATTCTCCTGTCTCAGCCTCCCAAGTACTGGAATTATAGGAATGCACATCCATAACTGGCTAAATAAATTTACAATAAAAGTTGGAGTTCTACCTAACGCTTCCTACCTGCCATAAGTCAAAAAATAATCAAAATATCAACAGGCTATACTGCTTGGCAGGTCAAGGAGATAGGAGGAACTCTAGATGAAAAAGGAAATACTATAGAAGAGCAAATGAGACAACCAACTGAGGGGATGGGAGGGGGGAAGAGGGAAATTCTCTAAAGCACACAATGTACTTAAACATATTGAAGTCAACCACTAAACCAAGCATGGGAAGGAGGGGTGGGGAGGGAATGGGTGGAGTTGGGGAGATGGGGTAGGGGCTAGCTGGGTGATGTGTGCATGTATGTCTACACAAGTTTTTTACCCCATTATGATATATGAATACAATGCAGCAATAAAAAATTCAAATAGAAGAAGAAAATAATTAATATGTACTCAATGCCTGACAACATTTTATTTCTTGACAGGATGGTGATTATACAAGGAAGTTCACCTATGATAAGTTATTAACAGAGACACTTAAGACTTGTGCATTTTTTGTTTGTGTGTATTAATCCAATAAAAATTTGAGAGACATGTTTTCTAATGAGTAGGAAATAAAATAAATTATACAGAGTATTCAGTGATCAGGGCTAAGGTTTCCCTGTGTGTGAAACAGATCATCAATACCTTGATTTGTTTGAGAGACCCCATCAACATTTCCACTGGTGCCAGAACTTTCACCATTAGAAAGCTGGCCCTTGAAGTTAAGTAAGATTCTGTTATATGCAAATACTGGTAGAAGGTGTGTCATGAGTTTTGGGGAGCTGGTCTATCCTCAGATTAGAGGTATTAAGTGTGAGAACTCTGGAATTAGAATGCCCAGTTTATAATCAGGTATCATTACTTATGGATTATTCTAGTTGCTTCTGATTATAAAACAAAATACCCCAAAATGTAAATACTTCAAACAACACCACTGCATTTTGTTCTACAATTCTGTAGGTCAGGGATTTGTGGACATGCTCATCACCTCAGTGATACTTATACTCATACTCATAATCTCATTCTCTGAGAATGAATAAGTTTGAACCAAGACAGCATCATTCATAAATACAGTGTGACACTGGAGATTAAGTGAAAGGCTAAAACTGACAACAACCAGCCCATCCAAAGGGGCCTCTCCATGTGGATTGGCTTCTTCCCAATACAGTTGCCTTAAGGCAATCAGACTTCTCACACTGCCACTCAGATCTCCAAACACAAGGCCCCCCGAGTGATTAAGCCAGAAGCCACAATACCTTTTATCTTCTAGATGAAGAAGTCACATCATCCAAATTCTGTCAATTGAAGTCATCACAAACACACTCACATTCAAAACAAAGAGACAGACCTGACCCCTTGAAAAAGTTATGGGAAGATCCTATTGTGGAAGGTCATGTAAGACAAGAAAGAGTGTTGTTTCCATCTCTGGAAACTACCATCATCTGCCATGCTAGTGTGAGACTGTGAGAAACTCTGAAACTCACCAAGCTCCAGTTATCTCATTTGAAAAGTGCCGATGATAATAATAAACACTTTATGGAATCACTTTAAGAATTGATGAGATAATATACATAGATGCTCCAGGGTCATAATAAGAGATCAGGAAACATAGTTTCTATTTACCTTTCTACTGAGGTAGCAGGGTCTGAAAAAAAGTAGACAGAGATAGAGAGATGGCTTTCTAATAAAACTGAGAGGTTAGGCCTGAGCACACAACCCAGAGAAAAGGAACAGGCAGTGAGTCTCACTGTAAGAGATTCTTGCCAAGATAGCAAAGTGGCTTGAAAAACAATGTCAGGCAAAGAATAGAAGAAAACCTTTCCAACTGCCCATTTTTTCCTTGGATTAGTCTTGTTGTTATGTCAAGCAAGCAGTTGAGAGATGACTTGTGTATAAAAGTCACTTTGATTAGAAACATCAGATTGTCTTCATTTGTAGAATTGCCAAGTAAAAATAAAAGAGGTGCTCTACTTTTGACACCTCCTGACATTGTCGGCAAAGAGTAATCTTTCCGAAGTCTCTAAGCAAATGAACATCAACCTTTCTGGGCCATGATGGTTCCCTGGGATTTGCCACAGAAATGGAAGTATGTAACGAGCTTTAAGTGAAATAAATGGATCTTTTCAAAACAATTCCCAGATGAGCTAAGTGAAGAAGATCTGTATTATTGGTTGTTTTACTAATAGAAAAAGCCAAAACTTCTTTGCCACTTTGCAATTGTGAAATAAACCTGTTTAGCAAATGGTGAGATAAAGCTATGTAAATTAACACATTGCATGTTATTAAAGCAAGACTTTTTTTTATCACTAAAGTGGTTTAGCAAACATCAGTTAAATGATATTTTATAAATTTCAGAAATATATGAAATACAAAACATTATTGCAGGTTCTTTAGTCCGATTTAGTGCCACCTTTACAGGTTGTCAGTCAAGAATACATACACACACACATACACACACACACACACACACACATATATACTGGAGATTGAACCCAGGGACATTCTATCTCTGACCTATGCCCCAAGCTCAATTTTATTCTTTTGTTTTGAAACAGGGTCTTGCTAAGTTGCAGAAGGCCTAAGTTGCTGAGACTAGGCTTGAACCTGCAACCCTCCTGTAAGCCTCCCAAGTACTAGGAAGCCAGGCATGAGCCACCATGTCCAGTTAAGAATATTTATTTGAATACCTACCTTATACTAAATTTGAACCATATGAACCATATGGAAAGTATAACATCTCAACAGTCTCTCAGTAACTATACAAGTCTAAAAATGGCAAAAGTCATGATAATTGTGATTCTGTATAAAAGAAACTGATTATTATCTTGGGTTAGGAGCTTTCAATCTAATTAACAAGAAAAATATATTAAAATACTTACTGATTTTCTATCATGGGCACAAGCCTTGCTATGTACATTGTAATAAATGAAGTTAAATAAAATCGAATTGCTATTATCATGAGTGTTATAATCTTGTGGGAGAGACAGAGGTATACTCCAGTAACCTTATTATGAAGCTCATGAAGATCAAATATTATAATAGAGATAAAACATCATTCTTTAGGTACATTTAGAACAGAATGATTCATTCCAGTAGGAATATAGTAAATAGAAAACATTTATTAAAGAAAGTAGTATTTGAATGTGAGCCTTCAAGGTATATAATGACTTGAAGGAATATTTAAAGTCTAACAATATCCAGATAGAATGTGCAAACTGTGGACACTCTAGAAGCAAGAAACTATAGGGAATATGCCAGAAGGGAGCACTTCACTATGTCTCCATGAAGACAGAGATTGATTTTATTTACAACATTTGGCTGGTACATGATAGAAGTTTAACATATCTATATTTATTGTCTAATGACAAGTGAAAATTGGGCAATGTTCACGTGTCATTGGACAAAAAATATAGAATTAAAATATTACATAGAAGCAAAAAAGGAAAATACTTAAAAGTCCAAGCCAAAAATTCAGATTTAATTTCATATGTAATAACATAAAAGACCAGTGTCTCAAGACAACTTAACCTATGTGTCACATAATGTTGTACAATAAAGAGAACAATAAAGGAAGTAGAGGCAGAGATGAAGTTCTACCTTGTTTATTTCTGATCAACTGGGAATGTTTTTCTGGTGGGTCCTCAGAAAAGAGGAGCGAATTCCTTACAATATAAGAATAATGTGACAAGCAGAGAGGTAAGTTACAATTCTTATGTCTCACTCTGTATTTAAACTTTCTCCATTCTATTTTCAAACTTCTCAGGACTTGATCTGCTTTTAAGCTTGGCTCATTGTGATAATGATTTAAGCCTTGGAAACACAGGAAGAAATGTCACTAGAATAAGATCAACTCATTTGATGACATATGCCTGGGGAAACATTGGTACACATATAAAAAGGGTAAAGAAAAACATAAGCAATATACAGTAAAAAATGTTTATTGTAAAAGGGAGAGAAAAATAATGTCTTTATTATGTAATAAGATCATTCAATTTGGTAAAAAAAATTAAGACATCAATTTTGAAATGGTCAAAAAACTGCTTTTTTTTTTTTGCAGTACTGGGGGTGGAACCCAGGGGCATTCTACCTCAGTCCCATTTTTTATTCTTTATTTTGAAACAGGGTCTCACTGAGTTGCAAAGGGCCTCACTAAGTAGCTGAGGCTGGCCGCAAACCACCTTCCAAATATACTTGTACCAGCCTCCCAAATGCTGGGATTACAACTGTGCACCACCATGCCTAGCTAGTCTAAAGACATTTATAACTAAGAGATTATTCAAAAGAAAAGAAATATAAATCAAATGAAGTGTTCTATCTGTATAATAAGAAAACATGCCTGCTAAAACAAGGTGCCATTTTCTACCTATTAAGCTAATAAAAATTATAATGTAAGCCAGGTGTGGTGGTGCATGCTTGTAATCCCTGTGCTTGGGAGGCAGAGACAGGAGGATTGCGCAGGTTCGAAGCCAGCCACGCTGGCTTAAGAGATCCTGTTTCCAAATAAAAAATATAAAAAAGGTCTGGGAGTGCACCCCGGAGGTAGAAGGGTTTCCAGGAACCCCAGTACCACACACAAAAAAAATTAATGTTAATATCCAGTGCTACAAAGGTTGAAATAAATTTGTTATATTTATATATTGTTATGGCAGTATTAGTGAAACTCATGGAATCTACTTGATAAAATATACTTAAATACCATAAAAACATGTATCCCACTCATAAAACTTGATCTAAAATCTATCTAAAGGAAGAAAAATGTGTAGGTTTGAAGATATTAATTTCAGTAAAACTATAATAGTACAAATCTGAAAATACAAAGAAAATTTAAAAAGCACTTATTAAGTGACTCTCTCATTGCCCTCTAGAACTACTGAGGGAGCCAAGATTATATAGTTACTAACATTATCAGCTCACTTAAGATAAAACTCACTGTTCTTTTTTAAAAACTAAACTTCCTATAAGCCCCTTGATAACAACAATACAAATGGCCACAGCAATACACAAATATGAAAGAAACATAAATAAAATCTTAGCACCGCACAACACCAACAAACCACAAACGAGGACAACACAAGAAGAACAGAGGAACAATGCACTTGTAAAACATCGAAAAGACAATTAGCAAAATAGCAATGGCAAGCATTCACCTATTAATAATGACCTTTAAAGTAAATATATTAAACTCTCCACTCAAAAGATATAATGTCTTCAAATGAATTTTTTTTTTCAGGTCTGGAGATGGAACCCAGGGGCATTTGACTTCCGAGCTGTACTCCATGCCCTATTTTTTATTCTTTATTTTGAAACCGGGTTTCACTGAGTTGCAGAGGGCCTCACTAAGCAGCTGAGGCTGTCCGCGAACCGCGATCCTCTGGTCTCAGCCTCCCAAATGCTGGAATTACAAGCATGTGCCACCATGCCCAGCTTCAAATGAATTTCTTAAACCAGGATTCAACTATATGGTGCTTATAGGATACTCATCTGAGCTTTAAGGCTGTATATAGGCTGACAGTGAAAGGATAGAGAATATTCCATGCAAATATTAACCAAAAGAGAGCAAGGATGGCTGTACTTACATAAAATAAACTTCAAGTCAAATATTTAATGGGAAACAGGGTCATTTTTTAATGACAAAGGAGTTAATTTATTAAGAGTATGGAAACTATATATACATATATATATATATATTAAACATCATACTACCTAAATATATAAAGCAAATATTAATAAACATAAAATGAGAAATAGATAGAAATACAGTATAGTAAGGGACTTCAATACCCACTTTTAACAATGGATAGATCAACCAGATATATAATTAACAAAGACACACAGGAGTTGAGTTTCATTTTATACCATATAGACCTAATAGGCTATATAGAACTTTCCATTCAACAGTAGCAGAATATACATTCCACTCTAGTACACATGGGACAGTCTCCAGAACAGACCATATGTAAGGCTACAAAACTGATTTTAACAAATTTAAGAAGACTAAATTAATACATTGTTCTCAACTTCAGTGGTATGAAACTAGCAACAAATAAGAGGAGGCGCCTTAGAAAATTTACAGTGTTAGGATAAGCAGCCCAGTCATGCCAAAGATGGCGCCTCTCTGGCTTCTCTTCCTGATTGTGCTGCTTACCTCATAGCCAGCCAAAGGGGACACGGGATGCCCAACAACCAGTCCCCTGATTACACACTCACTGGGGTATGAACCATCCAATCAGTAAATGCCCCGTACTTTGTGCGATCTTCTGCTGTGAGTGGAAGCCCCCTCCTTTTCAAAAAATCCCCAGCTGCCTGATATAAAAGGGAGCTGGGCCGTCTTAATAAGCTTTTACTTGCTTGCTTCTCTCCGACGGATGGCCTTGGGTTTTTCCTGCGCCGGACTTCCACTTTCAATATGCTCCTTAACGATCAGTGAATCAAATAAGAAATAAAAAAGAAAATTAAAAAAATATCTCAAGACAAATTGCAAGGGAAATATAATGTACTAAATTTTATGAAATTCAATGAAAGAATTTCTAAAAGAGAAGTCTAAAGCAATAAATGCCTACATTAAGAGAAAAATATGTAAACAGCTTAGTATTTTACCTTGAAGAGTAAGTAAAGATAACTAAATTATACTCAAAGTTAGTAGAGAGAAGGAAATTAAAAAGATCAGAACAGAAATTGAGAATAAAATACCAGAAACATTAATAAAATAAAAAGTTGATTCTTTGAAAAAATTGTCAGATCTGAGCCAGGTGTGGTGGCTCACATTTGTAATCCCAGCACTTTGGAGGCAGAAACAGGAAGATCACAGATTTGAAGACATCCTCTGCAACTTAGACAAACTCTCAGCAACTTAGTGAGACCCTGTTTAAAAATAAAAAATAAAAAGAGCTGGGGATGTAACTGAGAGATAGAATGCCCTTGGGTTCAATCTCCAGTACCACACCTCCAAAAAATGTAGGTAAATAAAAGGGGAGACAAAAGAGGAAGTGATCAGGTTCACCCACGGGAATTTAGGAAATTCCCTGAAATATGAAAACCACTGAACTGGGTCTTGAAAAGTGATTAATATGCTTCCAAATGATGGAGGAGAAGAATTTTGTTTAACAAACAAAAGCATCAGACAACTTGGAGATACTGAAGTAGAACACAAAACAGAAAATATAAATTAAAACAGTAGGTCTAGCCGGGCGTGGTGGCACACGCTTGTAATCCCAGCATTCGGGAGGCTGAGAATGGAGGATCGCGGTTTGCGGACAGCCTCTGCTACTTAGTGAGGCCCTCTGCAACTTAGTGAGACTCTGTTTAAAAAATAAAAGAATAAAAAATAGGGCAGGAGGTGTAGCTCAGAGGTCAAATGTCCCGGGGTTCCATCCCCAAACCTGCAAAACAAAAACAAAAACAGTAGGTCAATTTTGTGGCTTTTTTTTTTTTTTTGGTGGTACTGGGGTTCCTGGAAGCCCTTCTACCTCTGGGCTACACTCCCAGACCTATTTTTATATTTTTATTTAGAAACAGGGTCTCCTAAGCCAGCGCACGCGGCTGGCTTCGAACCTGCGCGATCCTCCTGTCTCTGCCTCCCAAGCGCCGGGATTACAAGCGTACACCACCACGCCCGGCTATTTTGTGGCTTTTTTCAATGCCAACCAGTTCTCCAATTCTCTTCTACCAACTGGGTGCAGCAATTTATTTCCATGTTATTTATGTGAAGTTAGTGCCCCTGGGTTCAATTTTCAGAACAACAACAACAACAACAACAACAACAAAACCCTACACAAATTAGCAGATCTGTATGATGAACAAGTCTGGAAATCCAATATTCAAAATGAGGATTGTAATCAGTAAGATTAAACTGGATTAAAGATAGATCTGTTAACATTAACTTGCTCCACTATAGCAACTATTTTGCTATGTATGTCTCCTACAACATGATGTAAACCTCAAATATGTATAGTAAAATTTATATTAAAAATCATAATTTTTCAAAACTAAAATCACTCAAAACTTCTAAAAGGAAGCTATGAGCTGCTCAGGATTCACACGCTTCCACACACTCCTCTTCTAACAAGGTCATAAACACAGGAAGCCCCTCAGAATTATGTGCAGAACTTTTAAAACAAATACATGTCTATGCCCCACTCTCAGGAGATCTGACTCAGATTCTGCCAACTTCAGTGGGCTTTTTGATTCAGTTACCTACACTCAGAAAGTATAATAAAGACACACTTGGCTTCAGATGTGTTTGTACATTGCTAATCATCATTAAACTTATCAAACATTCCATTAAAGAAGAAGAATGGTAGCTAGAGATGTAGCTCAGTGGTAGAGCACTTGCCTAGCACGTGCTAGACCCTGGGTTTGATTCCCCACAGCTGACCAATAAAAGAACAATAACTGCACATTCATGAAGAATTAAAGTGTAAAATCTTGGCCTTCTCGAATAGGATCCTGTTGACTAAACTGATGCTTTGTGTGTATGAACGTCGAAAGCCTTTAAGTTACTGAGACAGTGTTATCATCAACATAAGTGACAGACTTTGTACTAGTTGTGATAGAAATGAATGACTAAAATCTAAATGAACTTTTATGATTACTCTAAGCTTTTGCTACTTTTCAAAACAGTGCCTATTATTAGTTATTCAAAAAATAACTGATCTGAAACTCAGTAGTCTCTCTCTCTCTCTCTCTCTCTCTCTCTCTCTCTCTCTCTCTCACACACACACACACACACACACACACACACACACACACACAAACTCTTTTTGCCCATTATAATTGTCCCCCCAAAGAAATTCCATTTCGTCTGTATTGTGTAGAGGGCTCTCTGAACTATTCCATTTTCTATGCTATAATTCTCAAGTTGCTTCCAACGTGTGAGATATTAACAAACTCTAATTGGTTGTGTAACTGAAGCCGACAGCCCGTACAGTATTAAGCCACTTCCACACCACCTATTTTCTGTATGCAAATCAGACAGAAACAAATGTTTGGCCCCAGCTGGGCAAAATGTCCCA
The DNA here is from genome assembly GCF_963383645.1 of Muscardinus avellanarius. NCBI lineage: Eukaryota > Metazoa > Chordata > Mammalia > Rodentia > Gliridae > Muscardinus > Muscardinus avellanarius. The sequence goes on from NC_137787.1 coordinate 173,166,500, forward strand.
TTTAGAATTCTTTTCCTCTTCTTTGTTCTTTGATGTTCTGCAAATGAGCTTTAGAACTCTGCTCTTCACACAATTCAATTTTACAGACCCATTATCTGAGATATAATGTGGAGGTTAAATATATCAGGGCAGCCATTATGTGAAAATAATTAACAGTAATGAATAATGCACTAATTCCACTGATGAGAGATGGTTATATGTGTAATGAAGTGTTGGGGCAGCCCTGACAAATGAAATTAAAATATTTAAACACTGTTTTATGATATTACTTTGCTCATATAATTTCCTTTACCTACAATGAGCCACTTGGATTATCGTCATTATCTTGACAGCTCTGAAGGATGAAATAGTGCAGGTTAATGTGACAGCGATTAGTCAGAGGGAAAATCCATCACTGTTGACAGAACAGGCTGAGGCAGAAAAGGCCTCTGCACTGTCCTGTTTCCCAGCCGAGAAGAATGATACTATCAACATCACTTCAATATTAAATGGATAGAATTATCTTGTCACTCATTCACAGCCTCTGAAGAACTACCTATTTGTACCTGCAAAGGAAAGGTCAGCCTTCCTTAATCACCCATAAAAATATGTTGATGGATTCTTTATATCAATAATAGTGACAGGCAGAAAGACAGGAGAGAGGCATGGCAATTTAAAAGCAAGAAGTTTCTCTCTCAAGTCTTTATAATTTTTTCCCAATCATTTCTGCTCAAATTAAAATTGAGTCTCAGGGTCCTGTCTATGGAGAACATGGAATGAGCTCACTCTCCTTACGTGGAGGTTATAGCATGACTCCTCACTTAAAAGCAGATTTTATGTTTTTTCAAATTTTTTTTTTTGGTGGTACTGAGGAAGGGACCTTCTACATCCGGGCTACACTCCCAGACCTATTTTATATTTTATTTGGAAACAGGGTCTCTTAAGCCAGCGAGGCTGGCTTCGAACCTGCATAATCCTGTCTCCGCCTCCCAAGCGCGGGGATTACAAGCATGCACCACCATGCCTGGCCTTTTTCAAACTTTACTCCATGAATATTCTTGGGTGCAATTATTTCTGCCTTTCAAAGATGCAGTAAGTTTGAATTTTTAAATCCTAATGATGTGATAACCTGTTTATTAAAGTTGATGCTAAAATTTACACTAAAATATGCAATTGGAGAGTAAGTCATTGATAACATGAGTTGAACCTCTGACATCACCAGTTTCCATTTATATCGCCACGTGTCCGTTTATAAGCTGCCAGTATTGCTATCACCTCCAGAAATCCTTTAACTATATATATCTTTTTAAAACCTTACATTTATAGATTTCCTTTATTTTTCTTTTGGGGTCAAAATAATCGTGAATGAATGAATTGCTGCAATTATAAGAGCTTTCCAGATAATTATGACCCCATATTCTCCTTTTCTTTGATTACAAGATAACATTCTTTTATTCTTCTTCTATAAGAGTTAAAATAATGGACATGCTCATTTAAAGAATAGGCTTAATGACTGTTCTATTCTCCCTTAACAAATTCCAATAGAGTGGAAATCTTCCTATTCAACAATGCATCACTATTTAGAGTGCAAAAACACCAGCATGTCTCAGTTGCTAATAAGTAAAGTTGAGTTTTAAAGTCTTCTTTCTTTTGTTTCCAACCAGAATCCATTTCCTGAATAACAAACTTTGCTTTGCTGATATACCTTTCTCACCTAGCCCTGCTAACACTGGGACCCAACAGCATATTGAGGAGTCATGCATTCATAAACACTTCTCAAAATGTAAAACCTATGGCGCAGTATCTCCTCTACTCATTGACAGAACAAAAGTATGGTCATCCTTAACATCAAGAAGATAAATAAGCAAATACTAAGCAAGTCTCACTTAGGGACTGAGATGCTCATTCCTTTCTGGGCATACAATCAAAGCATTAGGAGAGCCAAAAGCATAATGTAATAAAACTCTTATTTTATTATACTGATAGTGAGAAATAAGATAATACCTGCATAAAAGCTAAGATGACTCTTACAACACGAGTATGTTCATAACTGACTGCAGTTCAATCAAAATAGCAAAGCCCATTATATAAGGGCTGATGTTATGGTTACTTTGTAGATTTATGAATATATCTAATCTAATTTGTGTCATCATTTTTGAATGCTAATTCATTACCAACTTCTATTGCTACCTCAGCAATCCTCAAGGAAAAGCCAAAAATGGGGAAAATGTGAAATGTACAGCCTCAAAAACAATTCTATGATTGCAAATCTGTACAGTGTATGTTAATCAGGTATAATGTATGTCTCTATATCCCATTAGGAAACAACCCTTGAAAATAATATATCCCTTTCCCATACTCCTTGCATTTGTTTTGAAAAAAAATTATAATTTGCTTCAATTATCTGACAATGAAGTGTCTCGGCAATAAATCTAACATTAAAAAATCATTTCCAGCAAATTACTCCAATAAAATCAATGAAGGTCAGCCTCAGCTGTAGCAACAAATAAATGACATGCTATTGACAGGCTAGATGGACCTAATTGTCACTTATAAAGGTTAAGGGGATAAATAATCTAATAGAAAGCAGATGTTTACTAAACAAAAATGGAAGCAAGTGAGATAAACCCAGAACGGTAAGTTAGGCATGAACAATCTCAGTATTCTCCTGGCCTAGTCCCAAAGCAAAATGTGCGATTAGGTCAATATTTATCTGCTTCAGGCTGCATTGTGATCTTTCTACCTTTCATATATTGAATTCATGAAACAGATTTTCTGCTAATAGAAAAGGAAGAACTGATAAAATCGAACAACAGTAGCCAGGTTAAAAGCAGTTTGACCCATTTCAAAATTCCAGTAGCTGCATCTTTGAGAATAGCAAACAATAGTAGAAAAAAAAGAGCACATCATTTCTCTGAAATGAAAAGAACTCTCTAATTGTACAGGGTTCTTTACCAAATATACAGCTAAATTCTAAACATTATTATTTGGTTTAAAATTCACACATACATGTAAACACTATGAAACACACCAGAACAAACCTAGAAGGCTCTTCTTAGGTAAATGTTTTCCTTGTCCCCCTATCAATTTTAGTGATGTTTGCATTGTCTGTTCATATTTTTCATAATAGACTCCAAAACTTGCTTTACTTGGAAATGACCAGGGTCCCTCCTCTGAACCACAAATAGGCTCCCAATAATTGCTTTAGTCTTATAAAGGGAACACTTTTGATAGATACGGTTATACAGGAAACTAATGCTTCATAGCATCTTCATGAAGGAAAAAGATCATGGTCATTGAATCTGTCCTCTTCACATCACAGAGGAGAAAAAAGAACTGGATGAACAAGAGAATCTTTGCTGGAGGGTCCTCAGATGTTTCTAGGTAAGAGCTAGTCCCCAGGTCACCCAACTCCCAGGGCAGTGGCATTACCACAGCCTCTTGGGAGAGGAAGATCCTACTGACAAAATTCCACTTCACAGTATAGTACCAAGTGTTTTCAAATATACTCACAATTATTCTCTGCATTAGTTGAGAAAACAAGGATCAAGTTACTCAAATGAGAAACCTTTCATCTCCTCTATAGAGCAATATGAGAAACTCCAGAAACTACTTCTACTGATACCCAGCCGCACCCCACCCTAGTCTAATGAAAAGAAAAACGCAAAGGAAGGAAGAAAACCTCAGTTAAATTTAGTCTTTAAATTTGATCTAAATGCTTTAAATCATTTGCAGAAAATACGTAAATAAAAGTCTTCCGACAACAGCAAAATAAATGTGAATTTTATGTGCATTTTGATAATCACTGAAAATTATTTACTTCTGTCTTAGAAAAGGCTTAGATTAGGGCATTTTTTAGAGATAAACTTAAAGAAAATTTTGAACTTCATCTCAAAAGATATAAAAAGTGGAGGAAAATGACATAATGACCTAACTTAACTAAAACAACAAGGGTTATTTTGTATTCTTTTAATGACTCTACTCAACATTAAGAAACTGAACTCACTAACATTTTCTAATTGCTAATAAAAAGAAATATATTCTAAGTTCAAGTATTAGTTCCTAGCCCACACTCTTTTGCGTTTAGAACCCATTTCTTGTACTATTTCATTCTTAAGCACAGTGTTAAACTACAGCCACCCAAAATACTTTTATGCACTGAAGGCATATTTTAAGACAGTCAGCAGGGACTAACTAATCAATAGTAAAGTTGGGGACCACTCAGGCAAGTTTCTGGTGAGGCAAGTGCCTGTGAAGAGAACCCCACCCTACAAATACGCCTAAGGAGCTCTTTCCTGAAGATAGCCAAAGTGGTGAAGGGAATTTGTTCTTAAAATGAGTGCTACATTATGAATTTTTAATATCCCCAAAGTAATGCATCTTCCTCATCTGTGGAAGACTAAAGCTCTAGAAGCTAAGGCTCAAGGGAGCTGAAGATAATTTCTGATTCTCAGTAGCCCTATTAGTACCATCTATAAAGTGGAAATTAAAAAGTTTTTAGATTTTCTTATTCCAGATGGATTTTATCAAGACTGGTATGTCCAGGTTTATCACTCCCAACATATAGGAACTAAAGACATATGAAGGTTTGGACAAATACCAGGAATCGTCACAAATAGGTTAGCTGCTCCTATATTACACCTCTCACTACACCCAGACACAACCACCATTAGAACCTCTTTATGAACTAAGAGCATTTGCCAACTGCAGGTCAGCTATGAAGTCACCAGAAGATGTTAAAAACTACAATGTGAGCAGTAATTCTTTCCCTAGATCCACCAACACCCTTTTTCATTTTTGCCATGATGGCTTCAATACCAATCTACTGGAAACATAATCACTACCTTCCACCAAGTAAGTGTCTTCTGGAAATTCTCCTTTTCTCCTAGGAATGCAGCCATCCTCACTTCAACTTCTCCAGTCTTCTCTCTTTCCCCAAGCAATCACATACCAACTCCTATTAAGTGTTGCATGATCACAGGTATGTTTCTCTTTATTTGACCTTTTTTAATCCTTTTATTGGTGCATTGTAATTATTCATCACAGTAATGTTCAAAGTGATAGAGACATAGGTACGCACAGCAGCTGGCATGTTTCCTTCCAGATTCTCTCCACTGCCCACCCCTTGGGCATTTTATAGAGATTGGTAGTGATAACTTCATATATGGACATAGCATTATTTGAACTATTTCCTTCCTCAGCTCTCCTTCTTTCCCTCTTACCTCTCCCTGACCCCTTCTATTATTCTACTGGCCTCTCTTCTCATTTATCTAGAGTTCCTTTTGTTTCCTATTTTCTCTCTAGCTTCCACATATGAGAGAAAACATATGGTCTCTGACTTTCTGTGATCGACTGATCTCAGCATCATACTTACAAGTTCCATTCATTTTTCTGCAAATTATATAATTTTTTTCTTCTTCATGGTTGAGTAAAATTCCATTATGTGTATATATTACATTTTCACTATCCATTCACCTATTGCTCGACACCTAGGTTGATTCCATAATTTGGCTATCGTGAATTGTTCTGCTATAAATATGGATATATATCACTATAGCATTCTGATATTAATTCTTTTCAAAAGATACTGAGATATAGTATTGCCAGGTGGTATGGTGGTTCCATTCCTATTCTTTTGAGGAACCTTCATACTGATCTCTATAGTAGTTTTACTAATTTGCAATCCTACCAATAGTAAATGAGAGTTATTTCCCTACATCCTTGCCAGCATTTATTACTGATTGTAATCTTAATATTTATCATTCTAGCTGGAGTTATATGGAATCTCAGAGTAGTACCATGGAACACAAACACTTCGTTTTATTCTTAAATATCTCTCTTGGATAAGTGATTTAATTTCCCTGACCGCTAATGATATTTAATATTTTTATATATTTATTGGTCAGTTGTATTTCTTCTTTTGAGAGATGTCTATTCAACTGCTCATTTTTTGATTGGGTTGTTTGTTTTTTATTGTTAAGTTTTTTAAGTTCTTTATATATTTTTACATTGGTCCTCTACCAGAGGAGTAATAGCTGGCAAAGATTTTCTCCCATTCTATAGACTCTCTCTCCTCAAACTCTTGATTTGTATTTCTAACCCAACAATGTGGCTCTACCCACATTATTTTACAAAGAAACAATATCCCAACACACCAGCCTCTAATCTTCCCCCTCTCCACTCAGTCTATTCTGAACATTTCTGTAGGATCTGATCTTGCCATGGAACACAAACACTTCATTTTCTTCTTAAATATCTCTCTTGGATAAATGAGAAGCACTATAAGAAAAGAGTTGCTCAAAGCCATGGGGGCTCAAAGAGGTAGAAAGCTCATTGGATGGAGAAAGTAGTGGTGACATCTGCATTTGGGAATGAAGTATACGCAGCTTTGGAAAGGTAAAACCAGAAGGAAATGGCATTTTCTTTCTTTCTTTTTTTTTTTTTTTTTTTTTTTTTTTTTTTGTTGGTCTGGGGATGGAACCCAAGGGCATTTGACCTCCAAGCTACACCCTCTGCCCTGTGTTTTATTCTGAAACAGGTCTCACTAAGTAGCTGAGGCTGTCCACAAACTGCAATCCTCTGATCTCAGCCTCTAAAATGCTGGGATTATAAGCGTGCGCCACCTCGCCCGGCTAGGAAATGGCATTTTCTGTGTAGGAAACCAGACATGGTGTTGTAGTGAACGTGAAATGTATGTGAAAAGCAATGGTTTTCCTATAAATTCCTTAACACTCATTCTCTCTTGTGCAATTTATGAAGTTTTCCATATGCATAGCCATATTAGTAATTAAGTGGGTAGATATTATATTTTACATAGTTGTCTTTATCCTATAAAAGAAATATTATTATCCACATTTTATAGTTGAGAAGGTAAATGACTTAGCCAAAGCCTCACCTTTATTAAGTTAGAGAAGTGGCAATTGAAGATGAGCCTGTGTTATCAAAAAAGCTGTACTCATTCCATTATACCATGGGTCATATATTACTAACAAATAAAGTAAATGAAATATAATCCTCACCACTAAGTATGTCTTTGATCCAGTGGAGGAGAGAGCAGTGCTCTGTATTTATTACCCTCAGCCTAATGTGTTGGACACAGACTTGTCTCTATCATCTTCATTTAAATACTCATCCTACTGGGTGATAAAAAACTATCCTAACTTATCTGCTTGCTACATCTTTGATTCTGCCAGCTGTCATCAGAGGCATCTTTCTAAAACACAAATAAAAAAGTAAATCTTCCCTGCTTAAATGACTTCTAGGACGCTCCCCTGTGTGATAAAGTCCAAATCTCATGTATAATCCAGTTCTAAGCTACCTTTCCCGGACTACATCTTCCACAGGTGGCAAATACCTCAGCCAGAATGAGCTGCTTTCAATTCTCTATCTGCAGTGCTGTTCCCCCTTCCTCTATGCTCTTTTGCCTTTGTGCTCTCCTTAAGAACTCATTATTTCTCAGACTTATGTCCAGATACCATTTCCTCTGAGAAGTTTCTCTGATTCAGCTCATGCACTGTTCTGCACATATGACTGTGTAGCATAATAATTACTGAATTTTATTAATCCACCATGGGCCATGAAGTTCTTCGGACACACTACATAGAACTGAATGCCAGACCCATAACAGAACTGAAGAAAGTGTAGAATTTGTTCACAGTAAAAACGTAATAATACTTTGATCAGTGAATATTAAAACTGAAAAGTAAGAAATTTAGTGGCATAAATACAAAACAAGGAATATGCTATTATATGCATTTGCACAATCATGGACAGCTAGAAATGTAGCCCAGGGTAATAGAATAAAACTTAAAGTCTTAAGGCTTCTATAGGATTCACTATTCTATTCTGAACAAAATTATCATTCAGATGATCAGACTCACCTGCAACTGGGTAACTGCTCATACATTCCCAAAGTCATATATATATACCACGTGGGTGGTGGGGCACTGGAATGATTGGGGCAGGAAGGCTTTTAGTTGCCTTGTATGCAACTGGGAGACACTGAATAAAAATAAGGTGGTGGTGGAAGCATTCGGGATAGTACTGAGTGACTCATTTTTTGAAAAGGGAGCATTGAGCCAATAAGTTTGAGAATTCATGCTAAGTCTCAACCTTCGTTGGATTGATGGTCTTTTTTCTTACTTGGTATTATATGCAGATAAGTGATAGAACACACATTTCATAGCTACAACTGCAGTCATCTTTCTACCAAGTAAATCTGCACTGTTTGATGCTATATACTTCATTATGATGTATATCTACCATCAAGAACATGTGGTATCAGTTTTCTGTTCCTCCCCACAAAGGACCACTGATGACCCTTAGCCAGTATTAATTCCACACAGATGCTCTCCTGTTAAAACTAAATTGCTTCTTGATTTTGTTCTTCTTTATAGCTGAGTAGAATCCCATTTTCTGTATTTCCCATAATTTTGCAATCCACTCATCTGTTGATGGAGACCTAGGTTGGTTCCATATTTCGGCTATTACAAATTGTGTTGCTATGAGCATGGGGATGCATATGTTACTGTAGTTCGCTGATTTCAACCCCTTTGGAAAGATACCCAGGAGTGGGATAGCAAAATCATATGGTGGATCCATTCCCAGTTTTCTAAGGAATCTCTACACTGATCTCCATAGTGGCTTAACTAATTTGCACTCCCACCAACCATGTAAAAGAGTTCCTCTTTCCCTACATCGTCATCACACCAGCATTTGTTGTTATTTGATTTCATTATGCTTGCCACTCTGATTGGTGTTAGATAGAATCTCAGTGTAGTTTTGATTTGCCTCTCCCTGATGGCTAATGATGTTGAACATCTTTTCATGTATCTATTGGCCATTTGTATCTCTTTTTATGTGAAGTGTCTATTCGATTCAGTTGTCCATTTCTTGATTGGATTATTTGTTGTGCTAATGTAGAGTCTTTTGAGCTCTTTGTATATTCTAGATATTAGCCCTCTATCAGAATGTGACTAGTAAAGATCTTCCCATTCTGTAGGCTTCCTCTTTAGGTTCTTGATGTTTTCCTTTGATGAGCAGAAACTTTTTAGTTTGATGCCATCCCACTTGTCATTCTCAAGAAGATGGAAAGACCTGGAGAACATTATGTTCAGTGAGATCAGCCAAGCACAGAAAGAGAAGGGACATATGTTTTCTCTAATATGCCCAAGCTAGGGAGTATTAAGAATACCAGTGGGACTCCAGATAATGGAGGGGAAACATCAACAAAGCTAGAATGGAAGGGTAGGAGAGGAAGAAGTTTGAGGTTGATTAATGGAGGAGCTACATTTGAATATGTGTAAAAGTATGAAGGTAGCATGGTTAACCTGGACACTCATTATTGGTAGGGGGAAGAGGAAGTGGAGGGGAGAGGGTACCAAGCACAGTCTGAATGTATGCTATTTTCAATATAATCCACATAAAAATAAAAATAAAAAAGTTAAAACAAAAACTAAATTAAAAAAATAATCTGCTTCTTGCCCCTCACTGGTGGGCAATGAGATCACTGACCCCTTGTCTCCCGTTTGCTAAATACAGAAATTTCTTGGCTTCTGCTATGGCACTGGCTCAAAGTGATGTCATTAAGTACTTAGTCTATTTCAATCAAATTCCAACATGGTGGTACACAATTGTAATCTCTGTACTTGGGAGGCTGAGACAGGAGAATTGCGCAGGTTCAAAGCCAGCCTCAGCTACCTTTGAAGATCTCAGCAACTTAGTGAGACCCTGTTTCCAAATAAAGTGTAAAATAGGTCTGGGAGTATATCCCAGAGGTAGAAAGTCCCTGGGTTCCACCCCCAGTACCTCAAAAAACAATCCCAACGAAAGATTTCTTCTCTCCAGTAAATTTTTATTTTCTCCCATTTGGTTTGCAAAGTGATGGTCCCTCCTTTCCTAGATCAGGAGAACAGGCTTTTGGTGCCTCAGCTACCTGGCCACCTTGATAAACCCTGCAGGCCAGCCTGGATTCTCCCAGTCACCAGTAACATCGCTTCTTACAGCAATAGGGAGGCCTGAACACCACACTTGATGAAAAAAACAAATTCCTGCTTAGGATCTGAGCTGAAATCTTTGGCGTTGGATCTCTGGTGATGGCTCCTTCACAAGATCTGCAGCTAGCTACCTGACATCTTTTTGACAAAACCAATTCATGTCTGTTAATGACAAACTATCCAATCACAACTTAAAAACAAAGACCTGGCCAACAGTTCTATAAACTCCTAAATACAAGTACTCTTATAAAACTATTCAAATTCCCAACCTGAATTTTTAATAGTACAGGGCAAAACAACTTTGTAATAAGCTCTGTGTTCATATATCAGACTTCTGAAATGAAAGAGGTAGAAAATATCATAAGATATTTCAAGGAAAATGCTGCACTCTGGAGTTTTTCTGGAGAAGAGAAGATTGAGTGACTGCTCTATAACTGTCTATAAAAAGCTTAGAAAGGATTGTCATGGAACTTGTTCTCTGAAGCAAACACAAGTAAGGAAGGATATAACCCTGAATCTTATTCCAACCATGAATTTTGTTTTCTTTTTTTAAATTTTTATTGGTGCATTATAATTGTGCATGATAATGAGGTTCCTAGTGATACATTCAAATATGCCCATAACATTATTTGGGCTGTTTCCTTCCCCACGCTTTTCCTTTCCTTTCCCTCCTTCCTTGGTCCCTGTTCACTACTTTCTCTCCTACTTTCCATAAAATCCCTTTTCTTTCCATTTTTCTCTCTAGCATCCACATATAAGAGAAGACATGAAGCTCTTGATTTTATGAGACTCAAGCCATTAATTTTTTTTTTTTTTTGGCAGTACTGGGACGGAACCCAGAAGCATACTATCTCTGAGCTGCACCCTCAGCCCTATTTTTTTAATTCTTTATTTTGAAACAGGGTCTCTTTGAGTTGCAAAGGGCCTCACTAAGTACCTGAGGCTGTCCGTGAACCACAATCCTCCTGTCTCAGCCTCACAAATGCTGGGATACAAGTGTGCACCACCACCCTAAACATTAACAATTACATAGGCACAGGGACGCTACCAGCTATAAGCACAGTGGTGTGACCATACAGGCCTTCCTGCACCACTGCCCTCAGATCCAGGCTTTGGCCAAGTAATTGAAAATGTAAACCAAATGAATCACAAACACAATTGCTCATCTCCATAATCAGGTTTCTTGGCAGAAGAAATTTGTTCCACATAGATTTAAACAATTAGACATGCTGCTCAAAGGCAGAGTATTGATTGCACTTTCTCCACACCACCACCACTTGGTTGTTTGTTGTGGCTCTAGAGCACTCTTGGAGTAACTTATTAACTCTTTATACTTAAAATAGTAGAGAAAAATACATAATGAATCAATAAACACATCTGGAAGGTAGGTAGGAATTAGAGAATAAATGTATCTTTCGTTAAGATTTGGAAAGAAGTTCAGTTTATTATTTCCAAATTATTTCATCTAATGTCCTTAATGTCTTTAGAAACTCTTATATTTTTATATTATTTGATTAAAAGTTTATGGGATCCAAGCTGGGAATGGTGGCACATCCCTGTAAATCCCAGAAGCTGAGATAGAAGGATTTCAGGCATGAAACCAGCCTCAGCAAGTTAGCACAGCTCTCAGCAACCTAGCAAGACTATGTTTCAAAACAAAACAAAACAAAAAAAATAAAAAGGACTGGGGGTGTAGCTCAGAGGTAGAATGATCCTGAGTTCAACCCCTAATATATTTGTACACACACACACACACACACACACACACACACACACACACACACTAAAAAAGTCTATAAGACCCAAAGTCATTCTATCAAGTGTCAGGTGAAAAGGGGAGGCAGAGTTTCTAATCAAATTCACTTATATCAATTCACAAACAAACAAGAAGACAAAAGAAAAAAAGGAATGATGTATTTGAGAAGCATAAGAAGCACAGAAAACATATTCAATAATGAAGTTATCTTGCATTTCTCACCTATTGTGTGTTTAAGGCTATATTTGGCCCAACTGAAAAAAAAAAAAAGCTAAATAAGGAGAGGAATTTGATGGTCTCACCCAAAAAGTCAGGAGGAGAGTGGTTCCAGAATAGTGTCCAGAGCTCAGTGAGGTCAGGAAGCCTGCGGCAACATGGTCCTGATAGTAATGAAGAGGTCACTTCTCCTCCAAGCCTCTCAGACTTTGGGATCTTGATATTGCTGTATAATTAAAATCAGAATTCTATTAGCAAGAAGGAAAGGGGATGAGTGTTATACAGAGGGACTCATAGGGCTAAGAATACTCCACTTTCTAAGAATCTTCTAGCAAACCTATGTTTGAAATCAACTCCTCGTGTCTGACACTACAACTCCCCAATTCACAGAGCTCTCTGAAAAACCATAACAGACTCTCCATCCTTCAATCTAATTTTCTTTGTCAAGACGAAAAAGAAGAGACAAATTCTCAATGGGAACTTTTTCTACATAAAAATAATAATTCTAGTAAGAAGTGGAAAGTTCAAAGTAAGCAACCGGATCATTTGATCATAGGAAATGCTGTGACTTGATAGTTCTCTGAAGTGATAATACAGCTTTACTAAGATTATAGAATTAACTAATGGGAAAACTTGTCACAGGGCCAAAATAGCTATAAGAACTCCCTCTACTCATACATGCATTCCAGTAGTCACACATCCCTACTCATGCTTTATCATCAACCTAGGCATCAACAATTAATTTAAGGTTTTCAAAAATTTGAAAATAGTAGATATAGATCTACCCCCAGTAATAATTTTGCTTTTTTTGCAGTACTAGGGATGGAACCTAAGGACATTCTACCAAAGCTACACCCCCTTAGTTCTATTTTTTATTCTTTATTTTGAAACAGGGTCTCACTAAGTTGCAGAGGGCCTTACTAAGTAGCTGAGGCTGCCTGAGAACCATGACCCTCCCAACTGAAATAAATAAATAAATAAACAAACAAACAAACAAACATTTGACTATCACATCCAAAACATCTACAGGTAAGTGGTTCCAAAATTGTGTCCAGAGGAGCTGCATTCAAATATGTATAAAAGTATGAAAGTAGCATGGTTAACCTGGACACTCATTGTTGGGATGGGGGAAGGGGCAGTTGGGGAGAGAGGACACCAAGCACAGTCTGAATGTATGCCATTTTCAATACGACCCACATAAAAAAAAAAACAATTAAAAAAAAATTTGCCTCCAGAGTTCAATGAAGTCAAGAAGTTTGGCAGCTATGAGGAATGAACATGGTCCTTATAGTATGTGACATATATTTCACTTGACACATGGTAGGCACTTGGAAAAGAGTAGGCATTCAAAATAATAAGAGATATTAGCACATCTGGGGCAAACAGAGTTGACAGAGTCAAACTTGGTCCCCTCACCTACCTTTGCCACTGACCTTACAGAAACATGTATGCTCTAGCTCTTTGATCCCTAGCACCATGAGAAACACTTGGAGCCCAGCCAAGCTTCTTTCAGTGAGTCTAGCCTAGATTTTTCAATCCCCACCCATAGAGAGATGAATATCGCCTTGATTTTCCAAACCACTTTACACAGAAACAAATGATTATTGTTTTAGACCACTGAGTGATGGAGAAGTATTTTAAACAGCATTAACTTATATGCCACATTATTGTACTTGCAGAGTTGCTATGGGCACATTCATTGATTCATGCAATTGTATTTAAGACATATTTCTTGATCACTTACCATGTGCAAGGACCGTACTACACATAAAACTAGTGGTTTTATTTATTTATTTATTTATTTATTTTATGGTACAGGGGATGAAACCTAGGGGCTTTCTACCTCCAGCTATACTCCTAGAACTATTTTATATTTTGTTTGGAAACAGCATCTCATTAAGTTGCTGAGAGCCTCACTAAGTAGCTGAGGCTGGCTTTGAACCAGTGCAATCCTCCTGTATCAGCCTCCCAAGTATTGGAATTACAAGCATATGCCACCACATTCGGCAAGAACTAGTGGTTTTTAAAAAGTACAGTCCCCTGGGTTGGATGCTGAGTGAAACTTTTGCATCAGGTGGCATGTGTATAGATGAATGTATCACTTTGAATCTTACTATAATGTATAATTGCAATGAACTAACAAAAGTATTTTTAAAAATACAATCCTGAATGTAGCCATGTATGTGAGGGCAGGATTACTGGCCTCAGTTAAAAAACAGATTCTCCAAATGGTCCCTATAGGCAGATACATTGCTGAGGATTTCAAATACCAACTTATAGACAAGAAAACAAATATTAAAGCATAACATGACTTTCTTCTCCCTTCACAGAACATAATACAGTGGAAAATTTATCTCCTTTGCACCCCCAAAAACAGCCTTCAAGTGCACTTAAAGAGGGTAGTTGTTCTGATTAAACAAAAGTAAACAATTTTAGCAAATAGCCAAAGAAAATGAATTTTTTATTTTTTATTTTATTTATTTATATATTTGTTTGTTTATTGGTGGTACTGGGGTTCCTGGAAACCCTACAACCTCTGGGCTACACTCCCAGACCTATTTTTATATTTTTTATTTGGAAACAGGGTCTCTTAAGCCCACGAGGCTGGCATTGAACCTGCGCAGTCCTCTTGTCTCACCTCCCAAGCACAGAGATAACAAGCGTGTACCACCATGCCCGGCTTAATTTTTTTTTTAATGTGAAATTAGAAAAAAAATCACAGGAATCTTATTTCTTTTCTTAATATACTTTTAGTAAAAATTTTTTTTGTGATACTGTGGATGGAACCCAGGGGCATTCTACTTCCGAGCTATACCCCCAGCCCTATTTTTTATTCTTTATTTTGAGACAAGATCTCACTAAGTTACAAAAGGCCTCACTAAGTAGCTGACACTGTTCGTAAACAGCAATCCTCCTGTCTCAGCCTCCATATGCTAGGATTACAAGTGTGCACCACCACACCTGGATCTTTAGTAAAATATTTTGCACAATCTTTTTTTTTAAGAACTATTTCCAATGTTGGTATCTTGGCAGACTAATAGACATTCCTCTCTAGCAAAATTCCATAAATGCAATAAAATTTCACCTGCTAGATTAAAGATAGTAGAAATCGTGTTTAAATACATAGTCAAGCTGAAAAAGGAATTAAGTCCTTCAGATAGTAAGAATTTGCAGGAATGAAAGGTGAACTCAAAGCTCAAGCAGCAATGCCCTTGAAAGCTCAGCCACCTAGATGCATTTTAAATCCTAGGAGTTGTGAGATTGCATTTTAATTCAAATTCAGGGACAAAAATGTGATTATGGGAGAAAAGCTGAAATGAAGACCTTTTCATAAAGTCAGGATAGTTTAAGGCCCCTCAATTTAGTGAAAGAATTAAGAAAATTCTACCTTCTAAGTTGCATACATAGTAAGGAAGATTACTGCATGTTCTGTTGTCTCTGGGAAGGAAAAACCTTGTACATTGCACTGATGATGTAGAGGGCTAAATTTAAAATCATCTCTATATTTTGGGAGTTCCAAACTAAGAGAAGTAAATCTCTAAGATCTTAGCAAAAATTTGCAATTGTCTCCTAGGAAAAACATGTTTAACCCAAGGTACATTGAACCTTTCAAAAAAAGAAAGGAGAGGGGAAAATTTGATGGATAAACATAAACTCACAATAATAAAAACAAAGAAACACACCCCTATGAGGGAGAATCAGCAGATGTATTACACATAGAAGTGGTACTACAACAGAATTATTTGAAGAAAAAGATGAAGAGTATGCTGAAGATATGTATACAACAAAGAGAACCATGATGAAATATAATTTCCAAAATGAACTAGAAAGAGCTATATGAGCTAATGGGGCAAAAGGATATTACCCATAAAAAATTTAAAGAAAAAATTACACTGATAGAATCCAAAAGATGTCAAAATAATATCTTCATGTAGTTGATCATTATCATTAGCAATAGGGTAATGCAAATCAAATCATTATCAGTCTGGGAAGTACAAATCAAAACAACACTGAGATTCCATCTAATCCCAATTAGAATGCAATCATCAAAAGTACAAGCAAATTTTGGTGAAGATGTGGGGGAATAGGAACTCTTACACACTGTTGATGGGATTGCAAATTAGTACAGCCACTATAGAGATTGGGGCAAAGGTCCCTTAAAAGACTAGGAATGGAGTCACCATAGGATTCAGCCATACCACTTTTAGGGATCTTCCCCAAAGAATTCAAATCAGATTACTATAGGGAGGCATGTATTTTCATGTATATAGTGGCTCAATTTATGATAGTCAAACTATAAAAACCAGCCTTGGTGTCTATCAATAGATAAATGGCTTACAAAATATGGCATACACACACAATGAAATTCTACTCAGCCATTTAAAAAAGGCACAATCATGTCATTTGCAGGAAAATAGATGGAACTCAAGAATATTATGCTCAGTGACATTAGCCAGCCACAGAACATGAGGGTCATATATTTTCATATATGGGGGTTCATAGAGGGAGGTGAGAATGATAAAGGGAGATCTTATTACTATTTAAATAATCCTTTGTTCATACATGGAGTTATTTGTATCCATTAAGGACTATCTGAGGTGCGGGAGGACCAAAGAGAAGCGCACAATGAATGCTGCGTGTGTGTACTTGTCACTCTGAACCTCACTATGATGTAGAATTGCAATGTACCAATAAAAAAGGAAAAAATTATACTGATAGAACCAAATGATGTTGAAAAATATTTTAAAATAGTTAATAAAATTGACTGTTAAATAATTCTATGATAACAAAATTATAATAGTTACACTAAATATAAATGGATTAAACTTCCAAATTGAAAGACAGACTACTCAGATTAGAATACATTTTAAAAAACATCACAGCTGGGCATGGTGGCGCACGCTTATAATCCCAGTACTTGGGAGGCTGACACAGGAGGATTGTGCAGGTTCGAAGCCAGCCTCAGCTACTTAGTGAGGCTCTCATCAACTTAGTGAGACCCTGTTGCCAGATAAAATATTTTTAAAAAATAGGTCTGGGAGTGTAGCCCAGGGGTAGAAAGCCCCTGTGTTCCATCCCCAGTACCACACAAAAAATTACAACTCAGATCTATTTACAATAGAAATGCCAACATACAATGAAACAAATAAATTGGATATAAGAAAGTAAAATATGTGCCGGGCGTGGTGGTGCACGCTTGTAATCCCCACGCTTGGGAGGCTGAGACAGGAGGATTGCAGGGGTTCAAAGCCAGCCTCAGCTACTTAGTGAGGCTCTCATCAACTTAGTGAGATCCTGTTTCCCAATAAAGTATAAAATACGTATGGGAGTATAGTCCAGAAGTAGAAAGCCTCTGAGTTCCAACCCCAGTACCACCAAAAAAAAAAAAAAAACCAGAAAGAAAGAAAAGAAAAGAAAAGAAAATATGTACATATAATATAACCAAAATGAAGCTGGTTGAAAACATTTTTTAACTTTCATTTTAGATTTACTTTTCAACTGACATATAATATTTGCCCTTATTATGGGGTTTAGTATTATAATTCAATACATACATAATGTATAAAATAAAATCAGTCATTGTTATGTTATCACCTCAAATATTATTATTGTGTTTTGAAAACCTCAGTTAATTATTGTAAAATATAATTACCCTACTGCGCTATAGAAGATTAGAACCAATTCCCTTTCTCTAAACGTATTTTGTACCTAGTATCCACCCTGTCTTTATTCACTTTACTTCCTACCTTACTGGCCTCTAGTGGCTCCTAGGTTACTCTACTTTTACATGATAAACTTTTTCAACTTATACAAATGAGTGAGAATATGTGGTTTTTGTATTTCTATGCCTGGATTATTTAACTTAATGTCCTTCAGTTCCACCCATGTTACCACAAATGACAAAATTTTAATCCTTAATTTTAATCCTTTTTATTGCTAATTAATATTTTATTGTCTACGTATATCATTTTTAATCTAGTCATCTCTTTGCGAATATCTTGTTTGATTTCATATGTTGGCTACTATAAATAATATTCCAATAAACATGGTTATATAGGTATCTAATATAATGATTTCAGTTCTTTGGGGTATATACCCAATAGTGGGATTGCTGGATTTCGAATCATTTTTTGTTTTTATCTTTTTTATTTTTGCAGTGCTTCAATTATATCCAGGTCCTCACACGTGCTAGACACGGAGTCTGCCAATGCTCTCTACTTTTATTATCATCAGGGGCTGTTATTGGTGGGATTGCTTTTTAATTTTTTTCATATATTTTGTTATTGATATAGAAAAATGTTACTGTTTATTGTATGTTGATTTTGTATCCTGTAGCTTTACTGAATATACCAGTTTTAACAGTTTTTTCTGGTGGAGATTTTAAGACTTTCTTTATATAAAATCATATTATCACCAGGAGTAGAGGCACATACCTATAATCTCAGCATTTGGAGGCTGAAACAGGAAGATTTCTTGTGTGAGGCCAGCTTTGGCAACTTAGTGAGACTCTCAAAACTTTAGTCAGACCCTGTTTCAAAATAAAAATGGCTAGGTGTAGAGCCCAGAGGTAGAATGCCAGTGGGTTAAATTCACAGTATCACACACAAAAAGACTCCATGTTATCTGCAAAAAGTAACAATTAGACTTTCTTTTTTCTAATTTGTGTCTTCTTTATTTCTTTCTCTTGCTTTATGTCTCTGAAACTTTCTGTATTTATCTAGGAAGAGTAGTGAAAGTTGACATCATTTTTTTCAAGGTCTTAAAGGAAACACTTTCAGTTTTTCCCCATTTAGAATAATATAAGATGTAGATTTGTTATATGTAGCCTTACTGTGATATGTTTCTTCTATACCAAATTTTAAAGGTGTTTATCATAATGTTTAACTATATTGAATGCTTCTTCTGCATATATTGAAGTAATGGTTTGATCTTTTATTCTGTTGATGTGATTTGTTATGCATATCATTTCATGTGTGTTAAACCATACTTACATCCCTAGAATAAATCCTATCTGGTCATGGTATATGAATTTTTTAAAATATACATTTAGTCTTTATTATATTTAGCTCTGTTGTTTCTTTGCTGATGTATTTTGGGGAGTTTCCTTGATTTGTACATTGATAAAAGTAGGATATTGAGTCCTCCAACTACTATATATTGGAAACTATAGTTCCCTTTGGATATAATATTTTTTTTTGAGAAAGAGAAGTTTATTGTTGGGGGAAGTGACTAACAGGCTGCCTCCAGAAAGAGGAGAGAGCAGCAACCCAGCCCTTTGGTGATACAGGTCTTATAGGGTGCCAGGACAGGAAACAAATGGCAGGAAAGTCTATTAGGGTTGACATTTACAGAACTATTTTCTGCTTAGCCATGGTCACCTCAGTTTCTGAGAAACTGACATAGTGGAAGAGTCTTAAAATGGCAATATTCCCCCCCCTTTTTTGTTTAATTATTAGCTCATTAGGGTGGGAGTAAAGGCAAAGGTCATTCTTCTTATAGCTACTTTCTGCTGGTAGGGGTGGAGTAGTCTCACAATCCACTAGACAGTGGGTTTTGTAAGGGGCCCTTTGTTATAGACTGGTATACTGTAGGGTCCTT
The DNA here is from genome assembly GCF_963383645.1 of Muscardinus avellanarius. Lineage (NCBI taxonomy): Eukaryota > Metazoa > Chordata > Mammalia > Rodentia > Gliridae > Muscardinus > Muscardinus avellanarius. Next base: position 173,186,045 of record NC_137787.1, read on the forward strand.
GTATCAGTGGTAATACTCTAACATCATCTGATTGACCATTTGGTTGGAAAATGTTTTTGTCTTTTCTAAGACTGCCTCTTGGAGACATCTGAAAAGGCATGATACTAAAAAAACAAGGACAAATATAGCCATAAGTCGGTCTAGAAGCAAGAGAACGCAGATAACTATAGGATTCCATAGTGAGGAAGACAGGAGAGTTTGGCTGAACCCAAAACTCTTTTCACAGGCCAGATCTTGGAGGGTCTATATGTTTTGCTCTATTTTGCCTGATTGATTAATGTAATAGCACTGTTCCCTTAATAAAAGACATCTTTGAGATCTAGAACAGAGAAATGAGTGGTGGATGTGGAGATAAAGGAAAGAAGGGTATAGGGGTTTGGGACTATGGGACGCAGAGGGATAACAGTGGCATTTGATTAGTCAGAGGTCTCATACAAGGCAGTGAGGACAGTAGGTTTTTTAACTGCTAGGCTGGGGCTATAATAAGGAGATTCAGTTAGGTGGAGCAAGCCCTTTGCTAGGCCAGAAATGATGGGTTGAAGTCCTCAAGGCTAGAGAGAGGAAGAGGGGGTTGGGATTGGGAGGGAAATGTAGATGAATACTTAGTCTAACTCATATTGGGGAGTGATGAATATCAACTGTGGAGTTTACTCTGGTTCCTCTGGGCTCCCGTTTTGTAATGGTGGTCGTCGGGCTTTAGGATCCTGGGCCACATCAGTCTATCTCGGAAGATCTGACTGAGGTAGGGCAGGGCAGGGCAGGGCCGGGTGGCCTCCTACCTTGAGAAGAGGACAATCAATTCCTTAGTGACCCACCAGATGGCACTTGGGACATAAACCAGGAGGTTTGTGAGGATTTGAACATGCCCTTGCCCAATGACCCATTTGACAACATTTGAAGCATGGGCCCAGAGGCGCCTTCTGGTTAGGATCCAGGGAAACCAGAAAATCAGGTTGAGAAGAATGCAGAGGCTTGGCCAGCATCTGATATTTGGCCCTTTTGGCTAGATGTTCTCGATTATTATTATACTTTGAAAGCTACTTCTACTATTTGTGCCTGTGTAGTTAGAGACTTCTTTCTAACCTTTAAGTTTAGCCTTTCTATAAGGAAAGCTTTGAGTAAAGAAGCAGTTTAAGAGGACACTATGGCCATCAGAGGACTCAGGGTCCAAGTTGGTATATTGTAAGAGGCTTTGTGTGGGCCTCCTGTAGAAAGTCAGAGGGTTTTCATTTTTATCTTATAATACCTCTTGGAGTTTGTCATAATTAACTGGTTTGTGAGTGGACTTGCACAGGCCAGCCAATAAGCAGGTAATGAATCAGTCCCTGCTGGTAACTTCACTGGGGGATTTATAGTCCCAGCAGTGCTCTCTCAGGTAGACCGTGAGGGCTAAGGGGTGAGCTGGATTGGTTTGGGGTACTTCATCTGCCTATAGGCAGGCCTGATCCCAGACTCCTCTCCACTCCTCAGGTAGAAGGGTATTAGCCAGGATGATATAGATATCATGAAAGGTTAAGTCATATGACTGAGTGGTGGGGTTGAGGGTAAGAGATCAGACATTTTTCAATTTGAGAAAGATTGCCTCACTTAAGATGCGGCATCAGCCAGAAGGAGACTAAGTTATCAAGGAGGCATGGAGGAAAGAATCTGAGAAAACATTTTACTGAGCCACCCCCACGGTGAGCTCCTTGGTCAGAGTAATTGGGAGTGGGTGTCCCCAGACCGAGATCAAACCGCAGAGTAGAATTAGGAGACTGGAAGGAGACCAGTCCTTTCCAAATTCTGAGCAAAGGCCTGAATTTGGCCTTCGAATTCAGGGATCTTGTGTCTACAAAAAAGCTCTTCCAGAGATAGATTATAGATAGATAGATAGATAGATAGATAGATAGATAGATAGATAGATAGATAAAGAGAGAGAGAGAGAGAGCCTCACTGGGGAGAAACCCAATGACACACTTATCCATGTGAATTGGGGGGGCCGGTGTGTGGCTGTAAAGAGTGCTCAGTCCAGGAAGGAGCTTCTAATGACAGTCCTGGTCCCAAGAGCCAGGATTCCAAAGCAGCTCAGATCCCTGAAGGGAGAGCAAGGTCAAGGGGAAAGCCTGGAACCAGGTCAGGGTACTAATGAAAGGGCGCAGGACACTTCACAGACACCAGGGCTTGAGGAAGAAAAGATTTTTTTTTGGGGGGGGTAAGATAACAGAATATATATAATGATTTTATATAATTGTATACTCTAGCATCGGGTACAATTATGTTTATAATTATTATTTCTTTATTATTCATTATAAAGGGCCTTCTGTCTCCTTTTTATGGTTTTTTTTAACCAGGCAATATTAACATAAAACAGAACAAACACTGAGGCAAAGTCTATTTTATAGCTAAAGGAGAAAAATCATCTAACAGATATAATAACTTCATATATTTATTAATTCAACATAAAACTCTATAAAAGCTTAATGATTATAAGGAGAAATGGACAAATTTGCCATCAGATTAGGAAATTTTTAGAAAAATGCATCTTTCAAAAATATGTAGATAAGGCATTCAAGAAACAAAGATGGAGAAGATTTGAACAATAATACATATATAGATCAATAATCCTGTCAATTAATGGACATGCATTCTTTTAAAGTATACAGGAAATATTGAAAAAATGACCATGTTGTAGGCTATAAAGGAAGTATTAATAAATAAAAAGAATACCTTAATGACAGAAGATCTGAAGCATCTTTTTTTTCAATTTTATTTACCAGATATGTATCTTTGGTGAGATGTCTTTTAAGATTTTGGATTCAGTTCTTTAATTGATTGCTAATTTTTTTTTTTTACTGATGAGTTTATAATTTTGGATAACAATCATCAGAGGTGCCTTTTGGAAATACTTTCTCTGAATCTGTGACTTGTTGACTTCACAGAGTCTTTTTTTTTTTTTTTTAATTTGGACCTCACAAGTTTCTGAGGCTGGCCATAAACCTGTGAACTGCCTATCTCAGTCTCTCAATCCTTGTAATTCCTACTGGGATTACAAGCATGCGCCACCATGCCCCAGCCACAGTGTCTTTCATAATGCAGAAATTCTTAATTTTACTGGAGTTCGGTTTATCAACTATTTCTTTTGTGAATTATATGCCTTTAGTGTTGTATTAATTAAGGTCACCTAATATTTCTTTTATATTATTTTCTAGGGATCCATTTTATATAATTTAGTGATTTATTTTTAACTTCTGTGTTTTAAAGTTTATATTTGGACAGTATTTTTTTTTTTTTTTGCATGTGGACATCAAATACATCCCTTCTGCATTGTATTTCCCTTGCTTCTTTGTCAAGGGTCAGTTGACAAATTCATGTGGGTTATTTCTGGGCTCCCTATTCTACCTCACTGGTATATTTGTTCTTCCTCCAAACTCACACTGTCTGCGCTATTGTGGTTTTATAGTAAGTTTTAAAGTTGTGTAGTGTCTGTCCTCCAACTTTGTTTTTTCCTTTCAATTTTGTGTTAGCTTTCTGGGTGTCTTAATTCTTCATACAAACTTTAGAATTAGGAAAATATGTCATCAGGGAGGTAAAAATTCAAAAAAGATACCACTACTCACATAATAGAAGGGCTAAATGCAGATCACTTACAACACCGAGTCCTAGTGAAGACTTGCAGTCATTGCTAGTGGAAATACAAAATAATGGATCCCCTCGGAAGACTGGTACTTTATTACAAAGCTAAACATACTTGTACCATACAATCAAACAATCACACAAGCCAAAGGAAATGAAAGCTACGCTCATATAAAAACCTAAATGCAAATATTATACTAGATGTATTCATAATTGGAAAAACTTAGAAAAACAAATGTGTCTTTCAGGAAGTGAGTAGATACATTCAGACCAGTCACAGCTGCGTGATGGAATATTATTTAGTGTTATAAAAAAGAAACAAGTTGTCAAGCCATAAAAATACAGAAGGAAAAATTAAATGCACGTTACTAAGTGAAAAAAATCAGTCTGGAAAGTATACAATTCTAACTGCATGAAATTCTGGAAAAGGTAAAGCTATGTAGACTAAAAATTTCAGTGGTTGCCAGAGCTTAGGATGGAGGAAGTATGGATAAATGGAACACAGACAATGTTTCAGTTGATGAAAATATTTTGTATGATACTATAATGTTATACCAAGTAGTATAATGATATTATCCAAATCTAATGGTATAATCTAATGGTATAATGGTATCCAAATCTACTAGATATACAATGCCAAGAATGAACTAATATAACTATGGTCCTTGAATGATAAGGATTAAAAACAGAGGAGGTATGCATGTGTTGGAACAAGAACTATTAGGCTGTCTCTGTACAATCCACTCAATTTTATTGTGAAACAAAGACTACTCTAAAAAGTAGTCTATTTTTTTTTAAAGAATCCATATAATTTGGCGGATGTTCTCTAATAGCAACAAGAACCATGATATCAACAACAAAAGATAATCTGATGAAGGAAACACTTCACTCAACGTGATTTACATATACAAAATTATCAGTGGCTCTCTCAGTATCCCGTAAAAGGAAGAGGAGGAAGTAGGGGTGTGAGCTGGGGGAAGCTCAAAGAGTATCATGTGCATGGATGTCTCTATCATTCTGAATTTCATTATGATATATGATTACAATTCACCAATGAAAATTAAATAAAAGAAATAGTTGAAAAGACATTCAGAAAGAATTTCTAAATATTTTTCTGGTTACAAAAGTAATAGAAATTAGAAAACAGAACTGAATGTTACAAATGAGTACACTTGGCTTCTACAGACAGTTCCAAGGGAACAGAATAGAGGTGCTTCCAAATGGAAAAGCCCTTTTAAAATTGATGTTTCAGCATCTAGAACTGCATTTGCATGACTGAGAATTACTAAGCAATAAATTGTCTAACCAGAGACATTTTTCTAAAAAAAAAAAATAGATTCAGCAAATGTCCATGGAGGGGAGAATAAAAAAATTTAAAGCAAGATTTGGCAAAAAAAAAAAAAAAACCTCTCAGGTATTTGTGGCCTTTTAAAAAATTTAAGACAAAATTTGGCAAAAACCTCTCAGGTATTTGTCACCTTTTAAGTAAATTATGCTTCAAAATGAATGTTGGTTCTTACAGGGCAGTACAGGTACCTGTACTCTCTACCTCCATTTCATTTCTTTTAAACAAATATTTATTAAAGGACTATGATGTGCAAAGCATGAAAATAGGTAACTGGGGCACACAATGAGACTATTTTCAAGGAGCTTTTAGGTTACTGAGAAAGGAAAAGCACAAGAACAAACTCCATGATAAACTGGAAAGTGCAGAGGTTTTCTCAGTGTGTGCTGGATGGACACTTGATCTAAGCTGAGGTTCAAGAATGACTTTTGAAAGAATAAGCTATGCAGGTTTCCTAAAGTACCAACTTGTTCTTCCTATTTGTGATCCAACCTACACAATTTAAACAAAACTTAGGAAAAATTTTAAATGTCTCTGAATTTTCCTGAAATGTCTAAAACAAGTTCGTGAGTAATTAATCAACTTCTCGGGTGCATTGCTGAAGGGAATTTAAAAAGAAAGAGAGAGAAAAATGTAAAAACAAAAGTTAGTTATATCAGTAGCCATAATCAAATATAAGAAGAGAACTGGGGCATCACGTGCAAAGCCCTTCCCAGAACTGAGTTGAGCCTTTGGAAAGAGCCCTTTAGGATAAGTAGAAGCATGGAGCACACACTGTGATTTTTTTATTATTCTGATATAAAAATTAGCATTTCAGCCCTCTGGTTGGAAAGAGTAGTTATGAAGGTTGATATTATGATGACTCTTTGTGGCTTGTCCCTCAGTATAAGCACAGTACCAGGCTCCTGGGGAGGACAGAGACGGATTAGGAAGAACATGACCCTACCTCAGAAAGTTGGCAGTTACAAGGCAAAAGAAGCAGCTTAAGCATATGGAATGTTTGCTTATCCATATGAGATTTTGAAAGCAAAACTGATTTAACTCATACAGGTACAATTTCGGTGTCGTATCTCATTCATATCTGCCCCCCAAATGAGACTTATTAAATTTCCCATTGCTCCAAATTCACAATAAAATATGAAAAGGAAGGACAGCAGTAGACAACATTTATATAACAGTTCTCAGGCAGTGGGCTACTATGAGGTTCTCCTTGGACATCTGAAAAATATGTGGCACCTTGAAAAAGCCTTGCTCAACTGGACCCCGTGGTACGATTGGTGTTCCAAAAGCTACCGTGTGGTAAAGGCCTTCTCCATTCCCCATCCCTGCTACTGTTGCTGGTTTTCTGTAGTTTATTCTCTTTCAGGCTTTTCTTCTTTGAAGATTTTTCTTCCTGTGTAATTCGAGTGCCCAGTTAATTGTATCTGATGTTTTTTGGTTTTTGGGTTTTTTTTTTTACTTTGTATGTGTTAGGTTGGCTTAAGAGAGGTTGTGCTGCATTGAGGGACTTGTTACAAAATTTTCCAAGTAGGTTATCACACTTTGAAATATGTATAAGTGTGTGTGTGTCATACACATGTGTTTTGGAATTTGAGGATTGCAAATAATAAGTCCCACAGAGTGTGTTTTGTTTGTTTTGCACAACACAAAAGGCTTTTGGAGTTTGGTGAGTTTCCATGCCAAGAGCTCGAGAAGTCAAGAGGCAGCACCTCCTTTGGGAACCAGGTTGAATTATCTTCAGGGATGCTCAGTAAAAGATGAAATACAAAAAAAAAAGTTAAAGTACAGAACATAGAAATTCACCAGCACCCTGCAAAACTAGGTTTGGGAATTTACTACTTGTTTCTCAGAATTTACATTGTCCTGGGCTTTGGGGGCATTCTGTTTTCTTTGCTTACACATCCTTTTGCAATTATTGAAAACTACATCTGATTTTGCTTGGCTTTGCTTGGTTTTCAAGCATGCTCATTATTTTTTTATTTTCTTATTTTTTGTAGTACTGGGGATTGAGCCCAGGGGCACTCTAGCACTGAGCTACACTCCCAGCCCTTTTTACTTTTGTTTGGAAACAGGGTCTTACTAAGTTATCACAGGTAGAACTTGAACTTGTAATCCTGGAGTCTCAGTCTCCCAAGTACTGGGAGGACAGGGACACAATGCTGTGCTCAGCTTGGTCATCATTACTTTAATTGCAGGTCAATTTTCATTAGAGAAAAAGAGAAAAACATCCATTTTTCTGGCAACATGAACCTAGGTTCAGTTAATACAATTAGTGTGAAGGAGTAGTAAAATTGAAGTCAAAAGAGCATATTTAAGTATCTCAGTAATGTGAACGTAGTGTTAGAAGAGGTTTCTATACCACAGCAAGCACATTTATTGAGTTTTTTTATTCTGTAGCCTAAGTCAGCTCTAAATTGTTTTTTCTTCTTGAAGAAATTTCTGGTTTAGGGCTGCTAAATATCAGAGCCACATGACACATATAAAATACCTCCTAAGAAAAAGAAACACACTATAATGCCTTTTTAAAAAACTAGGTGAATAACTTCTGATCTAGTTCAGTTTAAAGTAAACAAGGAGCTTTTACGTATGTGAACTTTGTACTCGCAAGCTCCAATGTCACTATAAATTATTTTAAGATACTAAATGTTCTCTGTCAGGCCACTTAGTAAAGCACTGTTATAATGGCATTTAAATGAAAATGCTAAATTGCATGATAAGTAAGAATCACATGTTAAGCACTCTGTCAAAATTAGAGGGTCACACCATTCTACCTCAGAGTACCATGGAAATTCTACCCCGTGTACAGAGAAAATCAGGGAGGAAAGGGGGAAAGATGGTGGAAGTTCCAGCACAGAAGAGCATCAGGCTGTCATGGGGGTTGGTAGTGAGGTTCACACAGTCCGCTAGAGACAGACATAACAATTGAACATGCTCGTAGAGGCCCAATTTGCAAGAGAAACTATAACCGTCTTGTTGGAGCTTTGTAGTTAAAAAGCCAATGCTTCAAGCTCAGACCCAGTCTACAAAACTACAAAACTGGGCTGGTCACCTCATTTCTCAGGTCCTATTCTAGCTCATGTGAAACACGTAGGGCGTGCATTTCTTCCTTGAAGTTTGACATGACGATTAAATAACATAACTGGAAACCCGGCTATCTCAGTGCCTGAAACATAGTGGGTTATTCATGGCCTATCAACTATCTTGGTCAACATCCTCACTGCTATATTCCAGTAAATCTAACCACACAACTTAAAGAAAGGAAGATTTGTTTGATCACAGTGTTTTGGGGATTTTAGGGTTCAGTCTATGTGATGCCAAGGTCTGCAGAGTTCAGCACGTGGTGGCAGAAAGAGAGAGACAGAGAGCAAGGGCTCTGCTCTCACATCAAGGAGGCTGGAAACAAGAAAGCAAACAAGCAAGAGGATTCAAAGACAAAATCACAGTCCCTCAGTCCACACCCCCGGGCCCACCTCCTCCTGCTTCACCCTACCTGCCCAGGTTACTGCTCAGTAAATCCATTACAATGGACTTATCCATTGATGCAATTACAACCCTCATGACTTAACATTATCTCTGAACATTAATACAGAAGCTCTTCGGGGGGCATCCTGTATCTAAACATAACATTAATTTCTTTCCTTTCTGCTCCCTTTATCCCACTTATTACCACCACTTGTACCAAATGCCAGAGTTTGGGCATTTCATTATCTGAATTAACAACCTTCATATACCATGAGTGCATTTTCACAACAAGCTATTTAGTATCAAATCCAGCCACCCAGCCAACCCCTGTGTCATCTATTTTACCAAAATTCTTGTGAACGGATCCCTTGTCAAGCGTTAGGCAGGTGAGCTATGGTGACTCTAGTCATTACTTTGATTATACAAGATATCTGGAAAGTGGAAGGATCCCCAATGCACAGAGCTGGACTTGGTACACTTCAGTTAAAGAACAACTGTGACATCTAAAGGCAGACAGTCAGCTGAAACCCAGTGTTGGTTCAGAAACACACAAAAAGCTGTCGTGCACAGGGAAAATGTCTTTGCTATGTACTGGAATAGGAAGTGGCTATTCGTTTTTTTTTTTTTACTATTTCTTTTAATACATTTTCCTATTCAGTACAGATCCCCTTTGCAATCAAACCGTGGAATCTTTCTGAAAAGTAAATATGTCCCTTCATTAATCACCCCTTTCCACTTGTTTCTCTCTGTTTCACTCTAGAGAAGTCTGCAATGCCACAAACCTGCGACTCATGTGCTACCTTGATTAAGGCACAAAACGTTAAAAGCAAATTACTGTGAAAGTATGAAACAATTTGCACTTAATGTTTCAGTCATATCTGTAAAAAATATGACTTAAATATAGTTTTATTAATAATACATATTTTAATTAAACGGCTGGAGGTGCATCTAGCAGGAAAAATTGAATCTTCTCTGGATTTCACATACTGGTATGATTCATGGGCAGTAAATATGCAAAGCTTTATGCCCATAAGGCAATCAAACTCCAAAGCTGATATGCATGTTTTTATCTGAAAGAATGAAATCTAGGAGAGGCTAGAAATAATAATAATCATAACAGACTGCCAGAGCAGTCTAATGAATTGGCTTCAGCCAATAGTATCCTTTCCATATAATAGAATCATCCTTTCAGCAACAATTACATCCACTCTGACATTTATTATTACTTCCATTATACTCATTATACAAGAAAACCCCGTATATGTACTTAAACATGCTGAAAACTTTGCAAGTATTCACAATAAAATCCTGGGATGAGTGACCACCTTCACATAGCAGGAAATGGCATGCATTGCATTGCTACTTGGTTCCAAAAAGACTTCGCTTCAACTCCCGCTCCTTGCCTAACATTTGCCTCATGTACATGTTGGCTAGTGTTGCCATAAGCAGTGCCAAAGATGGGGAAAATGAATAACAGAAATGTGTTTCCCACGCTCTTGGAGCCTAGGAGTCAGAGATCAGGTTGTCAGCAGGGTTGGTTTCCCCTCTCATCTTGGCTTATAGAGGACCATCTTCCCCCATTGTGCTGGCATGGGGTTCCCTCTGTGCATGTCTATGTTCCAATTATTACATCCATTGAAAACCCATTCATCAGCACTATAATTTTTGTTTTAATTATTTACATGTATTTTATTTATTTATTTATTTATTGAAGGTACTAGGGTTCCTGGAAGCCCTTCTACCTCCGGGCTACACTCCCAGACCTATTTTTACATTTTTATTTGGAAACAGGGTCTCCTAAGCCAGCGAGCACAGCTGGCTTCGAACCTGCGTGATCCTCCTGTCTCTGCCTCCCAAGCGCGGGGATTACAAGTGTGTGCCACCACGCCCGGCTACACGTATTTTAAAGAACTAAGGAAAAATAATATTTTCTAATTATTTAGTTATATACCATTTCTACTAGTCTTCTCTCATTATAAAGACTTAGGACTATTTCCCTTTAACCTAAAAGCATCTTTTAAGTTTCTTGTAGAGCTATTCTGAAAACAAGAGTTCTTACTCTCTTTCATCTAAATGAAAGTCTCTATTTCACTTTAAATTCTGAAAGAATTCTGAAAGAATTCTTCTGAGGCCTTACAATTTTAGATTAAGAGTTCTTATTCTTTTCTATTTTTTCAGCACATTATAAGTGCTGTTCCATTTTCCACTGGCTTCCATAGATTCAAATGAGATACCCGTAATAATTCTGTAAGCAAGATATTTACTTAGCTGTTTTTAGGACTTTTTATTTATCCTTGACTTTAACAGTTCAATCATAATGTGTTTCAGTATGATTTTCTTTTATTTCATTCTGCCTTTTTTTTCCTTTCATTGAGCTGGATTTTGTATGTTTCAGCCTTTCACCAAATTGGGTGCTTAGCTATTACTCAATTTTTTTCCTCAATATTTCTCTTTTCCTCTGTAACTCTTTTTCACTTGTCATAGCATGTCATGACAAAGAATGAGAGAATTAAAAAAAAACACTAACTCACTGTCCCTTTACCCTTTCAGTTGCCCATTCACAATGCCTCCATTGGTTTATTTCATCACTAGAGTCTGCAAGATTTTGTTTATATGTTATGTCCAGAGTTTTGCTGGGTTCATGAAGTATTGCATAGTGAGGATTGCACAGCCATAGTGAAACAAAATTTCTGTGACTTATCTGAAAATCCCCTTTCAGTACCAGCAGGGAGTACTGTACAGATGCTCTCACTTCACCTGAGTCACTCAGAGACCCTGAAACTGAGCTACAAATAGGCATGGGTATAGAGGAAGGCAACGCAGGAGCCTGGCATTCACCTACAAGGTGAGCCCATCCACCATCCACCCAGCTTTTAGGTCAAAATAGAAATAGATTATTCCACTTGCTTATCCTAACAGCCCATGTATGTATTCAAGTAACTTTTTTGATACTATGGATTTATTTATGACTCTAATACCCAAATTAATTTCAAACAAATCCACCAAAGAGCAATAAGAGAATATAAAAAGTATAGAAACCAAACACCCTGAAAAATAATACATCTCATTCAACTCCTTAAGCAAGCCACATATGGATGGCCCTAACACCAGGCTCAAAAAATGAGTAGTTTTCATGAATCCATTATAACTCCAAAGAAGTAATTATGACTGTTTTGTACAGCATCACAGAAGGTATTAATAGGGCCTGAAACTGAATGTTCATTCAGCAAATAACTATGGAGCACCAGAATATGACAGGCATGGTTCTAGACACCTGACTGTCTCAAAGGAGAAGACTAAACTAATAGATTTTGAAATTTGTTGTCAACTTTTGAATGAACAATAATTCTGTCTTTTTCAGTTTCCTTGTTATTTCTATAACTTACCTTTTGATTGATTATGGTGCTTTTTCTGATTTGATTAATGTACTTTCTGTGAGGCTGCAGAGTAGTTATGGATATTCTTAAAGAATGTAGGAAATCTATGTTTGATATAATGATGATAGCTCAGTACACATAGTACCCTTCATTGAATAGAGCCACGATGTGCAGCTGCTAGTATTTAAAAATATAGTGAATAGGAACCAAAAGTGGAAATGATGGAGCTAAGTTATTGGTCCTCCCACCAAATCCAAATATATATAAAAATATATATTACTAATAAAAACAGGATGCACTCAACCATTCCCCTTAAGCAGCCTGCTTCCTCTTTTCTGCTACATGGAGTGTAGAATAAAACTGGTCTATACTGTGTCTCCAAAGCAGAAGCCCCAAGCAGATCAGTGAGCTGCCAACAGTTATCCTGACTTCTCAGCTGCCCTTCCCCCTGCAAGGACTGAGTTGGATTTTTCTCCAAAACTGTTGCATATACACGATTGAGCAAGAAGGACAGAAATTCAGCACTCATTTGAGCATTAAATAAAACATCAGTAGCTGACCATGTGCAGCTTGCTAGGAAGCTGAGGGCCAATTTGGGTCTTCTAACCCCTGTACCCACCCTCCCATTTGACAACTTTGTTCCTTCTCCAGTCTTTGCAAGGCCCTCACTTTCTATTAATTACCCCACTTTTATGAGTACTTCATTTCAAGCCATTTAAACATTGTCTCCCACCATACCATAGACATGTTTCTGCATACAAATTCCACAATGCATTGTACTATGCATGGGATTAAAGAGCAGAAAAGCATGAAGATTCTAGTGTGGAAGATTTTCCCTGGGTTGCCAGCATCCCTACTGAAACCCTGGATCTTTTGGTGCTCTTCCCAAAGACCTGCTCCTTCCTCTCACCTTTATTTGCTACCCCAAAACCTGCTACTGGCCATCTCCACTCTACGAGGAGGCTATCACGGGGACCATTCACTGGCTGCCTGACTTACGATCCTCCTGTCTTCCCTGCCAGCCCTCTTCTGCCTCAGGAAGGGGAGAGAGTGTGGCTGGTCCTGCTAAAGTTTCTTTTTGTCACTGTGTTCATTAAAAAGAAATTAAGTCCAAGACTTAATTCATACTCCCTTAAAGCCTAGAGCATAACAAAGGGCTTATTCCACAAAAAAATTAAAAGCACAGAAGTTACAGAAGCACTAAGTTCGGGTTTTTCATGTTTCCTAGATCAATAAAGTAAGACACTCTCCCCATGGAAATTAATTCAACTTTAATTCTATTTATATTAATAGTCTATTTTTTCTCCAGGAAGAAAAATATCATTTCTAGAAATGAAGTCTCTAAAAAGAATCTCCCTTTCTTTCTCCCTGACTCCAACAGAAGGTTCTCAATTAATCTCTGTCAATGAAACGTTAACTTCCTTTGGCTGCACTGACTCTGCTAACCTGGGCACACAACCCTGCACTGGGCTCCTCTAACACCATCTCTTCTCTTGCTTACCATTTATCACAGCTGATATTTAACTTTTATCTGTGTGATTATTTCATTAATGTCTGCTTCTCTCATAAGATCCATGGAATCAAAGACTACATTTTTTAAATTTTTATTTTCTTTCTCCCCTTTTTCCTTCTGTGTGTGTGTGTGTGTGTGTGTGTGTGTGTGTGTGTGTGAATCCAGGGGCATTATTCTACCTCCATGCTGCATCCCCAGTCTGATATTTTTTATATTTTGTTTTAAGACAGGGTCTCACTAGTTTGCTGAGAATCTCTCTATGTTTCTGATTGAACCTGCAACCCTCCTGTCTGAGCCTCCCAAGTACAGGAATTACAGGCATACGCCACCACACCTCGCTTCCCCCCACCATCACATCTCTAGTGCCAATCATAGTTGTGATACACCGTAGGCATTAATTAGCTTATTCAATAATTATCTCTAAATAAAATAACAAATAAATTTCTCTGTCTGTACCTGTATCTTACATAGCAGAATCACTATATATACAACATATAGTTTTAGAGCTTAACAGGATACTAAATATACTAGGTGTTCAATTAATGCTTGTAATTGATTGATTGATCAATCCTGAGCCATCAGGAGAAAATTATGAATTTCAACTGCCTTCTCGTATGTTTAATCCCAGGAAATAAAGGCTGGGATTGCTGGCTCCAACAACTTTCTCTAAATGTGAATCAACTCTCAGCTTCTGCAACCTCTGGAGAGGACACAGGCCCTGGCATCAGGGAAAACCAGGTTCCAGGGCCAGAGTTTAGAGGCCACAAAGTAGCCCCAGTGCCTCTCCAATACACCAAGAGACTCTTTCACTTGTTAGCTCATGCCTCAGATTTCCTCTAGATTTCTAGGACTGGTTTGGACTTAGGAGATAACATGCAAAACCCCTGGGCAAGAAAAGTAATGAAAGACTTGGTTTACCTTGGCAGCAGTCATTCAGTAACACTGTGATCTTGGGGAAATGACTCTACTTCCTTTCCACTTTAATTTCTTCACTGGTAAAGTCCAGTAAATAATTGTTTCTCTTGGTTATCCACAGGGATACTGTAAGGTCAAAAGTAGAGAACACATGTATAGACTGCACTGAACAAGCAGGATGCCTGCAACATCAACAAAAGCATCTTCCTTGTCTTTTTATTTTGTCTTTAGTTGACCTCTTTAAAACTCCCCAGTGGACTAAATGCAGGTAGCTTGCCCCCTGTCACTAAAGAAAACTGAGGCAAGCTCCATGACTTTTGGGGTCACTCCCAGATACTACCATCTCTTGCAGATATGCTAATTCACAAACAAAATGTCAGTCCAGGAGTTAAAATTATCCATTCTCCTGTATTAATTAAAACTTGAAACTTGGTTCAGAATGAATTTGTCCTCTCCCTAGCAAAAGCTTACTGTGTTCAGGCCCTTGAAAAGTAGAAGAGGCGCAGTCTTCCTGTTCTTTTTGTCCTATTTATTCAACTTTTCCTAATTGGAGCTCACTGCACATAGGCTTCCTCTCCACCTTGAAAGGAGGTAGGCATTATCTCACTTCTTCTCTCCTTCTGCTTCTCTCTTTCCTCCACTTCTTTCTCTCTCTCTCTCTCTCTCTCTCTCTCTCTCTCTCATCTACCTATTCATCCATCTATCTATCTATCTATCTATCTCTCCTCCTCCTCCCAGCCAGGTTTTTGAAAGGGAGAACAGATGGATGGGATGGAGTGGCTATTACAGGACTGATACTGTCAGGGAGGCTTCTCAACATCTGGGCTACATAGTGTTGCATAGATTACATAACTTACTAGCTACCTCTTTTCAGAAAAACAAATTACTCATCACCCCCATGGGCTCTTCCATTGCCCCCTTTGTTTTTATCCAATGCCCCCATTGTACCTGAGGCTACTACTAGCTACTATCACAACCCACCTCTAGGATCGATCCAGCACCCTCCGCTTGGAAATCAATGGATTCCACCTCTAGGATCCATCCAGCACCCCCCCCCCAATTGGAAATCTACACATTTTCACACATGTGTAGGTTGCTTTCACATATTCTACAGAGGTCCCCAAACTGATGTTCTCCTGCAAGCACCAGCTTTCTATTCCTTCAGCTGTTGGGCTCCCAAGGCTCCCCAATTTCTGGGTGCTACATGCCAGATTTCCTCCTTTGGAATCCATTGCCTTTCCATATTGATCCTCTTGAGCAGAATTGTTTAAGACTTTCTGTTATAGACCATCTCAGTCAACATCCTCACTGCTATAATTCAAAACAACTGACTACACAGTTTAGAGGAAGGAAGATTTGTTCACACTTGTCTTTGTTGTTGTTTTTGAGATCCCAGAATTTCAGTGTATATCAGGCCAGGTCACATCTGTGGGTATCAGTGGATGGTGGTAGGAAGAAGAGAGAGGGGAAAAGCATGGCTCTGCTCTCACAGCATGGAGGCCAAAATCAAGAGAGTGAGCAAGAGCAAAGAGATTCAAAAACAGAAAGACGCACATTCCCTAAGGCTTCACCCTCAGGGACTCACCTTCTCTAGAAACACCCCACATGCCTACGTTACCTCCCAGTAAATCCAATACAGTGAATTTACACACTGATGCTATTACAACCCTTGTGACTTAATGGCATCAACTCCGAACATTAATGCAGCTTTTCAGGGGACATTCTACATCTAACCATAACAGAGGCATTAGTAGATAAAATGACACAGTGAGCCCCCCATACTGATGCATAGCTTCAATAACGATCCACATTCTTCTACCTACCATTGTCTATATTTTAAAGTAAATCTCAGATTGTCTGTATTTCACTAAGTAGAATTTAAAACAAGTCCAGGCTAGCACTTTCCCCTTGTGACCCTCATTTGGCCCCAAATAAATAATCATAAACCCTATGTCCTGACTGACTCTGGGGTATAGGCCAACCTCCCCCTTACACACACACACACACACACACACACACACACACACACACACACCAAGAGCCACTCTTCACCCTGCTGACAAAACTGTTCAATCAATGGCCTGTTTCTCTTGACATCTGGATTTCGAAAGTGGTATGTCAGAATGCAGAATACAAGAATTAGGCCTAATTTTCACTGGGCATGGTGTTGCACTCTTGTAATCCCAGTACTTGAGAGACTGAAACAAGAAGATTTCAGGCTCAAGGACAGACAGCCTCAGCAATTTAGCAAGATTTAACAACTTAAAGAGATCCTATTTCAAAATTAAAAATAAAATAGGGCTGCGGTGTAACTCAGAGGTAGAATGTCACTGGGTTCAATCACCAGTTCCACAAAAAAAAAAAGAAAGGAAGGAAGGAAGAAAGGAAGGAAGGAAGGAAGGAAGGATAAAGCATATAGGTCTCTTCAAGTTTGGGCAGAAAGAAAGAATAAAGAAGGAAGGAAGGAAGGAAGGAAAGAAAGAAAGAAAGAAAGAAAGAAAGAAAGAAAGAAAGAAAGAAAGAAAGAGAAAATCATTATAGGTCTCTATAGGTTTGAGCTTAAGAAATAGTTCTTATCCACATTCCTCCTCTTTATAGGATGCACAGACCAGATCTCAAAAATTATTTCTTTGAAATAATTTATTTAATCTTTATATATTATCTGGGTGAAATAGTTTGAGGAACCTCTAACCAGTTTTCTGATGTCTCCTTTGAAAATTCTGCATATGGCCCAGCACCTCCACCAGGCTGTAGCAATTATTGTAACTTGGTTTCTTACCCACAACTTCAATTTCATATCTTAATTTAACCTTCCTCCAAATGGATTCCAAAGAGCATGCAACTACCTGCATTGTTTCCATGATATTGAAGCTCACTCTGAGTTAAATGCAGTCTTTATCTCTAATCACTCTTAGTGCTCCCTTATGACTAATTCAAAACTAACTTTTATTTTCAGTTCTACTACATGCTTATGCAACCTTGAGCAAATGCCTCTTTCTTTCTGTGCGTCTCCTTTCTCATCTTTAAAATGAGAACAATTCTAATTTGCAGAGCTAGGAAGTTGTCATGGCATGATACATACTTGGCAGGAAGTGCCAAAGTACTTACAAGGTACAAAGAACCGATAGTCATTACCATCATTTTTGTTCATCAGCATCAGTATCATCACACACTATATGTCTATTAAGTAACCTTCAAAAACGCGTAATATGGACTTAAATGGCTACTTAGTGCATCTTTGTAGTTCTGTAAATATTAAAAACCTCATATATGTGTACACATGTATATGTTGAATTGCTAATTATTACTGAAAAACTCCATAAAAATCCTATTATGTTTATATCTTCATACCCTGAGTACTTGAACTAATAAAGTTGTATTCATGGATATTTACATAAATTCAAAACTCTAAATTAGACCTTTAATTTCTGTAATAAAAAAGAAAGTGTCTTGTGAAATGTCCTGTTTTTATTTTCCTACATGGAATACGGTAGCTTTCACATAATGTACGACTTTGTGAATATTTCCAGGCCTGCTAATATTTTATCTAATATTATATCTTGTGTTTTTTGATCTCTGACCCCCCGTTTATACTCCCAGCACCCTCATGAGCAATGTTCTCCATGATAACCCTGGTAGAAGAAGCAGGACTAAAATTGAAGTTAAATCATCCACAGCGCGAATCTTTCAAGGAGGTCTCCCTGGGTCAGTGGTGATTTTTTCCATGTATATTTCTCCACTTAAAGAATGTTTCTTAAATATTTGATTCATCAGTACTGAAATATATCTTATTTTGAAATAGATCACTGGTAAACACTACAGAGTATGAATATGACCCTAAATTCTTCTTGGACTTCTCTTATTTCCACATTGCTCATTATATCAATATATATTCTTGCATGCTCTGGGGAACAACAAAATGGAACAACGGGAGGATGGAAGAAAATTATGAGACAATACCACTTTTAAAAGACGACCAAGGTAATTTATTGACAGAAAAAGAAATAGAAAAACATTATTTTTAAAATTAAATTGAATCGGTGCCTTAATATTTACAAAGGGTGATGAGCATTTGAAACCAAGAATGGGTATGCTTTCCTCAAGGGAAGAAAAAGAAATATTAGAGGGAATTAGGATCAGGTGAGGACCAGATTATGAAGAAGTGTAGCACATTAGGAGCAGACACAGGAGGGTTATGATATAAATGGTAAATGGGCAGGAAAGGATTTAAACGGTCAATGGGAGCAAATAAGAAAAGGCATTAGTGAAAAGAAACATTACACCCTAGCACAGAGACAGCCATAAAGTCACTGGAGTAAGCTTTACTTTAGAAGAAAGAGCAACTACGATTACTACTCCATGTCAACTTTGAAATACCAACTTACCAACTTTCACATGACTATGGCTCAAACCAGATCACTGAGCAAAGCTAATAATGTCTCATCTCCCACTCGCCTACCAAAGAGAAGGTGGCTTCCATCACCAAATCGCTGGAATAGCATCCTACGCCCAGTCTCCATTCTTTCTCCCACACCTATTACATACATCTCACTCATTCCCTTCTCAACATCAGCAAATCACTTCTAAAACCAGAATTTAATTCTATGAGTGTCCTGCTTAAAATATGTTGCCGCTGCTCCATTGCCTGCAGGCGAAGTACAGGTAGAACCGAACTCCTCAGCTTCAAATTCTCCTTGATTTTGCCTCTCTGTGCCTGACTGGTCTCCTTTTCTATCACTTCTGCAATGGACCTTGGCCCTCCAGCCAGACTGAAATACTCACAGCTCTCAATATACAAGGGCTTCTCTGCCTTTGTATCTGCTTTTCTCTCTCCCTGGGACATCCTTCCGTATCCACTTGGGAGCTTTCTCACTTTGTATGCATCCCCTTAAAGGCAGAGATTTGTTTTTCTTTTTTCTCTTCTGTGCACAATACACAGTGCACGGCACAGAAAAGGAGGTCAGCACGCTTACTGATGCTCAGAGATCCTGTAAACAGGTTTCTGTTTCAGCTGCCACTGTTATTCAGTTCATTCTGTTTTGTTTTTTCCAAAGGAACTAGGGTGTCATGGCTTTAGCATCCTACCACAGCCATTTCCAATCAGAGAAGAATGAACAATGGGTTGACTCAGGGTGCGGCGGAAAGAGGAGGCTTAACATAGGAGCCAGAGTGTCTGCCTCTTACTAGCTATATGAAGTGGCTCAAATTACTTAAAATTGCTCAGCTTCAAGGTCCTTATCAGCAAAATGGTGATACTTCTCCTAGGAATTATTACGATTAAAAAATGATTGTGAAGCTTCTTGTTTGATTCTTTGTTTGTTTCTAAAGACATCACATCCTTTGTATCACAGACTGATTCTGGTGAGTGAGTCCCCTCATTCGTGGCCTATTTTTATCCCTTCAAGTAGTTCAACATTATTGTATTATCCTCCCCAGGATTTGGGTATTGCAGTAGCCCTTGAGATCAGAGCCATAGGTAACTGGTAGCATTAAGAGGTTAAGAATTTGTTCTTAATCAAACAGTGAGACAGTAATGGCACTACAAATAGAACCACATTTTTTATATTCTCATTTCCTTCCATGGAAATGAGCATACTTTTCATTTGCTAATGAACTACACGAAGGTCATAGCTATAGTCATATTGAAATAGGCACTCATCAGGTAATGCACTACAGAAGTGTTTATAGGAGGAATAATTATTCAATCAATCAACTTGCTATTAAGTGAGTGTCTACTCTACACAGGGCATTTGGCTAAATCATGCAGCGGGCTCGTGACGTAGAGGAAGCTTCTCACCTCCCGGTCTCAGACTTCAAAATAGATGACTGCACACTTTGAAAAAATAAACAATTCTCTTTCATAAAACCAGGAAACCTAAAAGAGAACTAAACAGAATTTCCCATGAAAAGATAGTATCTTACCAAATGTGGTATATCAATATATTCGATGACATCCTTAAAGAAAGTTTCAAGGGTGGACTGAAATCATTTAGGGTAGAGCTAAACTCATTTACATATTTATTCTTTCAATCGTAATGGAATGACAAAATGTTTATTAACCAGAAACTCAGGACATCATAAAAAGACATACCTCGGTGAATGCTGAGTGTGACAGGGAGAGTTGTGGATTGGGAAATTCAAGGCAGCAGATCAAACAGAAGATGAAAACCAGGAAGAGCCGGGCGTGGTGGTGCATGTTTGTAATCCCAACATTCGGGAGGCTGAGACAGGAGCAGCCTCCTACTTAGGGAGGCCCTTTGCAACTCAGTGAGACCCTGTTTCAAAATAAAGAATAAAAAATAGGGCTGGGGATGTAGCTCAGAGGTAGAATGCCCCTGGGTTCCATCCCCAGTACCTCAAAAAAAAAAAAAAAAAAAACCAGGAAGAAAGAGGATGAAAGGCTGTTTGTGAGCAGCATGGTCCTTCCCTATATGTCCTTGAGATGTCAGTAAAATTGACACAGCTATAAAACCATAAGTGAGGTAGGCGTATTTGAGAGAAAATAGCAAACGACAGGACATAAAGTTAACCAAGATGGCAAGCTACAGGAAAGACGCAGAGAAAGAAGAGGCCCATAAGGAAAGACGAACTCAAGTGAAAAGGAATTGCAAGAAGGTACTACATCTGCCAGGGCTAAGGATCCAGGATGTGATGGTGCCAGGCATCCCACCACAGGCACCTGAGGACAGAAGGGGACAAGGAACAGTGAATAGATGTGGGATAGGATGGTTAAGGGATATCAAGGCTCCAATAATGTCTGGGTTATTTTCATACTCCATGCAGGCTGCTATTAAAAAATAGCATAGAGTGTGTAGCTTAAAAGCAATAGAAATTTATTTTCACAGTGTACAGAGTAGGAAGTCCATGGCCAAGGTACTGGGTGTTTGGGTGTCTCATGAGGTCCCACTTCCTAGTTCATGGTCGGTCGTTTTTCACTGTGTCTGCTCATCACAGAGGAAGCAAAGGGTCTCAAGTCTCTTACATAAAGCTGTAAATCTCACTCACAAAGTTCTGTCATGCTTATTAATACCACTGCCTTGAAGGTTAGGATTTCAACATGATTTTGTAAGAAGTACAAGCATTCAGATCATGGATCACATAATTGGCCTTTCTATTCAGTAGAAACAGGGATTTTTTTGCTGTTTATGTAAATCTGGGGGGGGGGAAGATAACTTAGAGTCTAATTTATATCATTACAAAAATAGTCCCATAGGACTCCAAGATCCACGCATAAGAAGCAAAGTAAAAGAAAGTTCAGAGCCGGGCATGGTGGCGCAGGCTTGTAATCCCTACACTTGTGAGGCTGAGACAGGAGGATTGCACAGGTTTGAACCCAGCCTCAGCTACTTAGTGAGGCTCTCAGCAACTTGGTGAGACCCTGTTTCCACGTAAAGTATAAAATAGGTCTGGGAGTGTAGCCTGGAGGTAGAAAAGCCCCTGGGTTCCACCCTCAGTACCCTCCCCCCCAAAAAAACAGAAAGTTCAGAAAATTGCCTGTGTAATCTTGAGATGATAGAGAACTTTAAGCAAGACAGAAACCTCAGAGGCCATTTAAAAAGAGAAATATATTTGTTGTAATGATATAAGTGATATCTAGAACCAAGCCCAAACAAACAGGAAGAGGAAACATTTGCCACCATAAGAAAGAAGACAAATGGCCACCTGTCATTTGTGACCACTAACTCTTGAATATTCACCCTATTTTTCAATAGCAAGCCACATTCTGAATCCCACCTTCAATCAGTAAAACTCAGAGAACTCATTCTCCCAACACCTAGTTACCCGTGTCTGGCCAGTTGCATGCAGGTTCATAAACTCAGAGGTGAGCCCCCTGAGGGGATGGCCTCGGCAGGGACAGGACCCTGCGGGAGCAGCAGTGCGGGCAGCTGTGGAGGTGGGTGCGCCTGGGCCACTTCTTCAATAGCGCTTCATGTGTTGTTTCTGGAAACCCCAACTCAAGTGTCTTTCTCCAGACCTTCTGCCCAATTATCCCATCAGCTGCTGAACATCCTTCAGCAAATTCCTGACTACTTAAACCAGCCAGTTTCTATAGTTATCAAGTTAAGTCTCTAACTAATACCAAGGAGTAACCTACTGCAGGAAAGAATTACTACAAATGGATTTTATTTTAAAGGAAAAGGCTCAAAGAAAAATAAGCAAAGGACAGAAATAGTCACATCGTAAGAATAAGTAAATGGATAAATTAGAATATTGAAAAGATGCAAATCCTCACCAAGAGCTGAGGAAATTCAAATTTAAACCATGAAATGGATACCCTCCTTTTTCCCATTATATTGGCAGATATTACAAAGGGCACTGATAAGGCACCAGCAAGAAGCAGCCTCAGACCATCACTTTAAAGCAATCTGGCAACTGCTATAAAACTAAGAATGTGACTGTGCTCAGACTTGGTGATAATTATTTGGAGAATGTATTATTCAGAAACAAACATAGAACATATGGTAAATGATATGCAAGAATGTTGCAGGATTTTTTTTCATAGTACCAAAAAAGCGACCAAATTGTCCTCCCAAAGAAAAGTGGTTGAGCCGGGCCTGGTGGCGCACGCTTGTAATCCCCGCGCTTGGGAGGCTGAGACAGGAGGATCACACAGGTTCAAAGCCAGCCTCAGCTACTTAGTGAGGCTTTCAGCAACTTAGTGAGACCCTGTTTCCAAATAAAATATAAAATAGGTCTGGGAGTATAGCCCTGAGGTAGAAAGCCTCTGGGTTCCACCCCCAGAACCACCAAAAAAAAAAAAAAAAAAGAAAGAAAGAAAAGTGGTAGAATGAATTTGATTTTATTCCTTATGGAACATTATATTAGTTACAAAATGTATAACAGAACCTGTTAATGTATTTGGATACATGTTAGGATGCATAAAAGCTAAGAAAGCTAATTAATATGGTAGAGAAAAATTTTGAGTAAGGATGAGCCCAAATATAGGGAGATGCTCACCATGAGGAGAACATTAGCTGTTAACATTGAAAGGAAGGGGGAGAAAAGAGAAAGGGAGTGAGAAAAAAATTTATAGTAATAACATGGAACTTGCTAATGGAATTAGCAGAGAGACACAAACATACTTACATCAAAACCAATGATGTAAGAAAATGGCAATAAAAATACAAAATAAAAATGGCAAGGAGAAATGAAAACATTGACCTGAGTTCAAAATGGTGTTTTAAGCACTTTTTATTCAGGGTTTCTCATATACCAATGTGGTCTCATAAATAAAGTTTTGAGAGAAAAATCATGCTGCCAAATAATCTGTAGAGTGTGATCTCATTTTAGGGGGGAAGAAACAATAACATCATTCCTCTATATTTACCTTGGAGAATCATGGTTTGGAATATATAATGGAGAACTCAGTAACTTTTGCTTTCTGGATCTCTGCATGATCAGACATGCTACAAAACTCAAGCAATACTTTTGCAATTTTTAAAAAATCTAGTAAAATGAAAGGGAAAGGAGACAGGGAGGGATGAAGGGAGAGATGGCCCAAGGGAGTGGAGAGGAGGAATTCTTAGATAAAAGCTTCCGTATTGGCTTTACTTTGTCTGCATAGCCTTCTCTACCCAAGACAGACCAGGGAACTCTCTTACCTGTTTTCCATACTCCATACTCACCACTCTTGTATCAGTATGTATAAAAGGGACTTGCTCGCATCTCTGTATCCCAATGAGTTCATGTGATATTACCACAGTCCTGCTTACATCCTCTGTACTAAGCACAATGCCTATCACAAAGCAGATGCTTGGTTCATTTTTAGGTGGCCACTGATCGTGCAACACTCTTTTTATCTACGAGGTTGCCGTGATCTAAATGTGTGTGTCCCATCAAAATTCATATCCTGAAACCTAATTCCCAGGGCAATAGAATGAAGAGGTGAGAATGTTAGGAGCTGTTGGGTTGTGAAGGCTTTTTACCTCATGAATAAAAGTAGTGCCTTTACGCAAAAGGCCCTCGGGAGCTTCTTTGCCCTTTCCACCAGGTGTGGCTGCCTGAGACGGTGCCATCTGTGCAACAGAGCAGCCCTCGCTGGATGCTGAATCCACCGGCATCTTGACCTTGGACTTACCAGCCTCTGGAACTGTGAGAAATAACTTTCTGTGTTTACAAATTAACCAGGCTTAGGTATTTGTTGTAGCAGCCTGAATGGACTTGAACCAGCTTTCTATATTTATAAAATCTGGTATTTGATTAAGTACAATTATTTTTATTTCTTAAAATTTTGACTCCTATTTATTCCTTGGCAATACCTGAATGAAACTAGTGTGTTTACTTATTGAAAACAAAGTGCTACAAGGCTAATCAAGCATTTGAGTAAGCTTATAAAGATGGACAATCTCATTTACTAAGCTTTCTAATGAAAGGATGGCATGTGTATGTGAAATGGATAAAGCAGGATGTGGCTCCTCAGAGGTCCTCCAGGAAAAACTGGGCACGTTGTTACGCACCTGTAACCTCAGTACTTGAGAGGCTGAGACAAGAGAATCACAGGTTTGAGTCTAACCTCAACAGCTTAGGGAGACTCTGTTTCAAAAGGGGCTGAGAGTGTAACTCAGAGATAGAACCCCCGACCCAACAAGTTCAATACCCAATAGCACACACCAAAAAAAAAAATAATAATAATAATAAAGGAAAAGAAATGTTCCAGGACTCTTTGGTCTGAATCTACAATGAAGTAATTCACACATGCAGTTTGATCAACAAACGGCGCGGTAAACTTGTGGGAGGCAAAGGAGATCCCTTGATTTGGGTTGTAAGGTTAATATGCCACAAATAACATTGAAACACTAAGAAGATATCTGAGAAGTTGAAGACTTTTGAAATTTAAAATAATTTTTATGGATTTCGTATGGAATTAAAACGATGTCTTCTAAAAACAGATTTGGGAGCAGTGTGGGAAGTTTCACATTGCACAAAGGATTCAGTCTACCAAAGGAAGGTCATTCTTTGCTCTGAAAGGAGCTTCTGGTGAGCAAAAGAAATGAGAATAGGTCTGCCCTTAAAAAAGCATTAGCCTAATAATTCATAAAGTAAAATAATAAAAATAACCACAATAATAATATGATCTATGCTTTTTTATACTTGTGGGCACATTATAATTATATATCACAGTGTACAGAATGTGATATAATCTATACTTTTTAAACTTTAAATTTTTTAGATAAGGATAGCAAACATTTTCCAAGCCTTAAGACCAATGTTGAGTGCAAGACACTTTGAGACTCATTCCTCATGAGTGAATAGTGATCACAGAGATTCAGCTTAATGGTAGCTAGTGGGCAGAGATAGGATGGATGTGCACCAGGTGCATCCTAATTTCTCTTTCACCTGCAAAGAAACAGAAGCAAACAGTCTAGCGCTGGGAGGAAAGAGTGAGCTAGATAAAAGGCAACCCATTATTTAAAGTTGGACAGCATGATCTTTATCACATACTTCTGTCCAAGCAGGTTATTAGCATTGTTCACCACCAAGTCATGACATATTTCCTTGTCCATGGTAGTTTAAAACTAGCCAATATTTCTTTTGCAAAATTTCAGTTTCGCATTACTTTTGGTCAATCTACTAGACACTGAGTTTTGTCACAGCTTGTACACTCTCATAGCCAAACTCAAGGTTTAAATGATAGACAAAAAGATGATTAAGAGGAAGGGAATTAATGAAGGCTGTTGACTTTCTTCACCCCAGAATAGGTCCATGAACATCATGCTTTTCCCCATCAAAGAGATCATGGTTAAAGTCCAAGTGAAATGTTATCAATACCCACTTTACTTTCAAATGCTTTTGATAAGGCTTTATCAATGCCACTTATTTTTTTTTTGGAGAGAAACCATTACTCCAGTAAATTTTGCAGCACATATACATAATAAAAATAAAACTTAATTTTTCTTTTTCCAGATTCTAGTAACTTATTGTTGTTAAATCAGAAAAGGAAGCAGCTGCCCTCCTCTGCTCAGGAGTCGTACCATACATCTTCTGTGCCAAGACACGTCGCATGATGCTTCTTGCTTATTTACGTTTTTCCCTAATGAAAGAATGCCTCTTTGTGCTGCAATAGATAGTTTGGATTTTTTAATATTGTTAGTGTTGAGAGATAAACACTTTGGTCCATATTGGAGAGTAATAAATTGTGTTGAACATTGATAAACTAACGCAATTACCAGTAAGGTCAGAGAGTCAGCTAATTTAGAAATATCAGTCCTAGGATTTTGAGTTGTCCCCTAGAGAACCGCAGCCACTTTATTACAGCAGGAGGGTGAGGAAAAAATGGTACATTAGGATTGATCTTTTGATCTAATTGTAGAACTCTGCCATTCCTTGTTTGGCCAAAAATGCTTACCAAGCAAGAGGAAACAGCACAGCTAATTGAGGACCATCCCTTACAAACCAGACAAGGTGATGGAATTCTGGGAATAAAGGATAAATTGCCCCTGATATTATTGGCACAAGGTTATTGCTACTGAGGTGCATGCTTGTCTTTCTTTTCCAGAATATCTTTTACGTCATCATAACATAGATAATTTAGTATTGTCACTAAGTGAAAAGAAAAATTATTGTTTTACATTTGAAAAAGATTTATTTTTCTCAGGAAAAACAAGAAGGAAACACACTATATTTCACAACCCACATTGACTGATAATTGGTCCTAACCCTCCCTGGAACAGCCTAAAACACTAGCTGTTTAACCAGAACCAAGGGGTCCACCCCCCACAGCACAGACACGAACACGATACTCGAGGACGGCATGCTTTTCCCTGAAAGAAGCATAAGACAGACAGAAGTCGATGAGAGCCATTTTTCCAAGCAGCCCCTCCCTTTCTATTTTGGAGGATTTGCCTGAACTAGGAGCCCAAGTGGTTTGGGAAAGGGGTGAAGAACACAGAAGATTTATAGGGAGAAGAGGCACATAGTCTCAAGAAAAAAATATTTTTAAGTTCATCCCCTGTCCTGCTAAAATTCTAACAAAACAAAACAAACAAACAAACAAAAAAGAATGAGATATATTCAGTACCCTTCTTTTGGACTTAAATTAGCCTAAGGGTAATCTCACTTTCAAATGATTTTCAGCCCTAGGAAGTTCTATTGGCCTTATATATTCTTCAATATTTAAGTCTTTGCTTATTGGTGACACAAAGGATGTGCCCTACCTAATATAGCTCTACACCTACATTTATTTGATGATCCAAATTCATTATAGAAGTGTAAGTCTAATTATCTGTTCACATTATTATTGTTACTCTTAACATGATTTAGTTCAGCTTTCCCCCAATATTTGTCAGTCCTGGCCTCTAGGTCTGGCTCATTTGACTGATTGTGTTAAAGTCACACTGTATAACATCCAGTATTCAGGGCCTAAATAGAGTTCAATTGAAATAAGATTCATGTTTAGCTGCCAGGCACATCACAGGCACCATCAAATTGTGTTATTCAGGAAAGATGTTTCAAATGCAATCTCTCTAAATATGTTATCTCATTTGACAAGGGGGTTTTGCAGGAAGTACTAGGACTGAAAAATGATGAAAAGCACATGCATGCAGCATCTTGGCAAGGCTTGGAATTGAGAGCATCGCATCAGATAATAACAAAAGTGTTTTAGAACTCTGCCCTAATATTTTTATGCAATTGTGTAAATTATTTACAAGTAGTAAATCCTAGTAATATAAGACTGGATTACATCTGAAAACATTCCCCTTCGGTACTCTATTTCCAAAACAGAAACATTTTAACTGATGAGTTTTTGTTCAGATGTTTATAAAACAATAAAGGAATAGAAGGAAAAGTAGTGGCATTGTTTAACGTAATTCCAATTTTAAATGGAATCAACTTTTCCCAAGGTAAGGTAATTCACAGAAATGGAAAAAGTTCTTAAGAAGCTGAGTGGGGAGGAGGTTTCTTTGGTGAATGATTATGGGTAAAACTTTCAGTTCATTGCCAAGATTCAAGTAGTGCCTGCAATCCTTATTCATTCCACAAACACAGGTCTTGCAGGATCCAAAGCTGCCAGCTCCCTTAAGTTTTCCTGCTACATGGTCAGTTGTTGCGAACTTAACCGTATTGTGGAGTACTTAAAGCTCACCAAAGCATATTAATCTTTTAAAAACAGAGTCTTGAGAATATAGCTATGGTTCTAAACTATGGCCACAAATTGAACTAATGCATGTAGCAAATAACGACTTCAAATTGGTGCAAGAGGCCCAGCTGTCTGCCCTTTGTCTGTATGTTTAATTCCTAGAACTGGATGGTTGGTGGTGGGCAGCTAATCCCTTAGTGATACAGTCAGCTCTAGGGGCTTAGTCACTTCCATTACATTATTTATTATTATTATTTATTATATTATTATTATTTATTATTATTTATTGGAAGGATGATGAGCTGGTGATGGGCTGATAACAGGAAGATTGCATTAGACAGGATAGTAACCCAAACACCTCTGAGATACTTAGAACCCTCTGCTGCTGGAAAATAATTCCCTTGTTTTGGGTATTTTGTTTTCTTTTGTTCTTTTTCTCAAAAAGAAGTTGAAACCATCCCAGAACAAGTCTGAAGTACCTTGGCTGGGAGGAGCCCATATCTGGCTGTGAAGATATAATTTGTACCATAAATGGGTAATGAAAAATAGAATATATGAAATATATTAAAAGAATATATTTTGTTTTTGTAGTCATACAAACCAGTAAATTTGTCACAAGTGGTATTTTGGCTTGAAATGATGGCCTTTAATTCCATGATTTTGAATGTTTCACTTTGAAGATCATTATGAGATTGGCATCATAACATACTGTGTCATTTCTAAACATCTCACAGGGAAGGCATTTTAAGCTTTGCTTTTCCAAAGAAAACTATGGTGTGTTCTTTGGGTTTGTTTAGCGGCCTGATGCTTTCTGGTTTTAGATTTTAGGATTTTTTTTGAAAGCGAACACTTGTGGAAATAGCCCGTTTCCAGAGAGGACAATGCTACTTCTCCTAGTCTGCAAAACAGAATTCCCTCAAATAAATTAATTGGTTTAAGACTTTTTTATTAAAAACTTACTTTGGTTAGCAAAAAAGGTGGTTTATAATAGGATGATTATCAATGTGTTCACCCATTCAGAGAAGTTTCCAGGGCAGGTGGCACAGAATTAAATTGAACTAGAGGGCTTCAGTCACTTCTGAGAGCATGGTACAGTGATGTTTATTTTAAGAATTTTGTAATTTTTCCAGGGGAAGTGAAAGGAGGAACAAAACGGGATTTCTGGCTCTGGGACCTCTGTCTAATAGCCTGTTCAGCACTGCTAATGGGTAAAACTCCAAAGTGACTTTATTTTGCTAAACCAGAGCATTCTTTTTCCTTTTTTAACCCTTTTCTTTCTCAACAATGAGCAATCATTTCTTCAGTCCCCAGACTGGGGTCTTTTTATTCATTACCAGGCACAATTTATGTATTTATTTGCAAACAAATAAACTTTTTATTCATTACCGGGCAAAATTTATGTATTTATTTGCAAATAAATAAACTAACATGCTTTTTCTCCAATTCTTCAACCAAAACCTGATGATCAGATTCATCACTCAAGTTGAAAAAGAATATCTTACTACTGTTAATAATTTATACAACCACTTCCAAGTGCAGGCTTCTATGATCTTTACACTCGGGTGCTGTGCCACTTATTTATAAGCAAAATGAAGTATCAGCTTTTTTGTTTCATTTTTGTTTTGAATGTTGAGGATTTGTTACCTTTGGTTTTCTTTTTTTAAAACAGACTTTTTGTTTTGTTTTGTTTTGTTTTGTTTTAGGGCAGTTTTAGATTCTCAGTAAAACTGACTGGGAAGTACAGAGCTCCTATATGCCGCCTGTTTTTCTCAATGCACATGCACAGCCTCTTCCATTAGCATCCGATACCTATATACACATAATTGTTGTCGCTCAAAACCTACAGTTCACGTTGAGGTTCTTGATTTTTGTTTGTTTGTTTGTTTGTTTGTTTGTTTGTTTGTTTGTTTGTTTTTACTGGTACTGGGGATTTAACCCAGGAGAATTCTACCTCAGGGCTACATCCACAGCCATTTTAACTTTTTGAAACAGGGTCTTCCTGAGTTGCTGGGGTCTTGATAAATTGCTGTTGCTAGCCTCAAACCTGCAATCCTCCTGTTTAGCCTCCAAGTATTGAGATTACAGGCTCATACTGCCATACCTGGCATAGGGTTCCCTCTTTATTGTGTGTGGTACTGTAGATTGAACCCAGGGGCATTTTACCTCTGAGCTACAACCCCAGCCCTATATTTTAATTCTTTATTTTGAAACAGGGTCTAAGTTGTGGAGGGCTTCACTAAATTGATGAACCTGGCTGAAAACCTGCGATCCTCTTGTCTCAGCCTCCCAAGTACTGGAATTACAAGTGTGTGCCACCATACCCAGATGGGTCCACTCTTGCTATTGTTCATTCTGCAAGTTTGGACAAATGTA
Organism: Muscardinus avellanarius; assembly: GCF_963383645.1. Classification (NCBI taxonomy): domain Eukaryota; kingdom Metazoa; phylum Chordata; class Mammalia; order Rodentia; family Gliridae; genus Muscardinus; species Muscardinus avellanarius. The sequence goes on from NC_137787.1 coordinate 173,216,719, forward strand.
TAATGACATGTATCCATCATTATAGTATTGTACAGAGTAGTCTCATCTATGTACAGGTTTTTATGTGGACATAGTTTTCAATTCATTTTGGTAGATACCAAAGAATGTAATTGTTAGATTGCATGATCTGAGTATTTTTAGTTTTGTCTTCCAAAGTGGCTTTACTATTTTGTTTTCCTGCCAGCAATGAGATACCCTTGCCAGCATTTGGTGGTGTCAATGTTTTTGATTTGAACATTATGATAGGATATAACCGTATCTCTTTATTATTTCTCTAGTAGCATGTGATGCTACGCACCATTACAGTTAGATATGAAATGTTCCCTAAAGACCTCATTTATTGGTGTTCAGAGATCATGTAATTTAGTGGTAGGTGGCATATGGCTGGAGAAGGTATATGGCATATCCCTGGTGGTGTGGCCTTAGGGATTGTGATTGTGTCTTTGAATTCTCTTGTTTTCTTGCTCTCTCTGGCTTCTGGCCTCCTTGATGTGAGAGCAGAGCCCATGTTTGCTAGCTCTCTCTCTCCTCTCTCCTTCCTATTGCTATGCCCTGAGCTTCAGACCCTGGCTTCACATCTCCAAAAAACTGTGAGAAAATAGATATTCCTTCCTCTAAGTTGTGTGTGGTCAGGCCTTTTGGATTACAATGATGAGAATGCTTCTGAGAGCAGGCATCTTATCATACACTTGTTGCTATCTCTATTTTTGTGGATGAAGCGTCTGTTCAGATCTTTTGCTCATTTTCTAAACAAGTCCTTCTTGTCTTATTTCCCAGCTTATGAGTTATTTTAATATTTTCCTTAATAGTTTTTTATTAGATGTATCTTTTGTAAATATTTTCTTAAAGTCTGTGGCTTTTCTCGGTTTCTTGACATTGTACTTCACAAGCAGAATTTTAAATGTTAATGAAGTTCAGTTTGCCCACTGTTGCCTTTTCATTGGATTTTTTAAAATATTGTACCTAACAGTAACTGCCATCCCTAATGTCATAAAAAAGATTCCTATGAAATCTTTTAGGAGCTTTATAACTTTGTGCTTTACATTTAGAACTATGATCCACTATCAATAACTGTGAAGTGCATAAGATCTCATTTTAGGTTTTTTTTTTGTGTTTTTTTTGCAGGTTTGGGGCTGGAACCCAGGGGCATTTGACCTCCAAGCTACACCCCCTGTCCCATTTTTTATTCTTTTTATTCTGAAACGGGGTCTCACTAAGTTGCAGAGGGCCTCACTAAGTACCTGAGGCTGTCCACGAACTGTGTTCCTCCAGTCTCAGCCTCCCGAATGCTGGGATTACAAGCGTGTGCCATCATGCCTGGCTGTCTTAGTTGTTTTGTATGTGTATTTCCAGCTTCTTCCAGCACCATTTGTTGAAAAGAATATCTTTGCTCCTTTGTATGGCCTTTGCTTCTTCAGAAACTAGTTAAATACATCTCTGAGGATTTCCTTCGGAGATCTTTATTCTGTTGACTTATTTGTCTGTTCTTCCTTCAATACTACACTGTCATTATTATAGCTTATAGTAAGTCTAGAAATCAAGTAACAGGAGTCCTGTAAATATCTTCTCCACCTTTAATACTGTGTAACTATTCTGAGTCTCACTGCCTCTCCATGTAAACTTTGAAAAAGTTATCTTGATATTTAGAAAATCACTTTTGGGATTTCACTGAATTTATAGTTACTTGAACACAAGCATTCAATACTGTGACAGTTGATAAAATAACCAAGAAATCTACCAAGTGGCTAATAGGTGGGTAGCACATATCAGGAATATATTGGGCAAAAGGATAATTTGTGTCATAGATAGGATGGTGTGGGACAGGTATGATGACATGCTGCTCAGAATGCTATGCAATTTAAAACTTATAAATTATTTCTAAGCCGGGCATGGTGGCACACGCTTGTAATCCCCGCACTTGGGAGGCAGAGACAGGAGGATCGAGCAGGTTTGAAGCCAGCCGTGCTGGCTTAAGAGACCCTGTTTCCAAAAATAAAAAAATATAGGTCTGGGAGTGTGGCCTGGAGGTAGAAGGGCTTCCAGGAACCCCAGTACCAAATAAATAAATAAATAAATAAATAATTTCTAAAATGTCCCACTTAACACTTTTAGACTGAAATTGACCTTGGGTGACTAAAACCACAGAAAGTAAAACTACAGATAATCAAAAACAAGTGAACACTAATATTCTATGCCATCTGTCAATATATGCCACCATTCTTTTATTTATTTATTTATTTATTTATTTATTTATTTATTTTTATATAAAATTGATTGCCCGGGGACTTTCTCAACTGAGCAAATGTAAACAAATAAAACTCTGTAAAAACGTAAATTATTTTTATCTTAAGTTGAGTACATAGTGAGGATAAAAGGGTTTTATTTTTTTCAAGTACAAGAAAGGAAGCACATGATTAACTATTCTTTAGTCATAAACAAGTAAGCACAGAACAATTATCAATCCCCTCAGGTCTATCAGGCAGAGGTTCTCTTGAGAACTCCTGAAAGCCCATACTTCCTTAAAAGGTCATTCTATGCTTTTTTCAGAAAAAATCTTTTCTTAATTAGAAACTCATGGTAATTTATGATAAATTTATTTTTTCTTTTAGGAGAATTCAAGTAGACATCTCTTCCAATGATAGGAGGAATTGAGCAAAATGCTGCCAGTAGAATTCACACTGTTCATAAACTGTCAACCTTTGTTAATCTTCTCTAGACAGTACATCTTATAGAGAAATCAGGTAGTTACTTTAGGAGATAGAAATCATGTTCTCTTGGCCACACCACATACAGAGTATCTGGGATTTTGCATGGGAAAAAAATAAATAGTTACTAGCTATTAGGTTTGCTGACATATAGATAATTATGCTGAAGAAACACTAGTAGGGCGTTATGTTTTTTGCCAGAATAACACAACAATTGAACCTTCTCTATGAGAAGTAATGAAAAATTTTTTTATCCTTTAATACTCAGCAATTATAACTAAAATGTACATATGTAACAATGGCTAGACAATATGAAAATTCTTGATAAAATATTCATAGTGAATTTAAATCCATCTTAAAGGGACATATCTCAATCATTGTAAAATTCTCAAAATCCCTAAAGAGACTTCCAGCTGTAGCTGTAGAGATTGTTAAAACTGAAAAAGCGACACACTTCCGGGAAGATGGTGACCGAGTAAAATGGCATTTACGAATCCTGCTAACAATAAATCTTTATTACTACAAAATCAGTGCTTTTCATAGCCAGAAACCACCACCAGCAGAGAAATAAAAGCTGTAAGTACAAGGGGCAAAGAGAAGGAAGGTTAGAAGAATGGCCAGACGCCAGAGATGAAACCAGCCCGCACACACCGCCGGCACCATCTTCTCTTGCAGTGCTGGGCTCCAGAGAGGAAAGGGACTCAGAACGGAGCTCAGAACCGGAGAGGAGATATGCCGGTCTCATGGCCTGGACACGGCAGCAGCGCCATACTGACGGCGGCAGCAGCGAGCTCACCAGATGGCTCCAGACCAACGCACTCAACAGCCTACCAGGCTCCAGAGAGGAGCGGCAGACAGCAAGCCCAGGTGAGCAACTGCGGAACAGCCGGGTGTAATTCACCAGTTTTTTCAGCACAAGGAGCATCTAAAGCTCCCAGGGGCCAGGCTCAGCACGCCCCTCAGGGACTCAGATTGGAGCTCAAAACCAGAAAAAAAATATGCCAGCCTCATGGCCGAGGGTGTGGCAGCGGCGCCAAATTGCCTTTGGTGGCGGCAGTGAGTTCACTGAGTCCATGACAGCACACTCAACAACCGTTGGCATTGGTTACTGTTTATTGTCATTTTGTGAAGCAGAAAGCAAAATTTTGGTGTCCATGGTTCCTGACTTCTGACCCCTACTATTCCACCATCACCCAACCCTCACCACTCAAAAAAGTACTGCTTACCTGTTAACTCTTCTAAATCCCCACTACTAAGACTGGTCTATATACAATACCCACAATCAGTGGGAAGACATCAGAAGAACAGGCCTGAGAACGTTGAAAATATGAGAACCAGGAATAGTGGAGAAACAACAGAAGTCACGAATACTGACCTACAAGAAATACAAAAAGGAGAGTTCCGAATCTTGATTTACAATATGATGAAAGGCTTTAAAACAAGTCTAGAGGAGATAAAAGATGAGTTGGAAACACTAAGAAAGAATCAGAAAGAGGTCTGGAATGAAATGAAAGAGTCAATAAGTGAAATAAAGACAGCAATAGAAAGAAATTCTGGAAGATTAGATGAAATGGAAAACAGAATTTCAATGTTAGAAGACAGTACATCCAAAACCGAAAACATGGTCAGCAATATACAAAAATTTTTACGGCAACAAAACCTAAACATCCAGCAAATATGGGATAATATGAAGCATCCTAACTTACGGATAATAGGCATTGAAGAAGGGATAGAGGTACAGACCAAGGGCATCCGTAATCTCTTCAAAGAAATAGTTTCAGAGAATTTTCCAAATATGGAAAGAGACTTGGATCTTCATGTCCAGGAGGCATACAGAACACCATTGAGACAGGACCAAAGAAGGACCTCCCCACACCACATAATAGCCAAAATGACCAACATAGAGGCCAAGGAAGGAATCTTAAAAGCAATGAGAACAAAAGGACAGGTGACATATAGAGGCAAAACAATAAGAATCACCCCATATTATACAACCCAGGTCAGGAATGCTAGGAGAGACTGGTATGACATGATTCAGACCCTGGAAGAAAATAACTTCCAACCAAAACTACTCTATGCAGCATAACTACTATTCAATATCAATGGGGAAATAAAAGTATTTCAGGATAAACAGAATTTTAAAAAATTCATGAAGTCAAAGTCAACACTAGAAAAAATTCTTAAAGAAATAAACCATAAAGAAGAAAAAAAAAGCGGACTTCATAACCAGAGAAGAGAAGAAGTCCATAAGTAGAATAGGATTACAGTTAGCATTAGGACTAGTATAACATTTAGTTTAATTTCTTTTTTTTTAAATTGGTGCACTGTATTCATACATTATAGTAGGATACATACTTTTGTAAACATACATGCACACTTTTCCCAGTCAGCCCCCACCCAATCCCCACCCCATTCTCTCCCTATCCCTCCCTCCCATGCTTGGCTTAGTAGTTGACATCTAGTATTATGGCAATTTATCCAAAATTAAAAATGATATTCTCACATAACATTTTCATTTGTCTGATACCAAGCTTTTGATGACTTAAAGATAACATTTCAATATTTCTTTTTGCTTTCTTTCTTACCAGAGAATATTTTTTTCTATTTTTTAGGTGAAACTATCATATATTTATATATTTATTTTTCAGAAAAAAATCTATCCTAATATGGAATATGGACTCTAGGTACCCAAAACAATCTTGAAAAAGAACAAAGCTAGAAGATATATATTTTCTGATTTCAAACCATATAAAGCTACAATAATTGAAACAGTGTAGTACTATTCTAAAGGCAGATATATAAACCATTGGAGTTAAATAAAAGCCTAGAGCTAAATTCTTCCCTATATTGTCAAGTTATTTTTGACAAGGTTTCCACGAACATTTGGTGGTGGAAATATTAATCTTTTAACTAAATATTGTTAAAAAATAATAATTACATGGAAAAGAATAAAATTGGACCCTTACCTAATCCCATATACAAATATTAACTCAAAATAGATAATAGACCTAAATATAAGGCTTAAGACTATAAACTTTTAGGAGAAAATCTGGGTCATTAAACCTCACAACATTGAAATTGGCAGTGATTTCTTGGTTATGATTTCAATGGCACAGGCAACAGAAGAGTATACAAAGTCCCTAAAAAATAAAAAAAAATATTGTATATCCAAAGACAATGTAAACAGAGTTAACAGTTACTAATAGAATGGGATAAAATATTTCCAATTGCTATATCTGAAGGTATATTAGTATTCCAACTAGAAATCCTAGAAATTAACAACAATAAAGGCAAACAATACCCTTTAGAGATAGGTAAAAGACTAACATAAATAATGAATCTCCACAGATAACCAATCTTAGTTGTCTGTTGGATGGAAAATCTTGTTTCTCTAGTTCTGGAGTGTGTTACCTATTTCTTCTTTGTAGTTAATCTCTTTGAGTATTTTCTCTAGTGCTGGTTTTGAAGACATAAATTCCTTCAGTTTCTGTTTGTCATGGAAGCTTCTTATTTCTCCATCTAATTTGATAGAAAGTTTTGCTGGGTAGGAAATTTTTGGCTGGAAGTTGTTTTCTTTCAGAATTGGGAATATGTTACTCCAAGCCCTTCTGGCTCTCATAACTTGGTTTGGAGAGTCTGGAGTGATTCTAATTGGTTTGCCTCTGAATGTCACTTGGCCCTTTGTTTTTGTTGCCTTTAAGATTCTCTGCTTGGCTTCCACATTGGTCATTTTGACAATTATGTGGCGTGGGGATCCTCTTCTCCGATCCTGTCTAAAGGGAGTTCTATAAGTTTCCTGGACCTGTGTATCAACCTCTTGCTCTATGTTTGGAAAATTTTCTGCTATTACTTCCTTGAAGAGATTGTTGATCCCTTTGGTTTCACTTTCTTTTCCCTCCTCTATTCCAATTATTCTTAGGTTAGCTCTCTTAAAATGGGCCCATATTTCTTCAATATCAGATTCCTGATGTCGGATATTTTTTTCTAGATTAGAAACTATGCGTTCATTTTTAGATTGCTCATCTTCTAAGAGTGAGATTCTGTTCTCCATGTGTTCTAATCGGTTGTTTGTGCTTTGAATTGAGGCCTTTACTTCATTAATTGCATCCTTTATCTCTTTTTGGCTCTCTCTGAGTTCTTTTCGAAGCACCTCTATTATTTCTACAGTTATTTTCCTGATTTGATCTTCTAGAAATCTCTGATTTTCTGTTTTATCGGGTTCTGATGTTGTGGGGTTGTGGGCATTTATTGCTCCAGTATTATTCCTCTTTCCCATGATTTCAGATGTTTGTGCTTTCTCTGGGTTCTTCCCTTGGGTCACTATGACTTCACTTAAGTTGTTCTGGATCTCGAGTCTGTAGTATCTCAGACCCCACTACTCCTTTACTGGGTTTTATCACAGAGTCTCCGACCCAGAGAGTCGATAGAGGCTGCTTTAGACTGCGAGGGGTGCCAGGTTGCACGTTCTCCTATGGTGTGATATCTCTGCCACCGCCTCTCCCCCACTGGGTCAAGTCCCAGGGAGTACAGTACTGGGATTTCTCCTCTGTGGCCCGCAATTTGACTTACTGTTCTTGAGTACGCAGATGTAGCTGTACTGGCCTCGCTGAATTCGGTGCTGCTGCTGCTGGTGGCAATATGGCGCCGCTGCTACGCCCTCGGCTGTGGGGCTGGCATTTTTCTTCTTGGTTTTGATTTCCACTCTGAATCCCTGCAGCGTGTGCTGAGCTCGGCCACTGGGAGCTTTAGATGCTCTCTGCGCGGAGAAATCCCACCTGGCTGTTCCGCAGTGGCTCACCTCGGCTTGCTGGAGCCGTCCCGTGAATTCGCCGGTGCCGCCGGTAGTATGGCGCTGCTGCCGCGTCTGCCGCGTCCTCGGTCGTGAGGCTGGTGTATCTCCTCTGTGGCTCTGTTCTCAGTCCGCTTTCTCTCTGGAGCCTGGTGATTTTTTGTTTCACTGGTGATGGTGTTTTCTGGCTATGAAAGGCGCTGATTTTGTGGTAATGGAGATTTGTTGTTAGCGGGGCTCTTAAGCCCCGCTTTTTCTAGTTTAATTTCTTATATGCATTCATTTTAGCTATGTTTAAAAGCTCGGAAAAGTGTTTTTATATCATATATATGTGCAATTATGTTCAATTTCAGTGTATTGTAAGAGTTTCACATTGGTTTAGAATTAGAATTACAGTTAGCATTAGGGAGAATATAACATTTAGTTTAGTTTCCTATATGCGTTAATTTCAGCTATGTTTAAAAGCTTGGAAAAGGGTTTTATATATCACGTATATGTGCAATCATGTTCAATTTCAGTGTATTGTTAGAGTTTCACATACATTTACAATTAAGATTACAGTTAGTGTTAGGACGAATATAACATTTAGTTTAGTTTCTTATATGCATTTGTTTCAGCTATGTTTAAAAACTCGGGAAAGTGTTTTCATATCATATATATGTGTAATTATGTTCAATTTCAGTGTATTGTAAGTTTCACATATGTTTAGACTTAGAACTACAGTTAGCGTTAGGACAAATATAACATTTAGTTTAGCTTCTTATATGCATTAGTTTCAGCTATGTTTAGAAGCTCGGAAAAGGTTTTTTCATATCATATATATGTGAAATCATGTTCAATTTCAGTGTATTGTAAGAGTTTCACATTGGTTTAGAATTAGGATTACAGTTAGCATTAGGACGAATATAAAATTTAGCTTAGTTTCTTATATGCGTTAGTTTCAGCTATGTTCAGAAGCTCGGAAAAGTTTTTTACATACCATGTATATGTGAAATCATGTTCAATTTCAGTGTATTGTAAGAGTTTCACATACATTTAGACTTAGGATTACAGTTAGCCTTAGGACAAATAAAACATTTAGTTTAGTTTCTTATATGCGTTAGTTTCAGCTATGTTTAAAAGCTCGGAAAAGTGTTTTCTATATCATGTATATGTGCAATCATGTTCAATTTCAGTGTATTATAAGATTTTCCCATATGTTTAGAACTAGGATTACAGTTAGCATTAGGGCGAATATAACATTTAGTTTAGTTTCTTATATGTGTTAGTTTCCGCTATGTTTAAAAGCTTGGAAAAGTGTTTTACATGTCATATATATGTGCAATTATGTTCAATTTCAGTGTATTGTAAGAGTTTCATATACATTTAGAATTAGGATTACAATTAGCGTTAGGACGAATATAACATTTAGTTTAGTTTCTTATATGCATTAGTTTCAGCTATGTTTAAAAGCTCAGAAAAGTGTTTTATATATCATATATATGTGCAAATAAATATATAAATAAATAAATAAATTTTCTGGAAAAAAAACTGAAAAAGCTCCCCCAGCCTAACAAAATAACTAGAAATTTTACAAAATTATATTTTTCTTCATTCCAGAAAATTTAAGAAAAATTATATATATATATTTAAAACCAAAAGTTGCAGAGCAATCAACTAATCTGAAATATAAGGAAAACTAGGTATCTACAAGAAGACATGAGACAGTAATTCTGGCTCTCTTACATCAGAGCATAGGGAAATGGTAGAATTACAATATGCATGAAAGAAAAAGGGAAAATGAATTAGGTAGAAAAATATTTGAAAATATGATAGCTGAGAATTTTCCAAAAATAATGAAACATATCAAATCACTGATCACAGAATCACTCAGAAACAGGAAGAATAATTATCAATACAAAACCCTAGATGAAAACTGCCAAAAAAGCAAAGATAAAAGAGAATTTTTAAAGCAGTCAGAGAAACAAGATATGATATATACTGAAGAAAAACAACAGCAAAGAGGTACAGAACACTTCTCATCCAAAGTTATGCCAGCCAGGAGACAATGGAGTATGCCTTTAAAATGTTGAAAGAAGATAACTTAAATAATATCTTATTTTATTTGAGATGTCTGTCAGAGCTCTTCAGAGGTTTCTTATTGGGATTAATGATGGCAGAAGAGAGGAAGGCAGTGTGTTTTAGCTGCTTCAAGACTTGGAACTCAACCAGTGGGAAGACTGCTTCTTGGTAAGAGAAGAAAAGTAATCAGAAGGCAACAGAAGAAAGGCAGTTAAAAGCTAGGGGTTTGAACCAGAGGCAGCACAGAGAACAGAGGACTGAAAAGAGTTCTACATGTTTTATCTGGTGAGTGAAGAGCAGAGGTGGGCACCATCTTAGTGAGCCTGCACTGGGCTTGTGGCTGCCTACACTAACGGTTCTCAGAGACTAACTCTTGCAAAGAAGAAGCAGAATCATGTTGAGCCAGTAATTGCAGAGAACCAAAATTAAAAGCAATCACATTATTCTCTCCATTTGTGAATACCTCAAGACATTATTTCCAGACCACCCAGTCAGGACACTCAGTCAAACTACCTAGCGAATTCCAGTGGCTGCAGCTGAACTCAGCAGGGCCAAGAAATAACAGGACCTTCCTTCAGAGACTTCAGGGGTGACATCCTGCTTTGTCAAGATCACTGTGAATCTCCAGACCAATCAGCCAAACAACCTAATGAACTCCAGTGGCTACACTTTGACCCAGGGGACTGAGAAATTACAGATGCTTTCTGCAGGTACCTAAGCAGCACTCATCAAGACTGAGAGTTTACAAAACATTACAGCAATAGCCTGCACAGCTACAGGCACTTACTTGGCAATGAACAAATCTGTGGGGCCTGTAGGTTTTCAAACCATTCCTGTGGAGTGGGGGTGGGGGTTATAGTTTAACATGGCAAAAACATGAACTAGAAGACAGTCCCTTGAGACACTCACGTGGGCAGGACCTAGGTTGGCAGTCCACCCTGCCCCTATGGGTTCTCCAATGATCACTGTAGGACAAGGCACCACAAGGGCCAAGGAAAGGTCTAATGTGATCACAGTTGGCAAGAATAGCAGCAGTGTCCCTGAAACTAAATAATTCAGCCACCCAAAACCCAGGCTAAGAGCAATGCAATCTCTCTTTACCAAAGTTTGGGCTCTGAAAGCAGGAAGACCAGGGGTCAGGACCCAACAGGGTTTCATGTTATTGCAACTGATAGAGAAACAGCAGTGTCTCTGGGGCAATTTGACTCAGTCATGCTGCAGGCTGGAATGCAACACTCAGCCAGTGGAGTATGTGCCTGGTGATCACACATTCAAGTAGCTAACTGGACCTCAGGTGATTGCAACCAGCTGATCAGCTGTGATATCCCTGGGGCATCAAAGTTCAGCCAGCCAGGACACAAATATGGAACATCATAGTTTCTGGTCCTGCTGAGCTTGACCCCAATGACCAGAGACCAGAGCTCAGCACCTTATATGCTTTCATATGCTTGCAACAGCAGAGCAGTCAGTGATAGTGTCCTTGGAGCATTAAATCTCAGCCAGAAGGCTACAGGCTCTAAACAAAACATTCTAGTCTCCAGCCTTGCTGAGTTTGAGCTCAAAGAACATATGCCTGCAGTGAATCAGAGAATCTTCCTTGCTTGCACTATATTAACTATATCCTGTTAAACAGGTTTTGGGTGACTAACTCAAAACTCTGAATATATGAGACATTCATTGAGGAAAATCTATACTCTCAGCATATGCCTTACTGTAAAGGGTTAACAAATAGACACAGAACTCACACATAAAGAGAAAGAAAATGCCAACAAAAAAGAGATAAAAACGAGAAATCTGAAAAACATGAGAATAATAGCCAACATGAAAATGATAAATTCCCACAACTCAACAAAGGAGATACCAATAGGACTGCAGAAAATACCAAAAGAAGTCAACATTTTGATTTTGAATATGATCAAATACCTTACAACTAAAATCAGAATTGTAGAGGAAATTAAATAATATATAATTTGAGGCCCTAAGTCAGAACCCAAAAGGAGGCTTTGAGAGAAATAAAGGAGACAATAAATGAATTAAAGAGTTCAATAGAACTAGACCACATGAAAACTAGACCACATGAAAAAGAGTCTAATTTTTTAAAGGCAGCTGATTCAAAACTGACCTCACAGTAAACAATATAGAGAAGACAATACAACAACAACACAACCAAAATATTCAAAAAATATGGGATAATATGAAATAAACTAACCTATGAACAACAGGCTTTGAAAAAGGTCTAGAAACACAAACCAAGGGCATTATAAATCTGTTCGGAGAAATAAATCAGAGAATTTTACAAACATAGAAAATAAGTTTAAAATCCAATCTGGGAGACATTCAAAACTCTAGTTAGACAAGATCAAACAACTTCTCCACACCACATAATAATGAAAAAACTAACATAGACATCAGAGAAAATTATTAAATGCATTTGAAAGCAAAAGGCTGGGTGACATTGAGGGACAGAATGATAAGAATCACTCCAGACTCTCAACTCAAATCATAAAAACCACAGGGACTGGTATGATTAATCTAGACATTGACAAAAAAAAAACTTCCAGTTAAGACTGCTATATCCAGTAGAGATACCTTTCAAAATTGATGAAGAAATAAAAACTTTCTAATAAAAGCAAAAATTAAAAGAATTCATGACTACCGAGCCAGCACTAGAAGAAATACTTAAAGAAATAAAACTTAAAGAAGAAAAAAAGAAAAGAAATAAATACCAGAACCAGAAAAGGGGTGAATTCCACCAGATAGGGAACTAAGCAAGTGAGAAATGACAATATGTAAACAGAAAATATAACTAAAAATTAAACTAAACATAAATCATCTTTCAATTATAACATTGAATGCCAAAGGGCTAAACTTCCAAATTAAAAGGCATAGACTAGCAATAGGAATTAAAGAACATAATCCAACTATATGCTGCTTGCAAGAAACTCACTTTATAGGCAAAGATATTCATAGGCTAAAGGATTGAAAAAGATATTCTATGCAAACAGACTTAAAAAAGCAGGAGTAGCAACCCTCTTGTCTAACAAAGCAGACTTTAAGCCAAAACTTTTCAGAAGAGACAAAGCAGTTCACTTCTTACTAATAAAAGGAACAATACAACATGTAGATATAATGGTAGTAAACATTTATTCTCCAAATGTGGGCACACCATTTTCATAAAACAAATTCTTTGGGACATTAGGTCTCAGTAGACTCTAATACAGTAATATTGTGATACTTCAACATACCTCTCACACCACTAAATATATCTTCCAGATAAAGATGAGTAAAGACTCTTTGGACCTAAAGAACACTGTAAATCAAATAAACCTAATAAACATATAGAGAATATTCCAACCAACAATAGCTAATTACATATTCTTCTCATCTACTTATGAAACCTTTTCCAAAATAGACTATATTCTGAGCCATAAAGTATCAGCAAATAATGGAATGAAAGTAAAAATCAACAATAGGAAGACCAAAAATATTTACTAAATACATGGGGATTGAATGATATACTTTTGAATGAGAACTGGAGCATAGTAGAAATAAGGGGGGAAAAATAAGCTCATAAAATTAAACTAAAAAATAGAGACACAGCATACCAAAATCTATGGGACACTTTGAAGGCTGTTGTAAGAGAAAATTTTATAGCACTGAGTGCCCCCATAAGAAAAACAGAAAGTCATTAAATGAACAACCTAATGACAATATCAAGGCCTCTGAAAAACAGAAACAGACTAATCCCAAAGCCAGTATAGGGCAGGAAACAATTAAAATCAGTGCAGAAATTAATGAAAGAACAAATGATACAAAAGATCAACAAACAAAAAGTTGTTTTTTTGAAAAGATAAAAAATTGATAAACCCTAAGCCAACTTAACCAAAAGAAAAGAGAATCCAAATTATTAAGGTAAGATATAAAAAAGGGATATCACAGAAATGGGAAAATTCAGATTATCCTCAGAAACTAATTTGAACATTTATACTCCAATAAACTGAAAAACATCGAGAAAATCAACAGATGTCTAGACATTTACAACCTACCTAAATTGAATCAAGAGGATATAGTAAACATAAACCAACCAATAGCAAGAAAAACATAGAAACAGCAACAAAAAGCCTTTCAATGAATAAAAGTCCAGGTCCAGACAGATTCCCAGCTGAATTATACAAAACTTTTATAGTGGAACTAAACCAAATACTTCACAAATTATTCCATGAAATACAAAGTGGTGGAAACCTTCCAAACTTCTTCTATAAGGCCAGTATCCCAGTATCACTTTAATATCAAAACTGAATAAATATCCCCCAAGAAAAGAAAATTAAAGACCAATATCCTTAATGAATATATACACAGAAGTCCTATACATAATACTATCAATACATATCCAAAACCATATCAAAAAAATTGTACACCACAACCAAGTGGGTATTATTCCATGGATTCAAGGCTGGTTCAACATACTGGAATCAATACATGTTATCCACCACATAAATAGAACTAAGACAAAAATCACATGATAATCTCAATAGATGGTTTTTTTTAAAAAAAAAAAAAAAAAAAAGCACCAGGTGGTGCACACTTATATTCCCAGCATTTGGGTAGCTGAGAGGAGGATTGCAGTTTGTGGACAGCCTCAGGTACTTAGTGGGGCCATGTTTCAAAATAAAGAATAAAAAATAGAACTGGGGGTGTACCTTGGAGGTAGAATTCTCCTGAGTTCCACCACTGGTACCACACACACACAAAAGTGTTAAGCAAAATTCAACACCAATTCATGTTTAAAAAAAAAATACCGCAGAAAATAGGAATAAAAGGAATAGAACATACCTCATCATTGTTAAGACAGTAGACAATAAACCCAAATCCAACATCATATTGAATAGGGAAAAAGTATGAGAATTTCTTTTAAAATCAGAAACAAGACAAGGATGCCCACTATCACTTCTTCTTTTCAATACACTTTTCAAGACTCTTGCCAGAGACATAAGGCAAGAGAAGGATATCAAAGCAATTCAAATAGGAAAAAAAAAATGAGATTATCTCTATTTGCAGATGACATTATCCTATATTTAAAACACCCAAAAAATTAAACCAAAATACTTCTAGAGCTTATTAGCAAATTAAGCAAAGTAACAGGATACAAAATCAATCTAAAAAATTAGTAGCTTTTCTATATGCCAACAATAAATTCACTGGAAAGACAACCAGAAAACAATTTCATTCACAGTAACCTCAAAGGTATTTTATTGTACATACTTCCTAATCAAGGAGGCCAAAGACTTCTACAATGAAAATTATAAAACAATAAAGAATTGAAGAAGATATTAGGAGAGAGAAAGATTGTCCATGTTTTTGGATAGGAAGAATAAATTTTATCAAAATCACCATTCTATCAAAAGTGATCTACAGTGTCAATGCAATCTTTATCAAAATACCAATGTCATTCTCAGAGCTAAATAAACCATTCCTAAATTTTATATGGAAAAACAAAAGACCCAGAATAGACAAAACAATTCTCAGCAATAAGAACCATGCTGGAGACATCACAATTCCTGACTTCAAATCATACTAAAGAACTATAGTTATAAAAATAGAATGGTATTGACACAAAAACATATATGTAGACCAATGGAACAGAATAGAAGATACAGAAACAAATTCACATACTTATAGTCAATTGATTTTCAACAAAGGTGCCATACGTATATGCTGGAGAAAAGACAACCTTTTCAACAAATGGTGTTGGGAAAACTAGCTTTTCAGTTGTAGAAAATGGAATTAAATCCTTACCTCTTGTCCTGCACAAGAGTCAACTTGAGATAGATCAAAGACCTAGAAATTAGGCCTGAGATATTGAAATTACTAGAAAAGGGCTTAGGTCAACACCTCAACAGATAGGCACAGGTAGAAACTTCCTCAATAAGACCCCCAGAGTTCATGAAATTAAAACAAAAATTAATAAATAGAAAACTTTAAAAAAGCTTCTGCTCATCAAAGGAAACTATCAAGAGTCTGAAGAGCAAGCCTACAGAATGAGATATCTTTGTTGGCTATCCTTCTAATAGTGGAATGATATCTAGAATATAGAAAATACTTAAAAGACTCAGCACTAAGAAAACAAATAACCCAATTGAGACATGGGCAACTGATCTAAATAGACACTTCACAAAAGAAGAGATAAAAATAGCCAATAAATAAATAAATAAATGTTCAATATCATTAGCAATCTGAAAAATGCAAATTAAAACTATGCTGAGATCATATTTAACCCTTATCAGAATAGCAATCATCAAGAAATCAAACAACAATAAATCCTGGAGAGGAAATAGGAACTCTTTTACACTGTTAGTGAGATTGCAAAATTATTAGTGCAGCCAATATAGAGATTAGTGTGGAGATTATTCAGAAAAGTGGGAATGGATCCACCATATAAGCCAGCTATACCACTCCTAGATACCTTTCCAAATGGACTAAAATCAGAAAATTTTAGTAATATATGCATATCCATGTTTTTAGCAGCACAATTCACAATAGCCAAAGTATGGAACTAACCTAGGTGTCCACTAACAGATGAATGGATTACAAAAGTATGGGATATACACACAATGGAATTCTACTCAACAATAAAGAACAAAATTATGTCATTTTCAGGAAAGTGAATGGAACTGGAAAACATTATGATTAGCCAGTCACAGAAAGTGAAGTGTCACACGTTTTCTCGCACATGTGGTGCTTAGAAAGTAATCAGGATACCAGAGGGACTTCCGATAATGAAGAAGAAACTCGAGTGGAGCCAGAGATGTGGTCTAAGGGAGGAGGGATGGAGGAGAGGACCAATGAAGGAGCCACTTCCATAGACATTATGTACGTATGTGAGAATAGCAATGCCAATCCCAGTATCCTGTATGGGGAGGAAAGAGTGGAGAGGGCGCCAGGGGAAAGCCCACCAAGTGCTGTGTGTGAGTATGTCACTATCTCTATGAACTTCATTATTATGAGAGATTATAATGCCTCAATAAAAGTATAAAAATAAAATATGTAAAATTACTTACAACATAGAGCTTTTCCCACAGCATCATTTCTAGAAGTAGACTGTATTTAAATTAGTTGAATTAAAGAATTTATAGATTGGAATCTTCCAAGTTTTTAAATAATTGGTGTGAAGAACACATTATGACCCTAAGAGAAATTTAAGACAAAACAGACTTATGAAGGCATTTTAACACCTCAGGTCAGCCAGTAGAACTGGCTGGATTTCTTCTTCTATTCTAATCCACTGGTCAGTATATCTGTTATTGTGGAACTGGCTGGATTTCTCATTATCCCAGACGTGACTCCACTCAGAATTGTAGAAGTCCTATTTAGTACTATAAATTTATAGATTTGTTAGTCTTCATGATTAACAGTTTGATCTTGTGTTCAAACTCTGGTTCTACCACTTAAAAACTCTGTGGGTTGGAGCAGAACATTAGCCCTCTAACTCCTTATAAATGAGGATTAATAAAACTCACCTTACAGTGGTTGGGTTTTTTTTTTTTTTTTTTTTTTTGGCACGTCTCGGGATGGAACCCAGGAGTATTCAACCTCCGAGCTGCACCCCCTGCCCTATTCTGTATTCTTTATTTTGAAACAGGGTCTCACTAAGTTGCAGAGGGCCTCCCTAAGTAACTGTTGTTATACAGATTAAATAAGAGATATATAAAGTACCTAAGAAATATATGTCCTTCTAAAATGATAGTCCTTACGATTAATTGCCATTAAGATGTTCAAGTAACTGATATTTATTTTTATACTTTGATTAGCAATAGTGACATACATGCACACAGCACTGAGTTTTTCCCCACCTCTCTCCCCACTCCCTTCCTTCCCTCCCTATATAAGATATATAGTTTGGCACTGGTATTCTCACACATGTGCATGAGGTCAGTGGAAGTGTTTCCTTTATTAATTCTCCTTAGTAATTGATATTTAGACTTAACTCCTCTTAAAAGTAAAGATATTGTATTTTAGGTGCTAATTTTTCAGTAGCAAAAAATTAATCTGCTAATTTTTTCCACAGTAGTTAGTTTGTGGTGAAAATTGTAGTACAAAACTACAGCAACTTATATTCCACTGTAATGGGGGGAAAAGCTGCATGAAGTTTCATGAGGTTTTATGTGAAAGTGGTGTGGTGGGTACTGCTGTGGGAATCAATTACTAAGGCATCACTTGTCACTGATATTCACAGTGGTATTCAGTGTTATCAAGTGTTTGCAATCCTTTCCATAAATGCTACCTACAGATCCCAAGTGTTATGGTTTAATAAAACAATCACAAAAGTAATGATAAGTTTCATGAGAAGAGTCAATATTTGTGGCTTATAATTCTATTGTTAAGATGTTATTTTGTTAGCATGCACAGACAATATTGATATAAATAACTTCTAATCCTTACTATAATACGTAGTTATCTTTTTCAATTTAATAAGTTATATGAATCTAGAGTATGCATAGAGAAAATACAAGTTATGCAGCCTGTTATTTTTTTTCATAAGTAGTATCATATCTTTGGTGCTATCTATAGACCTATATGTTATGCCTAATTATATTTTCATAAGTATAGTTTTCAGAATTCAAGTTTCTTTAGCATCCTGTAACTACCATATAAATAACAACCATATTATTTTCAGCTTTGCTCTGCTTTATTCAACAAGTACTCAAAAATATTAAACATCAACTCTGTGCAAGTCCAGGTAAAACTGGCAGCCATTATGAGAGTGTTCTACATGAAGTCTACTTTATGAACTGCAGTAAGGTCTTCAAAACCAAATGTTAGATTAAATAAGATGTCATTTCATAGACAGTTAAAAAGAAAACTCATTTCAAAGCCAGTGATGATCTTGTTTTGCTCCTGTAATGAAGCAGACACTCTCCTTTATGAGCAAAATGGTGATTTGCAGCAAATCATTACTCAATAATGAAGAAGTTGGGATGTGTTGTGCATTATCACATGCTCAAGTGCTGATATAAGGTAATTCATTAGAGGTGATGTTTTGTAGAATTCCAGAGCTTGAAAGTAAGATTCTCAGTCATTTCACTGAAATACTTTCTATTAGAATGAAGAGATTATAGATGACAAAAGAATATAAAATCTCTGTTGCTGGAATTATGCAGCTCTTTTTAATAAAAATGCATATATATTTCATTAGGTCATTGTCTATCTGCTTTTTCTCACAAAGGTTGGTCACAAATCATGAGATTTAGTTATCATCTGATTCTTTTTATTTTTATTTCTTATATCTTTTTTTTTTTCTTATAGCTCTGGGGATTGCACTCAGGGCCCTTCTACTCTCAAGCAACATGCCCAGCACTATTTTAGTTTGAAACTGGGTCTTGCTAAGTTGCTCAGGCTGGCATTGACCCTGCAATCTTCCTGTTTTAGCCTCAGAGTGTTTAGATTACAGGTGTATGCCCCCATACCTGGCTAAATCTCTAATTTTTCAGAAAAAATGGTTGAGCTGTAGAGAAACCATGATTCAGTCACAGTTTCTCAGACATTTTATGAGATCTACAGAATAAAACTCTTCAGGGCTCAGGGCTCAGCACCTGCATTTTCTATAACTTTACTGGTGATCCTGAAGACCAAGCAGACATGAAAACCCAGTCTTCCAGGAAACATCAGACCGTGTACATGTACATTTTACACTCAGGCAAGCAGGCCTGTGTTCCACATCCCTTTGTCACTTACAGTGTGACCTTGAGCCAGTTTTCTACTTCTCAAGATGTTGGTATTTCTTCATATAACAAATGAGGATAATACTGTCCTTGTAGAGCTTGTGTGAGAACCTGAATACATATCTATGCTAGATGAAATATTTAGTGCTTGGTATGTGTCAAATACATGTAAAGGATAGTTTTTGTAATTGCTCGGCTTCTTGGCAACTTGGCTCATGCTGTTAATGACGTCGATCCTTGTAATCTTGAGAGCATTTCCCCATGCGGTCTCTGGGAAGCATTTCATCCAGTGCTTCTCCCTGACCTCTCCTCATTCTCTTCCACCTGTTCTTCTTCCTTTATCCTTATTACGTGTGGGTTCCTAAAGACTTAGTCCTTCAATCTCATCTCTTTTTTTTCCCCATAGGAAGTCTCTTCCTATCCTAAAATGTCTTCTAACACCACATATTTACAAAGAAAGACCCTTAAACTCATTTTTTACCATATCTTGAGTTCCAGGATAACACTTCAGCAATAATAAAATAGTTCCAGCTTCAGATGTCCTATATACACAAATTCAAAATCAAATTCAAATCAATTCTCGCCAGGCGTGGTGGTGCACGCTTATAATCCCCGCGCTTGGGAGGCAGAGACAGGAGGATCGTGCAGGTTCGAAGTCAGCCTTGCTGGCTTAAGAGACCCTGTTTCCAAATAAAAATAATATAAAAAAAATAAGTCTGGGAGTGTAGCCCGGAGGTAGAAGGGTTTCCAGGAACCCCAGTACCACCAAAAAAAAGAAAAAAATTCAAATCAATTCTCTCTTGAACTGAACTTTCTAGCACTCATACATACATATACACACTTCCTTCCTCAATTCTAGCTCTCATAATTTTATCTTTTATCATCATCCCATTTTATTTAAAGTTTTAATATTTTATTCATCATGGATTTTGTGTTGATTTTGATTTTTAAAATATTTTATTAATCCAGGTATGATAGCATACACTTGTAATCTCAACAATCTAAGGTTGAAACAGGAAGACTGCGGTTCAAGGCCAGCCTCAGTAATGTAGTGGGTCCCTCAGCAACTTTGTGAAACCCTGTCTCAAAACAAAATAGGGCTCAGTGTATAGCTTGGAGATTGAATGCCCCTAGGTTAAATACCTTTTACACACACACACACACACACACATACACACAGTAATAAAAATAGTATTTGTCCTAACTACTGAGTTTTTTTCCAGTCCCCTTAAGTATGTAACAAGGCAAGTATGCTTCATTCTGGCCCCAGCCCTGGATACCACCATCTGGATGTCACTTGATTAAAGTCTTGGTGGCTGGGGGGTCTCCCCTTTTGTTTCCAGGACCTGATTTTATTTATTTATTTATTTGTTTGTTTGTTTGTTTGTTTGTTTATTGGTGGTACTGGGGTTCCTGGAAAACCTTCTACCTTCAGGCTACACTCCCAGACCTACTTTTATACTTTTTTATTTGGAGACAGGGTCTCTTAAGCCAGCTGGCTTCGAACCTGCACGATCCTCCTGTCTCCGCCTCCCAGGCACGGGGATGATAAGCGTGGCCGCCGGGCCCGGCCAGGACCTGATCTGAGCTATGGTCTGGCTGCTATTATGTCTCCTTCACTTATCAGCTTTTGAGCCTGGTTTTCTAAGTCTCATAGCAATTCCATGAGATCACAATTACTTTTCAATAAATGCCAGTTATATATAGTTTTTGGTACTGGGGATTGAACCTAGAGACATTCTACTTCTCAACTACACCCACAGCCCTCCCTTTTTTATTCTGAAACAAAATCTTACTAAGTTTATGAGGGTTTCAATAAGTTTCTGAGGCTGGCCTTGAAGCTTCAATCCTTTCTCAGCCTCTCAAGTACTGGGATTACAGGTATGTGCCACCATGCCCAGCTATGTCTATTCTTTTTAAGTCAGCCTGTGTTTCTCTCTGTACTTCACATCTAAGAAGAATTAATAAGTGGAGTAAAGGGAAAAGAGTACTCAGAATTATATTACTGAGAACTCACCCATGTCCTAAAACTTACTCTGGCATCTAGGAATGGGAATTTGTTATATTTAGAAGGTTTCTAACCATTTTTTTCATAATATTCCCAGATGAAAGTACTCAAATCTCAAAGTAATAGTCCAGTACTCATGGGCCACGAATCCCATGCTAAAACATCAGTACAGACCAGGGGAAAATGTTCAGCACTCTAGTAGTATCACCGCACAGTATGTATTATGAGCTCCTACTTCTATGAAAGGGAAACCAAGAATAGTCCCAGGGTGGAAACTCAAGAGAAACACTACCAGCTGCATTACCATGAGCAGCAGAGTTCTATTTCTCTACCTCAACTGCTTCTTAAAATTGTTGTGAAGAATAACAAAAAATATAAATTATTTAACACATTATCAAGCACAAGCTTCACACACAATTAAAGTTTGTGGAGGTGGTGGTGGTGGTGGTGGTGACCAATTGTGTCTTTTTGTTACATAGAACAGCTAATCTCAGGAAACTGAACTTGCTCCACATAACAAGTTTGTACCTGTGTTTAGTAGAAAATAGCTCTATGACCTTGCCAGGGTCATTCTTCTGGAACTTTGGCTCAGGGTATCATTGTGTCCAAATCCAGAAAATTCAATTTCTGGTGTGGTTTATAAAAATGGTGCTGCCTGGAGTGGTATGGAGCCTTAAGGTTGGTGTGTAGCCACTCCATTTCAATCTTTGTGTTCAACCATATAATACAGAACACACGAGCTATGACTCTTACTGTGTAATCATCTATTATAGTGTAGCTTAAATAATAATTATAATACAATATCAGGGTACCATATACCACTTCAACCATTTGTTGCCTGTGTTTTCTTTTTTAAAATAGACATAAAAAAGCTGGGCATGTTGGTGCACACTTGTAATCTCAGTCCTTGGAAGGCTGAGACAGAAGGATAACAGGTTTGCAGTCAGCTACCTAGTGAGTTCCTCTGCAACTTAGTGAGACTCTGTTTCAAAATAAAAATTAAGATAAATGAGTCTGGGAGTATAGCTCTGAGGTAGGATGCCCCTGGGTTCAATCCCCAGTTAAAAAAAAAATAGACATCAAATAAATATGCCAATTTTCAGAATGTGAATGAAATATTTGTTAAGGCATTGGAATTGTTTCAGTTTGAATAGGGACTACAATCTCAGTGATATGCTTCTTTATCCACATTGAATATTGAAATTATGGTAAAGTGATTAAGCACCCCAAATTTTGTTGACCTCATTCTTCTGCCCATAATGATTAGAGAACAATTTCTGTAGATATGCCCTATTCAAGGAGATGAGGCGTAACTCCCCAATCCTTTTGTGGGCCTGATGCAGTAACTTCTTTCCCAAATATATAGTATAAGTGGAAGAGTAGCTTTCAGTAGAAAAAATGGACAAACACTACCTGGGATAGATAATCAAGGTCAACATTTATGATAAGTAAAATCGGTAGCATGTACACCTGACATGATGTGGTACAAATGGTACTTTAGATCTGTGATCTTCCTCTTCAAAATCTAGACTCCCAATCTAATTATGAGAAAAACATCAGACAAACCCAAAATTAAGCACATTCTACAAAATGCTAGACTAATACTTTTCAAAACCATCAAGGTCATCAAAATCAAGGAAAGTCTGAGAAAATATCACAGTCAAGAGTCATGGAAGGAAATAGGACAACTAAGTGTAATGTTGTATCCTGGCTGGGATTCTGGAACAGAAAAAAGACATTTGGTAAAAACTAGGAAAATCTGAATAAAATTTTAATTTTAACTAGAAAGGATGTAGGAATGTTGATTCATTAATTGTAATAAAAATAACATACTAATGTGGGATGCTAATCACAAGGAAAGCTGAGTATAGGATATGTGAGAATTCTTTTGTGATTTCTTTATAATTTTTCCATAGACCTAAAACTGTCATAAAGTTTATTTTTAATATGAATAACATAAAATTTACTTAATGTCATAATTTACATATCAGGTTTAACACTAACAGAGAAAAGCACTAAGGTGGCATGCATATTGAAAATAGAAGGCAGACTATAAATGAAACAAAACACAAAAATTAACACCACAGTTTTTCTTGAAAAACATTGATTTGTTAAAAAAACATGATGCTCAAATGAGAATACATATTGGAAACCATTTTCTTTGGTTCATAGAGAAATTCTTGCTAAAAGAAATGTCTTCACATCAAATAAAAATATGAAACTCTGATATTAATTCATGATATAATTATATCTGTAACTATTTAACAGGTTATGTTTTATGTCTGTAATCAAAGAAGCAAATATGTAACATGACTCCACAGTAAACAATTTTTAACACAGTCATCATGATTATCCTTACCATAGGTCTTTATCAAAATTGAAGTTTGGCAAGTCAGAGATGACAGTTGAGAAAATAAGTGCCCCAGCGGGATGGGAGAAAGGAGGGGAAAAAGAGAATCCGGAAAACATCCAGACACAGACTCTTAAAAAGCATTATATTTGTTAATATGAGCAAAAATGTGAAAAGTATCACATAAATTAAGTCAACTTACCCCAAAGAATCAAACATCAAAACCAGAATCCTCTGAATAGAACCTAGCATCCTGCTTACATTTATCTTTTTGGCTTGTCTTTTCTACTTTGTAATGCTTTTATCGCTACCAAGGGGCAAGCCAAATAAGCAAGGGCTCCTTTCACCACTAAGTCATTCATAAATTATGAGTTTTCTGAGTCAAAACGACGCTTATGATTTGAAATGATTGCTTGGATTTTCCCCCCAATAAAAGTCAATCTTCTATTATGTATTTCTTCTTCATCTCAAATATGATTTTAAAATATAAACTGATTTTTATAATCCATGAATATCATCTTTTTGTTTTATCTTTCTGTCTCTTCTTATATGTCAACTTGTCAAAAACTTTTGCGTTTACTTTAAGTACATTTCAGCTTAAAAATAAGTTTAGTGTTATTAATGTTCAATACTTATTTTTTAAAATTAATTATCATTCGAGGAATTTGCAAAGTATGCGATACAATAACTTTAGAATATAGGTAGTACAGTTTCAAATCATACCAAAAAAACTATTTTGCTAAAATTATTCAAAAGCCATTAAATTTCAAATGATAACAAAAATATTAGTTTCCAGGGAAAATATTAAAAATTTTCAGGTTAAAGTATTTTTTTGTGTGGTACTGGGGGGTGAACCCCAGAGGCTTTCTACCTCTGGGATATACTCCCAGCCCTATTTTATATTTTATTTGGAAACAGGATCTCTCACTAAGTTTCTGAGACTCTCACACTAAGTAGCTGAGGCAGGCTTCGAACCTGTGCGATCCTCCTGTCTCAGCCTCCCAAGCAACAGGTTAAAGTATTTTTACTTGAATAACGTTTTCACATGATGCCACTTATTATGAACAAACTCATAATCACATATCAGTATAAATCAAAATGCTGAATGGTATTTTATTACATATCTGTAGTACAATTTCTTTATCCATTTATCCATGTACAAACACTAAGGTTGCTTCCATACCTCGGCCATTATGAATAATGCTGGAATGAAACTGGAAGTTCAGATATCTCTTTGCTGTGCTGATTTTGTTTGTTTGGGATGTATACTAAGAAATGGGACTACTAGATCATAGGTCATATAGTCGTTCTATTTTTAGCTCTTCAATAAAGCTACTATACAATTTTTCAAGATGCTTGTGGTCATTCCTATTCTGGCCAACAGTGTATGTTACAAGTGCTCCCTTTTCTCCACATCTTCACTAACACTTATCATTTATCTTGTTGATAATAGCTGTTCAAATAGGGTGAGGTAAAAGCTCATTGTGACTTTAATTTGCATTTTCATGATGATTAGCGATATTGAGCTTCTTTTTTCAATTATCTGTTGGTAATTCCCATATCTTCTTTTAAGAAATGTTTATTCCTTCACTCATTTTTTTTCTCTTCGGGTTATTTTGTTGCTTTTGAGTTGCTTGAGTTTCTTATGTATTTTGGATTATATCCCTTGTCAAAGATATAATTTCCAAGTCTTTTCTCCTAATCGATATGCTGAAGTTGTGTTTCCTCTTTTTAACTGCTTTCTTTGCTGTGTGTTAGGGTTAGAAATAGAAACACCCCTTGAAGGGCTCATAAATTGGTGTTTGGAGCATTTGAATATAATTGAGTCCTGAGTGTTATAATCCCAGCAGTAGATGAATCCATTGCAATAGCATGTGGATCTCTGGGGTGCAGCCTTGGTGCTTACACTTGCTCTTTCTTGCTTCTGGACTCCATAATATAAGGAGCACAGCTCATGTGCTCTCCCTCTCTCCACCCCCGGCTGCCATGTCCTGAGGTCCCCGGCCTCACATGGACTGAACCAGAAACCATAAGAAAATAAATCTTTCCTCTAAGTTACATGGTCAAGTCTTTGGATTAGCTCTGTGGATGCTGATCAGAACACTGTGTTTATCCCCCCCTGGGGTACTGGGGATGGAATCCAGGGGGGATTCTACTTCCGAGCTATACCCCAGCTCTGTGTGTGTGTGTGTGTGTGTGTGTGTGTCTGGGTATGGAACCCAGGGGCATTTGACCTCCAAGTTACATCCTCTGCCCTATTTTTTATTCTTTATTTTGAAAAAGCATCTCACTGAGTTGCAAAGGGCCTCACTAAGTAGCTGAGGATGTCCTCGAACCACAATCCTCTTGTCTCAACCTCCCAAATACTGGGATTACAATCTTGCCCACAATGCCTGGCTTAATTATGTTTTTAATACTAGATATTGAACCCATAAACATTCTAGCTCTGAGCTTCATCCCAACACTGTTTTATTTTTGGTTTTGAAACAGTGTCTCACTAAGCTGCATAGGACTTCACTAAATTGCTGAACCTGGTCCTGAACCCTCCTGATTCTCCTGGTTCTGTCTCCCAAGTATCTGAATTACTACAGGCATGTGTCACCACATCCAGCTGAAAGCATTCTGATTTGATGCAGTACCATTTGTCTGTATTAGTTTTTTTGTTATATGTGCTTTTGAGTCATATCCAAAAAGATATTGCCCAGACTCATAACATGAAGCTTTTCCCATTTTCTTTTAGTAGTTTTAAAACTTCGGGTCTTACATTTAAATATTAATTCATTTTGAGTTAATTTTTGTATATAAGTGCCCAGTTCCATTCTTTTGCATGTTAATATCCAGTTTTCCAAACACCTTTTTAAGCATCATTCACAATAGCCAAGATGTAATATCAACCTAAATACCTATCAATATATGAATAGATAGAAAAAATGTCATACCTGCACACGCGCACACACGTGTGTGCGCGCGCGCACACACACACACAAAATGTAAGATCAATCAGCCTTTTAAAAGATGAGAATTCTATCATTTGAGACAATTGACATTCTGATAAGTGAAATAAGCCAAAAACATAAATATAAATACTATAGGATCTCACTTATATGTGAAATCAAATAAAATTTTTAAATCTTCCACATGAATAAAATCTATAGGGTCAGATATGTTTACCTTATAAAACTGTTTATCTTGTATTGTTACATAAAATAAACTAAGAAGAATGATTTTAAAAAGGAAATACTATTTTTTTAAGATGTTGAACTCTTAGAGTATAAAAAGGTAATTACCAGAGTTTGGACAGGAGGAAAAATAATGGGGAAATGGAAGAAGTCAATCAAAGAGTATAACATTTCAGCTACTCTAAAGGAAGTTTTGTGATCTATTGCACTGGATGATGGTCATGATTAATAATAATGCATTTATTATATATTTCAAAATTTCTTAAAGAACATAGTTTTGAAATCCTGACCACAAATAAATAACTAGTAAGGTGATAAGGGCTAATTAGCTTGATTGAATTTTTTACAGGTACCCCATAAATATTCACCATCTTTATGTCAATTAAAAATAAATTTAAAAGAAAAACTAGAAAAGATTTGTTATTTATAAAAGCATTAATGTAACTTCAAACCATTTGCCAACTAAACTATCATAATATTACAAGTAATAAAAAACAAACCTGTAACTTTCTATACCCTTAAGAAAACTATGGCATTTTGGGTTGTTAATTAGGAAATTTCAATTTGGCAAATGCTAAGTTTCATATTGCACATGAGTAAAATCTGTTCCTCAGATGTCAATTTTCAAATAAACACCAGTTTTAAAAACCCAAACTAAGCAACCCTTTCTTCAGGTCTTTTATTGGCTAAGGTGTAAATAGCTTTGCACATAGTTACAGAAGTTGCATTTTAAAGATTTTTGATGGCTTTGTGCTCAATATTTATTAATATTTTATCAACAGACCTCAAACTAAACAAGAGGCTGAGCAAGGCACTGCAAATACACTTATCATATTACAACCATGCCACCTGTTTCCAATCTTTCCATCATAAACACAATCTCAAACATGTGCCTCAAAGTCTACAATATTCTATTTTTGTTGGATTTTTTAAGAATTCCTCATTTTTAAATGTTTGAATTAAAACTCCGGCTGGGCGTGGTGGCGCATGCTTGTAATCCCCGCGCTTGGGAGGCTGAAACAGGAGGATCGCACGGGTTCGAAGCCAGCCTCAGCTACTTAGTGAGGCTCTCAGCAACTTAGCCCCTGTTTCCAAATAAAATATAAAAAAGGTCTGGGAGTGTAGCCCAGAGGTAAAAATCCTCTGGGTTCCACCCCCAGTACCACCAAATTAATTAATTAATTAACTAAATTAAAACTCCATTGAAACATCAAAAGATCATTAATCCACCAGGTTTTCTGCAAACATTATTTTTTTCTCTTCCCAGTAAATACTAAATCAAATATGAACACTCAAAAAAAGAAGACAAGTCACAACTCAAAGTCAAAGACGCAGTCAGATTAACACTGATCATGTCCACCTCTGTACCAGGCTGTCTTATTGATATATGCTACACCTTCAACATGAAAAGAAAAAGACTCTACATGCCAATTTCCTACAAGATTGCTATCCTTTATAGAGCTTCAATCCACTGAGTATTTTGGCTCAGCACTCAAAGCCAAAATTTTACATGTTAAGGGTATTTTTTGAATAGTACTCCCTCAACGCCACATGTAGGTGCTAAGGCCAGACCTACTGCACTAGAGCTGCCCCCTGCATGTCAGTCACTAAGGGTAGTGATGTTTTTAAGCATAAATAAATTTACTTTAACATATTCAAATTTATCACCTTTTTCCTTTATGACCAGGCATTTTATGTCATCTTAGAAGATATTGCTCAGCCGTGCATGGTGGCTCATGCTTGTAATCCCAGCATTCGGGAGGCTGAGACCAGAGGATCACGGTTCATGGACAGCCTCAGCTACTTAGTAAGACCATTTACAACTCAGTGAGACCTTGGATCAAAATTTAAAAGGATTTAAAAAATAGGGCTGGGGGGTATAGATCAAAGATATAATGCCCCTGGGTTTTATCTCCACTACACACACAAAAAAAGATATTGTTCCACCCTAGTTTCATAAATATTCTGTTTTCTTCTAAAAGTCTAAATTTTTTCTTATTCAAGGAATTAATCCATCTAGAACTAATGTGAATGGAAGAATACTGCATTCTAATTTTATTTTTATATAGCAAAATATTATTCCAGTATATTTACTGAATAACCCATCTTTCACCACTACTAATACTTCCACAGACATAAATTCAGTTTTCATCTATGTATATTATAAAGATCCCATCAAAGTCAAGAATTTGATCAGATGGCTTAAAGATTATTAATAAAGAGGCAATATACCATGATAAAGGCAGTATGAGGAAAATGAACAGGGATGTGGAGGCACCCAGGGGCAGCAGGAAGTTCTTTCCACCCCTAGAATTGAAGGGAAAAGAAAAAGAACCAGTGTTACTGGAACCCAAGAGATCAGAGGAATGGAGGCTGGCTGTCCAGTAGAAGTTGTAGCTACGAGAAACAGAACTGCTGCCTCTGAATCAATCCCAGATCTCTTCCCACCCCACTCAAGCCCAAATTGAAGCCAGATGTCAGGGAGGCTCAGCGAGGTCAGCTGCATAATTCATCTGCTCAGAACAGAGATAAGTAGAGGTGGTTGGAGAATGGAGAATGGGGCAGGAGTCACCAGCACAGTCCTTCCCATTCACTACTCAGTATCCTGTCTTGCTTTTCACTGGTTGAAGAGAACCTCATTGTCCACTCAGAGGATCCATAAAATTCTATCAGCTATAATATCAGCAAGGCATTGAATATAATTCAACTATACACTCACCTGGAACCTAACTTTCACGTTAGCCTCCACCTATTCTCTTGAGAAGACAACAAGGAAAGGCAATGAAGAGAAACCACCAACTACTGTAAGATATGCACGGCCCCTTTGCTCCTTCCTCTGTATCTGATCACCAGGCTGAGGTTGACAAGCAAACATTCCTCCCCCACCACTCATGTTCTCTATCATCACTCTTTCTCCAGAGTGACTCAAACTTTCACTTTGCTGGGCTCCAAGCCCATAGTGGATCTGTGTTTAATGGTGACCACAGTTTTCCATTGAGGTCAATCATGAAATTGTAAAGATAAGGATGAATGCCCTGAGACCTAAGGTTCTATTCCTTTTACATACATTGAGGAAACGGAATAGAATCTTTACATGGCATTAAGGATCCTTTACATGGCAATAAGGATCGACCACCCTAGCTACACCATTTTGGTTCCAATTACATTATCAGACAGGCTCTCAGCAGAAAGGGAATTCTCTGAAAAGCAATTATCTTCTTGAACATAGGAGTTTCTTTCCTTTAAGAACTGAAGTCTTTACCCATTGAACTACTCTCTTCTTGTGCCTTTTTAATGAGTAGATTTTTTATTACAATCTCATTTTCTCTCATCTTTATTGGTCTATTTCTATTTTCTTGTCTCTTCTTTAGTCATTCTTAATATATAGTCCATGAAAATTATTCATTATACAATATTCATATTTATTGATGTAATTTTATACTGGGTTCTCTCAAGATTTTTACATCTCTATTACATCTTAAATCACATCATATTTTTCACTTCTAATGTAATTTTTGTTTTCCCTCTTTTATTTCTTGATAGAACTTGCCAAATATATTAAAGTGTTTTGAATATTTCTAAGAACAAATTTTAGGTTTATTATGATTCTATTATGTTTGTTACTATTATATGGTAAATGAATGTGGTTTTTTTACTATCTTTAGTTTACTTTGAATTTCTTTTTCCAGCTTCTCAAACTGAATGCTTTGCTTATTTATTTTCAAACTTTTATCTCCTAATTGATGCATTTGTGTCTATAAAATTTCCTAAGTACAGTTTTGGCTGTATCCCACAGGTTTGTTATATAACCCACTTGCTGTTTTTATTTCTAAATTATTTATAACTATAATTTTGGTTCCCTCTAGAAAGTTTTAGGATTTTTTTAAACTATCTTTTTGTCATTTATTTCTAGTATTATTTCCACTGGGGGGGAAATACTATGACCAGCATCTTTTTTACTTTGGAGAAGTTTTTATGCTTTTCTTTGCTTTACAATATATGATAAATCTACGTAACATTCTATGTATTTTGAAAAGAATGTGTATACTGTCATCAACTGAATACATACTCGATCAATCACATTATATTCTATTCTCAGCCGGGCGTGGTGGCACACGCTTGTAATCCCTGCGCTTGTGAGGCGGAGACAAGAGGATCATGCAGGTTTGAAGCCAGCCTCGCCAAATTTTAAAAAACTATAAAATAGGTCTGGGAGTGTAGCCCATAAGTAGAAGGGTTTCCAGGAAACCCAATACCACAAAAAAACGAAACAACAACAAAAAAAATCTATTCTCTTATTCATTGTTTGTTTTCATGATCTGTTGATTTTTAGAGATCCATCTTTTTTTCTATTCTAATTTTTTATATTCTCCCATAAAACATAGGACAAAAATAAAATGGCTTCTTCACCACTGAATCGCCAGTGCCAAGAAAAGTGCATTCAGTCTACAAACTATGTGACTTGTATTCAGTGCTTTGCTTTCTGTTCTAGAAAAGTTCAGTGCCAGTGTGCAAGAAATGGCCATGAAACTGAAAATTGAAGGAGACAGACCCAGGATGGCACACGGTGCAATTTACCAGGGGCTTTCTAACAGAAGCACTATCAATGGTGGCAGCAATACCAGTGGATCTGTTTTCTCTCATATATGGAAGCTAGAAGAAACTGAAATACAAAAAAAGACTCCAGACAAAAGCAAAGAAACCCAGGTAGAGTGGTGGAGGGGGCCACAGGGAGGGAAGCAGGTGGAGGAGGGTGATCTGATGAAGATAATACTTCAATTGACACAATGTACACATACAAAACTACCAGCCAATCTCAATATGGTCCACAGGAAAGGAACAGGGCAGGGTGGGAGCAAAGGGAAGCTCACCAAGTGCTGCAGCATGTACGTCTCCATCACTCCGATCTTCATCATGATGTATGATTGCAATGCACCAATAAAAAAACTAAAAATAAATTACAAAAAAAAAAACCCAGTGGATCTCCATGATTTGAATCAGAGAAAGGGAATGTATGTAGTGGACAGACAAAAGTGACTTTGATCCAAGCTAGAATAGGCCTGGCTTATCTCATGCTAACATCAAAGGTGTCAGACACATTCTTGGTGCTTTTGTTGCCAGAGTCTGGCTGTAAACAATAACATTACCACTCAAATGTTGTTTTTGTTTTTTAATCTACAATATGTTAAAAAAAAAAAAAGGATGTGAGAAAAAGAGAGTTACTCAGAGGCGACCATGGTCATTATAACAATGGCAGCAGTCAGAGCAAGCTGAGCCCTTACATTCTCTCAATAGGAAAGCTGTTTTCAGCTCTTTCTAGTTATGTAGTTCTTTCTTGTTCCACCATGTGCAGGTTATGTCTCCATAGACAAATGGACAAAATAAGATCCCAACAGTGTCATACTTGTCTTAAGAAGCTTTTTAAGGCTCATGCCTATCATCCTGGCACTTAGGTGGGTAAGAGAGGAAGATCCTGGATTTGAGACCAGCCCCAGCAATTTAACCAGACCCTTGGCAATTTATTGAGAACTTGTTTCAAAACAAAAGAATAAAAAGGGCCCAGGGTGGAGTTTGGAGGTATAATGCCCCTGGATTCAATCTCAAGACTAAGGAGAATAAAGAGGAGGGGCAGGAAAAGGAGAAGCGGCTCCTTAATTCAGGAACTTTGTCTTAGTCATCAGTATATCCTCCAGAACCTAGAGTTCTAACACACATAGTAGGTGCTGAATTACAGTTTGTGGAAGAATGAGCCAATATTTAACTCATATAAGTAGATGGTTTATTATCACATAGCATGGTATAAAACCTGGCTTCATCCTTAACACACGTGCCCTTCGTTTGGATCTAGCAAACGGTTTTCAATTCCCAAAGTATGAAAGCTAATCATTATCAAAGTGTGTTGATTACTTCACCATGTAGATGGAGCTACAGAAAAATCCCTTGAGCTTCCTACTTCTTCAGAAAGCTAAATTCTGAAATACTCTCAACCCAGCTGAAGTTGACCCCCGGGTCCTGTTTTCTAGATTAGCAGTGAGGCACACGAGAGAGACAGGCTGGAGACCAACCATTCAGAATTGGTCCAGGTTACCACTCAGTTGACCTGGCTTTCGCTGTCAGTATTGCCTGAAAGTGCAGATGAGCCGAATCAACAACAGTTCAGCCTGGTCCTCTTGCCTCCTTCTCTATTCATCTCTCATGTCC
The DNA here is from genome assembly GCF_963383645.1 of Muscardinus avellanarius. NCBI lineage: Eukaryota > Metazoa > Chordata > Mammalia > Rodentia > Gliridae > Muscardinus > Muscardinus avellanarius. The sequence continues at coordinate 173,249,731 of NC_137787.1, forward strand.
TCACCACATGCCTAAAATGCAGAAGATGCTTTACCCCAAAAGCATAAAAGAAAAAGAAATGTCAGGTTTTTTCACCCATATTCTTTACAAGTTAAGCCAGATTTCCTGTTTGTGCCATCCCTGAATGCTGAATGCCTCTTCCAGGATCCAGAAGTAGCCTGCCTTAGGCCTTGTGGAGATGCATTCTGGAAAACTCCAAACTCTCACTGTGCCGGGTTGTATAAAGTGCTTTCCAGGCAAATGGATGTGTGGGGCTTGTCAATAGGGAATTGGGGACTTGCAAACGGCAGTTCCACAGGCATGCTGCTTACTCAAAACTGCAAGAACTGACTTTTAATCTTTATTACCTCCCAGGATGCTGCAGATGGAGTTGCTGAGAAGCAGGCTCTCGACTAGGGTTCATTTTGCTGGGTATTCCTAGGCCGAGCTTTGGGATTAACACATGAGGGAGGGAGAGAGAGGAAATAGTAGTGGACAAAGGGAGAAGTCAAGCGCCATTGTCAAGTAGGAGAGCTGACAACCCCGCTCACCCTCAGCTCAGGAGCTAGACTGGACCACCAGAACTACTCTAGGTTGGGCAAAGATGGCCCTGCCTTGACACTACTATGCACATCATCCATTGGACATGGAGCATCCTGGAAAGGGATGTGACTGTGCAGTGAGACTAGGACAGCAACTAGAGGCTGTCAGTGGGTAGCACTGCAGGCAACCAAGGCAACGGCCCCTCCCTGCAGGGGTGTCTGGGCTGCACATCACAGAGTCTTCACATGAGTGGTCTAGAAACACGAGGGCAGATTCTCTCCATTTACAAAATGGCATCGCAGTACTCAAATATTCTGGGGTCCAGATCTTCCTCCACTCTTAGAAACTTTTTCGTGTGTGTGTGTGTGTGTGTGTGTGCGCGCGCACGTGTTGCTGGGAACTGAACTCAGGGGCATTCTACCTCTAGGCTACACTCCCAGTTCTACTTGATTTTTTATTTGGAAACAGAATCTTGCTAAGTTGCTGCAAGCCTTGCCAAGTTGTTCAGGTTGTCTTCAAACCTGTGCTCCTCCTGTCTCATCCTCAATGAAATTACAGGCATGGGCCATCAAACTCAGCTTCTTAGAAACTATTGAAACATCCCTTAGGAATATTTATGTGAATTATATTTACCTTAAAAGAAGTCAAAATCAAAATAGTTTTAAATATGTGTTTATTAATTTATTTCAAAAATAAATCTATTATCTACCAAAAAAACTTAAATTTTTCAAAAATAGTGATAATAGGGACTTGTGATATCATTTTGCTTTGTGTGTGTATGTGGTACTGGGGATTGAACTCAGGGGCACTCTATTTCCAAGCTGCACCCCCAGCCATTTTTTTATTTATTATTTTGAAACAGGTCTCACTATGTTAATGAGGATCTTGCTAAATTGATGAGACTGGACTCAAACCTGCAATTCTCCCTTTTCAGCCTCACAAGTACTGGAATTATAGGCATGTGCCACCATGCTCGGCTGATTCACATTTTTATCTCTTTATGTCTGGCTTACCAGAAGACAGTTGGATACTTCACTTTGACATCTAATCTCTTTCTTCTAGTTGAAGTGAATGAAGAAAAGTTGGTCTCACATAGACGTTCAGTTGGACAGGGGAAAAATATTTTAATACACTATTAAGCAATTGTGAATTTTTGTTATACACCAAAACTCAACAGGTGATAGTTTCTTTAAAAGCTTATTGTAACATGGAAACTGAAACTTTATCAGTGAACTTTATGATTCTGGTTACTACTCTGTTACACTGAAATATTTTGATCTATCTTACAAATCTGGATTGTCATTGAAAAAAAATTATCAATTGTTTTCCTCAAGGCACAAGTTCGTTTTATTTGTTTTCAAAACCATCCACCTCTAAATAAGCCTGATGTGTCCACACACACACATCATGTGTCTCTCAGACTCTCAGGACGGAAAAACCGTCCATGAAACGGTTTTTCATGAGAAAGGAGCTAATTCAACTCAAAAGGCAACCCATCACACAGAATATTAAAGAGGAATGCTAGGACTGAGAATTAATAATATTAGTAATTTCTACTGTTTTACCAAAGACATTCTACAAGTGAATTACCATGAAGAACAAAGTCTGTACCACAGCTGAGCTTGCAGGGGCATCTGTGCTGACACATTCTTTAACCCACCATGGCTTTTTAATTTTTACACCATCACTGCAAATGACAATATAGTAGAAAAATCAAATGATGTTATGCCAATAATTTTGACTACATGTACCTGTTTGACTACATGACTACGTGTTCACTGAGAGGGTCTCAGTGAACCCCCAAAGCATGCTTTACCAACAACCGAGGGAGATTCTAAGCCCAACACCACCAGACTGGAGAAGGTCACTGTGACAAGCTGAATTAAGAGCCCAGAGACTTCTTGTGCCCTTGAATCTGCATTTCTTTCCTAACAGATCATCAAAACTGTAATTCTGTGTTGGGAGTAGTACATTGCTTTTCCTCTCATAGGAAGGAGGCTTATAAGAGTTTCCCCTAGAAAGTCCTAAAGTGTTAGAGACCCTGATCTAGAAGGTGCAGATGAGAGCCAGAGCAGTATGATCTTCACAGAAAATCATGGAAATGCTGCTATGTGTGCTAGGTTATCAGACCCACAGAAATTCTTAGAACTTGATCTCCCATATTATTGAAATTTGAAGGCAGAGAGGAAGAGGAGTTAGAGAATTTTGCCAGCTATCTCGTCTTGAACAAAACACTGTTAGGCCTTTGATCTCTAAATGTAAACGTGGTAGTTTGGGGTCTAATGTCAGAAAACAAAATTCTCCACTAATATGAATAAAAAGAAATTTATAGTTGTTATCATGAAGTAGAAACTACTAGAAATAAGTTTATTTAATAAAGAAACTGAGTATATTGTATATATTCCCAGATATTTCAGTTAAAACATTTTACCAACTTAATCTAGTTACCTAGCAGCAAGGCAATTACAGACTGAAGATAAAGGGTTGGTGCAAATTCAGGGTTCAGTTGTGATCCTGGATGCTTCCAATGAAATGCTTCTTGTGGGGAAAGTAGGCTCCTTGGCAATCTTTGGATCATTGTGTTCAATTAAGTGGCAGTTTATTCTGTTTTTGTTTAATAATAAAGCACACACACACATCACCTTCTTTACTGAGTTTGAAATCAAAGTCTAACATTTTATGAAGATTAAAAGGTAACCAGATTAACTGTTCAAATGATAGTATAGTTGAGGTTGCTTATTGTGTGCATATGGGTCTTTTAAAAAAAATGCTAAAACAGTTCTCCGGAGACTTCAGAAGGAGTGTTCTCCAACCTCTCTTGGTGAAATCAATCTAAAAATATTTAGCATTGTATAAATCTTATGGTGGCCTCATGCACCTTTATTAGGTTATGCCAATATTAAAGAGGTTTACAAAAACAAATCAGCCCTTGTAGTGTGTATTTCCTACATTGTTGTTATCAAATTAGTCTTCAGTTTGTAAAACTAATAAACCCTATAGTTAATCTATGCTCTTGAATGAGGTTAAGAATTTCACTGTCACCACAATTTCATCACTAAAGAGATGTACTAACATCTTTATGAATTCACTTAAAATCATTATTTCACTTCAAAGGGCTCTACATATGCTTCAAAATAACGTTGCTTTAACACGTTTTCAGTGCTTTTTCATCAATATTTTATTTCACTATCACCTAGCCTTACCACTCACGACAAACAATAAAGCGGGGCAGGCAGGCAGTTGAGCACAGCTTGAGCTCAGCAGCCGCCTTACGCTACCATCTTCACTCAAATATCAAAATGCACTCGAAGGGACAAAAGAATTTATCTGCAATCAAAAGATATGACTTTATAAATTGCTCAGTGTCTAAAAAATGCACGGAACACACTCATCATCTGTGATTTCTTAGATTCCACCATGTTCAATTGGGCTCAAAATCTGCATTTGTGCAGATAGCATTGCTATTTATGAAGAGGAGAAGAAGGATGTCAAGAGCAGAAATCTATTTAAACTGCCTTTTCTGTTGAAGTTGAATGCTGCGCATCAACACGGTCATTCATCCACGCAATACAATTTTGCAAAGCCGCTATGCACAGATTTCTACAATGTGCTGTGTTTTTATACACTCATAAAAGGAAACCATCCTAAATTTTCCCACCCACCAGCACTTTACAGGGAATATCAAGAGTGATGATAGGTTCTAAATATCTACCATTTGTTCTTTTCAGGGTAATGACACATGCCATGGTTAAAAGTCATCAATACTCACAAATAATATAAGATTTTTTCATTATCAGGAAAGCCAGCAGGGAGAGATGCACTGAGGAACAGGAGTCAGGACTCCTAGCCAACCGAAGCACAGCAGGGGAGTGTTTGGCCTGGTGTAGAGTGGGATGGGGATAGAACAACAAAAAGTGTCTGGGGTTAAACATCTGTGTTGACTCTCAGAATCCTCACTCCCGGCTATATGAGAATGAGCCACACATGTCATGTCACTAACTTTCTGTCTTTTCACAGGAAATGATAAATACTCCTAAAATAGCTAATGTGAGAATTAATGACCTAAGAAAATCAAAAATATAAGGCCCAAGCAAAACACTCCAGATTTTTAGGTACTTCCCTTTCTCTCCTTTCTTTAGGATGGAGCAAGTGTAAAGTAGAGGGCTACCAGAAAACTCTAGGTGTCATGGAGATGGAGAGCAATAAGCTTGAGTGGCCTTAATCCTAATGATAAATAAATATAAATTTAAAGTCCTGGAAACCAGTTTCAAATTTATCTAAGACTAGGAAATGTCCTACCTTAAATCTAAAAGCCAAAAAGTATGTTCATCATATACACAAAAAGAGGATCTTATAGGTCATTCTAAGGCTGTAAACACAAGTATTTATACCAGGTGTTCTCAAAATCAATTTAAGCTTCTAACACATTCTCTTAGCAGATCAAATGTGTCCAAGGCAAGAAAGACTTTCAAACTCACGTTTTGTGCTTCTCCCTCCTCCCATATTTTCTCTCATCACATCTTTCTCAGTTTATCACCCTCAAAACATATCATTAAGTATTTTTATTAGCACAGAACCATCACTTTTTGTTTATGAAAAACAAACACTCCATTTTCTGGAATTTCAGTATTCTCTATGAAGAGACATTTAAAAACCAATTAGATATGCTATAACTGAAAATTTTTCAAAAGGAAATTTTCAGCACAATCCAATTCAAAATTCAAAACTTCCACAAAACACAGAGGAAAAACCATCTCCTCTCTCCTCATAGTGATCTTATCTTACAAGATTATTAACATGGAACCTTGCATAGAGTAGAAACCACCTGTTTATGTTATATAAATATAGAATAAATGGCCAAACTTCAGGGTTGTGAGGCCTTTGGTTCCATATGTTTTATATAGTCTAAGCTCCTGGAGTAGAAGTACCAATCTTCATAGACACATGAATCAACAGTGAGTGAATCAACAAACTTTTCTTTCATTCATGAATTTAACAAATATATTCAGCCCTGTTATGGCTGACTCTTCTTTAAATTAACAGGTTACTTTTAGTTAATTTAATCCTTTTTAATCCATATGTAAATTCTCAGTAGTCTTCTTTGTAATTTCCTTATATTTATAATTATTTTCTACATTTGGGTAACTCTAAGGAGGCTTTTTGTGGATATCTGGTTGCTATTGTAGAAGAACCTCTATACCAGAAATATCAGAAGAGGACCTGCTGCTAAAACCTGATTACCTAAACCATATGTGATCAACAATGTCAATTTATTTGTGAATTTTGGCTAATGCCGTTTATTTATATTAAAAAACCCTGTCAAATACTGGTCTGTGAACTTTACAGATATATACATCTATGTAGAAATTAGTTTTAGAAACCATAATGTTGAAACTACTGGCATTGTTTCATTTGAAAGATGAGTGATAACAGCAGCAAAAAATATCTTCAGCTATTTTGTGGTGTTGTGAACAAAGCAGAAAGCAAATTAGCATTGATGGCATTGGCTTTTATTTAGATTGCAATCACCTCTTCTGGTCCTTTTACATATTCATGGCATTGTAACAATTGATGTTTTTTTTATATTTCTCTAGAAATCAATCTGAATTATGAAACTTGACTATGAAAATACCTAGTTGCCACCAATTTAACCTTCCTCTTGGGAAAAAGTATTGTTTTCATTATATTTCTATCTTACATTGATTTTTTTCTTTTATGGTACAAATCAAACTCCAAGTTCTCACAAACTCCAAGTGGCTCAAACCTCCCAGGGACATTTCCTTGGAGAGCTATTTACTCTATTTTTCAGTTTCTGTGAATCTCTGAACTCCCATACACCTCACAAAGTCAGTGCTACAGAGAGGGAACCAAAGACATTTTACCTCCCTAAAATAGGTGTAAAGGCTGAGCTGAATGTCTAATAGTAATTGACCACATTGTAGCCACGCTGCAGCAGTGGAACCAGGTGAGCAGGCCTCCCTTTCATATGCAGCATGCCAACAGATGAGTTCATCAGCTGTGCACCTGACAGAATCTACCTACTCTGAATGCCAAGGAGCTAAAAAATGTCAGAGCAGAAGATGGCAACAGCGTCAAGGACTCTAACGCATCTAGTTCCTTTACTGTATGTGCTGTGCTGGGCTAGTCATACTTAGATTCACTACCGAGAAACCTGGAAAAGTTGTCATGCTGAAGACAAAAGTCAAAACCAAATCTGAAACTGAAGTGAACTAGAAGCAATGTCACTCATACTGATAGTGAGCCCCACTCAGAGAAGGAGAGGGAGAATAGGGAAAGGGAGAGGGAAGAAGAAGAATAACTTCTAAAGTGGGATAACTAGTGAAAAGAATGCTCTGCTCTTATTTCTCATATTTCATTCCTATAAAACAAATATATTAACATCACTCTGTCCTTCCTAGTCCTCATTCCAGTCTAGGGGAGGCAGAGGTGCATAGGCGCTTGGCAAATCTGGAGAACTTTAGGAACTTACCCTGTGGAATGGCCAGTCCAGTCTAGAGCTGCCAAGGAGGGGGATGAGGAGCAAGTCTACCCAGTTGTGGGTTCAAAATAATCAAGTTTACTAGAGCAACAGACCTAAAGTTCTATTTGACCTGAACTTTACTAGCGGCAAAGTGGACATTTTCACCCATATTTATTCTGTGTTTTATTTCTCAACTCCCTTGTAAGCCTGATAAAAATCTTAGCTACTTTTTGAAAACCACAATGAAGAGCCTTCAAAAGTACATTATAAAATATGACACAGTGGGCATTTGTCCACCAATAGGTCTACTCTGAGAGAGATTCAGAATGTGGGATTGCTCAAGGTCACCATTCTCCAAATTTGTCCCTCCCCTTTCTCCTACAGAATCTTGGGCCATCGTTTTCCAAGCTCCTCCTACCTCCCAACCCCATCTTCCCTGCCCTAGCCAAACTTTCTTTTATTTACTTTGTTCACACCTAGTGCAAAAGACTCATAACCACTTTGAGTTTGCTAGCTCAGAGGATTCATCCTTTTAGATCCCCACAGGATTTCTTCACATCCCAGACTCTGGAGACCTAAAAGATGAATTCAGTATCTCATAGAAAATGCACTGGCACCAGGGTAACCAGCCATAACAAGCACATTGAGAAAAGCTTCTGATTTTATACAACAGTGTCTTTGTGGTGGAAAGGGCTATGCATTTTAAAGAGTACTTTACCAAACAAGCAAATAATTGAAAACAAGAGAAACTAGGTCGAAAATATATTTTCTCCAGACTACTTGTAGTTATTCCTTAAGAGATTTTAGATGTTGCTTTTTTGACAAGATCTGACCTCGTTTCCTCACGTGTGGCAAAGTTCTGCCTCACCTGTGCCCCCCAGACTCTCCTCCTCCTATTTCCACATTGCCTTGGGATTTTCTACCTATCTACCAGCCTCCATCACAGATCCAAGCAATGGTCTGAGTCTTTGCTCTCTCAGTCTGACACCCAGAGGTGTTGCACGAATGTCTGGGAGTGGTAGAGAGAGGGTGGATGAAATGAACTCAATGAGAAAGGCAAAAAGAAGGCTCCTGTGTGTCAGAAACGTAAATCTTTTCTTGGGAAAATAAGAAGTACCAGAGAGGTTCTAGGAGGCAGAAGAAATATCAGAACAGAAAGAGAAGAATCGTTGAAAAACATATTCACATAACTTTATAAGCAGAGGAGGGCCTAACAGCCACATTGCAAAATATAAAATGGGTTAGAGTACTCAGAAAATGCAACAGCAGAGAGAAAGTCCTCTTAGAGACAGGACAGACAGAGGTGGTGCAATTGCAGAGTGGTAGAAACAAGAACAGCAGCACAGATGATAGCGCCACTCTGACCTGGGAGCAAACAGCCACTGCTGAGGATCACAAAAGGTCTCCCACTCCCTAGAAAACTAGCTGTAAAAAGCTTATCGCTTTCTCAAGCCATACAGCCAGTGCTGAAGACCTGTCATCTTGACTTGAAAGCTCCAAAGAAGAATTTTAACAAGAGTGAAATGATTTGAAAATATAACAGGATGTTCCATGTAAGGAGCTGGACCTTTGATTAATAACAAAAAAACAAAGACAATACTGAATAAGCATCCAAAAACTTAAATGTTAATAACTTTTATATTATTCACCCTGAAAAAGGAAGGAAATTCTGACCATGCTACCATGTGGGTGACTAAATGAAATAAACCAGTTACAAATGATAAATACTACATGGTTCCACTTACATGAAGTTTATGTAAGTAGTCAAATTTATAGAAACAGAAAGTAGAAGGTTGTTTGCCCAGGATTATTATGGGTGAGGAGATGTAAGGTTATTTAGCAGGTATAGAATTTAAGGTTTGTACAGCTACTTAGTTGAGGTGATTTGCAGCTCAGTGAGACCCTGTTTCAAAATAAAGAATAAAAACTAGGCCTGGGGTATAGCTCAGAGGTAGAATGCCCCCAGGTTCTATCCCCAGTACCGGAAAAGAAAGAGAAAGAGAAAAGAGAGCAAGAAAGAGAGAGAGAAAGAAACTAAGGTTTGTAAGACATGAAAGTCATGGAGATTGGTTATGCAGCAATGTGAATAGCCACTTAGAAACAGTTAAGATAGTACATTTGATATTATGCATTATTACTATAATAGATTTGATATTATGCATTATTTGATATTGTGCATTATTACTATAATAGAGTTTCAAAATAAATCCAGGCACACTGGCACACAACTGTAATACCAACAATTTAGGAGGCTGAGGTAGGAAGATACAATTTCAAGACCAAACTAGAAAACTTAGTGAGACACTGTCTCAAAAAAAAGACATTAAAAAAAAATCCTGAAGATTCAGTGGTAGAGTACCTGGGGTTGATTTCCAGTATCAAATAACAATAATAAAAAATTTCAATTTAACTTTTTATAAACCAATAATAGAACAAATAATTTTCATTCAATTGGCTTCAAGACACAAGAAAATGAAAGGAAAGGAACATTTTAATGATAGTCCAAGTCAGATGAATATATTTGGACGAATTTATTATCTTAAATTTTCACAGAAGTAACAAATACTTCTGTTAAAAAAAAATCAAGCTGGGCATGGTGGTGCATGCTTGTAATCCCAGCATTGGGAGGCTAAGACAGGATGATCTGGGTTCACAGGCAGCCTTAGCTACTTTGTGAGCCCATTTGCAACTCAGTGAGACCATGTTTCAAAATAAAGAATAAAATATAGGGCTGGAGGGTGTAGCTCAGAGGTAAAATGCCCCTGGGTTCCATTCCCAGTACCGAAAAAAAAAAAAAAAAAAAACGCCAGGCATAGTGGCACAAACTTGTAATCTCAGCATTCGGAAAGTGGAGACCAGAGGATCATGGTTCACAGACAGCTTCAATTGCTTAGCAAGGCCCTTTGCAACTCATTGAGACCCTGTTTCAAAATATAAAAAAAACTAAAAAATAGGACTGGGAGTGTATCTTGGAGATAGAATGTCCCTGGGTTCCTACCCCAGTACCACAAAAAAAAATCAAAAGTCCAAACCAACAGTATATTTTCAGGTTATTTTATGGCTACATTTTCAGTTTGATTTAAAAGTACTAGAAGTATCCAGTTATTTTCCTACCTACTTCCCAAATAAATAGGTTTTATATTCATGTAAATTTCTCTCAGATTTTATGCTTAGATTCCTTTTTTTTTTTTTTTTTTTTTTTTGGCCTCTAAAAGTGCCTGAAACCTATTTCTTTATACCCATGCTATAATGAGAGGAAAAAACTGATTTGTTTGATTGGAAATATTTAGTGGTGAGCAGAAAAAATTTGCATTCCTGCTGACAATTTCCATACTAAGTTTGGCCCAATGGGATTAGAAGTCTCTGAGATATTAAACCTTAGAAAGAAGAATTTGTAATGGAAAGGCTGAACAAACTTAATTATAGCTAGTAGCACCATTCGAATACTTTAGGCACATCGAAATGTGCTGTGTTATCACAAGATCTTAAAAAGGAGAGAGATGGAGGTTATGATTTAGACATTGCAGGCACAGTCTAATAAACATTACCATTTTGGGCCCCTGGGGCGGCCAGTCTGACCAGAGAGGACCATCACAGTGCTATGCAGGTAACTAGATACATGCTACTCTCTTTGTGTCCCTTGAGGTTGTTAAATCTAAGAACAACTTCTCTGAGTACCTCACTAATCACAACTTCCTGTGTGCATTTAGGATCCGGATTTAAAAAAATAAATTAAATTTTTCTCTTTTTTTTTTGAGGTGGAATAACTGCACTTAAAGTTCTCTGAATTCAGGGTCAGGAATGGTGGCACACGCTTGTAATCCCAGCATTCGGGAGGCAGAGACTGGAGGATCTCAGTTTGCAGACAGCCTCAGCTATTTAGCGAGGCCTTTTGCAACTCAGTGAGACCCTGTTTCAAAAATAAAAAGACTAAAAGAATAGGACTGGAAGTGTAGCTTGGAGGTACAATGACCCTGGGTTCCATCCCCAGTACCGCAAAAAAAAAAAAAAAAAAAAAAAAAAAGAAAGTTCTCTGAATTCATTTGCAAGAAACACTATCTTCCTATAACATACCTTAAAGTTGACCCTGGAAGAAATGGCTCTATGTCATCTTCCTTGTTTCTTTCTTTTCTTCATTTTAGTAGCAAAACTTTTCCCAGTCTTCCATTCTCAGTGACCCCTCTGAGCAGAGAAACCTGCTGTGTTTCACAGAAAAATATACACAAGAAAATTCCTGGACTCGACACTTTTCTATGCATGCCCAGCTGACCACAGGGCTCTTCAAGGAAGATCCATTCATTCCCCCCACAGAGTTGGGGCACCAGTTCTTAACTCCTGCAGGATGAAAGCAGCCTTTAATTCCAATCATCCCTTTATCAGCATCACTAAACAAGTCCTATTTTCTGAGGGGTGCTATCAACTTTTCATTCCCTTGACCTATCTCATTCCTACAATCTAGTCCCTTATCTATACATTTCCTGGAAGTTCTTTTGCACCTTGATTGACTTCAGGATCACGGTAGCTTTGGCTTCCCTTTGCATTCAAGACCACAGAAATTCATAAGTCACATTATGTCACATAAGTCTATGGCCATATCCCCTGAATATGCTCAGTCTTATCTGATCTTGGAAGCTATGTAGCTTCTGAACTGGTTAGTACTTGATTGGAAGAAGTTAAATTTCCTCCTCCAAACACTTGGTATGATTTTTAGACTGTCATCCATTTTATGGCTTCTGATGTGTTTTACTAGTGTCCAATTCCTTGTTCAAACTCCCACTAGCTATTAGAACTTACTTTTCTATAACCTAAAACCTTCATCCACCTTCATTTCCAGCACAACTCTTCCATTCTTGATTTCCCTCCTGACCCAGACTTTTGCATCTCCTGCCCATTCCATGAAGCAATGCAACCTTTTTGGGATTTACTAGAATTGGGGTATTTAAGTGCAGTTCAGTCTTCCATGCTGTAATTACCAATCCAGAACTCCAAGGTTTAAAAAGTTACACAATAAAGTCCAGATTAAAGCATTTTCTTCCTCATTCAGATGAATTTTCACAGTCAACTGATATGAACTGATTAAAGTTGTAACCAGGAGCCGACTCCAGGCCATTCCTTGTTTTCTCTGGGAAGCCCTTTTAATGTAACCACTCCAGATCACTGCCCTTGAGGCATTTCTCCTGTACCTGTGAGCCCACAAAGAATATCAATAGAAACACCTACCTAGAAAACAACTTAAAAATAAAGGAAACTTTGTCAAAGGCAGTCTCTGTCATGGAGCTCAAATTTTACAAAAATAAAAAAGTGAAGCTACTTACTTCTTAATATATATTATCTATTTGTATATATTTGTTTCATTTTGCTTTGTTTTGTTTTGCTATATAATAGTGAAAACCTACCATGCACATATCCTAAGCCCTGGGGATTCATCTTAGACAACTAGACTGCAGGCTTGCCCTCAAAGAGCCATTCTCTTAAGGATGTTTGATTCTTTTTCTTCTTTATCTTTTTCATTGGCCTTATTAAGAGCAGCTGTGAAACCAATTCATGTTTGTAGTTAATTCTGCATTAACTTTTTCATTTATTTATACACAGTCTTGCCCCATATCAGCATTTCTAAGTTAAGCTTTTTTCTTTACTCATAATATGCTTTTCTAAAATGAATTGATCATTTTGAGGCCCATTTAGCACCATGAAAGATACTTTTATAGGACGTGGGGGTGTCACTCAGCAGTAGAGCACTTTCCTGGTACATACAAGACCCTAAGTTTAATGACTAGCACTGCAAAAAAAAATTTTATGTGAATTTTGGGACTGGGGATGTTGCTCAGTGGTAGAGCACTGCTTAGCATGCAGAAAGCCTTGGGTTCAGTAGTCAGGACAGAATTTTATTTTAAAAAAGGAAGGGAGAGAGTGAGGAAGTGAAGGAAAGGAAAAAAGAAAAATGTACTGAAAGATACTTGACCTTCTGATGAAACTGAGCTATATTTACTACTCAGTATAAATGAGTTGTAAATATATCTCAACTTAAACATAAATGATGAAGCAAGACTTCAAATGGGTTTATACAGCCATCCTTCACTGGAGATAGTTTGCCTTTAAACCAAACCACCACTACTTTTTGAATAGAAAATTATAGTAACTCACTCATGCACTCTTGAGATTATCTGAACTCAATTTCTCACATGGAGCAAACTGCCTTTGAGCCTGATTACTCGTCTGCACTTCCACATGTCATCAAGCCCAACCAGTGCAAGTTACAGAAATACAGACTCATGTGATACTGAACAAAATGGTCTGGCAAAGGCAAGCATACTGGGAAAACATAAAAATTGCTTTTTCCAGTCAAAAATGAGAGATTTGAAAAATATAAGCTCTTGAATATTATAGTAATACATTCATATCCATGTTTATAGCAGCACAATTCATAATAGCCAAATTATGGTACCAACTCAAGTGTCCATCACCAACCCAGGTGTCCATCAACAGATGAATGGATTACAAAAGTATGGGATATACACACAATGCAATTCTACTCATCAATAAAAAAGAATAAAATTACATCATTTACAGGAAAATGGGTAGACCTGGAGAACAGTATATTAAGTGCGACTTGCCAATCACAGAAAGTGAAGGGCCATGTGTTTTTTCTCCTATGCAGAAGCTAGCAAGTAATCAGGATATAAATGAGACTTTATATGATGTAGGAGAAACTCCACTGGAGCCAAGAACATGATCTAGGGGAAGGAAAGTGAGAGGTCGAGTCCCTCCCTTCCCCCATGGGACCCCACAATGGGGACAGGAGGCAGAACGTGGAAGCCACAGCAGAGACATCCCGAGACTCCAGGTGTCGCAAGACTCCAGACATCATGAGGCAGATTCCAGACATTGTGAGTCAGACTCCAGATGCCACAAGACTCCAGATGTTTCAAGAGGACTGGCCGCTAGTTCCACTCCAAGACCCCCACTATAGATATCCCCTCACTTCCACTCTGCCTCTCCGCCATGTGACTCTACCCACCGATAGTGACTCTGCTGACCACGTGGCTCTGCTGCTTGGTCTTCGGTCCCTTCCCCCACGGTCAGCAAACCTCACCCAAAGGTGCCAGCTGATTAAAGAGGCCTTTAATAGATTGGTTGGTGTTTGCTTCCTTCATTACCCCCTGCAACTCAATTTCAACATTATAGAGAGGAGGAAAGGGAAGATCAATGAAGGAAACACTTCCATTGACATTATGCATATATGTGAGAATACCAACATTAATCTCAATATCCTGTATGGGGAAGGAAGGATAGTAGGAAGGGAGCTAGGGGAAGTCCACTAAGTGGTGTGTGCATGTATGTCTCAATCATTCTGGATTACATTATGATGAGAGACTATAATGCACCAATAAAAGTATTTTTTAAAAACCTCAAATCTAAAAAAAACACAAAAGAATAGTGTGTATTATGTAATAAAAATAAGGTTGTATAGAAATACAAATTATCTGTTCCTAAGATTTTTCCATTGGTACAGGTCTGTCTCTAACACAAAAATTATCAAAAATTAAAAAAACTTGAAAACTAACTTTTTTAAAAGAAGAGGACTTCTTAAGGAAGTTTCTACCTATGCCTATATGTTGGAATGATAAATCTATGCCCTCCTCTAATAGCTTCAGAGACTTTGGTCTAACTTCCAGGTCTTTGATCCATCTCGAGTGGATTTCTGTGCAGGGTGAGAGGTAAGGATTTATTTCCATTTTTCTACAAGTGGATAGCTGGTTGTTCCAGCACCATTTATTGAAAAGGCTGTCTTTTCTCCAGAATATGTATTTTGCCCCTCTGTTCAAGATCAACTGACTATAAGTGCATGGGTATATAGTGTCTATATCTTCTATCCTTTTCCACTGATCTGGGTGCCTGTTTCTGCACCAATACCATGCTGTTTTAATTACAATATCACTGTAGTGAGGCCCTCTGCAACTTAGTGAAACTCTATTTTAAAAATAAAGAATAGGCCAGGCATGGTGGCGCATGCTTGTAATCCCTGCGTTTAGGAGGCGGAGACAGGAGGATCACGCAGGTTCGAAGCCAGCCACGCTGGCTTAAGGGACCCTGTTTCCTAAAATAAAAAAGTATAAAATAGGTCTTGGAGTGTAGCCCAGAGGTAGAAGGGCTTCCAGGAACCCCAGTACCACCAAAAAATAAAAGAATAAAAAACAGGGCTGGGGGTATAGCTTGGAGGTAGAATGTTCCTGGGTTCCATCCTTAGAATAAAAATATATATATATATATTTAATAATAATAATAATAATAATAATAATAATAATAATTACTATAGCTCTGTAGCATAATTTGCAGCCAGAAATTATGATGCCTCCTTCATGGTTCTTGTTACTGAAAATTGCTTTGGCTATTCTGGGTCTTTTGTTTCTCCATATGAAGTTTATGACTGATTTTCCTAGGTCTATGAAGAATGACATTGGTATTTTGATAGAGACTCCAGATGAGGATGAGAAACTTCAGGGGAGCCAGAAAGGAGATATAAGGGTAGGGGTGGAGGAAGACTTAGGTTCATTAATAGAAATACTACCATAGACTATGTGTATACATGTGAATAAATACCAATGGCAATCTGGGCACTCTGTATTGGGAGGGAAGGAAATGGGGAGGGGGGCACCAAGAGCATGTGCATGTATGTCATTGTCAACATGATTTACATTATGATGTGAGACTATAAAGCACCAACAAAAACACAAAAAATATATAAAAATAAAAAGAAGAGGCTTCTCATTCTTTCAGGGTCCCCAGGCAATAGCGCACTCAACTAATGAAGATGAGGACTCATGTTTACTGAAAGTTCTATCTTTTAGAGATCTTTATAAGTGCAAGTTGCCTTTCTTATTTCCTAATCATTGCTTTGGTTTCCTTTTGCCAAACAAGAACAATTTCACACCATATAGAAGGTTTTTAAAAGGTACTGACTCCTTGTGCATAAATCAATTACCATTTTACAAAACACTTGGTTGATGAGCCCAATGGTTGAGAAGCACCAATAGTACACTAGTTGACATGTCAATTTATTGTCCTAATTTTATTTAGATATAATTCTCCCTCTCTCTCTCTCTCTCTCTCTCTCTCTCTCTCTCTCTCTCTCACACACACACACACACACACACACACACACACAAATTATCTTAAATTCTAAAGTTCAAACATTAGTTGATGCTGACATTGCACACTTACCTTTATCAACCTTAAGTACATAATGTCCCTAAAATGTAATTTATTACACTTTGATAGAGTTTTTATAGCAATGTTATTTAAAGTTGGCATTGCAATACATAGTTTGATATTGGGATCTTAAATGAAAATAAGCATACATCACATTAAATGAGCGCAAATAAAAGTATATTGAGAATTTAATTCCCTATGTGTGAGAGACACATCCCAATATCCCTAGTGGATGCCCCACACCAAGGAATGAATTGCTGATGGGAAACTATACCTTGCCCATGTGATAAAATGAAGTGAGTTAAATGTCCTCGGCATTATGCTATAGCATTAGTGAATTCCATATATTCTATTGTTTCTATAAATACATACCTATGATAAAGCTTAATTTCTAAATTAGGCACAATAGATGATGAACAATAATAATGAAATAGAACAATTATAATAATATACTTAACAAAAGTTATGTGAATGTGATCCCTGTCTTCCTCTTTTAAAATACTATACTCATAGCTGGGTTTGGTGGCACATGCTTGTGATCCAAGTACTTGAGAGGCCGATGCAGAAGGGTGACAGGTTTGAGACCAGCCTCATCAACTTCAAAAGGCCCTTCGCTACTTAGTGAGACTCCATTCCGAAATAAAAAATAAAATAGGTCTGGGGATGTAGCTCAGAGGTACAGTGCCTCTGGGTTCAATCCCCAGTACCACAAAAATAATTGAAATTAAATAATAAAATGAAAGGAGGATAAGATAAAACAAATTAAGTAATAAAGTAAAACGAAATGAGGTAAATGTCATAGGCATTATGACATAGCATTAGTCTACCAGGTCAGAGTTACTTGAACATAAATGCTGCAAAACCATGACAGTCTATCTGATAAATGAGACAGTTACTAGTTGACTAATGGGCAGGTAGTATATACAATGTGCAAAGCAGAAAGGAGCAAAATTCATTATGCTATTCAGAATGATGTTTGATTAAAATTTTATGAGTTGTTTATTTTTGAATTTTTAATTTAATATTTTTGGACTACCGTTGATGCATACTAAAATAATGAAAACCAAAACCGCAAATAAGGAGGGATGACTATAATTTGATCACAGAAATAAATTTAGTTTCCCTTATAAAGAGGAAACATATTCCACTAAAATCAGATCGATATTCCTGTAAGGATTCTTTCTTTATTGTTTTGTGGGTTTATTAAAGCAAATTTACTTTCATCTAAAAATTAAACGCTAAAAATGTATGAACAAATTCCCTTTTGTCTATTTTTTGTGAGGTTGTGTGGGGCCATTTAGTGGAAATTAAAGTCTGAATGAGAGAGGGTTGGCAGAATAAAATTCATTTTTATAAGATTAGTCCTTAACTAAGAGATTTTTTTCTCTCCTTTCTCAGCTATATGCCACCACTTCCTACTTAAAACATACACAACACACAATTACACAAAGTTACACAAAGAACTTGTGTTAGACATATGACTACTAAAAAGCCAACTAACATAAAAGAAAATCACTCCTATGTATTACCAAAACTGGGTAAACTAAAGGCAAATGCATTGAAGATTTAGAAATCAAGTTTATTCTGGGCTATTGGGAGTTAGCTCGGTAGTAGAAGCATTAGGAGGGAAAAGGGAAAGAAAGAAGGAAGAGGCGGTTGATTCTGAGTTAACTTGAAAATCTTTAGCCTGAAAATCAGATTTATAGCTGATTTCCAGAAGGCGCATTTTTAGGGTAGATTACAGACAATAAAATGCTAATTCATGGTTCTCTTTCAGTCCATATAGATCATGGCTTGTAGTCTCCATGCGGTTGAAAATTATCTCTCTCAGATGTAATATCTTTTTCCCCACAGTGAAGACCTGCTGCCTGCAAGATGACCCAGGCAGGGGTTCAAGGCCTTGGTGTTTGGGGCCTCAGGCCTTTATCTAAGAAAATGGAGTGTGAGAACTTGATCTCCAGTAGCATCTGCTGATCCTGACACCTCTCCTGGGTCTCTTCACCCCTAACTTCTTCGTTTCTTTTCAAAATTTAGCTGAAAAGCACTTTCCTCTTGCCTGTTTATCTCAATGTCTGTCTCTCACTGCTAGTATTTATTGCTTATCACTATAAGACTTTATTGAATGTAATCTGTTTGGGGATATAGTTGGCATGAAAGATGCTCCACCAAATGAAGTTGTAAAGTATTATACATAAATACTTAATTCCTGGATTTATTTATTATCATCATTACTTATTTACCACCATAGGCGCCCAGGACACCTTTGAAGGAAATAAATCTGGTCGGTTGCTCTCCCAAATTTCATCAGAATATCTTGAAAGATATAAATTATGGCATTATGTAACGATTATTAATATTCTTCATATGAATAGCACATATTATAGTTTACAAAAACTTGTACACATTTAATCTTCTCAGCCATCCAGTGCTAAAAGAATTTTAGTCAGCTCAGGACACTGAGACTCGGGAAGTTTGAGTGATATAATAAAGGTCAGCTGAATAATGAGTCTCAGAGCTGGGCACACACCCAGGTCTCCTACTCCAGATCCTCAACACTTCTCCTTCCCACAGTTACCTACCAGCTCAGCAGGATGAAAGGAGATGAGGCCAAAGGCAGGTGAGAAAATGGGCTCCACTGTCTCCTTTCTGTACCATGTGAAGTTTCCATAATGTTTGATTTGATGTTTTACACAGCTAAATTAACTCAACTCTGGGGTTTTTTTTATTGTTGTTGGTGGTGGTGGTTTTTTTTTTTTTTTTTTTGATGGGTTTTTCTGTGTGTGTGTATGGTAATGGGGGTGGTACCCAGAGGCTTTCTACCTCTGGGCTATACTCCCAGACCTATTTTATATTTTATTTGGAAAAAGGGTCTCACTAAGTTGCTGAGAGCCTCACCAAGTAGCTGAGGCTGGCCTTGAACCTGTGCGATTCTCCTGCCTCAGCCTCCCAAGCTCAGGGATTACAAGCATGCGCCATCACGTCCGGTTGTTTTTTTGGGGTTTTTTTGGTGTGTGTGTGTGTGTGTGTGTGTGTGTGTGTGTGTGTGTGTGTGTGCAGTACTAAGGAATGGAAGCCAGGGGCATTCTACCTCCAAGCTACACTCCCAGCCCTATTTTTTTATTCTTTATTTTAAAACAAGGTCTTACTAAGTTGCAGAAGGCCTCACTAAGGAGCTGAGGCTGTCCGCAAACCACTATCTTCTTGTCTCAGCCTCCCAAATGCTGGGATTTCAAGCACGAGCCACCACGCCCGGCCTCAACTCTGTATTTAATTTAGGCTCCTCAGAGCCTAAGTTTGAGTTTGGGGTCCGCATACCAAATTCTTATTTACAAGAATCGGCACACTGAGAAAGACCATTACAGAATGCCGTTGTGGCACTTGCCCAGTGAGTAATGAGCTATAATTTTTACACCAGTCCAATTAGTGAATTATTTCTCCATATGCCCAAGAAATGCTGGAGATATCTGGGCTACCCTTCAGTGGGAATAGTCCATGGTGCACTGGACTAAGATCCTGATTGGAGAAATGTGCTCTTGAATAGGGACAGAAATCCATGCAGAAAAAAAGAACTGGTCTTATGAGTGGGATCAGTTATCTTTATTATTGTCAGATTATTAGAATGCATTCAAATAATTGATGTGCAAGTTTGGAAGTCTAATGAGCTTTTGAATAACAACCAGTTACATTCATTCCATCCCTGCATCCTCACTCCATTAATAGGAGATATAGAGAAATTGAGACAAAAAAAAAAACCTCTGCATAAGAATTTTCATAGTTAAGTAGGCCTTTTTAAATTTGGGGGATTCCTTGAAGCATCCTGTTTGGATGTAAACTCATAGCATCTTGCAACTTGCTTGTTTTCTATTCTACGCATACCTTTCCTTCCTTAGGAGAGTCTTCAACAAGGAAAATTGTTTCCCATCAATTTTGTTAAATATTCTGGATTTTATCATCTTTCTGGAGAAAATTCTCACCTCTCATTCAGGGAATCTTACCTAAATCTAGACTCAACTCTTGCTCATTCCCTGAAGGGAAGTCTGCTAAACGAACCAAAAAAAGAGGGATTCAGAAGAAAGTTTATTCTTGTCACTGGGAGTTAGGCAAATAATCTTTGCTTATGTAATACTTTTCAGTCTAACTGATGTTACAATGAGACTCCAGGTCTGCAAACCTATCTTTTCGTAAAAAGTCATCCCACATTGCCTCTTTCTAAAGGAGCATTTCCATGCAAACGCAAACAGCTGTAGACATGCAATTTTCCAAAGAATAAATTAACTATCGAATCTTATACCGGCAGCAGCCAATGGAGCACATTAAGTTCCCAAATAAATATACTGCCTGTGAAATTTGATTCAGTTCATAATAAAATAAATTAAATTGTCAACTTGAACTACAAAATAATTACTCTTAAACTAAGTATAACCTACCAGAGGCATCCACTTTGGACAAGAAAAACAGAGGCACATGGAAAATGTGATTTTTTTCAGTTTACATGGAAATTATCAGAAAGAAAAGAAATAAATAAATGGGGATATAGAAGTAATAAGTCATATATGTAGGCAAATAAATAATGTAAATATTTTCCATGTTTTCTACCCATATCTTTAATTGTAGTTCTATAATTTTAAAAAAGTCAGAAAATACATGGGTTCAAAATTGGGTATCAGGACTTCCGGGAAGATAGCGACCGAGAAAAGCGGGGCTTAAGAGCCCCGCTAACAACCAA
The DNA here is from genome assembly GCF_963383645.1 of Muscardinus avellanarius. Classification (NCBI taxonomy): domain Eukaryota; kingdom Metazoa; phylum Chordata; class Mammalia; order Rodentia; family Gliridae; genus Muscardinus; species Muscardinus avellanarius. The sequence goes on from NC_137787.1 coordinate 173,270,670, forward strand.
TCTCCATTACCACAAAATCAGTGCCTTTCATAGCCAGAAAACACCATCACCAGAGAAACAAAAAAACCACCAGGCTCCAGAGAGAAAGCAGACTGAGAACAGAGCTCAGAGCCACAGAGGAGATACAAGCGCCCAAGGACGGCGGCAGCGGCGAACTCACCGGACAGCTACAGCAAGCCAAGGTGAGCCGCTGCGGAACAGCCAGGCGGGATCTTTTGGCGCAGAGAGCATTTAAAGCTCCCAGTGGCTGAGCTCAGCACACGCTGCAGGGACTCAAAGTGGAACTCAAAACCAGAGAAGAAAAAATACGCCAGTCTCACGGACGAGGGCGTGGCAGCGGCGCCATATTGCCACCGGAGGCAGCAGCAGTGAATTCACCGAGTCCAGTACAGCTACATCTGCGTACTCAAGAACAGTGAGTCAAATTGCGAGCCACAGAGGAGAAATCCCAGTACTGTACTCCCTGGGACTTGACCCAGTGAGGGAGTGGCGGTGGCAGAGATATCACACCATAGGAGAACGTGCAACCTGGCACCACCCATAGTTTAAAGCAGCCTCTATCGACTCCCTGGGTCAGAGACTCTGTGATACAACACAGTAAAGGAGTAGTGGGGTTGGAGATACTACTGACTCGAGATCCAGAGCACCTTAAGTGAAGTCATAGTGACCCAAGGGAAGAACCCAGAGAAGGCACAAACTTCCAAAATCATGGGAAAGAGGAATAACACTGGAGCAATAAATGCCCACAACCCCACAACATCAGAACCCGATAAAACAGAAAATCAGAGATTTCTAGAAGATCAAATCAGGAAAATAACTGTAGAAATAATAGAGGTGCTTCGAAAAGAACTCAGAGAGAGCCAAAAAGATATAAAGGATGCAATTAATGAAGTAAAGGCCTCAATTCAAAGCACAAACAACCGATTAGACCACATGGAGAACAGAATCTCGCTCTTAGAAGATGAGCAATCCAAAAATGAATGCATAGTTTCTAATCTAGAAAAAAATATCCAACAGCAGGAATCTGACACTGAAGAAATATGGGCCCATTTTAAGAGAGCTAACCTAAGAATAATTGGAATAGAGGAGGGAAAAGAAAATGATACCAAAGGGATCAACAATCTCTTCAAGGAAGTAATAGCAGAAAATTTTCCAAACATAGAGCAAGAGGTTGATACACAGGTCCAGGAAACTTATAGAACTCCATTTAGACAGGATCGGAGAAGAGGATCCCCACGCCATAATTGTCAAAATGACCAATGTAGAAGCCAAGCAGAGAATCTTAAAGGCAAAAAAAACAAAGGGCCAAGTGACATTCAGAGGCAAACCAATTAGAATCACTCCAGACTTCCCAAACCAAGTCATGAGAGCCAGAAGGGCTTGGAGTAACATATTCCAAACTCTGAAAGAAAACAACTTCCAGCCAAAAATTTCCTACACAGCAAAACTTTCCATCAAATTAGATGGAGAAATAAGAAGCTTCCATGACAAACAGAAACTGAAGGAATTTATGTCTTCAAAACCAGCACTAGAGAAAATACTCAAAGAGATTAACTACAAAGAAGAAATAGGTAACACACACCAGAACCAGAGAAACAAGATTTTCCATCCAACAGACAACTAAGATTGGTTATCTGTGGAGATTTATTATTTACGTTAGTCTTTTACCTATCTCTAAATTGTATTGTTTGCCTTTATTATTGTTAATTTTTAGGATTTCTAGTTGGAATATTAATATACCTTCAGATATAGCATTTGGAAATATTTTATCCCATTCTATTAGTAACTTTTAACTCTGTTTACATTGTCTTTGGATATACAATTTTTTTTATTTTTTAGGGAGTTTGTATACTCTTCTGTTGCCTGTGCCATTGAAATCATATCCAAGAAATAACTGCCAATTTCAATGTTGTGAGGTTTAATGACCCAGATTTTCTCCTAAAAGTTTATAGTCTTAAGATTTATATTTAGGTCTTTTATCTATTTTGAGTTAATACTTGTATGTGGGATTAGGTAAGGGTCCAATTTTATTCTTTTCCATGTAATTATTATTTTTCAACAATATTTAGTTAAAAGATTATTATTTCCACCACCAAATGTTCGTGGAAACCCTGTCAAAAATAACTTGACAATATAGGGAAGAATTTAGCTCTAGGCTTTTATTTAACTCCAATGGTTTATATATCTGCCTTTAGAACAGTACTACACTGTTTCAATTATTGTAGCTTTATATGGTTTGAAATCAGAAAATATATATCTTCTAGCTTTGTTCTTTTTCAAGATCGTTTTGGGTATCTAGAATCCATATTCCATATTAGGATAGATTTTTTTCTGAAAAATAAATATATGATAGTTTCACCTAAAAAAAACAGAAAAAAAATATCCTCTGGTAAGAAAGAAAGCAAAAAGAAATATTGAAATGTTATCTTTAAGTCATCAAAAGCTTGGTATCAGACAAATGAAACTGTTATGTGAGATTATCATTTTTAATTTTGGATAAATTGCTATAATACTAGATGTCAACCACTAAGCCAAGCATGGGAAGGAGGGATGGGGAAAGAATGGGGTGGGGATTGGGTGGGGGCTGACTGGGTGATGTGTGCATGTATGTCTACAAAAGTTTGTATCCCACTATGATGTATGAATACAGTGCACCAATAAAAAATAAATTAATTAATTAAAAAAAAGAAAGTCACATAAAAGAACCTGGAGTTTTTCCACTTCCATCCACACTGAAAAGCCCAGCTTAAACAGCTTCCCTGATGTTCTAAATACAGAGCTACGATCTCCAGATTTGCAGGGAGAACCTTTCAGCCTCGACAGTCTCCCCATGAAGACTTCCGCATGCCGCCAGCATATATATTTTCCTCAAGATGAGAGTGTGAGATTTCCCAATGAGATTCACAATAAAGCATTATTATTGAAAAAAAATTGGGTATCAAAATCACAAACTTATTTTTAAGTCAAGTGGGTGAAAATTAAGCTGTTGTGATGAGGGTGTGTGATATATTAATCCATAAGACATTAATGGAGTTAGTAGTAATTTAATTACCAAATTTATTTATATCTCAAAGCAATGAATTATAATTATAATTGGTGTTTATGGTGGTTTACCACAAAAGGCTATTTAGACAAAAGGCTATTAATAAAATGGATAGAATAGGAATTCATAATGTTATTACAGATAATAAAAAAATTTGGCTCTAAGCATCTGTCGAACCAGAACAGAAAGGAAACATAAGACATTCCATTTAAATTATCTCAAAGAGTAGATAGCAATTTTCACCAAGACTATAATGTATTTCTAGACATTAAGTCTTTAAATAATGTTGTCAAATAGAATATTAGAGTGCTTTGAAGAAAGTACCAGGCAAAAGTCTTCAATAGAAGTGTTTCTGTTGTTTTTCAGATCATTTTCACTAGTAATAAAACTGAAATTCATGATGATTACATAATTATTATAAATTTATTACACATAAATAGGAAAACATAACCCATGCATTGGCTCTCTGGTGACCTAACCTGATATATACATTAGAAAAAGTATACCTTGGAGACTACATCCTTTAAATATAGTATATCTTCAGTAAGTTCAGAGTAGAGAATCAAAAAAAGATAATTATTGTGATTTAAAGACACAAGAAGAGTTTAAATTGTTAAGATTCCATGTTGTTTATTGAAAGCAAAAGCAACTAACCTTCAGGAATCTTATTAAAATTATACCCATTGTGAACTTGTCATCACTTGGGGCCTCTTTGAGCCTCAAAGAGTTATCGAGTTGGCTCCAGACATCATGCCTATGGGAGTCTAGAACCCTCACACCTGGTCTGCATATTCCTGACCTGTCGTTTTTTCCACTGCCATCTGCAGCTGCCACCCAGTTGGCCCCTGTATCATTTTCCATGGGAAAGCCAATCACGTCCACGAGTGCTTTGAGTCTAAAAAGTCAGCTCTGCTTGAGAATGACAGAGAGAGAGAACATCACCCCATGCAGCTTTCTTCATGCCCCTGGTGTCTGCCTCCTGCTTATTCAGCACTCAGAAAACTACAATCTTGACAAATGCCCATGACTACCATGGTCAACATCTGCTACTTCTGAGACACAGAGAAGCCCCACAATTTAAGTTCAGAATTCTGGAAAATAAGGTTTCTGCTCTCTTGTTACAATTTCCCCCAAGGAACCTCTCCATAAAGAAAGAATCAGAAGAGCCATTTACTTGTCTGTGGCTGAGGCTGCTTCTGAGGTACAAGCCCACAAACTGTTTTAATTTTGGAGAAAGAAGATATTGGGACCCTGAACTTCTCTTTGGGCCCACAACAGCTTAGCAATCACTCTTGCTACTTATTTTCAAACATTAATTTCTTGGTATTCCAATGGGACAATCAACAACAAGATGGCTACCTTAAATACAAATTAACATACCAGTTGAGTTTTTTCATCTCACAGGGTCATAGGCAAATAATATTTTTTCCTGAATCTACTGCACTTACACTGAAGCCTTCTAAAAGACAGGAGGTAAGTGAAGGCTTGTGTATTTATATATGTAAGAGAGATCATTTCCACACTAGGATATGACAAAGGTGAGAAGAATCTCTGAAGACTGGCTCTGGGCCATCTCTGTGCCCACAGTCATGAGAACCTGTTCTTTTTTCTACTTCTCTTATAAGCAGTCATCTTGGGAGTGGAGATGGTGAAGTTAGAACGCCCTTTCTTCTCTATTTCATTGGGTGGTCAGGAGTTTCACATACATATCCAGCAACTACCACATGACTTAATGCTGTGTGCTATCAGAGAATATGAACCCCAAATTGCTTGGGGCCTTCCCACTACTGTGGATATCAAGATATTGCCATATATGGTAGTGCCTGATTATAATTCCAATGCATGGGAAGATGAGGCAGAAGGATCGCAGATTCAAAAACAGCCGCAGCAAATTAGACACTGCTTTAAAAAAAATTAAAATGGCTGGGGTGTAACTCAGAAGAACACCCTAAGCTTCAATCCCCAGTACCAAAAAAAAAACCTAGATATTGACTCAGAATGACTAGCTTCTTAGTACATGTGAATCAAGCTGCTTCCTGATAAATTTATGTGGATTCTTATTTTTGTTTTTTAAGGGAAGGAGGCTTTGGTGTTTTTCATGAAGGCCTGGTTTTAATCCTCAGGCTGCTCTCAGTTCCTCTGTGGGTATCTCCCACCCAAGTTCTACTTTCTCCCAGGCCAGTGTACATCCTAGTGAGGTTCAAAGTCACACAAACAAACATACAGGCTTTGGTGTATTTCCTTTGAGATCCACCCCTCCACCTACATAATAGTAAGATTGGTAGTGATCCTTCAATACATGGACAGTATATAACTTGAACTGTTTTATTCATCAGTTCTTCCTTTTTTCCCCAACCTTGCTCCTTGCATCCTCTTCCACTATTCTATTGAATTTTCCCCTAAAATATGGAAAGTTCATTTGACCCTTGATTTTCTGAGACTGGCTAATCTCACTTAGCATAATGTTCTGTAGCTCCCTTCATTTTCCTGAAAAAAAAAATCACACAATTTTTCTCTATATAGCTGAGTAAAATTCCATTATGTCAATATACCACATTTTCATTATCCATTCATCTGTGGGTAAACACCTAGGTTGTTTCCATAATTTAGCTATTGCTAATTGTGCTGCTATAAACACAGATATGCATAGTGGCTACAGTATTCTGACTTTAACTCTTTCAGGGTTGAGTTTTATTTATTTATTTTTTTAATTTATTTATTTATTGGTGGTACTGGGGTTCCTGGAAGCCCTTCTACCTCCGGGCTACACTCCCAGACCTATTTTATATTTTCAAAACAGGGTCTTTTACACCAGTGCAGCTGGCTTTGAACCTGCGCAATCCTCCTGTCTCCGCCTCCCAAGCACGGGGATTACAAGCGTGCGCCACCACGCCTGGCTTGGGGTTGAGTTTTTTAAGCAAACACTAAGTATGGATTCAGTACAATGGACTTCTGACCTCTCTTTGAGATACACTGGACTAGATCATCAGCATATACCATCAACAAAGGAAACTTAGGAATACCATAAGCACAATAATACTCTAAATCAGTGCATCTGAAAACAAAAATTTTTACAGCAACTCCCATATTCCAACATATAACAACCCCCTAGCCTCAACTTTGTGGTATGACTTTCACTCTACTCATGTTTACTACTTCAGAATGTTAATAAAAAATGATAAGTGCAAAAGTCAAAAATAAAGTAGAAGAGGTGACATGTAAGTAATGGACTGTATATTCTTAATTTAAATCATATATATTTATTCACTCACTCAGTAACTGAATCCTAACCAAATGAATTTGTAATATATTCCAGTCTAGTTTTATTAGGATTTGTGTTTTCTGTGTAAATGTAAAAACAAAGAAAATATATTGCTACATCCACTTATATTATTCACACATATAAAATTCCGAGTATCTGCCCATGCAGTTGAGAAGATGCATTAGGAAGTCGATTACAATAACAAGGAAGGGTTATAGTCAAATCAAAACAATAAGTGGACAAGCAAAAATATGTAAAATATTTGTTTTATACCTTCCACCAGTGACACATAAAACATTATCTTCTTCTCTAAGCGAATATGAACATTGCTACTCTGTCATGTGGCATAAAATGGAGATTTGTTTAAAATCATTTATGTCTATAAAGTTACACAGACCTTCTTTTACTTTAGAGAAAGTATGTTTCTGATCACCTCAATTGCTAAAAGCTCATAGTAATTGCCAGGTGTGATGGTACACACTTGTAATTCCACGCTTGGAAGGCTGAAGACGGGAGGATCGTGCAGGTTTGAAGCCCGCCTCAGCTACTTAGTTAGGCTCTCAGCAACTTAGTGAGACCCTGTTTCAAAATAGAAAATAGAAAATAGGTCTGGGAGTGTAGCCTGGAGGTAGAAAGCCCCTGGGTTTCACCCCCAGTACCACCAAAAAAAAAAAAAAAAAAAAAAAAAAAAAAAAAAACCACATCACAGTACTTATCTGTGGTTTTACTCAGATAGATGAAAACGTGAGCAATGTTCTAATCAACCTCTCAACTAATTTATCAGATTCACTACACTTTCCATTCCCTCTGTGAAATACACCAGCAGTTGTCAATATGTAGAACACTCATGAAGGTTAAGTGGCCACACTTTGCTGGACCTATCCATGTTCCCAGCAAAACTTATCTTCAGTGAAGCTTGGGGAAAACCAATTTAGAATTGATGCTATATATTTCCAACAGTGGAAACTTAGGAACATCAAAAGCACAACAATACTCTCAATTGATGCATCAGAGAACAAGTCTCTCTACAGTGACTCCCAAGACTTTCCTATTCCAACAGATAACAAACCCCTACCTCAACTTTGTAGTATGACTTTCATTCTACTCATGATTATAACTTCAAAATATTAATAAGACCTGGTAATTGCAAGAGTCAACATAAAGTAGAAGAGGTAACATGTAATTAATGGGCCATACATTCTTAATTTAAGTCATATACATTTATTCACTCAGTAACTGAATCCTAACCAATGGAAACTGATGGATCATGGTATGTGCTCATCTTCCGCTTTACGAGATTTTCCCCAGTAATTACCCAAAATAAATATTGCAATTTACATGTTGATAGCCAAAATATGATTCTAATTTCCCCATACCCTTGTCACTACTGTCATTTATTCTGGTAGATATAAAATAGTATTTTGTCATTGTTGTGGTAGTGATGGTGGCACTGGGAATTAAACTCCAAGGTGGAGGGTTTACCTCTGAGCTACCCCCCCGGCTCTATTTTATTTTGAAATACAGTTTCACTAAGTTACCACACTCTGGCCTCAAACCAGGAGGGGCGAGAAAGGGAGGGAAAGAGAGAGAAAAGGGGAAAGAAGAAAGGAAAAGAGGAAAAAGAAAATGCCACTGAGACACAAACCTAGATGAGAAACCAAAGTGGAGCTGATGAGAGGATAGTCAGCAGATGTCCTGTGGCATATGCCAGCACATCCTGTCAGCCCCTTAGGGCCCCAGAGCATCGGGTGACCGACATGACAGGCTGTGGGGAGACCCACAATCATTACAAACAGCCCTTCTTTTCTCTTTGCTTCATTCATTCTGAGCAGCTGGCATGTTTCGGCAAAGTGCCAGTATTATATTTAAGACATAGTACATCATTAAAATAAAGCTCAGGGCTAATAATTATGTCTTGTTCAGGTGTTTTATGACTAAAGATTCTGACTTTCCCTCCTGGATTTCAACTCACTCTTTTTGAAGTTGCTTCTCTCAGGGCATTTGTTACATTGCAGATGTATCTCCAACAATTAAATAAAGTTTAATCCTCTGTCTTTAGGTCTTTCTTCTTGAGGTGGCATCCTGGGGACTCAGCCACTTTCCCTTTCAGGATGGTAATTATGGAGCCATTGACCAAATGTGTGAGTGTGATCACACACATAGGTTGATCAGAATGGAATACCGTGCCCAGTCTTCCCGTCACTCACACTCCAAGGGCTCCTCTGTCAGGCAGTCATCAGTGCTGCTGGCCCCTCCCCACTCTGCTTCTACCTCAACAGTTATGAAGTCACCCAGAACATTAAATTTCATTCTCAGGTAAGTTAGAGAACACAGGACCCAGATTAGACAGGGACCTTATCTCTTTGTCTTGGCGCTACAGTTTGGTTGTTGCATGGCCCCAAAAGATCCCTGCAATAAAGACTCAGTTTCTAAGGTGGCACTATTGGGAGGTGAAACATTGTGGAGATCCTTGGGTCATTGGGTGCATACCCTTACAGAGGAATATGGAAACCCAGTCTCTCCCCTTTCTCTTCTCTGCTTTTCTTCAGTCCATGAGGTGAACACATTCCTGCCATATTGTGTTGCTCTCACCAATGGCTGAAAGTCCTGGGGCTATTTGATCTTGAACTGAGTCCTCCAGAAACATGCCCCAAAATAAATCTTTTCTCTTTATACATAATTGCCTCACGTATCTCATTAGAGTGATGGAAAGCTGACTAATTCACTTGGTGATTTTATCTTTTGATAGTTGATAATTGTCTCACTATTATTATGGTGAATATCAAATAAAATCAAGTATGTAAAAGTATTTTGTACCTTAGAAAGATGTAATACTCTAGAGATGGAAGAAACATTTCCATATAGGTTTCCTTACTTAATATTATTCACAAACTGGTGAATCCCTATCCTTTTCTGTAGAGGAGAAAGTTTCTCACTAGCTTACATTGAGAGTGGAAACCCTCTTCAGTGACCTCTTTCCATGGGTGCATATGTGATATGGCTGCACACACCAGAAGAACAGGACATTTTGGTCGGGTATGGTGGTGCACACTTGTTATCCTAGTCCTTGGAAAACTGAGACAGGAAAATTGTAGGTTTGTGGCCAGCCTCAGCTATTTAGCGAGGCCCTCCACAACTTATGGAAACCCTGTTTTAAAATAAAGAATTTAAAAATAATGCTGAGGGTGTAGCTCAGAGGTAAACTGCCCCTAGGTTCAATCCTCAGTACCACAAAAAATGAAAATAAAAATAAATAAAAACATTTTGACTCAAATATCCAAATCACTACCCCCTATAGAAATTCTTTTAGGCTGGTTGCTCCCTGGTCACTCTAGTTTTTCGTTTTGTTTTGGTTTCGCTTTTTGTGATACTGAGAACTAAATTAAGGGGCATTCTACCTCTGAGCTACACCACTAGCCCTATTTAATTTTTATTTTGAAACAGGTCCTCACAAGTTGCTGAGGCTGGCTGCCAACGTGCAATCATACTGTCTCAGACTTCCAAGTACTGGGATGACGCATGCTATCACACTCTACTTCACTCTAGTTTTATATTCAGTTACATGTAGCAGAACTGTTTTGATTACATAATTCACAAGCAGAAATAAGCACCTTGAGCTGGGCGTGGTGGTACAAGCTTATAACCCCGGCATTTGGGAGGCTGAGACCAGAGGATCGCAGTTTGCAGACAATCTCAGCTACTTATTGAGGCTCTTTGCAACTCAGTGAAACCCTGTTTCAAAAATAAAGAATTAAAAATAGGGCAGGGGGTGTAGCTTGGAGGTCGAATACCCCTGGGTTCTATCCCCAGACCCCCCCAAAAAAAGAAAAAAAAAAAAAAAAGAAAGAAGCACCTTGCACCTTGATATGGATATCCAAATCTCAGATTATATATATATTTACTTTGGGTAAAATTTTATTCATTCTCTAACCAGTCCAGAATTTTAAGATTTTATTACAATTTCTTTTCTAAATTTATTTTTTTATTGATGCACTAGTCTTACATCATAATGTGAATCATGTCGACAATGGCATAGATTCACACAGTATTTAGTGCCCTCCCCCACCCCCACTTCCCCTTTTCCCTCCCTCCCAATACTGAGTGACTAGGTTAACAATGTTATATTCACATGTATACACATATTAGGATGTAGTTCTTTCATTAATCAATTTCAGTCTTCTTCCTTTCTTATCCTTCCATTCTAGCTTTGCTGAGATTTCCCCTTCATTATCTGGAGCCCTTCTGTTATCCCTAATACTCCCTAGCATGAGCATATTAGAGAAAACGTATATCCTTTCTCTTTCTGTGCTTGGCTAATCTCACTTAACATAATGTTCTCCAGGTCTTTCCATTTTCTTGTGAATAACATGATTTTCTTCTTTATTGCTGAGTAGAATTCCATTGTGTGTATTTCCCATAATTTGGCAATCCATTTATCTGTTGATAAAGACCTAGGTTGGTTCCATATTTTGGCTATTGCAAATTGTGCAGCTATGAACATGGGTATGCATATGTTACTGTAGTTCTCTGATTTCAACCCTTTGGAAAGATACCTAGAGTGGTATAGCTGGATCATATGGTGGATCCAATCCCAATTTTCTAAGGAATCTTCACACTGATCTCCATAGTGGCTGAGCTAGTTTGCACTCCCACCAGCAGTGTAAAAGAATTCCTATTTTCCCACATCCTCGCCAGCATTTGTTGTTATTTGACTTCTTCATATTTGCCACTCTGTTTGGGGTTAGATGGAATCTCAGCATAGTTTTGATTTGCATCTCCCTTATGGCTAATGATGTTGAACATTTTTTCATGTATCTATTGACTATTTGTATGTCTCCTTTTGTGAAGTGTCTATTCAATTCAGTTGCCATTATTTTTTTTCCTGGTCAGAGATTTTTATCTTTTTTTAAATTTTTTATTGGTGCATTATATTCATACATCCTATTAGGGTAAAAAATTTGTGTGTACATACATGTACACATCACCAATTTAACCCAATTCCCACCCCTTTCCCTCCCCATCCCTCCTTCCCTTGCTTTGCTTAGTGGTTGGCTTCAATATGTTTAAGTATATTGCGTGTTTTAGAGAATTTCCTTCTTCCCCCCTTCCATCCCCTCATTTAGGTTGCCTTGTTTGCTCCTCTATAGAATCTCCTTTTTCATCTAGAGTTCCTCCTATGACCCATTTCTCCCTAACTCTCACATATTAGGGAAAGCATCTGATTTCTTATTTTTTGTGACTGACTAATCTCACTTAGCATAATATCCTCCAGTTCCATCCATTTCCCTGAAAATGATGTAATTGAGTTTTTTTGATGGCTGAGTAAAAGTCCATTGTGTACATATCCCACAGTTTTGTAATCCATTCATCTGTTGATGGACATCTTGGCTGGTTCCATAGTTTGGCTATGGTGAATTGTGCAGCTATGAACATAGATACACAAGCATTAGTTTTGGTAGTTTGGTTTCCTTTATTTTGGATAGATACCCAGAAGTGGTATTGCTGGACAAATGGTAGATTTGTTCCCATTCTTCTGAGGATTCTCCATACTGTTTTCCTAAGTGGTTGCACTAATTTGCAGTCCCACCAACAATGTTTTAGAGTTCCCACTTCTCCACATCCTCACCAGCATTTGTTGTTTGTGTTTTGAATGACTACCATTCTAGTTTGAGTTAGGTGAAATCTCATGGTAGTTTTGATTTGCATCTCTCTGATTGTCAATGATGTTGAGCATTTCTTCATGCATTTATTGGCCATTTGAATTTCTTCTTTCATAAAGTGTCTATTTAGTTCACTTGCCCATTTTGTTATTAGATGATTTTTTTTTTAGTGTTGAGTTTCTTGAGTTCTCTATATATCCTAGATATCAGTCCTCTATCGGAGGGGTAGGTGGCAAAAATCTCCTCCTTTTCTGTTGGCTCTCGGCTGAGGTTCTTGACAGTTGTCATTCTTAATTGGATTCTTTGTTTTACTAGTATAGAGTCTTGAGCTCTTTGTATATTCTGGATATTAGCCCTCTATCAGCGTGGTAGCTGGTAAATATCTTCCCCATTCTGTAGGCTTTCTCTTTAGATTCTTGATAATTTTCTTTGATGAGCAGAAACTTTTTAGTTTGATGCCATCCAACTTGTTAATTCTTGTTTTAATTTCCTGCACTTTGGAGGTCTTGTTGAGGAAGTTACTTCCTGTGCCTAATGTTGGAGTGTTGAACCTGTTCCTTTCTCGAATAGCTTCACAGTCTCTAGTCTGATTTCCATCTTGAGCTGATTCCTGTACATTATGAGAGGTAAGGATTTAGTTCTATTTTTCTACAAATGGATAGCCAGTTCTCCCATCACCATTTGTTGAAAAGGTTATCTTTTCTCCAGCATATGAATTTGGCCACTTTGTCAAAGATCAATCGACTATAAGTGTATGTGTTTGTTTCTGTATCTTCTATTCTGTTCCATTGGTCTGTGTGCCTGTTATTGCCAATATCATGCTGTTTTAATTACTATTGCTCTGTAGTACAATTTGAAGTCAGGGATTGTGATGCCTCCTGCATGGTTCTTATTGCTAAGAATTGCTTTGGCTATTCTGGGTCTTTTTTTGATGCTATCTATTTTGCCTATTCATGAGCAAGGGAGATCTTTCAATCTTCCAAGGTCTTCTTCAATTTCTTTCTTTAATGGTTTGTAGTTTTCATTGTAGAGGTTTTTTACATCTTTGGTTAGGTTTAGTCCTAGGTATTTTATTGGTTTTGAGGTTATTGTGAATGGAATTATTTTCTTTCTTCATAGATTCACTGTTGGCATATAGAAAAGTAACTGATTACTTTAGGTTGATTTCATATCCTGCCACTTTGCTGAATTGGTTAATCAGCTCCAGTAGTCTTTTGGTTGAGTTTTTTTTGGGTCTTCTAGATACAAGATCATGTCATCTACAAACAAGGATATTTTTTTTATGGTACTGGGGTTTCTGGAAACCCTTCTACCTCCGGGCTACACTCCCAGACCTATTCTTATACTTTTTTATTTGGAAACAGGGTCTCAAACCAGCACGGCTGGCTTCGAACCTGCGCGATCCTCCTGTCTCCACCTCCCAAGTGCGGGTATTACAAACGTGCGCCACCATGCCCGGCTACAAACAAGGATAATTTTAATTGTTCTTTTCCTCTGAATTTTTTTGTTATCCTTCTCTTGTCTTATTGCTGTGGCAAGCATCTCAAGGACTATATTGAAAAGGAGTGGTGATAGTGGGCATCCTTGTCTTGTTTCTGATCATAGAGGGAATTCTTGCAGTTTTCCCCATTAATATGCTGTTGGCTTTGGGTTTAAATTGTATATTGCCTTAATGATGTTGAGATACATTCCTTCTATTCTAATTTTCTGCAGTGTTTTTAACATGAATGGGTGTTGGGTTTTGTTAAATGCTTTTTCGGCATCTACTGATATGATCATGTGACTTTTGTTCTCAAATGTATTTATTTTGTGAATAACATGTGTTGATTTGCATATGTTGAACCAGTCTTGCTTTTCTGGGATGAAACCAACTTGGTCATGGTATAAAATTATCTTGATATGGTTTTGAATGTGTATAGCTAGTATTTTGTTTAAACTTTTAGCATCTATTTTCATCAAAGATATTAATCTGTAGTTTTCTTTTATTGAGGTATCTTTATTTGGTTTTGCTATTAATGTGATACTAGGCTCATAGAAGAAGTTTGGAAGAATTCCATCTCTTTCAATTTCCTGGAACAAGTTATGAAGTATTGGGATGAACTTTTCTCTTAAAGTTTTATAAAATTCAGCTGGAAACCCACCTGGGCCTGGGATTTTCTTATTGGTATAATTTTAATTGTTATTTCTATTTCACTTTTGCTATTGGTTGGTTTAGGCTTACTATGTCCTCTTGGTTCAATTTAAGTAGGTTATATGTACTTAGAAATCTATCCATTTCTTCCATGTTTTCCAGTCTATTGAAGGATAAATTTTCAAAATAGTTTCTGATAATCCCTTGAATTTTCCCATTGTCTTTGATAATGTCTCCTTTTTCATTTCTGATTTTAATTATTTGAGTTGATTCTCTCTTCCTTTTCATTAAGTTGGCCAGGAGATTGTCAATCTTGTTAATCTTTTCAAAGAACCAGCTTTTTGTTTCGTTGATCCTTTGTGTTGTTTTTATTCTCTATTTCATTTATTTATGCTCTTATTTTAATTATTTCCTGCCTTCTTCTTGCTTTGGGATTAAACTGTTGCTGTTCTAGGTCCTTGAGATGTATCATTATGTTGTTTACTTAATGACTCTCTGTTCTTCTTATGTGAGCACTCAATGCTATAAACTTTCCTCTTAACACAGCCTTCAAAGTGTCTCATAGATTTTGGTATGTTGTCTCTATTGTCATTAATTTTATAATTTTTTTATTGCTCCCCTTAATTTTGATCTTATCTACTCATCATTCAATAGTATATCATTCAATCTCCATGTATTTAAATAGTTTCTTTTGGTCTTCCTGTTGTTGATTTTTACTTTCATTCTACTGTGATCTGAAAAGATGCAAGGAATTCTATTACATCTTTTGAATTTGCTGATGCTTGCTTTGTGGCCCAGGATGTGATCTATTTTGGAAAAGGTTCCATGGGCAGCTGAGAAGAATATGTACTCTGCTGTTTCTGGTTGAATTTCTGTATATGTCTATTAGGTCCATTTGGTTTATGGTTTTCTTTAATTCAGAAGAGTCTTTACTTACCTTTTGCCTTGAAGATCAACCTAGTGGAGTTAGTGGTGTGTTGAATTCTCCCAAAATTATTGTATTTGGGCCTATTTGAGATCTGATATCCTAAAGGGTTTTACAGCACCCACATTTAAAGCATAAACATTTACTATCATTATATCTTCTTGATGGATTGTTTCATTTAATAATAGGAAGTGCCTTGTTTTGTGTCTTCTTAAAGTCTGTTTTATTGGATATCAGTATTGCTATACCTGTTCATTTTTGGTCTCTATTGGCAGAATATGTCCTTTTCCATTCTTTCACTTTCAGACTATGACTATCTTTGGCTGTAAGGTGAATTTCTTGCAAACAGCATATATTTGGATTATGTTTTTTAATCTACATTGCCAGTCTATGTCTTTTAATTGGTGAGTTAAGTTCTTTGAACTTTGGTGTTATTATTGAGATGTGATTTTTATTTTCTGTTATTTTGTGTTGTATATTGTTTGATATAATGTTGTTTCTTCTTTGTTTAGTTGCCTAGCTGATCAAATTAATCTCATCTCTGGTTCTGATTTTGCTTCTTTTTTCTTCTTTATGATTTATTCTTTAATTATTTTCTCTAGGGCTGGCTTAGTATTCATGAATATTTTGAGATTCTGCTTATCTTGAAACACTTTTATTTCTCCATCAATTTTGAATAATAACCTTGCTAGATACAGCAGTTTGGGTTGGAAGTTGTTTTCTTCCAGTGTCTGGATTACATCATACTAAGTCTCCCCTGGTATTCATGACTTGGGTTGTAAAGTCTGGAGTGAATTTTATTGTTTTGCTCCTGAATGTCACCCATTCTTTTATTCTCACTGCTTTTGAGATTCTTTCCTTCGCATCTATGTTGGTCATTTTGATTATTATAGGGTGTGGGGAGGTCCTTTTTTGATCTGTCTTAACAGTGTTCTGTATGTCTCCTGTACATGAATGTCTAACTCTCTTTCTATGTATAAAAAATTCTCTGAAATTATTTCTCTGAAGAGATTGCAGATACCCATGGTGTGTGCCTCTATCCCTCCTTCAATGCCTTTTATTTGTAAGTTAGGACATTTCATATTGCCCCATATTTGTTGGGTGTTTCAGTTCTGTTGTTCTAATGTCTCCTTTATACTATTGACCGTGCTTTTGATTTTGAATGAACTGTCTTCTAACAGTGATATTCTGTTTTACATTTCATCCAATCTTCCAGAATTTCTTTCTATTGCTGTCTTCATTTTATTTATTGACTCTTTCATTTCATTCCAGGCCTCTTTTCTTTCTTAATGTCTCAATTTTCTCTTTCATTTTCTGTACACTTACTGTGAGGCCTTTCATCACACTGAAGATCAGGATTCAAAATTCTCCTTCTTGCATTTCTTGTAGGTCAGTACTTGTGATTTCTCTTATTTCCTCACTGTTTCTTTTTCTCATATTTTCAGAATTCTTGGGTATGTGTTTCTGTTGTCTTGGCATCTTCTTTCTTTTTGTGTGTGAGTCATTGTTGGTAGGTGCTGTTCCAGATCAATATTGGGAGACATGGTTCTAGCTATTGCTCACACTTTGATATTAATCTTGAATGTTTCTAGTATCACTCCACTGTTGTACTATGTGTAGATTGTCAAAACTGAGTTTCTCTGGAGTGCCTTCTGCTTGCTGTTATTGTGGCATTGATGGGTTTCCGATGTTAAGGTCAGATGTTCTGTCTGCCACTATCTTTATAAAGACTCATCTCAGTGGCGTGGGCAGAATAGTTTGTGATCTATGTGTTTTTTTAAACTTTGATGTGTAGTCTATTGAGTGTTTCTATTGGCTGTGATTAGTTTATTGTTTGGTTGTCCTTTTCTTTGGATCACTTGCCTTATCAAATCTTAGCTATAGGGATTTAGAGGTGACAGCAGGTTCATGCATGGGTAAGTAATGTTGTTTTCAATGGTGAGGAGGAAGGAGCTGGGGTGATAGGTGTAGAAGTAGGGTAAAGTAGAGGATATGATTAAGTTGAGTAAGAATTTAAGTATAATAAGGTAGTGTCTAGTTGAGATGAGAGATGGTGATATAGTAGGATTCTTGTAGTTAGTATAGAATATTTAGGTATGGAAATATGAAATAGCTTGAATATAAAATAAGGAGATAGAGAAAGGAAAAAAGTTTTGAGAGAAGAGAGTAGATAGGATAGAGGGAGAAAGCTTGTAAAAAGAATGGGGGAGGGAGCAAACAACATGCATATAATAACAAAACAAGTAACAAAAACAAACAATAATAAGAGTAAATCAAAGATAAAACAAAATAAACTAGCAACAGTGTGAAAAAAAATAAAAACAGTACTGCAGTACTGCCAATTTACATATATAGGGCCAGTATAATGTGTGTTCACTGTAGTCTATTCTGAAACATGTTCCAATATCTCTCATTTGATCTGTAACCTATTGTCAATTGAGGACCCACTTTGAGTGTTTGTGCCCCTCTCTTGCATCTCATTGCTTTGTGCTCAAATGTCAGGGCAGCAGATGTCACTGTAAATGAGTTCCATGTAAGTGCAGGGTTCTGAGTTTTTCAGCCTTGGCCTCTGCACACTCCAGCCCTGGGCTCTGAGCTCTCTGACCCTGGGCTCTGCGATCTCCTGCCCTAGGCTCTGTGCTTCCCAGGCCTGGGCTCTCCACCTTCCAGCCCTGGGCCTACACCTCCCTACTAGCACCAGAAGAGGGTGTCCAGTGTAATCTTGGAGAGACCCCCTTTGGCCCCATTTGGTTACTATGCCCTGGGCACTCTGGGATTTTCCTGTGTTTCTGTAGGTTATAACCCAACCACCTCAGGGGTGGGTTGCCAGATCATAGCCCACTAGGGTTTCTAGGGCTTCTCTGGGCAGTCATCCGCTGAGAAACGTGGTTAACTTAATATCCTGCAGGCCTGGGTCTCTGGAGGGCACAGTGCACCACTGTGGATGTCGGCTTCTGATGAGCACATGGGCTTTTGGATCTTTTTCTCTGTCCCTGAAGCATGGTGCTGGTTGCTTAAGATGTTGGAGTTCTGCCACTGCTTACTTTACTTCTTGGTTTTCTTGCCGAAATTTACTGGGGTTACAGAGCCAGCAGTAGCAGTTTGGGCTTGCTGCCTGAGATCGCGCCTGCCACCATACCAGGTCAGGTGCACACTCGGGCTCTTTGCTATCGATCTTGTGTTCTGATTAGGATTTTACTCCTCTGTGATTCCCTTTTTGTGTGTCTATTTGTTGGTATGAATCTTCGCTGCTTTTTTTTTTTTTTTTTTTTTTGGTCAAGAAGCTGCCTTCTCTGTACTTGATTTTTTTGTGTGCTGCACCCCACAGTTGCCATTTTTCTTTCTGTCCCTGTATTTAATATATTTCTATGTAATTTAGAACTATCGAGGAATTTTTACTCTGGGCCATTCATTAATTATTTTACCAACTATTTTTAGACTCTTTTCAGGACAGATACTTTCCTATGGGCTGAAGATTCAGAGATGGATAAACCAGGCATTTTCAGTCCTCATGGGATTTGCAGTGTAGTATAAATGTCATCCTTAATAATCAAGAGACATTTCTGTCCATTCACCTGACTGGCTCGATCTTAAGTTTACTTCCAGGCCAGCCAAATGTAGGTAAGTTCAACAATTGTTAAGCCATATTTTAAAACAAATGAAGTAGACTGAACCCCCCCTTTATTCACATAAGTTCCCTTTGGCTAGCTGATATAGTTGAAATTGATAAAATCAGCAGTTTAAAATTTTCACTTCAGTCATTCCTGACTGGTTAGCTTTGCCAAATAGAAAAAACAATGTTGGCAATGACATAAATTATATTAGCTAATACCTACTGAAATTAATAAGATGCATATTCTTAACATCAATTATTTTTCCCAAATTTTACCATAATATTGCTAACATGATGAAGGATTGAGATTAGCTCTATTTTGCAGATGAAAAATGTAGTGGGCACTAAACCACAAGTTTATTGCCATGTATAGCCAATGGTACTCTAATGAAATAAGTAAGTGAAATGCTTCCTTGCTCTTAAACGCTTACTTTAACATCTGTTGAGCGCCTACTCTATGTAAATCACCATGCTAAATTCTGAAGAAATGAATAGAAGTAGAGTATGGCAAGAATAGTTTTCTACCATTAAAAAGAAACTAAGCTGGGCCT
This sequence comes from Muscardinus avellanarius, assembly GCF_963383645.1. Taxonomy (NCBI): domain Eukaryota; kingdom Metazoa; phylum Chordata; class Mammalia; order Rodentia; family Gliridae; genus Muscardinus; species Muscardinus avellanarius. Next base: position 173,289,855 of record NC_137787.1, read on the forward strand.
GGTGGCACAAGCCTGTAATTCTAGTACTTGTGAGGCTGAGACAAGAGGATTGCAGATTTGAAGCCAGCCTCAGCAACTTGGCAAGATCTTGTTTCCAAATAAAAAGTAAAGGAGCTGGATGTGTAGTTCAGAGGTAGAATACCCCTGTTTTCAATCCCCAGTACCAAAAATGAGTAAGGAAGGAAGAAAGAAATTGAACTCTAGGATAGCACATGGATATACACAGGAGTCATATAAGTTTAAATCAAGTGGAAAGGAGCAGAGATTGGGAGCATCCTGGGTGTAGAGCAGGAATAAAAATGAGCAGCCTCTAGGGTCACATGGAAACCATCTGTTGTGGTGAAATGGGTGCTCATTTTAACCTCTTTCCCCACCGCAGTTACCTAAAGCATAACTTGGAGTCTTGAATAAGAGGACAGGGTAGTGAGGGCCCGTCGTGAATCTCCCCAGAGGGATGACTGACTAAAGGGATATATATCTCCACAGACCCCCTAGGTCAGCTCTCAGTTCCATTCCCTGTGGGCCCCTCAGCATTCAGTTCCAGCTGCTGTGGCCTTGCTCACTCAGGTAATGTATACTGAGCTTGTGCTTCACCTCTCCTCTTCCTATCACCAGCCGACAGGAACAGGGTCTTCCATGTGGAACCTGAGGAAATCCTCCACTTGGCCATATCAGAGCAGCTGATCTAGGAGCCTTTCTCTTGCTCCCACAGAATATCTAGACATTCTGACTGAGTTTTGATTTTAAAAAAACTTTGTTTGTTCTCTGGAGACAAGAACACTCATATGTATCCCTTTCTTTTTATGATTGTTGTAGGTTGGATGGTTGCCAAAAAATACTATGTTGAAATCTTAACCCCAGTACCTCAGAATGTGAGCTTATTTGAAAGTAGGTTTGGTGCCAATGCCATTGGTTAAGTTTGAGATGAGGGTACATGCTGGTTAAGTTGGCTGACGGGTTGTCCTTAATCCAACACAACTTATGTTTATGAAAGAGAAGAAGAGATACAGCACAGACACAGGCTCTTGGGAGAGGATCAATACATGAACATGGACACAGACATGAAAGACATGCTGCCACAAGCAATGAAGACCTGGGACCTCCAGAAACTGGAAGAGTCCAGGAAGGATTCTTCCCCAGACCTTCAGAGATGTATGCACTGTAGAGCCAAGCCAAGCCAAAGGCCACCCAGAACCTGAAACTAAATAAACAGTGTGAATACAAAGAAAAATGCCCCTGACCATCACTCCTACCCCCTGGCCAAGGACTTTATAAAATAAGGCTCAACCTCAAACTCACCAATCAACAACTCACACAACTTTTCCCTCATCCTAAACCTATTCCTAACCCTATAAAAAGTCTGTAAGAAGGTAGCTTCTGATTATTGTAAGTTGTGGGAGCTCATTGCTTTCTTATTATTTCTCCTTCTCATGATTTCAGAAGTTTGTATATGTTGATATGTTGCTTTAGATAGATTTCTCTCAGTCTGTAGGTGTCAGCTGGTATACCCAAGGACAAGATGTGTTGTATTCAATAGTAAAGGCTGAGCAAGGAAGAAAGTAAAGTTGTAAATGCAAAAATAGGGTAAAGCCATAGGTAGAATGAAATAGAATTAGAGTATGAGTTTGGTAAGGTGGTATACAGAAGAGATTAGAGATAGTGGATGTGTAGTAGGATTCTAGTAAACAATATAGAGTATTTAGTATAATTATATGAAGTGGATTTAATACAAGACAAAGAGAAAAGAAATGGAATGGAGAGAAGAGAGTAGATATGTACAAGGAAAGAGGCCTGTGAAAGGGATGGGGAAGAGAGCAAACAAACAAGCATACACACACAAAAAAAATATAGCCCTACAAATATATGAATATATGAATACAAATATATGAATACTTGGCTCTCTCTCAGTGCAGACACAAAGTGCTACCAGCACCTTTCCTGCTGCAAGCCTGGTTCTCTGAGTCTCTCTCAGTCTATGCAGATGGCCATCATCAATGGGGCTGAATCTAGTGTTAAGCGTAGGTCTTCCTCCATGCTCTCCACTGATGCAGAGGCTGAGTCTTTCCAAGCCTCTGCTTTGTCCAACAGCAGACACCAACCCCACCTTAGCTAGGTTGAACCGCAAAATCTCAAACCCTGCAAGTTTATTGCTAGCTGTACAAGTTCCTATGGCCATGCTGGGCAGTCTCCCATGGGGACCATAGGTTCATTATGGTGTTGTTAAGTGCTGCTCTGGATCTCTGGGGGGTGGGGGCACAGTGAGCTCACTGCCACTGCTGCAAGTCTTAGCTAGTCTTTGCAGAGGAGGAACTGATGGCTTACAATTCTGATGAGCTGTAGCCACTTACTTCTTTTCAAGGCATTGGTTCTTTTCCTGTGGGTCTCTGGCAGTCCAATACAATGAGGCAAGATGGTGCCACCGTGATGTCCACAGCCACAGCCGTTGAAGATGGGCAGGATCCTTTTCTGCTCTCTGATCTGCTTTATAGCTTTTTTTTCTGCTACTTTTCACTTGTATTGCTCTTTCTAAATTTATGTTGTTGTTTTTCTTTTGTCAGAACGCTATTTTCACAGCAATAGAGACTGAGTGTGCTACTGATATATTCTACTTCCTCGGGACTGATACCAGGACTGATATGTGCTACTTCCCTCCATTGCCATCTTCCCAGAAGTCACCTCCATCTCTCCCTTTTAAACAAAATGTAGCCAGAGCAAAAGTGACATACCATTTTCCAAAATATACATATTATGTAACCTCTGAAATGTAGGCACTGTGGACTCAAGCCAAAGGCCACCCGGAATCCAAAACTGAAGAAACAGCATAAATACTAAGAAAAACACCCCAATCATTAACCTACATCCTGACCAAAGACTTTACCAAATATGGCCCAACCTCAAACTCACTAATCAACAACTTATACAACTGTTCACTTACTTTTACTCCATTCGTAACCCCAGAAAAAAGTCCCGAGTCTATAAGGAAGTGGCTTCCTACTCTGAGTTGCTCCCTCCCAGGTTTTTTTTTTTTTTTTTTTTTTTTTTTTTCCAAATAAAGCCTGTTCCTTGCTGGGTTTTGTCCCAAATAAAGCTTGTTCCTTGCTGTTGAGTTGTGTCTCTTCATTTCCTACAAGAGACCATGGTCCTGCTGACACCTTGATTTCAGATTTGTCACCTCCGGAATTGTGAAAGGGTGAATTTCCGTTGTTTCTAAGCTACTAAACTCATGGTGGTATTGTGTTACAGCAGCCATAGCCAAGGGACACAACAGCAAGAATTTCACAAAAGAGAAAAAGAGAAAGCAGCCTGATGAAATGTGGGAATGGGAGTAGGTATTAAGCTGCCTTGAATATTGAAGGCTATAAATGTTACCATTTTATTGGCATGCCCTAAAATGAGGACTTATTGAGAAATGCTCCCAAACCCAATGAGAAATAATCCTAGCTGTGGAACTTTGAGATCAGAGAAAGGCAGCATTATGTTCATCAGGGTTATTCCACCAGCTCTCAAAGTGTCTGTTAGTTCATCCATAGGATTCCATCTCTCAACACAGCACATCCTAGGGGCTGGAACAGTCCTGCTGTCAAGGACTAGGGCGTATGCCTTTGCTTCTAAACAGAACATTGTTATAACCCTCAACAACCTCTAGGCACCCTAAGTTTCTAATCCAATTCCCCCACTGGTGGCTAAAAAACTCTGTGCACAAAGATAACAATACAGAGATGAAAAAGTAGCAGCCCCTGTAATACAGAAGCCCACAGCTTTCTGTGAATGGCTTTTACACCAAGCCTATCCAATTAGAGGGCTGAGATCCAGTGTTAGGAGACTGGTGAAAATGTGTTCCTAATCTGCCCACAATACCCTTCTGCATATTGATGGGATGGCAATAAACTCTATATAGCCTTTAAATTTCTTTAAATAGCTCCTTCTGTGAAGTTATAGAAGTGGGGTGAGGTTTGACAGGTGAGAGAGGTGTGGGGAAGTGAGATGAGGTTAAGACAAGGTAAGGGAGATGGAGATCGCATTGCTCTCACTTTCAGAAGATCAGGAGTCATACAAGCAGCGTCATTTGTTAGCTGTTTGGTTTTTAATAAATCTCTTCACATTCTGAGCGCCTCAGTTTCCTTTCTTAAAATTTGGCTTAAACTGGTAGTAAATAAAAATTTTTACAAGTGTCAAAGGCAATAATGATGTAAAACAATTTTGGAAAGATATATGTTATCCAAAGAATGAATATTAGCTGCGCGTGGTGGTGCACGCCTGTAATCCCAGCATTCGGGAGGCTGAGACCTGAGGATCGCGGTTCACAGACAGCCTCAGCTACTTAGTGAGGCCCTCTGCAACTTAGTGAGACCCTGTTTCAAAATAAAGAATAAAAAATTAGGGCATGGGGTGTAGCTTGGCGGTCGAATTCCCCTGGGTTCCATCCCCAGACCCACCAAAAAAAAAAAAAGAATGAATATTTTATATTCAGAAATAATTGTCCCAGGTTATCATACCAATAATTATAATTGCTTTCCACCCCCAACCAGTTCACAGAATCCGAGTATGCACATGGTGAATATTTTAGTGCACAGTCAAACCACAGGACAAAAAGAAACATTTTATGACAAAAATGTGCTAAGATTAAGGTGTCAAATTTACTTATCAAATCAACCAAATCCAACACATTTACAAACACGGGCAGTGAAGTGAACAAGTGTGTGCTAGTTACACAGTGATAATGGATAAAGAGGAAGGTTGGGGCATTGTCTTTTGCAAGTCTTTATAGTCCATCCAGGGGAGCCAAGACAGCCAGAGAGATACTCCCTGAGGACGCCTACAATTATTGGAAAGAAACTTGCCATAGGCTCTGGGTCCCTCTGAACTCACTTGGACACACTGTGTAGGCAGAGGGGAATCCTGCTGTGTAGCTATTATCCTGACTCTCAGGACTGTGATCTGGAAAATGTGGGATACAGAAATGATACAAATAAAGTATTCCTGACAGGGCATGCGACTTGGAATCTGAGCTCCCCATGACCCTAACATCAACCAGCCACAGAGGAGAGATCTTTCCACCACTTGCTACAGCTGGCATTGGATGGCATAAAGAGAGAGCCAGCCCCCAAGAATCAAAACACAGCAATCCAACAGTCGGGGGAATAAAAACATTTTCCTTTAGGCAAGTCACAAGATTCTCCATAACAGAATACAGCTGCTTGAATAAACCCATTCTCCTCATTTCACAATCTCCACTGGTGATTCTTCTAGATGAACTTATCAAGTTTAAAAAAAATCTGAACTAGAGAAAAAAGAGTGCTTTGAGGACCTTGTTTTTTTATAACACCATCGACAAAGGGTGGGAATACAAATTGTACTTAATGCTAACCAATTACTATCAGTGAGCCTAGTTACATGAGATTTGGGGTTACTAAGGAAATGCACACAATTAGGAGACAATGGGAAGGACTAACACTCTTCAGGATGCAGAATCATAAAACGGAGCATTGACCTTACATGGCCTTAAATGACTGCCAGGAAGAAAAACATAATTTGCTGAGCTATGCTTGCAAATGTTTACATTTTCATAACCCAATGGCCATTTGTTTCAAAATTATGTACACTGCATCTTATTGCTTTTGGTAGACTTTTCCTTTTAGTCTTAGGAAACAATGGATTGCTTCTTTAAAAACAATTAGCTACCTCAAGGTATCTACATGATGGCTTGAGAGGTTCAATTTAGAAATATTCCATCTAAACTTGAAGAAAAAAAAGAAAACCTGACTTTCAATTGTTATTGTTTTTACAATTTGTGCTTTATTATGAGAATTAATTTTGTTAATTGTACAGATGGCATATAATTTTACAAATAGCTTTATCTTCATGTATATAGATAGATAGATAGATAGATAGATAGATAGATAGATATACACCTGTATTGGTTCATTGTAGTCTCATAATGTAGTTCAGAGTGATAGTGCCATATACACATGCACACCTAACTCTCAGTTTGACATAATAATAGAATGAATCAGAAGCTTGTGATATGGGGCATATCTGGACAGAAAAACAATTTTGTTAGCTAGAAAAATTCTGTGTGGGCAAAGAATACTTCTGTTTGTTGATATCGTCCAAAGCATCAGGCTCCTCTTGCTATGACCTGACCTCACAGAGACTCTCCCATCATGGACTAATGTCGTTTGTAGATAAATGCTGCTTTCTGGAGACTTTGGCTCCCCTGGCCACCATCCCAGAAGTATTGATCAGTTTTGTGTCATTCCATCTCAGAATGGCGCCAGAGTGATCTAAAAGCTAAATTCTATCATGCCACTACTGCTTGAGTTCCTGTGGTCCTTCTCTATCACCCCCTAATGAAAAGGCTCAGTGTCCTTCAAAATACTGAAAGGACAGTCCTAATCTGGGTACTTCCTAGTGTCCACTTTCCCCCGAGAAAACTGGGCATCATTCTGGTTGAAAGCTTTTCTGAGGTCACCATTGACTAATGACAGACTCAGTTCCAAACACTGGGCTGGGGTTAGTGACTTGCCTTTCCTTTTCCAGAGCTTCTGTATTACTCTCAGTGAAAGCTGAAAGTTATCACTTTCAGATTCACTTAGGGGAAAAAATGTAAATAGGATGCTATTTTTGCATATTAATTCTTTAAAAGCTTTAGTTGGAGTTGAAGACAGGTAGCTAATGAAAGTGCTCAGAAAGTCTTTCCAACTCATGGGAATATAGTTTATTTTGTTGTTGTTTTTATTCATTCATCTGATGATAAGTTTTAATATTATATTTATTTCACTGGATCCCAGCCTATTCAGTGTTTCCTGAAATGCAATGTTTCCTAGACCATGACTATCACCAACTCTGACGTTTTACTCCCTTTAAGGACCCCATCTCCTTAAGGAGCTCTGGTCTCCAGGAAGCCACCTCCTTTTTCCTCTTTCTCCCCTCGTTCTAGGTGTTTTCTCTGCAGACTCTGTTTTTAAAACCTGATAATTCTAACAAAAATAGCAAAAGACCCAAATCCCAAGTGTTCTAGTCTTTTCTCAATGAAACATTTTATAGCTCTTGGCTAGCCATGGAACAATACTGAGTTACAGCCTCTGCAGTGGTGTCCCCTGCCCAGTGGGTGGCTTCCGCTCCATAAGCAAAGTGTGTAGCCTGATGTTTCTTGATGTGGGCAAAACCCAGAAGCCTTCTGAGATGACTCAGCCCCAGCCTGGAGCCCCCCAGAGGGCTTCCCTTGGTGCCTTTCAGCTCCTGCACCAGATACCCTTTTGGGAATCTGACTCCAATGATATGCTTCCAAGCTCAACTCATGAATAGTTTATCTTTTTGTTCCCATTTTTCCCTGGACACAAACATTTATCAGTCTTACTTTGGGTCAAAATCATTTTATCTTGAAATGGTTTTTAATAGGACTATTTGAAAACTCCATTGGAATTAGAAAACCAGTGCGTCCATCAACAAAAAATGTATTTCAGGCTTGAGATGCGGCTCAGTGGTAGAGTGCTTGCATGCATAAGGACCCAGGTTTAGTCTCCTTCACCAAAAAAAACCCCAAAACTATAAAAATATATTTCAGAATGTTGTATGACTGGAATTACTTTATCACCCCCTTTCAGTCGAAATGAATCCTAAGTAGAAGATTCAATTACAAGTTTACCCTATTTGATGATGTGTAATGAGAAGAGCAGAGGTCCAAATCATTTTGAGAAGTGCTTGTTCATCTCTCCCTCTGCATCACAAAGACACTCCTTAGAGTCAACTCACATCTACCCAACACCCAGCCACAGCAACTAAAGCACATAATAGCGCCGGGCGTGGTGGCGCACGCTTGTAATCCCCGCGCTTGGGAGGCGGAGACAGGAGGATCGTGCTGGTTCGGAGCCAGCCTCGCTGGCTTGAGACCCTGTTTCCACATAAAAAAGTTAAAAAATAGGTCTGGAAGTGTAGCCCGTGGGAGTGTATCCCGGAGGTTGAAGGGCTTCCAGGAACCCCAGTACCACCAAAAAAATAAAAAATAAAAAAAAAATAAAGCACATAATACACAGGCCAAAGGCAGCAAAATAGGGCTTTCTCTGTCACTCTCAGGTCCTAAAGAGTCTGAGGATAGGACCTAGGATACCCCAGGAGCTCCCCCTCCTCCCTGGGAATCTCAAAAATCAAAACAGAGCCATGTGTCTGATCAGCAGTTGCCTGATACCCATGGGGAGACTTAGGCAGATGTGGAGGATGTCTAGGTAGCAACTAGTTCACCTCAAAGGCAGCAGGCGTTGGCAAGACGAGGGTGCTGTCAAGACAACAGTCCCAGGATGGGGAAGGCAAGCAATAGGCTGAGGACCCTCCCAGAAGTTCCAGGGCTCCTCAGAAAACATTCCCAAGACAGACAGAACCCAATAGTGTTAAAAAAAATTTAAGGAGAAAACCAAGCATACCCAAAAGAGCTATTTATTAGATGTATCAAACTAGGATTTAAATTGAATTGGACCTTCAGGTATTTTCCCCCTCCTCTACCTTCTAGATTTGAAGCCTTATTTTCCAGGCTCATCTGATTGTAAGGTTTGTGAATTTGGAACCTTCCTACATAAGAGGACTGTAAACACACCTGTCACTTCTGAAGCTTCCTCTTCTGAAGGAGACTCATCAGCTAATGCCTCTGGATGGTACCGAGTTTAGATCAGAGAACTTTTCCCAGCTGTTGCTTAGAAAAGTTAGAAAGTACACTAGTTCTGGGGGTCCTGTGGGCAGTAGAATAGAGGGTGTAAGAGAAGAGGAAGGGACCCCCATGAGATTAAATATGGGGGAAAAGTGGTAAGAGGTAAGAGATACTGCATCGACATTTCCTAGTATCAGTCCTGTTGAATATTAACAAAGGCTTTCTCTTTAATTATCCTGTATTGTAAGAGTGAAACTGGGCTTGGAGGAAACATTATAAAAATGTTTTCAAATGCTGAACAATAAGAGCTTTCCGGCACAGAGTCTATGGGCCTGGACACCTACAGGGATTACTCTATGTATTGTGTTGGTTTTTGCTGAAACACAAAAGATACCTTGTACCCAAGAGTCTTCCAGGATTTAGACTCTTCAGATCCTACACATCTTCGTCTCCAGTGTAAAATTATCATGCCCTATGCCCAATCTCTCTCCTGCGCTCTCTTGCTCTGGTGACAGTGTGGGAAACAGGAGAGCTGTGTGCTAATCTGTTTGGGGAATAAGGGAAATATGTTAGAAAAAATGGAGAATGTATTCCCTGGGAAACTATTTTAGTTCCACTAAACAGAAAATGTACAAACTCACTCCTAATTCCCTCTGAAGTGGTACATTTCAGTTCCCTTGTAAAATACAGAAACAAAAAATTGGAGTGTGTGGCTCGGCAAGAGCTCTCTCTCCAGTGCTGAAGCCAAAGAGAGTAAAACTTACCCAACAACTATATGCTAAATCATAGTTTACAAACACACAATTCTTACTGATTTTTTTTTCAAAAAAAAAAATTTACTGTGCTTTATTCACAAAACTAAAATATGATGGGAATTTAAAAGAAGAAAAAAAAATAACAGAAACTAATGTCTTTTCTGCAACTCACCCTTTTTCTTCATCCTCACCATCTTTGCCATCATCCAAGCTGAAAAACCTCCACATAGTCTCAGCATGGATCTCATCCTCTTGTTTCCTGGACTTTAATCACCTCTTTCTCTTCAATCTAATGTCACAACACTCCCAAGAGACATTTAATGGCCTCTACGACCTGCCATGTGGCTTTACTTGCTTCTTGCCCAATGACTTTGAGAATACCGTCTGCTATAGCGACATCAAGTCATTCAACCCCATCCAACTTCCTAGTCTTTTCTCATCATTATTTCTAGAATATTCTTTGTTCCACCTTGCTGCAGCAAGGTGCACCACTTCCTGTACCTCCCAGTCAACACTTACCACTTTCTGCCCTGTACAATGGATACTTAAGTTCTGCAGGCTCTTAATTCGCTTAAGAATTCTACAAATCTTACGGTCACCACACCACCATATTAAAAGAAAGAGATTACGGGTATTAAGTAAATACCACTAAGCCACTGGTTTGGGGGAGATTTTAGTAATGGAAAGCTATTGTGGACTACCAGGTTTCCAGACAATTAAGAGTTTTACTTTTTGGATTCCAAGTTTTCAAGTACTTTTCAGTGGTTTAAATGGCTAACCAGCTTCTCATCCTTGGTAAACACAGTACATGAGGTCTTCAATATGCCATGATTTCTAAAGCCTCCTGCCTCTGCACATTTTGACCATCCCTTTAGACGGGATGATACAATCCCTCTTCTCCAGCTGCCAAGCTTCTACTTCTACTCACCTCAGGTGTTCTGTGAAGTTATCTCAGGAGAAGTTGTTCCTTCTCTTTTCATCTTGCAAATAATTTGTTTCTGTTATTATTTAGTTCTTAACTAAAATAACCTTACAGTGTTACCATTTTTTCTATAAACACCAATAAATTGCAGATTTATTGTGGATAGAATCGTTTATTGTATAAATATACGATGTATTAGTAGTGAAAACCAATTGCTGTGCTACTAATGATGTAATTGAGAATTATACAAAGAATGTTATGCACTTTGTGCTTTTATTCAGTGCTCATTTATTTCTCCTCTGTAAAAATCCTTTTTTATTTTTTACAAATCATTGTCCTTTTTCACTTTAAATACCCAGTTTCTATTCCCTGCTGCTTCTTTTCTAACATTCTGTTTTATTTAATATGGTCTCCTGTGTGTGCGTTCTCTCTCTCTCTCTCTCTCTCTCTCTCTCTCTCTCTCTCTCTCCCGCTCTCCTTCTCATGTTCTTTCCTCAAATGTTTCTTGGAATATATATTTCTTTTTTTAGGGGGAGGGGTGGTACTGGGGTTCCTGGAAATCCTTCTACCTCCGAGCTACACTCCCAGACACCTATTTTTTATATTTTTATTTGGAAACAGGGTCTCTTAAGCCAGAGCAGCTGGCTTCAAACCTGCGCGATCCTCCTGTCTCCACCTCCCAAGTGCGGGGATTACAAGCGTGCGCCACCACCATGCCCGGCCATTGTCTGGTTTCCTGGATAATAAAGATGGTGTGGCACACATACCACACCCAGAAACTCACTTCACTCCTCCAAAACTCAGTTTCCTCATCTTGATGTACTTCTTACTGTGGACCCCCAGGTTGTTAAGCCATAAAACTGGCTCTTCCAAATCGCCTTCTCCAGTTTCAGATCTTACCTAGTTCAATTCTCATTCCCTTCCTCAAACTTCTGCCTCCAGTCTACACAACAGAGATGAGATTTGCCATCCATCCCATCTGAAACAACCAAGAATCAACAAAATAGAGAACAAGTGTTTTGAAAACACCCAACATCAGGCAACTAAGGCTAAAACTCCCAGAAACACAGAAGGTGGGTGAATGGAGCCCTGCAGTTGCAGCTTTCTGCGTTTTGAGTGTGGACTCCCACAGTTAAGAGGATAAAGCTGAAAATTTGGGAGGGAAAACAAGAGAGGCTAGAGTTAGAAGAACAAAGTGAACAAGAAAATAGAACAGCGCGGAGGAGGAAGCACCAGTGATTTGCAGAGGGTCCCCTGGAGCATTCAGCTGATGCTGAGCAGCATATACACAGGAGGAAACTAAAACACAATCAGATGTCTACTTTATGCTAACACTAAAGCCAACTCAAGGTAAACAAAGGGAATCCAGGCAGCAAAACTTTAAAACTCTTAGAAAACATAGAGAACATCCCTTGCACATCAAGGTAGGGAATTTTGCTTAAAAATAGATACTAAAAAAAATCTGGCCCATCAAGGAAAATATTAATAAATTTGTGTACACTAAAATCTAACCTTCTAGACCACAAAAGACAAAGTATAAAAAGTGATGCTGATATAATCCAGATACAAAAGGAAGATATCTATCTTTTTATTTTTTAGATACTAAGGATTGAATGCTGGGACTTTATACCTCCAAGCTATACCCCCCAGCCATACCTTATTTATTTACTTATTTTTGTTTGGAAACCGGGTCTTGCTAGGCTTCTGAGAGTCTCACTGTGTTGCTGAGACTTGTCTTGAACTTGGGATTCTCCTGTCTCAGCCTCCCAAGTACTGGGATTATAAACATATGTCACATCCAACTAAAGATATTTAGAATCCCTAAAACCAACAAGAAATTTTTACTTGTAATATACAATAGAATCCCATACTTCTATTTTTAAATATAGTAAACTAATTAGAAAACCATGAGTAAAAGATACAAATTTGAGAAAAGGAACAAGTGGGTGGTGAGTGTGTGTGTGTGTGTGTGTGTGTGTGTGTGTGTGTGTACGTGCTTAAATTTCTTTAGAAAATAAAACCACAACAAAGTGTCATTTTACAGTTCCCTCATGAATGTATAGTCATTCCATTCGTTCATCACAGATTTATTGGGTCACAGCTCTGTTAGGTGCGTAGACATGTTTAAAAGGTAAAAGAGCAACAATTATTTCATTTGCCTTCTTTATGAAAATGAGAACTCAAAGAGGGAAGGAACTGCATTTGATTCATTGTGTCTTTGGCAGGTAGAGTAGATTCCCTAAGCATCAGGGGAAACGATGCAACTCCTGCTTCAATGATCTCAAAATATAGAGAAGGGAGGACAAGAAAGTGGCAAACTCACTGCCTCACAGGGATATCTGGGAAAAGACACAGAGAAAATTTTGAAGAATGTACAGGAGTTCAGCAGCACTTTGATTTGACTCTTTACAGAAAGAGTCACAATCGAAATGTGCCTCAAAACTTAATAGTAAATGGCAAAACCAGTTGTGCATACTTGCAATCCCAGTACTTGAGAGGCTGAGACAGTAGGATTGCAGGTTTGCAGCCAGCCTAAGATACTTAATAAGGTCCTCCAAAACTTAGTGAGGTCCTGTTTCAAGATAAAATAAAAAATAAATAAAATAATGTCAGGGGATCTAGCTTAAGAGATAGAATGTCCCTGGGTTCAATACCCAGCAGCCAAAATATATATATATATTAAATGGCTTTAGCTTCAAGATTCCAGGATAAAGAGCAAAAAGTAGAAGAAAAGGAGGTAGAGAGGGAGGAAGAAGCAATCTGCACACACAAAACTCACCACGCATATTACATTACCATTAGCATAATGTTACCTTTAATTAGCTTCTTCACACTTCACAGACAGCATTTAACTATTTTACTGTCTTCAATTTGACTTCACTATGTCTGAAAACTCTTGCTTGCTTAAAGTTGCGAGTGATTTTTTATTTGTAGCAATTTGAGTAAATTTTCTAACTAAAGTTAACATCAAACTGTTCCTCTCTGCAACACAACCAATGACTATTTACTCCCCAGTATCCTTCAAAACTCTTGATTCTAGCAATCTTTTTATTTATTTATTTATTTATATTTTGGTGCTGGGATGAACTCAGGAACATTCTACCTCTGATCTTGGTCCTCAACCCTTTTTATTTTTTATTTGAAAACAAAGTCTCCCTAAATTGCTGAGGCTGGCCTTGAACCTGTAATTCCTCCTGTCTCAGCCTCCCAAGTACTGGGATTATAAGTATGTGCAACCACATCCAACTGATTCCAGCAATCTTAATTATATCACACTCCCAACCAACACCCCTATCCTCCAGCTCCTCCAATCTCCACTAACTTTCTGCTTTGAAAGACTTGCTATTCCAATCAGCAGCCATGCAGCTTAAATCTACAAGCTTGACCACATAACCGAGAGGAAAGATTTATTTTCTTACAGTTTCAGGCTCAGTCCATGTGAAGCTGAGGATGGCAGATCTCAGAGCATGGCATCTGGAGGCAAAGGGAGCTACATGGGTTGTGCTCCCATCACCAAGGCCAGAATCAGGAAAAAGAGCGGGGACAGGAGGAACCACTTATAATCTCCAAGGCCACACCCCAGGGACCACCTCCTCCAGACACGCCCTACCAGCCTACCAGGTGCCACTCGGGTAAACCCATTGCAATGGATTTATCCACTTCTGAGATTACAACCCTCATGACTCCAAACATTTAACAAATGAGCTCTTTAGGGGACATTTTTATATCTAACTATAACACCTGCCATACTTCAGACTTCCAGACTTTACCATATCCACTCAGTATCAGAACCCTGAAGAAGTACTTCTCTCCCTTGCTGCAGTAAAAGTCAGGGTAGCTTTGTCTTATCAAGTTGTTTCAGTGATACCTTTGCAGTACTAGCTTCCCATCCTCAGCATCGTCAGCATCACCAATAGAGATGACAACCTAACTGCACACCAGGCAGTGGCTAAATGGTTCAGATAGTTGACAAGTACCTCTCCTACACAAATAGAGTGGTTTTTAAACAAGTAATTGAATTATATGAGGTATATTCAAAATACCTTTCAAAGAGGAGATTGACATTTTTATTCTTTTTTTTCCACAAAGATTATGGGGGCCAAAAGGGCCTAAATCTGAAAGTTATTCCGCAGCAGATTGCACTGGTGAGCACCTAGGGAAGCCATCTGTCATTGCTGGGGCACCGGCCTCCATGGCTTAGTTCCACTGAATTCTATTACGATGATTACAACAGCGGAAACAAATGGGTCTCTTCCTTCCATGTTAAAGGGAGGCACCTTCTCACAAAATGGATCACCAGGTGAAATAAGTAAGAAAGTGGTAGAGACATGATCCATGAACCAAATAAAGACAGGAAGTCTTTAAGGAGGAGCAATGCCTGTGTTTTGCCTTTCACCTCCAAATAAAGAAGAATGGATACTCTCTTGGCAAACCGAGAGAGGGAAATGGGGTTACCAAGCTTCCCAACTCAAATAACATTAACCGTATATTGTAATTTTGCTTTCACACCACCACACTTTTGATTCTGTGGCACCACCAGTAAAAATTCATTTTCAGGCAGCACACCCGAACAGCCTTCACCTTTGCCTTAATTCACTTCTGCCAAGAGCCAAAAGGAGAGGTAGCCTTGTGTAAGGAGGATGGACAGCAACACGCTCCATCTGAGGAGGCCACATGCTAAATTAATCATGTTCCAGCTAGAATTCTCAATTCTTTGAGAGATGTTCAAGATGGTATGAAAAATTTAGAGGTAACAGGCAAAGAAGGAGAGAGGTTGTGAAGCAGAAAGCTTTGGAGGGCACTTTAAATGTGAAAGATGCAGTCTAACTTCTTGCATGTGAACAAGACAGCTCTCCTTACCCAGACTGCAATATGCAAGGACTGTTTTCTCACAGATGTGCCCCATAATGGCAGCTGTCAGCCAAGAGCATACAAGCTTCAGATACAGTGGTCTTTTTCAACAATTTGTATAAATCTGAAACTCATCCATCTTAAATTACCATTGATTTCATCAAAACTGAATTCAAGGAGAGTGTCAGTACAAGATGACAAACACTGCTTCAGGAGACCCCCCCCACCTACTGCAAAGATGAGTTTGGGTGTATTTTAATATCATTTTTATTATATTTTAATTTATAGCTTTCCCTTTGTGTCTGCTATTACAAAATGAATTTTCTTTCCAAGTTCCTAGGATCTCTGCTTTGCACTATGGAGTTTACTTCTACATGAATGTAGCCAAATATGGTCTATTCTTCATCTCAGAAAATAGATACTAATCCTGACTGGTTGTAAATTAAAACCACAAATGACTTTTTGGCACAAACAGCTTCTCTAGAGTCATTCTTGAACTTTTTTTTTTTTTTTTTTTTTTGGTGGTACTGGGGTTCCTGGAAGCCCGTCTACCTCCGGGCTACACTCCCAGACCTATTTTTACATTTTTTAAATTTGGAAACAGGGTCTCCTAAGGCAGAGCTCCTGGCTGGCTTCGAACCTGCGCGATCCTCCTGTCTCTGCCTCCCAAGCGCGGGGATTACAAGCGTGCGCCACCATGCCCGGCATTTTTTATTTATTTATTTATTTTTTTTGTGTGTGTGGTACTTGGGTTCCTGAAAGCCCTTCTACCTCCGGGATACACTCCCATGAGCTACACTCCCAGACCTATTTTTTTTTTTTTATCTTTTTATGTTAAAACAGGGTCTCTTAAGCCAGCAAGGCTGGCTCCAAACCAGCGCGATCCTCCTGTCTCCGCCCTCCCAAGCGCGGGGATTACAAGGGTGCGCCACCGCGCCCGGCTTGAATTTTTTAAATAAACTTTTTTGCGGGTATTAGAGATTGATCCCAGGGTATTCTACCTCTGAGCTACACCCTCACCCTGATTTTTTTTTTTTTTTTTTTTTTTTTTTTTTTGCGGTACTGGGGTTGAAACCCAGAAGCATTGTACCTCCAAGCTACACCCCCAGCCCTATTTTTTAGTCTTTTTATTTTTTTTTTTAAACAGGGTCTTCACTGAGTTGTGAAAGGCCTTGCTAAGTAAGGGAGGCTGTCCATGAATCACAATTCTCCAGTCTCAGCCTCCCAAATGCTGGGATTACAAGTGTGTGCCACCACACCCAGCTTATTTGTTTTTTCTTTGAAACAGGGTCCCACTAAGTTGCTGAGGGCCCCCCTAGGTTGTTGAAACTGGCCTCAACCTTACAATTCTCCTGTCAAAGCTTCACAAGTACTGGAATTATAGGTGTTTACTACCACAGCCAGTTTACTTCCGAATTATAAAGATTTTTAAAGGAATAGAAAAATAATTTCCCTAATTAAAATGAGTGAAACTCATTACAAATGTGATGCAGTTTAGATTTAGTACAACACTCCATGACAGTTATAATTTTTTAATTTTTTTTTTTTTTTGGTACTGGAGATTGAACCCAGAAGCTTAGTTCCATCCCACTGATGGACCACTGAGCTCCATCCCTAGTCCTTTTTTATTTTATTTTGAGACAGGATCTTGCTATGTTGCCCAGGCTGGCCTCAAACTTTCAATCCACTTGCCTCAGCCTCCTGAGCAGCTGGGGAAGACTCCTTCATTGCTTGACACTTAGGTAATAGTCTTCCAGAGCTATCCTGTCATGCTTCACTCTCAATTCCAACCACATCTCATGCGATTTCCTTTCTTGTGGTAAGAAATGGCTTTGTGATTATCATAGAAGGGGAGACAACAGGAAATGTTATATTTAGTATATCATGAGGCCTCCACCTTCAGTTGCAGATAGGGCTATCAACTGTTGCCCTGAATGGTCTTGGATAGTGACTAGATGAATGGGCAGTATAAAAATCCTCACCACAACCCCCATTCTCTTGGATTCTCTGGCTTCCCAGGTTGTTCAACGCTTTTTCCCCCCTCTTACTCAACAGTTTAGTTCCACCTTTTCTTCATTCTCCAAAGAAACATTGTAGACCCAAACCCCACATTCTTAATCTCCTGCCTTAAACCATAAACGAAAAACTCATTCTTAGTAAACTGTTAATGATGGCTTGTAAGTAGCCTACAATTCAATATATGTGAGCTTTCAAAAGCTCAATGATTCCTTGCTTGTGGAGAGCCATTTTCCTCTTATCATCAATTAATATTTGATGGGTTGTTGATTCTTTATATTACTTCCATCCCAAATGATTTACTTTCTGAACTCTCCTTCTCCTCCCTGTTCTCTGCTTGGCAGGAGGGGCCTCTTCACTCCTAAGATGATGCATACTGCAGGTAGAGTACTGCTTCTGACACAGCTTAACTCCAGTTGCTGAAGACGGCCACAAGCTGCCACTAAGGAGCAGCCCTCCAAGACTCACCATCTGAATGAGAAAAAGCAATTGAGTCTTACCTGCCATTACACGTCCTTTTAGCTCCTCCATTGCGCCACGCTCTTCAGTCAACTCCACCTTCAAACAAGCTGTTGTCCACCATCCTGGGACACTCTTCATATCCTGCCAGCCCAAGGTCTAACTTGCTCTCATGTTTTTTATCTTGACATAGATTTATTGCTGTATGGAGAATGTTGCTGATTCTTGCACATACATACTAAGCTTATGCCCTATGGTTAACACTGTCATAGCATCCAGTGCTTCTATTTTTATGACAGCCAGTACACTTAACCTGCTTTATAACACCCACCACACTTATTCACATTGACTTCCATTCTATACCGGGAAGACCACCAGGACTGCTAGTTCAGTATTGTTTTGCCAGTGGATAGGAAATGTTTATACAATGAATGAACACAGGCAAGAAGACTATTTGATTCTTTCTTTTATCTGCTGCAATATCTAGCAGAGTAACAGAAATAATTAGCATTCAATAAAGTGCTTACAGATTAAATGCAGAAATAACCCTAAGGACGTCAGCTGAATTCAGCACTACCCCAAATCGACTGGGAAAATTCTTCCTACCATGGATCTTGCCTGATCTCTCAGTGGGCTTCTTCTTCGCTACTTGGCTCAGATAAAAGCTCGAAAGAACAGACATACAGGAGAAAAAAAAAAACAAAAGTAATATTCAATGGAGACTAAACTGCCACACTCAAAAGTAATATTCTTCTCTTTTTCTTTCAGCTCCTGCTGCTGAACACCACCCTTCCCCAGAGGACAAGATCACTGGAAGCACAGTCATAAGAAAAAGTCACCACTATTTTTTTTTTTACAAGAAGTATGCTATTTAAATTCTCACTCATGAATATGTAGCTAATATTGACTAATGGGAAACGTAAAAGGAAGCTAAGGCTTTTCAAGGCAAATCCATTGAAATTATTGAAATTAAGGTCATATGTAAGAAATTTGTTTAATTTTTTTTCTGAGCCACGTCCAAAACTCCAGAGGGCATATTAAATAATAAAAGTGTAAACTATTGGGATTTAGTGCTGGTTAGTATGTTGGCACAGTACATAGCTCCCTGTGTGGTTTAAAAAAAATTAAGGAATTTTCTTTTCTTCCTTTATCTAGTAGCCTCCAAAATTAAAACAGTTTTCTTTTCTTTGTGGAATAATACAAGCTAACTAAATTATACTCTAATATTTTCATTCAATGACTTAGAAAGTCATGAAAATGCTTGTTTGGGGAGTTGGCTTTACAGAAACAGAAAGAAAGGACCATATCGGGAGGATTACAAAGAGAGCAAAAGAGAGATAAAACAAAGAATCCCAAGGATTGTCACAATCTGATCTGCATAAATAAAAGATAATGGCTTTGGTGAGCTGGCCAGCCTTTCTGTGGAGTGATCGGTCTGTAGAGAGTCATGTCTGAGAGGCTGCAGGTCATTATGGCAGGATAAAGCCTATTTCTCATTTATATTAAAGAATCTTGCCTGTTAAGGGCTTGATTTGGATCTCAGACATAAATGCACACAGAGTTGCACACCTTGTTAAGTCAATTGCTACATATGCATTCCCTTCCTAATACACATACAGATTTTATCATTCACAACTCAACCATTACCCCTAATGTTCTTTTCTTGATTTAGAAAGGATAACATTTAGGTAGACCAAAAGTGCTCTAAATGAGAGGATTGGATCATAAAATTTGCTCTTGACACAGAATTTTTTTCTAATTTTTATAAGAAGACACTAATTTCTCTCCTCTTAAGCAGGACATGCTACATCAAGAGAAAAAAATAAAACCATTTTCAGTTATGTTCCATATATATGATTGATTTAATTATCTGGTTCCAGTCCAGGTGTATTGTCAGCAGCTGAAGACCTGGGCAATAAAAACTTCCACACTAAAAAAAAATAAAAAGTAAAAAATCAGGTAATTCAACAGAGCCTGACTACAAAAATGGTGAAATCTAGAATAGGAAAAAAAAATGACATTTGGGTCCAAAGAGGAATTCTGGGTGTAGTTGAAAGGCTTCCTAGGCTTCCTTGGCTGCGTTTCATGAAATGGTTACAGCTTTCATCCTCACATTATAGGTCTGCGGGATGAGGAATTCAATGTGTCACTTCATGTAATCACAACCAAAACCTGACAAGTTGGTTTTGCAACAATAAATAATAATAATACAGACACTAATTTCAAAATTTAAAAGCCAAGTATTCGCCGGGCGTGGTGGCGCATGCTTGTAATCCCCGCACTTGGGAGGCAGAGACAGGAGGATCGTGCAGGTTCGAAGCCAGCCGCGTGCACTGGCTTAGGAGACCCTGTTTCCAAATTTAAAAAATGTAAAAATAGGTCTGGGAGTGTAACCCAGAGGAATAAGGGCTTCCAGGAACCCCAGTACCACCACCAAAAAAAAAAAAGCCAAGTATTCACATATAAAGAAATAATAATATGACATAGTAGGAAAGTTCTGGGTAGAAGATAGAGGCTCTGATCATGCTCTGTCCAGTTTCCACCCCTGAGAATCCCTTGGTCCCTCTGGTTCTGGTTCTTTTTTTTTTTTTCTCTTATATTTCCTAAGTGAGAGGTTTAAGAGTTCCTTCAAATCAATGAAGACATAGTTCAATATATAAATGAGCAAATAGAAGATATGAGGAATATAAATGAGGAATAGAAGATAGTACAGTACTGTAATATGGTTTTCAAACAAAGTCTAGGCAGTGTGAGAACTCTCAGGTGTATCACTAATGGGGTGACTTGTACCAAGAAGTCCCACACTGTAGATATTGGGATGTGCGGAAAGTACAGAAATAAATGGTTCATTTTGCAAAGTGTTGTCAACTCTGTGCCCTGCAGACCTGGGAGAGATGGTTCTCAATGGAAATGCTATTGCCCTTGGTGGAAGTACTGGAAACTGGGCAGGAGATTTGCATTTATAACAATTGGGGATTCTCATTTAGAGATCTTCTGTGTCTTGCAAAGCATAATATAATCCTAAAAAAGAAGAATTATTCTACTTCCTCCAAAATTTTAGTACTTTATCACATTAATGAATGTACATTTGTAATCATCTAGTATTGTTTTACAAATGCATACACTGTATGATTTACCCAGTTGGAATATGAGCTGCCTTTGTAGGGTGGCAGATGCAAAGCCAATAAGGAATCCCATACTCCTGGATACAAAATGATATAAATATTCCACTGTTGACTTAAATATCCGAGGATTATGATTTCCCCAAACTGTTAGTACCCCTGATTTAAAAAAAAAATGAACATAAAGTTCAGGGAAATCATACCCCTTGATATATTTAAATCAACAGTGGGATATTTATAGCAGTTTGTCTCCATGACTATGGGATTCCTTGTGATTCAACATATGAAACAAACATCTTTTCAGAGCACATTTCTTTCCTTTTAGTCCTCCCTTACAATAAAGCTAGGGCATTGTTTTAATGCTTAAAGAAGGCATTACAAAATATTTATTATATAAATGGAAATTTGGGCACTATACTGTTGAGAACACTAATCTAGGACACAGATACTCTGTATGGAAAAAATAAAAAAGAAGTTAAAGAAAGTTTTCAATAGATATAATGGGAAGAAGTGTCCTTTCTGGGAACAGAGAGTGGAGACAAATATTTGAAGGGAGAGAATAGGAAGAGAATCATGCCAGCTCCTGGAGACCAAGCGATTATGCAGCCATTTCCAGAAAAATGGAAGCTTAAGCCAAAGGTAGGAGACTTGGGGTGTATTTCCCATTTAGGACCCTGGGAAGATGTATTTGGCCTTATTTCCCTCATCCAGAACATGATAAACACAGTTTGTGTAAATGGGAATAGATGTGGCAATATGTCACACAGAGGCAGCAGGCAAAAATGGTGGCCCTGAGATTGTTTTTGCTTCATATAGAGAGTGTGAAAGGAATGCATACATTCACGGGTATTCTCAATAAAGGAGCTGGATGATAACCAAGAGTAGCAAGCCAGAAGATTGGCCACAATTTGACCCACAGTTTGAGGGGAAGGGGACCCTGAGGCAGAGTCTTTGTATGGGGTGCAGATGGTCGAGCCAGAGCAGGATGAGGCAGATCAGCAAACTCAGCATCTGTAGAGCCAGGGCGCCCCAACAGTGCCAAGGGAATAGGTCACCACAGAAGATTCAGTAGGACCAGAGCTCCCCAATGCAGCCATGTGCACTCCTCAAGCTCCACCCTGCTGTCACAGGCCACTGGTCTCCTTCAGGTGGAAGTCATCCCAGAGAAACAGTGAGAGAAACCGCCTGGAAGCCCGAACCAGCACCCAGAATTGGCAGAGGTACCCTATGGGAAACAGTACTGCTCTGGAGAAATGGGGAGATCTGATTGGCCAACTTTCAGTCTTCACAAAGCCAAAAACTCCTCCCCCACTTAACCTGACACTAGCCAGTAAAGCAAAAAAGAGAACAGCAAGAGCTCTTCAGACACATTTCAGTTTGCTCCTTTCCTTCTCATGGACATCAGAAATTGGACATCCTCAACTTGAGCTAAAGGAGCTAGTCCAGCATTATATCTATCAGACCCTGAAGACTATTTAAATAAAAACAAGAATAAGAATGCCATCTACTGGTGTGCAGAGCATCCAGGCTCTAATAAAGCCACAGTTTGTGTAAATGGGGGAAAACTGCCGAGCAAAAACAGGTTAGTATTTTGTCATGAAACAGAGATAGAAGCTGGAGAATGGAGAGTTAAGTATAAGTAGTATTAAGGAAATGTGTTACAAGGAAATAAATTCCTTCTTAACTAGAAAACTTTCACTTTCTTATCTCCATTTTGTACTATTTGCTACTATAGGCTCCATCAAGATAAAGCAGAGGTAAATATAGTGACAAAAGGGTTTGTTTTAGCTAGGCACAGTGGCATGTTCCTGTAATTTCAGTACTTGGAAGGCTGAGACAGGAGGATTGTAGGTTGGAGGCCAGCATTAGTAACATAGTGAGACCTTGTATTAAAAACAAAACATAGGCCGGGCGTGGTGGCGCACGCTTGTAATCCCAACGTTTGGGAGGCTGAGACAGGAGGATCGCACAGGTTCGAAGCCAGCTACTTAGTGAGGCTTTCAGCAACTTAGTGAGACCCTGTTTCCAAATAAAATATAAAAAAGGTCTGGGAGTATAGTCTGAAGGTAGAAAGCCTCTGGGTTCCACCCATAGTACCACCAAAAAAAAAAAAAAAAACCATAAAATAGGGCTGGAGAGGTAAGCTCACAGGTGAAATGCTTCTGCATTCAGTCACCAGTACCACAAAAAGGGAGGGGTATTTTACTGCTTCATTATGCTATTTAAAAGCAACCTAATCTTTCTCTTTATTAAAATTTTTATGTGTATTTATAAATTGGTCTCCCATATAAACAGAATGATAAAACATGTTACTATTGACTGCTTCAATTTACTATATGATGGACTTGTATTGGAGCTATTTTTATTTTTGAGTATTTTTATAAAATGCAAGCCAGGAACTGATAAATTCTATCTGTCAATATTGGTTACCATTTATGGTAACAAATTATGATCATTTACCTAAATTTTGCTTGGTTGGCTAAAAATAATTCAATTTCATTTTTTAACCCTTTGAAGGATTATTTCCAATGAATTATATTTTTATTTAAAATTCTATTTAAATCAGGATTTACCAGCTTCATGATAATCATTAAAACATATACAGTATCAAGGTTTATTTAATTGCATATAAATATCTAATTATTCCAATACCATTTGTTTAAAACATTATCCTTTTCCATTAAATGACCTTGGCACATGTGTCAAAAATTAATTGACCAAATGCTTGAGTTTATTTCTAGATTTTTACATTCTGTTTCATTAATCTGTTTATATTCCAACTCTGCATTCTCCTGATAACTATAAATTTATACTAAATCTTGATGACAGCTACTATAAATCATCCAGATTTTTTTTCAAGTTGTTTTGGCAATTTTAGGTACTTTCCAGTAGTATATAAATTTAAAATCATTTTGTCAGTTTCTATAAAAAGGTCTGCTAAGATATTAATGGAGGTTGTGTTGAATTTTTAAAAAAATATGAGAAGAATCAACTCTTAAGCAATATTGGGACTTTTGACCCATGACCATAATGTACCTTACTATTTATTTAGGTCTTTTGAAACTTTTGGTATGTAATAGTTTATAGTATAACATTTAATTCAAAATGAATAAAGGGCCTAAATGTAATTATTAAAACTATACAAATTGTGGGAGAAAACAAGAAAAGAACTTAGGGGCCTTGAGTTTGGCAAAATTTCTTGTCTGTGATTCAGTAAATGCACAAACTATAAATAATAATAAATTTGACTTCATCAAAATTAAAATTTTATCCAAGTATTTTGGCTCACACCTATAATCCCATTACTTGGGAGGCTGAGACAAAAGGATCAAAGATTCACAGCCAGCTTCAGCAACTTTATGAGGCCTTCTGAAACTTAGTGAGACCCTGTTTCAAAAATAAAATAAAGTAAAATAAAATAGGTCTGGGGGGTGTAGGAGAATAAAGGAAGACAAGCCTTAGACAGGGAGAAAATATTTGAAAAGTGTATAGTATACAAAAAGGACATATTAGAGAGAGAGAGAGAGAGAGAGAGAGAGAGAGAGAGAGAGAGAGAATATATAAGGAACTCTTACCATTCAACTAGAAGACAAACAACCAGTTGCTAAAATGATTAAAAGATGTGAACAATTATTTGATCAAAGAGAATGTACAGATGAGAAATAAGCATGTCAAAACTTGCCCAACATCATTGGTCATTAGGAAATACCAATGAGACCACAATGATATCTCAGTACATTTCCAGGCAAATAATTAAAATAAAAAAGACTCTCCATGCAAAGTGTTGGTGAGAATGTGAAGCCAATGGAACTTTCATATATGGATTAAAGAAATATAAATGTATAAAATCAAGTTGGAAAGCATAGTGATCATTTTAAAGTTAAACATACACATATCATACAACTCAGCAATTCTTTCCGTAGGCATGCATCTAAGATAAATGTATATACAAATAGTATGTCACATACTGGTGGCCAAAATTGATTAGATAAAATGTTAATGTTTGACTTTTTTTTTTTTTTGCAGTCATGGGAATGGAACCCAGGGGCATTCTATCCTCTGAATGTAACTTTGTCTTTGTTTTGGTTGCCTTTAAGTTTCTCTCCTTGGCTTCTACATTGGTCATTTTGACTATTATATGGTGTGGGGAACATTTTCTCTGATCTTGTCTAAAGGGGGTTCTATAAGTTTCCTTTACCTGTGTGTCAATCTCTTGCTCAGTGTTTGGAAATTTTTCTGCTATTACTTCTTTGAAAAGATTGTTAAGACCCTTGGTTTTACCTTCTTTTCCCTCCTCTATCCCAATAATTCTTAGGTTAGCTCTTTTAAGATGAGCGCATATTTCTTCAATATCTAATTCCTGCTGTTGAATTGTTTTTTTATGTTATAAACTATGTGGGTTTTTTGTTGTTGTTGTTTGTTTTTTTGGTGGTACTGGGGTTTCTGAAAACCCTTCTACCTCCGGGCTACACTCCCAGACCTATTATTTGGAAACAGGGTCTCCAAGGCCAGCGAGGCTGGCTTCGAACCTGCGCGATCCTCCTGTCTCTGCTTCCCAAGCACAGGGATTACAAGCGTGCACCACCATGCCTGGCTATGTGTTAATTTTTGAAGTGAACATCTTCTAGGAGCAAGATTCTGTTCTCCATGTGATCTAAGCAATTGTTTATAGTTTGAATAGATGCCTTTACTTCAATAATTGCATCCTTTATTTCTTTCAGACTCTATATTCTTTTCAGAATTCCTGTATTAATTCTACAGTTACATTCCTGATTTGACCTTCTGGAGATCTCTGCAATTCTCTGTTATCAGGTTCTATAATTGTGGAGTTGTGGGAGCTCATTGCTCCTTTGTTGTTCCTCCTTTTCATTATTTCAGACGTTTCCCTCTGAAATTTTGATAAATTTCTCTCAGTTTCTAGGTGTCAGCTGGCATATTTGAGGGCAGTTTGTATTTATTCAATAGTGAAGGTTGAGGAAGACAGAGAAGTATGTCACGTTTTTTTGAACTTGCTAGTGCTCACTTTGTGGCCCAGGATGTGATCTATTTTAGAGAAGGTTCTATGAGCTGCTGAAAGAAATGTGAACTCTGCTATAGTTGAGTGGAATATTCTGTATGTGTTTAACAGGTCTATTTGATTAATGGTGTTCTTTAGGTCTGAGGTGACCAATGTAGCAGAATAGAACACTCAGAAACAAATCCACACACTCACAGCCAATTGATATTTGACAAAGGAGCCAAAAATATACATTGGAAGAAAGTCTGTTCAACAAATAATGTTGGTTATCCATATGTAGAAAAATGAAAATAAATCCCACTTTCTCACCCTGCACAAGAGTCAATTCAAGATGAATCAAAAACTTGGAAATTAGACCAGAGACCTTGAGTCTCCTTGAAGAGGGCATAGGTCCAACACTGCAACACATAGGCACAGATAAAAACAGTTCAAACAATGCTATGTTCATATATGAAGGGACCACTACCAATCTCACTAATATGTTCAGGGAGGGAGGAGAGGGAGCAGGGAGGTATGTTGAAGGAAATAGACCAAGTCCTCTGTGTATCACTTTGGACCTCATTGTGATGTATAATTACAAAGCACTAATAAATGTTAAAATAATTAAAACAGTTGTGATGAGGACCTTATGGTGTGAATACTCCCTTTCTCTCAACCCCACAGAAGTTAATAACATGCCCTAAAATGTCCCAGGAAACAGATTATGTGGTCGTCATGATGTATTGTGCTACCATTCTTTTGACAGCAATCATTTCAAGGTGAAAGAAAAAGAAATTGAATACCTGGAGTGTAAATATGACGAGGTCTTTAAAAGCCAAAAATTATTAGATATTTTTATTTAAAGTGAAAAAAAAATTGAAGCATCCCAAATTTTTAATTTCTTTCTTTCTTTCTTTTTTTTTTTTTTTTTTGGTCGTACTGGGGTTTCTGGAAACCCTTCTACCTCCGGGCTACCCTCCCAGAAACCTATCTTTTTATATTTTTATTTGGAAATAGGGTCTCTTAAGCCAGCACTGCTGGCTTAGTATCTGTGCGATCCTCCTGTCTCCACCTCCCAAGTGCAGGGATTACAAGTGTGTGCCACCAAGCCCGGACTTAAAATTTTAATTTCTAAAGAAGTAAACATCAACCTTCATAACCCACTGAAGCAAAAAAGCTTCTAGTGTCCTTATTATTCTTATTAAAGTGGAAAAGTAGCTGGGTGTGATGGCACATGCTTGTAATCCCAGTACCTGGGAAATTGAGACAGGAGGATCATAGGTTCGTGGCCAGCCTCAGCTTCTTAGTAATACCCTCCACAACTGAGTGAGACCCTTTTTCAAATTAAAGAAGAAAATTGAGCTGGGGTGTAGCTCACAGGTAGGGTACCCCTGGGTTCAATCCCCAGTACTGCAAAAAAAAAAAAAGTAGAAAAGTTCTGGAGGCCCCAAAGTAAGACAGCCACAGTGGGACTCACCCAGCCATGTGACCTCACAAGGAGGGAGGGAGCCTCCAGGATCGGCCATTATAGGCCCTTGCTGCAGCTGGATTTTGTCCATTAGTACAGAGAGCTCTTGGTGGTGACTTGTCAGACTCCAAGGTAGTTAGGGGTTTGGTGGTTTGGTGGCTATGAATCTGATTTGTTGATTTGGGCTTTGGCTTTGTTGTTTCATGTGTATGTTTGGGTTTGTTATTTAACTGCACTTTTGTTTGTTGTCATTGTTTTGGTTCTTTCAGTAGCATCATTAGTTGCTGTTGCTGCTTTCAATGGACAGTGTTAAGAGAGAACAGAGAGGCCAGGCCAGGCCTCCCAGCCAGCTCTCCCTGTGAGGATGGCCTCATGGACAATTATATGGTCCTGAGGGACCTTGGCAAGGGCAGTTTTGCCCAAATCAAATTGGCCCACCATATCCTCACCAGGACGGAGGTGGCTGTGAAGGTCTTGCCTATGGTTAGCGACAAGCCCTCTTTCCAGCTGAAACAGACATCATGAGGACAGTGGAGCACCTGAACACGGTCCAGCTTTTTGAGATCATAGACATGGCTAAGTATATCTACCTGGTGATGGAGCACTTGAGCTGGGGGCTGCTGTAGCACCACATCTGGCAGAGGGCTGTCATGGAGAAGGAGACGGAGGAGGCCCTGAGGGTCTTCAGGTAGGTCGTGAGCACGGTGCACTCCTGCTACTAGAAAGGCATCTTTTAAAGGGACTTAAAGCCAGAGACCTTCCTGCTGAAGAAGGAAGGGAACATCAGAGTCATTGACTTTGAGCTGAGCTGCTGCTTCACCGCTGGGAAGCAGCTGGCCGCTGTCTAGGGCACTGCCCGCTACTGTGCCCCAGTGATCTACCAGGGCCAGGGATATGGGCCCGAAGTGGACGTCTGGGGCCTGGGTGTCGTCCTCTATTGTGTGCTCGTAGGCCGCCTCTGTTTCAACAGCACCACCTTCAGAAGCCGCCGCTGAGGAAGCAGGCGCTGTAGGGAAAGTACTCGGTGCCCCCTCACATTTCCACCCAGGCTCAAAGCCTCATCAGCTGCTTACTGACTGCTGCCCAGGTCCTGAGGCCCACAGCTGCAGATATCTTGATGCACAGGTGCCTGAGACAAGATAAGGAGCATTACCAACTCCTACCTAGCTGCTCTCCAAATGCTCGAACCCGGCAATCCTGAGCATCATGTAGCACCTGAGCTACGACCCACAACAGACTGTGCTGTCCTGATGAACAGGATGTTTGACAACTCCATCGCAATGTGCCTGCTGATCCAATGCCAAGTGAGCTGCGAGGCAGGGTTCGAGCATCAGGGTGAGGTGCTGCCCCCATCCCAGCAGACCCTTTGGCCTTCCCTGTGCCTTGGAAGAGGGGAGACAGCCAGCCCCACCTGCCAGTTGGTGCCCTGTAAATATCCAGTCAAGAAGGGCATGCAGACCAGGCAGAAGGGAAACAGAAGACAGCCTGCCTGCCATCCCCCCAAGATGCCCAGTGAAGAGGACTCCCCCTCCCAGCACAGCCCCCAAGCATGGTCCTGAAGCCTGGGCTTCAGGAAGAGCAACAACACTGGAGAGGTAGAGAGAAGCTGGTCCTCCCAGGGACCAGCAGAAAAAGCCTCCCCACCCCTGCACCCTGCAACCTTCTCGTGAGCCCGCCTCCAACGCCCATGAGGACAGGAAGAACTAGAGGCAGGTCACCAGGAGGATTTTTGCAGCCATCCTCCACATATCTGCTGCTGTGTGCTGGCACCTGGAGCTAAAAAAAAGTCACTCCAGAGATAGACAGAGGTGCCCCGCAGTATTCAACAACACAGTTACTCCAGAGAAACCACTTAGCTGAGATGGATCAAACCAACTCCCTGGATCCTGACTTGGGCCAGAGTGGACTCAGCTGCAGAACGATGTGCTCCCACTGCCGCGGGCTTCTCCACACACAATCCAGTCCAGAGGCCGCACTTGGGAGGCCTGCACCCCGAAACCCCATCATAAGCCTGCCTCCAGTGCCCTTGAGGATCAGATAGTCTCTGGTTTCAGATAGTCTTTGTTCCCCAGGAAACTCCTTCGCCCTGAGATGATTCAATTATTTTTCTTATAATAAAAGTGAGATGATTCTAAAAAGTAACAAAAACAAAAACAAAAAAAAACAAAAAAACAAAGCCAACCACAAATATGCAAGTCAGCCTCACAGGATTGCTGGTTGAATATAAAAACAAAGCTGCTCTCTCCTCCCTGGGGCTGCCATGTTAACAGGAAGGAAAAGCAAATTTTCAAATCCTCTCTAGTTTCCTTTTCTCCAATGGCCACTGGGTCTTCTTCCTGTCACTGAGAACAACAGAATGATGGCAAGTATTTTAACTTTAGTCATGGGTACATGGGAACTGAGGTTGGACTTACAGAGGGCAGCTTAGACGTGGCCTGGACCCAAACCACCATGACCCTAAAGCTTGTTAAATCCCCTACGAGGAGTGAGAGCCCCCCAGGCCATTTCCTCTACCCTAACAAGAAAATCTTACAAATTTCAAAAGACTGTATTCATTTCTTTTTTTAAAAGACATTCACAGTCTTTTTTTTTCTTTTTTGCAGTACAGGAGATGAAACCCAGGGGCATTCTACCTCCGAGCTACACCCCCAGTCCTATTTTATTTATTCTTGATTTTGAAACCGGGTCTCACTGAGCTGCAAAGGGCCTCGCTAAGTAGCTGAGGCTGTTTGCAAACCGAGATCCTCCTGTCTCAGCCTCACAAATGCTGGGATTACAAGCATGCGCCACCATGCCTGGCTTCAGAATCTTTTAATAATGCTGTTTTACTTTCAAGGGATATTGGTAAAGAAATATTTATAAAGTTGTGCAATTTCTTCAGTTTTTCTTGTTTTTTATTTTTTAATTCACAGCCATTTTCATATACTATTCTAATGATAAATTACTAAGAAATACATGCATATAATATTCATTATATTTTTATTTTTTATTGGTGTATTGTAGTCATACATCTTAATGGAGTACAAAATGATAGAGGCTCATATGCACATATCACTTCATTTATAAAAATGAATGAAATCTTGAAATCTTCAGAAAAGATACCCTTAATCTCTTTCAGAAACATCCTTTTCAGCTGGGTCTCACCCCTAACTCTTGATTAATGAACTCATTACTTTTCATTTTCTCTCACTGTTTTGTTTCAGAGCCCATTCCCAGCTCTTAGAACTATCTATAAACATTATTTCAGTTCTGCACTTTGCCTGCCATTGATGAATTCTCATAGAAGTCCTGGGGAGGGGGAGTTGGGAGGGGGCTCCAAAACCCCTATAGATAGCCAGAGCTAAGCATTTGATTAAAACCTGTAAGTGAACGTAAGACTAAATACATCTCAAACATAAACACACTGTTCTAAAAATCACACACTGAATTTTGATATGATTTAGACCAAATTGGTGAGACTATAGTTTTCACAATTGAAAGGTCATAGAGTCACTGTGAGAACGAAATAAGGTTCCTATGGGTAAGCACCTAATCCACAGTGTCTGAGAGGGAAGGACCTTAGAGAACATCAACACTAAAATTTAGTTGGCAGAGATGTAAGGAACTTTGAAAGTCGCTCAACTCGTGATGAGAACAAGCAAGGTTGGAACTCCCATATCTCCTAGGCTGATATCACACATGTGAGGATGTCAGCGTAGAACTCCAGGAATTTCGTAGAACCCTCCAACACATCAAGGACCTTAAGGATAATGAGACAGAAAAGGGACAAATGTTAGTGAGAAAGGAAATAGAAAAATAGAGCAGGAAAGAGTAACCTACTATGTACTAGACTCAAACTAAATGTTCTCTAACCTACTGTTCAAATTTGGAACATTTCCGAGTAAATGTTACTCATTTACATTACTACGCATTTACATTACTTACTTGCACTTTCTGAGTGTGGAAGCTGAGGTTTAGGAAGCTCAATAAATATCCAGAGCAGATCATGGCTTCCCGATGCCAAGTGCAGGGCTACTTCTCCTCCATAGCATACCAAGTCTCAGTTTCACTGCTTCCTTTTCAATTGTAGAATTTATCACGTGACATAGTAATATATCTGTTGATTCATTGTTGGTTTAACTAATGTATGAACTTCCTGAGTTCACTCATTTTAAATCTTCAATCTTCATGCTTAGAATCATTTAATCTTCATGCTTAGCAGTTTGGGGCATGTAACAAGAGCTTAACAAATATTTATCAAATGAGTTAACAAAGTGAATGAATGAATAAATAAATGATACAAGTCTGGGGAGGAACCACGGCAAGCAACGCTACCAAGCAGCAATGCTAACTTCTTATAAACATCTGCTAATCTCTTCTCCTGACTTGAAACACAGACAGAACTATCTTAAATAACACTATTGTGATGGGATTTTAAAGTGATTACTGCATATCACAGTAACTAATGTTCCAATTTAGAGCAGTGGGTGATTGGTTCAGTACAAAACAGCAGTGAATGCTGAGAAAAATGCTTGAAATCCAGTCGCTCATTGGTTAAATATTGGTTTAATTTAAATCTAAATCTTAATCCAGGCACCTTCCCTCCCCATGCAACCTCTTTGTCATTCTCTCTATTGGACAACAGTATATGTGTCTGTGTATTGTATTACATTGTAAATTCTTGAGATTGGGGGTCTACGGCTGTTATAGTTAGATATAGAATGTTCCCCAAAGAGCTCATTTATTAATATTCAGGGTTGATAGCGTTAAGTCATAAGAGTTGTAATCTCAGCAGTGGGTAAATCCATTGTAATGGATCTATCTGGGTGGTGGCCCAGGCTGGTAGGATGTGGGTGACAAAGATAGGTCCCTAGTCTGCAGCCTTGGGGATTATATCCGGTTCCTCCTCCCTGCACATTCATCTCCTCCCCCCACTCTCTCTCTCCCTCTATCCCTCTCTCCATTTCCGCCACCATGCTCTGAGATCCAGGGTCCCCAACCTCACATGGACTGAACTCAAAGCCATCAGTAAATATATATTCCTCTAAGTCATACAGTTAGTTCTTAGATTATAACAGTAAGAATACTGACTTAACACAATGGCTTATTTGTACAACAAAAATACAATGCTTGGAAGTTAATGGATATTCACACAGTATTTGAAAGAACTACTTAGTTCTTTCAAATACTGTGTGAATATCCATTAAAGCCAGGTGTGGTAGTGCGCACCTGTAAATCCAATACTTAGGAGACTGAGACAGGAAAATGACAGGTTCAAGGAGACCCTGACTCTCATCCACCTAGTAAGCCTCTCAGCAACCTAGAAAAACCCTGCTTCAAAAAACAAAATTAAATTAGGCGAGGGGGTGTGGCTCTAAGGTAGTGTGTCCCTGGAGTCAATCCTCAGTACCACACATGCAAAAAAAAAAAAAAAAAAAAAAAAAAAAAAAAACCTGTCAAAATTCTTGTCTTCGCATTGATTCACAAAGTGAGTGAAAACAAGCTTTTATTGTGAAGAGTTGATTGTAATTACTAGTTCAGATACCTATGAGAGTGAAAGAAAACCTGAAGGACGACCACATAGGTTCATAAACATTGTGCATCCCATAAGACAATCTAATAGACCATGTGTAAAAAGTTATCCTTATTATTTATAGTAAAACTATGAAAACAACTGATATTAACAAGTATTGACCACTTGCTAACTGTTCAATCTGATGCCAGTATATTTACACGTGTCAGCTCAGTTAGTCCCCACAACCCAAATTTCATTGTGTACAACAATTATCCCCCAAATGAAGGTACAGAGACTCTGAAGGTCTCCTGGGACCATTCATACACGTGAAGCAGAGCAAGAGCAGGTTCCATGGGCTGAGGACTTCAGCTGGTCTTTCATTTTACCCTTCATTTCATTACTTGACTTTATTCACAGATGATCTTTTGTTTGTTGTCATTTTTCCATTTGTTCAGTTTACTTTTTATTTCAACAATCTATTCTTCAAATATTCATAGATGTTCTTCAAATACAGGGCCTATATCCTTCTCAGAGAAGCTGCAGTTTTTTTGTGGGAGGTGAGAGCGTTGATTTCTTGATTGCCCTGCCCTGTTCTATCACTTACAGTAATAATTACAGAAGTAAAAGTGTAATAAAATGGGAGGTTTTAACCCATATTTTATGAGTCACAAATGGGCTCTAAAAAGCTGCCATTTTATTATTTCCTTTAGAGATACTTAACAGGTAATGTCAGTAGTAAAGTTTAGTGCCCAACCAGCACTTAATATATTCTGTGGCTTTAGAATTATCAATCCTCCTTAAAGGAAGAATCATCAAAGGAGGCCCGTGATGTATCTGCATGTCAGTCCTCTTTCATATCATCTGGGTAAAAACTGAGATGTAAAAAAGCGGGAATTAAAGTGCTGTATCAACTGTACAGATTGGACAGCAAGAAGAAGCAGTGAAAAGAACCAAAATGAGAATATTATCCAGAAAATTAAAATTGTATGTGGCCATACATATAGCATATACCACCTGGAAGAAATGGCCCTAAATTGTAAGCACAGCATGAAACAGCCATTGCAGAGTTGGTTAGCTTCACATTAACTCATATAATCTGACCTCCTCTGACATAGTTCAACACCTAAACATTTTTCATTCCCCTCTAATAAACTAAACGTCTCTTCACCTGGGTCTAGCTGGATTTCCAATAACTCCTCTTGTTAGGAGCTGGCCACCTAAAGCTGCTGATTAACTGCGTTCTTTCCAGCCATTGTCTACTTGCTCCCATTTCGATTCCTTTGCATTTTCTGCAAAAAAGAAGTACATATATTTATGTCTAGGCATTGTTGGAAGCAGTTTATCAGCACGTAAGTCAATTTGCAACAAAGCCTACTTATCCCCCTTCTCGAAATGTACACCCAAGGTAAGACTTGCAGAGGCACTAGCAGAGCTTCTCAATGGGGAGAGACCAGATAGTTGCTTCTGCTCAGAGGACTGCCCCAGAACTTCTGAATATCTGCATGATGTAAGTTATTGAACAGTGTATATAGTATCATTCTCAGTTCTTCGAAATGTGTTAAGACTTTCTTTTCTATTTAGTTCATGATTCTTGTTGTAAATGTCCCATGTGTACTTACAAAAATGTGTGTTATTTCAGAGTATTCTTCTTTCAGAATTGATATATCGAACTCATCTGTTGTGTTGTTCAAATTTCTAGATTGTCATGTCTGTGCGTGTATGTTGTGAGTGAGTGACATTGGGAACTAAATCCAGTGGCATTCTGCCTCCACGCTATACCTGTAGTCATTATTTTGTTGTAGACAGGGTCTTACTAGGTTGCTGAGAGGCTTGCTAAGTCACTGAGGCTGGCCTCAAACCTGTGATCTTTCTTTCTCAGCCTCTCAAATACTGAGATTGCAGGTATGTGCCACCATGCCTGGTAAATTAGTACAATTTTTTTCTTGGATATAATTGAGATAGGTGTTGCCGCGCCTTCTTCCCAGTCTCAAACTGAGCAAGTTTAGTTTTAGCAGGAATGCTGCACGGCAGACATTCCCCAGAACAGGCGCGCGGCATCTCCTTCTGGGGAATAGTATTAGGCGTGGGGATTTGAGCATTTTTTGGAATTGGTCTTGTTACCAAATAGATACCTGAGACTTATGTTATTAATGGCCTCAAATTGTTTAAAATAATTCAAGATTTACTCCCTGAAACTGTAACATTTATGTGTGAGTTGCGCCTACATTTCCAAATGACCGATCTAACAAGAATTCTATGAAGACTCAGACAATGACAAGCAGAACAAGCCTTAAAGGCAACTGATCCTCCCCAGATTTTTCCCAAACAAATATTAACAATAAACCTAAAACGGAGCCAAAACAAGTTGTTCCTACCATTATGAATTCTAAAAGGCCAGCATGTTTAATCAGAGGCAGGCTATGGTAGGTGGCTACTGACCCCCCAGTAACCCTACCCCCTTTTGGTCGTACCTTGGGTGCGTGGACAGCAGCAGAATAGATGGGTACCAAGCACAGCCTTGGGACATGGGAAAGTATGAAACGTTCCTCTCCTTAATAGTGCCTATTGATTAAAAAACAATGATGTATATCAATCAGAGAGCATAATGTTTAGTATAGGATATTATTTTGATATTATATTACTAGTTAATAATGATCTTTTTCATGGTTGTAAGAGTAAATGTTCCATTAAAAAAGAAACTGGCCAAGCCGGGCGTGGTGGCGCACGCTTGTAATCCCAGCATTTGGGAGGCTGAGACCGGAGGATCGCGGTTCGCGGACAGCCTCAGCTACTTAGTGAGGCCCTCTGCAACTCAGTGAGACCCGGTTTCAAAATAAAGAATAAAAAAAGGGCAGGAGGTGTAGCTCGGAGGTCGAATCCCCTTGGGTTCCATCCCCAGACCCGAAAAAAAAAAAAAAAAAAAAAAGAAACTGGTCATCTGTCACCTTGCCTTGATTTATTAGTTCTCTGTATACTTACTGATGGATTAATTCTAGAAAAAAATTGTAAGAGTAGAATGTAGCCAAAAAAGAAAGTATAAAATGCTTGCCAAAACCGAAAGTAGGGAGAGCAAAAATGTAAAGTAAATAGAGCAGCTTCACTCCCCATTGCGTCTGTGGCTGTTTCTCCGCTGTACTTCGCTGACTCCTCACCCCACTGCTCGTGGACCCCTGACTCTTGCTAGGGCTGGACTCCAGCAGTTGTGGTGAATTTTTCACCACTTATGGTGGTCTGAACTTCTTGTGGTTCTATCAATATTTGCTTTACATATTCATTTTGTCAGAGACAGAAATTTAAAATTGTTATATCTTCCTGGTGATTTTCAGTATCTCATTGTTATGTAGGAACCCTATATATCCTTAATAATGCTTTTTCATTTACTACCTATTTTATACTAATACAACATACTTCTTTTATTTTGATTACTGTTTGATTGGTACATATTTTTCATTTATTTTTATTTTTTAATTTGTTTATTGGTGCATTGCAGTCATACATCTTAGTGGAGTACAAGATGGTAGAGGCATACATGCACACATCACCCAATTAGCCCTTTCTCAATTTCTGCCTCATTCCCTCCTCCTTCCTCCTTCTCATGTTTGGCTTAGTGATTGACACTGATATGTTTATTAAAGTACATCATGTGTATTAGAGAATTTCCCTCTTCTCCTCCCATCCCTTCAGGTCACCTTACTTACTCATCTATGGTATCTTCTTCTTTGTCTAGAGTTCCTCCTATGACGCATTTTTCCCCTAACTTCTGCATATTAGGGAGAGCCTTCGATTTTTTTTATACTGAATATTGGACCCAGGGACATTCTACCTCTGAGTTACAGCCCAAACCATTTTTATTTTTTATTTTGAGACAGAGTTTCACTAATTTGCTGAGTCTTGGTAAGTTGCTGAGGCTAGCTTCAAACCTGCAATCCTCCTGGCTCAGCCTCCCAAATACTGGGATTACCACCACACCTTACTTTTTCCATTTTTTAAGCTATTCTATGTCCATATATTTTAGGTGTGAGCTAGAATATTTTAAATTTAATCCAATTATTTCTATCTTTGGTTAGTCTGTTTAATCTATTTTATTTATTGTCTTATAGTTGAATTTTTAATTTTTAATTGATGTATTTGCACTTATCTGTGGGTATTATAATTTGACAGTGAATCCAAAGTGTACTGATCAATTCAGGGTAACAGCATTTTTTCCCCCTCAAATATCAGTTTGTGTGTTGGGAACCTTCAAACACTTCTCTCATTATTTTGCAATATACAATTGTCATAGACTATACTTAACCCACTGTGCTATCTACCTCATTTAATCATACTGTAGTATGTATTGTCCACCTTCTCCTGCCTCCCTATCCTGTAACCTCCTGAGTCTCTAGTGACTTCTAGTCTGCCCTCTACTTCTACGTGATGAACTCTTTTGGATTCCACTAATGAGTGAGAATATGTGGTAATTGATAATTGGACAGTTTTTATCTTTATTTTGATTTGCCCCATGTTTAATGTTTCTTGACATTTTTGGAATTTAATTTCGTTTTGTTTACTGACTTGTCATTTCATCTGTCTTCTCTGCATCCCTTCGGTGTCCTTTGCCCTACCTTTCCCCCATTTCTACTGCTGCTTCTGCAGTGACAACATCTATGTGGCTCCAACCAGGCTCACACAGGTGCAACCTGGCAGCACCTTTCAAGGACAGGTGCTTCCCCATGAAAGGTGCCCCGCACCCCCTGCCCTGTGCATGCTGCTGAGCCATAGCTGGGGATGCCCATGTGCAGAAGTTATGAGGAAAGAGAAAAAAAATACCCACCGAGGGCTAAATGCTTGTTTGCTTGCTTTCTGTCCATCTGTCCTTTTTCTTTCCTGAAAGACAGCCATGAAATTGATTTTATACAGGCTTTCTATGCTATACCTGATTTGGGATTAAGCAAGCAGTTGCCTGTAGCACTGGAGAAGAAGAGGATGAGGAAAAGATTCTGACTTCTGCTGCCAGCTCAAAGACACTGGCAGTAGACTGACATTGGCAAATCAGGAAGGTCCCTAGCTCATAAAATAGGAACAATAATATTTATGTGCCTTGCCGATTCTTAAAAGAATTAAAGACAAAATATAGATAGTTTTTTTAAAGTGCTTTTTAACTTCAAAGTGTTATTTTATTATGAAAGCATTTTATTTATTATTGGTGGGCAGGGGAATAGTCAATTATTTTTATAGTTTTTAGGATGATCCTAATACTGGCCAAAAGGAAAGTACTAGCCGGGTATGGTGACAAATACCTGTAATTCCAGTATTTGGGAAGCTGAAACAGGAGGAGTGCTGGTCCAGGGACAGCCACAGCAATATAATGAGACTCTCAGAAACCTGGCAAGACTCTGTTTCCAAACAAAAAAATTAAAAGGGCTTAAGGTGTAACTCAGAGATAGTATGTCCCTGAGTTCAATCTCTGGTCTCCAGTAACACACACACACACACACACACACACACACACACACACACACCAAATACTTCTTATATGCTAACAATGATGGGCTTGCCTTGAAATTATTCCACTTATCAATTTATTTCACAAATATTTATTGAGACCAATTTTGTCACTAATGCTTCCACTAGTTCATTTCCAATTCGACCATATATTCTGCAACATTGACAAATTATATCCCATCTCTCAGACTTGGTTTTCTTCTCTTTCAAAGCAGAATTATAATAATAACAACAATATCAACAATAACAGTATGCATTGCAGAGATGAAGAGTAACTGCTTTCCATGTGACTACATACATGCACATTTGAGAAGAGTCTCTATAGACTCAAGGATGCTCATCTCAGATCACCCTGGAATAACCAGAAAGGACCTTTGGTGTTGTGTTGGCCAAACCCCTTCATACCTCGTTTACCTTAATTTAGCAAAGAGTTTGTGAGGAAGAGAAGCTGTGGGAAAAAAATTTCCTGCTTGCAGTCCTCCTGAGAAATCTCCCAGCAGTGAGGTACAGACTGAACCCTACATAGTTGGACTGGGAGGGACAGCAACTCTGTGAGTTATTGCCCAGACTTAAGTACTAAGCCGGTGTGGGAGGGCATTACTTATAATTAGTGTCAAGACTAGACACCTATCTGTCTGCTCCAAAGGCATGAAATGCAAATAATTTACCTCCATCCTGGTATTTCATCAAGGCAAAGCAAGCGGCACCTCTGTGCTTCAAAAGCACAGCTCCACGACTCCCAGCTGACCCCTGTCCACGTTTTGAGTTGATGCAAAAATTTCCATTTTCCTGGTTTTATCTCTTTTTTTATGGCTGAGATATGTTACCTAGATCTTTGTACTGCTCATATTAATGTAGTCTCTAAACACAAGTCAAAATTCATTCTCTTATCCCAAAAGAGGCTATAACTGCTTTAAAGAATTTTTCTCTACCAGTTCTTTTTTCAAGGGAATCCGGCTGACAGGCCTGAGTTATTTCAGATGGTTTAGAGACAAAATTTTATGCACACATTTGTTTTTATATATACTCATAGGTGTTCGCGCATATCTTTCACCTCTTTCAAAATTTAGAAGGAATAAAAACACGAGCTCTGAGTAAATCATACAAGATCTACTGTCTGTCGGATGCCTTCCTTCTTTGTTGAGATGTGTCTGCTTTTGTGTCTCCTTTTTTGCCTCGTCTATTTTATTCCATTTGAAGAGGCCAGTGTAAGTCTCCCCCGCCTGCACTCAAAGGACCTTGTACTCTTATTGTATATCCTGGGAAAGTGATCTGAACATGAACCCTCCTCGGGGACCTCAGAAGCACCAACCATAGATAACTCCACAGAGGGAAGCAGAATAGAATGAAGGCCGCCAGCATTTCACTCCATTCCTACAAGGAAGGCTGAGGAGGAAATGTGTTTACACCTAAGTCGATAACATTCAGAACATTCTTCAGCTTTCTCGGTAGGCTTCATGTGGGGTTACAAGATTGCATTGCAGAAAATTATTTACCAGACACAACAGCTCTCAGTCAGAAAGGGAAAGTACAACCCCAGTGATGTGTACAGTATCAATCACATTCCTTTATAATTTTAATTTTTAAATGGGGCAATAAATTTTCATGTTATAAAAATATCACCATGCGTAATGTTTCCTATTTGCCCTGACATTTTTATTATTCCAAACATAAAGCAGTTTATATGTAAATTGCCATATGTTCTTAAGCCCATAGAATTGTGTTCATGAGAAACTTGACAGTTTGATGTAAATGTGTATAACAACCCATTGCACAAACTCTTCCAAAAACCGGGGTCGGGGGGCGGAGTGACACATGAAAGCAGCAAGAAGCTAGGTGTGGTGGAGAACGCCAGTAATCCTAGTCCTTGGGAGTCTGCAACAGGAGAATTTCAGGTTCAAGTCCAGCCTCAGCAACTTAGCAAGACTGTTTCAAGATAAAAAATTAAAATAGGACTGGGAAAGCTCAGAGGTAGAGTGCCCCTGTGTTCAATCCTTAGTACGAAGAAAAAAAGAAAGAAAGAAAGAAAAAGGAAAGTAGCAAAGTAGCAAGAAAAGGTTGTGCCCAACTCAACTGGGTCATGAATTATATTTTGTGCTTAACTTTGATTATATTCTCACATTGAACATGGTCTGTTTTAAACAAAGGTTATTAGGTAATGAAATATTATTTAAAAACTGAGAAGTTAAACATAGGTTATGTGCCAAGGATCTTTCCATTACCATAAAAATAACTGAGATAATCAGCTCCTAAACAGAAAAGTTTTATTTCAGCTCCCAGCTTTCAAGGTTTTGACCCACAGTTGGTTGGTCCCATTGCTTTTGGGCCTGTGGTGAGGTGGTGCATCATGGAGGGTGTGTATGGCAAAACCATTCAACTTAGGATCAGTATGTAAAAGTGAAAAAGAAAAAAAAGATTTGTCCCAATATCTCCTTCAAAATCATGCCCCCAGTGATTGAAAGACTTCCCAGTAGGCTCCCCCTTTTAAAGGTTCCACCACCTCACAATAGGACCACCAACTTGGGCCCAAGCCTTTAACTCATGATCCCTCCAGGAACAACTGTCCAAACAACTGTCCACATCCAGGCTATGCAGGCCCTGCTAGCAGAGACTGTGACTTCCGCTGTAACTGTCTCAGCATCTAATATGTACTTACACACACACACACACACACACACACACACACACACACACACAGAGTACAAAGTACCAAACAGGCACCTAGATATTCACCATAGCTTGTATAAAAGAAACTT
Organism: Muscardinus avellanarius; assembly: GCF_963383645.1. Taxonomy (NCBI): domain Eukaryota; kingdom Metazoa; phylum Chordata; class Mammalia; order Rodentia; family Gliridae; genus Muscardinus; species Muscardinus avellanarius. Next base: position 173,330,819 of record NC_137787.1, read on the forward strand.
TTCCAAACATGAAGTTTTACTCAAATTTATTTCTCCAGGCATAATAGTTTTGCTTCTAGATAAATTAGGTCATCTAATTGTCTACTTATTATATACTTTATTCCACTATTCAGCATTCTAAACTACGTTTAAATAAATTGAATAAGGCAATAAAATGAATTGTATAACATTAAATTTTTATATACTTAAGGCATCTATGGAATTTTGGAATGAAACAAAAGGACAAAGAAAGCAGTGGCCAGTGAAGAAACCTACAAGATCCCAGCACAAGGCTGCTTATGAGATCCATAGTTTGGCACTTATGAAATGTGCAGCTATAAGCATAGGTATGTATGCACTACTATGATAGTCTTATTTCTATTCTTTTGGGTAGATATCCAGGAATGGTATAGCTGGGTCATACAGTAGGTTCATTACCATTCTTCTGAGGATCCTCCACATTGTTTTCCAAAGTAGTTACACTAACTGGCAACCTCACCAACAATGTATTAGAGTTCCTACTTCTCCACATCCTTCCCAGCATTTTTTTTATTATTTGTGATTTTAATGATAGCATTCTAACTGGGGTTAGGTGAAATCTCAAGAGTAGTTTTAATTTGCATCTCTCTAATTGCTAATGATGTTGAATTTTTCATATATGTATTATCCATTTGTATTTCTTTTTTAAGTGTCTATTTGCTTCACTTGCCCATTTTTTGATTGAGTTATTTGCTCTTTTGGCAGTAAGTTCTTGAGTTCTTCGTATATTCTAGATAGTAGTCCTCTATCAGAGGAATAGGTGACAATGATCTTATCCCATTCCGTCAGTTCTCTATTAATGTTTTTTTTTCCTCCTTTTTCACCCATTTATTTTTTTTCTTATTTTATTTTATTTTTTTTATTTATTGGTGCACTGTATTCATATGTCATAGTGGGATACAAACTTTTGTAGACATACATGCACACATCGCCCAGTCAGCCCCCACCCGATCCCCACCCCATTCTCTCCCCATCCCTCCCTCCCATGCTTGGCTTAGTGGTTGACATCTAGTATTATAGCAATTTATCCAAAATTAAAAATGATAATCTCACATAACAGTTTCATTTGTCTGATACCAAGCTTTTGATGACTTAAAGATAACATTTCAATATTTCTTTTTACTTTCTTTCTTATCAGAGAATATTTTTTTCTATTTTTTAGGTGAAACTATCATATATTTATATATTTATTTTTCAGAAAAAAACTCTATCCTAATATGGAATATGGACTCTAGATACCCAAAATGATCTTGAAAAAGAGCAAAGCTAGAAGCTATATATTTTCTGATTTCAAACCATATAAAGCTACAATAATTGAAACAGTGTAGTACTATTCTAAAGGCAGATATATAAACCATTGGAGTTAAATAAAAGCCTAGAGCTAAATTCTTCCCTATATTGTCAAGTTATTTTTGACAAGGTTTCCACGAACATTTGGTGGTAGAAATAATAATCTATTAATGTTTTTGACAATATAACAGAGTTGTGTAATGTCCAGTAATGGTAGATGCTATGAAGAAAAAAGCAGAACAATTTGATCCTGTTAAACCAGGTATGGAACAATGTGGTTTACCTCCTCGAAACAACACACTGGCTTCTATGTGGAGATGACACTCTAGGAAAGCAACCACAAAAGCAGGAGTAGTTAGTTAGGTAGGATTTTCTTTCAAAAGACAAAAATTAGGAACAGCTTGAATTAGAGTGTTAATCATGAAAATGATAAGAAAAGGCTATATGTGATATCAGCTTTGGAGGTAAAGGTGACAAAATTTGCTAAAGGTTTGAATAAACAGTGTAAGAGAAAAAAAGATTGCAAGAATGATTGCAAGGTGTTCAGATTGAGAAGTACTGGATGTAAATTTCTGTAAATGAACCACTTAAAGAAATGCGTGACACTAAAAGAGGACTAGGTATGGGGAGGATCAAGAGTTCTGTTGGACATATTAATTTCAGGAGCCTTAAACAAGTGAGTGAAGATGTGGAGGAGATAAATTGAAAAACTAATATCAGTGTTATCAATACATACATGGTATTAAAGTATCACAAGAATTGAGGTATCATCTAAGAAATCAACGTTCTAAAACAGAATTCCAGAAACTAAAACCTTAAGCATTCCAATCTGTAGATGTCAAGAGGATAAGGATTCAGAAAAGGAGTCTTAGAATTGATCACCTATGAAAGAAGAAAAGATCCAGCAAGGAACACCCAATGCCGATGGTGATTCCAGAAGCAGAAACCAAATTTATCAAAGTCTGCTGATAAACAGTAAATGAGCATTCTGAATTGTTAGTGGACTTGGTGGCAGGATAGTCCTCGGTGTTCTTGATTAAAGTAATTGCAGTGGAGTGGTAAGTACAAAAACTAGAGATGAAAATAATTTTTAAATGATGTGGAAACTAAACAAAGCAAATATAGGACTTTGCTATAAAAGGAAGGAGATAGAAGGGTACTCAGTGGGGGAATCAAGACTCAAGCCAGTTAAGGCCAACCTGGGCAACTTAGTGAGATCCTGTTTCAAAGTAAACAAATAAAAAGGGCTGGGGGTGTAGCTCAGAAGTACAATGCTCCTGAATTCACTCCCAAGTACCAAAAAAAAGTCTCAAAACATAATTTTTATTAGAATAAAAAAATATATCATGTTATACATGGATAAAAATACTCCAACAGAGAAGGAAAAATAAATGTGCAATACTTGACAAGCCCCATTCACTCTCAGAAGTATCTTCTAATTAATTGTTCAGGTCATTAATTATAAAATAAAAACATATAAGAAGAGTACCAAGTTTGAGAATTACCTCCAAAATAAAACTAAAATACAAAACAAAAGAAGCAGGTATTAGAGAAAAAAAGACCTTATCAGGTACAAAAGAATAATGAAAGAAGGCAAAGAAAACATAAAGAGGGGGAGAGTGGAAGCAGGGAAGAATCTCCACAAAAAAATGAAGAGAGGACGTTGCCTTTGCAGAACAAGAACAAAATGCTATTTATTACAAAAGTAAGAAAGAGATATTCAGGAAATAAGGAAACATGCTAGAATATTAAGATTGTAAGTGGCTAATAAGATTTGATGTGAAAGAAAAGATGAAGTAATATTCAAACAACTAAGACAAAAATCAAAGTGATACCTGAAAGAACAGAAGAGATTTTAGAAAGTTATGGATCAGTCTAGGAGTTCCCACAAACAGTATTGAAGACATAAAAGAAAAGGAAATTAACAAAAATAATAAAAGAATATTTCTCATAACTGAAAACAAGCCTTCAGATGGAAAAGGCCAATAAGAATTCAGAAAAAAGGACCCAAATTCTAAGAAACAAATATTTTCTGTGTGTGTGTGTGTGTGTGTGTGTGTGTGTGTGTGTGTGTGTGTGTCTGGGGATGGAACCCAGGGGCATTTAACCTCCAAGCTCCACCCCTTGCCCTATTTTTTGTTTTTATTCTTTATTTTATTTTTTGGTTTTTGGTTTTTGGTTTTTTTTTTTTTTTTTTTTTTTTTTTTTTTTTGCGGGTCTGGGAATGGAACCCAGAGGCATTTGACCTCCGAGCTACACCCCCTGCCCTATTTTTTATTCTTTATTTTGAAATAGGGTCTCACTAAGTTGCAGAGGGCCTCACTGAGTAGCTGAGGCTGTCCGTGAACCATGATCCTCCAGTCTCAGCCTCCTGAATGCTGGGATTACAAGCATGTGCCACCACACCCAGCTTTTTATTCTTTATTTTAAAACAGAGTCTCACAAAGTTGCAGAGGGCCTCACTAAGTAGCTGAGGCTGTCCACGAACTGGGATCCTCCAGTCTCAGCCTCCTGAATGCTGGGATTACAAGCATGTGCCACCACGCCTGGCAAAAAGAAATATTTTCAAATTAAACTTTTATACCCAGCCAAATTATCAATCAAATTAGAGGCTAAAATAGGTACTTCCACCTATACTGTTTCCCAAATCACTTATTTTTCCATGAACCCAATCTCATAAATTACTGACATACAGATGCTCCTCACATTATAACCTGGTTACAACCCAATAAACTCATCATATATTAAAAAACTGTAAGTCAAACCTGCATTTAATATAGCTAACTGAACATCCCAGCATAGCAATGCAGTAAACTGTAATCAGTTGTTTCTTCTTGTGATCACATGGCTGACTGAAAACTTCAGTATCACAAGATAGTACTTACAGCATATTGCTTGGCTAGGAAAAAATCAAAATTCAAAATGCAAAGTATGGTTTCTATTGTATTTGTATCACTTTCACACCACTACAAAGTACCATGGTAAATCAGGACATTTTTGTACTTTCACTATACTGAGTAAAAGTAAATCAAGAAAGAGAAAAGCATGGGATTCAGGAATCAGTGAAAGAAACACAAAAAAGGCTATTTCAGAATGACAATAAGATAAAAAGTATTTCAGAATGACAATAAGAGTAGAACCAAAGATGATAGCATTATCCAGCCCAGAATGAGTCCCAAATTGGAATAGGTGGGTGAAAGGCTACAGGGAAATGTGAAGGGAAACCAAGAGGAAATATAGACTTGACATAAGATAGATACATTTGAGCACTTTAAAAATTACATTGCAATGCCATTTACAAAATTGGAAAGAATTTATAAAAATAACAGAAAACTTAGCAAAAGGAAAAAATTGGCAATTTTTAATGCCAGGAAAATCACTTCTGTTGGAAAGGAAAATTAATCATAGTAGCTATTTTATTTATCAGTTAAAAATATTAACACTGTCAGAATAATGTAGACACAAAAAATATATTTTTAATTATCACATATAGAAGGCCCTGCTGGAAATTCTGCCTTGAGCTCTTCTAAAGCCAAGAATCATTGAACAGATCTTGGTGATTTAGATGAAGCATGCTCATTTGTGACAAAGAATTCTAGAAATCTTATGCATGGATACCTCCTGGTGCTTTAACGCTAGCCCATGCTCTCTTGCTCTTAAAGTATTTTGCCTTTAAATAAAAGCCTATATGGCTGGAAATTTTTATGGTATAGCTATATTAAAGGGTGGTGATATACTTACATTGATGTGAAGAAAGAGGATTGGAGAGAACTATATATCTTTTTCTTTTTTTTTTTTTAGTGAAATCCTGTTTTATTTATTTTTTTTATTTTTTTTTATTGGTGCACTGTATTCATACATCATAGTAGGATACATACTTTTGTAGACATACATGCATACTTTTCCCAGTCAGCCCCCACCCAATCCCCACCCCATTCTCTCCCTATCCCTCCCTCCCATGCTTGGCTTAGTAGTTGACATCTAGTATTATGGCAATTTATCTAAAATTAAAAATGATAATCTCACATAACAGTTTCATTTGTCTGATACCAAGCTTTTGATGACTTAAGGATAACATTTCAATATTTCTTTTTGCTTTCTTTCTTATCAGAGAATATTTTTTTCTATTTTTTAGGTGAAACTATCATATATTTATATATTTATTTTTCAGAAAAAAATCTATCCTAATATGGAATATGGAGTCTAGATACCCAAAACGATCTTGAAAAAGAGCAAAGCTAGAAGCTATATATTTTCTGATTTCAAACCACATAAAGCTACAATAATTGAAACAGTGTAGTACTATTCTAAAGGCAGATATATAAACCATTGGAGTTAAATAAAAGCCTAGAGCTAAATTCTTCCCTATATTGTCAAGTTATTTTTGACAAGGTTTCCACGAACATTTGGTGGTGGAAATGATAATCTTTTAACTAAATATTGTTAAAAAAATAATAATTACATGGAAAAGAATAAAATTGGACCCTTATCTAATCCCATATACAAATATTAACTCAAAATAGATAATAGACCTAAATACTAATCTTAAGACTATAAACTTTTAGGAGAAAATCTGGGTCATAAAACCTCACAACATTGAAATTGACAGTGATTTCTTGGTTATGATTTCAATGACAGGCAACAGAGGAGTATACAGACTCCCTAAAAAATAAAAAAATAAAAAAAATTGTATATCCAAAGACAATGTAAACAGAGTTAACAGTTACTAATAGAATGGGATAAAATATTTCCAATTGCTATATCTGAAGGTATATTAATATTCCAACTAGAAATCCTAAAAATTAACAACAATAAAGGCAAACAATACCATTTAGAGATAGGTAAAAGACTAACATAAATAATGAATCTCCAGAGATAACCAATCTTAATTGTCTGTTGGATGGAAACTCTTGTTTCTCTGGTTCTGGTGTGTGTTACCTATTTCTTCTTTGTAGTTAATCTCTTTGAGTATTTTCTCTAGTGCTGGTTTTGAAGACATAAATTCCTTCAGTTTCTGTTTGTCATGGAAGCTTCTTATTTCCCCATCTAATTTGATAGAAAGTTTTGCTGGGTAGGAAATTTTTGGCTGGAAGTTGTTTTCTTTCAGAATTGGGAATATGTTACTCCTAGCCCTTCTGGCTCTCATGACTTGGTTTGGGAAGTCTGGAGTGATTCTAATTGGTTTGCCTCTGAATGTCACTTTGCCCTTTGTTTTGGTTGCCTTTAAGATTCTCTGCTTGGCTTCCACATTGGTCATTTTGACAATTATGTGGCGTGGGGATCCTCTTCTCCAATCCTGTCTAAAGAGAGTTCTATAAGTTTCCTGGACCTTTGTATCAACCTCTTGCTCTATGTTTGGAAAATTTTCTGCTATTACTTCTTTGAAGAGATTGTTGATCATTTTGGTTTCACTTTCTTTTCCCTCCTCTATTCCAATGATTCTTAGGTTAGCTCTCTTAAAATGGGCCCATGTTTCTTCAATATCAGATTCCTGCTGTTGGATATTTTTTTCTAGATTAGAAACTATGAGTTCATTTTTGGATTGCTCATCTTCTAAGAGCGAGATTCTGTTCTCCATGTGTTCTAATCGGTTGTTTGTGCTTTGAATTGAGGCCTTTACTTCATTAATTGCATCCTTTATCTCTTTTTGGCTCTCTCTGAGTTCTTTTCGAAGCACCTCTATTATTTCTACAGTTATTTTCCTGATTTGATCTTCTAGAAATCTCTGATTTTCTGTTTTATCGGGTTCTGATGTTGTGGGGTTGTGGGCATTAATTGCTCCAGTATTATTCCTCTTTCCCATGATTTCCGATGTTTGTGCCTTCTCTGGGTTCTTCCCTTGGGTCACTATGACTTCCCTTAAGGTGTTCTGGATCTCGAGTCAGTAGTATCTCGGACCCCACTACTCCTTTACTGGGTTTTATCACAGAGTCTCCGACCCAGAGAGTCGATAGAGGCTGCTTTAGACTGTGGGGGGGTACCAGGTTGCACGTTCTCCTATGGTGTGATATCTCTGCCACCACCCCTCCCCCACTGGGTCAAGTCCCAGGGAGTACAGTACTGGGATTTCTCCTCTGTGGCCCGCAATTTGACTCACTGTTCTTGAGTACGCAGATGTAGCTGTACTGGCCTCGCTGAATTCGCTGCTGCTGCCGCCGGTGGCAATATGGCGCTGCTGCTACGCCCTCGGCTATGGGGCTGGCGTTTTTCTTCTTGATTTTGATTTTACTCTGAATCCCTGCAGCGTGTGCTGAGCTCGGCCACTGGGAGCTTTAGATGCTCTCTGCGCGGAGAAATCCCGCCTAGCTGTTCCGCAGTGGCTCACCTCGGCTTGCTGTAGCCGTCCCGTGAATTCGCCGGTGCCTCCGGCAGTATGGCGCTGCTGCCGCATCTGCCGCGTCCTCGGGCGCGAGGCCGGTGTATCTCCTCTGTGGCTCTGTTCTCAGTCCGCTTTCTCTCTGGAGCCTGGTGATTTTTTGTTTCACTGGTGATGATGTTTTCTGGCCATGAAAGGCGCTATTTTGTGGTAATGGAGATTTGTTGTTAGCGGGGCTCTTAAGCCCCGCTTTTCTCGGTCGCCATCTTCCCGGAAGTCTATATATCTTTTTCTATCATGATAGCAAGTCAGTAGGTATTTCTAAAATTAATAAACCAATATAAGCTTAAATTAGTAGCCATAAGTTGATTATATCAACTTAAACAAATAGCTATAGAGGCATATTTTCTAGAAATATAGAGGTAAAGACCATAAGAATCAATGAAAAGACTTGAAGGTAGATGTCTCTGGGAAGTAGGAAAGAGGAGTAGTTAAGATCAGGGTAGAGGATGAATTTTTTTCTTTGTGTACTTCACAAAAAGCCTTGACATCCTAAATTATTATTATTTTAATAAAAAATAGGAAATGACTCTTTGAAATCAATTTTCTTTGCATCCATTCCTCTTCTTCCTCTATTCCTCAGATTCTGAACACCCATAAACACATCCTCTTTTAGTGAACAACACAGAGCAGGAAGGTAATAATCAAGTGGTTATTTCCACAGCATGCACCCAGTATTTGTGGAGTTGGATTCTTTTTATGTTTGTGTCACACAAGAGATTCTGAAATGTATATCTTTACTTTCAAAAGGTAGGATTTGGGGACAGAAAAGTTTCTGTGTTCCGAGTAGGTTGTCCACATCATCAGGATCTGAAATATATCAACTTCAATCTCAAAATTGGGTCCATATAACATTAAAGCAATTGAAGAAAAACCTGAACATTTCAACAAAGGAAATAATTTAACATAAGCACAAAACTCATCAAATACCAATTTACAAATTTCATAGAAATTTATTTTCATGAATCAGTGCAACCTAAAAGAGAAGCCTGGCTCTCTCCATGGGTGGACACTCACCAATACTATGAGGTAAGAAGAAAAATAAAGTCCTTTGTCTAGAATATCATTTCCTTAAATCTAAGAACATAAAATGCCTTTCATGTCTTAGAATTAATCAAAGCAACCTACATTTAGATGCTGAAAACATTTGACAGTTCTTCTCAAACAGATAAAAATCCATCCTTATACTTCATCCTCTTTGGAACTTAATGGGGGGCATTGTTTTGTTTTGCTCTTTTTATTCAGGATGCTAAACAGCACTGAAAATTGATAACAAATCAAGTCAGCCTAATTTACAGTCTCAAAGTTAACTGACATCACATTAAACAGATGATCAACCATCAAAATTACTACAGCGGTGTTTATTTTCCAGATCATATTTTGTAGTCTTTGAAATGTCAAATACACACTCCCACTGAGAGGAAAATGTGGATATACATATGCAAGGTTGTCATCAACATGGAGAAGATGGAAAGCAATTTTACAAGGATTCATTACAGATTTAATCCTTCCTAAAATTCTGATTAAACAAGGGACTGACAGGCTGGTTGATTCTGGGTGATCTGGATTATTGATTACTGACATACCAACTACAGCTTCTGGATGTTTGCATAAACGGAATCATTAGCTTTGAAAGTTTGTGGCTTCCAAATACAGGACACTCATTTTTCGCATTCTTTATTCAAATTAATGGTGCGAGCTCACTTTTAACCTAATACAGGCCAAGAACTATCACCTGAAACAGTGTTCCTTTTTTAATCTCATTAACGAGTTAAAAAGCCACAAACATGCTTGCTAATGAGTCTTTAAGAAATCCCTTGAAAATATAGACATGTTTTAGAATAATCACAGGAAAATATTATGCCAGATCTGATGCCAATTACTCATTCAACGCCCTTAAATTTTCCTTTGCTTCTTCCTTTGGAAAACCCTCATCTCCTGGCTGCTTCAACGATGCCTACTATGTATGCTTAGCCACACACAGGACTAGTAACCGTGGCCCCCGCCCTCCTCGATCCACCCCATCCTGCTCCTAGTCACAAACCATTAATAAGCACTTGCAAAGAATGGTTTTCATTCCTTTGCATGTCTTGTTCCTTTGTCTTTACACAATGTGTGGGGGCAATAGCAGATCTCTCTCTTCGAGATGTTCATAGTCTATACATGAAAACATCAGCCCAATGGACGATTGCTGGATAATGGATGATGGGTGGGGACTGGAAGGGAAATAAACCAGAGGAAGGAGCAGAGAAAAGGGAGGCACTCAGGGTGCTCCACATGAGCAGTATTTGAGCAAGACCTTGAAGACTATGGGGAGGGGGAGCAGCAGCCCCTAGAGGCCAAGGTGGCATTCCTGTCCCAAGAACAGTACCTGAAGGCCAGTGTGTTTGACAACCTGTAAATGGGTTTCATGTCACTGAGGCTGGAATATATTACAGGAAGTATAAGGGCACAAAGGCGAGTTTTAGGGATAAATTATGTATGATGAACAGAGATGCTTGGTGTTTTTGAATCTTGTAGGCTATAGAAAACCAGGCAGAGTTTCTCGGGAGGTAGGAGAAGCTCCAAATCAAACACAGGGACTTGCACAGACTAGGCACACACTCTATTGCTAAGCTACAGCTCTAGACCCCTCAAACTTTTTAAGGAAAAGAATATGGTATTTGAAGTTTGGAAATAGTCTGTTTCTTCACATTTTATCACATACTCACCTAAAACTCTGGAAAAGCTCTTATCTCTATTTTAGAGTTTACAGGAGGATTTGTCAACCTACACAAATTCCTCTGTTGGCCTTAGATCAAAGACCCATAAAAGAAGAGAATACCTCTAATCCATGTGTTTTATACTCCCTCGAGTTCCTACTAGCCCTAAGCAAGGGACCCTTAAGTGCATACTAAATCTATCCCCAGAATTTCCTAAAGTAATCTGCAGCTTCCAGTTCTCTACAAATAATATTCACCAAAGAAACCATCCAGGAACCTCTCAGCTCTATTCTTTATATTGCCTCATTTTTTAGGAGAGATGTCTCCTAATAAAAGATGTCAATATATTTGGATTCTTTGTCCTTCCATGTATATGGTGTGTGGCTAAGCAGCACAACCATGCCTCCACTCCTCTGCACTCTACTTCTGCCTGCCCAGCTTGTCCTTGGTTCACACTGTGGACACAGGCAAAGATCATCTTCCTGCATTTCTCTAAAAGGAGATTGTTTCGAGAAACATAGTAAGTGCTCAGGAAATGTTTGCTGGCTGCCTGTGATCACCTCTTGCTAATTCCTACACAGATTAGAGGAACAATGAATCTGAAGACAAGGCCACTTTGTGGGACTACTCTAGCTAGCACCCAGGAAGCCAATCAGCATTAAAATTAGCCTTAGCCACGTTGCGGTTAAAGATGCTTCTTTGAAGAGCCTTGCTGTACAGTGCCAGGTCAACAGATGTAGTTTATTCAGAAGTCTCTACAGAAAGCTCCAGGCTAAAAATTGCTAAGGAGGTTTAGGAGAGAGCCAGTCCAGGCCTAAAGGCCACTGGCCTGAGGCCAGTGCATGCCACAGTGACAGCCTAAAATTCTTATATTGTAGAGATGGTAGGACAAGAAACCCAGATCCTACCCATGGAGCCCCTCGGAATCAGAAGGCCCATGTTAACAATGACCCGACGTATCCTGTTGACCGGGGTGGCCTGGTGAACATCAACACAACTGCTAAGTCCATAAAATTACTCCATGTGAATTTTTTTAATTTCCTTTTTCTATTTTTAATATTTTCAAGTTAGTTTTTATTATCATGAAGGCTAGACAGGGAATTGAACTACTTCCTAAAGTACTATGATGTGCAGTCCATCTCATTCTCATGTAAATATTTCTGGAGAGGAGAAAATGAGATTCTCAGAAGGTAAGTTACCTGCCCATAACCCGGCTTTTAAGCCATGGATCCAATTCAGCCAATCCCTAGGGGGGGGGGGTTGTTGTTTGTTTGGTTGTTGTTGTTGTTTGTTGTTGTTGTTGTTGTTGTTGTTGTTGTTGTTGTTTTTCCTGGGCCCAAGCTCTTTCCTCCACACCAGAGAACCTCTTGGGGCATGCTGAGAAAAGGGAGTAGAGTTGGTGAGAACATAGAGAACTGGAGATTCCTCCTAGAGATGGCTTCCAGGTGTGTGATGAGAGAGGGGAAGAGAGAGAAAGCATGCACATGAGGGAGGGAGAAGTGAGAGAGAGAGAAGGGCAGGGGAGAGGAGTGGAGGGAAAAGATGGAAGGGGGATTTAATTTTACAGTTTCTATACCCCTCAAGCAAGCCTTATGATTTATTGGCACAAAGTTTTGAACATATTTTATAATAAGAAACGTCTCGTGCTTCGGTCAAAGGATCTAGAAGCCGGGGTGTGGTGGTACACAGCTGTAATCCCAATACTTGGGAGGCTGAGACAGAAGAATCACAGGTTCAGGGCCAGCCTCCGCAACTCAGGTCCTTCAGCAACTTATCAAGCCCCTGTTTAAAAATTAAAAATGGGCTGGGGTGTAGCCTGGTGTTAGAATGCCATGGTTTCAATCTTTAGTACCAAAAAAAAAAAAAGGAGCTAGAGTTTATAAGAGTGTTGGAGATTGATCTTATGGTTTAAAGTGACTTTGGCCTGTTTTATGTATTGATTTCTTTCCTGCTCTGCCATTGAATATTACTGCCATTTCTTTTTTTTTTTTTTTGGTGGTACTGGGGTTCCTGGAAGCCCTTCTACCTCGGGGCTACACTCCCAGACCTATTTTTACATTTTCATTTTGGAAACAGGGTCTTCTAAGCCAGCGCGCGGCTGGCTTCGAACCTGCGCGATCCTCCTGTCTCCGCCTCCCAAGCGCGGGGATTACAAGCGTGCACCACCACGCCCGGCTATTGCTGCCATTTCTGATCTGCTGGTCCTCAGTAACACAGAGGTAGAAAGCTGAGGGGCATTTAGGAAACTCCATCTCAGGGAGCCGCTCAAGGCCTTGTGTGTTGTTCCTTGCCGGAGGTGATGGAGGAGAGATGGTCACAATGGAAAAAAGAAAATGACATTGAATTTAGTTTTTGCTACCAATTTCCTACAAATATCTCATTTTGTTTTTCTAAATCTTGGATTATGGAGAAGCTCGCTATTCTTACAAACTTCCTCAGCACCCTTGCTTTTTCCCATGTTGCATCTGGAAATATTTTTTTAGGGACAATGGGACCAAGGAAATGCTTTGCAAAATACAACGTTCGGCGAAGCCAACCAACTGCTCCTTCCATGGGTGAGCTTCTGAGGTCCAGTCCTAGAAGCATCAAATTATAAACTGTTGGCCTTTTGATTACTGAAGTATAATAATTAGATTACAATGAAATTTTTCCTAACTGTGGGGCTTAAAAGAACAAAATAGCTGGTAATTGGTCTCGGCCAGAGTAAATAATGTCCTTCTTTTTATTTACATTTGGTTTTCCCACAAACTGCCTACTGGGTTGTGTGGAACTAAGAGGCTAGCAAAAAACTGAATCCCCATCCATCAGTATTAATCTCACACTTTACCATGGCCCCATCCATTTATCTTTCCGACACAAATTAGAAATTCAAGAGTTTTAACAAATGAGCCTGCAAATGTAAACTTATTAGGCCATATATTTTTACTACACACTGTGCAGTGCCCTCCACAAAGCTGTCCCTTCAGAGAGCATTTTCCTATTTTGTGTTATTGATGGCAGCTAACTAATCACATTTTTAATGTTGTCTTTGGGGAGGGCTGTTTGAGTGAATGTGCAAGCTAAACTACCCAGAATAAATCTACCTTATTAAATGCTTGAAATTATGTGTCTTTTACGATAAAGAAACTCCCGAGCATTGTTACATTTGCTAACCTTCTTTTCACAGGAATCAAAAGACTGGGATTAATTAAAATAATACATCAAAACTGGGGTGTTGTACAGAATGTGTCTATGTGTGAGGAAAAGCCAAGAAAAATTGGTTAATTGGTCTCTTCATCCCTATTCACTCCCCTCCATCTAAATAGCTTTAAGTGTTGTTTTCTGAAACAGAACTACAATAACAACACGAGCCGGGGAGGAAGATTCAGTCACCTGTTTGCTAGATAATAGCCGGTCTTCACCCCAACCTCTACCCCCAGGATATACATTCTGATTTACACAATGCCTTTCTGATTAATAAAGAAGTCCAAAAATTTTGGCTTCTGGGATCTCGATGCTCCAAAATATACACAAAGCATAACTATAGCATGACCCTCACTCTATGTTTTATCGAAACAAAGATGCATGATTCAGATGCCTCTGAATAATGTTATTTTTCACAAGTATCATCAAAAGACAACATCTGGCAGGTAAATGCTTCCCTCGAAGCCTCGAAGCCTCGACGCCACGGTCTTTCTTTGCTTCGGCGATGGTGGGCCTCCCTCAACGCTGTGTACAATCATTTCATTATTCTGAAGTGGCTTAATTAGTGGCAGGTCCTTTATTACTGAGTCCAAGTGCTAATCTGAGCCCTGAGTGCATCTGCTTCCTATTTCTTTGTAAGTTTTGCCCTCTCAGGAGCAAATGCAAGCATGGCCACAGTTCTGGCTTGTCACATGAATTTCAAGGATGAGGAATGATACAGAAGCCTGAATAGAAGGAACAGAGGTCATTTGGGAGCCGGTGCCCCAATGGTACACGTGGTCCAGAATTTGGAATCTGCTTCAATACATCCCCTTGAGGACACACAGAGGTATTATAGAAATTCATCTAAAATTAAAAAAAAAAATGCTTGAAAAGTGGGAGGATATGGCCACAGCCTATTTTTGCAAATTATTTTCCTACTACTTGACTGCCCTGTTTGAGATGCATGGCCTTCACAAAATGAACATTTAAACACAATAAGCATATGCTATTCATAGAAATTAAAGTCCCAAGCATTTCAAGACCGTGTAATAGATGGTTTTAGTGCTCCCCTGCAATCAGAGTAATTTTTTCTCCTACTTATCTTGAAGAGAAACATAAACTTGATTGGTATTTAACTAAACTGTAATGGCTGATAAATTGTCCTTAATGTTTCAAAACTAGACAACTAAGCTAAGGTTGCCTAGAATTTATTTCTTCACTGCACGTATACACTCGTTTTTCTCACTCAGTCACAGGAATCAACAATTTAAAGATGCTTTAGCTCTCTTGACGTTTGTTTCTTATTTATCTTGGGTTAACTATTAGATCCAGCAAAGGTGAAACCAAAGAGGAATGATGAATTAAAAAGAAAGTCATGGATGGCAAGGTAAAACTCACTCGAAAGCCTCTGCATTAGAATTTCTTTGAAAAATGCAAGGTGTTTATCTAGTCACTCAGCAAACATTGACTTAGCACCTACTAGAGGCCAGACCTTGTGTCCGGTTCTAAAAAGACAGAGATAATAGCCCTTGCCTTCTAGGATTTCCTGGAGAAAATCCCTGCAACCAGGTGATAAAACATGGTGGTCATTGAGAGTTTAGAAGCTCAATCACTGTAGAAATGTTTCTGCCAATAGAGGCCTGTATTCCCAGTACCTGGGAGGCGGAGAAAGGAGGATCTCTGGTTGGAAGCCTGCCTCAGCAACTTATCAAGGCCCTTAGCAACTTAGTGGGACCCTGTTTCCAAATAAGAAATAAAATAGGTCTGGAAGTGTCACTTGAAGGTAGAATGTCCCTGAGTTTGATCTTCATCACCGCAAAGAAACAAAACAAAACAAATACTTCTGCCTCTCAAAATTATACCTATTACAATGCTTCAAATATAAATTGCCTTACTTTCTTTGCATTCTTGGAACAAAAAAAAATCTATTTGGTTTTAATGTTAATGAGATCGATATACATGTTTTAGGTAGTTACAGTCTTATCTCCAATGTAAACAGGCAAAATTCTATATCGCATAATAGTTTCTAAAAGTTGTGTAGTGCCGAATTACATAAATATCCATTTCAAGTAGCCTATTCTAGGAGATATTTACTCTTAAAGAGCACCCTACAATTAAGCTTTTATTTAAATTAAGAACTCTTTTGTAGCAGGTACAATCTCCATAACTATTTGCAGCATTAGCCTGGATTTTCATATATTAGATTTGAATAACAAAACCCTTAGTGATAGGTCCCCAGGCCACATGTGTTGTTTTCTTGGGCTCTGACTGCCTATGATAGCATGGTTAGAACAAAAGCCATTAAAAGCACTAATTCCTCTTGCCCTCAGGATATGGTCCAAACTCCTTGACCTTTCATGGACCTGGTCCCTGCTTAATCCTCCATCCTCTGGTTGAGCAACAAAATAGTGGAGCTTTGGTCAGCCCTACTCCCAACAGAGGATCCGGAGACACATGCCTGACACGGATCAGAGACACACAGCACCCCCCTCTAGTCATGTGGGATATATAATGTTAGCCACTAAGTCACAGGGCTCTTTTGTCATAGCAGCATGGCCTAGCCCTTCCTCAACTCTTCATCAGCCATGGTATAGTATAGTCTAGAGCAATATTTTCCATATTTGAGTCTTCAAATTCCATCTTCACACACACATATGTATGTGTGTCTGTTGCTACACTCTGAACCCCATTTTATTTTATTTTATGTTTTATTTTGAAACAGAATCTAAGTGTCGAAACACTGGCCCCAAATCTGTGATCCTCCGGCCTGTCTCCCAACTACTTTACAGGCCTTTATTACCATGCCAGGCTGCACAACTTTTTCATTTTAGTCAACTTATTTAAAGTAAAGACGCCAGGTATAGTGGTGCAGGCTTGTAATCCCAGTACTTGGGAGGCTGGAACAGGAGGATCCAGGTTCCCAGACAGCCTCAGCTGCTTAGTGAGGCCCTTTGCAACTCAAGGAGACCCTGTTTCAAAATAAAGAATAAAAAAATAGGGCTGGGGCATAGGTGAGAGGTAAAATGCCCCTGAGTTCCAACCCCAGTACTGCCAAAAGAATGAATGAATGAATGAATGAATGAATGAATGAATAAATAAAGTAAAAATATTTACTTAAATATAAAATTACATATCACTATTATGAATGTAAAACCATAATCATTTTCAGTAAGTAGAAAATAAATGCAAAAACCATAATTCGTAATGTAAGGTGTTTATTTATAAATCACATTCAAATCTCTACTGAACCAACAGGACAGATCTAATATGTTCTTATAAATTCTAGTATAGAAAAAAAAGGCACAGGCCTTGATGTCCGATAAAATCCAGATTGTGTTCCAGCTCTACCACCTACTTTATGTCCTTATGTAAGTTACCTGGTCTTTGATTCTCTGCCACAAGGCTTCACCTCAGTACAGTCTGTCGTGCCTGTGACAGTGACAAAAGGCCCATTTTAAAGGAACACATCAAGCTGGCGCTCTAAAACTAGGCCATGCACCTAGACTCTGGCCTAGAATAAATTCTGTACACTGACAGCTCTGTGCCCTGAACACATTCTTGGCTGGTCCATCATCTTATCTGACCACCTGAGTGACTCTATTGTATTGTATCCTCTCTCTGCCTCTGTGCACAGTTCAGCCTCCTGAACCCTACAGCCACCTTCACCCTTTCTTAGCCTCTCTGTAACATAAATACGATAAAGTGTGATGTGCGATTTGATATATATATATATATGTATATATGTGTGTATATATGTATATATGTGTGTATATATGTATATATGTATATATGTATATCATACATATATTATTGGGTAAAGTGTGATATTGCAGATATTAGTAATTAAAAGTGAAATAAAAAAAACCTGTCATTTGTCTGGCTTATAACTTCCAGGTGACCTATGAGTACTTGGTGAATTGCAACCAAAGGAAGTGGTGTAGCTTATGAATTTATTGTTATTTATTAAATTCTGACATTGTGGAAAGATACAAATGTGTTTGGTCCATGTCAAGAGCAAAGCTCACAACAGAGTAGCAGAAAGAATCTCAAGTTTTTTTTTTTAATTTAATTGCTTTGTTAACTAGGATAAGTTCTATTACACTGTAATTTTTTAATTTTTTTATTGGTGCACTGTAGTCATACATCTTAATGGAGTATAAGATGGTGGAGGCACACACGCACACATCACCCAATTAGTCCTTACCTGATTCCCGCACCATTCCCTACCCCTCCCTCCTTCTCATGTTTGGCTTAGTGATTGACATTGATATATTTGTTAAGGTACATCATGTAATTTTTTTTAATCTAACAAAAGCTGTGTAATCGGGACTTAAAAGCTGCTTTTGCTAAAACCACTGACCCTTCACTTGAGCCCGCAGATGTCTGATGAGCAACTCAAAGGAAGGATAAACCTTGGCATCTCAGCCCTCTTTTGCCTCTGTCCCCTTTCTGCCTTAAACTTTGGGTCAGAGTACTGCTCAACACCGTACACAGACATCTCAAGCTGGCAATCTTTTCTTTTCAAGGTTGAAGAGACCAAAAGTAATTACATCTTTTAAGATTGACAGGAACATCCTAATGAAGAGATCACCAGCAAGCAGCATTTACGACATCCCATTACAGAACTGGCACCAGAAGTCTCCAGCCATAGACCGTCCTAGACCTAGAGGAACCAACTCCGTCTTACCTTTCTGACTCGTCCTTTTCTCCTGAGCCATTCTTACCCACAGTTCCCTTAGATTCCAGGAACAGGGAGCCTTGCAAGCAGATTACTCCATGATAAGAATGCCCCCCAACCAAGAGTGATTACCCCAGACAGCAACTCAGCCGCTGCACAGAGCAAAGGCAATTGTCTCACGATGAGAACCGATGGCCTCTTCCAGCTACAGTAACTTCCCCAGCGCCAACAGAATCTTGCAGAACCAGAACCAAGATAATGATTGAACAGAGCAGGGCCTGATCAAGATTACCTGCTTTGGCAGCTCTGCTAATCCCTGCCCTTTGCCTTTGTTCCCTTTCTTATAAAACCCTAAAGCAGCCGGGCATGGTGGCACACCCTTATAATCCCTGTGCTTGGGAGACCCTGTTTCCAAATAAAAATATTTTTAAAAAAAAATAGGTCTGGAAGTGTAGCCCGGAGGTAGAAGGGTTTCCAGGAACCCCAGTGCCACAAAAAAAAAAAAAAAAAAAAAAAAAAAAAAAGCAGCCACAATGAAAAAAAAAAAAAACTATTTGCCTTAATCATTGCTCATCTCTTCTATTGGCTTTGGAGGCAGGTGGCTTGAACCTGGCCCACTGGGACCCCCAAAGCCAGGGCCTCAATCTCCCAGGTCTTTTGTGTGTCCAGATGACAGACAGCACTCCAGGGTAGCTGATCCCCTCATGCTGGATTCTCTCTCACCTGCTTCAGTCTTAGGGTACCTCGAGTGCAGCATGCACCTTTCTTTCTTTCTTCCTTCCTTCCTTCTTTCCTTCCTTCCTTTCTTTCTTTCTTTCTTTCTTTTTTTTTTTTCAGTATGGGAATGGAACCCAGGGGCATTCTACCTCTGTGCTACACCCTCAGCCCTACTTTTTATTTTTTATTTTGAAACAGGGTCTCACCGAGTTGCAAAGGGCCTCACTAAGTAGTAGCTGAGGCTGTCTGCGAACCAGGATCTTCCTGTCTCGGCCTCCCAAATGCTGGGATTACAATAGTGTGCCACCACACCCGGCTAGTATGCACGTTTCTAACCAGGCACTATGGTGGGGCTCTGAGTCATTAACCAACAAGCAGCACTTCCGTTCAGTCAACGTGGCCAGAGCAGGGTGCCTAGCTTGCCCTTCCTGAGAGGCCATAGGTGGGGTAAAGCATCCTGCTTATCCGCCAGAAGAGGAGGGACCAGACATGGAGAAGTAATACTTGCCATGATGATAATGATCATAATAATGGCTCATCCAGGGACTGGGTCATGGCAGTGCTCATTTCTCAAAGTCTTAATGAAAGTCTATCATTACATTACAAATCCAACAGAACATGAACAGATGCCACAGTAGGTGCTAACTGGCACAAGCGAAGAACCCACAAAAAGGTTTTAAATTCACCTACAGTTCCAGAGATTGATCATGGCTTCTTTCCCCCCACTAAGATCTGATTGTGCCCCATAATGGAAGAAAGGGACTTATGACACCTCTGTCCCTGAGCATTAAAAAAAAAGATCAAGATAGGATTTAAACTCTGATCAATATGATCATGTGACTTGTTTTAAGGAATGGCTGATAGGAAATCACCTTCCCCAAAGAAAAAAAATGTACCTTTTTCAGTGGCTCCTTCTAACTTTCCTCCATTTTCTTGAAAAACAAACACATTCTGGTGGATTCTCCTACTTGCTCAAGCTGCCTTGATGTCTTTCTTTGTTTTTCACTATAAAACTATGGAGACGAGCTCTATTCCCTGGCTCTCACTGATCATTTTTCAATTCTTCCTTCTATATGATTTTCATATCCAATCTTCTGTGTCACTCCCCACAGCTACAGACACGATGCATCGCTTGAACACCTGACTTCACATACCAAGCGTCCCACTCCTAATTTCTCCCCCAACCAGGTCTGCTTCGAATTTCAGTGAATATTTTGCCCAAGTGTGAAACACCAGTTAACTTTTTGAACACTTCCTTCCACTTAGGCCCAAGCTGCATTTGTCCTCAACATCTATAAAGTCTTTTTATGAAATGTTTCATGTGCTCTTCTTTTCAATTTTCCCCCATCATTATGCTTGGCATGGTGTTTATGACTTCATACCTGGACTACTGAGAGCTTCTAAGTGAGAGCTTTTCCACACCTTTCCATTTCAGCTACCAGCACAATCATCCTAAAATGTTACTTTTTATGTTGGTCTGTTACAGCTTGATAACAGTATTGGTACCAGCTCCTCCTCATCACTGGGGCTTTCATCTTAGACATGATTTCCTTATAAGTAAAATCAAGTCACTCGCTGATCTTGGATTCTCTTTCTTACTGTTATTTCTCCATCCCCTCGATCTGGCATGTGGACTCCCATTTTCTTCTGGACAAATCCCACTTGCCATGTGGAATTTGTAGTACTGATACCTCTATAACTCTCTCTGAACCATGATTGGCTCTGTGAATAGAGCATAGTTTGCATAAAAGTACTCACAAACTATAATCCCACAGAATGCCATTTAGATGTATTTTAATGTTGAAATGGTGATGCTGTTTCTATTACTGTTTAAACTAAGTGTCAATGCTTTTAGGTACCACGGTCCTTCTTTACTAACCTTAGCCCATGTAAGTTTGAGATTTTAAACTAAACTGTAATGCTTTTAGAGACCATATATAGTCTTTATTTACCTTAGCACTAGAGTATGAAAACCCTGGTCTATGGCCTGTCTTGCTAGTCACATAGTTTATCTCATAAACATTATCTATAATTTTTTACACATATGTTTAGTTTATTTTCTAACTTACTTGTAAGCTTCCTAAGGTCAGTAAAATGTCATATACAATTAAAAATTTAAACGGGCAGGAGGAGTGGAAAGCACTTTGTAAGCATAATTAGCCAAGGAGTTTTAGAAGTTATGTCTTTTTTATTCCAAGTCCTCCTGCCAATGCCAAGACCAGGAAAATATCTTAGAGCATCCCAAGCACAGAAATAGTTCAATCACTGGAAAAAATAACTGCATAAACATTTTCTTTACTCTTTCCCCTCTCTGCACCAATCTGACAGTTATTTTTAATTAATTTATTAATTCCTTCAGCCTTTAACTACAATTTAATAGTCAACCAAAATAATCTATGCATAAAAAACATTCATTTGAAAGATGTTCTAATCCAAAATAAAAGAAATAATTGTGTTGGGCGCAGTGGTGCACAGCAGCAATCCCAGTAAATTGGGAGGGTGAGACAGGAATGTTACAGGTTCAAGGTCAGCCTCAACAACTTAGCAAGACCCTGTTTCAAAATTAAAAAAAAAAAAATTAAAGGCTACAGGTGTAGCTCAATAGTAGAATTCCCCTGAGTTCAATCCCTAGTACCTTCCCCACACATGCTTAAAATAGGTAGCTCCAATATGAAACAGTGAGGAAAGATTACTTCAAAGAAAAAAATACCAAATTCAGTAGAGGAATCAAAAAAGAATCTTGGTTGTTTATAATGGTTTGAAGATGACAGAGAGAAAATATTTGCAAGAAATATTTTGAGAAAATAGCAGGAATAGGAATATGGGGGTGATTGAATGAATAGATGAACCACTATTTAATGAAGTTTCCAACCAACACTATATGTACCTTGTTTTTTGTTCTTTAAAATTCGTACTTACACAACTTGTTCTGGGAAATTGAAAGAGATGGAATTCTTCCTAATTCCTTCTATGAGGCCAGTATCACATTAATTCCCAAACCAAATAAAGATAATTCAAGAAAGGAAAATTACAGACCAATATCCTTAATGAACATAGACGCAAAAATTCTAAACAAAATACTAGCTATACACATTCAAAACCATTTCAAGAGAATTGTACACCATGACCAAGTTGGTTTCATCCCAGAAAAGCAAGGCTGGTTCAACATATGCAAATCAATACATGCTATTCACCACATAAATAGAACTGAGAACAAAAACCACATGATCATTTCAATAGATGCTGAAAAGGCATTCGACAAAATCCAACACCCATTTATGTTAAAAACACTGCAGAAAATTGGAATAGAAGGAACATATTTAAGCATCATTAAGGCTATATACAATAAACCCAAAGCTAACATAATATTGAATGGAGAAAAACTGCAAGAATTCCCTTTAAAATCAGGCACAAGACA
This sequence comes from Muscardinus avellanarius, assembly GCF_963383645.1. Lineage (NCBI taxonomy): Eukaryota > Metazoa > Chordata > Mammalia > Rodentia > Gliridae > Muscardinus > Muscardinus avellanarius. Next base: position 173,353,183 of record NC_137787.1, read on the forward strand.
AGGATGCCCATTATCACCTCTCCTCTTCAATATAGTCCTTGAGACTCTTGCCACAGCAATAAGACAAGAGAAGGAAATCAAAGGAATTCAAATCGGAAGAGAGGAGATAAAACTATCCTTATTTGCAGATTATATGATTCTTTATCTAGAAGATCCAATGAACTCAACCAAAAGACTCCTGGAGCTGATTAACCAATTCAGCAAAGTTGCAGGATACAAAATCCACCTAAAGAAATCAGTTGCTTTTCTTTATGCCAACAATGAATCCACAACGAAAGAAATAAAGAAAACTATTCCATTTACTATAACCTCTAAACCAATAAAATACCTAGGAATAAACCTAACCAAAGATGTAAAAGACCTCTACAGAGAAAACTACAAAACATTAGAGAAAGAAATTAAAGAAGACCTTGGAAGATGGAAAGATCTCCCTTGCTCATGGATAGGTAGAATTAATATCATAAAAATGGCCATTCTGCCAAAAGTGATCTATAGATTCAATGCAATCCCCATTAAAATACCAACAATATTTCTCATAGACCTGGAAAAATCAGTTATGAATTTTGTATGGAGGAAGAAAAGACAGAGAATAGCCAAAGCAATTCTCAGCAACAAGAACCAGGCAGGGGGCATCACAATCCCGTACTTCAAATTATACTATAGACCAATAGTAGTAAAAACAGCATGGTATTGGCACAACAATAGGCAGACTGACCAGTGGAACAGAATAGAAGACACAGAAACAAACCCACACATCTATAGTCAACTGATCTTTGACAAGGGGGCCAAACTCATATGCTGGAGAAAAGACAGCCTTTTTAACAAATGGTGCTGGGAGAACTGGCTATCCACTTGTAGAAAGTTGGATCTGAATCCTTACTTCTCACCATGCACAGGAATCAACTCGAAATGGATCAAAGACTTAGAAATTAGACCAGAGACTCTTAAGTTATTAGAGAAAGGCATAGGATCTACACTTCAACATATAGGTACAGGGAGTAACTTTCTCAATAAGACTTCCAAAGCGCAGGAAATTAAAGCAAGAATTAATAAGTGGGATCTCTTCAAACTGAAAAGTTTCTTCTCATCAAAGGAAACCATCAAGAACCTAAAGAGAAATCCTACAGAATGGGAGAAGATCTTTACCAGCCACCACTCTGATAAGGGGCTAATATCCAGAAAATACAAAGACTCTATGCTAGCAAAACAACCCAATCAAGAAATGGGCAACTGAAATGAATAGACATTTCACAAAAGAAGAGATACAAATGGCCAATAGATACATGAAAAATGTTCAACATCACTAGCCATTAGGGAGATGCAAATCAAAACTACACTGAGATTCCATCTAACCCCAATCAGAGTGGCAAACATAAAGAAATCAAACAACAATAATTGCTGGCAAAGATGTGGGGAAAGAGGAACTCTTTTACACTGTTGGTGGGAGTGCAAAGTAGTTCAGCCACTATGGAGATCAGTATGGAGATTCCTTAGAAAACTGGGAATAGATCCACCATTTGATCCAGCTATACCACTCCTGGGTATCTTTCCAAAGGGGTTGAAATTAGAGAACTACGTTAACATGTGCATACCCATGTTCATAGCAGCACAGTTTGTAATAGCCAAAATATGGAACCAACCTAGATCTCCATCAACAGATGAGTGGATTGAAAATTATGGGAAATACACACAATGGAATTCTATTCAGCTATTAAGAAAAATAAAATAATAGCATTTGCAAGAAGATGGAAGGAACTAGAGAACATTATGTTAAGTGAGATTAGTCAAGCACAGAAAGAGAAGGGACATATGTTTTCTCTAATATGTTCAAGCTAGGGAGTAGTGGTAATACCAGAGGGATTCCAGATGATGGAGGGGAAATCTCAGCAAAGCTTGAATAGAAGGATAAGAGAGGAAGAAAGCTAAGGTTGTTTAATGGAGGAGCTACATATGAATATGTGTAATAGCATAAATACAACATGATTAACCTGGACACTCTCTACTGGGGGGGGGAGGGAGGGGGAAGGGCATGAAGCAAAATGTAAATGTACACCATTCTCAGTATGTTTCACTTATAAAAATTAAAAAAATTAAATTAAAAATAAATAAAAGTGAAACTTAAAAAATAAATAAAATAAAATTTGTACTTATTTATTTTAATTTTTAGGATGAATTGTAGTCATACATCTTAGTGGGGTACAAGATGGTAGAGGCATACATGAACACATCACCCAATTAGCCCCTACCCAATTCCCGCTCCATCCCCTCCCCCTCCCTCTTTCTCATATTTCGCTAAGTGATTGACTTGTGATTGATATGTTTGTTAATGTACATCATGTACATTAGAGAATTTCTCTCTCCCCCTTCCCATCCCCTCAGTTAGGTCACCTCAGATGTACCTTGTATCCCAGCAACCATGTAAAGCGGGTACAGTTCTTCCTACCTGAAAGATGAGGAGTCACAGCTCACGGAATCTACCTGAGTTTACACAACTTGGTAAGTAACACCACCAGCATTTAAACTTAATTCTCTTTGAGTAGAAAGCCGGCATTCTTGTAATAAGGTCTTATAATCCCTTAATAAAATGAAATAGGAATAATTCCAACTATATCATGAGAAGAGCAATGATCAACTCAAATTATCCTAATGTGAAATGAGTAAGAGGGGTGCCGGGCATGCAACCACAAGAATTCTCAACCTGGCTGTATCCCGAGAGGCTGGAGCCAAGGCAGGAAGCGCCAGCACGACCAGCACTGGTGAGGGGAGAGGCTGCAGGTGGATGGCAGAACAGCTCAGATTTGGGGGGATGACAATTTTATAGTATAGTATGAAATCTATAAAAAGTTTATACTATGACACAAGAACCTCACTGATGGAAATATAAGTTGGAGAAATAAAAAGAGTGGGGGTAAATGAGGAGGGAGCCTCAGTGAATCACGATTAAAGATAGGTACACTGACTTAGGGGGAAAAAAGGGCTAAGGTTGTAGCTCAGTGGTAGAGATCATCCCTAACATACATGAGCACCACCAGAGAGAGGGTGAAGATCTGGAAAAGAAAAATATCTGGTAAAAATATGAGTAGTGAAGTAAATATTTTAAAAGTTGTGGAATATTATAAATACTAATAAAATGATAAATATGATTGCCTATAAATTCATTTAAAAATGGTCAAAGGCAAGAGTAATGTATTATGTGATAACTGGAGATAGATATGCTTACCCTGATCTGAACACTACACACTACACAATCTATACAGATATCAAGACATCACATAGTACCCCATAAATATGCACAATTATGTATCAACTAAAAGTAAAAATTGAGGAAAATTTTTAAGTTTAAAATAATGCACTAATCTTGACTACATGGTAATAATAGTTACTGATTTTTAGCAAATTCTGATCTAAAACATATGCATTAGCTCATTTTGAGATGACATCTACTCTGTGAGAAAAGTGTCATCATCATCTCCATTATGTAGGGGAGAAATCTGAGGGAGGTCACAGCATGTATGCCCAAGGTCACACAGCTACCGTGAGCCTGAGATGGGATTCGAGCCCATGGAGTCCTACTCCAAGGCTCTAGCAGTTGCCATAAACATGCCACTGTCCTAATTATGAAATCCATAATTAAATTAATGCAAAATAAAGTACATGTGAATTTTGTGGATTCTCCCAGATTTTTGGTTTAGAGACACATATCTCATATGTAATATTTACCGTTATTTCTCATACATAACCAGTTAGAAATTTACACATATAGGCTCAGAGAAACTGTCATTCACAAAATAAGAAATTATAATGACAAAAGAACAGTAACAAGAAAATGTAGTAAGAACAGTTATTCTCTTAGCTATGTCAAAAAACAAATAAACTTTTAAATTCATCACATATGTTTTCAAGCAGAAAGCATTTCATTTTGTAATCTAATTTCTTCCAACTACAATAGGATGAAACGTTTTAAGAAATTTGTGTACACTCAAACTTTCAAGTTAGGTTTAATACCTCGGCAGCTTAGGGGGGAGTGACAACCAAAAAGATGCATCGCTTTCTTTAGGTCATGACTGTAGAACACGAATGGTTATGTGTGTATATACTGTACGTATGTATATACATTCAAATAATTTTTACATTAATCCACTTCATATGCCCTACTAAAAACAAACCCCAAGGGAGCAGGGCAATAAAGGATGCCACATCCAACTTTCGCACACCCACAAACCGTCACTGCTATGTCACATTTCATTTTAACCCAATTTCAAGATTATTACCCTCCAATTCTCAAAGGTAATTTAAGCCACATCTAACCTTAAAAGATTTCAACTTTACTTAATGCCATCCGCACTGATGCTTGAAGAGTGCATATCTAAAATATCAGGAAAAAATCAATGCAGCAAAACAGAAGTTTTGTTTTGAAACAAAAGACATTTTCTTGCATGACTTCTGAAAAATGAGTTTTGACTAGGATACACTACATGTACTGTTTTTTTTTTTTTAATGGGCACCAAGAAATTACTAACCTAATGCCTGTAAAAAGAAAATAGTGAGGGTGTCTTTATAAGAAATACAGAATGAGGTTGTTCATATTACCCATACAAATTTTCCAAACACCACATTACATACCATTTAAACAGAGCTCCCGTAACTGAGTGTTACAAGCCAAGAAATTTTATCCATTGTTTCTAATACTATTTCAAATGGAATCATTTGAAACCTTGATTAAAAATGCATTTCGGTGTGTCAGGTCAGGTATTAAGGAATAGGAATTTGCCTTTTAAGACCCATTATACTTTTTTGTTGTTGTTGTTGTTATTTAAGGGGTAGAGAGTGAGAAATTAGAGAGCTCGTCAGTTTTAAAATCACATAAACACTCATCCTTGAATTTCTCCCATAAAAAGGTTATATAAAGAAATAAAATTATAAAATAGAAGAGCACATGGAGGCATACACCAGCATTATGAAAATCATTTTAAGAAGTGCGACCACAGTTGTCTTTCCTGGGTTTTTAATTATGTGTTTGTTTGCCATGGTGGCCTAATTTAGTCCAGAAGATGAGCCAACATTACAAGCTGGTAGAGAGGTAAGTAATCCCCAGGGTGGGCTGCTTGTGCTCAGGAGTTTAAAAGCTACATCGACAGAGGCAGGAGCCGAGGCACTTTGGAGAAGGGGGTCTGCATGACAAACAGTGAAAGGTGCGCAAATCAAATTTTTCACAATTAGTTGAACAACAACTGTGACAGGTTTAGCGCTTAGCATTTTCATTTGTGTGCTCAAATTTGGTTATCTGTCCTCTTTTATGCAAATGCGATGTGACAGGCGAAGCTGGGAGCACTGGAGCAGGCCAATCACTCACAACAGGGGCTAGGGCTGCTGGGCTGAGAGGCTGGGATTAAATGGACTGAGTGCTGATGGATAAATGACAGGAGCCGCGCTGAAAGCCTCATGAACTGATTTAAAACTTCTAAGGGAGGATGCTAAGAATATAATTATGCTTTATGCCCCAGCCTAAACTGTCAGAAATAGAAAGATAAAAAAAGAATATAAATTGTACCAAATGAATATTATCAGCATTCATAATTTAACCAAACCCAATATGTTTATCCTACATTGGAAAATAGATAAGATTGCAAAGCTGTGTCCTTCTACCACAGGCCACACACAGGACCGAAGGAAAGTTTGAAAATTGACAAGTGGAGCACCATAGAAAGGAAATACAGCCTTCTTCTTAAAAGGCCCCATCTCCAGCAGGACAGGGTCCCCCCTGAGAAGTCAGCACAGCCAGTTCATTCTTGAGTATCTTTACTTCACTCTACTAAGGGGACCCTGAAACAGGAGCAGGTCCAGGATGGGGGCTCCTTTGCTCTCACAGGTCTCAAAGCACAATCCTTACCTCGTAAGAGACTAGAGGGACCATTTCCGTGTATTTGTAGCGTCTGTCCTCTGTTCCATCCCCTTCTAATGTTCTCTGAATCCAGTGAAAAAGGTCAAAACACACTACACGGTGCCTATTAGCTTTACTTAGGTTTTACAATTCCTTACAGTGTTTTTTTAAAGAATGCTTTATGACAGTGGATTTCTTACAGTAAGTCTCCCATTTGAAAACAGGGATCTGAACTCTATGGTCTTCATTTCTTTTCAACATAACTTTATCACTATACAGTTTTCACTGTATAAACACATATGCATGTGACTTTCTAGGAAGACATCAGTGATATTAGACTAAAAGAGAGAAAAAGCCCACATGTATGTGTTTTATGGTTGTATCCACAAATGCAGAAAGAGAACGTAATCTTAAGTCCTTTTCAGAGAAAGGCAGAATACAACACAATATAAAGAGAAAGAAAGTAAAGATGGTAGCAAAGGCAAACCATGTTTGAGTGACTGTATAGTACTCACATTCAATAAAACACATGTATGTCAAAATAAAATATATTTTATCAACAATTTATGCTATGATCTAATAAAAACTTTTCCATGTTAAAAGAAACTTTTCCGTAATTTGTTACTATAGACTATATCTTAAAATTCATCATTAGCTGAGCATGGTGGCAAATGCCTCTAATTTCAGTACTTGAGAGACTGAGAAAGGAGGATTGTAGATTCAAAGCCAGTCTCAGCAACTTAGCAAGATTCTGTTTCAAAATAAAAAATAAAATAGAACTGGGAGTTATAGCTCAGAAATAGAAGTCCCCTAAATTCAACTCTCAGTAACACCCCAAATCATTTTTGTATACCATAATAAAAACTAGATATCATAAAATTTATAAAATACTATTTAGTATACATATGTATATAAAGAAAAAGAAAAATGCCTTGTGCAAGTGACTTGACTTTAATGGGCTATTATGTAAAAAATAATTAAACTCATCCTTACAAAATTAGAGTAATATAAATTAAATGTTCTCTACTAAACCTCTTTAAAGTTTATATATACATATATTTATCCATATATCTCCATGTGTCCATATATGTTCTATGGACACATAGAGTTATATAAATATCTATAAATACATATAGGGGTATATAGAGAGAGACTATATGTGTGTATATACATATATAGAGAGAAGACTGCACAATCATAAGTGTGTATATTGGCAAAAGTTTATAAAGGAAATATACCTGTCTCACTATCCATCTAAGAAGTAGAATGTCACCGGCTCTCCTTCCCAGACACTGACCCCCAAATGTAAGCATTCTTCTGAGGTTCGCCAGCATGGCTTGATTTTGCTTGTTTTTAAAATTCATACTAAATGAAACTTAAAAAATCTGTTCTTTGTGGTCCGACATCTTTATTCAAAGAAAGGGAGGGCGTGTGTGATTACTCAATATTTTGTGGTATTTATTCATGTTATTGAGTAAGCCTTATCTTTTTCTTTTTCTGCACAGGATGACCCACTGTATGCAGAGAATATGCTACCACTGGTAAACACATGGGTTGTTTTCAGTTTGGGGATATTACAAAAGCTGCCATAAATACATTTACTTCAGTGCACATGTTTGTTGTTTCATTTCTGGGGAATATTATATTTAGGAGTTGAATTTCTGGGCCTGTAGCTGTACACATATACTTTACTATGAATTTTTAGCTTCGGTAGATCTTCCCCAACAGTTTTTAACAAAAGCACTCTATATATAGTAAAAGAATCTCACTATGCTTTGCAAAATTTTCTTTTAGATTAAAAAAAAGCAAGAAAAAGATTACCAAAATTAAATATACATACCACACACATAACTTTCAGCCAAAAAATAATATGGCTAAATTGAAGTTTAAATATTTATTGCTCTTTGCCCAATTTATTTCTGCCCAATTGCATATACCTGACTGAGAAAAGAAAGAAGTGGTCATTTTTGTGCCAGTGTTGGGAAAAGTCTTTGGTACCAATTTTTAAAATGTATTGATTTCAAATGCTTTGGTATTGATTTTAAAATGTAAAAGTAGCCGGGCATGGTGGCGCACACTTGTAATCCCCGCGCTTGGGAGGCAGAGACAGGAGGATCGCGCAGGTTCAAAGCCAGCCGCGCGCGCTGGCTTAGGAGACCCTGTTTCCAAATAAAAATGTAAAAATAGGTCTGGGAGTGTAGCCCAGAGGTAGAAGGGCTTTCAAGAACCCCAGTACCACCAAAAAAAAAAAAAAAGAAAGAAAGAAAAGAAAAGAAAAGAAGAGAAAAAAAAGAAAAAAAATGTAAAAGTAGTCAGAGCAGGTACTCAAGTAGGAAAAGGAAGCAGCTGTTACCCTTCAGAGTTCCCCTGCATCAAAAGTGATTAGCAAAAACACAAAAGAGTTGTAACCCAGGGTCTTCATATTTTACTTTTCACATTTATTTTCATTTTTAATTTATTTTTATGTGGAACATATTAAAAATGGCATTCATTCAGACGACTGTGCTTGGTGCCCTCTCTCTCCACCCCGCTTCCCCTTCCCCCTTCCCAACAATGAGTGTCCAGGTAAACCATGCTATATTCATACTTTTACACATATTCGGGTGTAGCTACTCCATTACTCAACCTCAGCCTTCCTCTCCTATCCTTCCATTCTAGCTTTGCTGAGGTTTCCTCTCCATTATCTGGAGTCCCCCTGGTATTCCTAATATGAGAGAGAACATATGTCCCTTCTCTTTCTGTGCTTGGCTGATCTCACTTAACATAATGCTCTCCAACTCTTTCCATCTTCTTGTGAATGACATGATTTTCTTCTTTATAGCTGAATAGAATTTCATCGTGTGCATTTCCCATAATTTTGCAATCCATTCATCTGTTGATGGAGACCTAGGTTGGTTCCATATTTTGGCTATTGCAAATTGTGGTGTTATGAACATGGGTATGCATATGTTACTATAGTTCTCTGATTTCAGCTCCTTTGGAAAAATGCCCAGGAGTGGTATAATAAGATCATATGATGGGTTTATTCCCATATTTCTAAGGAATCTCCACACTGATCTCCATAGCAGCTGAACTAGTTTGTACTCTCATCAACAGTGTAAAAGAGTTCCTCTTTCCCCACATCCTCACCAGCATTTTTTGTCATTTGACTTCGTTATGCCTGCCACTTTGATTAGGGTTAGATGGAATCTCAGTGTAGTTTTGATTTGCATCTCCCTGATGGCTAATGATGTAGAACATCTTTTCATGTATCTATTGGCCATTTGTATCTTTTCTTTTGTGAAGCATCTATTCAGTTTAGTTGCCCATTTCTTGATTGGGTTATTTGTTTTGCTAGTGTAGAGTCTTTTGAGCTTTGTTCATCCTGGATATTAGCCCGCTATCAGAGTGGCGGCTGGTTAAGATCTCCTATTCTGTAGGCTTTCTCTTTAGGTTCTTGATAGTTTCCTTTGATGAGCAGAAACTTTTTAGTTTGATGCCATCCCACTTGCTAATTTTTGCTTTAACTTCCTGCACTTTGGAGGTCTTGTTGAGAAAGTTACTGCCTGTGCCTATATGTTGGAGTGTTGAGCCTATGCCCTCCTCTAATGTAGCTTCACAGTCTCTGGTCTAATTTCTAAGTCTTTGTCCATCTCGAGTTGATACCTGTGTATGGTGAGAGGTAAGGATTTAGTTCCATCTTTTGACAAATGGTTAGCCAGTTCTCCCAGCACCATTTGTTGAAAAGGCTGCCTTTTCTCCAGCATATGAGATTGGTCCCTTTGTCAAAAATCAATTGACTATAAGGTGTGGGTTTGTTTCTGTACCTTCTATTCTGTTCCACTGGTCAGTATGCCTGTAGTTGTGCCAATATCATGCTGATTTTACTACTATTGCTCTATAGTATAATTTGAAGTACAGGATTGTGATGCCTCCTGCCTGGTTCTTATTGCTGAGGATTGCTTTGGGTATTCTGGGTCTTTTCTCTTTAAAATTTATGACTGATTTTTCTAAGTCTATGAAGAATGTCTTTGGTATGTTCACAGGAATTTAATTGAATCTATGGATAACTTTTAGATCACTTTTGGTAGAATGGCCATTTTTATGATATTTATTCTGCCTATCCATGAACAAGGGAGATCTTTCCATCTTCCAAGGTCTTCTTCAATTTCTTTAATGTTTTATAGTTTTCATTGTAGAGGTCTTTTACATCTTTGGTTAGGTTTATTCCTAGGTATTTTATTGGTTTTTAGGTTATTTAGTGAATGGAATTGTTTACTTTATTTCTTTCATTGTAGATTCATTGTTGGCATAAAGAAAAGCCACTAATTTCTTTAGATTGATTTTTTTTATCCTGCAACTTTGTTGAATTGGTAAAAACAAATTGTGCATAATTAATAACTTCTAACAGACAGACTAAAATTCCCCAAGGATGAGTAACAAAGGCACAGGTCTTCCTCAAAGAAATAAGATACCATGTGACCCCTGACTCTGATAATCAAGTAATACATTTTGGTTATAACAAAAGGCTTAAACCTGCACCAGAGACAGGGAGGACCTACACCGATAGGAAGAAGGTTTTTGGTTAAACAGGATGTAGGATAGTGAATCCTCACATCAAAAAGCTTGCCCCGGAAAAAAAGTGGATTGACACCAATGTCAGGTCAGAAAGACTATTGGTTAAGCAAAGATGGACAATAACAAACTATAAAAACTGTTCAGTATTCAAATATTTCAGTGTCTTGTTTTCAAGTCACTCCACTACGTCACTCTCTGATGTAGTGCTTTATAATTTCTGTCCCTTTTTTCTGCCTTTGTAATAATAAAAATTGCTTAAGCTTACAACAAATAGTTCTGGGTAAGTTTTTCTAAAAATAGCTAAGAACAAGAACCCGCAGCTCCATCTCACACCGCTACTATTTTGGCTGTCAGCACTGGTTAAATCTGCTTAAGGAATTCATTAATTATACTAGAAAATGATGAGTTAGTTGAGTGTCTTCCCAAAAAGTATGTCAGGTCCTATTCTGTCACAGCAGGGAGCATCCATGCCACATCATTCAGAATATAATCCACGTTTTTATTCTTCTAACATATCTGGTTTTATCATGATAGAAGGCTGGTTGCACTTTAAGTCTTTAAATATGATTTTCCAGTGAGATAAATGGACAGACTCCTCCCAGCTGAGCTAAGAAAGGGACCAGACTATTTTCTTTTCTTTTCTTTTCTTTTTTTGGTGGTACTGGGATTCCTGGAAGCCCTTCTACCTCTGGACTACACTCCCAGACCTATTTTATACTTTTTATTTGGAAACAGGGTCTCTTAAGCCAGCGAGGCTGGCTCCGAACCAGCGCGATCCTCCTGTCTTGCCTCCCAAGCGCGGGGATTACAAGCTTGTGCCGCCACGTCCGGCGGGGACCAGACTATTCTATGAGCCAGTCAAGACCCTCTTCTGGCTCATCTGTTGTCAAAACGGGTATACACAGCTTAAGAAGCAACCCAACTGCTCACTCGTATCTGCTGAGCATGCCAACGCATGCAACTCAAGGTATCAGCAAAGAAACCCTCTGAAAGGCATTCAGGGCTATGTGAGGGAAATTTGCAGTCAACTCCACCCTCTTCTAATAGTTTTCTCTTTCTGTCTCTCTCTCTCTCCTCACCTTCTGTCCTCTCCATCTCTCATTTATCTATTATCTCTGTTTTTTTTAAAGCATACCTGTTTTATTATCCTGAATTTGAGACAGAAGGAAATTAAATCTATTATAAGTATCTAAACACAAGAAATATTTACACTTAACATTGCAAGCTCATACAATTATAAACAATAATGGTTCATAAAAACTTAGCTTCTCTAGAAAATAAAGAAGTCCTTTCAAAAATTATTTATTGATATATAAAAATCATTACAGTTAATAGATTACTTGGGTAATATAAGGAAACTTCTACTAATTTTAGAAAAATATTAGTTATTTTACAGAAAAAGGTTCTGAACTCTAATTTTACTCCTACTATACATTTTTCAGATAATAATTTGGAGTAGAGAATTTATTAATACTACTTTTTTGTGGTACTGCAGATTGAATCCAGGGACATTCAACCTCTGAGTTAGAGCCCCGGCCCTACGTCATTTTCTAGTTTGAATAGAGTCTCACTAAGTTTTGTAGGGCCTGCTAACTTGCTGGAGCTGGCTTCAAACCTGCAATCCTCCTGTCTCAAGTACTGGGATTAAAAGCATGTGCCTAAATCGGGAATGGTGGCGCAAGCTTGTAATTCCAGCTCTTGGAAGGCTAAGACAGGAGGATTGCACATGTTCAAAGCCAGCCTCAGCTATTTAGTGAGGCTCTCAGCAACTTAGTGAGAACCTGTTTCCAAATAAAGTATAAAATAGATTGAGTATAGTCCAGAGGTAGAAAAGCTCCTGGGTTCCAACCTCAATAACACACACACACACAAAAGCATGTGCCTACCATGCCCCAATACTTTTTTTTTTTTTACACTGAAGATTGAACTCAGAGGCATTCTACCTCTGAGCTATACTTCCTGCCCTATTTTATTTTTTATTTGGAAATAGAGTCTCACTAAGTTGCTGAGGCTGGTCTCAAACCTGTCATCCTCCTGTCTCAGCCTTCCAAGTGCTGGGATTACATATGTGCACTACCACACCTCATCTCCCAGCTACTATAAATACAACTTTTTATGTACATATATAGTCATATACTTTCATCAGAAACATTTTTCTTTTTCTCCTAGGCACTCATATTTCTAGATCTCAACTCTGATCACAGATGCTATTTGTTTCCGAAGCAAGTTGTAGGATAATCACTTGCTATGATAGTTTCATTTTCTAGATTCCAACGTAACCAAAATAACCCTCCCAAACAGAAATAATTTGTAGAAAGAAATTCTACTTTGAATAGTGTCAGAATGCCAACTTTATCCTCTTGAGGACACATTTCTATTCATTCGTGAGACCTCGGCTCAGATGTGACCTCCTCTGAGGAATTTGCAGCAAACTCCTTGAGACGAGCTAGTCATTTCATTTTCTGGGCTTCACAAAGCAGTGTAGCATTTAACACATTGTATTATAATTATCTGCCAGGATGTCTGCCTTTCCCACTGGGCCATGAACTCCACAAGAGCAAGGACTATGTCTTATTCACCTTTCAATCCCCCATTTCAATTCAATTCAGCAAATATTCAACATCCAGCACTGTGTCAGTTTCAAAGTTAGCACTTAATAAATATTTGATGAGAAAATGAAAGAGTAAAAAGAAGATAAATTTACATTATCTTAAAATACTTCCAAAAAAGTTCTGGCAGAAACTCCCTTTTTTTATTTCTACTTCCAAGAAAAAGTGTGTTTTTTGAAATTCTTTTATAGATTAAGGAACTACAAGGGTTTTTTTTTTTCAGTTTTTATTTATAAATTTAATTTTTTTTTTTTTTTTGGTGGTACTGGGGGTGGAACCTAGAGGCCTTCTACCTCTGGGCTATACTCCCAGACCCATTTTATATTTTATTTGGAAACAGGGTCTCACTAAGTTGCTGAGAGCCTCACTAAGTAGCTGAGGATGGCTTCGAACGTGTACAATCCTCCTGTCTCAGCCTCCCAATCGCGGGGATTACAAGCGTGCGCCACCACGCCCGGCTATAAATTTAAATTTAAATGAGGAGTAACTTGACTTATCTGGCAGAGCTCAGGCACCCTCGTGGGTAATCTAGCCTAGGGAAAGAGCTAACATATGACTCATATGGCCCCCTCACTACATTCTGCACCCACAGCAGACAGCACTAGTCGATCATGGTGCTGCATCCTATTAATCCCTGACTCGGCCTTAGAATTTTCAACTCAGCACTCAACAGGCTGCTTTCAGAAGCTGGAGGTAAAGGTGACTATTGCATGCTACCTTTCTCTAGTTTATACTCTCCTATCGCAGATACGCAAAGTGAGTTTTTGAGAGGCTAGATAATTTTGCTTAGGTCACAGAGCTAAACTAGCATGAGAGCCTCAACTAAGATCCCAGGTCTTCCAAGGCTCCTTCCACCAGAAAGCACTTTTATAAACAGCTAATAGGAATGAATATGTAATAGAAAAATTAGACTTGTTCATCATTTATATATTAAACATATATGTATATACTGTTTCAGTTAGCTTTTATATTGCTGTGACCAAAGTATCTGACAAGAACAACCTAGAAAAGGAAAGATTCATTTGAGCTAACAGTTTTAGAGGCTCAGTCCATAGTTGACTGGCTCCAAGACAGAAACCACAGCAGTCAGACATGGAGCATAGAGAGAGACTTAAAGTGGCTAGGGTCAGATGTAGCCCCAAAGACCACATCCTCAGAGAATCATATCCCCAGCTGTGCCCCACCTCTGATCCTTGCTGCACTGGGGATATGTCTGCAAAACATGAGCCTTTTGGAGACATCCTAAACCCAAACCATTACATAAACATGCATGCATACATACATATATACATAATACACATACATACACACATGTACATATATACACATTCACATAAATATATATGTATGTAGATATATAAATATACATATAATGAGCCAGGCATGGTGATGCACACCTGTAATCCCAGCGCTTGGGAGGCTGAGACAGGAGGATCACGCAGGTTCAAAGCCAGCCTCAGCTAATTAGTGAGGCTCTCAGCAACTTAGTGAGACTCTGTTTCCAAATAAAATATAAAATAGGTCTGGGAGTATAGACCGGAGGTAGAAAAGCTCCTGGGTTCCACTATATATATATATATATATATATATATATAACAAAACTAACATTATTATGAAATAATGATTCATTTTAACCAGCTCTAGGATATATATGTTTGTATATTATATGATATATATGTATTTGTTATGTGTTAGAATATATTTTTAAATCAAAAGTAAAGTCCCTCTGAACACGTTCCATAAAAAAATCACAAGATACAAAAGGAAGCAGTGAGGAACAAGCAGTGACTAGTGACTCTGTTCGGTATTGTTCTTATAGCATTTTCACATATCTAAGATATATCTGAAAATTATAGCCATGAAGACTAAGCATAAATATCTATCTTTATCATACACAATGTTCATACATCAAATAAAGTATGTAAAAGAAAGCAAGACACAAGCCATGTGTTAGAAAGGGGAAGCTACTGTTTTCTTTTTCAGAGTACAGGCTTAAAATTCTCCATAGTGATAGATTTATTTTTTTTCCAAGAAGACCAGCAAGGGTAAAAGAAAAAGACAAGGAAAGTTGAAATAAATTAAAATCTCCGATTCCTTAGCCTCCTTATCTTTGAGACGAGAAACTGAAAGGTCCTCTCAAAGCATCAACACCCAGGATACCTCATTACCAGAAACAGAGAGGCAAATGAGAAAAGGAGTAAAGAAAAATCAAACCCACAGCTGGACAAGAGGTGAAAGAAGACAAGCAAAGGTCTTGGACACAGAATCACACAGCTTCTTCAGGATGAGAAATGAACCATTAGCAAATAACAATGGCAGACTTGGGGAAAAGATGTCTGATTTTTGTGGACCAAGAAAAAGTAGTTGCCACTGGCCTCTGGTTTATATTTGAGCTACATGTGGTGTCTATATCATTGCATGATTTATGAGTGTAGTAGCCTCATGACAGTGACCCTGTTGATGGGCCTCCTCAGAGAGGGGAAATCAGAGCAAGACACTGGCAAGCCTCTCAGGCCAACAGTCTGTGGGATAAACAATGGTGGCAGCTACGGTAGTTACTGACCTTGCATCTCACACCCAATCCAGTCTCCCTGTCTCTGTCTGTCATTCCAGGGCTGAGTGTCTGCAAACTCTATTTCTCAGGCAAATGTGACAACTGGCTTCCGGTAATGTCCTATTATTGAAAAGCACTATAGAGAGATTAAGGTGGGATGGGAAAAGAAAAATATATACTCCTATCTTTAGTGTGCATTTTTCTAGCATCTTTTATAACTTTCAGGACCAGCCATGGGTGTTGCCCTCAGAGGTAAAAGCTATGGCCAGGTCCCTTTTAGATGATAGCTATCTTCTATTCTTAACCCTTTTTTTTTTCTTTTTCTTTTTTTTTTTTTTTACTGGTTATTGAACCCAGAGTCATTCTATCAGAGAGCTACATCCCTAGACCTTTAATTTTTTTTATATCAAGTTCTCACTAAGTTGCTGAGGTTGGTCTCAAACTTACGATCCTTCTGTATCAGCATTCCAAGTACTGGGATTACAGATGTATGCAACCACACCCAGCAAATCCTTAGCTCTTGAGACAGCAGCAACCTCCCTTACCACTTCTAAGCTGCTGTAACTAACACTTATTATCTATTTTGGTAAAATGATGTAACATGAATTTATCCTTGAGAGACAAGAAAGCAACACATCTACATATTTTGCTGTATATGCATAAAGCCATTAAAAGAAACACAGTGACCAATGACTGACAAACTTTGAAAGAAAAAACATGACTGTTCACAGGTCATGAATGAGGAAGGTCATTTTTTTTTTATTCGTGCACTGTATTCATACATCATAGTGGGATACAAACTTTTGTAGACATACATGCACACATCGCCCAGTCAGCCCCCACCCGATCCCCACCCCATTCCCTCCCTATCCCTCCTTCCCATGCTTGGCTTAGTGGTTGACATCTAGTATTATAGCAATTTATCCAAAATTAAAAATGATAATCTCACATAACAGTTTCATTTGTCTGATACCAAGCTTTTGATGACTTAAAGATAACATTTCAATATTTCTTTTTGCTTTCTTTCTTACCAGAGAATTTTTTTCTATTTTTTAGGTGAAACTATCATATATTTATATATTTATTTTTCAGAAAAAAATCTATCCTAATATGGAATATGGATTCTAGATACCCAAACGATCTTGAAAAAGAACAAAGCTAGAAGATATATATTTTCTGATTTCAAACCATATAAAGCTACAATAATTGAAACAGTGTAGTACTGTTCTAAAGGCAGATCTATAAACCATTGGAGTTAAATACAAGCCTAGAGCTAAATTCTTCCCTATATTATCAAGTTATTTTTTACAAGGTTTCCATGAACATTTGGTGGTGGAAATAATAATCTTTTAACTAAATATTGTTGAAAAATAATAATTACATGGAAAAGAATAAAATTGGACCCTTACCTAATCCCACATACAAGTATTAACTCAAAATAGATAAAAGACCTAAATATAAATCTTAAGACTATAAACTTTTAGAAGAAAATCTGGGTCATAAAACCTCACAACATTGAAATTGGCAGTGATTTCTTGGATATGATTTCAATGGCACAGGCAACAGAAGAGTATACAAACTCCCTAAAAAATAAAAAAAAAAATTGTATATCCAAAGACAATGTAAACAGAGTTAAAAGTTACTAATAGAATTGGATAAAATATTTCCAAATGCTATATCTGAAGGTATATTAATATTCCAACTAGAAATCCTAAAAATTAACAACAATAAAGGCAAACAATACAATTAGAGATTCGTAAAAGACTAACATAAATAATGAATCTCCACAGATAACCAATCTTAGTTGACTGTTGGATGGAAAATCTTGTTTCTCTGGTTCTGGTGTGTGTTACCTATTTCTTCTTTGTAGTTAATCTCTTTGAGTATTTTCTCTAGCACTGGTTTTGAAGACATAAATTCCTTCAGTTTCTGTTTGTCATGGAAGCTTCTTATTTTTCCATCTAATTTGATAGAAAGTTTTGCTGTGTAGGAAATTTTTGGCTGGAAGTTGTTTTCTTTCAGAGTTTGGAATATGTTACTCCAAGCCCTTCTGGCTCTCATGACTTGGTTTGGGAAGTCTGGAGTGATTCTAATTGGTTTGCCTCTGAATGTCACTTGGCCCTTTGTTTTTGTTGCCTTTAAGATTCTCTGCTTGGCTTCCACAGTGGTCATTTTGACAATAACGTGGCGTGGGGATCCTCTTCTCTGATCCTGTCTAAAGGGAGTTCTATAAGTTTCCTGGATCTGTGTATCAACCTCTTGCTCTATATTTGGAAAATTTTCTGCTATTACTTCCTTGAAGAGATTGTTGATCCCTTTGGTTTCACTTTCTTTTCCCTCCTCTATTCCAATTATTCTTAGGTTAGCTCTCTTAAAATGGGCCCATATTTCTTCAATGTCAGATTCCTGCTGTTGGATATTTTTTTCTAGATTAGAAACTGTGAGTTCATTTTTGGAATGATCATCTTCTAAGAGCGAGATTCTGTTCTCCATGTGTTCTAATCGGTTGTTTGTGCTTTGAATTGAGGCCTTTACTTCATTAATTGCATCCTTTATATCTTTTTGGCTCTCTCTCAGTTCTTTTCGAAGCACCTCTATTATTTCTATGGTTATTTTCCTGATTTGATCTTCTAGAAATCTCTGATTTTCTGTTTTATCGGGTTCTGATGTTGTGGGGTTGTGAGCATTCATTGCTCCAGTGTTATTCCTCTTTCCCATGATTTCGGATGTTTGTGCCTTCTCTGGTTTCTTCCCTTGGGTCACTATGACTTCACCTAAGGAGCTCTGGATCTCGAGTCTGTAGTATCTCAGACCCCACTACTCCTTTCTGGGTTGTATCACAGAGTCTCCGACCCAGGGAGTCGATAGAGGCTGCTTTAAACTATGGGTGGTGCCAGGTTGCACGTTCTCCTATGGTGTGATATCTCTGCCACTGCCACTCCCTCACTGGGTCAAGTCCCAAGAAGTACAGTACTGGGATTTCTCGTCTGTGGCCCGCAATTTGACTCACTGTTCTTGAGTTCGCAGATGTAGCTGTATTGGACTCATTGAATTCGCTGCTGCTGCTGCTGCCGGTGGCAATATGGCGCCGCTGCCACGCCCTCGGCTGTGAAGCTGGCTTATTTCTTCTTGGTTTTGAATTCCACTCTGAGTTCTTGCAGCGTATGCTGAGCTCAGCCACTGGGAGCTTTAGATGTTCTCTGCGCTGAAAAATCCCACCTGGCTGTTCCGCAGCGGCTCACCTCGGCTTGCTGTAGCCGTCCGGTGAATTTGCCGCTGCCGCCGGCAGTATGGCGCTGCTACCGCGTCCTCGGGCGTGAGGCCGGTGTATCTCCTCTGTGGCTCTGAGTTCTGTTCTCAGTCCGCTTTCTCTCTGGAGCCTGGTGATTTTTTTGTTTCTCTGGTGATGGTGTTTTCTGGCTATGAAAGGCGCTGATTTTGTGGTAATGGAGATTGGTTGTTAGCGGGGCTCTTAAGCCCCGCTTTTCTCGGTCGCCCGAAGGTCATTTATTTACACAATGGTTGTAAACTAAAGAGCTGTGAAGTGTGAATTTTATACAATTAGTCACAGTTGATATCATGTGGTAATTGATTTTTGAATCACGGTATTGGGATTCTGGTATTATTTAAGGAAACTACAGTAAGTGAAATTTGTGTACATCAGACCAGTTTAATGCAAACGCTGACCATAGTTGTTCTTGTTAAGATTCAACTCACTGGGGGTTTCTAGCATCATTTTGAATTATAACTCATCTGTTTCAATAAATGTGTCTCTAAGCAGACCTGTCTGACCTTTTTATTTTTGAAACAAACTCATGGTGAAGATTTGTGAATAACGCCTGGCGTGGTGGCGCACGCTTGTAATCCCCGCGCTTGGGAGGCAGAGACAGGAGGATCGCGCAGGTTCGAAGCTAGCCCCGCGTGCTGGCTTAGGAGACCCTGTTTCCAAATAAAAATGCAAAAATAGGTCTGGGAGTGTAGCCCGGAAGTAGAAGGGCTTCCAGGAACCCCAGTACCACCAAAAAAAAAAAAAAAAAGATTTGTGAATAATAAGAGCAATTTATTCCCTTCTATTCTCTATTCCCTTGGACCATTTGCAACTTACTTTCTTAGCATTCATTCACAATATATGTGAGCCATCCCTATGAACCCATTTTTACTGTGGGCTGCTCTATTCAAACGCCTCTATTCAACTGTAAGTCTAGAAAGCCAAAAAGGGTGTTGCACACATGATACCTACATAGATTACAGTTGTCTGGAAAAAATGTTGAGCCATTTGCAATTCCACATTACCTCATGTTTTAGAATTCTACATCCATGCCCCTTTGTGTAACATTTCTTTATTAGAGTAGGCAGAATGGAGGATGGGTAGATAAGACAATGTACCAGGCTGATGTGTCAAGAGGCATTCCATGTTTATAGTCATTCTCTTATTCTACAGTTGTCTGTCATGTAATCTTTGTCTTTTTCACCTGAGCCCTAGGATAAAAAACAAATGTAACAGAGCTGAAACCACCCTGTCACCTTGAAGGGAAGCTTCCCAGCAGTCACCATCTAGACCAGCTGAATAGTTCCAGTCTGAAGACAGGTGAGGAAATAAAGACTTAATGTAAGTCACTGTTGTTGGGTGTTTCATTACATATCTTTTTTTTTTAATTTTATTGGTGCACTATAGTCTCACATCATAATGTGAATCATGTTGTCAATGGCATATATTCACACAGTACTTGGTGCCCCCTACTTCCCCTTTTCTCTCCCTCCCCATACTGAGTGTCCAGGTCAACAATGTTATATTCACATGTATACGCATAGTAGAATGTAGATTTTCCATTAAGCAGCCTCAAACTTCTTCCTCTTCTATCCTTCCTTTCTGGCTTTGTTGAGGTTTTTCCCACCATTATCTGGAGTTTCTCTGGTATCCCTAATACTCTTAGCTTGTGCATATTAGAGAAAACATATTTCCCTTCTCATTCTGTGCTTAGCTAATCTCACTTAACATAATGTTCTCCAGGTCTTTCCATCTTGTGAATGACATGATTTTCTTCTTCTTTATTGATGAGTAGAATTTCACTGTGTGCATTTCCTATAATTTTCCTATCCATTCATCTGTTAATGGAGACTTAGGTTGGGTCCATATTATGGCTATTGCAAATTGGGTGCTATGAACATGGGTATGCATATGTTACTGTAGTTCTCTGATTTCAACCCCTTTTGATAGATGCCCAGAAGTGGTATAGCCGGATAATATGGTGGATCCATTTCCAGTTTTCTAAGGAATCTCCACACTGATCTCCATAACAGCTGAACTACTTTGCACCCCCACCAGCAGTGTAAAAGAGTTCCTATTTCCCCACATCCTCACCAGCATTTGTTGTTATTTGACTTCTTTATGCTTGCCACTCTGATTGGGGTTAGATGGAATCTCAGAGTAGTTTTGATTTGCATCTCCCTGTTTCCTAATGATGTAGAACATTTTTTTCATGTATTTTTTGGCCATTTGTAACTCTTGTGAAGTGTGTACTCAATTCAGTTGCCCATTTCTTGATTGGGTTATTTGTTTTGCTAGTGTAGAGTCTTTTGAGCTCTTTGTACATCCTGGATATTAGCCCTCTGTCAGTGTGGTAGCTGGTAAAGATCTTCTCCCATTCTGTAGGCTTTCTCTTTAGATTCTTGATGGTTTCTTTTGATGAGCAGAAACTTTTTAGTTTGATGCCATCCCACTTGTTAATTCTTGTTTTAATTTCCTATGCTTTGGAGGTCTTGTTGAGGAAGTTACTACCTGTGCCTATATATTGTAGTGCTGAAACTATGCCCTCCTCGAATAGCTTCACAATCTCTAGTCTGATTTCCAGGTCTTTGATTTATCTCGAGTTGATTCCTTTGCACGGTGAGAGGTAAGGTTCCATCTTTCTACAAATGGATAACCAGTTCTCCCAGCACTATTTGTTAAAAAGGCTGTCTTTGGAAAAATACCCAGGAGTGGTAGAGCTAGATCATATGGTGGATCTATTCCCAGTTTTCTAAAAAATCTCCACACTCATCTCCATAGTGGCTGAACTAGTTTGCACTCCCACCAACAATGTAAAAGAGTTCCTCTTTCCCTACATCCTCACCAGCACTTGTTTTCATTTGACTTCTTTATGTTTGCCACTTTGATTAGGGTTAGATGGAATCTCAGTGTAGTTTTGATTTGTGTCTCCCTGATGGCTAATGATGTAGAACATCTTTTCATGTATTTATTGGCCATTTGTATCTCTTTTGTGAAGTGTCTATTCAGTTTAGTTGCCCATTTCTTGATTGGGTTATTTGTTTTGCTAGTGTAGAGTCTTTCGAGCTCTTTGTATATTCTGGATATTAGCCCTCTATCAGAGTGGTGGCTGGCAAAGATCTTCTCCCATCCTGTAGGCTTTCTCTTTAGGTTCTTGATGTTTTCCTTTGATGAGAAGAAACTTTTTAGTTGAAATCAGAGAACTACAGTAACATATGCATACCTATGTTCATTGCAGCACAATTCAAAATAGCCAAAACATGGAATCAACCCAGGTCTCCATCAACAGATGAATGGATTGCAAAATTATGGGAAATACACACAATGGAATTCTATTCAGCCATAAAGAAGAACAAAATCATGGTATTCGCAAAAAGAAAGATCTGGAGAACATTATGTTAAGTGAGATCAGCCAAGCACAGAAAGAGAAGGGACTTATGTTTTCTCTAATATTTCCAAACTAGGGAGCATTGGGGATACCAGAGGGACTCCAGATAGTGGAGGGGAATCTCAGCAAAGCTAGAATGGAAGGATAGTAGAGGAAGAAGGCTGAGGTTGATTAATGGAGGTGCTACATCCGAATATATATAAAAGTATGAATATAGCATGGTTAACCTGGACACTCATTGGTGGGAGGGGGGAAGGGGAACCTGCGGGGGTAGAGGGCACCAAGCACAGTGTAAATGTATACCATTTTTATTTATTTTATTTTTATTTTATCTATTTATTTTTTATTTATTTGGTGGTACTGGGGATGGAACACTTCTATCTCTGGGCTACACTCCCAGATATTTTTTTTTATTTTTTATTTTTTGGAAACAGGGTCTCTTAAGCCAGCAAGGCTGGCTTCGAAACTGCACGATCCTCCTGTCTCCACCTCCCAAGTGCGGGGATTATAAGCGTGCACCACCGCACCTGGCAATGTATACCATTTCTAGTATGTTCTACTTATAAATAAGAGTAAAAAGAAAAAAAGAAAAAGAAGAGAAAAAAAGAAAAGGCTGTCTTTTTCCAGCATATGAATTTTGTCTCTTTGACAAAGATCAATTCACTATAGGTGTGTGGGTTTGTTTCTGTATCTTCTATTCTGTTCCATTGGTCTGTGTGCCTGTTATTATGCCAATACCATGCTGTTTTAACTACTATTGCTCTGTAGTACAATTTGAAGTCAGAGATTGTGATGCCTTCCGCATGGTTCTTATTGCTGAGAACTGCTTTGGCTATTCTGGGTCTTTCCTTTCTCCATATGAAATTTATGACTAATTTTTCTAGGTCTATGAAGAATATCATTGGCATTTTGATACAACAATTGACAAATATAAGACAACACTAGGCATGTAACCAAGTAGAAAACCCTCAACAAATTTATACTGAAGGATACAAAGATTTTCCAGCTTACAGGGAGAGTACAAGAGAATAGAAACATAGACAAGACCAAGATGCTATAGAGAAAGAAGCACAAAGAAGTGGCTTTTTACTGTAAATCATTCTGGAATTCCCAGCCTTCTGTACTCTTGAGGCCCGCCCCCTTCCCTTGAATCAGCATGAGTTCTTGGCAACACCAGGAGCTCAACTGTCATTATTCCACAGCCTTGCACGTCTTAAGGGTAGGTCACCAAAGTATGTCAGATGCAGCTGGAGTGAAGAAGTTGGGAAGTGCTGAGACTCCACAAGAGTCCCTGCATCTCAGCCAAGACCAGGTCTGAAGGTAAATGGAATTCTTCCTCCCTTGCCAGGTGCCGGGAGAGGGACAGTGGGTCTACACCACCTCAGTTTTCATTAGAATCGTTTGGATCATTCCTCCTCCCCAAGACATGGCGCTCAGCTTTCCAGTCCCCGAGACATTTCTTTTACTTTGTGAATGCACAGAGTCACTACTCCAAGACTTCTCGAGCCGAATGTCTTTGCGCTGCAGCCACACTGGCCTTTCAGAGCTTCAAATATGCCTCATTTTGTCCCTTTATACTTCGACACAAACATTTTCCCTCAATTAAACTCTCACTTAGCTTTCAGACATCCACTGAACCTACGGGAGGCCTTTCTTCACCACATCCTAGTTCCTGTGCATGGGCTGTACACTCCCACAAATCTGTTCCTTTCCCTCAGAGCATTTAACTTACAGCTATGCTTGTATTTTCTCTCTCCTCCCTTGATGGATGATCCCAACCCTTCAAGGCAAAGGCAGAGAGAGTAAGGCAAGTCTTGGTTAGGCCACCCAACTTTCCAAATAGGTGAGCTCTGTCCAAGGTTTCTTTTATGTAGCCTTGCTGATGGAAAAGGAGGAGGCAGAATGTGTGTGGGGCCGCTTCATTTGCTGGCACAGGTTGTAGTTTAACTAGTGGGAGAAATAAGCCTGCTGCCCCTCCAGACATTTCCAGGTGTGCGAACTCAGTCTCTCCCTTTTGAATTCTTCAAATTTTTGCTCTCAGGGTTTCTCCTCCTTCATCAGGAGCACGCTTCCTTCCAAAGTACTTACCCAGTATCTGTATCTCCAAGCTGTAACTGGTTAAGTGTTATTCTGCCTTTGAATACTTTCTAGGTTTTTCTTCATTAGACTAATTTTTAGATGATTTTAAATGCACACGAGTTCATAAGAAACAATAGAGAGATCCCACGTCCCCTTTACTAAGTTCTTCTCAATGTTAGCAATCAACACACCTCCATTATCACAATGATCCTTCATATCACCCATTTGTTTATTATTTATTTTCAGTGCTGGGGATTGAACCCAGGGGCATTCTATCTCTGAGCTACACCCCCAGGCCAACTTTTTTTTTTTTGTGTGTGTGGGGGTCTGGGGATGGAACCCAGGAGCATTCAACCTCCAAGCTACACCCCTTGCCCTATTTTTATTCTTTAAGACAGGGTCTCACTAAGTTGCAGGGGGCCTCACTAAATAGGTGAGGCTGTCTGCGAACTGTGATCCTCCAGTCTCAGCCTCCCAAATGCTGGGATTACAAGTGTGCGCCACCACGCCCAGCTTTTATTTTTTGAAACAGTGTCTCAGTAAGTTGTGGAGGGCCTCACTAAGTAACTGAGGCTGGCCACAAACTTGATTCTCCTGGTTCAGCCTTCAAAGTTTAAAAGCATGTGCCACCACGCCCAGTTTCTATGTCATCCTTTTATAATTACATCTGCTCCCCTCCCACCTGCCTAACCCCTGGCAGGGAGTACTCTGTCCACCATTCTGGAATTTTGTCACTTAAAGAATGTTATACAAGTGGAATCATGTAATAAACTTCTTGAGATTGGCTTTTTTTTTTTTAACTGAGCACTGTCTCTGGAGATTCATCCAGACTGAGGGCATGTATCTATGGTTTCATTTTACTGAGGAGTATTATGTGTATACTAGTTTAAACATTCACACATTGAAAATATATGGGTCATCTCATGTATTTACTATTAATAAGCCTTTTATGAACATTTCTTAATAGGTATTTGTATGAAAATAAGTTAAATGTCCAGGAGTGGACCTTCTAATTTATATACTAGTATGTTTACTTATGATCCTGAAAAATTATTTCCCAGA
The DNA here is from genome assembly GCF_963383645.1 of Muscardinus avellanarius. Taxonomy (NCBI): domain Eukaryota; kingdom Metazoa; phylum Chordata; class Mammalia; order Rodentia; family Gliridae; genus Muscardinus; species Muscardinus avellanarius. Next base: position 173,378,581 of record NC_137787.1, read on the forward strand.
GATCTGGTTGATATTACATTTCCATACACAATGGACCAATATCTCTCATCTATACATCCTTGCCAGTGTTTGTGGTCATCACTATTTATTCTTTGCTGGTTCTATACGTATGTAGAAATATCTGATCATGGTTTTAGTTGCCACTTCCCTATTATTAATGATGCTGAATGTCTTTTTGTGTGCATGCATTTGCATACATATGTATCTATGTATGTGTGTGTATATATGTTCATATTAGGGAGGGGCTGAAAGGTCTTTGTCTTCTTCCCCATGATCTATTTGGATTGCTTGCCTTTTTAGTGTTAAATTTTCAATTATATATATATATATATATATATATATATATATATATATATATATATATTGTAGATACTAGTGCTTTGAAATATACTAGATATGCAACTATCTTTTTAGCAGGTTCTTTAATAGAAGTCTTAAATTTTTTGTTACTAATACAAATTATCATGCTTTTATGGACCATGTTTTGGTGTCAAGTCCAAGAATTTGCTGTTATTTACCTCTTTATTCCAAAGATTTTTTTTCCTAAAAATTTTATAGCTTTACATCTTAGTCTGCAATTCACTTTGTTAGAAAGTAAGATTTTCAGCCGGGCGTGGTGGCACACGCCTAAAAATTTTATAGCTTTACATTTTAGTCTGCAATTCACTTTGTTAGAAAGTAAGATTTTCAGCCGGGCGTGTTGGCACACGCTTGTAATCCCAGCATTCAGGAGGCTGAGACTAGAGGATCGCGGTTCGCGGACAGCCTCAGCTACTTAGTGAGGCCCTCTGCAACTAAGTGAGACCTGGTTTCAAAATAAAGAATAAAAATTTGGGCAGGGGTGTAGCTCGGAGGTCAAATGCCTCTGGGTTCCAGACCCACAAAAAAAAAAAAAAAAAGTAAGATTTTAAGCTAGCGTGGTGGTGCACGCTTCTAATACCAGTGCTTGGGAAGCTGAGACAAGAGGATCACACAGGTTTGAAGCCAGTGAAGCCAGCCTCAGCTACTTAGTGAGGCTCTCAGCAACTTGGTGAGACCGTTTCCAAATAAAGTATAAAATAGGTTTGGGAGTATAGCCCGGAGGTAGAAAAGCCCCTGGGTTCCACCCCCAGTACCACACACAAAGAAGATTTTAGACTGTTCTATCTTCTCTTTGCTTACAATGTCCATTTATTCTAGCACCATTTGTTGAAAAGGCTTTCTCTCATTTATCTGTTTGTGTACCTCATCAAGTCAGCTGGACACTTTATTTCTCTGCTCTGTATCTCAAAATCCCTTCACCAATATCAGGTTTTTGAAATTGTGTGTACTGATTCATCCCACTTTATACCTCATTGCTTTATTTTAGTTCATTTTTAGGATTTTTTTATCTATAAAAAATCGTAGAGATTTTAACAGGTATGCTAGCTTGTACAAGTTGGGGAAAATTGACAAAGTTATTATGGTTGGTCTTCAGTCTACAAGCAGTGTATCTCTACATTTATTTGGATCTTTAATTTTTTGTCAATATTTTATAGATTTCCACATACAAGTCATACATGGCTTTGTTATGTGTGTCAATTTTTCTGATGCCAATTATCATTGCATTTTTGCCTCCTGTTCAATGTAGTACATAAAAAACCGATTTCTGTATGTTTATCTTGGAACCTTACTAAATTCATTTTCTATCTAGGATTTTTTATGCAGATATTGTTTGCAAATATGAACATTTTCTTCCTTTCCCATCTTTGTTCTTGCCTTATTAGCTAGAATTTCCAGTACCATGTTGAACCGTGGTGAGGCACATCCTTGCCTTGTTTCCAACGTTGGGGGAAATAATAGTCATTCATAACTAAGTAGATCACTAGCTATAGTTTTGTGTAGGTGCTCTTTTCAAAGCTGAGAGATTTACCCTGTTTCCTATTTTGTCATGAATACTAAGTTTTGCCAAACAATTTTGCTTTGATATGATTACGTAACATTTTCCTTTAGCTTGTTAATATGGTGGTTGATTTTTAACTTCTTAAACCAGTTTTACACCTCTGGATAAATTCCACCTCATCTTTTTCTTATTTCTTTTTATTTTTTATTTATTTTTTACAGTACTGGGGATGGAACCCAGGGGCATTCTACCTCCAAGCTACACCCCCAGCCCTATTTTTTATTCTTTATTTTGAAACAGGGTCTGGGATGCAAAAGGCCTCACTAAGCAGCTGACCATCTAGTCTTTTTAATTTAGCTGAATTCTACTTGCTAATATTTTGCTAAGGATCTTCACATCTGGTCTGTAGTTTTCTTTTTAATCATTTTTTGTTTCAGCATAATGCAAGCATCATAAAATGAATTGTAAAAGATTCCTTTCTTTGCTACTTTTCTGGGAAAGATTGTGTATAAATGGTGCTAATTCTTCTTTAAATGAGTGGTGGAATTTCTCTGCTGAAACGATCTGGGTATAGATATTTCTTTTTGGAAGGAGCTTTTAAAAGATAAGTTCAGAGCCAGGTGTGGTGTTGTACACTTGTAATCCCAGCATTTGGGAGGCTGAGATGGGAGGATCACGGTTCTCCGACAGCCTCCACTACTACTTAGTGAGGCCTTCTCCAACTCAAATGAAGAATTAAAAAAATAGTGCTGGAGGTGTAGGTTAAAGGTAGAATGCCTCTGGGTTCCATCCCCAGTATCACACACACACACAACTATATCTATATACACACACACAATTTAATGATGGTAAGACTAAACACTTCTCTCTCTCTCACACACACACACACCACACAACTATATCTATACACACACAATTTCTTTAATGATGGTAAGACTAAACACCTCTCTCTCTCTCTCTCTCTCTCTCTCTCTCTCACACACACACACACACACACACACACACACGACAAAGTAGGATATGAAGGAGACAAAGTCTACTAATAAAACTTGAGGATACAATGACACAGGACATTGGTTTTCATTAAAGCCATGGATTCTTTATCTCAAATGAAGTTAATACACTAATACAAACCAGTATTACTCAAATTAGTAATACTCAAATTAGCACTCAGCAGTACTCAAATTAGTACACTAATACAAACCAGGTGTTTTGATTATATCCCAAGTAGGAAAACTCCCCTTCCCCCTTGTTAGGCACCGAACCTGGGGCAATGCTGTGGTATGGCATACCTAGGAACTGCATAGCCCTCAGTGTACAAATCTGAAAGTTGTCCATTTTAATTGGGTAAAAGTAGTCACAAGTAAGTTATGTAGCATAGCACAGCAAGTATCTCAGAACCTTGAATCTTGTCATTAGATCTGAAGGGACTTGAAACTTGACACGTGAAGGGTATTTAGATCTGGGGTATGGCTTATGTGTCAATATAAGTTGAGCGTAAGTGCTCTTGTGGCAGGCAAGATAAAAAGATAGCTGGGCACAGTGCCATACACCTATAGTCCAGGTATTCAGGTCGAGGCACTTGAGCCCAGAGCTCAAGACCAACATGGACAACTAGCGAGACCTGTCTTGAAACAAAACAGAGTATCTTGGAATCCACTCTGATTATCACCCGGAACTTGAATGTTTCCCGTGAGGGACACAAGAGGGACTCTAAACAGATACACTCTTGAATACAGTATGATTAGTCTTTTAATGGCCAGTAAAGATTATCAGTTGAGAAAAAAAAAATGACTAGTGGCTTCCAGGTAGCCTGGAATCTAAAATTAGAACTTTCACAAATGCATTCTATGTAACATAAGCTCCCTCTTTCCACTCTTGGCACCTCAGAGGGCTCTATTCTTTTGTGAGCAATCCCAAATTGGGTGCTCTCTTTTCTTCAATGATTATCATGACAAAACAAAAAGCTCCACTCCTTTAGGTTCACCAAAATATGGTTGGGTATGTTTCTATAAAATGTTCAACATTTGCAGTTTCTATCCATTTAGTTTATTATGACAAATATGGATGGCATATATGGTGGCTATCATAATTAACCATATCAGTAGTCAAAGATATTTTTGCCAAGAGGTACCTTATTATTTTTTGCTGGCATTACCTCAGATATAATCACCATCAACTGCCAAAGACCATCCTATCATTCCTTAATTTTTGTTAACTTAATATTGTAAAAATATATATATAAGCCGGGCGTGGTGGCGCACGCTTGTAATCCCCACGCTTGGGAGGCAGAGACAGGAGGATCGCGCAGGTTCGAAGCCAGCTGCGCGCGCTGGCTTATGAGACCCTGTTTCCAAATAAAAAAGTATAAAAAATAGGTCTGGGAGTGTAGCCCGGAGGTAGAAGGGCTTCCAGGAACCCCAGGTACCACCAATATATATATATATATATATATATATATATATATATATATATATATATATATATTATATATATATAAAATTGGCATGTAACCCAACAGACTTGATAGTTTCCCATTTTTAACTTCAAAATCACAAAAACACTTGTAATTTCTAAGTGTTCCTTCATGCCACCTCTAGTATTATTTTTAAAATCAAGTCTGGCAATGGTTTTTGACATTATGAATATTCACCTGCACTTGACACCCTGTAAAAATTACTAAAAAAAAGTCTTTGGGATAAACATTTAAGAATGTATTAAGAATAGCAAAGGCCTTTAAAGGCTTTTTTTTCTTTTTGGTCTGTAATTTGTACTTTATTCTCATCAAGAAGTATCAGTTGGCCGGGCATAGTGGCACATGCTTCTAATCCCCGCGCTTGGGAAGCAGAGACAGGAGGATCGCGCAGGTTTGATGCCAGCCGCGCTGGCTTAAAGAGACCGTTTCCAAATAAAAAAGTATAAAAATAGTTCTGGGAGTGTAGCCAGGAGGTAGAAGGGTTTCCAGGAACCCCAGTACCATCACCAAAAAAAAAAAAAAAGTACTATCAGTTGACATTTCATTAACTAACCCAATGTCTTAAATTTGAGATCTCCCACACTGCATACCACATGTAAGAATCTTCAGAGCACTGAACACAAAATGTATTACTGTATGCTTCAATAACAATTTAGACTTATAAAAGTGAATGGAAAGACAGAATAACTTTGCAGTTAACATCACACACCCTCAAATAAAGAATTTGTGCCATACGTCATATCCAAAATGTTCCCATTTCCACTGAAGTAATAGCATTACCATCCACATGGAAAGATCAGGATATGCATTCATGGTTGGCAAGGAATTTTCTTTTCAGTAGGATGTATTTTGTTTACAAACTGGCTTGTGAAGAAAAATATAGAACTATTGTTTTCCATTATTTTTCTTCTTTCATAGTCTTTCAGCTTTCATGTTTACGTGTCAATGTGCACTTTGTAGGAAAAAAACAAATATTCTTTCTAGAGTTTGAAATTTAAAATATGGAGATTCTTTGGCTATGAATCCTTGTTTGGTAGTTCTAAGAATTCTTATACTTAATATGGCATTAAAAGTGGGAATGTCGCTGGGCATGGTGGTGCATGCTTGTAATCTCAGCACTTGGGAGGCTGAGATAGGAGGATGGCACAGGTCCAAAGCCAGCCTCAGCTACTTAGTGAGGCTCTCAGAAACTTAGTGAGACCCTGTTTCCAAATAAAGTATAAAATAGGTCTGAGAGTGTAGCCTGGGGGTGGAAAAGCCCCTGGGTTCCACCCCCAGTACCACAAAAAAAAGTAAAATTTACCATATCTTTCAATACAGACTAGTTCATAAACTTTCCCTTAAAAATGTATTAAAATGTCATAACAAAATTATTTTTAAAAATCTGCAATTCCAAGAAGAGGATTCTACTATGGTATACAAAATCGCAATGACTATGCGTTGTAGAAAGTATTTAACAGTATCACTGCCACATCAGAACTTACTTTACCAAGCATAATATAGCTCGTACCCATAATATGAACATGCAAAGAAAACTAAACTTAGGTTAAATAGTGAAATTACCTAGGTGTGTCTATGTAATCAGCTTTGTAGATCAAATGCAAAATGTATCACAAATTTTAAAGACGCATACACTTTTGACCAAGCAGTTCTAAGAATGTGTTAAATAACCAAAGGTACAAAGACCTCCAAGAATGCAACATTGCTTGAAAAAAAAAAAGGGCCTAACTGCCCCAAATGAAAACTGATCCATGACCTTATAATTCATACAAAAACAGAAGTACTCTCAAAAATGGTATAAACTTACATGTGAGAAAGGCTGCAAAATAGCATGAATATAATTCCATTTAAAAAATGTCCAGTGACCCTTTACAGATGGCTACCCCTTCTTATACTATTTTCTTAAAATTTTCTAGCTCACCTACAATGACACATTACATGTTATCTTTTTAAAGGAGTAAAAAGGGAAAAGTTCATTCTTTGTGAAGAAGTATTTTTTGGCTTGTATGTAAGCTAACAATATAATCTGAAAAATATTCCATATGGGTTGTCTGGGTGTGGGGTGTGAGGGAGGAAGATAGGCACTTTCAATGAAAATGTCTTTTAAAAAAAAATTTTAGCATAGTCTGTGTCACAAATAGAAGCCAGGTTACCACCAACATTTCTTAGCCTATGTAACAAACAGCAGAAAAACATATTTGTAATAAAATACAAAAGTATTTCATACTCATAATAAAATTAAATATGAAATGAACATGCCGAGTGCTGAAAGAGTAGAAGAAAATATCAGATGAAAATTGTATCTGAATATCTGAAAAGTTTAAATAGCTTTGGGATTTTCTGACACTGTAAGCACTTCATATTTAATTTCACTTCTATAATCCATGGCATTCCTTCTTTGACATCAGTGGTTCCTATTTATTACTCAACATGTTTTTTGGCTACCAAATGGAATAGAGAAAATGTCCAGCAGTAAAAAGGCAGGAATTAAGAATGAGTAATGAAGATTTGCCTAGATGTGAGGAGCCAATAAATCTGACTTAAAACTTAGAGAACAGAGGTGAAGAGGAGAGAGAAAACGTGGAGCCACTTCTTTGTATAAAACAATTTTCCAAATTCTCAACTGTAATGCATAACAGATGCACACCTTTCGTTAATATAATTGATGTGAAATGTAGGACAATTCTAAAACACTAACAACTGTTTTTAGTAAGACTATTTTATTTAAAAAATTTTCAAAATATAAAAATAATAAACATTATGATATTTAACAAACAAAACATAATTCAACTATAAATAAATAAAAATGTTGACAACCCACATAAACCATGTAATACTATAAACATTCTGAGCATACAAGAGAAGTTTTCTAGTTCAAGTTTTGCCCTTTTCAGTTCAAGTTTCATCACTTTTAAAAATAAACAAAAAGCTGCTACAGCTTAACCAGTTATTTTCGCTCCATTCAAAGAGCAGGGAATTTTCCCCCCATGCCAACACACATTCATGAAATGAGATACTTATGGGCACAGGTATTAAGCACTGAAACAATCCAGTCTTCAGACAAGAAAAGATTCCTTTGGTGTTTTTAGATTCAGTAGTCCACAGAAAATGAGTTAAACCACTTAATTAAAGGACATCTTGTGCCAGACACTATGTTTTGAAGTAGTTATCACACTCAAAACAGGTTCAGGATTCTGAGAATCAAAAGTAAACATCTATGAATGCTTTGCTGATACTTGAAAGTAGAATCTTAAGGACATTTACTAAGGTGCTGGAATAAAATTTTAGGGACAAAACAAAAACTTCAAAAAAAAATCAACGCAAAACTTATACAATGTAATAATTTACCTCTGGATAAATAACTCATCAAATATTCTGTAAATATTTAAGAATTACTGTGCCTCCTGTGACAGATGGAAATTTAAAGCAGAATAAGACCACATAATATTTTAGGACTAGAAAAGTTTCCTATTTTAACTATGAGGAAACAACCAAGCTTGAATATAACTATACCTTTTAGTGTCTTAGTCATTAATAACTTTCCTCTTATCAAAATAACATTTTTTCGTTTGGGAAGTTGGGCACATTTGTGTAATTCTGCATCATTTCCTTAAATTATGAGATGTTTCTAATAGACTGGGCTCATAACCTGACTCAGCACAGACCAGTTTTATAATTATGCTGCTAGATTAGAATAAATCACAAGCAATCACAGATTACCTAGCAAAGTCTACACGACAGGTTCAAAAATGATATTGAAAGGTTCTGTAGCACCGACTTTTTCCTAAGACACTTGAGGGGCCTGTATCACTTTAAAGTATTATTTATCTGTAAACAAGACCAAAAATATTCAGTTGATCTGTATTTTGAGCATAAATATTTATAAACTCTATTTAAAAAAACAAATATAGCATGACTAGAGTGGCTAAGAGTGTAAAATCTAATTATATTGAAAAATATAAAGATATATAAAAGGCTTCCATAATGCAATCATGCAGAGGTAAACTGCTTCGTTCAATTACACAAAATTGATTCTGTACAGTTATCTACACATAGCTCCATGAAAATGCTGCTTAGGAAATTTTTTTAAAAATGAGAACCTTATCTTTAATCAACATATGAGGACTTAAATATGTAACTGATCAACTGGATCTCAAAGCAAATTTTAACAAACACGATCTTAATGAGAATCAAATCAACTTGACTTTTGATTCTCAATAGCTTGTTGGATTTTGTGTGTAATTTAAAACCCAAAGGGGTAGAATCCAAAACAAAATAAAGTTGACTGTGGTAGCATATGTTCTACATCCATTAACTAAAACTGTTAACAGCAGGTAGGGTCTCTTCACACAGGGTCTCTTCACACATTTTGGGTTCTAACCTAGCAGCAAAACCACTATTGTAGGGGGGAAAAAAAAAAAAATCCTTCCTTTAAAACAAAGCATACCAAATAAGGGAAAATATTTATGAACTCCCTACAGCTATCTGCTTGTCTGCAAATATGGACCCTAAAAATAATAAGATCTAATAATAATAAAAAATGTCTTCTAGGCTACTAGGTAATAACTATATTAGAAGATCTTCCAAAATACGACTTTTCCTTTAAGCATACTGTAAATAACCAATGTGGATCAAGATAGTTAATTTACATAATGAGTGATATGTTCATTACATTCTTTTTATTTTTCATGAAGACAATCACAATGCATACTCAAGAGGAAAAAGTATAGTCGGCTTTGCACACAAAAAAAAGAGGGAAAAAAGGCTGGCTAGAATGAACAACAAAAACTAAAGTTGAATAGAATCATCAGTATTAACTTGGACTTTGCTATTCAAGAGCTGCTATGAGTGTAATTTCTGATTTCTCAAATACCTAATAAAACAATGAAGGAATGAATAGTCAAATTTATTTTGTGAAAACATTTTTATGGTCCCCTTTATGAAAAGGATTTTTTCAGTCAATATTTAAGATGAGGTTTAATTATATTATTTATAATTCTAAGCAATATTGCTCATAAATAATTTCTACATACACTTTTTAAAATAGGTGAAAATTAAAGTATTAACAATGTTACAATATAACACTATTCCCCCTTGCTTTTAAGATTGTCTTTGATGTCTTGATTACAAGTGAAGAAAACATAAAAAACTATAAATTGAGCATTTAATAGATTTTTTCAATATTTATAATCCACAGATTATCAATTATTACTTGGAAAAACCAAATTGTTGGTTCTGATAACCTAAGAACCTTTTAAAACGTTCATTTGGGTGTTCATTTGGGTTAGTGGCCTTGACAATGATATCAATAAGTATAATCGTAAGAGGCAAGCTGGTATAGTGTGTTAAAAATATTTTAACATCCGTTCAAATAAGTGGCTATCCTAATCTTAGAAACATATCCTAAAACCAAACCATGTTTAACTTATTAATTCATTTTCTTCATTCTAACTTGTTCACACTAATAAACACACTATCATGGCTTTATAGACTTCCCAGACACCCTTCTCAATTTGGCTTAAACTAAATGTGTTTCATATTAAGAAACTAAGTTTCTTCTTAAGGTGTTTAGAAAATAATGGCTCTAAAGTAAAGGGAGAAAACACTTATGAATAAGGTCACACAGAGCACAAATTCAGATATACTTTTGGACTCAGATGTATTCTTAGAGAACTGTAAAGATGAAATGCTAATTATAGTACATGTAAACATCTATTCAAATTGTTAAAGGGTAACACAAAATGATAGGATGGTATTATCATTAACAGTCATCTCCAGACAGGAACAGGTCTTGTTCTTGTAGTCACAAAGCTAAATTCAGGCAATGATGATTTCTCTCTGCTGGAAAAAGAGAAAACTATTAAAAAACAAACTAACAAAAAATTTCTTTGAAAGCAACAAATCTACAAATTAAATCATATAAACTACTGCCCAATTTTTTAAGCATTAAAATAATCTACTTGAGAAAGGAATCAAAAAGTTGCGCATAAATTACAAAAAGGATTAGCTTTGAACTAAAATGATTCTGACAAAAATTTCTCTGCACCTTGCTTCCTTGAAACATCAAGCTGCAAAAAAATCACAGCTCTGCAACATGGTTATAACTGAAATTCTCAGGAAATCTAGTAAATGATCAAATAGCATATTTTCATAAAGGTGTGGAAGAGGGAAAGAAATATTAAAAAATAATAAACTCAAGTCATTTTAAATAAAATTAAAGCAAAACCACTTTAATTTACCTAAGATTTCAAAGTAACCATTTAATTTCCTTAAACTCCAGATGATCATTTCATTCTTCATAAAATTCTATACTAAGCACTCATTTCAACAAAATAAAAATGCATTTAAACGAGGCAGTGTCTGGTGTGTAAAGGAAGGCTAACCTTGGAGGATGGAAAGGTTAAGTGGATGAGGAAATAAATGAGGGAAGGATTTAGGAAAGAGGAAACATAAAAAGCTGATACAAAAAAAGGAAAATTAAAAAATGCTTTGTTACAAAATGCTGTCAAACTGCAGAAAGTTTTCAAATTAGATGTTTTATCTAAATAAGTATGATATTTTCATTAGAAATTACTGAAAATGGCAGTCATTTTAATCAAATTTTTCTTCCTAGGACTTTTTAGGGAATTATGTTAAAAGACTGTTTCATCCATAAGCAAATAATGACCAGAGAAAAAAAATAAACTACTCTTTTCTAAAAAGTCTGTATACATACCTTAGAGCAACTAGTCAATATGAGGGTTAACAAAATAAATTCCTGATATCTGGGGAAAGATCATTTTTCTTTCTGCCTTATAAATCTTTTACACTGTCAATTCTACATTAAGTTTCCATTTTTAACTTATAGAATTTTAGAAGGAAAGTACTGAAAGACCAAAGAGTGAACTACTTTAGTGATCCAGAGTTTCATGTAGGATACTCTTGTTTTATAAGGCTAACCGACATCTGTAAGAGGAAAAAGCCTTACAAATATTTTATAAATTATACAAGGACTAAAACTAATTTCTACAAATAGATTATATTATGTGTAAGGAAAATATAGATTGATAAAATTTGTATGACACGCTAAAACAGCCATTGATACTTCAACATACCAAACCAGCAAGCGTACTTTTTATATGAACCCTATTACCCAATAGAAAGTGTTCCAAGATTGAAAATACAATACCCTCCCCTACTACACCCCCCCCCGAAAAACCAGTCAGTAACAAAATACTTCCTTGAATTTTGAAGTTTAGCCATACTTGCACAAGCAATCAGCTACATAATGAAACTAAATAATAAAGCCTTTTTTGTCTTTAAAGTACTGGTTATTACATGTGTTCATATTACAATAAAACGAAAGCTATGGAACATTCGCCCATTCCTGAAACACATTTTCATTAAATGTTTCGCTATGTGTTAAATGTTTAATTTTTAAAAGATTACAATTATCCAGTAACATTTAAGACAACACTGTTTAGAGACACACTGAGAGAAATATGTAAAATGACAATCATCCCTTGAGGTAATCCTAATCAATCTTTTAACCAGTTAATATGTAATTTCCTTCAATTTTTGTCCTGTAAGTAGATACCTACATTGTCTTTGATCCTTCTCCCAACTCAACCTGGACAACCCAGATGTGCCCAATATAGCAAGAAACTTGTTAGAGGAGTGACTGAATTAAAAATGTTTCTGCTTTAGCATACTTTATAAGGAAAAAGTAAACTGAAATGAAAAGAAGAATTTAAATCCATTTGTGGGAGAAGTGACTAACTGCATTATAGACAAAAACTTTCATTCTTGAACACTGGGATTAGAAGCAAAAATTCTAATTGGGAAGTAGGAAGCACTTGAATATAAAAATTAATCTATGATCTTAATAGGTTGAAAGAAATCTGTGCTGAAATACACAAGGATTGCAGATAAATCTTATATGAATTATCACAACCAAATCTAAGTTGTTTCTACTGATATGATAGAAACAACAGATAGGAAGAATTGATTTATATACATTGCTTTAGAGTAAATACTAATAGAACATCAGGGAAACTATAGATTTGAAAGGAGGAAAATCTAGTCCAATCCCCTTCATTTTATAGACAAGAAAACAGTCCTAGATAAGGTAAGAGACTTGTCAAAGGCTACAGTTAGGTGCAGAGCGAAGACCATAAGTTAAATCTCTTAAACCTTGTCCAGTTTTCTACACTAGGCCATCTTTGGTTAAAAAAAAAAAAAAAAAAACTGGGGGGATGGACTAGATTGACTACCAGCATTTCTAGTCACACACTCTAATAGAACCTAAGAGCTATTTTCTTTACCCTTGAAATTAGATTTAATACTTCAAAACATTTATGCTGTACTAATTATTAAGGAAATTCCCCCAAAACTACCTGTATATATCTCCATCAGTACTTGTAACCCCTCTGATGAGAAATTTTAACTATATCAATTGGTCCTAGTGTCTGAGGAGACCTTCATAAGAGATTCTTGTAAAATTGATAAGAATTAGCAAGGGAGGTAATTGTCACCCCACTACTGGAGATTTAAGTATGCATTCATTCATTATTTCATCCAACACACATCTGAGTGCCCACATGAGCCAGGCTTTATGATAAGCACAAGAGATAAAAATATGAATAAGACATGGTCCCCTTCCTAAAGGAGCTTGTAATCTATTGGGGAATAAAGACATATAGACCAGATAAATTATATTACAACATAAGTATTATAACAAGAGATATGAACAAAGTGCTGTATTAAAAGGGAGGATCAAAGTTTGAACTGCCTAATGACCAAAAATCAACTAATTTTGTGCAATAGCTCTTTGAGGCAAGAACTACTATGTTTACTATAAATATAACCTCATGTTAAATAATTTAAAAAGAGGCAGCAACATAGTTAAAAAGGAAAAAAAAAAGGCACCATAATCAGAATACCTGTATTCAAATCTAGTTGTTCCACTTGGAGCTATGATTATGGATAAGTTAACTCCATTTCTATTACCCTAGGTTTCCTTATCTGTAAAATGGGTTAAAACTACTTCAAAGGGTTAACTTAAGTCTTAAATAAGAACATATGAAAGTACAACATATAAAGTATGAGTATTTCTAAACATGAAAAATTAAAACATACTTGTGTTTTGACTCATTCAAAGCAACATGGCTTAAAACATTTTAAGTTCTAGCACACTAGAAAAATTTATGCTATATAAATTGATTAGGCTGTTTACAGACTGAAATAAACAAGGCAGGTAATTTCAGTTACATTTTATAGGAATATTACAATAATTTTTGAAATAGGCTAAAATTCACTATTCAAATTATAAAGCCAAAAATCAGCATGGAGATTTAACTGGCCTTTGAAAGATTTACTTTCTTTATAATACCTGTTTGGTGTAAAGAGAAGAAACGTGAGCCTCTGCCAATTTGGCATCTTTCACGACTACTAAAAAGAAAAGAAAAAAAACTTACCTAATGAATCAGAATAGCACATAGTCAACATACAAGAGATTACATAAAATTACAGATCTAAGTAAAGTTTTGGGCTAAAATTAATATTTTGACAACTGAAATCTGAGTTTGAAATTTTAATTAAACATGTGGGCCAATTACGTATATTCCTATGAAACAACCATAATGAATATACAACTTTAACCCCAAATGTAGGGGGGATAAAAAGAAAAAGAATAGCAACCACAAGTTACTCCATTGGCAGCAGACCAGGACAGTGGTGGAATAAGTCTTACTGTGAGGACCTCAAAAGTGATTTTCCAAAAATATGATTTTTAATATTATCACTATAATCTCAAGAAAGGCAGAACTACTTGCAATAAAAATGATGAATTTTAAAACATAAATATTATCTCCCACCCCCTCATTCTACAAAAAATATAATTTTTCCTGAAAACTGCTATATCAACTTTCAATGATCATGTTCATTTGCCAGAGATAATCCACTTAAAAATCACAATATTATTGCAAATGTCAAAGGATTTTTATACAAGTATAAGAAATGCACACTTAAAATATCAGACTGGAACACTTACCAAACAGTGTATTCCTAGTATCTACAGTACATTTCTTTATTCATACATCTTCAAATGGTCAAGTTTTCTTTCATACATCCAAAATGTAATATGATGTTTTCTTATTCACCAAATGTTAGCTCTACTTGAAGTCTGGGTCCAAACTAAACAGCCTGCTTTTAAATTTTAAGACATCTGTTGAAAATTTATAGGATCAAACCAAATTGAAGTGGTATAAATTTTAAACATTGGATTGTACATTATTGTAACGGTACCAGTAACCATTATTAAGAATAAGTTAGTGATTATAGCTCCTTTTGTGATAATTGGGGGGAAGGGCAGATCACCATCTGGAATGGTCTATTTTTTTCTCTTTTTTTTTTCTCTTTTTTTTTCTTTTTTTTTAAATCAAGGAACATTGTCTTGGACTTTTTTGTCACTTTTTTTTCTTTTCTTTTCTTTTTTAAAGACCATTCCACTTTATTTTTAACATCCAGATGCATAAGGACTCATATGTAAAGCAGTCATACACCATTATCATTAAAACCCATGTGGTAAAATACATACACAAGTCCAACAAAAGGCTAATACATAGTAAAGCCTAAGCATACTACTATGTAATATTATGAATACATAACTTGGAGACTTTAGTTAGAGTACTATGTTATCTATTCATTTTTTTTAAAACATTCATTAAGATTTTAAATGCAAATTCATTCCTTATTTGGAGTAAAACAAAATCCTCTAAATTATAACAAGTATTGGGTCATAAGTTTTCAGAGCTATTCATTAAATTACAAAGAACCCAAGAATTCTGTAATGTTCAGTAAAAGTATGTAATAAAAACATTGCATATGTTCTAGTGTGATGTCTTTAGCAACTGTTTACTGAAATAAAATGCAAACATCAATCTTTCAAAATACAGGATCAGAAGGTAGTTTTCTTCTCTTTTTTTTCTATTTGTGAAATCCATCTTCATCACATTTTACCAAAAATTGTTTTTACAAATATGTAAAAGTACATTAGATAATACTAATGAAACACAGGTAGAGTTCTAGCATATGCCGATCAATGATCAGTCAAATCATCTTCTCCAAGAACGAGATTCATTGTCCTCTTCTTCTTCATCATCATCTTGAAGTAATGAGTCATCCACCAAAGACTCTTCCTGAAACTTTAGGTTAAAATGTATTTAGGAATTTACCCAAAAAAAAGAAAAGAAAAGAAAAAAGGTGACACTTTTAAATACTGATCTGAGTTGAATACAAAGGTATTTCTATAGCTACAACATTAGAGAAACAAAAAAAAGCAACCTTTATTCATCATTTCTCTATAGTATCTAATCCACTGCGTGCATGAAACAGGCACTAAAAAAAAACCAAACGAAGACTCTGAACATGCCACTTCTGTTATCTTTGATGGCCTCAAAATACTAAATACTTATTTAAAAAAACAAAACAATTTCTCTGACCCTGTTTAACTCTGAACACTAAGTCAATTAATGGTTTGTATAAACTTCTACCAAGATTTATACTTTTCTGCTATATGTAACAAACATTTTCTTTTATAGCATATTTTTCTTTTTTTACATTCCCTTCATAAGTTTCTCAGACTGCTTTTCCAAACTTTTCAAAATACCTAATACCAGGAGCTCTCCTCCTTTTCTCCCCATTCAATTCAAACTCATTGAAGGACAAAGGTATAATCTAAAACATAAAATGACAAATCATGTATATGAGTTTCAAATATACATTTTATTTTTGCATTAGACTATGGATATGAATAACATCCTTGAAATCCTCTTCAAACAAAATGAAAAGCCATTATGAAAATCTAACAAAGGTAAAAGAATCATTTAGTTTCCTCGCCTTACCTTTATTTAACTTCTTACTTTTCCCTGCAGTTTTCTTCATGATTAACCAACACAGACTTGCTTACTTACAAGGTTTTCATTTTGAAGGGCTCTCTCACTACTGTTCTGTATGCCCACATCTTTCAGCAGACTAACTGCTGTTACCCAAGAAAAATGAACTCCTCAAAACCTAACCTGAAACTTAATAGTTTGCCTAAAATACCTCTCTTAACTGTATTCCCAGCCCCGGAACTTTGTTGTGGCCCAGCCTCACTGTCAATTCCTCCCTTGAAGATCCTTCTGGATAGAACAGCACTCCTTTCTTAAGGTTCCCACAGCATGTTGTTCAAATCTTTATTCAGCAAATTAGCCTGCCTGTCACTCTAATTCATTTCTGATGTATCTGCTACCACTCTCTCCAAATTATAATATGCTCCTTGATGATAGGGACCGTGTCTTATTCATTTTTATTACTACGAAAGAATCTACCATATAGCAGGTATTCAATTCTAATGAACTAAAATGATAAGTAAAATTTTAAAAAGCTAGAATGTTAATACAGCAATTGAGTAGGATAAGCTAAAACTTAAAATTTCCTGTGGATAAAAATCTAGTGATAATTATTATCTTGTAAGAATAAATGAAAATTGACTTTCATATATTCTCTCTCTGGATTAGCAATCAGCACTTCTCATTAATCCAGAAAATTTGAAGTTGTCTGCATTTATCTGATATCCCTTGTCTGGAATATGGCTCAGGTCAGAAATAAAAGTTTTATGTTAAAATCACAGCCATAAAAAATAACATTTCATATGTAAACTATAAATAATTTAAAGGCAAAAACATGCGAAAAAAACATACTTCCTCTTCATCAGGCTCAATTTCTTCTGTTTCCACAGCTGAAATATTAGTTATTGGTTTATTCCATGCCAGTTTTAGATCCTGCCCTTTGAATCGAGCTCCATGAACTGCAGCCTAAAATAATTAAGAACATTCAAGTATAGAACATTAATAATTTCTAGAGAAATAATTTTAGTGTTAATATTGAAATTAAAATAGCCAAATTCAACTGGAGACAGCTATCCATTTGCTTTTTTGTCATTTACTTTTTGCTATTTGTTATAACTTACAATTTATTCTTTATGGTATTTTATTTCTAAAATAAGATTAGTGATTCAAAATACTTTTTTTTTTTTTTTTTTTTTGGGTGGTACTGGGGTTCCTGGAAACCTTCTACCTCCGGGCTACACTTCTAGACCTATTTATTTTATACTTTTTTATTTGGAAACAGGGTCTCTTAAGCCAGCGCGGCTGGCTTCGAACCTGCGTGATCCTCCTGTCTCTGCCTCCCAAGCGTGGGGATTACAAGCATGCACCACCATGCCTGGCTTAAAATACTTTTTTATTTTTTTTGGCGGTTTTGGGGGTGGAACCCAGGGGCATTCGACCTCCGAGCTACACCCCTGCCCTATTTTTTTTTTTTTTAATTATTTTGAAACCAGGTCTCACTGAGTTGCAGAGGGGCTCACTAAATAGCTGAGGCTGTCCGCGAACCGCGATCCTCTGGTCTCAGCCTCCTGAATGCTGGGATTATAAGCATGCGCCACCACGCCTGGCTCAAAATACTTTTAAAAAGACAATTTCTTATAATTGAATAAAGCTGTTTTTTCTATTGGCCAATATTTGACTAGAAGAAACATGTCTATATGTTTACAATATAATGAAAGCTACTATTTAAGGCAACAATCCCAAGGCATTTCAATATCTTGGCTTAGTTTCTGAAGAAATGTTTCAATTAGGACCAAATGACAAAACGTACTGTATTTTGTTAATTTACAAATAACAATACAGTAAATATTAACTAGAAACCTCTAACAAAATTGTGTGTGTGTGTGTGTGTGTGTGTGTGTGTGTGTGTGTGTGTGTGTGTTACTGGGGTTCCTGGAAGCCCTTCTACCTCTGGACTACACTCCCAGACCTATTTTATATTTTATTTGGAAACAGGGTCTCTTAAGCCAGCGAGGCTGGCTCCAAACCAGAACAATCCTCCTGTCTCTGTCTCCCAAGTGCAGGGATTACAAGCGTGCACCACCATGCCCGACCTCTAACAAAACTTTTGCATCCAAAATGCCATACTATTTTCAAATTACATCAAATCTTCATAACTATCATAAAAAGTCTAAAGTATAACTGACACAAAATATAAATATCTCAGTAGAGGGAAGGAAGTACCCTGAACTCTTCTATTTAAAGCATATTATTATCTACAGTGCTTTTATAATAAGAAATGAAAAGAACTTAATTGAAGAAGTAGCCACATTGTCTGGTTTGGAAACAGAGCATTTAAATTAAGGTAACATGAATGATCATAAATCAATGTTTGCAACATACTGAAATAACTCATTGGTTACAGAAGATTTAGAGTACAATCTCAAAGCTCAGCATAATGTGAAATGTAGAAACAATTATATATTCAGTGACATCTGAACATGACCTGAGTGATACTAAAGTCTCCAGGTATAAATTTATATCTGCTCATATAAATTTATAATAAATTTAAAAGATTTCATGCCTATTAAAATGCAGCTTGCTAGGCGTGGTGGCACACGCTTGTAATCCCTGCGCTTGGGAGGCGAAGACAGGAGGATCACACAGGTTTGAAGCCAGCCGTGCTGGGTTGAGAGACCCTGTTTCCAAATAAAATATAAAAAAATAAGTGTCTGGGAGTGTAGCTTGGAGGTAGAAGGATTTCCAGGAACCCCAGTACCACAAAAAAAAAAAAAAAAAAAAAATTGCAGCTTGGAGGTTTAGTTCATGGCCTCATCAAAATGTAACAAAAATAGAAATTTTTTTAAAAAAAAATTATGCACATTTAAGTTCAGAAACAACTTGTAATTTCTGAGCTATAACCATTACATAAAAATATATCATATTACTCTAATTAATTCATGCAAATGCCTACTCATAAAACTTTTCACTCAAGTAAAAAATTTAATTCAAAAGCAAAAAAGTTAAGACTTTTTCTACAATAAATTCTTAACATTTCTAACTATATACTTAATATTCAGCATACACTTCACACTTACAATGGGAGCCTACAACTTTCTACAGTTTCAATTTTTAAATGTTTTGCAAAACTAGGTATATTTAACTTAATTTTGTTCCATCTAAAACTTTTGACTATTAAGCTAGGTAAACTTATTAAGAAGCTTACTAAGAAACTGAGATTCTGCTTTTTGAAGATATAAATTTGAGAAAACTGCATATTTCTGATTTTATCAGAAACATTTACTTTCCATATTTACTTTCTTTTTAGTAAAAAGTGTTTTTAACAATTACTGAGGAGAAAGTTTTAAAAAAACAAAGTTCAAGCCGGGTGTGGTGGCGCATGATTGTAATCCCAGCATTTGGGAGGCTGAGACCAGAGGATCATGGTTCGCGGATAGCCTAAACTACTTAGTGAGGCCCTCTGCAACTCAGTGAGACCCTGTTTCAAAATTAAGAATAAAAACTTGGGCAGGGGTTGTAGCTCAGAGATAAAATGCCTCTGGGTTCCATCCCCAGACCTGTAAAACAAGAAAAGAAAAGAAAAAAAAAGTTCAAACAATTCCTTCTGCAACTCACCATTTTGTTATTGTAAAAATTCAAATTATAGGTCACATACTATAAAAACTATAATCCATGGTTATCCTATCCCTGAGAAAGATAACCATTCTATGAAGAGTTTGAATAAAGCTCTAGAAATACTTTTACACACACACACACACACAAACCTACACACACTAAAAGAATTTATGTACACAAGTATGTAAATATGAAAAAGTAGTTTACTGGCTTATAATTTATTTCACTAACCCATTTACAGATAGTTTTTGATACCCATACCAATAAATCCATCACATTCCCTGACTATTTATATACCATACTTTTTTTTTTTTTTTTTTTTTGGTGGTACTGGCGTGGAACTCAGAGGCTTTCTACCTCCAGGCTATACTCCCAGACCTACTTTATATTTTATTTAGAAACAGGGTCTCACTAAGTTGCTGAAAGCCTCACCAAGTAGCTGGGGCTGGCTTTGAACCTAAGCAATCCTCCTTTCTCAGCTTCCCAAGCATGGGGATTACAAGCATGCACCACCAAGCCCGGCTTATATATCATACATTTAATATATAACTAAAGGAATTTCTATAAGCATGAACAAGTCTGTGTAGTAGTTGTATATTCTGTGTGACATTCCATGGGAATAAAATATTTATTCTTATTAAAGATCTAGCCTGTTCTCTTTTTCACATGGAAAATTCATATTCATGGCAACATTTCTAACTAGATTTTTGTTTATAATACATGTTTTTATTACAAAGAAAAGAGTGGTGGTTGTTTTTCTCTTTGGTTTTTACCATAAAGAAGCTCTAAGTTTTCTTGTAATGAAATTGATTAGCATTTTCCCTTATGAATAGTGTACCATGACTTAAAAAGCTCACCATACAAGGTTATGTTCAGAAGTCCTATACTCTTTTACTAGAAGGCGGGGGGGGGGGGGGGTTAGCCAATTTAAATTCATTTAAATATTTAAAAATTAGATGTAATCCCTTATTTTTTTTCACACAGCTAATCAGTAATCCCAACACCATTTACTAAATATGATCTATTTTCTGATTTTAAACATCATCTTTGTGATTCTCTGAAATTTTTATATGTACTTACATCTGTTTCTGAATTCTACATTGTTTTCTTTGTCAGGTCTATATCATTAAACATTACTTTTAATTTCGTAATGAATACATTATTCTTCATACTTTTCAAAATATTCTTAGTTATTTTGATGTTATTTGTACTTGTAATCTTTGGAAAATTTTAGCCAAGTTCAGTATCATACTATCTTAAGTTGTTGATAATACAGTAGAGGAACCAGATCAGTTTTGTCTAAACAATATACTATGTTCTGTGGCAGTGCTTTGAGATCTGAATGCATTTCATTAAATTGTACTTTAAAATATAAAGTTCACGCCAGGCGTGGTAGCGCACACTTGTAATCCCCGTGCTTGGGAGGTGGAGACAAGAGGATCGCGCAGGTTCGAAGCCAGCCGCGCTGGCTTAAGAGACCCTGTTTCCAAATAAAACTATAAAAATAGGTTTGGGAGTGTAGCCCGGAGGTAGAAGGGTTTCCAGGAACCCCAGTACCACCAAAAAATTATATATATATATGTATATTTCATAATCCTTTGTAAAATGTTAACAAAGAATATTATTTCTGATGTGCTTTATAATATGGCTACTTAAGCAAAGTAGTGTTGTCATAAAGGTGCAAGTAAGGCTAAATATAAACATTAATAAAATAGAGGTAATAATCTTAGATGAAGATATTTTTTCCCATCTCAATGTAAATACAGTTAATCGAAGCCAGGTGTGATGGCACATGCTTGTAATCCCAGCATTTGGGAGGCTGAGATAGATCACGGTTTGAGAAAAGTCCCAGCTACTTAGTGAGGCCCTCTGCAACTTAATGAGACCCTGTTTCAAATAAAGAAGAAAAAATAGGGTTGGGAATGTCACTCAGAGGTAGAATGCCATTGGGTCCCATAGTCAGTACCTCAAAAATTAAATAAAAATTAAAAAGTTGGAAAAAAAAATAGGACTTTTAAAATAAACCACCAAAATACCAAACGGTCTTAGTAAAATTTCTTATCTAATCATTTCTACAAATAGGTTTTGGGGTAGACATTAAAAATCATTAAATCCTTATAGTTTCATGTTGATTTTATTAAGCTTTAGTATTTCTGATATAAAAAAAGATAAAAACTCTCCAATTACTCTTCATAAAAACATGCATTATTGCTGGACATAGTGGTGCACACTTGTAAACCCTATGCTTAGGAGGCTGAGACAGGAGAATTGCACAGGTTTGAAGCCAGGCTCAGCTACTTAGTGAGGCTCTCAGCAACTAAGACCCTGCTTCCAAATAAAATATAAAATAGGTCTAGGAGTATAGCCTGGAGGTAGAAAGCCTCTGGGTTTTGGTGGTACCCAATTCAATTCCCACAACACACACACACACACACACACACACACACACACACACACACACACACACAATGTGCACACGCGCGTGATCTAATTTTCTAATATGCAGTAGGATCTATGGTTTTGCTTTCCACAGATTGTCAACCTTGATCTGAAAACATTAACGGGAAATTCCAGAAATAAACAATTCCTAAGTTTTAAATCGATTATTCTAAATAACATGATGAAATCTAATGCTGTTCTACTTCAAACTATCTAGGATATGAATCACCCTTTAGTCCACAGTATCCACATGCTGTATAATACCTCCCCCATGAGAAATCACATTCATATAACCTTTCTTCCAGGGTGTTTTAATTGTTCTATTTTTTATTACTGCTGTTAATTATCTGTAATTTCAGGCATCTAAGGAGGGAGGGAAAGAAAGTGGTGTACTGGTATGTATCATTCCTTGATATGGGGGGCAACTGTATAAAAAGCTTAGAAAAAGTTAGGCACACACCCTAAGTATCTCACAGGGTTGTTTTTTTTTTGTTGTTGTTGTTGTTGTTGTTGTTGTTGTTTTGTGCTGCTGGGGATTGAACTCAGGGCATTCTACCTTTGAGCTACACACCCCCAGCCCTATTTTGTATTCTTTATTTTGAAACAGGTTCTCGCTAAGCTGCGGAGGGTTTAAGTAGCTGAAGCTGTCTGTGAACCTGCGATCCTCCTATCTTGGCCTCCTAAGTACTGGGATTACAAGTGTGTGCCACCTTGCCCGGCTTTCCTCACAGGTTTTGAATCACTAAAATCCTCATAACTACTGGAAATTGAGAGATTTGTGACAAAAGAATAAAATTCTTATCTTTTGGTATAAAGAAACAATACTCTCTTCGAGTTTGGGGCTATAGTTTTTATCTTTGGAACGATTCTTATAAAATAGAAACTTAACCATCCCTATTTTGAACAACAAAACCTATTTGGAACAACTTAACCATCCCCATCCTAACAACATACAGGGGAAATTAAGAGTAGACAAAGTAACACTCGTTATGGGTGTGACTACTTCTTTCTCTATTTGGGTACCTATTTATCTGTATTATGTTGATATAATAAGCAGACAAAAAAAACAAAAGAAAAGAATGAGTCATTTTCTAACTAACTACACTTAAATCATAACCATCTAGCTGAAATACTTTAACCTTTTCCCTGGGAAAAATTTCTCAAATATTGGTTAAAGAAAATAATTCACTCAATCATTTAGAACAATGATCCAGAAAATAAGAAGAACGTAGTAATTAAAAATAAAACCCTGGCAAAAGTTGACCTTTTCCCTGGGAAAAATTTCTCAAATATTGGTTAAGGAAAATAATTCACTCAATCATTTAGAACAATGATTCAGAAAATAAGAAGAATGTAGTAATTAAAAATAAAACCCTGGCAAAAGTTGGGGCTATAGGTTTTATCTTTGGAACGATTCTTATAAAATAGAAACTTAACCATCCCTATTTTGAACAACAAAACCTATTTGGAACAACTTAACCATCCCCATCCTAACAATATCAGGGGAAATTAAGAGTAGACAAAGTAACATTTGTTATGGGTGTTTGGGGCTATAGGTTTTATCTTTGGAACCCTTTTCAGAAAGGCATATTTCTATTTTATAATATAGCTATTTCTTAAAAGAGATATTACTAAAACTACCTATCTATAGACTGAAAATCATCATCACTGAAACTGCCATTGAAAGGAAGCCTATTCCATACTTGTACTTGCCAATACTTTTGAGACACAAGTATGATTAAGTTCAACTTTTTTCAATATAACATACATACAAGTTTATAAAAAAGTTTTCAACTCATACCAATTATAAATTAGTTTTTACTTTCATAAAAGATCTTTACATAAAAGATTACTCAAAACTAGATTTTAAGGCTGAGGTATATGTAGCTCAGTAACAAAATGTGTGCTTAGTATCCTTGAAGTGGTAAGTTCAAACCCCAGCAGCAAAAATAATTAAATCAAACACCTACCCCCCCATTCCTATTCTCTGAAATAATCCTCTTGCCACCCCCCTGTACCTCCTGAAATTAGATTGCTCTAGGGCTCCAGCTGAACAGTTTGTAAGACTTAACAGATTCACAGTCTCCTATTTGTTACAATGCCAGGAATCTCCTACCAGTTAAGCCTTTAGCAATGTTCCACTATGTGGGCAAAGTATTCACTACAAAGATGATAATTTAGAAAGGCACGGTAGTACATGCTTGTAATTCCAGTAATTGGAAAGCTGAGATAGAAAGATAGCAGGTTCGTGATCAGAGTCAGCAATTTAGTAAGATCCACCCTCAAAAAAATAAAAAATGGGGCTGGGGGTATAACTCGAAGGTAGAATGCTCCTGGTTCCAACCCCCAGAACTGCAAGAAGGAAAAAAGAAAAAAAAAGAAAGAAAAAAGAAAACATTTTTCAAAACTTACTTAGATCACCATCAATTTCAAATGTTTGAAAAGCCTCTTACTTTTCTATTTATGTAAGGATAACTGTCTGGAAAACTATTTTGTCCTTGGAGCAGTAAGAATGAATTAGTTATCTTGTTTCTATACAATTCCTTAAGAAAGAACATACAAGGCTACAGAGGCTCCCATGAATCCTGCACATCTCATTCCCATTTTCCCTTTTAAAGGTATTTTTAAACACAAATGAAGTCAACAAAGTACAGATATTTGTACTCGGTCTTTGGATCTCAAGATAAAAGGTTTAAAACATCTGTATTGAGAATACTCTTAAAAAGCTACAGCTAAATATCATATCATGGGTAGAAAGTAGTAGTGGTAGTGGTCTATTTAGAGGGGCATTTTCACGTATGGACATTTTCTTTTTTTCTTTTGCCTTAACCTTTACTAATCTATCTGCCAAAGAAGACTTTGTTCTGGGCCAGCAAAAAAGAGAAAAGTGGAAAAAGGAGTAGGCTTTATCTCCTATTTTAAAAAAAGAAAAGGCAAGGATTCCTAGTGTCCAAGTAATATATTTTGACATTTAACTTGGTGACTAATTATATACTTTCTAATATGTTATCCAGAGAACTGCCTAACTGCATCAAGACATTCCCTTGTAAGCATATTTTACTTCAAATAATCTACCTATTGTCAAGATAGTTATTCAATAATTTTTAAATTTACATTAAAACTTAAAATGTTATTAATCACTTAAATTTTTTGATAAATTATTTTAATACTTACTGCCTCTGCTTCTGCTCTTGTCTTGAATGTAATTACTGCATGAAGTGAAGAGTCATCAATCTGACAATCTTCAATTTCACCGTATTGCTTTAAATTAAAAAAAAGTATTTCCTCCAAATAAATATTTTGAAATATCCACAAATTCCAATCACATTAAAAACATTAAAATATTAATGGATATATATGACCCAAAATACATAATAATTCTTACTGGTTAGCAGAAAAGAATGGAGAATAACTCATTTCATTTTAGTACTTGATATTTCCAGAAGAGGGGGGGTGTCTTATCTTCTAATCTTAATTCTAATTCTGTATTTTCCAAAATTAGTAAACATAAGATTCAAATTAAGTATTTTTAAAATGAAGAAAACAATAGTCAAAGCCTGAGTTTCTTACTAACCGTTCTATTAGAAATACTGCTCCAATCCCAGGCATGCTAAGTTTACTCTTAGCACCAAAATGAATTCTCAAAACACAATGCATTTTTGGTATCATACCCAAAAGATGTGAGAAAAGATTCAGTTATTTGAGTAATTTCTACCAAACTAATTAAATGCATCACCAACATGAGACCCTTGGCTTTTTGATTAAAAAGTTTAACACTCATCATTTTTCGGGAAACACACACACACACACACACACACACACACACACACACCTACCTTTATAGACCATATGCTCTTTTAATTTATTTTATTTTATTTTATTTTTTTGGTGGTACTGGGGTTCCTGGAAGCCCTTCTATCTCCGGGCTACACTCCCAGACCTATTTTTACATTTTTATTTGGAAACAGGGTCTCCTAAGCCAGCGCGCGCAGCTAGCTTCGAACCTGCGCGATCCTCCTGTCTCTGCCTCCCAAGCGTGGGGATTACAAGCATGCGCCACCACGCCCGGCCCATATGCTCTTTTAAAACATTCAAAAGCTAAACACATTACCTTATGACTGTTTTTAGTTTGTTGTATTTTCCCCCAAGTGTTGGATTTTTCTACAACAGCAATTTTTTATCACATAAGATTTTAGTCCTTTATCAGTATTTTCTTACCCCAAAATTAACAATAACCATAATATTAAACACACACACACACACACACACACACACACACACACACACACGGAGAGGGAGAGGAAAAGGGAGAGGGAGAGGGAGGGAGAGAGAGAGAGAGAGAGAGAAAGGGAGAGAGAGATGGACAGACACAGAGACAGAAAGAAATGGACTATAGAGCCACTGAGATCTTCACTTTTCCAGTTATTGGTTATAGAAACCAAACAAGTTATATTTTACCTTCCTAATATCTAAAATAGGCATAATAAAGGTACCTACCTCACAAGAAAATTCAAATAATTTCTAATACAGTGAGTTATTTTTGAGGCAATTAGAATAACACATACCATAAAATAACTGTTTTGTTATGACTTTTACTATTATTACTGATCCCAATGAATAAATTATTTTGTTAATAATAATATGATTAACAAATAATCCTTTAATTAATGTTAGGGTTTTTCCTGATATCTCTCATGTGTTCATATCACAGGATGAGATATTTTAATCTATATTTTTATTTAAAACTGTTAATTTTAAAATATGACTTAACACTGCTAACTTTTAAGTAGAGTTCAAATCTCTATATGCATGTAAGGATTTCTATTTAGAGGCTGAAAATATTTCTCAAACCAAAGCAATCTTACTCTCACTGAAGCACAATCACAACAAACTCATCTTGTTTGTTTGAATTATTTTAGCATACTCATTTCTAGCTTCATGATTAGCTATCTGTGTAATTATATGCAAGGCAAAGTTATTTGGATCTCCTTTCCTTTGTAGAAGTTATGGAAGTGGGGTGCATAACTGAGCCAGATTATTTCCAAGCAAGTTCCTTTCTAGTTCTGATTCCTTTCTTTACCTCTTGAATCCATCAAGCACAGGACTTTCCAGATTCCTCATCCTTAAATATTAACCATTTCAGTTATTTTTTAAACATGAAGCATTTGTTTCAATATCTCCTTATGTCTTGATGAATTCTCTGTTAACTGCAGCAAGCCTGGAATATGATTGTAACGCTCACCTATCTGTCAAGATCCCAGCTCCAGTTTTACTACCTCATTAAGCTTTCCTAAATTGCTTTCTTTTCCAACATATACCAGTGTCAAAGATACTTCCCTAAGTTACGGAAGTGCCCATAGTGTCTAATAAACTAAAATTGACTCTAAATTATGTTTGCAGTTTACTTTAACTGTAATGTGCTAAACCAATACATATAAAAGTCTTAAGGATAAAGAAGTGGTTAGTTCCTTCTTAGGAGCAATTATATTACGGTATTGAGTGTAAAACAAATGCTTTGGGTGATACCACTAAGAATCGCAATATTTAAGATGAAAGTGCAGAAAGATGGGTGTAATCTTCTACATCTGCACATGAGACTGAAGTTCAAGTCAAATAATGAATAAGCAGGGATTAAATCTCCTTTTCCTTTCTTAACATCAACCTAGTACCATTAGATAGGCTCTCTAATTATATCCTTTCACTGATTATGGCAAATTTAAGATCATATCAATGGTTCTCCTGTTTCACTTCTAGTCAGTTAGATCAAAAATGCAATATTAACAAAATTCCATTTTAAGTTTTTAAAAATCTAAATTGGCTCATATCAACTGTTAAAACTTTTCCATAAAAGTAAATATCAAATAAAACTAAACTACAAGATGACCGTCTCTGAAATGAGTTTAAATCATTCATTTCACAATATCTGAAGGCCTACTAAGCCTAAGAATTTTTTAATTTCTTCCATAACTAAACAAAAAAAATCCTGTAGTTCTACTTTATAAATAGGTAACAACAGATTATAGATTAATAAATTCTTCTGTTCAGATCAACTAATTTAAATTACTCATGTCATTTTTATAATTTCCTCTAATTATATCAACTGTCATTTCCAACAATGATTATCAGTATTTGTTTTGTTGAGTAGTTAGAAAGTACCGCAAAATGAGGAAGAAGATCTTCTCGATCACTCTCTGTAAATGCAGAAATCTCCAATGCTCTGGGACGATGATCCACCACAGCATGACCAGGGACACCTCGCCCTCGCCCTCGCCCCCTGCCTCGGCCATGAGCTGCACCTCGCCCTCTTGAATGAATTCCTCTACCTCGACCAGATGAAAGAATGCCTCGTTTTGCAGCCTAGAAGAGATCAGAAAGACAGGTTAAATAATGGAATCACACACTTGCTGATATCTTTTATCTGAAATCCCTATGATCAAAAAGTGTTACAAATTTTTGAGTTTTTAAATTTTGAAATATTTTCACAGATTTTACTGGCTGAACATTCCTAACACAAAAACCCAAAATGGATTTTGAAGCATTTTGTATTTCATTATTTTCAAAGTAAGAATACTAATCCTACTTTAACACAAGTATTAAAAAGAGAAATCAAACTTTTATGCAATGTAACATCATATTCAAATAATGCCCTATGAAAAGATAACAAGTTAAACTGAGATTTTAAATTTTAAAGTGAAAAACTTAAGGTAGCTAGTGAATTTAGACAATAATATTAAGATTCTGAAAATACTAAACGTGTCTTTTTCTACCATGTTCCGGATATACCACAAAAAGAACACCACCCCTGAATTTCTTAAACAACATACAATGTTGAATGTTCCTTCTAAAACAAGGTTAATACAAACACATAATATTACACAATCAATTTACATACACAATAAATGCCATTTCCCTGTTACAACTTTCAAGTATAAGGTTTCTATTTCTATGCCTGGTAACTTCTAAACTGGTTGAGTTTAATGACTATAATCTTAGTACTTCAATGGATGAGACAGCACTGCAGGTTTAAGACCAGCCTCAATAACTTAGTGAGACTCTCTGTGATCTAGTAAGACCCTGTTTGAAAACAGAAAGTAAATAAACCTGGGGTATAAGAGGTAGATCACCTCTGAGGTTCAATCTCCGATACTCCCCCCCCCCCCCGAAAAAAAACTAAAAAGCTCTCAATAGGTCAATAACTGAGAAGTTAGGTAATGTTATCTTAAATTTATCATTTTGATCATTCATCACTAATATCATTATAGAAGCAAAGTAGCATATTAACTTATATTCCATCATATCACTCCATGAGTAATGCACTATTTCCTCTTTCCACTTGCTCCATGAAGAACTTTACTCTCAAGAAACTTGAATCCTAGAGGTTTGGAGATATCAAATCACTTAATTTATTTAACTATGAGAGATGACTCCAAAAGTGAGCAAATACTTTAAAGATTTGACCAGAACTTTAAAGATACACAGTGAATAACCAACTAGAATCAATGTTCTTTGGAGGTGTTTTTTGTTTTATTCTCAACACCTAGATTATTAGCTGGCAGATCTGTACTAAATATTTCAACAATAGATCAGATAATAATTGAAAAAGAAATAGATGTAGGTGTTTCTGCAAAACAAAGACACTAAAACTAAAAGGAACAAGGTTTTCCAAAGAATAGATAAATCCAATGCAGTTAGATGGCCTGATATATAACTTTAAGGACCAGGTTAAGGAGTTTTATTTTGAACCCAAGATCCATGAAAAGCAATGAAAAGATCATATACAGTAAAACAGAATGATATAATAAAATCTGTATTGAAAATTAGATTGTGGATACACTTAGGAAGAGAAGAACAAGATGAAAAGCCAATCAGTATAATACCTGGATATGGAAACTGAAAGAAAGGGATCAATTAAGACTTATTTCTGGTTTGGTTAACTAGATAGGAGCAAACTAAACACAATTTTGAACATGCTGGTGAGGATATCAGACATTCAAGTGAAGATGCTAAGTAATCTCTACTAGTATAAATATTTTAATATCTTCATTTCAAGACAGTTTTAACATTACTAAAACTAATCATCTAAGCTGGGTGTCACCCCAGTTACTGGGAAGCTGAAACAGGAGGGTCACGGGTTGGAAGTCAGCCTCAGCTATTTAGTAAGGCCCTCGGCAACTTAGTGAGATCCTGTTTCAGATGAAGAATAAAAATAGAATAGGGGTGTAGCTGAGAGGTAGAATGCCCCTAGTTCAATCTCCAGTATTGCAAAAAAAAAAAAAAAGGGAAAAAATCATCTAAAAGCCAAATAGCAATGCTTAATAAAATTTAAGCAAACAAACAAACAAAAAAATAACCAAACTCATCAAAGCAGAGAAAAGAATCATGGTTACTAAGAGCTGTGGTGGCATGGGGAATGAGATCAAAGCGTACAAAGTTTAAGTTAGAGGGGAGGAATAAGTTCTGGATTATCTATTATACAGCATGGTGACTACATTAGATAATCTATATATGAAAATTGCTAACTTGGCCAATTTAAAAAATAAAACAATAAAATCCAAATAAACTAACAGTCAAAGATTTATAACAGATCAACATATAATAAAGCATACTCTAAGAATTATATCTCAAATAGTTTTGAAAAATAAATTTGTGCAAGCCTGTATATTTACTTTGTATTTTTGGAGATTCACAAATTAAAAGCCTCTAAGAAACATTTTAAGTTTTATGTATTTATTTATTCTGTGGTGCTGGGGATAATATAATCCAGGGACCTTCTACCTCTGGGCTATACTCCCAGACCTATTTTATGTATTTTTTGGAAACAGGGTCTCACTAAGTTGCTGAGAACCTCACTAAGTAGCTGAGGCTGGCTAAGTAGCTGAGACCTCCTGTCTCAGCCTCCCAAGTGCTGGGATTATAAGCATGTGCGACCACACCCGGCTAAGAAACATTTTTAATGTAATGTAACCTTTCCCAAATTTATGGAACTTTGGCCACTAATCTCTATTAACAACTGAAGAAAATGCTGTGATGAATGAATACACTCTGGAAATTACTACATTACTGACTATCCTTGAACTAAGTAAACTAATCTTGAGCCATCATAAAAGAAAAACAGAAAATATCAATTTGGTGTTTTGCTTTATCACAATAAAGCAGCAAAACATGGATTAATAGAGTATTTGGGTAATGCTATTGGTTTATTTACTAAAACTACAGGCCAGAATTCTGTTTTTCATGCTACCAACAATGACATAGGAGAAAACAAAATTTGCATTTTAACATAAACGAAAACCCATTTAAAACTTAGTATCCTGGATAGTACACACAATGCAACCAGACCAAGGTTCTAGAGAATGCAAATGTATGCAGGTTCAGAACATCTATACCTTCCTGATTCTCAAACTAGAATCTTAAGTCCAGTCGCTACAAGTCAAGCCTAAAATTCCCACATAGCAGTACAGAAAGGACTGCTAATGAAAAATCAAAACAAAAACAAAAGCACACTGTTAAGAAACTGGAAAAAAAAAAAAAAACACATACTGAGACTAAGCAAAATAATCTAAAAAATTTAAATTGTCAATGATGAATATAGAAGGTACCTAATATACATTAATGCAGCTTTCCATTCTTCAAAATGTAATTCTAATTTTTAAATATATTTTTGCTAAATATTAAAAGTTCTCATGCCTTAATCTAGGGCTCCATTTTGCTAGTTTCTCTTAAATAGCAATGTAAATTATAAGAGTTTACCTGTTTCTGTTTTAGAAACATCCACAGCACCACCTATAGGCAAAACTTAAGTAAACATGTTTTTCAATATAGTTCACCACTAAAACTCTGATCTTTATAGCAAGTTAATAATTCCCTTATATATGTGAAGAGCATCCCTACAGAAATACTTAAAAAGCTTTCAGTCCTAGGGAGGGAGGGCGCACACACACACAAAATATCAGAAAGGGAATAAAATACAGTAGAAATGGATGCATTTGGGTGTATGGGTAGAGTCAAGAAATAAGATTTTCTATAGTAGTTTTGAAAATAATCTGTTAACCTCTTTCCTATATCAAACAAATGCATAGGGAAGTAAATAATGAATGACTAGAAGGAAGAATAAACATTTTCAAATTAACTACTACATTTGTTTTTTTAAAGTATATTATGTAGGTGTGATGAAACATACTTCCAGTTGTAATTCTGTATACTTTCTCCTAAGTTCAGTGACTTCCTCTCCAGCCTGCATCTTCTTATATAAATCAAGTTCTGTGTCAAGCAATTCTTTCTGCATCTAAAAAACAGAAATGAACGCTTTAGGCGACTACAGTATCTTGCACTGGTACAAAACTTTTCTTTTACCAAGAAATTCTATACAACCCCATTTAATCTATGTATTTATTTTCTATCTGTAGTACTTCTTCTCTAGACCAAGACATCAACCACCTCTGGGAAAGTGTTTCTTAACTTGATGTTATTTCCATTGATATCATTACTAGAATTCAACTCTACAGTAGCCAGAGTAAGATTTCTGTGGATTGATATGGAGTCATGTTTGTGAACATGTGTAGAAACAAGAATATAAGGTGGCTGTGGTGGCACATGCCTGTCATCCCAGTACTTGGGAGGCTGAGACAGAAGGATTACAGTTCATGGCTAGCTTCAGCTACTTAGCAAGGCCCTCTGCAACCTAGTAAGACCCTGTTCAAAATAAAAAATAAAATAGGGCAATCGGTGTAGCTCAGAGGTAGAATGTCCCAGGTTCAATCTCAGTACCACACATATACATGAAACACACACATGCACCCCCACATACATAAGTACTTTAGAAGGGTAAACCATCCAAACACCAACTATAAATATTGTATGACCCTGTATAATCTTTAATCACTGACCATCAGAAATTACCTTGCTCACTTATTTGTATCTAATAGATTATCTGCTTTTTCCCCTTTTCTAATCAATACATTCTGTACAATGCTGTTAGAAGGTTATCATTAACTATCTTTTGTATCACTACTTAATATAAAGCTCAAATCCCTCAAACACTCAAGTATATATATCATTTTGTCCTCAAGCAACCTTTTCAAAATATCCCTATTTAATTTCCAACTATAATTCTAATGGATTCAAAAAATTAGTGGTTTGTTTGTATTTATCTACAGAAGAATGATATATATATAATAGATTATATATATAATAGATTTTGAACAAATAGTGTTACTAAAATAAAACTGAATCTAAAAATATAGTGTTCAATGCTTTTTCAAAGTGGTATATGAATAACAACACAAATAAAAATACCTGAGTCTTGGTTTTTATACATTTTGGAAGACAGCGTCCAGGAGAAGTGGCTTTAACTTCATCTTTCAACTTGGTAATATTTTTTGTCAAAACCTCTAAAGTCTTCATTATTTCTGCTTTATCTTCAGACTTCATTGCTTTATTTTTCTCTAGTTTTGAAATTAACATCTGCCAAATTTTTAAACACAGAAAAATCTTAAATTATCTGCTTCAAAAAAGATTTCTGCTTCTACCCTTAAGGCAAATACAGAAAGTAAATATGAAAATAAACACTACTACTCTTAGCTAACAAGTACTACATATCTATAGAAAGCAGACAGGCTTAGTGATGCTAACTATATCTCAATTAAAGTCTTGATACTGGTTACTTTGAGAAGAATTCTACTACTTTGTGGCTTTCTTAGAACCTAAATTTAAAGCACACAACAAAAGAAACTGAATTTACTCCCTGAAAATTTAATTTGAATTAACTTTTTAATGTTCAATGCTTTTTCAAAGTGGTATATGAATAACAACACAAATAAAAATACCTGAGTCTTGGTTTTTATACATTTTGGAAGACAGCGTCCAGGAAAAGTGGCTTTAACCTCATCTTAAATTGCTAAATTGTTAATCTGAATCAACAATTTTATTTTCTAATTCATTTATTATGCTTTCTATGTATTCTCACTCCAAATGTAGTCATTAAGCAAGAGAAAAATTTTATGCCCACTTTCACATAGCAAGATGTTGTAAGTAATGAATATACAATTACTTTCTTTGTCATAGAGAACAATAATTAGCCTAAGAACAAAATCCTCAACATGGACAGGAAGCAAAAAGCAATGTAACATGGGGTGGGAGAAACCATACAGCATTACAGGTTTTCTAAATTAAGATGACTTTCTAAATTAAGATGGCTCTAGTTTTTGGTGTGAAGCATTGTGAGTTTTCTTTATAAAGTACATCCAAATTTAAATTAGAAAAGACATACATTTCTAGCCAAAAATGTATTTGAGTACTCTGCTATAAACCTTTGTTAATTACACATAATCATGAAGACTAATTGTTATAAATAACAGTACTATTGTCCAAAAAACATGTCAGCTGCATAATGTCTATCACTTAAATGAAGATATAAAGAAACAGTAAAATT
This sequence comes from Muscardinus avellanarius, assembly GCF_963383645.1. Classification (NCBI taxonomy): domain Eukaryota; kingdom Metazoa; phylum Chordata; class Mammalia; order Rodentia; family Gliridae; genus Muscardinus; species Muscardinus avellanarius. The sequence continues at coordinate 173,413,272 of NC_137787.1, forward strand.
AATTTCATAACATACTTTAAAATCTCAGTATTGTGACACACACTTGTAATCCCAGCATTTGGGAGGCTGAGACAAAAGCATCATGATTTGTGGATAGCACCCGCTACTTAGTGAGGCCCTTTGCAACTCACTGAGACCCTGTGTCAAAAATAAAGAATAAAATATGGGGCTGGGGGTGTAGCTTGGAGGTAGAATGGCCTTGGGTTCCATCCCCAGTACCACCAAAACACACACACACACACACACACACTTTACTTAGCCTAGTATATTCAAAATATATTTCAACAAATTGAGACATTTTGCAACATTTTCTTGTTTAAATTACTTTTTTTTTTTTTTTTTTTTTGGTGGTACTGGGGTTCCTGGAAGCCCTTCTACCTCCGGGCTACACTCCCAGACCTATTTTTTACATTTTTATTTGCAAACAGGGTCTCCTAAGCCAGCACGCGCAGCTGGTTTCGAACGTGCGCGATCCTCCTGACTCTGCCTTCCAAGCGCGGGGATTACAAGCATGCGACACCACGCCCGGCTAAATTACATTTTTAAAATTTGATGTGTAGCCTGGCATAGTGGCGCACGTTTGTAATCCCCGCGCTTGGGAGGTGGAGACAGGAGGATCGTGCAGGTTCGAAGCCAGCCGTGCTGACATAAAAGACACTGTTTCCAAGTAAAAATATAAAATAGGTCTGGGAGTGTACCCGGAAGTAGAAGGGCTTCCAGGAACCCCAGTACCACCAAAAAAAAAAAAAAAAAAAAAAAAAATTTAAATTTGTATTTTACACCTATGTCTTAATTTGGACAAGATGCATTTCAATTCATGATTGTCAGCTGTAGCTACTGACTACTGTATAGCACAATACTAGAGCATCCCAAAACAGTAAAGAAAGGTACAGATCAACACAGAAAGGTTCCATTTATCACAGATCAAACTACTGTGTAGCAAACACAGTTTAATGAATACGATCTTATTTGCACTTCAGTTGATAACCAGAGTTCCATTTTAAAATATGCACATCACTTGATCCTCAATACAAAATGTTGATAATATGATAAAATACATAAAGTTGATGAGACAGTATCATGGTAACCACTTCACATTCACCATTATAAATTATAGTAAATATGCTTTTCAGGACTACTAGCTAAGTACCATAAGATTAAATTTTCTATTAATTAGATTTATGAATTCTAACTTTAATACTTTACCTTCTGAGTTTCAATGTGCTTTTCTAAAATTTCTTGTTTCCTCTTCCTTACATCCTGCTGAAGTTTTAGTGCCTCCTAGAGTAAGGGATCAAAAATACAAGAATATTACTAAAGTAATTAAATAATTCAAGAGTAACTGGTTGTAATATAGTTTAGCAACAAAAATTATATGCAAAATTAGCCTATGTAAAACATGTATGTATGTAAGTTTAAAAAATTATTCTGGAGCTGGGTGTAGTTGCCCAGGCATGTAATCCCCACAGTTGAGAGACAGAGACAGGAGGATCGCACAGGTTCAAAGCCAGCCTCACTGGCTTAAGAGACCCTGTTTTCAAATAAAAATATAAAATATGTCTGGGAGTGTAGCTCAGAGGTAGAAGGATTTCCAGGAACCCCAGTATCACCAAAAAAAAAAAAAAAAACCACACACACACACACACACACACACACACACACACACACACAAATATATATATATATATTCCAGAGCTGTGCATGGTGGTGTACACTCATAATCCTAGCATTTGGAAGGGAGACTGAGACCAGAGGATCATGGTTCACAGACAGCCTCAGCTACTCAGTGAGACCCTCTGCAACTTAGTGAAACCCTCCTGTTTCAAAGTAAAAAATAAAAAATAGGGCAGGGGATGTAGCTCAGAGGTCAAATGCCCCTGGGTTCCATCATCAGACCCTTAAAAAAAAAAAAATCACTCCGGGTAACTTTCTATTAAAAAAGTTAATATTTATTGCTGCACTATAAAAGATAAAAGTTCAATAGCATATAATATAAATCTTTTAAACTTAGTTTTACTTCGTGATAACTTACATGCACGTAAAAGAAAGCTTTTCTATAGCAAATGCTGTGCACTATACTACCTGCACTTACCTGTTTTTTTTTCTGTGCTTCATTATTATCAACTGCAGGAGAGGAAACAAGTAAGTTTTTTTGTGCAGCCTTCAAAGCAGCTGGATTATACACCGTTTTTGTTAGGCCAGTAGATGTAGACAATACCTATCAATACAAATTCAGTATCTTAAAAAATGTACCATGTGTTCATATTTTCCTACATTCTATATTTGATGGAATTTGGCAATAAAACACTTCTGACAAAATTTAGCACATTGAACTAAATTTATTAAATACTTCTAGTATAGTTACTAAATCACATTTGGTGATTTGATAGGGAGGATATGAATGGGAAGTAAGCCTTAAAATAAAAAATTCAAATTACCAAATACCTATGGGAAACAAAAAGCAAGCATAAACATACAAAAATATCAAATTAAGAATCAACATAGCCAGGCATGGTGACACACACCTGTAATCCCAGTACTGGGGAGGCTGAGACAAAAGAATCACAGGTTCAAGGCCAGCCTTGGCAATTTAGCAAGACAATGTCCCTAAACAAAAAATAAGATATGGCTGGTGTAGCACAGAATTAAAATATTCCTGGGCTCAATTCACAGTAACAAATGGACTCCTTCAAAAAGACCAAAAAAAAAAAAAAAAAAAAAAAAAAAAAGCTATTATTATCTCTTAGAAAATGCTAATTACTATCCATAAAAACTAAAGCAAAAATTACACCCCAAACCAAAAAGGATGTTGTCCTTTAAACAACTTAACACAATCATTTGCAATATTTGCAATTAGCAGTTCTGAAATAAGTATATTCAATCTCCATTCCTTTGCCAGTAGTGTTCCTTTTCTTAAAGGAACACTTTTCTTAAACTCAGCTCAAGTTCAGCATGACATAATCAAGATCTCCCCTAAAGCCCTAATCATTTCTCTCTTCTACCCAGGCCCTTACATGAAATTTTAACGCCTTCAGCTATTAGGTCAAAATGCCATTAGCTGTTTTTAGCTGGCATTAGCTATTTGGTAAGAATGACTTGATGATATATTACTGTATATTTCTTTCTCCCTATGCACACTATAAGGGCCTTGAAGAAAAGACCATGTCTTTTTCCTCTCTAATACAGCAAATTAGGACATTACAATAGGATCAAGTATCTTTTTGAGTTTCAGTGTGCTCATCTATAAAATGAAGAGGTTCAATTTGATGGCATCCTAAAGTCTTAAAAACCCCAAAGCTTTCTCCTTGAGATCAGAAACTTATTATTTTGTCTGTTCACAGATATATCATCTATACACTGCTAGAATAATGCCAGGGTACATGATAAATACTCAATAAACAATTTTGCACTAAATTTGAAATGCTTATAGGTCAGAGTAAACAGCCATATCTACAAAAGAGTTCATTTAAAATCAAATTTATATGCTGCATTTTACTTCATACAAAAACAAAGCAGTATTTAAAAGAAATGTATGGGGAGGGAAAGAAGGGGGTATAACCTGGAGGAAAGTGCTCTAAGAGTTGTCTGCATATATTTTTCTATTGCTCTATGCCTCCATATTATGTATGATTACAATGCACCAAATAAAAGTATTTTTAAAAAAAAACAAAAAAACAAAAAAAGTGGTTCCAAGGAGTGGTTGGTTACTGGTTCTTAGAACCGAGGGATCTCTTCAGAAAGATCTATAAATCTATAAAAAGTAAACATGAAACCATGTGTGTGAACACTGTCACTTTCCAAAGTAAAACACTGCTTCTAAAGTCTTACAGGAGTTCATGGACTAAAAACCAACTACACAATTGGAAGAGTATCAATGAAAGAAAAAATGCCCTACCTTTTAGCTACTTTAACATCTAAGAATATCAGATAAATAGCAATCGGAGACCACATCTTAACATTTTATCAAGAAACTAGAGAATAACACAAAGCTTAGGTCAGAATGTCTAAGCCTCTAAATGAAGTAAAAACTAGAAAACTCTAATTATAATTATACTACTTCCATACAGCACAACTGATGTTAGAAAAACAATGATTCTTAATGCACCAAAATTTGATTGGTAATCTCTTCTATGATGAAAACGAATAGTCAGTCAGGGATCACTAACAAACATAAAATTGTTGTATTCATTAAAATATGGAGTGAGCTGGGTGTGGTGACAGCCATATTACCAGTACTTAGAGAACTCAGACAGGAGGATCATAGGTCAAGGCCAGCCTCAGCAAATTAGCAAGATCTCAGCAACCTAAGGAGATCCTGTTTCAAAAAAAAAAATTAAAAGAAAATTAAAAAGGGCTGGGGATATGGCTCAGAGGTAGAATACCCCTAGGTTCAATCCTCATTACTACAGAGAAAAAAAAAAAAGTGAACACATTTACTTCACAATCTAACTTCAATCACCATTCTTCTACCCTAACTTAACCATACCACAAAATACAAAACTGTATGACTTAAAGCAGAGAGAATAGGCTGGCACAGGGGCAAACTGCCTGTACTTAGTCCTTGGGAGGCTGAGAGAGGAGGATCAAAGGTTTGAAGTCTAACTCAGCAGCTTAGTGAGGCTCTCCGAAATTTAGCAAGACACTGTTTCCAAATAAAAAATAAATAAGAGAGCCAGACATGGTGGCACATGCTTGTAATCCCAGCATTCGGGAGGCTGAGACAAGAGGATCCCGATTCGCAGCCAGCCTCAGCTACTTAGTGAGGCCCTCTGCGACTCAGTGAGACCCCGTTTCAAAATAAAGAATAAAAAATAGGGCTGGGGGTGTAGCTCAGAGGTAGAATGCCTCTGGGTTCCATCCCCAATACCGTAAACAAACAAACAAACAAACAAAACAGGGGGGCCTGAGGTGTAGTTTGGAAGTAGAATGCCCCTGGGTTCAAACGCAGATACATTCAGTCCCAAAGTAGACATGTGCTCTTTCTTATATGTAGAAGCTAGAAAGTAGATGCATGTTCTCTCTTATATGTATGTGGAAGCTGCTGAGATACTTGGCAGTAAAGGCAACATCAGATAGATTAACAGAGACTCTAGGGAAGTGACAGAAGGTTATTAGGAAAGGAGGAAAGGGGAAAGTCATAAAGAATGCAATAGTAGAAATAATGCTATGAACTTATACAAAATAGCCAATTCCAGTCCCAAGTTGGAGGGCAAATAAGTGTGCATGCATTTTTGTAGTAGTATGGATCCTATATGATGTAAAATTACAATGCACTCAAAAAGAGAGAGTAAAACATGTAAAGGAAGAAACACAAGATAATCTGTTGAAAAGAGATTTTGAGTGTACTGTTTTCTTCATGAGGAATTCATAGCAAAAGTTAAAAAGTGGTAGTGCAAGCCTGTAATCCCAGTACTTGGCGTTGCTGAAACAGGAGGACTGCATGTTACAGATTCAAAGCCAGTCTCAGCAATTTAGCAAGGCTTTCAGCAACTTAACAAGATCCTATTTCCAGAGAAAAATTAAAAAGGGCTACAGATGTGGCTCGAGAGGTAGAATAGGTTCAATCCCCAGCACCACACACACACACACACACACACACACACACACACACACACACACACACACACACAAAACTATTGGGACCAAAAAATATTTATAATCAAATTAAGTTGGAAACACTGAATATTACAACTGTCTTCCTGTGTCAAATATAATAATTGTAGTGAGAAACTCAGAAACAAAAAAAACCCCATGTAATCACTTTATTTATTTATTTATTTATTTATTTATTTATTTTTGTGGGTCTGGGGATGGAACCCAGGGGCATTTGACCTCTGAGCTACATATACCCCCTGCCCTGTTTTTTATTCTTTATTTTGAGACAGGGTCTCACTGACTTGCAAAGGGCCTCACTAAGTAGCTGAGGCTGTCCGCAAACTGTGATCCTCCTGTCTTAGCTTCCCGAATGCTGGGATTACAAGCGTGCAAAACCACGCCTGGCTTACATAATTTATTTAATTTAGCATTTCTCCAATTTCTGTGAATAGTTAACACTCCTTTTCAAAGGACCCTTAAGGTTTGGTATTAGACTAAGGAATGCTACTTCAAAATGAATAAAATTATCTAACAAGAATGAGATGACTCCTAATCTTAAAAATGCCATCAGAGCCCAGACAATGGCCTTTTCAAACAACCTTCTCTATTTTACAAATGGGCTTATGTGTGTGCTATAACTTTTACATACTAACTTTATTTCTAGAGACTTTACTACATTCACTTATTAATCCCTACTACTTGTGAATTCTTTTATATTGTCTACATACACAATCATATCACCTGTGAGTAAACAGGTTTTTTTCCTATGGTTTATTTCATTTCTTCATTTTATTGTATGTATTGGTTACACCCTCCAGACACAATCATATCACCTGTGAGTAAACAGGTTTTTTCCTATGGTTTATTTCATTTCTTCATTTTATTGTATGTATTGGTTACAACCTCCAGTGTAATAATAGGGAAAAAAGAAAAAAAGGGTGGACATCTTTTTTTCTTCTTGAGGAAGGATGCATCCAATGTTGTACCACTGAACAAAATTTTGGCTCTAGAGGAATTTTTGCATGTATTTTCCATTGAAGCAATGAAATTTTTCTCTTATCCTTACCAAATGTTTTTTACTGACGTGATCATACAGGGTTTTTTGTTTCCCCCTTTCCCTATTCCATTAATGTGGTCAATTAAACCAATTTTCTAATGGTAAGTTAACCTTGAATCTGTGGAATCAACGCTGTTTGGCCATGATATATTATGTCTTTTATATATCAATGAACACTTGCTAATACTGTATTTATGACATTTGTGCTCATGTTCATGAGAGATATTGGTCTGTAATTTTCTTCTCTTATCCTTGTTAGGTTTTGGTACCAAAACTCAGATGATGAATTGAAAAGTATCATATGCTATGCTATTAAAATGAATGTCACCAATACCTCTTAGTTTCCAGGATAAAATTATGATCCATTAACACTTTATTTTACTCCCTATGTAAAATATTACCAGACATAATTAATGAGTAAATGTAATAAAAAAGAAAAAACTTTTTCCTCATGGATAATAAAAGAAAAAGATATTTTGTAAGTTATTTATTACAAAGGTTATTACAAATTACACCATCCAAATATTACAAACTAAATATTTGATACTGCTACTGTAATCGCACAAACTAAGCCAAAGAAAAATTGAAAGATGGAGACGTATCACATGGACAAATTTGGTGGTTTCATGAGAGAATGAGATTTTCAATCTTTAAAGAATGACTAGAATTTAGTTAGGCAAGGAAAAATGCAATCCAAGAAATTACCACCAAAAATAAAAATGGAAAGAAAAGAAAGGGGAGGGAGGGAGGAAGATAGGAGGAGCAAGGGAAAATAAAGCAATAGAAAATACTCCCCATAGTAGAAAGGTAAAAGCAAAAGTAACAGAACCACAATAATAGAGGTATGACTGGACTGTGAATCAGGCAAAGTAATTTAGCTGAGAAATTCAAAAAGTTGCTATAATAAATTAACATTAAAATAAGTCTGACAGTAGGATGGTGACAATGTAAATAGACAAAAGGAATTTCAAACTGCCAGCTAAGACACTGTACCCAGAGGCCAGGGACCTGAAGGTTGGAGAGAAAAAGAAATGGACTAGACATACAAGTTCACGAGTTTGAGGTGTTTTGATTACACAACTTCGAGAATGATGGTACTACCTCCAGAGCTGGGGACTAGGAGAAGTTAATTTGTGTGGAAAATAATTCATTTCAGGCATGCTATAGCTAAAATGCTTAAGAGGAAGGTCTTATATACAGATTGGAATTCAGATTCAAGTTCAACAAAGCAAATAAGGAAAACAAAGTATACTGAAGAACAGTTATGACAGCAGGTCAGTTATATCACTGAATGTTTTGTTTACCTTCAATAGAAATTTCCTTTATAATCTTCAGAATATAAAGCACCAAGGACTAGAAATAGGAGACACAGATTCTAGTCTGGCTCAGCCACTCCCAGTATATAGAACAAACCATAAAACTATTTGTACCTTGGACTATTGAGGGTTTATGATTATCCAATTCTAGTATTCTGTGAATTCACAAAACTCAAATAATACTAAAGATCAAAAATAACACATCTACACAGAAGACAAATCTATAAATGGTCTTAACATAATCTGCATTTATCACCTCATTAAAAAAAATAACACAGCTGTTAGTAATTTTTTTTTAAAAAATCTTACTTTTACATCATCCCTTACCAGTTACAAAGTACTTTCAAATAAATAGTTTTATTTAATCCTCACAAAACCCCGTGGGCAAGACAAACATTACCATCACCATTTATCAATGAGTAAAGAGATTCAGAAAGGTTAAAAGCGCTGCCCAACATCATGCCGTTAGTAAGTGAAAAGCCAGGGCTCAAACTTAGGGAAAATTCCTAGTTCATGGCTCTTGCTGTCAGGCTGCCAGAGTTTTCAAACAAAAATATACAGTGTCTCTCAAGAACATAAATATAAAGGAAAAACTAACAAAAAGAATGGAGCACATAGAAATAAAGAGCCAAGTATTAAAATGCTGATGCAAAAAGTAAAAGAAAAATAAGCTAATATTTTTCATTATTAGCGAATGAAAAGTAAAAAGGGAAGAATAAGAGATACGGATACTATTAAGAAGCAGAAATTTGAAACTATGAAAAAAATTAAAAATTAAGATGCCACCTGAAAACATTTACGAAGCCAAGACAAACACATCATGCTATTCTTCTTACCTTTTCAGTTGCTGAAACAGATGGCTTTGATACAAAACCCAACCTGTCCTTCACAGATAATTTAGTTACATTCTAAAAAAATTAAAATGGACATATTCAGTGTTTCCCCAAACATTATATGTCTGTTGGGCTTTTGAACATTCTGATTTTACTAATATATAGTGAGTCTGAGTATAATTATGTTAATTACAGAATCTTGGGCCTTTTAAAAGAGAGGGAGGACAGAAAGGGAGGGAAGGATGTATGTGGAAAACCAAAAGTAAACAGCTTGCAATATTACTAAATCACAAAAATTACAATGAAGAAGTATGAATCAGGTGAAGTCCCTTTCACTATTAACAGGAAATCATAAATTCTTAGAATCCTATGTTAACAAATAGAAAGTTTGCATATTTTAATTTGGGTTTGAGTAATTATAATGTATGCCTGCTTCTAAGCTTAAAAGTAAGTGTCCCATATACCTAATAGGTAGCATCTATTAGCTACATTAAGATACTACATTCTAACTCTATTTTACACAGAAAATACTGATACATCGTAAGAAAAAGAAAAGCTAAGTTTTAGAAACTGAGAGTGTAGAAACAAGATACCACCACTCAATTGTGGAAGGAAGTGGGAAGGGAATCACACATGGAGAAGAGAATCCCAGAGTCAGGAATAAATAAGTGATGCAAAGTTCTGAGCAAGTTGCTAAAAAGTACCTGAAAAAGTACAATATCAAAGCACGTTTAAACTGATGTGTTAAGCCTTCTCTTCCCAAAAGATTTTGGTTCAGTCCACTACACAATTATCTCTGGAATAGAATTCTGACTAAATAAAAAGATGATGGGAAAGTGTACTGAACTTCACTCTTCACGCAGTTCTGCAGAAATATATCTCCTCTACACAGTAAAAAAAGAATTTTTCTCATAAACAAGATTAACTAGAAAGAAGAATTTAAGATTCAAATACTATACAGGAAAAGTAATGACAGTGAAAATGCTATGGTAAAACAGTAACTTATAGGTGGTGCTCAAATATGTAAAGGTCTTATTTCTGTGTAGAACATATATAATTAACTATGATTCAAGTCACCAAGAGAAACTAAATTACTAAGAATCTATTTGATGGGTAAGGACTTCCACTTACCTGAGGAAGATCTGAACTAGCACTCTGGGCTTCTGCCGGCTCAATAGTACTTGAAGGAACTGGACCCAATCGCTCTTTGACTGACTGCTTCACAACAGGTAAAATGGGCTGCTGGACTAAAGGCTGCATTACCTCAGAATGAGAAAAAAGAATTTAAACAAGCTGATTAGTTCAGGATCATGAAAAGTATCCTTTGTTATTTTGTATTGAATTGCCCATGCACAGAAAGTTTAAAACCTGTATCTTATAATAAAAACCCAACTGACTTCAAATACCTTCACACATATACATTTTATTTCCACGAAATGACTTAAAAAGTACACGAAAAAAATTGAAATCCATCCTTCATTACCTTATGTTTTAAAAATTCCTATGATATACCTCTTCAATCAATCAGTCTAATGTTAAACTGTTCACTGATTCACTGATCGGGAGTGCAGAGAAAGGGAAGAAGTGAGAGGGAGGGGACAAAGAATTTCAAGATGCAACTATAGTCTGAATTTATGGAAAATACATAACAACAATTTACTGAGCACCTTCATATCTGCCAGGGACTGTCCTCTATGCCTTACACTTATCTCACAATTCTCTAGAGTGGAGAGTAACTTCAAAAATTAAATGAGTGAATAGGGTAGAGAAGTAACTTTTTAAAGTTTATTCAGTTCATAGTAGTAATGCAGAATCTGAACTTGATCCCTCTGATTTCAATCCCCCTACTCTTAAACACTACTTTAAGAACTCTCTAAGAAAGCATTTAATTTCACAGAAATCTCTTTACCTTTGGGGAAGCAGTCTGCAACTGCTGGGTGCTTCCTTCTCTGTGCCAATAAACCTTAATAAAGCGATTGTTTAATACTGCTTCTGTACTTGATATTGCTTTCTTTGCTTCTTCATATGTTGCAAATTGTATGAGGGCACCTTCAGGATCACCATTAAAAGCAACCTAAGATTTAAAATATTAAGAACAGTAAATTTCTAAAAGAATCTGTTGCTTCACACAGTAAAATTCCCTAAGATGTAAAATAATGGTCTTTCAAAGTAATACCCATCATTCTGCTTTTATATCTCTACAGTCTACTTTTATCACAGGATAAACAGTAACCAAAGACTGTTCATGTTGTGAAAAGAGCCTCTTATATGCAAAGGAAGAGAATGCTGCCTGCATGAATGTTACATACAATTTTAATACTGACTTATGAGAAATAATTCCAATGTGTCAATGAGTGACATGGCCAAGATGGACACAGTAGGAAAGAAGTAGCAGACTACTTTGTATGGGGTAATCTACAATTAAAGTTACAGGGGAAAAAAGATATGTACACAAAATACATAAGTATCAATGACATTTCTGACACAAGAAAACAAATTCAATGAGGAGTATGCTTCTAGAAATTCATATAATAATTGAAAAACCAAGAGTTTTCACTCCAAATCCTTCAGTAATAGCAATGTATTCCAAACTGTAGCACAGAAACCACAGGTAGTATGCAATAAAGAATCGAGATTAATAGCACAGTCTGAATCTAACTGCCTGGCTCAAATCTTGACTCTCCATAAGCAGAAGCAAGTCTTTTAACTTTGCTATGTCTCAGTATCCTCTTCTAGAAATGAGAAAAACATTACCCACTCCTTAGCTGTGTTTTAAGAATCCAGTAATAATTCACATAAACAGAATAAGTATTCAATAAGCATTAGTTATAATTATAAGAGTAATTTTAGATTACATTATTTTTGGGGTGAGGATACTGGGAGTTGAACCCACAGGTACTCTAAAGGACTCAGCTACATCCACAGCCCTTTTTATTTTTAGAGACAAGATCTTGCTAAGTGGCCCAGATTGGCCTTGAATTTGCAATCCTTTTACCTGAGCCTCCCAGATCACTAGGATTATAGGCATGTGCCACTATGCCTAGATTACATAGCATCAATTATTCACCAATGTTTAATTAGAATGACACTAAAAGAATTTAATTTTGCAAAACATCTATTTTATAAATAATGCACGTATTATACAGATACAGCGAAAGAAGCAACAAATAGAATATAATCAACCTCAATTGTAACTGCATAAATGCAAACAGAAAATAACAGTTTCATCTCTAGCTTTGAAACATGTTTTAAATTAGTATTAGTTGTATAAGAAAAAGAATATTCAGAGATTTTTTTTTCTTAGCTATTGGGGATGGAACTCAGAGACATTCTACCTCCAAGTTACACTCCCAGCCCTGTTTTTTACTCTTTATTTTGAAACAGGGTCTCACTGAGTTGCAATGGGCCTCACTAAGTGGTAGCTGAGGTTTTCTGCGAACTGCGATCCTCCTGTCTCAGCCTTTCAAATGCTGGGATTACAAGCGTGCGCCAACACGTCTGGCTGAGAACACTTTTTATATATAGATATAAATGTAGTAGAGCAAAATGAACTCAAATAAAAAGATATTAAGAGATATTCAAGATTAATAACTACAGGGTAATATGCATACTGTTGGCCCATGATTGTTTTTAAGTTCATGTGTGTACACAAAAATGTGCAACAAAGAGACCAGCACATGGGAAATTATAACAATAATTTTATATGAGTAGAAGAATATAAGGAATACAGTAAACTGAAAAGAAAATATTTTCTCTATATTTTCTATACATCTTTATTGTCCTACATTAAATAATCATGCATTTTTCCCTCTCCATTACTTTTTGTTTTTGTGCATAGTACTAGAGATTGAAACCAGGGTATTGTACGTCCATGCTACTCTCAGCCTAATTTTACTTTTTTATTAGAAAACAGGGTCTTGCTAAGTACTAAGAGCCTTGCTAAGTTGATAAGGCTGGCTTCAAACCTACACTACTCCTGTCTCAACTTCCCAAGTACCACCTCCATTACTTTTTTAATGGCACTTTTTAAATTGCAAAAAATTTAACTACCATTCTAGGACATGCTATGTATCTTTAAATTTATTTTTATTAAATTATAAAGCCTAATTATTTTAGTTGAAAAGTAAACAGTAAGAAAAAAATTATTTAAACACTTTCTACATATCATAAAGAACCTCTCAATAAAAAGAACCTCTGGCCGGGTGTGGTGGCACACGCTTGTAATCCCCATGCTTCGGAGGCAGAGACAGGAGGATCACACAGGTTCAATGCCAGCCACGCTGGCTTAAGAGACCCTGTTTCCAAATTTTAAAAAAAGTATAAAAATAGGTCTGGGAGTGAAGCCCGGAGGTAGAAGGGTTTCCAGGAACCCCAGTACCACTTAAAATAAAGAACCTCTCAATTTTTATACAACTATGCCAAGACCTACTTTTATGTGAAATAAGTTACATTGCCATTTCTTTCCTGAAGAATGTTTAAATGTGGCAAAGAAAAAGTAAATGTTTGATTACAAATTATATAGTATTTAGACCCCCAAATTATCTGGTAAGTGCATCCCACATAGAAGCAGAAATAAATCTTACTTGAGAATTCTGCTGAAATGATCTTGAGAAATTCAGGAACTGAAAACTACTATTAGATTTTACCGATTTATTTGCTGTAACTTCACAATATTCTATTAGGTAAAAAGTTTATGTAGATATTATCTATCAAAGCCCTTGACTTTAGAAAGTAAACAAAATAATACAAAACAAAAAAATACATTTTTCTAGAAGGTAAAGTTTTGTTTCATGTCTGCCATGGGTAGGATATGGTTCTACTGAGTCCCCCAGGACTTCATATGTTGGAGATATATTACTGTGGTGATGCTAGGAGGTGGGGTAAATCCTTAAGAAGTAAGACCTAAGGGGAAGCTATTTAAGTCACTGCAGGATCGCCCTAGAAAGGACTAAGGGATCAGAGAGCTCTTTTAGACCCCTGAACTTTCACAAGAGTGAACTGACCTCTGCATTGCTTTCTGGCTTCCTGTTTTGAGATGTAAGAAGCCTTCTTCTACATGTACTCTCAACCCTTGTGACACTATCTCTACCTTTAGGCACTCACAGAGATTTAAACCAATGGCATCATCTGATTTGGACTTTCATCTCTTAAACCTATGAGTGAAATATACCTCTTCTATACTTAGCCTGCACCAGGTATTTCATCATTAGTAACAGCAAATGGGCTAATATAATGTCCAATTCCAACTTAGAAATATTAACAAACTTTCATAATATTTCTTAATAAAAGGGTTTTCTTATTACATTAAGTTCCCTAAATAATTAAGCAGAAATAAGAGAATCATTTTATCACTCTTACCTGTAAGTTAACCAATGTTCCAAATCGACTAAAATGTTCATTAAGCTTGCTGATATTATTTAATTCTGGAGGAACTTTTCTAAGCTCAAGTTTAGTATTTTCATTTCCAAATTGGACCTTCTTCTGGAAGCCTGGGCTGTTTGTCCTATTAAAATTTGGTCTGTAAACAAAAACAAGTTGACTCATACATTAAAAATAATGACCCCTCCCAAGAACAAGAGAGTAAAGTTTTACATGTAAAATGAAATGTCCAAATAAATCTAATTTCCCCCAAAAAACTCAAAGTACTACTAAATAGATAAAAAAGATATTTAATTTTTTTTTTGAAAACAAAGTATCCAAATACTCTAAGAATTCTTCATGAACACTGAGAAGACTTGTGTCATATCACTTGCTATCTTCCACATTTCCAATCTGCTTTTTTAGATAGAAAAGTACCCTCAGTTAGTCATTTGCACATACAGCTTTTGCTTCATCTGCAATAGTTACCATACTAAAATGTATTTTTACAACTTTGGTTAAAATTTTAAATTTAATTTTTTTGTGGGTCTGGGGATGGAATCCAGGGGGCATTCAACCCCCTGTCCTGTTTTTTATTCTGTATTTTGAAACAGGGTCTCACAAAGTTGCATAGGGCCTCACTAAGTAGCTGGGGCTGTCCACAAACCGCGATCCTGTGGTCTCAGCTTCCCCAATGCAGGGATTACAAGCATGTGCCACCACGCCCAGCTTAAATTTAATTATTTTTGATGCAAGGAATAACTACCTCAATCTCTTTCTAGCTTAAAAAAAGAAAAATGTATGCACCATACATTTGATAACTACAGAAAAGAACAAAGCTGGCCCAGGGAGGTTACACTGTTTGCAGAAATTAAATAATTAGTCTAAGAGCCAGAACGAAAAACTACTTTTATTAAATATTACAGCTCAAATGGGAACTTAGTTTCTCCTTTACACATGAAAATTAACAAATGAATCATCACATCCTCCAACATTCTGATTCCTTACCCTTTCTATAAAGCCCTCCTTCACAACTCAGTACTTGTCCAGCCTTTCCACTTGCCCCCAAAAGAGTCCTCTCTGGCTCCTAAACAGAAAACTGCCTACATGCTGAAGTCTCTTCCCAGATCAGATCCATTATCTTTTTCTCTAATGATAGGGGGCTCAAAACATGGCAAAGTTAAGCATTTGGTTGTTTCTTTTGAAGAATGAAGAAAAGGAAAGAGGAAAAATTAGGTCCTCAGCCGCTACAGTGTTTTTATAAGAAAATACCTTTCTAATATGAAACAATGAACTTACAAATTTCTAGAAAATGACTTTGATGTTAGTTGGGTATTACAGAACATAGTAATATAACTTTAAAAAAAAAAAAAAAAAAACACTATTAGGTCCTACTACAGTAACAATCCCCAAAACAGTATGCAATAAAATTCTTCAATTTCCCCGTCAGCTTACTTATCAAACCAAGTCTTCTTTGTAGGAGCTCCAGGTTCCCCAGAACCTATGGTTCTTTTCCTTGATTCGGAGTCCACTACTATCCTCATACTGCTTTTATTCGGAGGCTTTTCTGTGTCAAAAGAAAATATAGATTAATATTTTCTGTTTATCATAGCTATGGAAAAGCTTTGGCTTTTTATCCAGACGTGTGTATGTTAAAACAAATGAACATCCGAATATAATAATCCAAGAGATTTTTACTCTATTTCAAGTACATTCCTTCATTTTACACTCATATATATAAGAATCAATAATTCTCATGTATTCTTAAAAGAAATACAAATGGTCTTTAAACATTAAGTGTACATCATCATTAGCAATCAGGGAAATACAAATCAAAGCCACACCAAGGTTCCACCTAACTCTAGATAATCACCAAGAACACAAATAATAATAAACACATGAAGTATTGTGTACATGTATGTCCTATTATTCTATACCTCATTATGATGTGTAACTACAATGCATCAATAAGTCTATTAAAAATAAAAAAGCCAGATGGCAATCATCAGGAACACAATAATAAATACTGGTAGGGATGTAGGAAAACAGAAACTCTTATACACTGTTGCTGGAACTGCAAACTAGAACAGTCACTATGGAAATCAGCATAAAGGTTTTCTCAAAAGAGTGTAAATGGAACCTCTGTATGACCCAGCTGTACCTCTTCTGGACATCTTTCCAAGGGAACTGAAATCAGAATATTATAGCAATACATGCATTCCATGTTTACTTACAGCAGCACAATTCACAAAAGAGAAATTATGTCAACAAATGAATGGATAACAAAATTGTAGTATATACACATAATGGAATTTTATTTAGCTATAAAGAACAAAATTATGTCCTTTGCAAGAAAATGGATGAAACTTGAGAATATTGTGCTAAGCAAGATTAGCAAGTCTCAGAAAGAGAACAGTTATATGGTTTCTCTCATGTGTGGTAGCTAAACAGAAACTGGGAAACAAGAGAGACCTCAGAAAAGTAGAGATTCCAATGGAGTGACAGAAGAGCTTTAGGGGAGCAAGAATAGTGAAATAAAGAAAGTAATAGTTTAAATAATGCTAGTATAAGAAATTACCAATGCCAATCTCAAATGACATGTAAAGGGAAGGGGAAGGAGTGGGGTGGGATCTAGAATGAAATGTACCAAGGGTTGTGTGCACGCATATTCTCATTCTATACCTCAATATGATGTATAATTATAATGTACCAATAAAAGTATAAAAAAGATGTGATTTTGTAGGCTATTTCCATGTAACCATTCCAATCTGACATTACTCTCACCAAAATCAATATATAAATATACACTTGAGGCTTGAGTTCAGTTTTGAAAACAAACGCACAATCAATCTAAAGGATTCGCATTTACCACTAACTCAATGGCCTCTAAAACCTAATAAAGAGTTGTGAATAAAGTGAGCTGCTCATTATAACCGCAGTATGGTAACAGTGAAAGCATACTAGATTTGAAAAGAAAAAAATTCAAGACTAATGCAATACAAAATAACTATAAGTATCTCCTACTTTCAATATTTTACACATTTCACAATAAAATAGCCTTGGTACAAACTTGCTTTACTTTCACTTTCAAATTTTTCTAGGTGTTAATTATCTAGAGACATGGGCCCCAAATCAATGTCCTAAGGCCAGATGTTTTCCTCCATATTATATATTTCTATCACTAGTACTTCTCATCAACAAATAAAAGCTTAACATTATAGTTCAAAGTACTCCATTTTATTTTAAGAAAAGGAAAAGCTTATAAAGCCACTTCCCACTTCAGCTACCCCTTCTTCTCTCTTGCAACCCCATGGCCATTTCCTAAGAGATGTCTAATGTTTACATTTGGCTAACTGGTGGCTTCCTTACCATCCACTTCCTCAGGCACTCACCAATTCTCTAAAAATTGGCAACTGCTTCCATTACTGCACTAAACTACTCTTACTAATATCACTGATGTCATAGTTTGTTGCTTAAGCCTATGATTACTTAGGCCTTCTACTCGACCTCTAAGTATTTGCTGCTACTGATCTCCTTCATTTTTGCCAGTGATTTTCAGGAGTAGCAGACATTCATCATCATCATCATCAGGCTTCATTCATCTTTACCAGTGATTTTCAGGAGTAGCAGACATATGTGGGGAGGTGGTTATTAGAAATACACAAGGCAAAATGTTTTAGAACAGACTTGAATCAAGCCTACAAATTCTGGTATGGCTTCTACCTCCCTTTATCTCTACTGTTACTACTGTGACAAAAGAAAGCTAACATTCTACATATTTTTTATTCAAAAATTTTTATCTTCTAGTGTGCTATCATGGACCTGAGGCTTTTCTACTCAAATAATGAGACATTTCTACTCAAATGACTCATGGGCACAACAATTAAAAACTTCCAAAACTAAATGTATCTTCCTTCAGCTCTGTTGTTTTTTCCCAGTGAGTATTATTGCCTGCCCTAACTATTCAGGGCCCACAATTCAGTAAATTATAAATGTTGTAAGTTATTTCTCATGACCTTAAATCTTCACACTTTCCATTTATAAAACTGGTCCAGCTCTATCAACTTTGTTCTAGAATTCTTCAAATGCTTCAGCTGGTCTTTTCTACTCCCTCTACAGCCCTTTCTTTTTCTGTTCCAGAAAGAGAGTTCTTTTATTTTCTCAAAAGTATCATACAGTGTATGTGCTTTATCTACCCTTGCTCTGGCTAATTTATCCTACATCTTCACAGCATATCAGGTGGAAAAATTCTGTCTTAGCAACAGTGACATTCACTGTGCAAGGAGCAGTATCAATGAAACTTTCCCATGACCAGTTCTCCAACAAGATTTTTGACCTTATTCCTGTTTCCCAAGCCTGGTTCACTGGCCCTTTTTGGAGAATCTTTGAGCTATACAGTATCATTCTTTACTTTAGCATGGTGTGTATCTGAAGGCAAAGAGAGATAGTAATTATGTTTTTTCTCCAGTAATTGAGAAGAGTTTGTTGTAACTCTTCTTTAAAAACAAAGAAGCAACTTCCTCTTGGTATAGAAAAGCAAATGTATATAATAGTTACACATACTCTGTTTTCTCACCAATATCCTTTTAGTGAATTATTTCTCTGCTTAAAATTAAGAACTGGTTGTACTGACTGCAAATGGCAAACTATTTAACCTTTCCTCCTGCCTATATGCAATCATGGAAGCATCTCTCAAAATTCTGCACTTCAAAAATATAGAAAGAACTATCATAGATCCTACGTCATTTGTACATTAGTGACCCCAAAACATCAAAGAGCCTAAAAAAAAATTATTATTTACTTAATGTTAACTCTCCATCAAGACTTAAAGTATAACACATAAAAGCATACCACGCAGTAGTCTATGACAAAAAAATTTAATGTGCTACTGGAAATACCAGTCAGTGTCCAATCAACAATAGTAAAAGCTTTGAGTATATCTGTCACAATCCAGAACAGTAAATTTGAAATCTAAATAAGGAAGAAATGAGAATGTATGGAGGAAGAAGACTGAAAAAAAGATAGGAAAATAGAAGTATAGGTGATCCTCAATTTAAATAGGTTGCTAAATCAGATGTTCGGTACATTAAAGTCAAAATTAGTAATACAGAATAATTTCCAATTGGGTCACAAAAATAGTACATGATAAAGCCAGGTGTGGTGGCACGCGCTTGTAATCCCCGCGCTTGGGAGGCAGAGACAGGAGGATCGCGCAGGTTCAAAGCCAGACTTGCTGGCTTAAGAGACCCTGTTTCCAAATAAAAATATAAAAACAGGTCTGGGAGTGTAGCCCGGAGGTAGAAGGGTTTCCAAGAAGCCCAGTACCACCAAAACAAACAAACATCAACAACAAAAAATAGTACATGATATACCTAAAGAACAGTATGGCTCTGTAACACAATAATGCTATGAGAAAAGGCAATTCAAATTTCTAATAAGTTTAGTTTGGTTCAATTTTGTAAGTAAAAATAAAAACATAAAACAGTTTTTAAAAAAATCAACATAAAGACACCAGATATTTACCTCCCAATAAGATCACTTTTTTAACCTTGTAATTATATGCACAAAAAGTTGAAATTATCATAACTTTCAGCTCCCTTATGGTAAGAATTAAATGTAAGGGGTTTGAGCTCTCTCTTTTCAATCATAACTAGAAATCAGCATGGCATTGGAATAGGTCTAATAAATGCTAATCTGTAGTGGCATATGCCACTCCAGCAAGGTTATTAAGAGATGGGTTAAGGTCCGAGCTCTTTGTAAGAGCAAGTAGTATTATTATGATAAAAAGGAAGTAATTGATAAGAGTGACCTAAGGAACAAAAAAGATTCATAAACTAGACAGGTGGGAGACATGCAAAGGAAGGGTAAATATCACAAACAGCAACAGTCTTCAGTGACTAGTGTTCAATTACTGCAAGAAATTTTTACAAGTCTTTTTCCTACTCTTGCTAATGGTAATTCCAAGAAAGCATCGAAGTGAATTTAAGATATATGTGAAGGAAGAGGTATACACATTAGATGTCCTGTGATCTCAAAAAGGATATAAATTTGAATTAAAATATTCCATACATTCACATCACAGAAAATCAATTCAAATATTCAAAGATGCTCAAACTAAAAAAAAAAAAACGCAAAATATTAGTCATCATAAGTTTAATAAATTCACATTATGCCCTGTTACGTAAATTAGATTTTTATTCACAATCAATGAGCCTGGATTTTTAATCTGGCTAGGGAAGACATCAAGAAAAGACTGGAATACAAATGGATTTTTAAAGATAATTGAGTTCATTAAGGAAAAGGACATATTTTTACTAGGCCCCATCATAGTCTGTTATGTCTGAAAATCCCTCATTTCTCTGTATTGAATGTTATCTGAGGCAAATGCTTCATCTTTCAAATTAATGTAAACTCTCTCCCCTTCTAAACCTTAACTAGTTTATATCTCTAGCATAGCCCTTTTGCTGTCCTGGTTATGTCATCAGTCTAAACTATTTAAAATTTTAACAAAAAAGGTAATTAATCACTTCCTAATAAATAATTCCTTTCATTTCAAAATACTAAAGGCAAGCCAATATCAGCTTTTAACATGTCAAAAGTAAACAAAAATAATGTGTCAAGCAAGTCTGCTAATAATTTCATTAATAAAAGTAGGGCATACTTTAGAAATTAAAACATTAATCCTAAATTTTACATTAGCCAATTAAGACTAAAAGGAACAAAATATAAACATACACAAACACACACACATACACACAGAGATACCTGAGAAAAACATACTTTTGAGAAATTTCCCTCTTGAATAGTAGAATAAAGTATCTTAGTACCACAAATATGAAACTATAATTTTTCTCTCATGAGAGTAAAGAACTTAGAGAGCAAACAAAATCACTAACCCTTACATGACCACAATAAAACACATATCATGAAAGTGGTAAAAAGAAAAAACACACCACAGTACCTACCTCTTGGTGGCAAATCCATATCCCCTGATGTTAGTCCTATCAAATTCGGCCTTTGTGCATGCACTCTGTGTCTATACATAGGTCTAGAAGTGTTCGTTATGCTTGGGGCTTCAGGATTGTAGCCATCTGTATCATATGTATCTGGTAATACAAAAACTGTAATTATAAAACTCTAGTTGGCAATTTTTTAATACTAGTAAAAAAATAAATCATAAAACATTACTAATAACAAGTTTTATGTGCACTAAAAGTTTTAAAAATAAAGAAATGTTATTAAAAGTAACAGTTCTCTTAACCAGAACTGAAGGATTATTTAATGTTCATCAAGGCTACATTGTATTCTATGTAATTTTAGTAAGGAAAAATTAGTTCTAACAAAGAATTCTCTAAATATCTTTAAAATTCTTCATCTAATACCGTGCTTTAAAACTGTATTACAAACTGGGTGTGGTGGTGCACACTTGTAATCCTAGCATTTGGAAGGCTGAGACAGGAGGATTGCGGTTCGAGGACAGCCTCAGCTACTTAGTGAGGCCCTTTGCAACTCAGTGAGACCCTGGTTCAAAATAAAGAATAAAAAAAATAGGGCTGGGGATGTAGTTCAGAGGTAGAATGCCCCTGGATTCCATCTCTAGTACCGCAAAAAATAAAAATTAAAAGTTAAAAAAAAAAAAACAGTGTTACATTAATAACATAGGGCTAAAACTGCACCTGCAGTAAAAAGAGAGGGTGGAGCAGGAGGAGGCTGATGATGAATGCCAGTTGTTACTACAGTAGGAACAGAACTGGTTGCAGAGTTTGGGGGCGCATCCATGCCAGATGGCTGCAGAGGAGGAAGTGGAGGTGGTGGTCCTGTCAAAACCAAAGAATAAGAAATATCATCTGAAAGCAAACAAATAAAATAAATTATTATACATCAAAACATGATATTGTCATTTACCAAACTATAATATATTCTACAAATGCCATGCTTTTATAACTAAATTAGTTTTCTCTGGTACGTTATCCTCTTAACGTATTCCAAAAAAGGTTTCCTTAAGCTGTAAAGAACTATGGGCAGATGGGACACATTGGTGATGTACATAATTCACAGGGCCATTCCAATCCATAGTATCTGGTTTGGCATAGGCTGCAAGATATAAGTATATTCCAAATTGGAGTATATTGCTTAGCTCTGTCAGCATTTATGAGACTGATTTAGGTATTTTTTTTTAAAAAAAAAAAGCAAGCATCAAATTATCAATTTTATAAAAAAAAAAAAAGACTATGAATGGGCACATAATTAGACACAGGTAAACAAACATATATACTGACCTGTGACAGGTGGGAGACTGGGTGGTAATGGACCTGGAGGTGGCACTGGGGGTCTGAGATTCACCGGTGGAGGTGTAAGAATTGGTGGAGGTGGGGGGAGTCCAGGAGGAGGCGGTCCTTCAACAACAGGAGGCTGTGCTGGGAAAGGCAACATGCCAGGAAGATTCACATCTTCTACAACTACTGGATCACTTCCATGATCAAAAGGGCACATGTCTCCTCTCATGCAAAAACCCTTTTCTAGGAAGAAAGAAGAATTAGAAAGAAATGTGAAAAGCATTAAAAATATATATTGCCTCTAAGCTAACAAAACTAAGATGTTTAAAAATATTAATCTTTTGAATACTGGACAAAAATATAACTATTTTGCAAGAGTCGCCTGTTCATCTCCAGTAACATAAATTCTAATCAAGTGATCATATATATCTTAACACACACCCAGCAAAGTATCACCAAATTATAGTAAGTATACCCACAGCTATCAAATGTCATAAAATTTACATATAATTTTTGGCAACCTTTTCTCATTAAAAATGTATCCTTCATTTCAATCTCTCAAAACTAAAAAATTATAATTATGGCTTTAGTACTACTTTTAAGACTTTTACAGTAATCCCTTAACTTTTCAATTCTCTTATAAAAGTCTTACATAAGTAACATTTATATTTCTAGGTCCTAGTTAACATTCCAATAATTATTCATTTCTAAAGAAATTTTGTCAAGAATGTTTTAGAAGCAAGATTCCTTCAGAAATAACTTAGGTATTTACTCTTATTGAACAAACTCCAACAAGACTTACATGCAAATAAATACTTTTAAGTTGATAATGAATATATAGTGGTGACTAATGAAAGTATTACAGAATTCATGAAATGATAACTTATTTTTCACTATTTCTAGTATCAGAAGTCTTGAATAACTGTAAAACCTAAATTTATAGGACTTAAGCTGAAAATGTTAATTCACTGATTCCTGAAATAGTTCAAAGACTTACCATCATAGTCTCTACACCGTTTCTTTGGCATGGGTGGTCTTACATAGGAGTTATGGTCCACCTGGTCTTCATGAAATTCAGACCAACTTTCAGTAGTGTTATTACCATGATGAGTAGGCGCAATTACAGTAATGGTGCTACTCAATGTAGGTACAGGATAGTGGCCAGAAGAAATATTAGGTACCGAAGAGACTGGAGTATAATTATTTTCTAATGGATCTGTTCTATCCAGGTCATATTTCGGTTTTACCAGATCTCTTTCTACAACAAAATATAAATGATTATCAAATTATCTCTATTTGAAAAAAAAAGTCCTAGACCTAAGAAAGAATATTTTTGAAAGAGAAACAATTTAATTTTACACAATCCTTTTATTTTAAAAAACTATGCAATAGATTATTTCAAGATAAGCTGTCTTTTTAATATGAATTATAAAACTAAACATGAAGCTGCTATACTTAATGAGTTTTTCCATAGTGTTTTATTTATAGAAAATAGAAATAATCTTCTTCACTGTAATCCTAGTGTGTATAATTGCAGCCCACAAAACAGAACATTCAATAAAAGTATGGTTATTGTTCCTGTGGTGAATATTTTGTGGTCATCATTCTAAATGTGTAATGTTTTATAATAAACACTATGAATAAGAAAATGGATAAGCAAAAAGAAATAAAAGGAATTCATAGTAAATTTTAAAAAACTAGGCTATATATAGTTCCAAGAAAGAGAGAATATAAAGATTAGGTAAGTATTATGTGAAGACCAATATAGTACATCACAGTGGAGAAAAATACTGTAAGAAAAGAATATAAAAAGAAAAAGAATATAGGACTTACACAAGCACCATCAACAGAATTAAGAGTAGCAAAACTCTTAAGTTTGAGTAAATGTGTTTTACTAAAGATGATTTAGTTGCTTTGCTCTAATATCTACTTTCAATAGTATATAGCAGAAGTAAAATTATGTATGTTGGAAATGATATGCTCTTGCAAATATCCATAACTGAAATAAAAATTTAAAACTTTTTGTAGTTTCAAAGCACTGGATGATGTCAGAATCTGAATAACAAGTGTATAATGCAGCAAGCTATGATATATGTATCTACTTGTGAAACTACTACCGCAATCAAGATGATGAATATACCTATTACCACAAAAGTATCTAATATCCCTTCTTATCCATTTTCCTTCACTTCATTTCTGGCAACCAATGATTTGCCTTATGTCACCAGTTTATATTTTCTAAAATTTTACTTGCATGTGATTTTTTATATTCATGTAAACTTTAATCTGGCTTCTTTCATTCAGTATTAATATTTAGGAAACTGATCCACTGTTTACATGTATCAACAGTTCTTTCTCTTTTATTTATGTTACAGTATATACCACAATGTGTTTATCTACCTATTGAAGACTTGGGTTGTTTCTAGCTTCTGGCTATTACAAATAAATCTGAAATGAACATTTGTATGAATCTCTATGTGAGCATATGCTTTCAGTTCTTTTAGACAAATATCTAGGTATGAAAAAGGTGGGTCATTTGCTAGATTAGATACAGGTTTAACATTTTAAGACTCTGCCAAAGTGTTTCCTGAAGAGATCCTTTATCTATATTCTCTCCAACACTTGAATATAGTCTTTCACTATAGCTATCCTTCTAAATGTACAGTGGCAATTATAGTTTTTCATAAAATAAATTTTTAAGAGATCTAAAAAAAATTACTGACCACAGAACACATAAAAATAGAAAAAAATTAAGATAACATTGGCAAAATGTTAATTTCTAAAAACACTTATATATGAAAGTTTAAAGAATGTGAACAAAAACATATATATATATATAACACACACATACTTACCCCTGCTTCGTGTTCTGCTTCTGCTTCTAGTCCTGCTTCTGTCTCTATCCCTGTCACGAAGCCTCTCTTTACTCCAACTTCGACTCCGACTCCTGCTGTAACTGCGACTTCGCCCGCGTCTTCTATTGTACCGGTCTCTGTATGAATCTCTCCGAGGAGGGTTTCGATCATAATCTCTTTTGCGAGAACGATCATCTTTTTTCCTTTCATCACGACTTCTAAGAAAAGACATGATCACTTTTATGTAAATAATGCTAAAGCTGATGGGGGAAGAAAATCACTAAATACAAAAGTTGTATTTAATTCTTATGATGCCATGGGTTCTTTATCCCTGTCAGAATAGAAATATCAGAATACATCAGATTTTTATTTTTTGTGGCCCTGGGTATGGAACCCAGGTGCATTCTACCCCTGAGCTATACCCCCAGCTTTTTCTTTTACTTTTTTATTTTGAAACAGGGTGTCATTGAGTTTCAGAGGGCCTAAGTAGCTGACGCTGTCCATAAACTGCGATCCTCCTGTCTCAGCCTCCCAAATGCTGGGATTACAAATGTGCACCACCACACCGGGCTAGAAAAATTTTTAAAAAATTATCTTAATCCTTTGTCTTACACACAATGACATCTATATAACTGGAGAGGTATAAAGACAACCATCTCTTCCTATATATTACATACAGCACATATAGTTTTATTGGCCTATATCACATAGATTATACCCTAAACACTTTAGAAAGCCCTAATGAAAAAATAATTTAATCACACTAAAGGTAATCTTCAAGCAAAAAAAAAAAAAAAAAAAAACCATGATTCCACCGGAATTAAAACTTAGAAATAAAAATAAGAAGTAATATATTTCAAATATTCTCTCATTCTCAAGTCATACCAATCTGATCTACATTTTCTTTGTAGAAAAGGACCTATAAAAGAGTAGATTTTACTTGCCCCTATGCAAAAGGTGCATGCTTGTAATCCCAGCATTTGGGAGGCTGAGACGAGGATCGCACAGATTCGAAGTCAGCCTCTGCTACTTAGTGAGGCCCTTTGCAACTCAGTGAGATCCTGTTTCAAAAATAAAGAATAAAAAATAGGGCTGGGGGTATAGCTCAGAGGTAAAATGCCCCTGGGTTCCATCCCCGGTACAAAAAAAAAAAAATAATAATAATAAAATATATATATTCATATAAAAAACAACCAAATTCTAAACATAAGTAAGGATCAATGAATCACTCACCTATTTTCTCTGTATCGAGAGCTTGACTGGGGAGGGCTGTGATTTAGCCTTCTAGAAAACTTTTTCTCCCGTTCTTCCTCTTTTGTGATCTGATACACAAGACAAAATGTGTACTAGTTAAATAAGAGGTATACCTTGCCATGTTACTATTTCAGTAATTTTAATACTGATTTACATAACAAGATCAAAAGTATCATCTTTTATAGTTACAATAATCAAATTCTCTACCAAATTTAATCATTTAATTTAATATAATGGAGAGCTTAGTGAAAAATAAAGTGAATAGTAAAATTCATAAATGTTTGCTTTAGATAATAGTGGTGGAAAAACGTTTAAGTAGGTGTTCTCATTTTGACATAATAGAAAGACAATTTTATTCTGACTTCCCAAAGGCTAACATACATTCATGTCTTGATTTACATAGTTCATCTCACACCAAGTCACTTTTCTAAAAAAGTACTTGAGGGCTGTGTATCTAGCTCAGTGGTAGAGTACTTGCTTAGCATGCATGCAGCACTGAGTTAGCATGCATGCAGCACTGAGTTCTAACCTCAGCACCTCAAAAAAGAAAAAAGATACAGAAAAAAAATATTTAAGAAAACAGCATATACTGTAAAATAGTTCTCAAGTTTCTCAGCATCCCATCAGCTATATATTTCTGTCTCCTACAGGAGATCTTCATTTATATTATAGAATAGAATGCAACATTAGGACACATTCCCTTGATTAGTGCTAATTTTTCCAGATTGTACCACCCAGACCTGGTTCAATAGAACATTAATAAATGATTTTAAAAACTAGAAGTTAAGCAAACACAGGCAATACCAAATAATAACTCCCATAAATATGCTATGGCTTAAGATTATGAATTTCATATAAAAGTCCTGTTCCAAAGCAGATCATTTAGAAACAGGGTACACATGTTTCAGTTTACACCTACATTTCCATCATCCCTTTTTTAAGAGGCCTCTCAATGTAAAAGGTGTGGCATTTGAATAAATTAAATGGAAATTCAATCAAAAGACCAAACTAGGAAAAATACTCTATAAAGCCTTCTTTCAACAGTTTGCCCTCCCCACTCCTGCTTCTTTTTAGTAAAGTATTTTTTCTCTTCTCACTCCAATTCTCCTCCCAACCTAGACAAAAAATTGGGTACTAATATAACCCTCTTGATGTACTTTTTCCTTTCTATTTACCTCAATATATTCTTGAGAGCAATTTATGTTAACAGCCACCTTCCACAGTACATGCCCAAAATTCCACCACAGTATTTTAAACGTAGACTGGCACCTGGGATTTTGACAATCTTCTTTGTTCTTAGCTTATTTTTTAAGGGGTTCTTTCTTTTGTCTTTTTGGAACCAGGAATCGAACCCAGAGGGCTGAACCTGAAACGCAGGCATTTTGCCACTGAACTATATCCCGGCTCCGCATGCATTTTGAAAATTCTAAAAGATAATCAATATCCTCCAAAATTGGTCAAGAAAACTGTGAACTACACTGTACAAATAGATATAAGACTAAGACTTTACCACTAACTTGCTTTGGGGAAACAGTTCTTCTCAAGGCACATACTCATTTACTCAGTAATATCCAATCAGGCATGACAGCACATACATCTAGTCACAGCTACTGGGGAGGCTGAGGCATAAGAATCACCTAAGCTAGCAAGTTTATAACCAGATTGGATGACATAGTGGTACCAACTTTTCTTTTTTTGTGTGATATTGGGGATTGAACTTAAGAGCATTCTACCTCAAAAGCTGTATCGCCAGTTTGTTTTATTATTTGAAAACAGGGTCTCACTAAGTTACCGACAGCCTCACTAAGTTGTTGAGGCTAGCTTTGAATCTACAGTCCTCCTATATCAGCATCCTAAGTATTAGGATTGCAAGCGTGTGCTACTACACCTGGCTAGTGATGCCTATTTCAAAAGCCTTTTTGAAGAAAAATCTCGAATTGATGAAAACTTCAATGAAAAAAGCTTACATAAGTTACTATACATCTCTATGTGTCACAAGCAATTGCTAACACAGCATCTACTGTCTTTTCCTAAAACATTACCTATACTGTTATGTATGAAACATGCTCATTTATAAAATTACATGAGTTTTCCCCTAAAGATAAAACTGACTGGGATGTCATATGTGTGGAGATCATAGTTAGGTATAAGAAATATACCTATATATACGTAAATATATTCAGAAACATAAAAATACATTTGGAAATTATTACAAAATATTTTAACATCTACATACAATTTCATAATAAACGATACTGCTTATATAATCTGGGAAAATAGGAAGGAAAAAATACTACTGAGAGCCATCCATGGGCCATATACTATGCCAAGTACTATATATACATTATTTTACTTATTCTTCACTACAACCCTGTAATATTCCCATTTCACAGCTAAATAAATGTTCAGAGAAGAAATGTTTTCAACATCACGAAGCAGTGACCGAGAGAACCAAGACCAGTTTAACCCAAAGTCTGATCAAATGCCAGTGATGCAACTTAACTCTCAGTGATTATTTTCTCTGAAATCACAATCTTCAAACACCAAATTGAGAAAAAATGAACTACTATACAACTACTACATAAGAGAAAACTGGGCATGGTGGCACACGCTTGTAATCCCAGTACTTGGGAAGCTGAAACAGGAGGATTGCAGGTTCGTAGACAGTCTTAGCAACACAGCAAGACAATGATTCAAAAAATAAATATAAAGAGGTGAGGCTCAGAGGCAGAACAACTCTGGATTCAAACTTCAGTATTACACACACACACACACACACACACACACACACACACACGATAAATGGAGAATAAAATGCAGATAAAAATTCTTAAAACTTTTACAATATTAAGTTATTTCCATGGCCCTGTGAAGGTCCATGGCTTGAGTACCTTAAAAATATTTGACTAGCTGGGTGTGGTGGTACACGCTTGTAATTCCCGCGCTTGGGAGGCGGGAATGTAGCCTGGAGGTAGAAGGGTTTCCAGAAACTCTAGTACCATCAAATAAATAAATAAATAAAAATGTTTGACTACCTTAAAAATTGTCCCCCACTAAATGCACAAAAGATAGAAGCAAACAAATCTACTATCTAGTTATTTTCATAAAACACAGTAAGAGTCCATGCCTATACAATACGGTGCAGAAGCCAGGCACACTTATTATCTCAGTGCTTGGGAGGCTGAGACAGAAGGTTTAAGGCTAGCCTATACTAAGACACTGTTTCAATAGAAAATAGGACTAAAGGTGTAATTGGAGGTAAAATGACCCTGGATTCAATCCCATATATCACATACACACGCGGTTACTGTGCAGAAGAGTTAAAAGTTAGGCGTGGCTGGTGTTATAGTTTGGATGTGGAAATGCCCCCAAAGGCTCCTGTGTTGAAGACTTGGTTCTCAATGCAACAGTGTTCAGGAATGGGGCTTGAGGAAAGTGATTGGAACATTAGGGCTCTGCACTCTTCAGTGGACTAATCATTTCTGGCTTCATAATTTACATGGGCTATGGAGGTGGTAGAAACTGAAGAAAGCCCACCTTTCAATGAAGGAGTGGTACTGGAGCACATGCCCTTGGGAACTATATTCTGCCCTCAGCCCCTTCCTCATGCTCTCTGTGCTTCCTAGCTACTCTGTCACTCCCTTCCACCATGTTTTCTCTCACCTTGGGCCCAAACACCCAGTCAGACAACATGAGCTAAAACCTTTGAAACCATGAGCCAAAATTACCTTTCCTCTTCTCAGCTGTTTTTCTCATGTATTTTATCTCATAGACAAAAAGCTAACGTAAACTAGCTTCTACCATCCCTGATTTCTTTAGGATTCCCACCATTTCCTGATTAAGAATGGCTGGGCCAGGCATGGTGTTGCATGCTTGTAACCACAGCATTCAGGAAGCAGAGACTGGAAGGTCTCAGTTTGTGGACCGCCTCAGCTACCTAGCAAGGCCCTTCACCACGCAGTGGATCCTGTTTCAAAAATAAAAAGACTAAATACGAGGGCTGGGGGTGTAGCTCAGAGGTACAAAAAACAAAAACAAAAAAGGACTATGTCTGAATTGTTTGTGAACACAATATGGTTTATGCTAAATATTTGCTTTCTTCTTCAAAGTCCGGAATTTGGTACATTCCAGGCAGAGAGTGCCTACCCCAAATAAATGTTCTTAGCACTGAGTCTCTAAGATGTTTCTCTGAGTCATGTATTCAGTAGGGGAATTACTGTATCACAAGTGACTCCAAGAAGTTTGGAAGCTAGTATGTATTTTCTGATAGATTTCACCTTGTACCTTTTCCCTTTGCTAACTTTGATTTGCATCCTTTTATGTTAACAAGTCACAGCCATGAATATGAGTACATGCTGTATTATTATGATTTTTTTTTTTTTTGCGGTACTGGGGATGGAACCCAGGAGCATTCTACTTCTGAGCTGCACCACCAGCCCTATTTTTTATTCTTTATTTTGAAACAGGGTCTCACTGAGTTGCAAAGGGTCTCACCAAGTAGGTAAGGCTGTCCGCCAACCTGGATCCTCCGTCTCAGCCTCTCAAATGCTAGGATTACAAGCGTGTGCTACCACACCCGGCTTACATGCTGTATTCTATGTGTACTCCTATGAAGATCAACAAACTAGGAGTGAGTCTTGAGGACTCCAAACACAAAGAGAGAGAAGAGAAAAGAAGTCTCAGTTTAGTTATTCTTTGTATGTGTTTAAAGATCCTGCTAAGGTAGACCTAGAAGGTCTACAACAAGTTCTTACCTCTTCTTTTTTTACATCTTTTTCTTGGTGCTGAAAAAATTCTACCTTCAGGCTTCCTGATGATGGCTGCTCTGGAGGAGGTAGATAACTTTTTGTATTCACAGCATCAAAAAGTTTTTCCACAAATATCTGTGTTTCTAAATACAAAACCAAACAAACCAGATCAAAGAAATTTGTTGATATTAATTCTCTAACCTCTAGTGATCAGACCTCTAATGATGAAATATACCTTCACTTTTATAAATCTAGAAATTATACTAAAACTAATTAGTAGCTTTCCAACCAGTGTACAATGGTATTAATTTCATCATAATAATAAATTAATTCAATTAATAACAATAATTCATTCGATTTTCAAGTAGTAGAGACTGGATGGCAGAGCCTCTCAGTCAGTTATTTCTAGACAAAACTAGTCTTTTTTTATATAGCCCACCCAGGATATATTATTATCTAGATGTGGGCAAAGTACAAAAATGTTGAAGAGCAATATGCCTAAAACAAGATTCAAAGTAGTTTCTTACACGGTACTATCTTTAAATAAATAATCGGTCATTTTATCTTTATTAACTTATGTAAGAAAAAATATCAGCATGCTTTAAGAATGAGCATAAGGATACTAACAAAAAGAAGCTTCCATTTTAAATAAGATATGGATATAATCAGTAATAACACTCTTCAACTTTGATATAATTATAATCTATCTCATATGGAGGTCCTTTAGTACTCTGGAAAATCTTATTTTAAATAACTTATTAAAATAGTATTTTAAAATCAAAGATCTTACCTTTCTGAAGAAACACATCCAGCTGATCGATACATAATGCCTTTAATTCTTTTTCACTTTTGTCTTTCTTTACCAAAGCCAGAACATATTTTGCTAGGGCTGATGGGTCTGCATCACAGCTAAAAAAAAAAAAACAAAAAACAAAAGCAGTGTTAACAGAAATTTAGCTATAAATAACTGAATTGGACATCCTTTAACTACCAGTTACAAATGGACTTAGAAGGAAAGGCAATGTAATGAATTAATAAATGTAAAAAGCCTCTGGTTCAAGGAAATAATTCTTCTCCTTATGTTAATATATCTTGCATGCTATACATAGCGAATCATTTCTTAAAAACATATCAAGTCGGGCGTGGTGACGCACGCTTGTAATCCCAGCATTTGGGAGGCTGAGACTAGAGGATCAGAGTTTGAGGACAACCTCAGCTACTTAGTGAGACCCCCTGCAACTTGAGACCCTGTTTCAAAATAAAGAATAAAAAATAGGGCAGGGGGTGTAGCTCGGAAGTAGAATGGCCCTGAGTTCCATCCCCAGACCCACAAAAAACCCCCACAAAACTGTATATTAAACAAAATAAATTCTAAAAATAGACCAATATATTAGGAATTTAAATTTTATAAAGCTGTCATCCAAATCAACAAAGGAGAGATGTTTTGAGGTCAGCCTCAGCAGCAGGAAGACCCTCAACAACCTAGTGAGACCTTATTTCCAAAATGAATAAATAAATAAATAGATAGATAGATAGGGCTAGGGGTATAACTCAGATGTAGTAAAATTCCCCTGTGTTCAATTCCCAGTACCACAGGAGGAGGAAGAGACTTGAATTCATAATTTATTCCATTATTTCAAAATAAATATAAAACTCTAAGAACATGAAATCATTAATTAGAGGAAAAGGAGACTTTGTATTGTGCCACAAAATCCCTATCAAATAATTTGATTGTATAAGACAAAATCAAAACTTTAGAATGAAAAGTCAAAAGACAAATTAAAAAATAAGCTTCATTAACTCATCACAAAAAAGCAAACCTCTGCTGGGTGTGATGGCAAATGCCTTAAGCCCAATACTTGGGAGGCTAAGACAGGAAGAAGACAGGTTTGAGGAGAGCCTCTGCAAGTAGTATGACTTTCATCAACCTAGTGAGACCCTGTTTCAAAATAAAAATAAAATAGGACTGGAAGTGTAACTCAAAGGTAGAGTGTCCCTGGGTTCAAACCCTAGCACCACATACACACACACACATAAAGCAAATTCCTCTGATAATTTCTATCAAGACCAACTATATAACAGAAAGTACACAGACTTCAAATTATAAAAAAGTTAAATGAATTAAGTATATAAATACTAAAAAGAAAAAAGTGACTATTAAATGAGTAAAAATTCAACCTAATCCATTACAGACAGGCAAACTTCGGCTACACTTAAATAACATTTGTCATGCATCGAGTAGGTAAAATCTAAAAGTCTTAAAATATATGCTGGTGGCAAGACTGAGGAAACAAGGTGGAAAAAAAACTGGTAGGCCATAAGGAGACTATTCTGGCAGTATTAAGGTGATAAATGCAATCTGACTCAACATTTCTACTTCTATAACTTTATTCTACAAATATACCTAACATGTTTAAATGACATGTTATATCACAAAAACAAAATGTGCAAGTATACACTTAAAGAGGACTAGAAAAATATATTAAATTTACAAAACAAAATGACACTCAGCAAAAGGACTCAAAGAAATCTGCTAAGATATTAATTCTCTAACACATCAGACCTCTAATGATGAAATATACATGATATATATATAAAATTACAAAAGTTCTCCCAGCTGCCAGTGCTACTGACAGGTCTGTGATTTGAATGACACAAAATCTGAAGAGCTAGACCCTATCCTCTGCTGAAAAGTAAGACTAAAACTTCCTTACAGATCACAAAGAGAGGGAGGAAAACAAAAGAATCAAGTTTTGAATATGTTAAAGATGAAGAAATAATACTGAAAGAATGACATATACCTTCCTACTTAGAAACCACACCTGGCCGGGCGTGGTGGCGCACGCTTGTAATCCCCGCGCTTGGGAGGCAGAGACAGGAGGATCGCGCAGGTTCAAAGCCAGCCCCGCTGCTCGCTGGCTTAGGAGACCCTGTTTCCAAATACAAATGTAAAAATAGGTCTGGGAGTGCAGCCCGGAGGTAGAAGGGCTTCCAGGAACCCCAGTACCACCAAAAAAAAAAAAAAAAAAAAGAAACCACACCTAATTTTATTTTCTGTATTTCTTAGCCACTCTTTTCCTAAAAAAAAAAAAAAAAAAAAAAAAAAGCCAGGCGTGGTTGCGCACGCTTGTAATCCCAGCATTTCCGGAGGCTGAAACCGGAGGATCATGGTTCATGGACAGCCTCAGCTACACGCATTAAGGGGGGGGGGGGAGAACCAAACAAAAACAAAGGAAACCAGAAACTATAAAATAAAAGGATAGGAACCGAGTTACCAACAGCATTTGTTGGAAAGCTGGCAGAAAAGCAGCATCTTAAGTATTTTAGTGAATAGACTAAAGTGTGAACTGGGAAAAATACAAATCATGATGAAGCAATAAAATGGAAAATTGAGAATTAAAGAGAAAATAGTGCTGTTCTCCCATGCAGCAGAGCATGCCACTTTGGTTAAATATATAATCAAACATATTCTTAGAAAATTACCAGAAAGATAAATAGATGTCATTATTAGATGGCTTACTATGGAATGTCAGTCTGGAGAACTCAAATGTTAGAGAACTCAGTAAATCTTCAAATAACTGAAGGGTTACCACATTTACTCACTATGTCCTTCATGGTATGTAATTAAAATCGATAATATGGATATTTTTAGCAAAAATTTTTAGCAAAATAGATGGACTTTTTTTCCCTAATAATCAAAGGTCTCCCAAAAGGAGGAATAAACTGCATGAAAGAGAGTTTTTCATCATTAGAATGATTTCAAGCATTGGCTGAACAGCCCTTGGCAGATAAATAATGGACGGATAATCCTCACAAACACTTAGGAAAGAGTAAAATCCTTAGGCTTGCCGGGTGTGGTGGTGCACACTTGTAATCCCCGCTACTTGGGAGGCGGAGACAGGAGGATCACACAGGTTCAAAGCCAGCCGCACCCTGTTTCCAAATTAAAAAAAAAAAAATAGGTCTGGGAGTGTAGCCCAGAAGTAGAAGGGTTTCCAGGAATCCCAGAACCACCCAAAAAAAAAAAAAAAAAAAATCCTTAGGCTTAATTTTGTTCACAAGATATTGTGCAAATAGAGGAAATGCAATACTCTTTTCCATCACTGATATACTTGTAATTGAATAATTTTTTATTTTTTGTGCTACTGGGGATTGAAGCCAGGGCATTCTACCTCGAGCTACACCCCCAGCCTTATTTTTATTCTTTATTTTGAAACAGGGTCTAAGTTGCAGAGGCTCTCACTAAGTAGCTAAGGCTGGCCATGAATCTGCAATCTATTTAGGCCCCCAATACTGGGATTACAAGTGTGTACCATCATGCCTGGCAAATAATTTTTAATTATGCTACTCTACAGATAAATTACATATGATGAAAAGACAGTTTTACTGAAAACAAAGAATCCAAAAGTGTGCAGAATCTGGCCCAACAGTTCATGTGTGTAGAATCTGGGCCCAACAGTACCTGAAAATGAAGAAAATGAAAAAGAAAACACAGTTTTACTGAAAAAGAAATTCAAAAGTGTGTAGAATCTGGGCCCAACAGTTTAAGTGTGTAGAATCTGGGCGCAACAGCACCTGAGACAAAAGTATTGACAGAGAAAATATATGTACAATTCTATAAACCAAGAGCTCACTTCTGTTAGGGACCCTACTCCATCTTCCTAAAGATTGGTGGATAAAATAAGAAAATAATTATTTTGGGCTTGATGATTCTTTTCCAGCATCACATTCAATATTCAATATTAGTTAATACATATTCAGTATGTCAGACATTGTTCTAGATCCTGAGAATGTAACTGAAAAAAATAAAGTCCCTTATCTCCACAGAATTTACATTGAGGTAGAGGAGATGGATACACACATAAATAAAATGTCACAAAGATAAGTAAACAAGAATAATCTAGGGTGAATGAAGATATAGAGTGTACAGAAGAAAGAAAGGGGGGGGGAGGAGAGAACAAGTGAAAAGTTATTGTTTTAGATAAGATCTTAGGGAAGGATGCTGATAAAACAACATTTGCTTTCAACGGAGATCTAAAGTTAAATAGAGATGGGAATGGCTACCTGAAAAAAGGACAGCCCAGGCCAAGGAAACCCAAAGGAAGGAACCCAAAGAACTGAGGTGGGAGCCTACTTAACACAAATAAGGGAAAGGATTCCACTAAAAAGAAGCAAAGTAAACTAGCATTCATGACCATTTGGATTTCCAAACTCACCTCTTTCCAAGGATTTCAAATAAACTGCTTTGGCAAATTAAATGCCCAAATCCCTATAAAGCCATTCACATAATGATTTAAAAGCATGAAAATAAAACATTATTGGGTCTCTAAGTGCATTATGCTAAGAACACAACTAAAAAAGTGCATTTTTATTTCTAAAAAATATATTAACTAGAGAGGTACAGCTTCATGGATACCCCTTTAAAAGCACAGGGTGACAGATTAGTCTAAAACATTATGTGAAGATGGAAGTGCACAAACTTAAGTTAGAGAAGCCAAAGTATGCAGAAAGTCAATGTTTTATCATAAAAATGTTTTATAATAAAAGATTCCCAAAGAACTGAATTTTCTTAAGTAATAGCCGCACATGAGCCAGGCGTGGTGGCGCACGCTTGTAATCCTCGCACTTGGGAGGCGGAGACAGGAGGATCGCGCAGGTTCGAAGTCAGCCACGCTGGTGTAAGAGACCCTGTTTCAAAAATATAAAATAGGTCTGGGAGTGTAGCCCAGAGGTATAAGGGCTTCCAGGAACCCCAGTACCACCAAAAAAAAAAAAAAAAAAAAAAAAAATAGCTGCACATGGTGTTGCATGCCTATAATCCTACTCCTACTACTTGGGAAGCTGAGACTGAAGGATCACAAGGCCAGGTCAATCTCAGCAACTTAGTAAGATCTGTCACAACTTAATGAGACTCTGTCTTAAATTTTAAAAAGTAAGACTCAGGGTGTAACTCAGAGGCAGAATGCCCGCTGTTCAATCCCTAGTATAAAACACACACACACACACACACACACACACACACACACACACACACACACACTTTATATAAGAATGAAATTGCTCCTATAAATACAGGTTATAATTAATCCTCCATAACACACTCATCACATTAGCATGTTTTCTTTATAATTTAAGATTTTCAAAGTATGAAAAAAAAAGAAAGAAAAAAAAGAAAACAGCAAAGCAAGGGAAACTATTAACACTTTAGCATTTTTTTTTTTTTTTTGCGGGTCTGGGGGTGGAACCTGGGGGGCGTTGGACCTCCGAGCTACACCCCACCCCCTGCAATTTTTTTTATTCTTTATTTTGAAACCTGGTCTCACTGAGTTGGGAAGGGCCTAAGTAGGTGAGGATGTCGGCGAACCACGATCTTCTGGTCTCAGCCTCCCAAATGCTGGGATTACAAGCGTAGGCCACCACCCCCGACTAGTATAGCATTTTAAAAAGAAGTTTAAGCCTGTGTGGTGGCGCACGCTAGTAATCCCCACTTGGGAGGCGGAGACAGGAGTATGGCACAGATTCGAAACCAACTGGAGACCCTTTTACCAAATAAAAAAGTATAAAGTAGGTCTTGGAGTGTAGCCCAGAGGTAGAAGGGGTTCCAGGAACCCCAGTAACCACCACCAGAAGGAGGAGGAGGAGGCGGCAGCGGCGTTATTTTGCTCAAGTTTCTTGGAGACTTTAATAATTTAGTGGAGGAGCTGGACATGGTGGCACAAGCTTATTAATCCTCGTACTTGGAAGGCTGAGACAAAAGGATCACAGATGGAAGGACAGCCTCAGCAACTCAGTGAGGTCCTCCAGAACTTAATGAGACTTTGTTTCAAATTTAAAAAATGAAACAAAACTGGGGGTATAGCTTAGAAGTAGAATGCATATGGGTTCAATCCCCAGTATCACACGCAAAAAAGGAAAGAAATTCAGTGGAAGATAATAGAGGATATTTAACCCCAGCTTCCATTTTCAGTAATCTCAAAGAGGAGCCGGAGGTGGTAGTGGGAATTAAAAATTAAATTTAAATATGTTAACTCAGTAACTTTAGAACACGGATATACGCCCACATCTGTTCCACCAAATTTTAATTGTATATTCATGAAAAATATCTAATTTGCTTAAAAGTCATGCTTCTGTAGTCTGTGCTTAGGGTTACTCTTAAAAACCCAAATTTCACTGCAATGAATATAATATATACACTGAAATGTTTAACAACCAGTTTATTGTGTCGCTTCATTCAAGTAAACAAAAATAGGGCATTTGTATATGGTAACTTTTACAGCACAGGCTAAGAGCACGTACCCAATTCATTCTACAAAGTAAAATTGCCAACAAAATACTTAAACATGATCTGTACATGATCACACAATCTACTTCTTAATCACTACCAAAGCTAATCACAATGTGTATAGTTATTAATAGTTCTTCCTTTCTAAAATCATTCCAAAAAACTGTGATTGCTTCTTACCTTTATAAAAGTGGTTCTCAAAGGTTTTCTCCATATCCCATTGTTTTAAAAATGAGACCTTCAAAGAGGTCTTAAATTTACCACATTAAAGATTTAAACAGAAAATTTTAAATTAGTGTAAGATAAAATATTACAACCTAAAAAGAAGTTTTTGGAATTTAAAAAAAAAAAAAAAGGAGGAGCCAGGCATTATGGAGCACGCCTTTAATCCCAGCGCTTGGGAGGCTGAGACAGGAGGGTCGCACAGGTTCAAAGCCAGCCTCAGATACTTAGTGAGGCTCTCAATAACTCAGTGAGACCCTGTTTCCAAATAAAATATAAAATAGGTCTGGGAGTAGAGCCCAGAGGTAGAAAGCCCCTGGGTTCCACCCCCAGTACCACCAAATTAAATAAATAAATAAATACTAATAATGATAAATAAATAAAATAAAAAAGGAATGTACTACTGCAAGTAAATGAGAAGTCTAAAGACTTCTTTTAGTCATAGCTGAATCTAAGAATTCAAGTGATGTCACCATAAGCTTATTTTTATTTCCTTTTAGTTCATTTTTAGGCCATGTGTTAACAGCAACAGCCCCCAATCCAGCTCTAAACTTATACTACTTTCATAGCTAGTGAAACCGGGAAAGGAGGCTACATTTCTCTCTCTCAGTATCTACATTGGTCTCTGAAAATGACTCGATCTCTCCTAGCGTGGATCACATTGCTATACAGATCAGAGATGAGCAGGACTCCATAACAGACCACCCCACTTGAAATCAATTATGGTATTTTTATGGAGGGGGTGGGGCCTATATTTTATAAAACAAAATAAAAAGTTTGAAACAAAAGTGACAATGTTTCACATATTTTTGTAAATACCTTTAAATGTTTGGCTTAATAGAAGATAGACCAATTCTTTTATCTGCTCTTCTACGTGTTGTGATGTATTTTAGTTGAAATATATTAAGAAAATCTGGCCCTACAAAGAGATATGGTTGGAAAAGAAGAAAAGTGGTGACCTCACAGGTACCTTAAAATCCCAGGAGTTCTCTAATCACACTTACTTGTTTCACATGTTAATAAGAAATTGTCTAATTCCAAGACAAGACAATCTTCATACTTTCAAAGATCAAATATTCAGATGAAAAATTAAAGTGAAAAGAGTGGCAATTCCAATGGCAAATTAAGTAGAGAGAGATGTGGTTATAACATCACACTTTTCTTTAAATAAATATTAAAAAAAAAAAGCTGGGTATGGTGGTGCACGCTTGTAATCCCCGCGCTTGGGAGGCGGAGAGAGGAGGATCACGCAGATTTGAAGCCAGTCTCTCTGGCTTACGAGACCCCGTTTCCAAATTAAAAAAAAAAAAAAATATATATATATATATATATATATATGCATATACATATATAAAATAGGTCTGGGAGTGTAGCCTGGAGGCAGAAGGGTTTCCAGGAACCCCAATACCACAAAAACAACAAAAAAAAAAAACAAAAAAAAAAACTGGAAGTCTGGCATGGTGGCACACACTTATAATCCCAACACTTGGGAGGCTGAGACAGGAGGATGACAGGTTCACAGCCAGCCTCAGATACTTAGTGAGGCCCTCTGCAACTTAGTGAGATCCTATTTCAAAATAAAGAATAAAAATAGGGTTGGGGATGTAGCTTAGAGGAGGCAGAATATCCCTAAATTCAATCCCCAGTACCACAAGAAAGAGAGAAACAAAGAAAGAAAGGAAGGAAGGGAGAGATGGAGGAAATTGGAATAGCAAAACAGAAACCCATAACAAAACTCCATATTTAAGTACATGTTATTGTTTCATTCAATTTATAATTGAAGAAGAGATCAGTTTTCCAGGGGAAAAAGGATAGTCAACAAAGGTTATTACTTTAGTTACATTCTACCTACTTACAAAACAGACCTGAAGTAACCTATCCCTTCAGTAACTAAAAGGGAAGAGAAAAGGTGAGAAAAGATTT
The DNA here is from genome assembly GCF_963383645.1 of Muscardinus avellanarius. Taxonomy (NCBI): domain Eukaryota; kingdom Metazoa; phylum Chordata; class Mammalia; order Rodentia; family Gliridae; genus Muscardinus; species Muscardinus avellanarius. The sequence goes on from NC_137787.1 coordinate 173,453,991, forward strand.
TCTTTCATGACAAGAAAAGGTAGAATTATCCAAGAGAAATAGTAGTAAGGACTACAAATATAAAAAACTTAGTTCTGTCATCCTATTGTAAAAGTTTGGCTGAGTCAAACTTAAGGCTTTTTTATATATTTAAAAACAAAACAATAGTCTGATTAATGCTGTCTAGCAGGTTGAACATGGTAGGCATTGCTTCTAAGCCTATTTCTAATATTGCTGCCAAAAAATTCAAATACTGGTATCACAGTCATGCTAAGTATATTTTCAATAAAAAGAATAGAAACTATAGACAGTTTGTGACTGACAAATCTCAGGGATCAGGATATTAATTTTTAGTTTCACATAAGAAAAAAAGCTGAGCTGTTCTACAAGATAAAAATAATTACAAATACATGAAATTACAAATAAATAAAAATATTTTATTAACACCGTAACAAATGTTAAGGAATACTAAAGAATGAAATATGATAAAATTTAAAACTTTTAAGATGTTTATACTCACTTCAAAGAATATGCTTTAGTAAAATTCTCGTGCTAAATTTTAAGCATTATATCCCTTTTCACAATTTAGTCATAAGCCATACTCTCTTCCCCTGAAGCTGCCTGGTGCCATAAAAATAAGCAATAGATGGAAGCCCCAAACCCTAGCTTTCTAGGTTTCTAATCTGATGTTATTTCAACTTTATTCACTAGTTATGTAATCCTAAATTAGCATTTGACTTCTCTAGGCTTCAGTTTACTTTGTGTGTGTGTGTGGGGGGGGGGTATTGGGGATGAAACCCAGGGGCCCTCTACATACTCCCAGACCTATTTTATATTTTATTTGGAAACAGGGCCTCACTAAGTTCTGAGAGCCTAAGTAGCTAAGGCTGGTTTCGAATCTGCAGGGTCCCTCCTGTCTTAGCCTCCCAAATACTAAGATTACAAGCCTATGGCTAGTTTATACGTGTTTTAAACAAAGATAGTACACCATAGCATTGGAGAAAGTAAGCTATCTTTGGAAAATGCTAAGCTCTCACAGTCACAGCATCTTCTCTCTTCTCATTCTCAACAACTTTTAGTTAGATGAACTTCAAAATAATTCAGTTTGTAGAATGTTAAAATCTGTAGAGGAAGAAAAGTTTTCGGTTTTTTTCAAGAGCTATAGAAATCCCATTTTCTCCGCACTAAGGAACAAATTTTAAGGCTCTGGGAGATATACATTATAACTAAATTCTACTAAACAGTAACATTTGATATAGTTCTCCTAAATTTCCAGACCTAAAGAAATCTACTAACACAATTAAATTTTAACTGTTAGCCTGGCGTGGCCACACCTATAATCCCAGCATTTGGGAAGCTGAGACAAGAGGATTGCACTTTGCAGACAGCCTCTGCTACTTAGTGAGGTCCTTTGCAACTCAGTGAGACCCTGTTTTAAAATAAAGAATAAAAAATAGGACTTCCGGGAATATAGCTTAAAGGTAGAATGTCCCTGGGTTCCATCCCCAGTACCGGAAAAAAAAAAAAAATCATAACTGTTGGTGTGTTTCTGTTTCCTCTCCAGATTCAGGGTAACCAAGACTTTTGTTTCCAGAACAAACCTCAATGTATGGAGAAATATCAATTACCAATATTATACAAGAACATACGAGGCAGGGCCATAGCAACCAAATAGCCAGTCTCAGTTTATGTCACAATCAGAAAAAATACACAGGGGTACAAACAAGTTAACGGATCTGGCACAGATTTAAAAAAAAAAAAAAGAGCCAACAGAAATGCCTCCAGCATTGCAACAAGCTTCCTTTTTTTGACAAAATCTTTTCTTCCCATATTCTGACTATTCAGACTATCACATATCCAGCACATATTTTCCAAGAATATTACCACCTTCTCTTGCTGTCTCCTAGACTAAATAGTACCATCTGCTAAAGTCCAAGTTCAGTCATTTCACCACATACTTCTAAATGAGAATAATCTTATCTGCAAAATTCTACAAGCTAATTAAATCTCTACATACCATAAGCAACATAAAAGATCTGATGAATTTGCTCCCCTACTTTAATATTTTCCAATATCCCAAAATGTAGCCCCCAAAATGTCCACACTCCAACACAGCAATAAAACCTCCCTTACTCTAAACCAACAAAGGCCAAGTGGATTAAAAAAAATCTTCTTAATCATAATGAATACTCATGATTTCTCAAAACCTCACATATTCTCATAAAAGTGTTCTTCCAATTTGAGCTATTTTGTGTAAAAGTAGGTAAAAAAAAAAAAACTTTATAGTATAGTAACAAGTTTATGAAGCACTTTTAAAAATGAGCTCTAAAGTAGTGGTGCATGCTTGTAACCCCCCTACTTGGGAGGCAGAAACAGGAGGATTGTAGGCTCACAGCCATCCTCAGCTACTTAAGTGAGCCCTTCAGCAACTTAGACCCTTTTTCAAAATAAAAGAATAAAAATAGGGCTGGGGATATAGTTTGGAGGTAGAATGCCCCTGGATTCCATCTCATTCCCAATACCACATCAAAGTCTGTCTACTGTAACAAAGAATTAAACTTTTTTGAAAGGTCACCTAAGTACTTGATATATCACTAAAGAAAATAACATAACCATGATAAGAGTCATTATGTGAAGTCAGTTTTTCATTACTATAATAAATATCCAAAATGTTTATAAAGAGGCTTATTTTAGCTCACAGTTTTAGGAGTTTGGGACTATGGCAAGGCAGCACATCACTGTTAAAGGATGCAGTAGAACAAAAGCACTCTCCTCATGACCAGGAAGTGAACAGGAAGGAGAATTGGGAACTGAGGTCTTACCTACCATCCACTCCTTCAAGGGCACACCCTCAATGACCAAGATTTCACACAAGGACCCACCTATTTAAAGTTTCACCAACTCCCAATAACACCAAATCTGGAAACACCTTTAACACATGAGCCTTTCAGGGACATTCAAGATCTAAACAATAGTCACATTGACAATTTCTTATAAAATATTCTCTGAAAAGTTATTAAGTGGTAGGCTTCAAAGTACATGTTAATGCATTTAAAACTGTTAGAAGGAACAATAAATGATCTGCTGAACTATATATTAATACTTATGTGAGATTTGTAATAAACATTTATAACTGACTTCATTTAAAATTTTATAGATGTCTTTTCACATCAACTTTTAAACTGCCAGTAAAGGATGGAATGTACCTGGAGAATATAGGTATAACAGCAAGTGTGAGAATAGCAGGATGCAGAAAAACAGAGAATTCAAAAGCAGACTAGAATTTATAACAAACACTATGCCCTATATCTTCTTTTAAAAGGGCTCTCTGAGACAAGAAAATGTGAGGCTGTAGAATGCAATCTACGATATAATAAGCAAGTCTATTTGAACTACTGGATTTAAAGAGCCAAGAAATACTTAGCCCAGCTTTCACATACGCACTTCTTTATCATAAGAAAGTCTCCAAGAGCAACATTATCTGATTTCTGGAAAACAATTCCTACTAATGAAAATAAAATAGGTACACACAGAAACTAAGGGATGACATTCACTGTATAATTATTCATAGAATCAAAAATAGGAAACTACCTAAATGACAAATAAGAAAACAATTATATAAACCATGGTATGTTTACACAATGACACCGAATTGCAGCCACTTTTTATTTTTATTTATTTATTTATTTTTGTGGCTCTGGGGATGGAACCCAGAGGCATCCGACCTCCAAGTACACCCCCTGTCCTATTTTTTATTCTTTATAATTTGAAACAAGGTCTAAATTGCGAAGGGCTTCTCTAAGTAGCTGAGGCTATCTGTGAACCCCGATCCTATGGTCTCAGCCTCCTGAATGCTGGGATTACAAGCATGTGCCACCACCACACCCGGCTGTTTCAGCCATTTCAAAAACATAAAAATTAGGTGGGTGTGATGGTGCACACCTGTAGTCTGAGTACTTTGGAAGCTGAAACAGGATCACAGGTTCACAATCAGCGTCAGAAACTTGGCCAGGCCCTCTACAATTTAGTGAGACCTTGTTTCAAAAATAAAAAGTAAAATACGGCTGGAGGTATAGCTCAGAGGTAAAGTGTCACTGGGTTCATTTCCCCAGTATTAATCTATCTATCTATCTATCTATCTATCTAACTCTCTCTTTCATACACATACACATAAATATAAATAAATTATATAATATATAACTTATATAAATATATAATATAAATATAAATAAGTTATATAATATACTAAAAGTGCAAAGCCTTCTAGTAAGTTTCCACTCTCAATTTTGCACAAAAATTAATTAAATAAATAAAATACAATAATTTATTGCCACTTAAAAATAATGGTCTGCTATGGTTTTAATGTCCCCATCAAAACTCGTGAAATAAAGTCCCATTAGCAATCAGCATGAGGCATTGAGAGGTGGAACCAGGAGAGACCTTTGGGAAGTAGTTAGGATTAGATGATGGGTGGGACCTTCATGGCTATATTCGTGGCTTCCTAAAAGGAAAGAATGCTCAATAAGCTTGCTCTGCCTTTGCCATGTGCATCTACCTTGGGATTTTAGAATCCTCACCAGAAAAAAGGCTCTCAGCCTTGTGGTGGCACACGCTTGTAATCCCAGCATTTGGGAAGCAGAGTTCACCGGAAGATCGGGGTTCACGGACAGCTTCAGCTATGGAGGCTGTCCCACATGGGTTTCATCCCCAGACACAAGAAAAAAAAAAAAAAAAAAAAAAGGCTCTCACCAGATGTGGCCAATCTCAGACTTTCCAAACTCCAGAATTGTGAGGAATAAATTTGTTTTCTTTATAATTATGTAATTTGTTATATTCAGTTATAGCAACAGAAAATGGGCTAAGGTTTTGACTGTTATAAATAAAGCACTATTAAAACAAATTGTAAGGTGGGTGTGGTAGCTAAAGCCTATAATTCCTGTACTTGAAGGCTGAGACAGGAGGATTGATCATAGGTTCAAGATCAGCCTAAATAACTTAATGAGACAGATCCTCAGCAACTTAGTGAGCACCTGTCAATAAAAAAATAAGATTGGGCTTAGGGTATAGCACATGTCCCTGGGGTTCAGCCTCTGGTACCAAAAAACATATTCAGTATATTCATTTAATAGGATATTATGGAGCTACTGGAAAGCTGGAAATAGGCTACTACTTAATAATACATCTTTATTGGAAAATGTACATTGTTATTTGAAACATCAGTTGCAATAACATAGGAATAATAATACATATTTGTTAATCTTTACAGGTAAATGTCTATGTGTCAGAAGGTGTTTGTAAATACAATATAAATAAATAAATATATCCCCCTCCCCTGTGAGACTGGGGATCAAGGCCAGTGGCATTCTAATTCTGAACTATACTCCAGCACTATTTTATTTTTATATTTTGTAACAGGGTCTTCCTAACTTAAGAGGGCTTCATGAGGTTGCAGAAGCTGGCCACAAACCTCCTATCTCAGCCTCTCAAATACTAGGATTACAGAATTGGGCCACAGTGCCCAGCTGGTATGTATTTTTATACTGCTTGAATTTAAATTTTTTGTTGTTTTTATTATTTATTTTTATTTTTTTATTGGTGCACTGTATTCATACATCATAATGGGATTAAAAAAAAAAAACTTGTGTAGATATACGTGCACACATCACCCAGTTAGCCCCTACCCCACACCATTCCCTCCCCCTCCCTCCTTCCCATGCTTGGCTTAGAGATTGACATCTAATATTACAGCAATTTATCCAAAATTAACAATGATAATCTCACATAACAGATTCATTTGTCTGATATCAAATTTTTGATCACTTAGAGATAACATTTCAATATTTCTTTTTGCTTCCTTTCTTACCAGAGGATATTTTTGTTCTTTTTTAAGGTGAAACTATCATACATTTTTTACATAAAAAATCTATCCTAACATGAAATATGAACTCTAAATACCCAAAACAATCTCGAAAAAGAACAAAGCTAGAAGATGTACATTTTCTGATTTCAAACCTTATAAAGCTGCATTAATTGAAACAGTGTAGTACTGCTATAAAGGCAGATATATAAACTAGTGGAGTAAAATAAAAAGCCTAGAAATAAATTCTTCCATATATGGTCAAGTTATTTTTGACAAGGTTTCCAAGAACATTTGGTGAAGGAAATAATGATCCTTTCACTAAATATTGTTGAAAAATAATAATTACATGAAAAAGAATAAAGTTGGACCCTTACCTAACACCATATACAAATATTAACTCAAAATAGATAAAAGACTTAAATGTAAATCTTAAGACTATAAACTTTTAGAAGAAAACATGGGTCATAACACTTCACAACACTGAAATTGGCAGTGATTTCTTGGATATGATTTCAAAGGCACAGGCAACAACAGAATAAACAAACTTTCTAAAAATAAAAAATATTGTACAGCCAAAGACAATGTCAACAGAGTTAAAAGTTACTGATAGAATGGGGTAAAATATTTCCAAATACTCTATCTGAAGGTATATTAATACTCCAAATAGAAATCCTAAAAATTAGCAACAATAACAGCAAACATTACAATTCAGAAATAGGTAAAAGACTAAAATAAATAATGAATCGCCAAAGATTTTAACCATTAAACACATGAATATATTCCTCTTTGCTTAGGTGTCTGCTGGATGGAAAATCTTGTTTCTCTGGTTCTGGTGTGTATTACCTATTTCTTCTTTGTAGTTAATCTCTGAGTATTTTCTCTAGTGCTGGTTTTGAAGACATAAATTCCTTCAGTTTCTGTTTGTCATGGAAGCTTCTTATTACCCCAAGTAATTGATAGTTTTGCTAGGTAGGAAATTTGGGGCTGGAAGTTGTTTTCTTTCAGAGTTTGGAATATGTTACTCCATGCCCTTCTGGCTTTCATGACTTGGTTTGGGAAGTCTGGAGTGATTCTAATTGATTTGCCTCTGAATGTCACTTGGCCTTTTGTTTTTGTTGCCTTTAAGATTCTCTGCTTGGCTTCCACATTGGTCATTTTGACCATTATGTGGCGTGGGGAACCTCTTCTCTGATCCTGTCTAAAGGGAGTTCTATAAGTTTCCTGGACCTGGGTATTGATCTCTTGCTCTATGTTTGAAATTTTTTTTTGCTATTATTTCTTTGAAGATATTATTGATCCCTTTGGTTTCACCTTCTTTTCCCTCCTCTATTCCGATTATTCTTAGGTTAGCTCTCTTAAAAGGGGCCCATATTTCTTCAATGTCAGATTCCTGCTGTTCTGATATTTTTTTCTAAGTTATAAATTATGCGTTCATTTTTGGAGTGATCCTCTTCTAGGAGTGAGATTCTATTCTCCATGTGGTCTAATCGATTGTTTATACTTTGAATTGAGGCCTTTACCTCAATGATTGCATCCTTTATGTCTTTTAGACTCAATTCTTTTCGAAGGTGCTGTATTACTTCTACAGTTATATTCCTGATTTGATCTTCTGAAGATTTCTAAATTTCTTTGTTATCAGGTTCTGATAATATGGGGTTGTGGGCATTCATTGCTCTATTGTTATTCCTCTTTCCCATGATTTCAGAAGTTTGTGCCTTCCCTGGATTACTATGATTTCACTTCAGGTGCTCTGTATCTCGAGTCTGTGGAAATCTCAGCTGCCACTACTCCTTTACTGGGTTATATCACAAAGTCTCAGACCCAGGGAGTTAATCAAGGCTCCGCAAGACCATGGGGGTGCCAGGCTGGGCGTTTTCCTACAGGGAGCTGTGACTAAGGCATGGTATCTCTGCCACCGCTACTCCTTCACTGGGTTGGACTGCAAAATCTCAGACCCACGGAGATTATCAAAGTCCCTGGGCATGCAGTACAGGGATTTCTCCTTTAAGGGCCGCAATTTCACTCACAGTTATTGTGTGTGTTGATCAGGAGCTGTCGAGGGTGCCGTGAACTCCCTGTCGCTGCTGGCAATATGGCGCTGCTGCCACGCCCTCGGCTGTGAGGCTGGCATATTTCTTTTCTGGTTTTGAGCTCTGTTCTCAGTCCCTGGAAGGCGTGATGAGCTTGACCACTGGGAGTTTTAGGCGTTCTTTGCACTGAAAGAACTACTGAATTACACCCGAATGATCCGCAGCTGATCACTTCAGCTCCTTGTTTACCTTTCCTCTCTGGATCCTCTTAAATTTTAATTAAAACAAGCACGTATTATTTTCAGCTCAAAAGAGTTAACAAGAAACTGTATTGATCTGAACTAAAAATAGTGCTTGCATTATAATTATATAGAATAACTAGCAATGGAATGCTACTCAACAAAAAGAAACAAACTACATGTATAAGCAATAGAAATAAATCTCAAGAACACTATAATAAAAACCCTTACTCAAAAGAATACACACTCATGATTCCATTTATATGAAGTTCTATAACAGGTAGTATTGATGGACAAATATTGAGAAAATATCAGAACAGTGCTTTCTTTTAGAGATCGGTGGGAGCATGAGAAGTGCCATGATGAGCTGGGCATGGTGGCACACTCTTGTAATCCCAGCATTCGGGAGGCTGAGACCTGAGGATCGTGATTCGTGGACAGCCTCAACTACTTAGCAAAGCCCTTCGCAACTCAGTGAGGCCCTGTTTCAAAAATAAAGAAACTAAAAATTGGGCCCTGGGTTCAAACACAATGCCCCTGGGTTCCATCCCCAGTACCGAAAAAAAAAAAAAAAAAAAAGGAAAAAAAAGAGGAATAATAAAACTTTCCGGGGTGATGGAATTGTCCTTTACCTTAACAAGTGACTGAATTACAAAAATGAATGCATCTGTCAAACTCATCAAATAGTAAACTTGGATATCAGAATTTGTACATATGATTGCATGGACACTCTAAAATTAAGGAAAAATACTAAACCAATACTGAACTCTACTAATATTCAAAAAGCTAAATCGAATAAAATTTGTAAACTATTAGAATTGAAGAAAATGAAAACAAAGTTATCAATGACCAATTTAACTAAAACAGGAAGACAAACATCCCAATAATCTTATAGTTGTAAAATAAATAATACAGCTGGGCGTGGTGGCGCACGCTTGTAATCCCAGCATTCGGGAGGCTGAGACCGGAGGATCACGGTTTGCGGACAGCCTCAGCTACTTAGTGAGGCCTTCTACAATTCAGTGAGACCCAGTTTCAAAAAAAAGAATAAAAAATAGGGCAGGGGCTATAGCTCAGAGGTCAAATGCCTCTGGGTTCCATCCCCAGACCCACAAAAAAAATTAATAAATAAAATAAAATAAATAATACAATGTAAACAATTTTATGCCAATAATTTCTACAACTGAAGGGGAAATTGCTTGAAAAAGACACATAAACAGAATGCCTACAAGGCCTACAAAATGCCCACAAAACAACCTTATCACAACAGCAACAAAAACAACTTCAGTCCTAGGTGGCTTCATTAAGAATACAAAAAATAAAATGCTGGGATTACACCTGTAAATCCCAGCATTTGGGAGGCTAAGATAGGAAGGTAACACGTTTTAGGATGGTCTCAGAAAACAGTGAGATGCTCATCAACCTAGTGAGACCCTGTTTCAAAATTAAAATAGGGCTGGGGGTATAGCTTGGATGTAGAATGCCTATGGGTTTAATTCCCCATGCCACACACTCAAATCCAGCAATCTGATTTTTAAAATAATACATCAAGACCAAGGATTTATCACAGTAATGCAAGGTTGGCTTAACATCTGAAAATAAATACCATATTAAAGAGGAGAGAAAAATCAATATGATCATTTCAGCAGGTGCAAAAAAATAATTTAACAAATTCAATTCTCTTTTAGGACAAAAAAAGAAAATTAAGAAAAAAGTTTCCTCAATCTGGTAAAAGTAATTACAAAAAAGAGTTACTATTTTAAAAAATTAAAATAGTTAATTTTAAAAGATAGTGATGTTACTATCAGTTAATGTTAAATCTCCTAACCTTAAAACTAGGAAGAAGACAAGGATGTCAACTTTAACCACTTCAATTCAACACTGTGCTGTTGCTTCTAACCAACAGCATAAAATCAGCAAAGCAAAGCTATCGTTATTCAGACATAAATTAGTAAAAGAAATACCACATGTTAGCTTTCTATTACTATAACAAATGCTGAGATAAGTTATAAAGAGAAGAGGTTAATTTTGCTCACAATTTGGAGGTTCCAGACCATGACAGTTGGCCCCACTGCTTTTGGGTTGTTGCAAGGCAGTGTTATCATGGCTGGCCCAGCTGACAAGAACCAAAGTGCTTACCTCATGGCTAGGACGGGAACAAGAAAGAAGAAAAGGCAGGCACCAGGGTCCCACTATTCCCTTCCAAGACACACTGCTAAAGACCTCTCACTAGGCCTTACTTCTAAGAGTTTCTACCACCTCTCAACAGTGTCACATAGGGGACCAAGCTTTTACCACATGGACTTCTGAAAAACACTTCAGACCTAAGCTACAACACCAGAGAATCTACAAAATTGCTACTAGAATTAGTAAGGGTACTTAGTAAATTTTCAGAAAACAAGGCCAATATACAAATAGCAATGATCTTGTTTTTACATATTAACCATTAAAAATTTTTCAGCTGGGCTTGGTAGTGGACTCTTGTAATACCAGCATTTTAGGAGGCAGAGACAGGAGGATCGTGGTTGGAGGACAGCCTCAGCTACCTAGTGAGGCCCCTTGAAACTCAGTGAGACCCTGTTTCAAAATAAATAATAAAAAACAGGGCTAGTGATGCAGCTCCAAGGTAGAATGCCCCTGGGTTCCATCCCCAGTATTGAAAAAAAAAAAATTTAAACTACTTACAAAATATCATGTGCCAGGAAAAATTATATTAACCAAATTATTTTTAAGTCCTAGACAGTGAAAAATGTAAAACTTTGCCTATTTATTAGTAAAGTGTCTCAGGAAGAATCAATAATAGATCTTAAATTTATTCCATTGTTTACATGCATAAAAGTTACTAAGTATAATCCCAAATTAAAAATAAATTTCTATCTGGTTCAGAAGTTACTATGTATAAAGTAAAAGAAAATCTTTTTTCTTTTTCTCTCAGAAATAAGGTAGTAAGATAGTAATACCTGGCAGAAAGGGTTTACTACCATAATTCATTCATTCATGCTCTTTTTTTCTGGGTCAAAGTAGGAGGAAGAAAAAAAAAAAACCTAGAAGCCATTTTGCTCACCTGAATTAGTTATTCTTAATATATATACACCAAACACGGGGATATCTTATTTTCCATTTTGTTCATAATACTATCCCTGTCTTTTGGTTTATGCTTATAAGATTATTTTATTTGAGAAGTACTATAAGCCAAAATGCCAAAACATAAAAATGCTAAATTTAATTTTAATGTAATTATTCAGCACTCAGATGGAAAAGCCAAATAAGACTCCAGTAGTAAGTCAGGTGTGGTGGCGCACGCCTGTAATCCCAGTGTTTGGGAGGCTGAGACAGGAGATCACACAAGTTCAAAGCCAGCCTCAACTACTTAGTGAAACTCTCAGCAACTTAGTGAGACCCTGTTTCCAAATAAACTATAATACAGATCTGGGAGGATAGCCCGGAGGTAGAAAAGTCCCTGCATTCCACCCCCAGTACCACAAAAAAAAAAAAAAAAAAAATGATTGCAGTAGTAAATGTGGTCATAAAAGCCAACCTATCAAAAGTAAAGGGAACGCAGGGTGTGGTGGTACACGCTTGCTCTTGGGAGGCAGAGACAGGAGGATCGTGCAGGTTCGAAGCCAGCAGCACTGGCTTAAGAGACCCTGCTTCCAAATAAAAATATAAAATAGGTCTGGGAGCGTAGCCTGGAGAAGGGTTCCATTCCCACTACCACCAAAAAAAAAGGGGGGGGGGAGTAATGAGAAGTATTTGGCCAATAATTAAATTATAAAATAATAAAATATTAACTTTTCTACCAACTATAAAAATCATCAGATACAGCAATCTTGCACATATCCGCATTTAATGATACTTCAATGAATAATGTCCTTTCCCAAAAATATTACGAATATTACCTTAATAAATTTTGTTTTTAATTTCTTTTTTGGGGGGGGGGGTACTGGGGTTCCTGGAAACCCTTCTACCTCTGGGCTACACTCCCAGACCTATTTTTTATATTTTTATTTGGAAGCAGGGTCTCAAGCCAGAGTGGCTGACTTGAAACCTGCGTGATCCTCCTGTCTCCACGTCCCAAGCACGGGGATTACAAGTGTGCGCCACCACGCCTGGCGAGTTTTTAATTTCTAATAAGCATTCATTGAATACTTACCATGTGTTGGCACTGTGCATTCAGTGCTATGAAATAAAAAGAGAAAGAGACCCAAAGATTACCTAATCTTCAAATTGCTCATCTACCTGCTTCTCTGAAATGAAATCAATGAGTGGATTTTATATGTTTATCCAAAAATTGCCTTTTCCTTGTACTTAGGTTATGAGTACACAAAGCAGGAATTTCAAATTCTTCTGTAAAAATTTGATATTTAGGTAGGTACCACAGAAAAGGCATTATGTGAGGTGCTATACAGAACACCTCAACCCGCAACCTACCCCATGTTGGTTTTTTGCTTTTCGTTTTTGTTTTTGCTTTGAAACAGGGTCTGTTTCAAACAGGTTTGAAACAGGTTGCTGAGAGTCTCACTAAGGGACTGAGCCTGGTCTTTAACCTGTGATCTTCCAAAGTACTGAGATTACAAGTGTGCACCATCACACCAGGATTATGCTACTTAATCCTAACACTCAGTTGTTTCACTGAATGCACAATACTAATATGTAATAACTACTCAACGAATGCTAATACTACATACAGTTGGAGAGGAGTCAGTATAATAAATGAGAAAAGAGAATCACAATGGAAGTTCAGCTTTGCTAAAATTTGGGACTCAAAATAAGTAAAGACCAGGAATGGTAGTGCACATCTGTAATTTCAGTACTTGGGAGGATACAGGAGAATGCAGGTTTGTGGAAAACCTCAACAACTTATTAAGACCCTGCTTCAAGAAAAAAATATATATATTTTTTTTAAAGTCCGGGGGGGGGGGGCTCACAGGTCCAATTCCGGAGTTCAATCCCCCGTACCAAAATATAAAGTAGAAAGATATAAATGATGAGCTAATTTGAAGCAGATAATCCCAGTACTTGGGAGGCTGAGACAGGAGGATCCAGGTTCCCGGATAGCCTCAGCTACTTAGCCCTCCTCGACTTAGTGAGACCCTGTTTCAAAAATAAAGAATAAAAAATCGGGCTAGGGGTATAGCTTGGAGGTAGAACGCCCCTGGGTTCAATCCCCAGCACCACAGGGGGGGGGGGGATTCAGATAAATCCAGACAGAGAGACAATTAGCAACTGGAAATAAGGGCTTAAAGCTCTGAGGAGTGGTTTACTATGCATATTTATGTGAAAAATAATTGCACAGCGAAAAAATTCTCACATGGAGTCCATTAAGAAACTCTGTAATTCAAGGGAAATGTTTAAGTATATCTATGCTTAGGGAAGGCACAAATTTTGAATAGATCTTAAGGATCAGTGGCATGGATTATTTACAAAACAGGGCATGTTGATATATGCCTACAGTCTCAGTACTTGGGAGACTGAGACAGGAGAATCACAGGTTTGAGAACAATCTCAGCCTGACAGTAAGACTCCTAGCATCCTAGTGAGACCCTGTTCAAAATAAAAAATGAAATAGATCTTGGAGGTAGAACACCACTGGGTTCAATCCAGTACCAAAACAAAACAAAACAAAACACCACACAGGAATTGTCTTTTCCACAAGGAAATATCTCTTAGTCTATATGTATTGCAATAACACAATACCACAGGCTGGATAGTTTATCATGAACACAGATTTTCAGCTCCCAGTTTTAAATGCTGAGAAGTCCAATATCAAGGTAACAGCAAGTTTAACAATTTTGACCTCAAGATGAAAGCTTGAAAGACAGAACACTTCTTCATATGATGAAAGACAGAAAGGCAAAGAGGTTAAAAAAAAACAACAATGTGCCCTTTTATAAGGCATTAATCCCACCCATGAGGGATTTATGATCTAATCACTGCATAAAAGGTCCTACCTGTTAATACTATTACACCAGCAATTAAATTTTAACATGAATTTTGAAGAAAAAACATTAAAACTACAGAATAAATTATTGAGATGTTAGGAGTACAAATTACTGAGGGAGAAAACCGTCACCATAATGATTTTGAAAAATACAATTAAGCGTCTGATTTGAAAAGCAATAAAACCTTCCATCAGGGATCCAAGGTGAACAAATTAAAAAGGCAAAAAAGGCTTGAATTATAGTATAGTAATACAGTGACTACCTAATCCCCAGTGCCAAAGGGGGCCGGGCCGGGGGAAGGGAGCACCATTAACATTGTCTGATGCTCCACATATAGGTTAAGACTATAAAACCAATATAGAGGCTTTACATTTGGTAAACACAAGTTCATTGGTAACAGTGAGGTAAGTGGTTTGAGTTGAATACATATGGGAAGAAACTACTATGAGGCATTAAGAAATAGTCACGGAAAAATGAGTACGTTGAGTACAAGAAAATAAAACTGACTACTGGATTTCATGACTTACCAGTGAAAGAAAATAAAGATGGCAAGAAAGTGACTAAAAAAGTATAATTTTATTTTTTGCTGCTATTCCCGCTGAGTTTTTCTTCCTTAAGGAATGGGAAAGTGACTCACTATGCCAACAAAAGGAGCCAACAAAAAAGGAAAACTCAATAAACAACTAAAAGTTCAGAGGTAAAAAGATCACTTTGCAAATTCAAAAGAACAAGTATTCCTATAAGTCACAAACAAAAAATAAATTTTAGTGTGGTAAGAAAGGTATACCTATGGTAAAGTCTGTTAAGAATAAAGAACAATAATGCTTTCAGAACACTGTTCCTTTTCAGCAAAGTTACTATGAAAACGTAACAGTAAAAAAAAAAGTGTATACAGAAATAGAAGTCACTATTGCGTAGTAATAAATGCATGCTATAATGTAGTAAGTAATGAATTAGGAACATACATAGAGCCAAATGCTCTATGTATAATGTAGTAAGTAATAAATTAGGAACATACTCTAGAGCCAAAATGCATAAGTTTAAATCACTGTGAGCAAATATCTTGGTGTTTCACTGCCTTGAAGTCAACACCTAGGAAACAGAGATAGTAACACCTAATAGAACCTTGGAATAGAAAAAGAAAACACTTAACATTGATACATGCAAATGTTTGGCAGTAGTGGTAGTGGCAACAGTAACAGTACCAACTATAATTTAACTGATTTGTTTAAACAACCAATATTTAAGAAAGGAGGGAAGTTAGACTTGTAAGTATGTTTCATTCACTACTTTCAGCTACAAATGGATACTAGTAAAATTCTATTACACCTTTGCCTAGTACTCAACTAATAAAGGGCAAAACCGAGATTTGAATGCTAATTTAATGTGGACAAAAAGCTTTTCTTTCCACTACATAACACCATCTCCACAGCACTACACACTATCAGAAGCAAAAACAAACTAGGTACTCTCTTCTTCACAACTAAACTCCAAAATTTCAAATCATTGTCTGCCTCTCAACTTTTTCAAAAATTAAAGGGTTAGTTCAGTGCATCTTGAGGTGTCCATAACAAGAGCTTAATTTTTTTTCCCCTGAGGACTTCATATTACTAAAAAAAAAAAAAAATTGAGCCAGAAGTGAGGGCACAGGTCAGCAATCCCAGTACTTAGGAGGCTGAGACAGGAGGATCAAAGGTTCCAGGCCAGCCTCAGCAAACTGAGTGAGGGTAACTGAGCAACTTAGTAAGGCTGTTTCAATTTAAAAAAAAAAAAAAATTAAAAAGCCAGGTTCAGTGGCACACACTTGTAATTCTAGTACTGGAGTGGCTGAAAAAGGATCATAGGTTCAAGGTCAGCCTCAGCAATTTAGTGAGACCCTGTTTCAAAATAAAATAATAAAAAGGGCTGGAATAATAGTTCAGAGGTAGAATGCCTTTGGATTAAACTTCCAGTACAAAAAAAAAAATTTATCAAAAATATTTTTAAAGGGATGGGAGTGTAGCTCAAAGGTAGAATGCCCCTGAGTTCAATCTCCAAAGCCAAAACACACACACACACACACACACACACACACACACACACACACACACACAGAAAAAATGTTAGAAAAAAGATCAAGATCTGGTTTAATATTACTAGCAAGTATGACTACGCAAAAAATTTGAGAGAACATCAACCTTAATATTTCAAGATGACAATTTTAATACCTACATTTTCAATAATTTATGAAAAAACACAAAATTTTAATATAGCTACAGAACTCATAATAAAATACAGACTTATTTCATGATGAAAATGCAACCAAGCTTTCCCACCTCAACAAACCCTGCTGCCCTCTTTAGGCAGTCTGAAAACAACTACCCTAAAATCATTCACTGGCTTCCTTCTATCCTTTGGTAACATCCAAAATGCTTAACACAACTCAATACAGTCCTATGTGCTCTGGCTTCTCTCTCTGGAACCCTCCACTGCCATTGCTCTTTTTTCCTGTATCTTTCAATTCCTCCAAGACACCTTTTTTTTTTTTTCATTTTTAGGATCTTCGTACAGTCTTTCTTCAAAACTTAGCTATCAAATGTCTCCATTCCCATCCTTTTGCCCCAGCAAACCGCCTTTCATCTTTCCAAGTTGAGATCAAAATGTTACACCAGAGAACCCTTTCCTGGCCTCCCCAGACAAACATTTTCACAGCATTCTGAACTTTTTCTTACAACCCACAACCATATAATCACTTGTTTAACAACTGTCTTCCCAGCCAAATAGTAAATGAGATGAAGATTGTCATTTCATGTTTTTTTTTTCCTACTACTGTCCCAATATCAGGCACATTGATTTGCACAAAGTAAAGTATTAAATAAAATTTTTGCTAAGCCCAGAGTGGTGATGCATGCTTGTAATCCCAGTATTTGGGAGGCTAAGACAGAAGGATTTCAGGCTCAAGGCCAGCCTCAGCTATTTAGGCCCTTCACAACTCAGTGGACCCTGTTTCAAGACAAAGAAAAAAAACAGGGGAAGGGGTATAGCTCTAAGGTAGAATGCCCCTGGGTTCCATCCCCAGTTCTTTAAAAAAAAAAAAAAAAAAAAAAACTAAATTAATAAATCTAAATTTGGAGTAAGTCCAAAATCACAATATACTTTACTGGCACAAGTAGGTAAAAGTTCTACATAAATTTCAAGTTGTGTCTTACCCTTGGTCTTTTACATGTTTCTCTCTCAAAGAAGTATAGTGTTAAAGCAAAATACCCCCTTAGATAACAAAACCAAGATTAGAAACCACTGGTCTTAAACTGGGGCCAGTTTTTATAAGTCATTATCTAAAAGAATCCACCTGAAATGCCATTAAAAGGAAAGGAATGAAAACAAGGCTCAATTTTACAATGGCAGTGTACATTAAAAGGGATACAATTATACTGTAACAGCTATGACCACAGTGCTACAATCATTGAGTAGGCTCTATGATCTATAAAAAAAAAAATTTTTTTTTTAAACAGTGTCTCACTAAGTTGTGGAAGTAAGTAGCTGAGGCTGCCACCAAGCTGGATCCTGTCTAGCCCCCCAAGTACCGGGATTACAATGTCGTACCACCACACCGGGCTCCAAAATATGTTTTAAAACTAAAAAAATAAAATACACACACTAGCTGTAAATAATCTTTTAGGTTAGTGGAAAATAAGGAAATGGCAGTAAAGTGAACACTTTTTAAACATTTTAAAACTGAACGCTTAAAAAAAAAATGAAAGCTATTTCAACCCAAAACATTTTCTAAAGTTAGAAAACAGGTTCACCTAATTCTTATCAAGTGCTAATTACACACAGTGTTCTAAGATGTTCTTAATATATTATTTTCCCATTTTGCAAATGAGGAAACACTGACATTAAGTAACTTTTATATAGGTGATAGTTAAATAGTAGACACCTGTCCTTAGAGAGTCCTTCTCTTCTACTATGCTATGTTCCCACTGGCTTTCCAATCAACCGAAACAGAGCTTTTAATTTTTGCTTATTTCTGGCTTTTTGGTGATGCTGGGAACTGAATCTTGGACCCTGCACATGCTAAAAAAACTCTTACATTAGGGTACACCCTCCAGCACCCTGAAAGAGAACTGAATCTGCACCAGGCACTCCAGGTGCAAGATCATTTACACCTCGCTAAATCTAAGGGCCACTTACCTGCTTCCATCCCTTTTTTATCCATTCAGCAGCTTCCAATCAAGATAATGACTCCCCTCTTCAGTTACACATTTTTTTAATTAACATATAGCCCAGTCTTCCTACATCAGTCCTGGCCCTCGTTTTCCTTACACATTGTTCCTAAACAACTTCTCTCAATTCCTTTGCTTTAAATACTATCTTCAGACTACACATTTCTCTAGTCCTGGGCTGCGTTCTAGACTCCTATCCAACTTCCTAACACCTCAGATATACAATACCTCATACTTATAATCAAAACCAACCACTTCTCCCTTCAACCTGTTAACTCAGCCTTTCTCTATTATCAGCCATCCAGTTTCTAGGACTAAAGTCTCAGGCATCATCCTTGATTTCCCTTTCCTTCAACTTCCACAGCAAATCTACCAGCAACTTTTTTACTGGATATATTTATAAAATATATTTGGTTCTTTGTGTCTCTGCTATCAGTCTCATGCAAATTACATACAACTCTGCTGACAATACCCTTCAGAACAGTCTGCCTTTCATTCCTGTCCCATTTCAGTCTCCAAAAAGCAGGCAAAGGTAAGAAACCAAATTAAGTCTTTGCCTGCTTTAAATCATCTAATATTTTTGCATTCTATTTTAGATAAAATCCTAATTGCTTAAGATCCTATTATTATGTGATGTGGACCTTGCCTAGGCTTCTCCAACTTCCTATCCTTCCACCTTCTCCCCCATCACAGGTTCTAGAAGCCACAATGGACTTTCTCTTCCTGGAACACACCGTGATCATGTCTGCTACCGGACCTTTGCATCTGCTCTTCATTCTGCAAACAACATTCTTTCTCCAGGCTGCCACACAGATGGTTCCTTCTTTTTAGGTGTTACTAAAATGTCAAGTACTCAGAGGTCTTCTCGATTCACATGTGAGATGGCTCTTAACACTAATCACTTTTTTTTTTTTCTACAAGATCCTCTATTATTACAATGATTACAGTTCTTCTAATGACACCAGAACTGGTTATTTTTTATTACATCTTGCCAACTTGGAAATTAAAACCTCTATTTCCCAAACCTCTCACATACACAAAAGTAGCTCAATAGGTACATTAAATGAATTAACTCTCCCCTTTGTATTTTGTTTGCCGTAAATCAACTAAGCGCTTAGTTCGTGACATATCTTTACATTAACAGATAAGTCATTAAAACACCTTAAATTTTCCAAACGAAGGTATTTCAGAACCCTAACCTCAGCCGTGTATCCCCTGTCCATCTACAGCATTATCCTTAAAACGACTAAATATTCCATATGGATAGAGATTGAATTTTCTTCCTCCTCTCCAAGAGAACGAACACGCAGGCGGGAAAAGGAAATTTTGCTGGGCACCTTAGCACCTGTTACATCTTCAATCAGTTATGAGGAGAAGTGAAGATGGGCCAGGGAGCACGTGGGAGATTGTGGCCTTTCTTTCAGGGACTGTCTTTTAAGTGAAACATGAGATCTTTGAACTCGAACCGTCTCAGTCCCTGAGAAGGGCCCTCCGCTTCATTGAAAGAAGCAAGGTAAATAGTCTGCAGGCAGATTACGCTCGGATCCTTTAAAGGGCAGAAACTGAGGATGAGGCCCTCGGAAAACGCCAGCGTATGGGGGGATCTAGGGGCCGGGCTGCACCTAACGGGAACCCGTGAACACACACACCGGCTCCGAGCGGCTCGGCGGCCCATCCAGCTCGGCGCCGGCGGGCACCGGGACGCGAAGGCGGGCGGGCGAGCGAGCACCGAGCCCGGGTACCTGCGCCCGGCCTCCGCCGCCGCTCCCGGGCACGCCGCGCCGGGCGCCCGCCTCCCCCGGCCCGCCGCCGACTCGGCCCCCGGGGACTCACATGGGCTCGAGAGTCTTGCTGAGCCAGGACTTGAGCGCCTCGAAGTTTTCAATGATCATCTTAGACACCATCCACCGCGGCCCGAGGCCCGTCGCACTCCGCCGCCCGCCCGGTCGCGGCCGCTACGGCCCCGCTGCCCCCGCCCTCCTCGCGCGCCGCCCGCGTGGGCCGCGGGGAGGCGCCGGCGGCAGGCCGCCGCGAGCCCGGGCCGGAGGGCGGCTCCGCGGGGCGGCCGAGCCCGCGAGTGCCCAGGCGCTGCCCTCCGGGACCCCGGCCTGGGCCGGCCGCAACGGTCCGCCCGGGCCCTCCCCCTGCCCCGCTCCCCAGCGAGTCCTCCCGCGCCGGGAGCGCGCCTAGGCCCGGGCTTCCTCTCAGCCTCGAGGCTGGGTGCTCGCGGGCAACGCGGGGGAGGCAAAAGTTTTCGGGGGGAAAAAAGGCGAGGGAGAAGGGAAATTCAATGGGAACGGATTCGGGGGTCTTCCCGGCTCCCAGCACCCCCAAGAAGATGGCTGCCGGCAAATCTCGCGAGAATTGGCGGAAGTCTCGCGGTGACTCCCGGCGCCTGCTGGGAAGAGACGTAAGTTGGGCGGAAAGCGCGCTGTGCAAATACGGTGTTGGTTCCATTTCTGTGCGTGTTTGCGTGGCTTGCGTGCCTGGGGCCGCTTTACCCTCCGGTTCTCTTAGAGAATAAAGGCACAAAGACTTGCGTTACGAGGACGGAAAGGCGGCTTACTTTAGAATCTCCGAGAGGGCTCGGGTTCTCGTGAGAGAGCCGTGGCTAGTGAGCTGGAGTCTGCGGGATGATGGAGAGCTCGAGAGGGCGGCCGGCGGGCTGCAGGTGTCTGGCGCTGTGCTTCCTCAGTTTACATCAGCACCCCGCCAGTGTTGCATTCTGTGTGTGCTGTGGTGTGAACAAGACTGGTAAAGACAGGCTAGTCTAATCTAAACCACTAGCCTTCCAGAAGATGAGTGCCCTGGTCAAAATCACTTGTTGGCAAAGCCCCAATGGCCCAGGGATGCCCCAAGACAAAGTTGACTTGCCCGCCCTGGTAGTTTTCAAACACCTGACAGATAAGTGTTGTTAAGTTACAGATTCTCTCCACGTAAAACAGATTCAGCTCTGTTCGGCATAAATTACCTTGTATCAAAGGAAAGCTTTCATGTGAGGATGCTCCTCCTCAAACTTCCCTTTCTTGAATGGTCCAATAAATTTGATTCCTGCCTGAATTCTACTTATCATTACGGTAATACCGTTAAAGCCCTGGGTGGAACTTCGCGAGGGATCTAAAATCCATGAACTATGGTAAGGTGAAAGTAATTTACAATATAAAGTCAGTAAGTAAAACAATAAAAACTTTGTATGGGACACACAGTGGTAGACTAAATTGTCCTTATGAACTCTGAGTTTATAACTTGCTACAGAGAAGTGTCTTTAAGTGGCAAGTGGAAAGATCGTCAAGTACAAAGTTAAACGTTTGTTCTCAAATACAGCATGTAAAGTAGGATGCAAATTAGAATCCAGCTACTGAATAATCAGAGTATTCATTTAAGTTATTTTGATAAGTGAAATAAGCCAAACACAAAAGGACATCTATGCTTCTACTTACTTGAGGTTTCTAGAGTAGCGCACAAAGTAAAACAATGATGCCAGAGTGAGAGGGAAGCAGGGAGAAAGGGAAGTGAGCTGCTTTTCAATGAGTATAGCCTTTCGGTTTGGGATGATTCAAAAGAGTTCTGGAGATGGATGGTGTGGATGGCTGCACAACAATTTGAATACATTAAATGCATTGGATTGTACACTTAAAATGGTAAATGTTACATATGTTACAATGAAATTTATAAGTTTAATATTGTTGGGAGAATGTTAAAAATCGTATTTTGTTGCAGAAGCTTGCCACAGGCCAACTCCATCAATATTTTTAACTTCATTGCCAGCTGTTCCATAACTGGTCTTCTATTCGAGCCTCCCAACGGGTCTATCAAATGCTTGTAGACTCCAGATAAATTGTTCTGCACATGCTATTCCCCACAGAGAACTCTGACTGCTCAAACGTTGTCTGACCTTCTATAATACCACTGATGCTGTATGTTTAAAATCTTCTTGTTCTTTTAAAACAATAGAAACAGCTTAATATGTGTGCATTATAGACTGCCCCTGTTGATGTTCATCAATTGCCATCATTATCATTGCCTTTCATAGCAATCATTCTAAAACTTGGATCCTATCATGTCACTGATAGCGTGGGATAAATACTTAAGTTTAAAGCTCAGCATGGTGGTTACAGTTGAGATTACAGATGTGTACCGCCATGCTGAGCTTTAAACCTAAGTATTTATCCCACATTATTTCACTACTTTCCTTGTCTGTGGCCCTGCCTTCAAAGGAGGAAGAATAGCTAGTATTATAATCAGTACATCGGCTTCCTACTTACATTTTCTATCACACCATGCCCTTTCATGGTTGTGTTAGGGTGACATGTGAACTGGCATGTCACCCAAAAGTTCATGTGTTGAAAGTATGGTCTCCAGTGTAGCAAGGTTCAGAGGTTGGGGGTGGGGGTATAAGGCAATGATTGGATCATGAAGGACTCTGTCCTTGTCTGTAGAGGAATCCATCAACAATTAGATGGACTGCTGGGAAGTAGGACCTGGTTGGAAGAAGTAGATCACTAGAGGTGTGCTTTGTGTTCTGGAAGGGTTTTTCTTCTTCCAGCATATACATACATGCATACATACATACATATATTTTTTCTTCTTTATCTTTATCATCATCTTCTAGCTGGCACAAACTAAGCAACTTTCTTCTGCCATTTCTTTCTGCTCTGATGTTTCTCTGCCTTGGAGCTGGCCACCCATGGACTGAACCTCTGAAACCATGAGCTAAAATACACTTTTTCTCCTCTACGTTGTTCTTGTCAGGTATTTTGGTCACACTGATGAGAAGCTAACCCAAAGTTTCTATGACTGTGTTAGTTCCTTTTGCCTGGAACTTTTCGTATTACTCAAATGCCAGTTCTTCACTGACAGCCTAGACAAAGCCTCTTGATTGCTGGCTATAAAAGTTAAAACATTTTATTTAGTTTTTTCATCTTTCTCAGCTCTGATTATGAGCTCCTTTAGGGACTGAAACTCAAGTTCATTCCTCTTTGTACTTCCTGCACTTACCAGTGTCTCAAATAAAAACAGAAAATGCTAATTGAAAAATACATGCACACAGAGTGGCACATGCCTGTAATAGGACTACTTGAGAGGCTTAGACAGGAGGATTGCAGGTTAAAAGCCAACCTCAGCAACTTATCAAAACTCAGCAACTTGGTGAGACCCTGTTTCCAAATAAAAACTAAAATAGGGCTGGGAATGTAGCTTGAAGTTAGAATGTCCCTGGATTCAATCCTTAGCACCACACATACACACACAAAAAGAGATAAATGTTTTATTTTGCATAGGAAGGAAGCAGAAGCAGGAAAAAATGTTTTTGGATAAGGTTTTTTTTTTTAATCTTTTTTCATTGCTGTTATCAAAACACTTGAAAAACACATTCTGAGAGGAGGAAAGCTTTCTTTAGGCTCAAAGTTTCACAGGTAACAAAGATTCTGCCTATGGCCAGACAGTTCCAAGGAAGAAACTGCTGCAGCAAGGCATGGTAGAAGAACACTCAAATAATGGAATCCAGGAGCAGAGAGGAGTGAGGAAATGGCCAAGGTCAAATAGAGTCCTTGGCCAGGTCCCCTGGGATCCACCCCTCCAGCCAGACCCAGGCTACAAACGTGGCTCCACTGTCTAACACATGAGCTTCTCGAGAACATTTTAAATCCTAAGCATAGCAAGGGGCAAGGTAATAATATCTAACGGACCTGTGTTCTCTTTATGGTCCTTTGCCCTGAGTTGCCTTCATTGTTTAGCTGCTCTAATCTCCAGAGTATTATTTATAGTGTACTTAACTCCTTAGGTTCTTCTTGGTCTTCCTTCTAGTGGATGGATATGGGTCTTATTACTCTCAATAGTGCTTTTGGAGTCTTGTTTAAAAATTCAGTCTGCATTTCAAGATCACAAAGATATCCTATATTTTCTTCAATTTGTTTTTATAGTTTCTTATTTTCTTCAGAGAATCACATTTAGGTCTTTATTCTCCTAGCATACATTCCTGCATGTGACGTAAGGCTGGAATCTAGCCTATTTTTTTTTTCTCAAAACAGTGATTCAGTTTTTTTCTAAATGTTGCTCAATAGTCTATCCCTTTCCACTGATTTGTGATACCATTCTATTTTTATATGGTTCTGGTTCTGACTCCTTTTTCAGTGAGTCTGTTTATCTATGACTACACCAGTACCATATTTTTTTCATTTACCCCTGTGTTACATAATATCTTAATATATAATAGGAAAAGTTCCTTCTTTATGCCCTTTTTTTCAAACCTAACCTCTAACTAAATGTGAAAATTTAGAAAAATATTGTTGAATTTGTCACCAAAAAAACCCTCCATTTAATTTATGGATTAACCTGAATTGAAATGGCATCCTACAATGTGTGGAGATACAGTGTTCAGTTCCACCTTCAAGAAAGGGCTCACTAAACTGGGTGTGGTGGCGCACGCTTGTAATCCCAGCTCTTGGGAGGGTGACAGGAGGATTGCACAGGTTTGAAGCCAGCCTCAGCTATTTAGTGAGATTCCCAGCAACTTAGTGAGACCCTGTTTCCAAATAAAGTATAAAATAGGTCTGGGAGTATAGCCTGGAGGTTGAAAAACCCCTGGGTTCTGGGTTCCACCCCCAGTACCACACACAAACACACACACACACACACACACACACACACAGGGCTCACTGATAGTCACCAGGTTTGTAGTCAGCTGACTGCCTCCAGCTATCAATACTTTGTAAGTCATCTCAGCCTTCAAGCTGAGGTTACATTATCATCTGGGCAGTCCCTCTTCCTGCTGTCCCATCCCCAGCCGAAGACTGAGCAAGACATTGCGTAAGGACCTTCTTAACACTGGGATTGCAGGGGATTTGTCAGACCTGCCTTGGTGATCTGATGACCACCGCCACCCCCATCCTGCTTCTCCTTGCCTTTCCCAGGGGCTGCTCTCCAGTAAACCTTTTGTACTTCTAACTCCATTTCAACATCAGACCCTACCCCCAAGAATCCAATCTGTAATACAAATTAAATTATCTGACTCAATTCTGTTTTTATAAATTAAATAGCTCCATAATAAAATCTAACCATCCTTCTAGCCCATTGACTTCTTTGAAATCATCTCTAACCACCTCAATTAAATACGGTCTCCTCTAAGACATCCATTTCCACAACCTTTGACTCCCTGTGGCTATCGTTGATTTAGCATTTATCTCTTTACTTTTCTGACCTACGCATACTTCATCTCCCACCGCATGCTCTAAACTTAATCTCTTCTGGCTGCCTTGGGCTCTTTGTTTCATTGGTAACTTCCCTTCTCTCCTATTTCCAAACTTGCATTCTTTTTAGTTTTTCCAACCCCTGCAACAACTGTTTACTGGTGGCCTACTCTATTACAAATGTACTACTACTTGTTGAGAACACAGTGGACAAAAAAGACACACTATCTGCCCAGTGGAACATACAGCCTAGTGGAGAAGGAGAATATTTAGCAAATAATCATATAAGAAAACATGTATAGTTAAACATTATGATAAGTATATTGCAGAAGACAGAAGAGAACATTGTGACCTAATATAGCAATTTAGACTGGAAAAGCTCGAGCATGGCCCCTCTAAGGATGTAATATATACATGGTTAAGAAAAGTAAGAATCGAAGTTAGCCATTTGAAATACAGTAGGAGACAAGAACTTTCCAGGTGCACATGAAAATTTGTGGGATTGTTACCAAGATCAAGAACCAGAATTCCTTTTTTTTTTTTTTTTTTTTTTTCAGTACTGGGGACTGAGCCCAGGGGCATTCTATCTCTGAGCGACGCTCCCAGCCCTATTTTTTTTATGATTTATTTTGAAACAGGATTTCACTAAGTTGCAGAGGGCCTAACTAAATAGCTGAAACTAGCCGTGAACCTGTGATTCTCCTGTCTCAGCCTGCCAAGCACTGGGATTACAGGTCTTTGCCACCATGTCCCATGAAGAGCCAGCATTCTTTAAGAAGGCCAGAGAGAAGAGGGGGTATCAAGTCGGAGGGTAGAATGTCTGTAGGTCAAGTTAGAGGGAAAAAACATAATTTTAAGATTTTTGGACTGAATTTTATGTAAAATATGATGAGAATTCATTGAATAGTTTTCAATGTGGCAGGATAAGTTAAAAGTATAAGTGTATCCTACATACTTCTAAGAGAGAGCTTAATTGGTGAGGATTTCAAAATAAAAACAGAAAGAAAGTAAATCATCCTTCAACATAATGACACCAGGGTTTGTCTTTCCCTAGAAGTAACATCAAGGCCATGTTAATAAAGAGAATATATTTTCTTATCTGAGACTGCCCACTATTTGAAAAAAAAAATAATGTTTGCCATGGTGAAGTATGTCATAGGTGATTCAAGAGGAAATACTTCAGCAATTATTGATTATATAAATTAGAAACAGAAAACATACTGTCTTCTCTCCCTCTTAGTGCTCTGGTATAAAAAGACTTGAGAGACAATCACCAACTCCTCAGTGGATACTGTGTCCATATCCATGAGTCCATCTCCAGTGAAGAGGTACTATGGAGTTCTTATGTATGGTTTGGTGGGTAGTAATCATAACAAAGAGGATACATGCATAGATACATATATTGCATTTTTTTGTGGTACTGGGGTTCCTGGAAACCCTTCTACCTCCAGGCTACACTCCCAGGCCTATTTTATATTTTTTATTTGGAAACAGGGTCTCTTAAGCCAGTGAGGCTGCCTTCGAACCTGCAGGATCCTCCTGTCTCCGCCACCCAAGCACAGGGATTGCAAGCATGTGCCACCACACCCGGCCATATATTGCATATTTATTGCACACATGCATGCCTATACAAAACCTCTTGTACGAAACAGCCACAAATGACAACAGATAAGTATAAATCTCAGTATCCCAAGGGGGAGAATGTAGAATTATTAAAAAAAACCATCTGTCAGTGAAATATGATGTCTGTGTCCAATATAATTTGAAAGTGGATAAAGGGAGAAATTATCAATGAGACAAAATTGGCTACAAACTCATTATTGTTGAAACTGGATGATGGGAAATATTGTACTCCTTTCAATTTTTGTATATGTTTGAAATTTTCCATAGTTAAAAAAGTTTTTTTCGCAAATGCATTAAGGCCAGGAGATTCAGAAAATAAAAAAATATCTCTGGGAAGGTCAAACAGTCTGGCTGGAATATAAATTTCATGTGAATTGAAACTTTGCCTGTTTTGTTTACATCTGGGTCTCCAGTGCCTAGAGAAGTTCATAGCACATAGTAGGCTCTCAATAAATAAACACTGAATGAATACACACTGAAGAATAAAACTAAGATTCTACATGAGAATTTGACTGCTTAGACTAAGGGTCAGGAATCCAGGGTTCACTCATCTGTCATATTACATATGGCCTTCTATTCGCTGTTTTAAGGGTAAATACCCCAGGAAACCCAACCTCCAGGAAAAAACGGACTCACAAACTTCCACCTTAGGATTTACAGTCTTATATACATTTGATTCTTACAGAGCTATTTGTAGAATCTCTGTCATATATCATTCATATGATTTGCAACAAATGTTTATTGTAGAAGTACCTCCGTTTAAGGTGAAATCAAAAGGAAAAAATTAAGGAGCCGGGTGTGGTGGCGCACACTTGTAATCCCAGCATTTGAGAGGCTGAGACAGGAGGACTGCGGTTCTAGGACAGCCTCAGC
Organism: Muscardinus avellanarius; assembly: GCF_963383645.1. Classification (NCBI taxonomy): domain Eukaryota; kingdom Metazoa; phylum Chordata; class Mammalia; order Rodentia; family Gliridae; genus Muscardinus; species Muscardinus avellanarius. Next base: position 173,481,926 of record NC_137787.1, read on the forward strand.
TACTTAGTAATGCCCTTTGCAATTCAGTGAGACCCTGTTTCAAAATAAGAATAAAAAATAGGGCTGGAGATATAACTCAGAGGTAGAATGCCCCTGGGTTCCTTCCCCGGTACTGCAAAAAAAAAAAAAAAAAAAAAAAAAGGGAAAAAATTAAGACAGCCTACGCCCTGTCCTTCCTTTCTCTTCCCTCTTTTTTTATATTAATTACATATTGAAATGATATTTTGAATATACTGGGATAAATAAAATATACAGTATTAATGAAATTAATTTCACCTGCTTATTTAGTTTTTTTTTATGTAGCCACTAGAGCCAGTTGTGGTGGGCACACACTTGTAATCCCACCATTCAAGTGGCAGAGACCAGAGGATTGAAGTTCGCCAACAGCTTTTGCTACTTAGTGAGGCCCTTCGCAACTCAGTGAGACCCTGTTTCAAAAATAAAAAAGACTAAAAAAAAAATAGGGCTTAGGGTATAGCTTGCAGGTAGAATGCCCCTGGGTTCCATCCCTGGTACCACAAAAATAAATAAATAAATAAATAAATAAATAAATAAATAAATAAATAAATAAATAAATAAATATTAAAATGCAGCCACTAGAAAACTTAAAATTACATATTTTGCACGTTATATTTTTATTATAATTTTCTTTTTTCTTTGTGTGTGTGTGTTTGTGTGTGTGTGTGTGTGTGTATGTATGTTTGAGGATTGGACTCAGGGGCATTCTACTTTTAAGCTACACCCCCCAGTCCTTTCTATTTTCTTTTTTTTTTTTTTCATTTTGAAACAGCATCTCACTAAATTGCTGAGGGCCTCACTAAATTGTGAGGCTGGCCTCGAACTTATGATCCTCCTGTCTCTGCCTCCCAAGTCCTGGAATTATAGGCATGGGCCACCATGCCCAGTCTAGATAACACTTTTCCTAAATTGTAGAAACTTTTTTCTCTCTTTATGTGGAATAAAATTAAGGGCTCAGTTACTAATAGCATGATTGCTAGTCTTACTCTGTACTGCTTTGGTATGTTTTGGAACCCTTCTAAAAAGTATTGCTAAAAACACCATTGCCATTTATTCATTGTGGAAAGTTCAGGCATGGTAGGACTCAGGAGAGGAAGAATATGTGCACGAGAACCAGCCACTACTGAAGGCTAAGTGTGAGTGTGTGTGTGTGTGTGTGTGTGAGGGGGTGCTACCCAATCCCCTTTTATGAATTATTAAATGACAATGGATACTCACAGCCAATGAATTATTGCATGGAGAAGAACATTCACCATCAGTGTGAGGCCCCATACCTTCCCTGATTTCTCCTGCCAATTGGATATTGAAAGGTATGCACCCTCTGGTTCAAACTACAACTGGCTTGCATGCGTAAGGAAGGGCCATAATCGCATTTCTTTGGAGAACTTATGGTGCTGAGAATGTGGAGGGAAATGTATGGGGCTGATGAGAGCGGTGGAAGATGGGGACAGTGTGGGTGAGGGCGGAAGGGGACATGATAGACAGTGGCGAGTGAAGGAAGGACAATCAGGAGGATGTCGTAATGGTCCATGTGAGATATTCAGAGCAGACCAGAGTGTTGAGGGTATTGATGATTTTAAAACGATAGGCCTAATGTGTCTATCAAACAAACAAAACTCTTCACCACTCCATCGACTGTAGATCTGCCTTCAGCTGCCATTCATTTCTCTTTCCCGGCAAACTCTGTGCTCACCATCTTTGCTTTCTTTTCTCTTTGCTTTCTTTTATCTCGCTATTCCAATTAAACATTAACCAGATTTTGTCTCTTATCATTTTACCAAAACACTTCCTGCCAAGGTTCTTTAGAACCTGCTTGTCACCTACATTGACTGACTGTAGTGTCCACATTCACCCCTCTATTTTTTTAAACAATTGCAGCATCTGACATGTTTGCATCTGTTCCTTTTTCAGATTTTTTATTGGTGCATTATAGTCATATATCTTAATAGAGTACAAGATGGTAGAGGCATACATGCTCACATCACTCATTTAGCCCTTCCGCAATTCCCAGCCCATTTCCTCCCCTTCCCTCTTTCTCATGTTTGGCTTACTGATTGACTTTGGTATGTTTGTGTATGAATATTGTTTTCCCACAATTTTCATTGAACTGTATTCTTCTCATCGGCCTCCCTCCTCTTTCTCTGAATTCTCCATAGTTTCTTTCGTGAATTTCAACCATACTTCTTATTCATTAAATGGCAATGTGCATTGGAATTCCACTCTTGGTCCTTTTCTCAGTATAAACATTACCCCTGGCCGATCTCATCTATTCCTATTTCAACTATGTACATGATGATGATGATCATATATATATGATATATATAGTACCTGTGTATGTATATATATATATATATATATATCCTATACTTTTGCATATCCTATACCTTTTCATAAGTTTATTTATATATGTCTAATTGCTTACTAAATGTTCTTATTTGGATTTCCTCCAGAAATTGCAAAGTCTTTCCAAAATAGAACTCTTTATATTCACTAACTAAATTTTCTTCTTTCCTGTAATACTTAACTCATAGAAAGTCACCATTACACGACCAGTTGCATAAGTTAAAAAATCTAAGTATCAATCCGGAAGGATGACACATGCCTGTAATCCCAGTACTTGGGAGGGGAGGCTGAGATAGGAGGATCACAGGCCAGTATCAGCAGTGTCAACAACTTAGTTGGCACTCAATTAGCGCTTAATGAGACCCTATTTCAAAACAAAAAATAAAATAGGGCTGGGGGTGCAGCTCAGAGGTAGAATGCTCCTGGGTTCAATCCCTAGCACCAAAAACGAAAAACAAAATAGGTATCATTCTTCTTCAGCCTTCAACCAACCAATCATTAATATCTATTGAGTATTTCACTTAAAAACACTGAATATCAAGTTGTCATTCAACTTAGACTATATAGTGCCGTCAAAGAAATCTACTAAAGCTCACTCTAATCATGTCAGTATCTATTTAAAACCCTTCACTGTGTCCTGTTTTCTAAAGTACAAATTTACTAATAACATCTAATCAAAATAAGTGTGTTTTATGTTATTAAGCTTTGTGCTAAGTGTTTTATACATATATATGTATATATATACATATATATGTATGTATATCCTCACAATTTATGCTGATCCTCACAATTTAGCATTCCAATTTTACAGCTAAAAAAAAAATAAAGGCTTGAATTGCCTTAGAGTATATGAGGAGTAAGTGACTGAGAACAAACTCAGGTCAGTAAACAAAAACCACAACCATATCTGGGTGTGGTGGTGCACGCTTGTAATCCCAGCATTTGAGAGACTGAGACAGGAGGATCGCGGTTTGTGGACAACCTCAGCTAACTTAATGAGGCCCTTTGCAGCTCTGTGAGACTCTGTTTCAAAATAAAAAAATAAAAAATAGGACTGGGGGTGTAGCTCAAAGGTAGAATGCCCCTGGGTTCCATGCCCAGTAGTGCAAAATAAGCAAATAAATAAATATAGGGCTGAGGGTACAGATCAGAGGTAGAATGCCCCTGGGTTCCATCCCCAGTACTGCAAAAACAAAACAAAAACCACAACCATAAACATATGCTTTACTAGGTCTTCGGGTGCTAGATTCATCTCCTGTATTCCACATTTCACACTCTACAGTGCTGCCAAGCAAAAGTATTTGCAGATATCCAAACAGTAGTGCATCTTGTAGCAATAAATAAATGAATATATACTAAAAAAAAAAAACCTGGAACATAATTGTATTTGGATAATTAAGTGGGGTGTGTGTGTGTGTGTGTGTGTGTGTGTGTGTGTGTGTGTGTGTGTGTGTTCAGTACTAGGGATTAAACCAAAATTCTATCTCCAAGCTATACCCCCAAACCTTTTTTTTTTAAATTTGGAAACAGGGTCTCATTAAGTTTCTGAGAGTCTCACTATGTTGCTAAGGCTGGCTCTGAACCTGTGATCCTCCTGTCTCAGCCTCCCAAGTACTGGAATTACAGGTTATGTGCCACCATGCCCAGTGAATTAAGTATTTTTAAAGTATCAAGCTAAACATGGTAAGAACTACAGTTTCCCGCTTGTGTTTTATAATTAACATTATTTTTGTTTTTAAATTAAAATGGGAGTACATTAGAATATTTTGGTGTGTAAGTTCTATGAAATCCTTTGTCTATACTACAAATAGGTAATGCTGTCCTCCATTCTATTCTTTATACAAGAAGCCTCTCTGTGTAGAACATTTACCATCCCTATCCCCATCCTTCCCCTAATTCTTGAGCCTTGAGAACTTACCTTAAAAAAAAAATTCAGCCGGGCGTGGTGGCGCACGCTTGCAATCCCTGTGCTTGGGAGGCGGAGACAGGAGGATCGCGTTGGTTCGGAGCCAGCCTCGCTGGCTTAAGAGACTCTGTTTCCACATAAAAATGTTAAAAAATAGGTCTGGGAGTATAGCCCGTGGGAGTGTATACCGGAGGTAGAAGGGCTTCCAGGAACCCCAGTACCACCAAAAAAAAAAAAAAAAAAAAAAAATCAGTTTCTACAGGAAGCCTTTCCTGACTGGGCTGAGTATTGAGAATGTTTATCCCTATATAATGATATCACAGGGTATTGTTAATATTTGTCTATCTACCATATTAAAAGATTACCTTTTTTTTTTTGGTGGTGGTGGTACTGGGGATTGAACCCAGGGGCTTTCTACCTCTGAGCTACACTCCCAGACCTTTATTTATTTATTTATTTATTTTTTGGTGGTACTGGGGTTCCTGGAAGCCCTTCTACCTCCGGGCTACACTCCCAAACCTATTTTATATTTTTGAAACAGGGTCTCTTACACCAGCGCGGCTGGCTTTGAACCTGTGTGATCCTCCTGTCTCAGCCTCCCAAGCGCGGGGATTACAAGCATGCATCACCACGCCCAGCTAAAAGATTACCTTTTTGAAGGCAAAAGATTTTTTCCTTACACTTTTATTTCTAGAATCTAATATGTAATAGATAATACATTTTTAAAAACTCATCACCTTTTCCTTCGGATAGTAATCATGTATGTCACATTAATTGGTACTTGTCTGTCTTTCAAGATGCCATAAAATGAAAGAGTCTGCAAAAGACATTATCTTTCAAATGGCCTTTCTTTTTAACTTGTCATTTCTACCAAACAAGAGGGAAAATAAGCCTGGCATTGTGGCTCATGCTTGTAATCCCAGCATTCGGGAGGCTGAGACCAGAGGATCACAGTTCGCAGACAGCCTCAGCTACTTAGTGAGATCCTTTGCAACTCAGTGAGACCCTATTTCAAAATAAGGAAAGAGAAAAAATAAAATGAACTGGTTTAAAATTAATAAAGTTTTTGTTTTATTTGTATTTTGTTTTGTTTAGTGTGTGTGTGTGTGTGTGTGTGTGTGTGTGTGTGTGCGTGTGTGTTTGTATGTGTGTATAGTACTGAGATTTGAACCCAGGGGTGTTCTGCCTCTGAGATACACCCCTAGCCCTATTTTATTTTTATTTTGAATAGGTTCTCACTAAGTTGTGAAGTACCTAAGTTGCTGAAGCTGGCTATGAACCTGCAATCCTCCTGTCTCACGCTCCAAGTGCTAGGATTATGAGTATGTGCCACCATGCCTGACTTGATTTGTATTTTAAGGATGTAGAAAGGTAGAGGAATTTAAAGGCTGTCTCTACTCAGAAACCGGGTAAATTGCTACAGTAATAGCCTTCAAATTTGTTCACATTTCCCATATCCATATCTTTCAGCAGTTTCCTCCCACACTGATTCTAGACTTAGCCAAGTGATTTGCTTTGGCTAATGAGATTAAAGTAAATATGATAAGATAAAAATAAATGTGATGGGCCGGGCGTGGTGGCGCACGCTTGTAATCCCCGCGCTTGGGAGGCGGAGACAGGAGGATCGCGCAGGTTCGAAGCCAGCGCTGGCGTAAGAGACCCTGTTTCAAAAATATAGGTCTGGGAGTGTAGCCCGGAGGTAGAAGGGTTTCCAGGAACCCCAGTACCACCAAAAATAATAATAATAATAATAAATAAATAAATAAATAAATAAATAAAATTAAAAAAATAAATAAAAAATAAATGTGATGCAAGCCACATCTTAAAAGTGATTGCACACTGGGGATTGCCCTCTCTGCAGCTCAGTGGGATCCTGAGAACCCTGAGGCTGCCCTGTGAAGGAGTCCCAGCAGAGCCCATCATTACCACCAGGCATGTGTCTGAGAACCCATATCACCCGGCCAGTCTAAACCAAAAGAACTTCCCAGCAACTCATGGAATGGTGAGAAGAGTCAAAATGTTTTTTAAGCCACTACATTTGGGATAGTTTTATAGTGAACATTAATGGCTACATAGAGCAACCAACACAGACTGACCCTTGTGGTGTCTGTCAGCATATATTCTTGTGACAAGTTTTCACTTTCACTCCATTATTTAAAACAATTCTCATAGTTGATTTGAAAAGTAATCTCTTTTGTGGACTGTTTAATTTCATGGCATCTTGAAAGACAGATAAGTATCAATTATAAATTGATTTGCTTATATGAAAAGAGATTCTTTTTTGAACAAAAGGAAGGTAGCTCATAATGTCAAAGGAAATACTGAACAAGCCTTCAAGTCAACAGGAACCAACAAACCTCGAGGAATCACAGCCTGTACTCATGCTTCCCTCTCCTGAGCTCTTCCGACTGTCTGCTCATAATTATATGAATTTATTATTTTTTTCAGTACTGGGAATGGAACCCAGAGGCATTCTTCCTCCAAGCTACCCCAACATCATTTTTTTTAATTTATATTTTGCAGTACTGGGGATGCAATCCAGGGGCATTCTATTTCTGAGCTACACCTCCAGGCCTATTTTGATTCGTTATTTTCAAACAGGATCCCACTGAGTTGCAAAGGGCCTCACTGAGTCACTGAGGTTGTCCGTGAACCCGGCTCCTCCTGTTTCAGCCTCCCAAATGGTGGGATTACAAGCGTGCGCCACCACGCCTGGACTTATTCTTTATTTTGAAACAGGGTCTCACTAAGTTGCAGAGAGCTTCACTGCGTAGCTGAGGCTGTCCACAAACTGCGATCCTCCTGTCTCAGCATCTCATGTACTGGGATTACAAGCGTGCTCCACCACGCCTGGCTATATGAATTTATTTTTGCCGAATAAATTTTAATCAGTTTCAAGAATAAACATTGAGTTTTTAATTTTTAATATTCTTTCATATAATTAGCAATTTACTCAGTAAATATTTAAGATTACAGGAACTGAATAAGAGGATAGAGAAAAACTAGCTTAAGGTCTTCACATTTTGCGATGATAAAATTGGGGTGTATGCAGGTGGAATGACCTTTCAAAGGTCACTTCAAAAGGTAATAGAATAAACTAGTTGACTTCCTGTTGGATCCAGGGATAGATTTAATTTAGGATTTATTAACTAATAGAATGCAATTGCTATTTAATTAAAAATAAGCTGAAATAAAATATTAACATAAAAACTAACCTCACTGACAGGCATGATGATGCATGCTTGTCATTCCCGCTGAGGCAAGACAATATCAAGTTCAGGGTCAGCCTGAGAAACTTACAAGACCCTATCTTGAAATAAAAAATAAAAGGGCTGGGATGTAGCTCAGTGGTAGAGTGTCCTCGGGTTCAATTTCCAATACCCCCCCCACATAACTTCATGAAATAAAGGTATTAAATCATATTACTATTTATGGATTAGTTGGTCTTCTCAATATTTTGGCTACAAAAAATTGAATATATAGTAACAAGAAGATTTTAAAAGAATGCTTCTAATGATGGATACAAATAGCTCAATAAAGTGCCCCTTGGTTCAATCTTAGAACTCCCTCCCTCCTACACACACAAAAAAAAAATGTATCAAAGGTCTTGGATATTTTGGTAATAATGATTTAGTAGGTATGAAAGGCAAAATATCCAAGAATTCTGGTCCTTTCTTTTTATATTTTTCTACAAATTTAAAGTTGGGATAAATGTCTTAAGATGTTGATTATAGCCCAAAAGCATTTTATAAGAAATGTTGGCCATTCTTTATACTTTATTCAGGAAAAATATTTAAACTGGAAAAAAATCACATGAGATTTGTTGTTCTGCAATTTTCTCATTTACTGTATGCTTTTAAATTTTTCCAACTTTTGGGCATGGTTGTGCATGCTTGTAGTTCCAGTACTTGGGAAGCTGAGACAGGAGGATTGCTCAGTTTCAAAGCCAGCCTCAGCTACTTAGTGAGGCTCTCATCAACTTAGCAAGACCCTGTTTCCAAATAAAAATAAAAATAGGTCTAGGAGTATAGCCGGGAGGGAGATGGTCCCTAGGTTCCATGCCCAGTACAAAAACAAAATAAAACAAAACAAAAAACCTTTCTATCTAACTTTTATTAACTTTATTTTTAAAATGTATACCATGCAGGAGATTCTTTTCTTTTTTTCCCCCCCTTTGGTGGTACTGGGGGTGGAACCCAGGGGCTTTCTACCTCCAGACTATACTTCCAGACCTATTTTCTATTTTATTGGAAACAGGGTCTCACTAAGTTGCTGAAAGCCTCGCTAAGTAGCTGGGGTTGGCTTCGAACCTGTGCGATCCTCCTGTCTCAGCCTCCCAAGCACAGGGATTACAAGCATGAGCCACCACACCCGGAGGAGATTCTTGACACATGGCCACTTGACGTCCCTCCCTCACTCTTAACTCTGAGATGAGGGCCTCCTTTGAGTAAGTCCATGCCAAGGAAGCTAGAAAAAAGTGATCATGAGCTACGTTGCAGAATCTGATACGGGAAATTGATCCAGGATGTGCCCTCCTCCCCATGGACTACGAAAATAAGTGAAGAATAGTGGTGTTGGTTTCTGAGAAGAAATAGAGTTTAGCTTTTAGAGATCTCTAAGAGACACTCTGTCTTCAGTAAAGTTACTATGTGTACCACATGAGACTCTTAAGGCTCACTGACCCCACACTCCAAGAAGTTTAATGGGAACAATGAGCACTTCTTGCTTCTCTTAGTTATCTATTGCCATCTAATCATTCCAAAAGCTAGTGGCTTAAAGCAACCAACATTTATTATGTCACAGTTTGTGCACATCAGGAATTCAGGAGCTGCTTAGCTCAGAGGTTCTCGTCCAAAGTTTCTTGTGAAGTTGCAGTCAAGATGTCTGCTGATAGCTTTGCCCGGGACTGGAGGGTAAGCTTCCAAATGGCTGTTGGCGAAGTCTTCAGTTCCACAGTACGTGGACCTCATCATAGGTGGTGAGTATTCTTATGATGGTCACAGGCATCTTCCAAAGCAAGCAGTTCAAGAGAGAGCAAGTCAAAAGCCACCGTGTCATTTATGAATTAGCCTTGGAAGTCTAACACAGTCATTCCACATCTCTAGAAGTCACATTTTATTCATTAGGGTCATTAGGTAGAACTCACATTTACAAGCAGGAAAATTAGGCCTCGATATTTCAGTTGATTTTTTCTCAAATGCCTATATCCATAACATTTTCTGTATCACCTTCTTACAAGTCTAGCTCTGTAGCATTTGCCAATTTTTGTGGCATAAATGTTCTCACCATAGCTGATTTCAAGTTACAATATGTCACCATTGAGTGCAGGGTTGGAAAGAGATTCACAGTAGCACACTGTTAAGCTATATTTGTATCATTCAGATACAATAGATATAAACCTGAGGAGCATAAATAATAAAATGAAGTAAAGTAATTTGGAAATGAAGCCAGGCATGGTAGCACATGCCTGTAATCCCAATACTTGAGAGGCTAAGACAGGAGGATCAAAGGTACAAGGCCAGTGTGCAATAACTTAATAAGACAGTGTCTCAAAATAAGAAATAGTCAAAGGCTACTGGGGGTTCAGGTCAATGGTAGAATGCCCCTGGATTCAATTTCCTGTCACACACACACACACACACACACACACACACACACACACACACGGAAACAGTGATATTTCAGTATTTATTGTTTATTTTTAATGTAAGTAATGCCATTTTAAGTTTATAGAAGTAAGTTTTTAATTAAGGCTAGGTGTAACAACTTGCTTGCAAAATTCTTAAAAAAATAACAATTAGCTCCTATAAACTGGTAATAACTGGCTCTCACACAGCACTAACTAAAAAGTTTATCTTTCCACCACATGTGGAAATTCCAGTATTTTATAATCAGATTTGAACTCATCAATCAACCAAAAAAAATAACATCTATATAAGAGGTATTAGCAGTTTGAGAGAGGAGAATCAGACTGAACAAAAGGAACAGCAAAGAGGAAAATAAAACTTACAAAAGAGAGAGAGAGAGAGAGATTAATAATCCAAATTTAGTTAGGCAGGGTGATGCACACCAGAAATCACAGTACTTGGGAGGCAAAAAAGGAAGATTGCAGATTTGAGGCCAGCCTCAGAAACTTAGACCCTCAGCAACTTGGTGAGACGCCATTTCAAAGTAAAAAATAAAAAATGAGTGGGGTGTAGGTGTAGCTCAGAGGTAGAATGTCCCTGGATTTGATCCCCAGTACCAAAACAAAACAAAAACCTGAATTTATTTTTATTTATTTATTTTTGTGTGTGTACTACTGGGGATGGAACCCAGGGGCCTTCTACCTCCAGGCTACCCTCCCAGACCAATTTTAGATTTTGTTTGGAAACAGTGTCTAAATTGTAAAGGGTCTCACTAAGTAGTTGAGGCTGGCTGTGAACCTGCAATCCTCATGTCTCAGCCTCCCAAGTACTGGAATTACAAGCGTCTGCCACCACGCCCTGCTCTCAACTGATTTTTAAAAGGCATCCTTAAAGAGGTTTAAATGCAAAACAAAAAAAAGTTAAACATTTAATAAATGTTTGGGATGTTTCTGAGACAAAAACCAATGGAACATAAAAATAAAAATCATAACAAGAAAACAGTATGAAATTTTACAAGGCATATTATTAAGTCAATATAGCATAGATTATGCTGCCATGACAAAAATAAAAGATATGATCACAACACTTAGATCTTATATAGATCTTATGGTTCCTGCAATTTAAGTGATAATCAATTTACTGGGTGTGGTGGTGCACACTTGTAATCCCAGCATTTGAGAGGCTCAGACAGGAAGATCGAAGTTCGCAAACAGCCTCAGCTACTTAGTGAGATCCTGTTTCTAAATAAAGAACAAAAATAGGGCTGGGGTGTTTGCTTGGAAGTAGAATGCCCCTGGGTTCCATCCCCAGTACTGAAAAAAAAAAATCATAATTGACTTAAAAACTAAAATCCTCAGCCAAGTTTGGAGGCACATGCCTCTAATTCTAGAACTGTGGAGGGTAAGACAGGAGGATCACAGCTGTGAGTCCAGTCTTAGCAACTTAGCGAGACTGTTTCCAAAAAATTTTTTTCATAAAATAAGGCTGGGGGTGTGGCTCAGAGGTAGAATGTCCCTGGGGTCCAATTCCCAGTACCAAAAACAAACAAAAAAAACTAAAATCTTCTATACATATTGTGGTGCGTGCAGGTCATTTCCTTGTATAACATACTTATGTGATACTACATTTAAGGATATATAAAATAGGTTCTGGTACATACTGAATAAAACTGTTATATTGAAATGCTTATCTTTAATGGCATATTAGCATAATGTATGTATTTATTTATTTATTTATTTATTTATCATGAAACTTTTTTGTGGTACTGGGGGTAGAACCCAGGGGCTTTTCTACCTTCGGGCTATACTCCCAGACCCATTTCATACTTTATTTAGAAACAGGGTCTCACTAAATTTCTGAGAGCTTCACTCAGTAGCTGAAGCTGGCTTTGAAATTGTGTGATCCTCCTCTCTCAGCCTCCCAAACGCTGGGATTACAAGCATGTACCACCACACCAGCATAATAGTATAATTTAAAACCTATTATGGAAAATAGTTTTAAACTGTCCTTTCTGATTTTATTTATTTGGAATCAAGGTCTCACTAGTTTGATGGGAATCTTGCTACTTGCTGAAGTTGTCCTCAAACCTGCAATCCTCCTGTCTCACCCTTCAAAGTACTGAGATTACAAGCATGCACCACCACGTCCAGCTAAACTGTTCTTTTTGAATATTGGCAAATTGAATTAATGGCATGAAACATTTGCCCATTTGTTTCCAAATAAAAACAAAATACATTTTAATATGCTACTTCAGAGCCAGGAGAGGGCGCTCTTACTTTTTTGTTTTGCTTTTTAAGTTAGTAAAGAAAATCCCTTAGAAGGTATAAGATTTGGAGACATAATGTCATTATTATTTAAGTAATAAAATGTATGTAAACAAAAAGAATACACTGTTGGTTAAAAGAATAAGGTAATTCCTATATAAAGTATATCAATGTTCCTTATTTTAAAGGGGTTTTACACTGAAAAAAAATTTTAACCAAAATTTCTAGTTCTAGAAAGATGCACCAAACTAAAATAGAAACTGCTGCTCCAGGCCTGAAACATGATGGGTAAAATAAAACAAATGAGGGATGACTTATTTCAAATTTAATTCTTATATTTAAACCTAAACACATAATGTGTGTGTGTGTGTGTGTGTGTGTGTGTGTGTGTGTGTGTGGTGTTGGGGATTGAACCCAGGGGCATTCTACCTCTGAGCTATACCCCCAGCCTTATTTTGCATTTTTTATTTTGAAACAGGGTCTCACTAAATTTCAGAGAGCCTCACTAAGTAGCTGAAGCTGGCCTCAAACCTGTGATCTTCCTATCTCGGCCTCCCAAGTGTTGGGATTACAAGCCATCACACCTGGCTCTCAACACATAATTTATACATGATATTTTTACTGCCTTCATAATATTTTCCTTTTCCAGAATTTTATATAGTGGGAATCAATAAAGTACATTGCCTTTTCAGATAGACTTTTCTTACGGAAACATACGCAGTGAAGGGCTGAAGGTATAGCTCAGTGGTAGAGCTCTTGCCCAACACACAGGATGCCCCGAGATTGATCCCTAGCTCTGCAAACAAACAAAGTAACGCACACTTCATACTTAAGTACCCCCGTGTCTTTTCAGGACTCCATGGCTCATTTCTTTCTGGTTGCATTCCTCATCTCTTGCTATTCTCTTTCTTCAAGTGTTGACCTCTCTCCAGCTTCTGCATGCTTTGGGTTACTTTCTGGTTCTTTTAGATAGTTGTTTTCTAAGCATTTTTTAAATCCCAAAAGTATACCGAATGGTTATCGTGATGCCTGCACAGAGAACTGGGTTCAGTGAACAAAGATGGGACACAAGAAGTTCTGAGTAACAGACTGAATGACAGCGGCCTAAAATGGGGCAATGAGAGTAAGAATAAAGAGAAGGCAAAAAGCTGAGAACATCTGCAGGTTCCTATTGATACGGCTTTGTGACTGAACTACTGCAGTTGATACATCCGAAATACTCTTCACTGTGTGGGAGAAAGAGAAAGAAGTTATAGTAGTCATGGCCAGCATTATATATCACCTAAAATGCATAAACAAGGCAAAAATGAAGAAAAGTACCTGTATTTCCTTCCTTGCTTCCCTCTCCCTTCCTTCCCTCTGATAAGTTCTTATTATGTTACCCAGTCTGGCCAGGAACTCTATCTTTTAAGCAAAATATTTCAGTCCTTGTTATCCTCATATTGCATTCATACAAAATAAACCCAGGCATTTCCTGACATACCGCTGGTGTTTCAATGCCTAGATAGACATCAGCTAGGAATTTTGTTAGCTACTAGCACTAGAGAACTTTTTTTGGGGGGGGGAAGTACTGGAATGGAACCCAGGGTTATTTACCGCCGAGCTATACCCCCAGACCTATTTTTCATTATATATCTACTTTTTAAAAATTATTATTTTTTTGGTGGTACTGGGGATGGAACCCTTCTACCTCTGGGCTACACTCCCAGACCTATTTTATATTTTATTTGGAAACAGGGTCTCTTAAGCCAGCAAGGGTGGCTTCGAACCTGCGCAATCCTCCTGTCTCAGCCTCCCAAACGTGGGGATTACAAGCGTGTGCCATCACACCCAGCTTGTTCTATATTTTGAAACAGGGTCTCACTGAGTTGCAAAGAACCTCATTAAGTAGTTGATGCTGTACTTGAACCATGATCCTCCTGTCTCAGCCTTCCAAGTACTGGGATTACAAGCATGTGCCACCATGCCCAGCTACTAAAGAACTATTTACAATGGCTTGAACAATCTTTTCCATGACGGAAGTTCAGAAGTGAATGATCTACACTGTTAGAGGTTCCAAAAGGCAACATGAATCCAGACCTGTCTATCTTTCTGTTATACCTTTCTTAGTACATGGCTTCCATCCGCAAGGACACAAAATGGCCACTGGGATTGAGAACATCATCTGTCCATTCCAAGCAAGAATAAGTGGAAGGGCAGGGAGAAAATGTACTCATCCAAGATTTCTGTTAATAAAAACCTCATAAATTCCACCTTATAACTTCTGCCTATATTTAGTTATGTGGACACACCTCTCTACATAAAAGGCTGAGATGTACAATTTTTAAACTGAAACCACTAAATGAAATTGAGATTGTGCTAAGAATGAAGATAAAAATCCATATAAAATAAGCAAACACGGCCTCTGCCACACACATCAAATGATTTTGCCAGAACTCTTTCAACTGACTTACAGGGGGAAAAAGGAGAAAAAGAAAATGTAAAGAAAAGGAGGTATGTTAACTCACATTAGCAAACTCAAATATCGGTAGGCATGCCCAGTATAGGTGATGGGATGATCATTTAGAAATAGCTTCCTTTTCTCTCTCAGCTCTGCTTAAACATGGGATGCAAACAGGACATGGTAGAGCACACCTCTAATCCCAGTATTTGGGAGGCTGAGACAGAAGGATTACAGGTTAAGGCCAGCCTCAGCAATTTAGCAAGACCCTTAATCCCAGTACTTGGGAAGCTGAGACAGGAAGATTACAGGTTTGCGGCTCGTCTCAGCTACTTAGCAAGGCCCTCCACAGTTTAGTGAGATCCTGTTTAATTTTTTTTTTTTTTTTTTGGTGGTACTGGGGTTCCTGGAAGCCCTTTAAGAGACCCTGTTTCCAAATAAAAATATAAAATAGGTCTGGGAGTATAGCCCGGAGGTAGAAGGGTTCCATCCTGAGTACCACCAAAATAAATATAAATAAATAAATAAATAAATAAAGTAAATAAATAAAAATAGGGCTGGGGGTGTAGCTTGGAAGTAGAATGCCCCTGGATTCAATTTCCAGTACTGCAAGAAAAAGAAGAAAGAAAGAAAGAAAGAAAGAAAGAAAGAAAGAAAGAAAGAAAGAAAGAAAGGGGAAAGAAAGACTAGGAGAAGTAGAATGCCCCTGGTGAGAGACCAAGCTTCCTTTCCCCTACTTTAACAAGCCCAGTGGAAAGAGATCACTTGTATTACATGGCAATTTCTGAGCGGAAGCCTAAAGATAAGATGTGCTATTCCAACTGGTCAGATTTTCCTCATGGACCTCATCCTCCTGGGTCAGCCCCAACGGAATCATGTGAACTCAGAGGAGGGAGGCAGGCAGGCATGTTTTTCTAAAGGAAACTCAGCTTTCTAATGCCATAAAAATGGTGAATAGATGTTAAGCAGGCAAAGGTGGTATACCTGGGACAGAGTACAAAAACTTAAAAGAAAAAGAAAAAAACATTTAGGCATTTCTAGTCTTTTAGAAATGAGAAGACAAAATAGGAAAAATACTAGAGGTTTAGTGAATCCCTTGCATGAGATCCTATTATCTTCAATAATATTCAGTAATACAGTGTTCACAGTGAGAAAGCATACCACACACCAATGCTGGTAATACTTTGAGCTTCGTTAAAAGCATTTATAATTCTAACACAACAACCAAAATACTGAGGGGAGGATTTGCATAAGTGTACTATTTATAGGGCTATTTATTTGTGGTAACGTCTTTAATACCTGAATCATGGAGATTCAAAGAGATGCACAATCATAAATGAATCCTTTCAACACTCAGTGATATAAACCCCGGGGGAAAGATTAGGAGGAGAATAGGGCACAAAGCAATGACGTGGTTTTTTCCAAGGTCGTGAATCGAATCAGCGGCCAACCCAAGCTGCTGACTCCCCAAAATATATGACTCATCCTCTTTCACATTTCCATGCCTTATTTTAGTTGATCACAACGATTGGTCTTTTTTAGCTTATTCTTTGGTAGGTGATTGGCAGTAAATGAAAATGGCCATATGTTTGAAACTCAGCATCTCATGCCCAAGGGAAATAACAAACAATAGCACAGAGCTCGAATGAGAAAGCAAGTAGGACAGGGAAAAAATATCTATGGAGGAAAAATTACCAGTGGTCAAAAATAACTGATAGTGGGGTATAAACTGAGGTATGAGAACTTTCAGTGTTCACTGTCACAGTGAATACACTCAAGACTCAATTCTATGTATTTTTTTCTCTTAAGAATGTTGTACTTATGGAAAAGTTTCAAGAACAATATAAAGAATTACAGAATGGCTTGTACCTAGATTCTCCAAATGTTACTTTTTGTTGTACTCACATTTGTCTCTGTCTGTCTGTCTGTCTCCTCCTCTCTTTCTCTCTCCACACATAAACAAATCCTAAACCATTTTAAGAGAGAATTTGTAGACATGATACTTTTTTCCCCTGCCACACACTCCAGCATGCATTTCCTAAAACCAAAAATATTTTCTTACCAAACCACAGCAAAGCCATCAACATGAGGAAGTGAACAGTAATACAATACTCTTAGGGCATCCACCTGATGTCCCATGTTGTTGTTGTTGTTTACAAGTGTTAACAATCTAGAATCTCAAAAATATATTACCCTAAATGTAATTAAAGTTCCATACCTTGCTGAAAACAAGAAATTGGATAGGTTGTCCCAAGTAATAGTGTTTTAGTTGGCTTGGGCTGCTGTAACAAATTAACACAAAGTGAGTGACTTTAACAACAAAAATATATGTAATACAGTTCTAGAGCCTGGAGGTCAAGGTTGAGGGTGCTAGCAGGGTCAGGATCCAGTGAGGAGCTTATTCAGCATTGCAGATTGCTGGATTCTAGATGTTTCCTGCCATGAACGCAGAAAGCAGAAAGGAGGAAGGAGGAAGCAAATGCTCTTGTGTCTTTTTTTTTTCTAAGGGCGTGAATCCCATTCATGTGGGCTTCATCCTCACGACCCAATCAATCTCCAAAGGACTCTTCCTTAAATACCGTCACATTAGTGGTTAGAAATTCAACAGTAAAATTTTAGGCAGGGAGACACAAACATTCCATCCATTACCAATACCAAAGTTGTCCAGAAGTCTCCAAATCTGTTTGAGTTTGTTTGTTTGTTTAGGGATCAAATTCAGGGGAATTCTACCTCTGAGCTATACACCCCAGCAATTTTTTATTATTTTTTAGCACTTTTTTTTTCGGTAGTACTGGGAATTAAACTCAATTAGGCTTCTACCTCTGAGCTATTTCTTTAGCCAGCCTTTAAAAAAAATTTTTTTTCTTGTGGTACAGGGGATGGAACCCAGGATCATTGTATCTCTGCGCTACACCTCCAGCCCTATTTTTTATTCTTTATTTTGAAACATGGTCTCACTGAATTGCAAAGGGCCTCACTAAGCAGCTGAGGATGTCTGAGAACCAGGATCCTTATGGCTCTGCCTCCCTAATGCTGGGATTACAAGCTTGTGCCACCATACCCAGCTAGCCCTTTTTATTTTTTCTTAGGTTGCTGAGAATCTCCCTAAATCACTGAGGCTAGTCTCAAACTTTTAATCCTTCTGTCTTAGCTTCCCAAGTACTGGGATTACGAATGTGTACACCACATCCAATTTTTTTTTTTGAAACAGGGTCTTACTTGGTTTCTGAGGGGCTCACTAAGTTGCTAAGGCTGGCTTTGAACCAATGATTCTCCTATCTTACCCTCCTAAATACTGGGAAAACAGTACTGGGATAACAGCATGCGCCACCATGCCTGGCTTGAGTTAAATTTTTATTATGAGGTCATACAGTTTGGAAGCTCCAAATTGTACTCTAGTTGGCCAGTTTTAGTGCATGAGTAGTCTGTAGATAAGGAGGCTAAAGACAAATAAGATTTTTTTTCCCCCCTGTTACTAAGGATTGAACCCAGGGGCATTCTTTCTCTAAGCTATACCTTAAGCCCTATTTTTCATTTTTTTTTTTAAAAAAACTGGGGGTTGAACCCTAGGGCACTCTACCTCCAAGGTACAACCTCATCCCTATTTTTTAAATTTATTTTTTGTTTTGTTTTTTTCTTTTTGGTACTGGGGATTGAACCTAAAGACATTCTACCTCCAAGCTACACCCCCAGCCTGATTTTATTTCTTTATTTGGAAACAGGGTCTCACTAGGCTTCTGAGAGCCTTGCTACATTGCCAACGCTAGCTTTGAACCCAGGATCCTCCTGTCTCAGCCTCCTTATTTTTTTATTTTGAAATATAGTCTCACTAAGTTGTGGAGGGCCTCACTAAGTAGCCGAAGTTGGATACCAACCTGTGATCCTCCTGTCTTAGCCTCCCAAGTACTGAGATTACAGACTCAATTAATATTCAGTGTTTTTTAGGGAATGACCAGCTTAAATAATATTTTGAGATATCACCAATAGTTTCACTGTGATGTAAAGTCTTTGTGATATCTACTGGTAGCAAAGTCAAAGGGTCTATGATTTTTGTCAAAACTCATATCTAAAAGACTTTCAAAACTTCAGTTAAATGTTACTGAAGCTGGGTGTGGTGGCGCACACTTGTAATCCCTGCGCTTGGGAGGCGGAGGCAGGAGGATTGCGCAGGTTCGAAGCCAGCCGCGCTGGCTTAAGAGACCCTGTTTCCAAATAAAAAGTATAAAATAGGTCTGGGAGTGTAGAGCTGAAGTAGAAGGGTTTCCAGGAACTCCAGTACCACCCCCAAAATTAATGATAATAAAAAATAAATGTTAATGAAAATAATGTAATTTTAAAAATCTATTCAAGCCCAAGAACCTTCTCAGTTCTATTAATCCATTGTGCATCAAAGGGATCCAGGTTAAGAATTCCTTAAATTACAAAAAAGCCAGGTGTGATGGTGCATACCTGTAATTCCAGCACTTGGGAAGCCGAGACAGGAGGTTTATAGGTTAAAGACCAGCTTCAGCAATTCAGTGATGCTCTAAGCAACCCAGCAAAGCCCTGTTTCAAAATCAAAAATAAAACAGGACTGAGGGCATAGCTCAGAGATAGAATGCCTTTGGGTTCAATCCCCAGCACCATGCACACAAATTACAAATATGTCATGTTCGTACTTGAAGGTATCAGTGACATGTACAGGGGAGGGAAGAGAGGGGAGTAGGGTGGGATATATAGGGAAACAAACCGAGTGTGTATTAATGTATCACTTTAATTTCACTATGATGTATAATTATAATGTACCAATAAAAGTATAAATGAAAAATAATTTCTAGCCAGGCCTGGTGGCCCACACTTGTAATCCCAGCATTTGGGAGGTTGAATGTGGTTCACCGACAGCCTCAGATACTTGGTGGGACCCTATGCAACTCAGTGAGACCCTGTTTCAAAATAAAGAATAAAAGACTAGAGCTGGGAGGTAGCTCAGAGGTAGAATGCCCCTGGGTTCCACCCCCAGTACCACAAAAATAAATAAAAATAAATAAAATGTAGTTTAGCCGGGCGTGGTGGCGCACGTTTGTAATTCCCGAGCTTGGGAGGCTGAGACAGGAGGATCGCACAGGTTCGAAGCCAGGCTCAGTTACTTAGTGAGGTTCTCAGCAACTTAGTGAGACACTGTTTCCAAATAAAATATAAAATAGGTCTGGGAGTAAAATATAAAAATATAAAATATAAATATAAAAATATAAAATATAAAAATATAAAATAGGTCTGGGAGGTAGAAGCCCCTGGGTTCCACCCCTAGTATCACCAAAAATGTAGTTTAAAGCCAGGCATGATGGTGTATGCCCATAATCCCAGTACTTGGGAGAGTGAGACAGGAAGATCACAGGTTTGAAGACAGCCTTAGAGCCTGGCGTGGTGGCACACGCTTGTAATTCCAGTATTTGGAAGGCTGAGACCAGAGGATGGCAGTTTGGGGACAGCCTCAGCTACTTAGTAAGGCTCTTTGCAACTCAGTGAGACCCTGTTTTAAAATAAAGAATAAAAAATAGGACAAGGGGTGTAGCTCGGAGGTCGGATGCCCCTGGGTTCCATCCCCAGACCCGCAAAAAAAAGAAAGAAAGAAAGAAAGAAAGAAAGAAAGAAAGAAAGAAAGAAAGAAAGAAAAAAGCCTTAGATTGTAGGGAGACTCTCATTAACATAGTGAGACCCTGTTTCAAATTTTTAAAAAGCCAGGTGTGGTGGCACACACTTATAATCCCAGTACTCGAGAGGCTAAGACAGGAAGATCATGCAGGTTCGAAGCCAGCCTTACCTACTTAGTGAGGACCTCAGCAACCAGCAACATAGTGAGAACTTGTTTCCAAATAAAAATGTAAAATAGGTCTGGGAGTGTAGCCCGGAGATAGGAGGACACTGAGTTCTACCCCTAATACCACCAAAAATAAAAATAAAATAAAAAATAAATACAATAAAAATAAATTAGGCTGGGAGAGTAGCTCAGAGGCAGGATGCCCCTGGATTCAATCCCCAGTACCAAAAAAGAAAAAAAGAAAAAAAATGTGGCCTAAATACTTAGTGCTATTTAAAAAATAATGGTGGTGAGACATCTCTTTCAGCTCTCTCATTTCTAGGCTGTATTCCAATCTGGGTTTTTTATTGTGATAGGAAGAAATTGATCTCTCATTTCTTATACTTATGTCCAGTTTGGGGCTTGCTTGCTTGCTTGCTTTTTTCTTTCTTTCTTTCTTTTGCATTATCATCCAGATTTGGATATCAATTTCTTCTTAAATTTATTGCAAGAAAAAGTCACCTAATTACCTGTTCTTGAGCAGTTAATTCTTTCTTATTACAATACTTTAGCCTCAAAATATGTTATGAAGTCCTTTATTCTCTGAAAAGGAACAAAAAGGATATCAGAGATAAGATTTCTGCTTAACTAATCAAAAGAATAGTTGCTGAAAGTAAACAGGAATTATGATATAATAAATGTGACACCTGCTGGAAGTCATTTGTGCAAAATTCAAATTTTGCCAAATTGGGTGCTTGTGCTTCTGAGCCCTGTGTGGAAAGTGAGTCACTGTCTCTCATGATCACTCAGGGACTTTTACCTCTAAACACTAAGTCATGAGAGCAGCCAACACAGTCACCTAGTGGGCAGTGAACACCGTAGCTGTCCCACCCCACCTTGACTTGGCTGGTTTTCCAATTCTCGAGCTGTTATGAGCACCCAGTGTTAACAGCTCGAAGCTGTCCTCCATCTCAGGAATTAATCTCTTCCTCTCAACAGAACCCAAGACTGGAGCAGACAAACATGAGGATTACAGCTCCTAATAATTGACTGACATGGGCACAAAGGTTGACTCCTTTTCCTTAAGGAAACCAGTTTCCCCATGGATGGGCTTTGAAAGTAAATGTCCTAATGAGAGTACATCCTCACTGATCTCCCCTTGTGCTTCTCTTGAGTGCATTCCCTCAACCAATCAATTCAACAGTCCCCATCTCAACCTCTGCTTCTCAAGGGTTTGATGGATACTCATCCATCAAAATACTGGACAAGATTTGATAAGTAATGTCTTACAGTTGGCATCTAGTAAATCTTCATAGACCGACTGACCGAATAAATAAGTTAGTCTGTTGAATGGTAATCATAAAACAAATAGCCTAAGAATGAATAACATAGTTTCCAGCAATAACTATGTATTGGGAATATTTCATAGCAAGAATGATAAATATGTCTGTAAATCTGCCTGTGTACCTTTCTGATAGAATTAATCCATTTATTTCCAAAAAGATCTGCTCCCAAATGCTTATTTAATGTTCAGTGGAGGATAGCCAACCCCAACCACTGGCCCAAGCAATCAAAGTAATGAGGAAGTATTTAGGAAGGAAAGGAAGAATGACAACTCAAATTCCCAGAGTTCAGCACCTTGGATTAATCATTTATTTCTAATATAAGGGGATACATTATCAACTTAATAGCAATACAATATTAAGAATGTATGAGAAGACAGTGTAGTAAGTG
Organism: Muscardinus avellanarius; assembly: GCF_963383645.1. Classification (NCBI taxonomy): domain Eukaryota; kingdom Metazoa; phylum Chordata; class Mammalia; order Rodentia; family Gliridae; genus Muscardinus; species Muscardinus avellanarius. The sequence goes on from NC_137787.1 coordinate 173,504,034, forward strand.
CTCAAATGTGAGGCTTACTTTCAATTATTCAGTGACAAAGATGAGTAATGTAGATGAGTGGGTCGAAACGGATTATACAGCTTGTACCAAACCACAGAGATCAGACAAAACTCTCATTTATTAACTTTTCTTCTTTTCACTAATAGCCAGAATTTTTTAAGTGGAAAAAGCAGTTGTGTAATTTTAAAAACTTTTTACTGGAGAGAAATTCTCTGTAATTACTACTCAGAACAATCACAAATCAAGAACTGCTCCTGTTTTTCAAGAGAAGTAAAATCCTGGGTATCACAGATGGGGTATGAGTTATTTTGGTGGTTGCACCCTGTTTTTCACTCAACTCTGGTTATCAGAGCACCTATTGCTATGATTACATGGGTGCTTAGGTGGTAATGAACACCCATTTGGAGATCACTAGGGTGTTCCTAATGAAATGTCTTGTTAAGTTTCACTATTTTTGCCACTGTACTTTTTTGTGATTTCAGTGCAGTTGAATTGGAAAAAAATATTTTCTATTAATATTCTGTTTGAGATTAAACTACATTAATTGAGAAGGTCTCCATATTATAGGCCAGACACTGTAAAATCTGTTTTAGTCCTCAGAAGTAAAAATTTCATTTTCTCTTCTGTTTACTACAGGATATAAGAAACTATATTCATTTCCCCCTTAACTATAAAATCTATAAAAGTTGTCCTCAGCCCAGTTAAATTTGAATGTTCTAAACTTGAATGAAACAAATTTTTCTGAAAATGTTTGTCTTCCTCACAGTGCTTAGCATATTGTAAGCATTTTTCAACACAATGAAAAAAATACTGAAAACTGCTGGTATTAGTTTGTGATAGCTGCTATAATAGGCTGATATAAGCTTCTTGTTTTGATCTCACATAGTCTTTCCTCTCTGTGTGCCCAGCATCTATCTCCTAACCTCTTTTCATAAGGACAATATTTACATCAGATAAGGACCCACCTTATGACCTTGTTTTATCTTAAACACCTCTTTAGAGCTAGAGTTTCAACATTTGAATTCTGGGGGAAAGCACAATTCAGCAAATAACATTCCATTGTTTTCTTATAATTTTGACTATTATCAAGTTGATATACTAAAAAAATGAATACTTAAATTATTGTTATTGCTTCTATTTTTATTATTTTTTCACAATACTGAGGATAGAGCCCAGGACCTCTCACATGCTACACACTCACTCTACTACTAGGCTATATCCATAGCTCTTTGTTTAATTTTATTTTGGGACAAGGTCTCACTGGTGGCCCAGGCAGGTGTTGAACTTACAACCCTCCTGCCTCAGCCTCCCTCATAGCTAGGATTATGGTCATGTGCCTGTAATTAAGTGTGTGTGTGTGTGTGTGTGTGTGTGTGTGTGTGTGAAACTGGGGACTGACTACTCAGGGGCATTCTACCTCTGAGCTACATCCCCAGCCCTATTTTGTTTTTATTTTGAAACAGAGTTTCATTAGGTTGATGAGAGTCTTACTATTTGCTGAGGCTGTCCTTGAACCTAAAGTCCTTTTATTTCAGCTTCAGAAGTACTGGGATTACAAGCATGGACCACCATGCCTGGCTGCAAATTATTTTTAAATAGGAGATGGAAACTATAAAATCACTCTTTTCCTGGTCATTTGTTTGGAAAATTGTGTTTACTAATTACAATTTAGCAGTTGTTACAAGCCATATTAAGATTCCATCTGAGTAGAAGCAAATTAATTAGTGGGATTAATAAGGCTGATGAGACCAATTGAGCTTCCATTTCCCAAACTTTCTATATAAATAGAATATAGAACTCTCTGGTTAAAACAAATCTCAACTTTTTCATTGCTATCCCTTTCATGAAAGGTGAACTTAATGCCCAAAATAGATATTTGGAATTGCAATGCATCCTTTGTTGTGTTTCATTAATAAGATAATTACATTATCTTTTGAGTATGCATATTAAATTATAAAATTACCAGAATATAAGTGAGAAAAAACTTGGGAGTATTTTTAGACAACTACTTTTCTTTGTTGTAATTATAATTAAAGCCATTTCACTGAGAAACTTTTGCTTTGTAACTAGTGAAAAGATAAAAAGGCAGAACAAACTGTACTTTGGACCTTTGGCATTTCTTACAAGGTCCTGGGTAAATGGAAATAAGGGAAAAGATTTATCTCAACGCATTATGTATGCAGACTGCACACAGAATATCAAATATACATATTTGATATTGAAGGCTAGATAACCTTGAAGGTTAGCTACAGGCTAACCTTATCAGGCTGAGGAAGTTCCTGCCCATTCTAGTTTGTTGAGAGTTTTTATCATGAAAAGATGTTGAATTTTGTCAAATGCTTTTTTCTGCATCAATCGATAATGATCATGTAGTTCTTTTTCTTCAGACTATTAAGATGGTGACTTAAAATTATTGAATTTTAAAAACTGATCCAGTCCTGCATTTCTAGGATAAATTTTACTTTGTTGTCATGTATTTTTCTTTTGATATAATCTTGAATCTTATTTGCTAATATTTTTTCTCAAAGAGATTGTATAGAATTATAGTTATTTCCTCTTTGCTGTTTGATAGAATTCTCTAGTAAAATAATCTATATTATTAAAAGATTTTAGAGCCGGGCGTGGTGGCACACTCTTGTAATCCCTGTGCTTGGGAGGTGGAGACAGGAAGATCGTGCAGGTTTGAAGCCAGCCTCTCTGGCTTAAGAGACCCTGTTTCCAAAAATTAAAAAAAAGTATATTTTTAGAAGATTTTAAACTACGAATTCAGCTTCTTGAATAGTTAAAGGACTATTCAGGTTATCTACTTAAACTTAAATGCCTTTGTGTGTGTGTGTCTGTGAGATACTAGAGATTGAAATCAGGGGCATTCTACCTCTATGCTACACCCCCAACCCCTTTTTAATTTTTTTTTTTTCAAAAAGTGTCTGGCTACATTGCTGGGAGTCTCTCTACATTGCTAAGGCTGTCTTGAAATCTGTGATCCTCCTGTCTCAATTAATGGAATTAGAAGCATGAGCCTGCCAGGTTTGCTGGCACAAGTTTGTAATCCCAGTACTTTGGAGGATGAGACAGGAGGATTATAGCCTCAGCTACTTAGTGAGGATTAAAGAATTCAATTCAAAGAATTTAATTCAAGCATGGGAGGATCGCCAGTCTACTCCTGGGTCGATATCTCTACTGGCCGATCCCGGGTTTATTTCTCTTGTGATATTTATACGGTTTCTCACTTCAGGTTATTTCAATTCTGGTCTTTGGGTATCTTCTCTCAGACCTTAATTCCTTTGAACTCTCCATGACCCCAAACCTTGTTGACTCTGGGCAAAGGACAGTCAGCTGATCAAAGGACAATCAGAAGTATTCTTTTAGTAAAGAAAGGGGAAAACCTTAATACGCCCCCACATATATATAGCCAAAAATAAATAATTAATGTATATATCTTTTTCTCTTTTCCTTTCTCCATCCCCCTTTGGCATCCCTAGATGGTCCCAAAATTGCCTTTGGATTTTGAGTTATAATTAGAGGTCTTTCATTATACCAAGGTTAAAGAGGAATTCACCCACATTTTCTTCTAAGATTTCTAATCTACTTGGAACTGATTTTTGTATATGGTTACATTAATCTAATTTTATCTTTTTATAAATCTTCACTCAGTTGTTTCATTACCATTTATTAAAACTAACTTCATGTTTATAGTCCCAGTACTTGGGAGGCAGAGACAGGTTCAAGTGCAGCCTCAGCAACTTAGCAAGACTCTGTTTCTAAATAAAATAGGACTGGAGTTATAGCCCAGAGGTAGAAGAACCATGGGTCCCATACACACAAATCCTATCTTCAATTCATTGTTTTAAGATGTCACTTTTATTATATACTAAATTTCTTTTAAGTATTTGGGTCTAACTTTGGACATTCTACTGTGTATGTGAATGTGTGTTACTGGGGATTGAGCCCAGAAGTGTTCTACCTCTGAGCTACACCCTCAGTCTCTTTCTTTTCTTTTTTTATTTTGAAACAAGGGTTTCACTAAGTTGTCAAGGGTTTTGCGAAGTTGCTGAATGTCTCACTAAGTCGCTGAGGCTGTCCTTGATCATCTGATCCTCCTGTGTCAGCCTCCTAAGTACTGGGATTATATGTGTGAGTCACCATGCCCAGCTCTATTCTGTCTTACTATTGTACTCATGTTCCAGTACTGTCTAGTTTTAATCATTAAAGACTTACATGTATTATGCTTTAGGGTCGTCTGGTAATGCCAGTTCTTTTCTTAAGTTTTTTCCTGTTCAGTGTTTTCCTGCGTACCTTTTTGTTTTGCCATGTGCACTTTAACATCAGCTTCCTCTAACTCTTTAATTGCTTGCTAATCTTTGTGTTGGTTCTGCATTAAATTTAAATTATTAAATTACGTTCCAAATTTAAGTTTCGTAAATATTTTAATACCCTTGTGCTTTTCCAGTTTATTCTTTATCGCTTCTATTTTTGGGTGATTCACAGATTCAAAGAGTATGCCCACAAAACAGCATGAGCCACATCATCTATCGGAATGTGACACATTAGCAGGCCAAGGAGAGTCTTCTGCATCCGTACACTAGACATGTCCCTCCCAGGCAACACTGACCCATGGATATACTGGGAACAAATGTCCAACCATTCTCTAATGCAAACTACTCATTTTCCTATTTCCTTAAATGGGCCATAATTGTGTCATGATCTACCTTGGCAAATGTTGCACTGGGTATCAAGATACAGGACTCTAAACCATTTTCATCACCTACTCCCCAAACAAGCATATCAGTCCTTTCTTTTGGAAAAAAAAAATGTAGGAAATCAAAGGCCTGAAGCCACTGGCCTAATTAAATAACCCATGACCTACTGAAGAATCAATTATGATGCCAATTTGGGATTGTGCTTTAAAGATACAGAATTCTTTTTATGAACCACAGTGTACAGTTTGAATGAAAGACTGGTGTATGGTGCTCTCTCCCTCATAACATCCGGGAATGGGAATAAAAAAGTAGACATGGGAGTGGCTTCTCCTTACTGCTGTGTCTAATAACTCACCTGCAGAATTTTTTTTTTACTGTCTTAGAAATGTTGAGCTTTAGAGCTTTGAAGGTCTTTGTTCCCAAGAGCAAATACTCAGCAGAAATCAAATAATGGTTCATTTAGTTGAAAAATAAGATTGCTACCTGGTCATTGATGCTCTTCTCCCACAAAACAGGAAGAAAAATTTATTGAATTGGCTGATATAATGGATATTATATCATACTTGATCCAAGTATCAAGAAGAAATAAAGTCGCTATTACATGTGCAAGAAGTGCTATGTCTAGACCTCAGGAACTTTTCTGTACTGTGTTGGAGGAGGCAGGCACTGGGGATTTAACCCAGGGATATTTTACCTCTGAGATACACTCCCAGTCCAATTTATTTATTTATTTATTTATTTATTTATTTATTTATTTATTTATTTATTGGTGGTACTGGGGGTGGAACCCAGGGACTTTTCTACCTCCTGGCTATACTCCCAGACCTATTTTATATTTTACTTGGAAACAGGATCTCACTAAGTTGCTGAGAGCCTCACTAAGTAACTGAGGCTGGCTTTGAACCTGCTGATCCTCCTGTCTCAGCCGCCCAAGTGCTGGGATTACAAGCATGCGCCACCATGCTCAGCTGCTTATTTTTTATTTTTAAACAGGGTCTTGCTGAGTTGCTGAGAATCTTGCTACTTGCTGAGGCTATCCTCAAACCTGTGATCCTCCTGTCTCAACCTACCAAGTACTGGGAATACCAGCATCTACCTCCAGGCCTGGCTTATACTTTTTAAAAAATACTTCTGTTTTCTATAGTCAATGAAAAACTCAACAACACTGTCCTTAAGTCTAAAAGGACAGACTTAAAAAATAAGATAGAAAAAGGGCAAGATTATTGAGAATACAAATCCTCCAGAAATTAAATTTAAATTTATCCCACCAGTAAAGAGCCCCAGAAAGCTCATGTTTCTCTGAGAGCAATGGAAATAGACAAAGCTAGCTGAAGAAGTCAGTGATATCAGTTACAGTCTCAAAGTCAACAACAGAAACAAAGACTGTAATATCTTTGCCTGTTTTCAATTTGCTGGCTAATACATGATTTTATCCCTGATTTATTATTTTTAAGGTTAAATTTATAACTTAAAATTTAGGAAACAGAATATTTAGCAGTACTATGATTGAATTACAGTATTATGATTGGATTACAGCTTTTACAATAACTCTTTTTTGGTATCAGAGATTGAACCCAGGGGCATTCTATCTCTGAGCTACACTACCAGCCCTTTTATTTTGAAACTGAGTCTTGCTAAGTTGCTGAGGGTACCCTTGAACTGTGATTCTCCTGTCTCAGCCTCTGGAGTACAGGGATTACAGGTATGTGTCACCATGCCCAGCTTAAAATAATTTATAATAACCTTTCAAACTGTATATCTCCTCATTTGAGGAAGAATATAAGAACTTCTTCACTTTGAAAAGATAGATGCACTTTTGCAAAGTCTAAATGTGTGTAGAAAGGTATTTATGGAAGTTGAGTGACCAAAGGGTGAGCTGTGCAGTCTCCAGTTTATTGTGTCTCTGCTCCAATGCATAATCTTTCTTCGTCCTGCTTTGCAATGCTGCAGGTGCATGCTGCCAACAGTTATTTGCCCTCTAGGGGAATGCTCCACTTTGCCAGTAGGGGGCACTAGTGTGGAAATAGCAGGAAGACACTTCTTCCAGATTCCCTTCCTTAGATATTATTATTTAGAGCCGATCAGTAATCAGACGTGCATGTGTGCTCTAGCTATGCCTGAGACCATGGCCTCCTTGCCAGAAGCCACTTCTGAACAACTCTGGCCTGATGACACATTCTGGAGATGATAGATGACGACCTCCTCCCCCTCCTCCTCCCCCTCCTCCTCCTCCCATCCTCCTCCTCTTCCTCCTTCTTCTTCTCTTCCCCAGCCCTATTTTAATTTATTTTTAATTTTTGAAACAGGGTCTCACTAGGTTGATGAGTCTCACTACTTGCTGAGGCTGTCCTTGAACCTACGATCCTCGCATCTCTGGGATTACAGGTGTACACCACCATGCCTGGCTGGTGGGCCTCTTCTATAGACCAGTGCCAATGTGGACTCTGGCAGTCCCCACACTCACCACTGATTGCTTATGTGTTACTTCTCTCTCTCTCTCTCTCTCTCTCTCTCTCTCTCTCTCTCTCTCTCTCTCTCTCTCTGGGTGGTACTGGGGTTCCTGGAAACCCTTTTACCACCGGGCTACATGCCCAGACCTATTTTTTTTTTAATAATTTTTTTTAAATTTGAAAACAGGGTCTCTTAAACCAGCGTGGCTGGCTTAGAACCTGCGCCATCCTCCTGTCTCCGCCTCCCAAGTGTGGGGATTACAAGCTTGGGCCACCATGCCCGGCTATGTGTTACTATTCTAAACAGGTCACATTCTTGGCCTAGGGTTAAGTATCAGCCTTCTCCTGGTTCTTAGCTCTTTGATAGCCTCTGTTTTCACAGTCTAGAGGAGGTAGCTGCTATTTTACCCATGCTTGGTTGATGACTACAACCTTCTGCTATCAAACGACTCTGTATATTGACTTTTCCTGTTCTAATAACTAGTGTGGTTCTGTCTCCTGACTGGACCTAGATGCATAAACCCTGTGTCTTAGTACACCCATGCTGTTATCACAAAATACCTGGGGCTTGGTAGTTTATAAATAATAGAAATGCATTTCCCACAGTTCTAGAGCCTAGGAAATCCATAGTCATGGCACTAGTTGTATTCGTATCTGACAAGGGCCCTTTCCTCTTAGATGGGACTCTTTAGTTGCCCTCATGCATGGAAGGTTAGAAAGGCAAGCACTAACAGCTCTATCATACTTTTTTTTTTTTTCAGTACTGGGAATGGAACCCAAGGGCATTCTACCTCTGAGCTACACCCTCAGCCCTATTTTTTAATTCCTTATTTTGAAACAAAGTCTTACTAAGTTGCTAATGGTCTTGCTATGTTGGCTAAGGCTGGCCTCAAACCTGCCATCTTCCTGTCTCAGCCTCCCAAGAACTAGGATTACAAATGTGTGCCATTACGCCTGGCCCTCGGACTTCTTTTTAAAAATAAGAGCATTAGCCTGGTGTGATGGTACACACCTGTAATTCTAGTACTTGGAAGTCTGAGACAGGAAGATGGCAGGTTTTAGGCCAGCCTTAGCCAACATAGCAAGACCCTTAGCAATCTAGTGAGACCCATTTAAAAATAAAATAGAGATGGAAGTGTAGCTCAGAGGTAGAATGCCTCTGGCTTCAATCCCTAGCACCACAAGGGTGGGGGGATTAACCACAGCCATAAGTGCTCTGCTCTCATAACTTAGCACACCCCAAGCTTTCTTCTCTTCATATGATCTCCTCAGCCACTAAGTTTCAACATATAAAATTTGAAAAGCCACATTCAGACCATAGCATCCTGTAAGAAGGAAGCCATGTAGTGTTTTTTTTTTAATCAAGTAATTTGCCCTTTGCTCACTGAATTTATTAGGACACGAAAAAAGCCCTAAATCAGATTACATGTTTATAGTGTACACTCTGTTCTCTTAAGCTCTGTCCCCAAGTAGAACATGTGCTATGGAACTTGATGTTATCTATTATGAAAAACACAAAAGGAACCTCAATACTTGATTTAGCATTAAGATTTTAAGAAGCATTGTTGCAAGTAATTGCTCAAAGTCATGATAGAAAAGCTGGAGTAAAAAATGGATGATGGTTCATAAATTTTATCAGTCGGTACAAATGAATCAGTGGCAAGTTCACTAATTTTTTTTTTCTTTTTAGGTCTTTATTTTCAGAGCTATAAAAAGCTCATTGTACTTCCTGGTAGTTAGAAAAAAAATGACATTCTTTTCTGCAGAATATCGTTTTAACAAAGATTTTTATTGATGATCCCTGAAATCTAAATGCTATACAAAGATTTTTGGATGGCTTAAAAATATAAGAACTAGCCAGGCGTGGTGGCTCACACTTGTAATCCCCGCGCTTGGGAGGCTGAGACAGGAGGATCACACAGGTTCGAAGCCAGCCTCAGCTACTTAGTGAGGCTCTCAGCAACTTAGTGAGACCCTGTTTCCAATTAAATATAAAATGGGTCTGGGAGTATAGCCCAGAGGTAGAAAGCCCCTGGGTTCCACCCCCAGTACCACCAAAAAAAAAAATTATATATATATATATATATATATATATATATATGAACTTTTACTCATAACAGTCAAGATAGAAAGGTATTTTTTCTCCTTTTAGGCTAAAAATTGAACCTGGAACATTCTATCTGATCTACACCCCAAGTCCTTTTTAACCTTTATTTTGAAATAGGGTCTCACTAAGTTGCTGAGAGCTTTTCTAAGTTGCTCAGGCTGGCCTCAAGCCTGAGATCCACCTGTCTCAGCTTCCCAAGTACTGGGATTACAGGCATGCACCACTCCACCAGGCCAGAAGGATTCTTAGAGTTAGACTGAGTTTTCTACTCCCGTTAGAGCAATGTTCAAGACGTTGCTGATACTCCAAAGGAAGTGATTCTCAAAATTCAGTGTGTGCCAGAATCACCTAGTAGAATGGATCTCACCTTAAAAGTTTATAACTCCAGCTGGGTGTGATAGCTTTAATCTATCTATGCTGGTAATCAGAAGATCTTAAAGCATTCTTTAATAATCCCATCCAGAATCTCCCTTGGGAAAATTTTGAAATGATCTCTTATCTCTTCTGAATGTTGGAAACTTAATTCCGCTTCTGTCCTACATCCATCCTTCACAGCCCTTCAAGCACACTGATGCCTGGCCAAGTTCTTGGTCACACTTCTCTGCCTCTTTACTCTGTCTCGTCCACCCTGTAATGTTCTGTTCATCTCTGAGAGAGAGTCTTAAATATTGCTTTTTAATCTGAGTCCTTCTTGAATGCCCTTCTCCCACTGGCATAGCTAATATGTAACCATATAGCCCAGAATAGACATGGAACTTGCCCATGTTATCACACTTTATTGACATGTTCTTTGTAATCTTTCAGCTGTGGATTTCTATTCACTAAAATTTACTTCAAAATTGTCCATGAAAAGGTTGTTCTCCTTGAGGGAAATCATGAGAAGAAGTAGGAAATTAACAGTATCAATTTTTTAAGTGTGGTACTGGGGATTGAACCCAGGGGCATTCTATCTCTGAGATATACACTCAGCCCTATTTATTTGTTTGTTTGTTTATTTATTTATTTATTTATTTTATGGTACTGGGGGTGGAACACAGGGGGGTTTCTACCTGCGGGCTATACTTCCAGACCTATTTTATACTTTATTTGGAAACAGGGTCTCACTAAGTTGCTGAGAGCCTCACTAAGTAGCTGAGGCTGGCTTCCAACCTGTGCGATCCTCCTGTCCCAGCCTCCCAAGCGCGGGGATTACAAGTGTGCGCCACCACGCCCGGCTTTATTTTTTGTTTTGAAATAGAGTCTCTCTAGGTTGCTGAGAGTTTTGCTATGTTGTCGAGGCTGTCTTCAAACCCGCGATCTTCCTGACTCAGCCTGTTAAGTACTGCAATTCCAGGTGTGCGTCACCATGACTCGCTAGGAGTACCCTTTTTTTATGAGTCATCTGCACACCACTGGCTCTCACTCTGGACCCATCCTGTTACGCTCCTCTTTGTGTCATGTGGTCATCAACTTAATATTCTCTTTCCTGACCACCACACTTCTTACTGCTATTCCTCATTCCTATTAATGGCCTCGGACTCTAATGATTGATATTCCTTCTCTGGTACCTACCAGAGGATCATACCTGCCTAAAATGTATCGACTGCAAGTAACCCCTAATTCTGGGACCATCGGGTGATGAATTAGTCTCAGAAATTGGCTAGGAAAAGTACTAAAAGTGAGTGCTCTGACATACATATTTATAGATTTTTCTTTTATATAACCTCCAGTGATACATTTTTCAATAAAGAATAACAAGATGCTAGAGCCACTGTTCTCAGCTAGTTCCATAATAAAATTATACTTGATTGCATTAACACATCCATTGTATGCAATGAATTAACTCCTCCTCTATTCATTTGTAGGGGTATTAATTATGTAACCATTTGGGGAGAATTGAGAAAATCTTCAAGTTATTTTGGCATGTTCTGCAGCTCAGATGAGCAGAGAATGTGACTTTATTTCTCCAGAGAACATGCATTTCAGTGGTGCCATGGTCTGAATGTTTGTAACCCCCTCCCCCAGAATGTATTGATGCGTTGTAATCTCACATCTTCATGAAGTTCAGAGGGACATACATGCACACGGCACTTGGTGGGCTTTCCCCCAGCTCCCGTCTCATCCCCTCCGCTTCCCCATACATGATATTAAAATTGGCATCGACAGTTTTGTATATGTAGATAGCATCAATGTTCACCGTGAATTGCACTGTATCTTTTGCTATCTCCTTATTCACCCACATATACTACACCAATAACACCCTTGTACGTGCTATGCTAATAACACCCTCATATCTAGTAGTACATTTTCTCAGTACTAATGCTCTTATAATATAATTTGAATTGTACAATGGAAAATATATTTCCAGAGTTTTCCACTCTCTTGAATTATATAGGAATCATACTTTTTTCCTCTGAGCTTTTTGAAATATACATTCTTAAATTTGGGAAATTTCATCTAACTTTGGTTTCAGATTTACTAAAATTAGATCCTGCCCAGGCTTTCTCTCCAGACCTATTGCAAACTCTAAAATGACAAAATTCAAGCTCTGTAGTGCTGCCTCTCCTACATCATCTCCTGCCGTTCCCACCTTCACACCTTATGTTCCAGCAAAACTGAGCTACTTATAATTCTGTAATTCAGTTGACTCCAGGGCTAGCAATAGAAATTAAAAACATACATAAAGTTATATCTTCCATAACCCATCTATATGGGTTCTCCATCTTAAGAAAGGTTAAATTGCTAATAAGTAGGCTAAAAATTCTAACTTATAAAATATTGGCAAGAGATTTTCAATTTTAAAAGGTGGAAAATGTGAGCCCCTCCACAACTTAGTGAGACCGTGTTTCAAAATAAAGAATAAAGCTGGGTGTGGTGGCACATTCTTATAATCCCTGTACTTGGGAGGCTGAAACAGGAGGACCACAAATTCAAGGAGAGCCGCAGCAAGTAGTGAGACTCTCATCAACCTAGTGAGACTCTGTTTCCAAATAAGAAATAGAACCAAGCTGTGAGTGTAACTTAACGGTAGAATGACTCTGGATGCAATCCCCAGTACCACAAAAAGTAAACATTAAAAACTTTTTAAAAACATGGAGTATATTCAATTATGATAAGAGTTTAAAACTATAACAATAAAATAAAAAGAAACAAATATACTAGGATTAAGTTTTTCTTTTAAATCCCTTACCATTGCAGAATTATTTAGAGGTCAGAAGCTTTGACTTTGCTTGCTCTGGCAATCCTTATTCCAGGAAAGCTATTGTATGTAAAGCTACAAATAAATAGATCCTAAGTGGGAGTCAACTCCCAGGACTGCAGCTCTGTACCTTATTTTAGACAACCACTGATAACATTATTGGAAATATAATCTTGAGTATCCCATGAGAAATAAAATCCTCCTACATTGCTTTTTCCCAAATGGAGAGGAAATGTTTTAGCTAGGAAGCAGAATTGAGAGCCAACTTTCTATATATGGTATGCAAAACAAAAATTTATTGATTTTAAATTTAGTTACAGTGTATGGTCAAGTAAATAAATAAAAAGACCAACAAGAGAAATTACCAAACAAAACAAAATGAAACAGACAAAAAAAAAAGGAATAAAAATAGAGGTGATGACTGTCCCTTTAAAATGTCACTAAAGAGAAAACAGGATGAGCAGTAAACCACTTCAGGAGAGCTGCAGACTGGGGCAGTTCCCCAGAACTCTGTGCGTGGGTGGGTGGGGGAAGAGTCACTACTCAGCAAACCAGCACCTGGCAGCCACAGGGCGAGACTCAGGACAGGCAAGTTCCTGCACCAGAGAGGAGGCAACTCGGCCATCGTGAACACAGGCCTGAAATCTGTGTCTCTGTTGCCAACACGTGATGGTATCGTCTCCAAAAGAAGGGTCAGACCGTCTCTCTCTTATTCGTCTTTAACAACACTCCAGTTGCCCCCAGTTTTCTCATCAATGCAATTCCCCCTGTATAAAAATGTCATTTTGTTATCTGGAAGGAGGATGAGGCTGTGATATTTATCCCAGCCAAAACTGTTCTAGAAACTCATAAAGGGACAAGAATAGATTTAGGTCACTTGGGGGGTGGGAGAAGAGAAATACTAATCTGAGGCTTTTTTGGGGGAGGTACCAGGGGCATTCTACCTTCAAGCTATACCCCTAGTCTTTGTTATTTTTGAAACAAGGCCTCACTAGGTTACTAAGAGTCTTGCTAAGTTGCTAAGGCTGGCTTCGAACCTGTGATTCTCCTGTCTCAGACTCTCTAATACTGGAATTATAGGTGTGCACTACCACATCTGTTTATGTGATACTAATTTGAAAACTAGATAAGGTCCAAAGATTTTTGGTTATATGGCTGCTTTTTGAGAAATGATCTACAAACAAACCCAAATGAAAAAACAAAACAAAAACAAAACCCACAAAAACCTAAGAGAACTATAGTGTAAGTTTTGCTCAATTAAGAAAGAGCTCTAAGCTGGGTATGGTGACGCATGCTTATAAGCCCTGCATTTGGGAAGCTGAGACAGGAGCATCAGGGTTCGAGGACAGCCTCGGCTACTTAGTGAGGCCCTCTGCAGCTCAGTGAGATCCTGTTTCAAAATAAAGAATAATAATAAAAAAAATTGGGCTGGGGGTGTAGCTCGGAGGTCAAATGCCCCTGCCTGGGTTCGATCCCTAGTACTGCAAAAACAAACAAACAAACAAAACAAAAAAAGCTATCGCCAGACATGGTGGCACACACTTGTAATCCCAGCATTTTGGAGGCTGAGATAGGAGGATCTCAATTCATAGACAGCCTCAGCTACTTAGTGAGGCCCTTTGCAACTTAGTGAGACCCTGTTTCAAAATAAAGAACAAAAAATAGGGCTGAGGGTGTCGATTGGAGATAGAATGCCCCTGGGTTCTATCCCCAGTACCGCAAAAGGAAGGGAGGAAGGAAGGAAGGAAGGGAGGGAGGAAGGAAGGGGCAATAAACAAGAAAAAAAGTGAGAGAAGTAATGAAGTTTGTTTATCTCCATTATTGTGCATTTAGGTGCCTCTTGAAACATAAAAGGGTGCAAATACCTATCATCTCTGTGAAGCAATTTGAGTTATTTCTGTACCTACAGAGTCTTGTAGTCAGAAAGTTAGAACCAAAATTAAATTTGACTGGATCTTTTGGTATTAGCGAGGACTCAGTAATAGGAAAATAATCTTATTTTGTTAGAAATAATGCTCCAATTTTCCAGAACAATAGAGTGCAACTCAATCCACTTATTTGTGTTTGAATTTTAAAAACGTTCTATAGATTTAGACAAGGGCTGTCCTGAAGTCACCCCAGAAGTAAGAAGTACACTTCTGTGTTATTCCTGATGATCTTCTTACAAAGCTTTTAGTGTATTAACTCTTAATATTTTCCCCAAAGAAGGCTGCCAACCATATTTTCCTGACCTGATCCCCAAATTAACATGTTATATAATGTGTAACTTTCTTGGAGAAAGAGGAATTCCACAAAAAGAACAGAAAGACCAGTTGGAAGTGAATCCACGTATCTTTGGATTAAAAGGAATATATTGAGGACCAGTAGAATAAATGAGAAAGCATCCATATTGAGGAGGATTGACATGAAATTTCAGATCAGGGATCTGCCTCCCTCAGCCTCCCAAGTAGCTGGGATTACAGGTATGTATCACAACACCTTGCCCTAGAGTGGTGTAGTTTTTAAACTGATATTACTTAACTAAAGTTCTCCTTCACCCTCAACTCATATACTCCTTTGAAGTAAGAGTTTGAGTCTCCAAGTATGTCTTCACAAGAAAAGAAATCAAGAACGTAGGCTAATTCCGTGTGTGTGTGTGTGTGTGTGTGTGTGTGTGTGTGTGTGTGTGTGTGTGTTGCTGGGGAATGAACCCGGAACATTTTACCCCCAAGATATACCCTCAGCCCTATTTTTATTTGGGTCTTGCTAAATTGCTGAGAGCCTCACTAAGTTGCTGAGGCTGTCCTTGAATCTAGAATCCTCCTGTCTAATCCTCCCAAGTACTGCGATTACAAGGGTACAACATCATGCCCAGCTAATTTCTTGTGTGTGTGTGTGTGTGTGTGTGTGTGTGTGTGTGTGTGTGTGAGAGAGAGAGAGAGAGAGAGAGAGAGACAGACAGACAGACAGACAGACAGACAGACAGACATAGACTAGGAATTGAGTTCAGGGATATTCTACCTCTGAGCTATACCCCCAGTCCTGTTTTTTTCTTAATTTTGAAACAGGTTCTCACTAAGTTGTGGAGAGCCTCACTAGACTGCTGGGGCTGGCCATGAACCTATTATCCTCCTTTTTTATGCCAGTTTACTGCCATTAGCCAAAAGTTATAAAAGTTAGTGGTAAAATACCAAAAAGCAGTGATGAAGACTGATGGAAGCAGGGACCCCTGGAATCCTGCATTGCATGATCTTTTGCAACTGTATGCAGTGACCGTGCCTCTAACTAGAGGTGCAGAAAGAACCAGTGGGGATTTCCAGGGCTCTGAAGGAAAACACCCCCTGTCTTATGATTGACTTAAGATTACTAAAACACATGAAAAAGGATTTTCTGGGGGTAGTGTTGATCTAAGAAAGATTTCCCCAACCATTCTTCTCCCCTACACCAAGAGCTATAAAGATGGGATATGTATCCAGTTCACATCAATACAATTAGCCCCTATTAATGAAACACTCAATGACATTGAACATTCTTAAGAGATGCTCAATGACAATTTCACAAATAAGTGACTGCCTCTATTAAGTATTTTTAAAACTCCTTTGATTTCTCTCAGTAGGAATGTTACTCCTTCCACCTTTGAGAAGTTCAGAACTCGAGTTTTCATGATAGTTCACGTGGGTTTGAGTCTCAGAGCCACTGCTTCCTAGGTACCTGACCCAGAGCTAGTTACCTAATATTCCCAAGCTCGGTGTCCTCCTATGGAAGAAGAGTTGTGTATAATGCCCACTTAATAGAGTAATTGTGAGAATTTAATAATGTAGATGGATGTTGTGGTGCACACCTGTAATCCCAGAACTGGGGAGGCTGAGACAGGAGGACCACAGGTTTGAGACTAGCCTCAGCAGCTTAGCACAGTCCCTTAGCAACTTATTGAGACCTGTTTTCAACATAAATAATAAAATAGGGTGGGTGGAGGAGTGTAGATTGAAGGTAGCTTGAAGTGTAGCTTGAAGGTTGAACACCTCTGGGTTCAACCTCCAGTATCATTCGCTGCCAAATGAGATTGTTTTGAAAGCACTTTAGTAATTGGCATATAGTAAGCACCCAGTAAGCTTTTTTTAATTATTACTAATCCAAGCTATAGTCATCTTCACTTATATTAACAAGTAATAGTTCTATCAACCACAATTTATATCCGGTATCTACTAACAACAAAAATAACACAATCATAGGGTGGCATCATGATATTCAGAGACCCAGCTTCTTATATCCTGTTGTGCCATTTGTAGCCACAGTTGCTATCTTCAAGATTTTCTTATGGTTCAATATTGCTGCTGGAGCTCCAACCCCCAATTTAATTAAGTTCTGGGAAAAAAGCAAGAGAGAGGTAGACATAGAAAAGTAATAATGTAAAAAAAAAAGGTTTATACAAGCTGTCTCTCTCCTTTCCTTCCTTCCCTTTATCCTAGAGATTGAACCCAGGGGCATTTTACCTCTGAGATACACCCCCAGGCCTATTTTATATTTTATTTGGAAACAAGGTCACACTGAGTTGCTGAGGGCTTCGCTAAGTTTCGAACCTGTGATCCTACTGTCTCAGCCTCTCAAGTACTGGGATTACAGGCATATGCCACCATGCCCAGCTTCTCTTAAGAAGTCTCTTTTCCATGTCCAGCTGTATTGGAGACCACAAAAAGGAATGTTTTAGCAGGTGACGTTTCTACTTGGGATAAAAATGAAAGTTTTGTTATTAAGTAAAAGAGTATCAAGCTGGGCATGGTGGTGCAGGCTTGTGATCCCAGTACTTGCAAGGCTGATGGGAGGATCACAGGTTCATGGCCAGCTACTTAGTGAGGCCCTCTGCAACTTAGTGAGACGCTGTTTCAAAATAAAGAATAAAAATAGGGCTGAAGGTGTAGATTGGAGGTAGAGAAGCCTGTGTCTTTCATAACTGTAAACCAGGCCACAAACACTTCCATCATAATGAAGGTTCTAGTTGATCAAAGTATGACTCCAAAATTAAATGTGTTTGTTTCTCTCCTGTGAAATGCAGGCTTCCTGGATGTTTGTTTGTATGAGGAAAATTCACTTCAAAGTACAAAACTAAAGGCTTTGAATTTTGAAAATAAGATGGGTTGCCAGTCATTTATGTCTTGGATTTCATCCACAAGCATGTACAAATCCATATTCTGCATATTATAAAATATCCCAACTTAGTATTTAAGGGATGGAGTCAGCCTATATATATATATGGATCAACTCTTTCCTCCGACCAGTCACTTAAAAATAGCCTTAAATAATGTGAGCTTGTAATAGACATACTTTTCCTATGAGGATGTTCTAAGAACTGAAAAGTGATGTGACATGAAGTAAGACAGAGGTGTCTTTGGGAAGTCTTACCTTTTATATAACAGGGAGGGAGAATTTAATATTGAGGATGAGGTGTTTTGAAGGGAAATGCAGTTCTCTTGTGAGAACAAGCTTGACGAATGCAGGGCTTGAAGGACTGCTGGTTTAAAGGACTTCTTGTGGTCAAAGCAGACAGGAAACACGGACGCTCCAGACAGAGGGGGAGGTGAGCATCTCAGGCAACAAAATAGGAGCGTGTAGCAAAGAAACAACTCTGTGGTCACGATCTAATCCCCTTGCTTATAGTTGTTGCCATGTTATGAGTGTGTGTTCACAGCCCTGTCTGAAGATAACAGTGAGTCATGCTTGCAAGTAGAATAAATATTAATAAATGGAGATGGTTTGCAAAGTAAACTCTAAACTTCAATTTCAGTATGATCTCATAATCCTCATATCTGTTTCTTTTCTTTTTTCATGTTTTCTGGCCATATAAAATACATGATGCTTAATTAAATTTGAACTTCAAATAACCAGTGGGTAATTTCTTAACATATGTCCAATATTGCATACGACATCCTTATCCTAAAAATTTACTCCTTATTTGAAATTAGCTGGGTTCCTATATTTTTATTTGCTCAACCTGGCAGCCTTTAATAAAGAAAAATCCAACAGCTTCACCCACTGATACCAGTAAGGAAACACAGTTTGTTAATTTATTAGGGCACCCCAAGAGGCAACAGCAATTTCATCTTTCCTGAGCCTCTCTCATCCTTCCACAGTCCTATGATTCCTCTCAAGCACCTGAGCTTTCTCTAAAATGGTCTTGACTACTCGCCACCTGATTCACTTAAGAAAAGGGGACGAGAAGAAGAGGATAGGTGGAATTCCCTGAACAACATCCCTATTCCTGTCTCCAAGGGTCTGCCTGCCTTTTGTTTCCATCTGGGAATCCAGATTCCCTTCCAGTTGAAAGATCTTTCCTCTGCTCTAATCCCGGCTCTCTGTTCCTGGGGAGTCCAGCTCCATCCCTCCTTGTCACTGTCTCAGTCTCCAGCTTCTCACTGGTTGCTGGCTCTTTCCTTGGCACTCAGGGACACTCCCCTTTTTATCTGCCATCCTCTCCCTTTTTCATTGGCATTCAGGCTCTTTCAGAAACGTCTGTACTGATGGGTCCCAAACCTAACCAATCATTAGCTTTACCTGGGACATTTTATTTAAATGATGGGTTTCAGGATCCCTTGCTAGGTGTTACTAAATCCTGGAGTAGGACCCTTGCAGTGTCTAACCTGTTCTGTTTCATCCAGATCCCTGCATTCTTCTTGCTTCTCTCTCTGGCTCTGAGTGTCCAGTCATTGCCTCTGCTTTGGTCCAGGCAAGACTCCTGGTGGGAATACTGCAGCTCTCTTTAGTTGCCCTCCGTGCTTCTAATCTGCTACGACATGCATCCGCCTACCTCGGATCGACTGATGTAAGTGCATATCATATCTTGCCACCTTCCTGACTGGAGTTCTTAAATGACTTCTCCTTGCCTTCAGGATAAAATCCAAATTTCTCAGCTTGCTGAACAGAGCTGTGGTCACTTCTAACTATGCAGCCAGTACTCATCCTCCTTTCCCCCAAGGATATTTAACTACCTACAATCTCTCCAGCCACTGCTCGTTCTTATTTCCCAGGTTTTAGTTGTGCAACTTCAAAGCTCCTTCTCCTTGGAACACCTTTGGTGTTCACCTCTTAACCTTCCCCTCTTTATCCTGTTAAGGTATAGGACTTACCTGTATGCCTATCTATCCTTGTGAGCTACAGCCACCAGCCCTTTTTTAAAAAGCTTTACATTTTGAAACAGGGTTTCACAAAGTTGCTGAGACTGGCCTCAAATGTGTGAGCCTCCTGCCTCAGCCTTCCAGGTACTGAAACTATAGCCATATGGCTTCATTTCTGGCTCTGCCCTTCCTATTGATAATGAGTTCCTTGAGTGTAGATGGTGTATCTGAATCATCTCTGTGGCCCACTGAATACCATGGGATCATAAGAGATTGTTGTAAGTGCTTGTTTAAAGAAACAAATGCCTAGATAAACCATGAATGATTGAGTTAAAAATATTTAAAAGTCAACAAGTTATTTCCTGGAGAAGCAATGTTGGGATGCAAATGAAAATTTCAAAAGGAAACTGAAATTAGAATATTGGTCTTATAGACTGGAGATGTGGCTCAGTGGGAGAGCACTTGCTTAGCCTGTGCAATACCTGGGCTGGAGCCCCAACATGACAAAACAACAACAACAACAACAACAACAACAAACCTTAAGTGTAGATCAAACTTTCAGAGTCCATTTTACAAATGTCTGAAGATTTATAAAATTGAAATATAAGATGTAACTCAGATTGGCTCATATACTTCAACAAAACCAAGTGGCTCTATATTCACTTGTTTTTGTTTCATTTTTTATCCTTGGCTCTGTGGACTTTTATCTTTCTCTTCCTTATAAAATCCTCAAATAGCTACCAAATTTCCAAATGCTACAAGTAAACAATTTCAAGGCTAGTACATCCTGCCTACTCCTCCCTGTTTCTGAACCTCTGTGCTAAGTAGGTCAGATGTATCACAGTCCATTGTCCATCCCTCATTTCTCGCCTGGGAGGAGGATGTTTTAATTTGAGTGAAACAGTTTTAACTTGAATGAATCTCCTCCCACCAGTGCAGATATTCATCATCAACCTTTTATGTTTTCATAATCATTTTTACTTTTAATCATTTTTTCCACATAGAAATGATAACATCTTCATGCAAAAAGTGATGTGAAAAATCTTGTAAGCAGCGTAATGATGTCAATAACTTGTGTATACATGTCAGCTATGCAAACACATGCAAAGTGTTTATGAATCTATCCATCCTGTCTTACCCTTTATGCACAAGGTTTTTGTTTTGTTTTGTTTTTACTACAAATAGGATAGTGCTAATTTTCCCCTCCAATTCTTTTTTTCTATTGTGATAAAAATACATGCAACAAAGAATTTGCTTTTTTTTTTTTTTTTTTTTTTTTTGGTGGTACTGGGGTTCCTGGAAATCCTTCTACCTCTGGGCTACTCCCAGGCCTATTTTTATACTTTTTTAAAAAATTTGGAAACAGGGTGTCTTAAGCCAGCACTGCTGGCTTTGAATCTGCGCGATCCTCCTGTCTCTGCCTCCCAAGTGCGGGGATTACAAGCGTGTACCACCATGCCCGGCTAGAATTTGTTATTTTAAGTGTATAGTTTAGTGGTATCAGGTACATTCATGTTGTTGTGCAACCGTCATCAACATCCTTCTCTACAACTCTTTACAGCTGAAACTCTATACCTATTAAACAACCACTCTCCATTTCTCCTTCCCTGCAGTTCTGGGCAGCCCTAATTCTATTTATTTTTCTTTGATTATCACTACTCTAACTACCTCCTATTTGTAGAATCACAGCATTTGTTGTTTTGTGATTGACTTATTTTACTTAGTGTTATGTTTTCAGTGTTCATCTGTGTTGTAGCATGTGGTAGAATTTCCTTCCTTCTTAAGGCTCAGTAGTATCTCATTGTATACACTTACCATATTTTGATTATTCATTCATTAATGATGGGCATTTGGATTGCTTCAACATTTTATTTATTTATTGGTACTAGGGATTGAAGCCAGGGGCTACCTCTGAGCTACATAACCAGCCCTATTTTATTTTTTATTTTGAAACTAGGTTTTGCTAAGTTGCTGAGAGCTTTGCTAAATTGCTGGGGCTGGCTCTGAATCTGTGATCTTCCTGTCTCATCCTCCCAAGTACTGGGATTACAGACAAGCACTACGGTGCCTTACTCATTTTAGTTACTTAAATCTGCTGCTATGAGCCGATGGAGTGGCACATGCTTATAATCCTAGTACTAAGGAAGCAGAGACAAGAAGATCACAGGTTCAAGACCAGCCTCAGAAACTTAGGAAGAACTTTGGTTCAAAATAAAAAGTAATGTAGGACTGGGGGTGGAATTTGGAGGTAGAATGCCTCTGGCTTCAATCCCCAGTATAAAAAAAAGGAAGAAAAAGAAAGAAAAGAAAAGAAAAGAAAAGAAAGAAAGAAAGAAAGAAAGAGAAAAAAAGAAAAATGTAAATAAAAAATGTTACTATGAACATAGTTACACGAATATCTCTTCTAGACCCTGTGTTCAATCCTTTTGGATATAAACCCAGAATTGAAGTTGCTGGATCATGTGATAATTCTATTGTTAACTTTTTGTTGTTGTTGTTTGTTTTTGTGGTACCGGGGATGGAACCCAGGGGCATTCTACCTCTGAGCTACACCCCCAGTTCTATTTTTTAGCCTTTTTATTTTTTGAAACAAGGTCTCACTGAGTTGCAAAGGGCCTCACTAAGTACCTGGTCTCCGCCTCCTGGATGCTGATATTGCAAGCGTGCACCACCACACCCAGCTATTGTTAACTTTTTGAGAAACTGCCATATTATTTTCCACAATAGCTGTACCATTTTATATTCACAGCAGTAACAGTATACAAGGATTCCAATTTCTTCACATCCTTGCTAACACTTTTTATTTTCTGTCATTGCACTTTGCTCTTATAGTAGCCATCCTACTAGGTGTGAGTCAGTAACTTTTAAAAAAAATAGGTTTATGTAGCCTATTGGTTAAAGAGAGCTCGAAATTACTTTTTTTCTATTGAAAAAAAATTCTTTTTTGCGGGTCTGGGGCTGGAACCCAGAGGCATTTGACCTCCAAGCTACACCCCCAGCCCTACTTTTTATTCTTTATTTTGAAACAGGGTCTCACTGAGTTGCAGAGGGCCTCACTAAGTAGCTGAGGCTGTCCACGAACCGATATCCTCTGGTCTCAGCCTCCCAAATGCTGGGATTACAAGTGTGCCCCACCATGCCCGCTTCTCTATTGAAAATGTTAGAGTTTGTAACTTTTGTTGTTGCTGTTGTTGTTGTTGTTGTTAGCAAACAGTAGATAAGACATACTGCTCTCTCATTTCCCAAATATTGATCTGTAGTATTTCTAACATCAGTTGATTAGTGACCTTAAATTGTACTTCTCAACCTTGAAATTTGCTGTTAAAGTCAGAAAAACTAAGTAGATTTTTTTTTTTGTTGGCTTATTTTGAAAGGCCATGTTTAACAACCAATATATCATATATATGATATATATATATATATATATATATATATGGTACATATGTATGGTATATGTATAACACATATGTCATTAAGAACTTCTGTTAGAACTTTATTTTTCAATCTATGATCATGGATATTGTGATTATATTTTAAAAAACAGTTCTTATTTTTTAGTGATATATAATGTGTTTAGTTCAGGCTGCTTTAACACAATACTGGTTGTGTGGTTTAAATGACAGGATTTTTTTTCTCATAATTCTGGAGGCTGGGAATTGAAAATAAAAATACCAGCATGGTTCATTTCTGGTCAGGGCATTCTTTGTTTTATACACTGCTGACTCCTTGCTGTGTCTTTACACACTGTAGAAAAAGCTCACTGAGGTCTCTTTTATAAGGGCATTGATCCTATTCAGAAAGGCTCCGCCCTCCTGACCTATTTATCTCCTAAAGTCCCCACCTTCTAATGACATTAAATGGTATTAGGTATGGGTAATTACAACACAGGAATTTGGGGAGTATACAAATATTTAGTCCATAACACATACCGAAATATTTTCAGACAAAATGATATTAAGACTGAGATCTGCTTCAAAATAATCCAGAGGAGGATAGGGCCTGAGAATTGGTAGTTGTAGATAAAACAAGATTGGTCACCAATTGATAACTATTAAATTTTGGTGATGGATTCATGAAGATTTATTATGCTAGTTTATTTCTGAGTAAATTATAATATTTTATTTTGTTTTATTTATTTATTTATTTATTTATTGGTGGTACTGGGGTTCCTGGAAGCCCTTCTACCTCCGGGGTACACTTCCAGACCTATTTTATACTTTTTTATATTTGGAAACAGGGTCACTTAAACCAGCAAGGCTGGCTTCGAACCAGAGCGATAATCCTGTCTCTGACTCCCAAGCTCGGGGATTACAAGCGTGCGCCACCATGCCCGGAAATATGTTTTATTTTTTGATACTGGAGATTGAACCCAGAGGCATTCTATCTCCGAGCTACACCCATAGCCCTATTTTATTTTTATTTTGAAACAAGGTCTGCCTAGGTTGATAAGTGTTTCACTACTTTGTTGAGGCTGTCCTTGAACCTTTGATCCTCCTTTCTCAACCTGCCAAATACTGGAATTACAAGCATGAACCACCAAAACCGGCTAATTTTTATTTAAAAAAAGATTCTTGTTTTGATTTTTGTGATGCAGAGAAGGAACCCATCCTACCTCTGAGCTGTACCCCCCGCCAGCCCTATTTTTTTTTTTTTTAATTTAGAAACGGAGTCTCACGAAGTTGCTGAGGCTAACTTCAAATTTGTGATCCTCCTGTTTCAATCTCCCAAGTACTGGGATTACAGATATGAGCACCACGCCTGGCTCTTAAAAGGGATTTTAATATTTAATTTAATATTTCTATTTAATCTGTTTAATTATTAAGTGTTTCAAAAGATTACACTAGTAAGTATGTTGAGAAGTTTTTCTTCTTAATGGAAAGAAGAAAAAATGTGAAATAAGATTTGTTTGTCACAATCACAAATTGCTTTTTTTTTTTCATTTGATCTCTACCATAGATGACTGATCCCATTCTCAAATCACAAGTTTGGATCATATGAGAAGTAGCTTTCTCTTTTTCTTTTTTTTTGTGGTATTTGGGATGGATGAACCCAGTGGTATTCTACTTCCAAGTTCCACCCCCAGCCCTATTTTTACTTTTTATTTTGAAACAGGATCTCACTGAGTTGCAGAGGGCCTCAGTAATTAGCTAAGGCTGGCCGAGAACCTGTGATCCTCTTGTCTCAGCCTCCCAAGTACTGGGATTACAAGTGTGCGCCACTGTGCCCAGCTATGAGAAGTAGTTTTTAAGGACCAAATATTACATGCTGAGTTTTATAAAACTGGGGCAAAAGCACAGTCTTGAATTCCATCCAAGCATGCCACTGTATATTAGAAGTATAGTACAGTGCTGTCCAACAGGACTTCCTAAAATAATGGGAAAATTCTATAAAGGCTCTGTCCAATATGGCAGCCACTAAGCATATAATATAGCTATTGAGTTGAAGAGTTTGACCCAGCAGCAGTGCATTTGTTGAGTGGCTAATGCCACTAAGAAATGAAATGAAATTTTCTTAAAAAGATGTGACAAATTATCTTTTGGGGCAAAGATATATACCTCTTCCACAAGTGAAAAATAAGTTCACAAAGATAGTACATAAATGAAAAAGCAAAGATGTGCAGTTGTACCACTTGGCCTTAAATACTGTATTGGTGTCATATTTAAACCGAGAAAGCATTATAAATAAGTTACCTATGAATAATTATATTATCTGCCATAACAAAATATCACAGACTAGGTGGCTTAAAAATGAAATAAAGCCGGGCATGGTGGTGCATGCTTGTAA
Organism: Muscardinus avellanarius; assembly: GCF_963383645.1. Classification (NCBI taxonomy): domain Eukaryota; kingdom Metazoa; phylum Chordata; class Mammalia; order Rodentia; family Gliridae; genus Muscardinus; species Muscardinus avellanarius. The sequence continues at coordinate 173,529,341 of NC_137787.1, forward strand.
TCTCGAGGCGGAGAAAGGAGGATCTCGCAGGTTCGAAGCCAGCTGTGCTGGCTTAAGAGACCCTGTTTCCAAATTTAAAAAAAAAAAAAAAATATATATATATATATATATATATATACATACATACATACATACATATATATGTCTATAAGTTGGGCATGGTGGCACATGCTTGTAATCCCCACGCTTGGAAGGCTGAGACAGGAGGATTGCACAGGTTCGAAGCCAGACTCAGATACTTAGTGAGGCTCTCAGCAACTTAGTGAGACCCTATTTCCAAATAAAAAATATAAAATAGGTCTGGGGGCATAGCTCAGAGGTCGAAAGCCCCTGGGTTCCATCCCCAGTACCACCCAAAAAAATTAAATAAATATAAACTATTTTATCACAGTTCTGGAGGCTAGACTTCAAAATAAGGGGCAATGGAGTTAGTGTCTAAATCTTTGCTGTCTTTCTCTCTTATAAAGACGTTATAAAAGATTAGTACCTGTTATGGTTTGGATCTGTATTGGCCTTTAAAGGCTCCTCTGTTGAGGTATGGTCCTCAACTGCAGCAACAGGATTCAGAAGTGGGGCCCTTGAGATGTGATTAGATCCTGAGGATTCTGACCTCATCAGTAGTTAATCCACTGAGGGACGTGTCAGTTGAATGGGTCATTAGGAGGTGGTGGAAAGTATAGGAGGCAGGACTAAATGGAAGGGAGTGGATCCTTTGGGGCATGTCCTTGGGAACTATATCTTGTCCCAGGCCCCCTCCTCCTCCTCCTCCTCCTCCTCCTCCTCCTCCTCCTCCTCCTCCTCCTCCTCCTCCTCCCCTTCCTCCTCCTCCTCTCTTTCCTATATGCCATGAACTGATCCACTTTCCTACACTGCACCCTTTCACCATGGTGTTCTGCCTTCACCTTTAGGTCAAAAGCAGTAGAACCAGCCAATCATGGACTAAAAACTCTGAAACTGTGAGACAAAAATCCCTCTTTCTTTAAGTTGTTCATGTTCTTTATTTTGGTTACATCAATGAAAAGCTGACCAACACAGGACCCAATTCTTATGATCTTGTTTAACTTTAATTACTTCCTTTAAAGGTCTTGTCTTCAAATATAATCACATGGGGTTAGAGCTTCAACATATGAATGGGGGACACAATTCAGTCCATAACAATAATGTTAGAGACTTTCAATGTTTTAAATCTTAAAACTAGACTTTTTGAATTGACTTTATAATGTCTCCAAAGTTGGCAAATAGAATGTGTGTGGAAGAAAAAGAACATGTTTCACAAGTGACTCCTGTCTTCCTTCATTGATTTTTGTAGCTTTGAGGCCCAAAATAACTTTGGGATATGCCATATATATTTGACCTAAGATGACTTTTCATAAAGCAAAAGACATATTGCATATATAATTCTGGATGTCTCCTGAGATGTATGGAATAGACTTTGGGAACTGTCTGCTATCAACATAAATCCTTTTTAGCCTCTGCTTGCTGGGTACCTACTTGTCATCTTACTAAAGTGTCACTCCAGTCCAAGGAGGTGAGACCTGAGCTAAGAAGACAGATAATGAAGCACATCAACACATCTGTCCACCTGCCTAAGCCTGGTTCCTAATGCCAAGATAAATGAATAGGGATGTCAATGGTTATTTTTATGTCTATACCTAATTCTCCTTACATGTCTGTGTCTATACCATTGCATTATCTAATAAAGGGCTCATTTCCAAAAAAGTAAGTTGTTGCAAGTCCAAGAACAAAAGCATGATACAATAGAAAAAGAGTCAAATGAAAAGATTGACAAGGACAATCTCCAAGTAGTTAAGACATATCTACAAGGAAGTTCAACTTTATTTTTATTTTATTTTATTTTAATTTTTTGTGGTACTGAGGATGGAACGCAGGGGCATTGTACCTCTGAGCTATACCTCCAGCCCTATTTTGTAGTCTTTTTTAAATATTTTTGAAACAGGGTCTCACTGAGTTGCAAAGGGCCTCACTAAGTAGCTGAGGCTGTCCGTGAACCATGATCCTCCATTCTCTGCCTCCAGAATGCTGGGATTATAAACTGCACCACCATAACCGGCCTCAACTTTATTAAACATCAAGAAAGTCCATCAGTCTCATCAGAATGGCTAAAATAGAAGAGACAGACAAAGCCTAATATTTGTGAAGCTATGACTCACAATGGACTTCTCAAGCCTTGATGAGGAGAGAGAAAATTTGTGTAATCATTTTAGAAAACTATTTGGCAGTATCTAAAAACACACACACACACACTTGCTTTATAATTCAGATATCCATTTGTAAGAATATATTTGTCATAAATGAATACATATATTTATTTAGACATATTACAAAATATACTTAGCAAGCCGGGCGTGGTGGCGCACGCTTGTAATCCCAGCATTCAGGAGGCTGAGACAGGAGGATCGTGGTTCGCAGACAGCCTCAGCTACTCAGTGAGGCCCTCTACAACTCAGTGAGACCCTGTTTCAAAATAAATAATAAAAAATAGTGCTGGAGGTGTAGCGTGGAGGTTAGAATGCCTCTGGGTTCCGTCCCTAGTACCACAAAAAAAGAGTATACTTAGCAATATTGTTCAGAATACCTCTCTTATGGATTGAACTGTGTCCCTCCATCCCAATTCATATGCAGAAGTTTTGGCCTGGGAATGTGATATTAGAAAAGGGGGTGGTTGTGGATGTTACTAGTTAAGACGGGGTCATACAGGAGTAGTGTCGACACCTAACCCGCTATGACTGATGAGTTAATTTATTTATTGTGGTCCTGGGGATTGACCCAGGAACATTCTACCTCTGACCTACACCCTGCCCTATTTTACTTTTATTTTGAAACAGGGTCTTTCTAGGTGATGAGTGTTTCACTACTTGCTGAGGCTGTCCTCTAAACCGTGATCATCCTGTCTTAGCCTCCCAAGTACTGGGATTGCAAGCATGTGCCACTATGCCCGGCATGATTGGTGAATTTATAGAATGAAAATATAATACACAGACATATACACAGTGAGAAAACTGTGTGAAGATGAACCAGAGATTGGGTGATATCCATAGACAAAGAACATCAAAGGTTGCAAGCAAACCACCAGAAACTGAGAAAAGCATCAAACAGACTCTTTCTTTTAGTTATCGGAAGGAACCCTGGACTTACAGACTCCAGAAGTGGGAAACAATAAGTTGCTATTTCTCAGGTCACTCAGTTTGTTGTACTTTGTTACAGCAGACCCAGGCAATGAATACAAACCCTAACTAGGAAAAAATCCAAGTGCCCATCCAAAATATGATGCAGTAAAGCTGGCAAATTGAAAAAAGGTAATGTATTAGCGAGATGTGCTGGCACACACTTGCAATCCATGTACCTGTGAGGCTGAGACAGGAGGATCGTGGGTTTAGGCCAGCCTCAGCTTCTTAGTGAGGCCCTCTGCAACTTAGTGAGACCCTGTTTCAAAATAAAGAATAAAAAGCAGGGCTGGGGTGTAGCTCCGAGGTAGAATGCCCCTGGGTTCAATCCCCAGTACCACACACACACAAAAAAAGTATTCACAAATGGAATATTATACAGCAACACAAATGAACAAACTGTAACTATATTCAACAATATGAATAAATATTACAAACATAAAAGTAAAAGAATCAGACTTATAGAGATACACATGATTAACACATAAAGTTAAAAATGTCCAAAACTAATTTATGATGTTATAAGTCAGGATAATGTTAATCCTTAGTATAGGGGTAAAGACAGGAAGTAAGCCATGAAAGGTCTTTTAGGTTTCTGGAAATATTCTATTTCTTAATGTGGATGCTGGTTGTGTGGGCTTAAGGTTTATCAAAAATTATAAAGGTAATCCGGGTGTGGTGGCGCATGTTTGTAATCCCAGCATTTGGGAGGCTGAGATGGGAAGATCCCGGTTTGCGGACAGCCTCTCAGCTACTTAGTGAGGCCCTCTGCAGCTCAGTGAGACCCAGTTTCAAAATAAAGAATAAAAAATAGGGCAGGGGGTGTAGCTTGGAGATCGAATGCCCCTGGGTTCCATTCCCAAGCCCAAACAAACAAATAAACAGACACACACATCAGGGTGTATACTTTTTATTTATTTATTTTTTTATTTTTTGGTGGTACTGGGGTTCCTGGAAACCCTTCTACCTCCGGGCTACACTCCCAGACACCTATTTTTTATATTTTTATTTGGAAACAGGGTCTCTTAAGCCAGCGCGGCTGGCTTCGAACCTGCGCGATCCTCCTGTCTCCGCCTCCCAAGCGCGGGGATTACAAGCGTGCGCCACCACGTCCAGCAAGGTGTATACATTTTAATTGTATACTTTTCAGTATGTAAGTATATCAAAATAAAAAGTTGATAAAGTGAAAATATTTAGCAGTTATTCTCTCTCTGGCTTTGTGAACTTTGGTGAATGTCTTAAGACTTTAAGCTTTCTGATATATGAAATGATAATAAGAATAGTGTTTACTCCATATGTTTGTCGTGTAAATGGAGTGAAATAATACATATGAATCACTTAACAAAATTGCTAGTAGCATTTATTAGCTATTATTATCACAACTGCAATGACTGGTGACACACCAGAGTCTATTACTTATGTTGTGATGAGTTAGTATGTAGAACATAAGCCCAGTCACTGAGCCTAGAAAACATAGCCTAGGAAAAAAAAAATTACTGGTTTCAGGGTTCTATGAGGCAGTCTCCCTAATTGATAATATTTATTCCACATTTTAAGAGCAAAAGGTTTTAAAAATCATTTTATTTTCGGGCAGTCATTAGAAAATTAAAGAATTGAAAAGGGCCTCCAGGAATAATAATTCTTTGTATTTGTATGGTTATATTTTCAACTCACAATAACCTGTGAGACAGAGGGAAGGGATTATTATATTAGAGATGAGTAACCAGCTCAGCAGGTTTAGTGACCTTCCTAAGGGCAGTGTGGTCAGGGTATGGCAGAGTTGGGACCAAAGCTATTACAGAATTATTTAGGAAATAAATGAAGGAGTGTAATATAATGTGAATCATAGGAGAATGTGTTTCTTGAGCAATGATAGCCAATAGAACTTTCTGCAACGATACAAACGTTCTATATTTCTATCTGCAGCCTCCAAGATGGCCACCACTAGACACTTGTGGTGTCCAGGTACTTGAAATGGTGCCCAGTGGGACTAATGAATAAAGTTTTAACATTATTTTATATTGAAATGGTAGTGTGTGGCTAGGGGTTACCTCATTGAACAATCTAGAATTATAATAAAGTTCCATGGTCAAAAGGTGGTAGCTAGAGCTAGATACTTAGGAGGCTGAAGCAGGAGGATAGAAAGTTTGAGTCCAGCTCAGGCAAGTTATGAGAACCCCAGTCAGAATAAAAAGGGATGTAGCTCAGTGGTAGAACACTTAATTAGTATTTGTAAGCCCCTGGATTTTTATCCCCAGTACCACAAAAATAAATAAAATGTGGAGGCTGGGCTAAGAGAGAGGTAGAATCGCATGCGCACGTGTGTGTTTATGGGGTCTTACGAAGTTGTTGAGAACCTTCCTAAGTTGCTGAGGCTCACTTTGAACCTGCAATCCTCCTGTCGCAGCCTCCCATGTACTACCATGTCCGGCTCCATTTACTTTATTTGGTTAGGTTCTCTTATATCCCAACCTTATTAAATGGAAATATATGTTGAAATATATGTGATGTCAGGATTGTTTGACTTTTAAGCTTGAATACATATAACTTAAATGCATATAACCAACATCTATTGTATTTCCTAAGGCTATATATGTGGGGAACAAGTTTGATTGTACTTTAAAAACTAGATGTTTAGCTGGGCATGGTGGTGCATGCCTGTAATCCCAATACTTGGGCTGCCAAGACAGAAGGATCACAGGCTTGAGGCCAGGCTCAGCAACTTAGCCAGACTCTGTTTCAAAATAAAATATAAAAAGGGCTGGGAGTATAGCTCAGAGGTAAAATACTCCTGGATTCAATCTCTAGTAAGAAAAACAGAACAAAGAATAATTAGATGTTTTTTGTTGTTGTTGTTTGAAGGCAGTAACCCTTCAAAAAATTAGTAACTAAGAATTTATTTTTTTTTTGTGGTAGTATACTGCCATAGTTCTTCCAAAAGAATCTTTGATATGTTGAGTTCAAGATGTATTGAAGTTCTACATTTTTTTATTAGTGCTGTTTTAAGTGTAATGTAGTTGCTTTATGAATATAATTCTAGGGCCATCTTTACCTCTCTGAGCTTTCATGACAATTTCTTAAAAATAAAGGAGTTGGCATGAGTGGTCTTGAAGTTTTATGGTAAATACACAAATGCTAAAGTTGTATAGTTCTATAAAAACATGCATTCCTCTATTTTCTAGACAACTGGGTTCCAAAATAATTTCAGGAGCTGATGGTTGGTCAAATCATCTTCCCTATTCAAACGAACAAAAAGTTTAGTTTGTGTGCTATATCTGTGTGTACGTGTGCTTTTTTAAAAACATTTATGCCTGTGTATGTGTGCGTGTTACTGGGGATTGAACTCAGGCACATTCTACCTCTGAGCTAAACTCCAGGCCTGTTTTTTTTTTATTTTTTAATCTTGAAACAGGGTCAGTCTCTCCAAGTTGCTGAGGTTTGCTATGAACCTGTGATCCTCCTGTCTTAGCTGCCTAGTACTGGGATTACGGGCATGCACCACCACACCTACTTTATGCTTTTGTTTGTAGAGTCAGTGTCTGCAGAAAAGATTTTAACTTGATGTCTTTGCATTTATTTGGAGAAATCATGTGGGATTTTTCAGGAACCATTCCTTTTTAAAATAGTATTATATATTTTATTGATGCATTGTAGTAGTCTTTTGCCATAATGTAGTTCAGAATGATAGTGACATATATGTGCACAGCACTTGAGCTTCCGTCTGGCTCCCTGCCCACTCCCTCCCTTTCCACATACATGATATGGAGATTGACATTGGTATTCCACATACATGCAGGTCAGTGAAAGTGCTTCCTTTGTTAATTCTCCCTCCTCCCAACACCACCCTACCTTGGACCACCTCCCTCACTCCACTGGAGTTTTTCCCTCTTGTATCCCAATTACTTTCTAGCTTCTGCACATAAAAGAAAACATATGACTTTTCACTTTTGGTGACTGGCTAATCTCACTTAATGTTCTCCAGCTCCACTGTACAGGGCATTAGCAGCATTATTACTAGTAAAGATAATAGCTTGTTACATAAAATCAAAACACTTTCCAAATGTGTGAGGAGAAATATTCAGGAACCATTCTTAACTAGCAGCATTTATAGGTATTTCGTGTTAACTTTATGTATTATTGACAAATAAAGTTGGATGCTGTAAAACATTTTATTTTAGATATAACAAGAAATTCCCTTTTCTCATTATTTTCACTTACTTTGGCTCTGTCTGTCCCCTAGTCTCCCCTCCCCTTTGAATCTTAAGGCCAGTAACTAGGAATGATTTTTTTCTCAGTTCTGAAAAGGCAGCATCTGGTAAGTCAATCTCATTACCATCATCATTTTATCCTTCAGATACTGAATGTCCTTTATCCTCAGTACAGAAACCAGGCAGCCTTATTACATGGTGACCTTGATGTTGTATTATGTTGTTAATGGGGAAGCAACAAAGTGACATCAGACTGTTTAACAAATAGGGCCTGGTTTCTGTGGTGGAAAAAAGAAAGCAAATGCTTACTAATGCGTTAAGAAAATCTTGACATGCAGAAAACATCTTTTTCTTCTAGTACCTCACACACAAATATATAGTGTTTGTCTTCTTACACAAAGATCACATATTAGTCAGGCCGGGGAAACCTGTCACAATAGGTAATACACTCAGAAACAGTTCTGCTTTTCTATGATGACAGTGATTTGCTTGCAAAGAAGAAAGAGGACATAACATCATATACATTTCTTAATATATATCTTATACTATTTCTCTAGTTGAATTCAGACTAATGGGAAACATTTAATATAATTTTTAATTTTTATCCCTTCCTTTAGCATGTATAGCCTTCCTTACTCAAGGTAAAACAAAGGTCATTTTATTTATTTTTATTTTTTATTTTTCATTTTTTGCGGTACAAGGGATTGAACTCAGGTGCATCTACTTCCGAACTACACTCCCAGACCCATTTTTTATTCTATATTTTGAAACAGGGTCTCACTAAGTTTCGAAGGGCCTCACTAAGTAGCTGAGGGTGTCTGTGAACCTGCGATCCTCTTGTCTCAGCCTCCCAGGGACTGGGATTACAAGCGTGTGCCATTGTGCCCGTCTCATGGGTCATTTTTATTACTTATGTTTTTCACAATTTCAAATATGAATTCCTTAAGGCAGAGTGGGTGTTGATTTCCCATGATGAAAAAAACACAACTTAGCAAGACCCTGTTTCTAAAAAAAACAACAACAAACAAAAACATAGCATTTGGGAGGCTGAGAGGAGGATCGCGGTTTGCAGACAGCCTCAGCTACTTAGTGAGGCCCTTTACAACTCAGTGAGACCCTGTTTCAAAAATAAAGAATAAAAAGTAGGGCTGGAGATGTAGCTCTGAGGTAGAATGCCCCTGGGTCCCATTCCCACTATCGCAAAAATAAATAAATAAATTAAATAAAATAAAAGGATTTGGGGTATAGTTCAGAGGTAGAATGCCCCTTGGTTCAATCTCTGGTACTAATAAAATGAAAAAATAAATAAACAAACAAATAAGTGGAAAAGGAAATAACAGGAATCTAAAAGCCAGTTAAATAAGGAACATGATCTAAAGCTAAATTGAGGTTTAAGCTGACAAACTGCTTAAAGATCTAGACATATGGCAATAGAAATATATATTTGGGGTGATATGCTTATTTAGCTGGGTGTGGAGGTGCACACTTGTAATCCCAGTACATGGGACACTGAGACCGGAGGATCCGGGTTTGCCACCAGCCTCAGCTACTTATTGAGGCCCTCTGCAACTTAGTGAGAACCTGTTTTAAAATAAAGCATAAAATACAGGCTTAGAGCTTGGAAGTAAAGTTTAATCCCCAGTACCACAAATAAAATAAAATAGATTAAAATAAAAATAAAAAGACCCTCTTTTAAATTAAAAATAAAATAAGGCTTAGGGTATAGCTTGGAAGTAGAATATCTCTGGGTTCAATTCCTAGTACCTTCTCCACAATACACCCCCCAAAAAATAAGATCTATGGATCTATGGTCACACTAACCATTAGAAGCTTTTTTTTTTTTTTTTGTACTGGGGATTGAACCTAGGGGCATTCTACCTCTGAGGTATCACTAGACTTTTTATTTATTTATTTATTTTTGGGTATGGGGATAGAACCCAGGGGCATTTGACCTCCGAGCTACAGTCCCTGCCCTATTTTTTATTCTTTATTTTGAAACCAGCTTTCACTGAGTTGCAGAGGCCTCACTAAGTATCTGAGGCTGTCTGTGAACCGCGATCCTCCGGTCACAGCCTCCCGAATGCTGGGATGACAAACGTGCGCCACCACGCCCGGCTGACTTTTTAATTTTGAAACAGGGTCTTACTAAATTGCTGAGCTTGGTCTTGAACCTGTGATCTTCCTGCTTCAGCCCCCCAACTACTGGGCTTACAAGCATGTGCCACCATGCCTACACAGAAGCCACTTGGAGTAGTTCTATGTTGTATGATCTATATTGTAGAAGTAATAAACTAAAAACCACTGAGGAAGTAAAGGAAAATATGGAGTACTTGCCTAGCTGTGATTTAGGCCTGTGTGGATGTCCTTTCGTAGGCAACGTCATATTCTATTCTGATGGAATCTCAACAGAAAAATCTTGGTGGTATGTGTATGTATCCCAACATCCCTGGTCAGAAGTAAAGATTAGAGGATGGTGAGTGACAAGAAGTTAGTTTACATCTGGAGGGAGTGGCTCTGCTTCTGGGAAGGTAGGAGTGGTTCTCAGATGTTATATCTCAAAGAAGTCCCTTTGACCTGATAGCATCACTCTGCAAAACAGCATCAATGTGGGAAGAAGACGGTAGATACATTACACCCACACGAAGAAATGCAGGCAATGAGGTTGACATGAAATGTCAACCACATAAAAATGACAGTCGTAGTTATGTAACACAATTTTGAGAATATTAATAATGCTGTATCACTTTATTATTTTGTGGTTTAGAGTATTCTTCTCTGAGCTATACTCCCAGCCTTAATTTTTTTTTTTTTTAAATTTTGAAACAGGGTCTAAGTTGCTGAGGCTGGCCTCAAACCTATGATCCTCTTGTCTCAGCCTCCTAAGAATTGAGATGACTTATCTCAAACTCCCAGTATTAGATTACAGGTATATGGCACCACACATGGCTTGTTTCTTATCTTGGTATTTTAGTCTAGGTTGTGCTTTCCAGGAAGCAGATGCTGATATAAAATTAAAAATGCAAGAGAGATTCACTTGAGTAACAAGTGTGAAAGGAAAAAAGGATTGAGTGGGGAGAGCTGCTACTTTGTGATGCAGATTTGACAAAGTCTCTGCCAGCTCAACAGAAGGATCTGAAGCAAAGTCTGCCCCTTAAAGAAGTCTGGTGCAGGCAAAAACATCTGTCGCCTTGTACCACTGGCTTGCTCAATCAGTGGCCAGGGGCCATCCTGCAAATAGCATCACCTGAGACTCTGGCAAAGCTAACAGCTGGAAGATGCTACCTATTCAAGTTCCTTTAAACCGGGAAGAATGAGTTATCTTGAAAGGAAATCTAGACACGCTTATCTTCTTCAGGACTACAGAGACCGTTAGTAAATTTTGGGTGATTGTGTTTAGAGAACAAGTAATAAAAACCAGAACAAAGAGATGTTAGTCAAGTGCACTAAAATTCTACAATTCTACTTGAGGTCGCTTATAATGGTGTACCACCATCCGTTTCTTCCGTACCTGGAGACATCACTCATAATGATCAAGGGTTGAAAATATTATTGGATATTGTTTCAGACCTCTAAAGTGGCAAATAATATTGTCACCTCCATTTCATCCCAAAGAAGTTGCTCCCAGGAGGACAAGTCAGTGCCTCTGCTGGTGATGGCCCATTATATGTCACCCTGGCTTAGTTGAAGTGGTGCTCAGAACAGCTCTTTTGGGGACAATGGGAACAAACATTATTTTATAAATAGAAGAGGTGTCATTGTGATGCATCACTGTCTTTCTATGTTTCCTGCACAAGTTTCAGAGTAGTGGTAACCAGGAAGGGGAAAGAAACAAGGCCCCATTTCTTTTTTGTGGATTATAACATAGTGTTTACTATCATGGAGGCTCTGGTGTCTATCATCATATATTCTTGAACATCTCTGTGCCTGAGGTTTTTCATTTGTTAACAATGGGCGTGGTGGCGCACACTTGTAATCCCCACGCTTGGGAGGCTGAGACAGGAGGATCGCACAGGTTCAAAGCCAGCCTCAGCAGCTAAGTGAGTCTCTCAGCAACTTAGTGAGACGCTCTTTCCAAATAAAGTATGAAATAGGTCTGGGAGTATAGCCTGGAGGTAGAAAAGCCCCTGGGTTCCATCCCCAGTACCACAAATTAAATTAATAAATAAATAAAAACAAGGACTACAATCATGCTTACATCATGGAGTTGTGGTGAGGATCAGTAACACATGCATAGTCCCTGGGGTAAGAAGAGCCCAATAGTTGGATTGTCTTGTAGAGCTCTGTCTCCTCTCTGTTTTACTCCTCCTCCTCATTAAAATGTTTTTCTAGCCAGGCTTGGTGGTGCACGCCTGTAATCCCAGTATGTGGGAAGCTGAGACAGAAGGAACAGCAACTGAGCAAGGCCCTCAGCAACTTAGGGAGACCCTGTTTCAAAATAAAAAGGAGCTGGGGATGTAGCCTAGAGGTAAAAAGATTTTCTGTTGAATTTTGTCACTTGCCCTGCTAGATTAGCAAGATGGTCAAAGAATTTTGAACATTTACCCTCTCATGAGGGATGAGGGTAAAGTTAAAAGAATCTCTTACTCTTACAGAACTCAGTATGGCAGAGCTCTTGTTTTCAATGTTATGTTCTCAGTGCTATAATGGAAGTAAAAAAAAAAGGTTTCTTCTCTCAGAAGAGAAACAAATGAACATAAAAATGATTAATGAAAATGAAAACATAGGCACATAGAAAATTCAATTGTAGATTGACTTTATCAACCAATAATGATGTAGTAATGTAATTTTATTTTGCTAACACTGGCTGTTAATTACTCAAAGGCAATTTCCTTGGGGTGATATTGTGAGGGTGAGTATGGATACCAATAATACCAATAAAATAGCATATGTTTATTGCTTTATAATTGAAAACAAATTACATTAGCTCAGAAGAAAGCAAATTTAAATATGATATCATTGATTTTTATTATTGTTAGTCTAGTAATGCTCTTGACTATGGGGCAGGTCAAGATGGCAGAATAAGAGAGCTGATGAATATATTTTGGGAAAAAACTAACAGGAAAATTTAGTGGTTTTTTTTGTGGTACTGAGGACAGAACCCAGAGGCATTCTACCTCTGAGTTATACACCCCTAATTTTATTTACTATTATTATTATTATTTTGAAACAGGGTCTCACTAAGTTGCAGAGGGCCTCAAGAGCTTGCTGAGGCTGGCTGTGAACCTGTGATCCTTGTCTCAGCCGTCCACATACTGGGATTACAGGCATGTACCAACCCAGTCTGCTGGCTTAAACTCTTTTTTTTTTTTTTTTTTTTTTGTGGTACTGGGGGTGGAACTCAGGGGAATTTGGAGTGAGCCCCAGCCCTATTTTTTAAAATTCTTTATTTTGAAACAGGGTCTCGCTGAGTTGCAAAGGGCCTAAGTAGCTAAGGCTGTCCTCAGCCGGTGATCCTCCTGTCTCAGCCTACCAACTGCTGGGATTACAAGCATGAGCCACATGCCCGGCTTGATTTAAACATATTACATGATGGTCTTTCAAGGAGTTCCATCTTTTTTGCTTCTTGCTATTTTAACCAGCTTGTCAGGCTCATATAGTGCCTTTCTTTCCATAAATCTCCTCTGCAAATTCATGAGGGAAATAAAGTGAGTGGAGCTCCATACACCCCTCTTTTCTCCTTTGTGGGCTCCACTCTAAGATCATTTCATTTAGAGTGAAAGGGTTTTACTAGGGTTAGGCCACTTATGGGATCATAGTTTTTCAAGGTTCAAAAAGCAGGTCTTTGGGTTCAGAGGTTTTTTTTTTTTTTTTTTTTGTGGTGCTGGGAATTGAACCAGGGATATTCTAATTCTGAGCTACACCCCAGCCCTATTTTTTATTCTTTATCTTGAAACAGGGTCTCACTAAGTTATAGAGGGCCTCATTAAGTAGCTAAGGCTGGCCACAAACCGGATCCTCTTGTCTCAGCCTCCAAAGTACTGGTGAAACGGGGGTTTCTTGAGAGAAAACCCGGCGAGTTCTTGTCTCTCTATGGTGAGTGAAGAATGACACCCACAGACCTCAGGAAGGGGAGTAAAAGGTTTATTGGAAGCAGCAGGGAATGGGGCAAGGGTGGCTGAACACCCCCAAAGGGGCTGGAACTCTGGGTCCAGCAGCTGCCTTCAGGACAATACTTGAGAGTAGCCCAAGCCGAATTGAGGTGTCGCCTGAGCCAAGTGCCCATTCAGTTGCAAACTACTTTCTCCCAGAATCCACGGGATCTGCCAGAAAAGAGGTACAGGTCACCCCTAGGGGCCTGGCCAGCCATGATGTCCAGCAGAGGCCTTCAGGTCACTACTCGAGAGTCGCCTGAGCCACGTGCCCTCAGATGCACTCTGCCTTCTCTCAGGGCCAACAGGACCTGCGAGAGAGAACAGCTCCCCAAAAGGGGAGGGGGTCCTGAGTGGGAAAGTCCCCCCTTTGCCATCCGACTGGCCAAGGCCTGACCGCTTGTAAGTCCGTTTTTGGTTAGGGTGACTTTTGGGATTCCAAGGAGAATTTGCATAGGGTATTTGCAAGAACTTTGAAGGGTCTCCTTTCATTCAGTAGGAGTGTCCGACTTGCTCTGTGCTGGCTCCTGGGTTTTTGATTAGTAAACAGATGGCTTTGTGAAGCTCTGGCCTTCTTATCTCTGAGCCTTTGGAGTTTCAGGCATTTGTCCCCCTTAGGAAACTCAGGAAATTAACTTTTTTCTACCAAGGCCTTTTCCCTATCTGCCTATTTCCTTTCTATCTCCTCACTGGGATTACAAACTTGTGCCACCACGCCCAGTTTCAAAGGTGCTTTTTGCTGCCCCATCATACCCTTCTACTACCTGTTAGAGAAACAGGCCTGGAATCAAAGTACATGATAGTGAACTTTAAATCTGGACCTTTAATCCCTGTGAAAGTGGGCCATGAGTCTGGACTCTTAATCATGACTACCCTGTTTTGTCCCCATGTCTCTTTACATGTGTGTACAACTCTTACACAGTGAACCTAACACACACTATGGATTTGAGGTGATAAGGGTATGACAATGCAGGTTCATCAGCTTAACAACAGCCCCAGTTAAGTGAGTGGGGAAGCTGATACTGTTGGGGTGAGTCTTCAGCTCAGGAACTCAGGGTCTGCAGGGTCCTTGGCTAAACATGATGGAAAAGAATTTCAGCACGTGCCAGTTAGAGACATAGACAGAGGTTTATTTGGGGAAAAAGGGAGGAAATACACATTCAAGAGAGAATGTGGGCCCCTCAAGATGAGGAAGGCATTTTAGGGAGTTCAGGGTTCTCTTCTTATAGGGGACTTTCATGAGGGGTGGGCTAGAGACGGTATACTAGGATGAGCTAAGTCCGGTAGTCCCAAGGCGGTTTATGGTGGGCAGGTGGTCTGGTCAACCTTAGGGTGGATGATCTTGGGTTGATTGGGGTCCTCATTAGTTGATTGACGGATAAGCTGGGATATCCTAAATTATAGGTTTTCTCAGAAATATTGTTAACTCTAGGATCTACAGGTTTCCCAAGAATTTATGGTAGAGTCAGGCCTGGGAAAGTGAACTGGTTTGTGGACTAGAGGCTGAAGCACTTCAGCCTCTTATATTATATTCTTATATTCTATATGCTCTCTATATTTTATTCTTATATTATATTCTTATATTAAAGTTATATTTTTACTTTTCCTTCCTGTCTGTCTCCTTTCTACCTACTTATTTCTTCTATCCTATATCAATAGGCAGGGCTCTGGGTGGGGTATGCACGTGTGGGACCAGGGGAGCATATGTGATACCCCTCTACCATCCTAATTCTGCTGCAAGCCTAATGCTGCTTTATAAAGAATCTCTTTTTTTAAAAAAAAAAATCCCTTAACCTCAACTAAGATGCTTTTGAATGAGCATCTTAGGAATGTCCCGGAGATGGGAGCTGGATCTCCTAGGCTGCCTGAGTATTTAGAGGAAGTGTTGGGTAAATGGGCGACCTGTCCTCAGGTGTTCAAGGAATGCGACCCTTCTTTCCCCGACCTCCCTTTTGGTGCCAGGTGATGGTCAACTCGCTGGTTCCTGCGGGAAACCAGCACACCCAGGGGGGGGAAACAACCAACGACACAGACTGTTTTTTTCCGCACCCTTTGTCCCCGCCCACTCGCCGCCAGCTGACTGCCTGGACCGCTCTCCCACGCAGGGACTCGCCTTAGTCTCTGTCTCCTCCCAGTCCGCAGCGCTCCGGCCGAGCCCCGGCGCGGATGGGCGGCGGGAAGAGCCAGCGAGCATGCGCGGGCCCGCGGAGCATGCGCAGAAGCGCGCGCGGCGCCCCGGCGCCTCCCCAGCGAGCCGCGCGCGACGCCGAGGTCTCCGCGCAGGCTGCGGGAGCGACAGGAAGTGAGGCGGCCGCGCCGGGCCAGCGCGGCGGCAGAACGCCAGGCGGAAGGGGCGCTGCGGCAGCGACGTCGCCGACCCGGGAGGCCGAGGGAGCTGAGCGCCCAGGGGACGTGCCCGCTCCGAAGCCGGGTCCCGGGCCGGGCAGGATGGATCACCACCAGCTGGGGACTGGCCGCTACCAGGTGGTGAGTTCCCGGCCTCGGGCGGCCGCCCCGCGCCCTTCCGGCTGCTTAGGATGACCGCGGCCCCGCCGGCCGGGCTCCTTCCCTCACGCCCCTCTGCTGGGGTCTCGGTGAGACTCTCCAGTGCCTCCCCTCCCGCCCCAGGTTTCCTCCTCGTCCCCCCCGCCCGCGCCCCGTGTCCCCCAAGAGACGGCCTCCCTTCAGATACCTTAACACTTACTTGTCTTATTTCTCACTTTTCTCATCCTCTTAATTACCCGACTCGATCACGCCTGGGACATTCCAGTCGATTTTCTCCCTGGAAACCGGGCCGAGTTCACCTACCTGTCCGGGAGGTGGTTGCCGTCACAAACCCGGCGGCTGGGGGGAGGTGTGAGGTGCACCCGGGGTGGGATGAGGACCCGGCGGAACTGTGGCCCGGGGATGGTGCAACTCCAGGGAAGAGCTGTTGTGCCGATCCTGCCACTGCTCCGGTTCACCTTGGCATTTTGTCCTTTTCCCATTATGTTAGTATTAAAAGTGATTGTATTATTATTTTCTTCTACCTTTACATCTTTGAGGGGGAGAGTGGGGAACAGAAGCAGATTTTATTTATTTATTTTGCTGAAAATTTAAAGAAGTTTATTAAAAGATAGAAATACAGAGGATAGGTACAGCTCCATACCAGACTGGCATGGAGGGGTGACTCGAATGAATACACCCCAGAAGCAGATTTAATTTGAAAAAAATTCTCTTGTTCGAAAAATTAGTTTTCATGTAATACAAGGTTTTCCAGCTTAACCATATGTTATATGTTATATATATGTTATATGCGATTATATGTTTATATTAGTGAAATGTGTTACTTAGTGTTTTCTTTGTTAATTTTTCTACTCTATTTTTTTTCCTTTTGTGTATTTGATTCTGGTGGTGTCATTGGAGATTTCGATTTTAAATCTTACTTAAAAATGGACTCAGCAATAGTTGATGGTTCTGTTTTATAAACTTTTTTTGTGTGTGTGTATGTGTGGTACTGAGGGTGGAACCCAGAGGCTTTCTACCTCCGGGCTATACTCCCAGCCCTATTTTATATTTTATTTTGAAACAGGGTCTCACCAAGTTGCTGAAAGCCTCACTAAGTAGCTGAGGCTGGCTTCGAACCTGCGCGATCCTCCTTGTCTCAGACTCCCAAGCGCGGGGATTACAAGTGTGTGCCACCATGCCCTGCTAGCCATAAACTTTGAAATGATGATTTAGTTAAGCTTATTTACTGAGAGGAGAAAGGCATAATACATATTGCTGATGGCGCAGTTTATAAGATTTTACAAATGTAGATACATTTCATCTTTAAAATCTGTTTTCCTATGTGTTGTGAACTAAGAATTTCTATTAGTAAGTGCATTTTGACACATGAAAGATACTAAAAGATGAGGTTTCTATGTATGTCATTTTTGTTTTTCTATAAGAGCTCATCATGCTTCTACTTTCACCTGGTTTATATCTTGTAAAACCTCCAAATGATTCATATTATAAAATTTCTGAAATTTATCAGTATTTTCAGAATCCCTTGAGAAATACTGTTGCTGGTATAGAAAGGCATTTTTCAACTTGTAAAGGTATACACTTTTGGTTGTTTTACTACATTTAAAGGCCTACTTAAGTTTTGTAAACATTAGCAAAAATAAAACAGATATTAAATTATATGAGCAGTGGTACTCGTTTCATTTTTCTAATTTTTCCTGTTCCTGTTTATTTCTTTAATGAGCTAATTTGAATTCTTTCTCTTTGGGTGCATTTACTTATTGGAATCAAATGTGTTCTCATGAACAAGTCACTAAAAATGTTTGTAGCTGCATTTTAAATAATTTATCATATTGTCACACATACTTGCTTTCAATAGTTGAGACTTAACATTCTCAAAATTCCTGCTACCAAAATGTTGAAATTTGTTCTTTCAGTCTTAAGATATTATCTATAACTCTTCAAAATAAGTGGACAATATCATCCCCTCTCTCCCCCCTAGTATTGGGGACTGAATCCAGGAGCAATTTACCACAGATTGACATCCTTGGCCCTTTTTATTTTCATTTAAAAATTTTGAGGTAATGTTTTGCTAAGTTGCCCAGGCTAACCTCAGACTTGTGTGTGGCCTTTCTGCCTCAGCCTCCTGTACGCAGTTTATAATATCTTTTTTTTTTTTTTTTTTGAGCCCACAGGCATTCTGCCCTATTTTTTATTTTATTTTGAAACAGGGTCTAAGTTACTGAGTGCCTCACTAAGTAGCTGAGGCTGCCTGTGAACCACCATCCTCCGGTTTCAGCCTCCCAAATGCTGGGATTAAAAGTGTTTGCCACCACACCCGGCTTATAATATCATTTTTATTGCCTGTTTTTCAGACTGAAGTTGGGTCATATGTAGACTTTGAATAGGTGGAAGTATTCTTTGAGAGCTAAGGGCAAAAATCATTCCAGTCGGGCGTGTTGGTGCACACTCGTAATCCCTGTGCTTGGGAGGCAGAGAAAGGAGGATTATTGCGCAGGTTCGAAGTCAGCTGCACTGGCTTAAGAGACCCTGTTTCCAAATTTTTTTTTAAATGAATAAAAATAGGTCTGGGAGTGTAGCCCAGAGGTAGAAGGGTTTCCAGGAACCCCAGTACCACCCCCCCAAAATATATATATATATATATCATTCTAAAGATACTTCTTTCTTTAGGTAGGATATCAGTTTGTTTCCTATGTCAGGCAAAGTATTAGAGAATTTTAGCGCATTTTAAAGTTGGATTTTAATTCCTGTTACTGTGTAATTACATAGTAATTTCAAATGTCCAGAATAACTCTTTGTTTTGTTGAGAATGGCCCAAATAACAATAATAATATAATAAGCTATATGCCACAAGTATCTGAATTTACGTTTTTGGTTTTTGGTTTTTTTTTTTTTTGGGTACTCAAGACTGAACTCAGAGACATTGTATCCTGGAGCCATCCCCCTCACCAGCCCTTTTAATTTTTTATTTTGAAATGTCTTGCTAAATTACTGAGGCTGACCTTGAACCTGCAATCTTCTTGTCTCAGCCTCCCAAAACTGGAATTACAGACATGTACCACTGCAAGTGGCTTACATATAAGTTATTAGTAGACTTTGTAGCTAGATATCAATCTGTAACTCTGGTTTATTAATGAACACAAGTATTTTGTGGCCACTTCAGCTCAGCTTCTTTTTTTGGGGGGGGTGAACTCTGGAATGATTGATGAACTTGCACAATAAACAGCTTTGGTCATTGATTGTTAAGAGATGACTAAATCAGGAGATAGGTAAATATATTTCGGGGTGAAGTGTTATCCCATATTAATTTATTACATATTTAAAGAGTTAGAATTTACGTCAAGTGTAGTGGTACGTGCCTGTAATCTCCATATGTGGAAGGTTAAAATAGGAATCTAGCCAGCCTCAGCAATTTAGTGGAACTTATAGCAACTTAGTGAGACTGTATTTGAAAATAAAAAATGAAAGGAACAGGGGTATATGTATCAGAGATAGAATACCTGTGGGTTCAGTCCCCAGTACTGGGCACCGGGATTGGGGAAGAGTTAAAATACAGCTGCATATACTGGCGAGTTAGCAATGATGCCCAGGATCATCAGAATCATTTTTTATCATTAACCAGTGGATAAACTTTGTCTGGAACTAAACTTTATCTGCTTTTTCTATGATCTCTTTTCCTTCCATTGTTAAAAGGATCCAAATTTGGATTCAGATTTGGATAACAAGATAGAACTATAAAAAGTCTTGATTATTAATTTTCTAATAAAAAAATCAGGCACGATAGGTAGTTCCATTGTGTAATGGCAAATTTAGGTTTGTTTGATAGGAAAAGAGCAATCTTGCCAGCCTATTAAGTGGTTAACTTGGCTTGCAGCTGTTAGGCCACATTCTAACTTTGATGTTCTGTATTTTAAAGGCTCATGTACCTGCACCAAGCTGACTACTAAGATTTAAAAGGTATTGTGTGCACAAGTTAAATTGGCAGTGTTCGTTGTAGCAGTATTTTCCCAAACTGTATTCCAGACTGACGATAATAGGTATTCTTAGATGACTTATAACATATACTAGCATATTAAAACGAGAAGCATGATGGCTCATGCCTGTAATTCCAGTACTTCAGAAGCTGAGACAGGAGGATCACAGGTTTGAAGCTAGCATCAGCAACTTTGTGAGGCTTTCACCAACTTAGCAAGACTCTTGTTTCCAAATAAAAAAATAAAATAGGGCTGGGGGTGAAGCTCAGAGGTAGAATGCCCCTGGGTTCAATACCCAGCATCACAAAAAGAAAACCAAACCAACACACACACACACACACACACAGAGAGAGAGAGCTATGGTCAATTCTGTAGTAAAGAAAATGATTTGGATTTGTTTACCCTAGCTCTTTCTAATTTTTGACCATAGATTCTAATTTTTTTAAATTTAAGATTACATTAACATTTAAAAAATGTTAGTGTTCTATGAAACAAAGTATTTTTACTGTGTAGAGTACTTTACTCTTGTTTGTAGAAAATTAAAGTTGGCCTAGATAAACTATGAAGGAGGCTTTATAATTAATGGTTAAATAGGTTTGAGGGCTGGGGTGTAACGCAGTGGTAGAGCACTTGGGTAGCATGCAATGAGATCCTGGGTTTCATCCCTAGTACTACAAAAACAGGTTTTAAAAGTCATCTAGGCTTATGTTTAAGTTGTGTTGTATGAATTTTGGGGATGATGCCTTAGTTGTTTCATATCTTGAATAGTTTCCTCCTATTAATACCACCTCATTACGATTATTAAAAGTAAATAAATACTGTAATGTATGTTAAACATACAGAGATTGGTACATAATAAGCAAGTGCCCCATTTACAAGCTAATATCTGTTAATATTTCATGGTTGCTGGCAGAAAGCAGGGCACTCCCAAGTCAGACACAATACCACTACTCATGGCACACCAATTAGCATATTTGAGTAGGTTTTCCTTGTTACCAAGTCCCAGGAGGGTATTGGGTATTCAGATGGACACAAGCAGTGGGTGTGCTTCACAGTTGAGGAACTCACCAGGTTCAACACTTTAAAAAGCTACAGACATAGCAAACAGCAGAAGGGCTAGGTCACCACTCTTTGGGAGGCCAGTTACATGCTGTGGTTGCCTTGATCTCTTTTGTTGCCTTCAGAGCTTTTTACAAGAAACAGTTCAATATCAGGAAACGGAAAACCCAGCAGATGACACACTCAGCAAGAACGTGTGGAGACTGTCAGGCCTGTGGCATACTGTCTCACCTCTAAGACATGCTCTCTGTAAAATAACGTATGGTGATTTTTAGGTGCAGTCACTTGCTTTCTTTTTCTATTTTAAAGAAGTAGTACAGTCTTCTACTTTACATTGCTTTCTGATTATCACCGTATTTTCTTGACCAGCCTGATGCTTTTGATCTCCTTTTAGTTTTTTAGAATTTACTAATATACATATCCAGCTTAGATTCTTACCACACTTCTTTTACATAAGCAACCTTGACTGTGTTGCATAATCTTTCAATTCTTGTCTTGAGTTCTCTATTATATTGACACTGTGAACTTTTTCCTTGAAATTTCTTCCCAACTCATTTCTACTTTCTCCCTCTCTCCTTCCCTCCCTCCCTATACCTCCGAGCTACACCCTTAGCTCTATTTTTTTTATTCTTTATTTTCAAACAGAATCTCACTTAGTTGCAGAGGGCCTCACTAAGTAGCGGAGGCTGTCCTGAAATGTTGATCCTCCTGTCTCAGCCTCCTAAATGCTGGGATTACAGTTGTGCGCCACCACGCCTGGTTCTACTTCTCTTGATGGCTCTGACTTTTCTTTTCCTAATGATCTTTTGTACTTACTGTATATTCCTTAAATGTTGATGCTTTCCATGCCATGAAATAACTACTTACTATTTTCTAGCATCTGGCCATTTGGTCAGATGTAGTACAATGTATTGCATTGTTTACATTGCATGAGTCACATTTGTAGACTAAATTTAGTTTTCTTTGTTTTGCTCAAAACCCTTCACTGGCCTCTTATTGGATCTCCTCCCCACATTTAATAATATTTATTAAAACTTCAAATAAATAGAAAAGTTGAAAGAATTGTGAAGTTGTTTCTTTATACCATACACAGATTTTAGGGTTTACAGTTGTTCATAGTTTATTATATTTGTGTTTTTGTATCTCTGTCACTGTCTTTTATTTTTTGATATTTTAAAAGTAAGCTGTTTGCGGTGATACCTGTAATTCCAGTACTTGGGAGGCTGAGACTGGAGGATTGCAGGTTCAAGGACAGTCTCAGCAACTTAGGAAGACACAGCCACCTAGCAAGACCCCATTTCAAAACAAAAAGTCAAAAGGGCTGAGAATGTGTGTCAGAGACACAGTGTCCCTGGGTTCAAGCCCCAATACCACCAAAAAAAAAAGTTCAGATATTAGTGTACTTCCCTTCAAATCACATGGTTATTATTAAACCTGGAGTTTAATATTGTTCATAATTCTTTTTTATGGGTAAAATATACAAAGCTTCCATGGCCTCTTGGATAATCTTTGATGAATGCAAATACCTGTGCGTCCCCAGTCTACTTTGGAAATATAGACCAGGGATCAACAAACTACAGTCTAATTCTTGTTTTTGCAAATAAAGTTTTATTGGAATACAGCCAGTTGATTTACAATGGCAGAATTGAGTATTTGAGGCAGAACCAAAAAACCTGAAATACTTTGTCTTCGTTGATTTGGACTGTCATAACAAAGTACCATAGGTGAGTGGTTTAAACAACAGGAATTTATTTCTCACATCTTTGGAGGCTTGGAAATTCAGTATCAAGGGGCTGGCTGATTTGTTTCTCCAATAAGAGCTCTCCTTCTGGCTTGTTGATAGTCAAACTTTCTTCTTGTGTCTTCATTTGGTGGAAAGAGAAAGTTCTGATCGCTTGTCTTCTTATAAAGACAGTCCCATCATGAGCTCGTATAAACCTGCTCACCTCCCTAAAGGCCTCATCTCCAAATAGTCACTTTGAGGGTTAGTGCTTCAACATATGAATTTTGAGGAGACATAATCATTCAGTCTATACCATTGCTCTTTAAAGGAAACGGTTACGTACCTGATACTGAATATTACTATTACCCTAAAAAGTTCCCCTATGACCTTTACCCAGCAATTCCTACCCTCCTCCCCAGGGGACTTCTGATTTTTTTTCACTTCAAATTAGTTTTGTCAATTCTAGAGTCATATAGTATGTAGTCTACAAAACTTCTTTCACTCAGCATGAAGTTTTTGGGTTGAGCTGTGTATCAATAACTCATCTCTTTTTATTATTGAATAATTTTTCATTGCTTGACTATATATGAATATAATGCAATTTGTTTATTACTCTATTAATAGTTATTTGGGTTATTTCCAGTTTGGAACTATTAGAATTAAAGATGTTATGAATATTTTTATGCACATCTTTTTGTGGACATATGTTTTTATTTCTCTTGGATACAATTACTGGATAATAGGATAGGTGTATATTTAATTATATAAGAAACTACCAAGCCCTGCATGGTGGCACATGCTTATAATCCCAGCCTTTGGGAGGCTGAGACAAGAGGATTTGCAGTTCAGGGCTAGCCTCAGCTACTTAGTGAGGCTCTTTGCAACTCAGTGAGATCCTGTTTCAAAATAAAGAATAAAAAATAGGGCTAGGGGTGTAGCTTGGAAGTAGAATGTCCCTGGGTTCCATTTCCAGTACCACAAAAAAGAAAAAAAGAAATGACCACTTTTCTAGTTGTAGTTTATATTTCTATCAACAATAAATGAAAGTTTTGATTTCTTTACAACTTTACTAAAATTTTTTATTTTGGTGTTGTCAGTTCTTTTTAATTTTATCCATTCTGGCAGGCTTATTGCATTTTTGAAGTTAAAAGTTCCTATTGCGTAGCATATAGCTTCCTTGAGTGGGCCTTCCATACCTGTACTGTGTCATATTTAAATAATTGTTCCCCTAATTTTTTTAATTAAAAAATTAACCCAGGGCATTCTACCTCTGAGCTATACCCTCAGCCCTGTTTTTTATTTTTTATTTTAAAACAGGATCTCACTAAGTTGTTGAGGCTGGCTGCGAACCAACAATCCTCTTGTCTCAGGCTCCTAAATACTGGGATTACAAGCTTGCACCTGTCCTCTTAATATTTATGCACTGATTGTTGGAGCCTAGCAGAATCTATTTATCCTTAATTGTTCATTTATAGTGTATTTTCTCCTTCTCTGACTTTGTGTTTTTTTATCTAAAGTCCTGGTTTGCTTCCCTCATAAAATCTTGTTCCTAAGTGTAAAAACTCCTTTGAATCTTTATATAATTAGAAAAAGGAGGCAGAGTTTTTTGTATCTATTAATTTTTATCAAGGAAAAGTTGAGAATCACAGTATTAGAGGACTTGTTATGCTGAATTATGTGTTTATGTGTCTTGCTACCTTCTATACTATTCTGAAAATGGTATAATACAGGTAGTATTTAGGCTTATTTTATGTTTTAAGTGCCCCTTTTCAGATTTATGCTTAAGGGATGGGAGCAGTCTTTAGACATCAATATTGATTATGAAACAAAGATCCTATAACTCACCCATTTATTAAAAATATAATTTAGAAAATATTTTTACCTGTCAGTCTTTATTTTAGGTGCTAGTACAGTTAAATTCCTGTTTATTGGCTCTTACTTTGGTGGAGGGGAGGCAGATAAATAGGTATTTTATAATTTTCAGGAAATTATAAATAAGTAAGCATTAATTTCCGATAATTGGGCAGTAGGAAGAAAAAAAGCAGATTGATAGAATAAGCAAAAAACTATAAGAAATAGAATAGCAGTTGAGCAGTAATTACTTGCATTATATAAAAAATGTGCTAAGAACTGTGCTAGTACTTTACACATACTAACTCATCTAATTCTTGGAATACCTCTGTGAAGTAGAAAATGTATTATCCTTATTTTGCAAATGAGAAATATGTGACACAGAAGTTAAATATTAGGCCCTTTGAGGAAGCTGATATTCAGACTTTGGTGTATTAATTTTACAGTGCTGTCTATAACAAGCAACTCTAAACACAAAGAGCATTACCTTTCAAGATTCTGTGAGGTGGGGTAGGGTATGTAGCTTAGTGATAATAGTGATTGCCTGGCATGTCTGAGGCCCTGGGTTCAATCCCAGCACCACTTTAAAAATATATCTATATATCTATATATACATACATATATACACATACATTTATATGTACATATACATATATATGTGTATATACACATAAGTATATATATCATCCATGGCTTGAGTGTGATCAGCAAAGTGGCTCTGTTGCTCCATGTGATGTTAGCTGTGGTCACATCTATTTTGGGGCTTGATGAGGTTGGAACTTCCATGATGGCTCACTTACTTCTCTGGCATTTGATTCTGAGCATTGATATCAGTATCTCACTTCTCTGTGTGCTGTCTTTATGAGTCCTCTTCACATACCCTGTCAGTGTGGCCTGGGCTTCTGACAACATAGAAGGAAGAGGAAGTTGCCATTCTTCTTACGGCCTGGGACTAAAAGTTCAGAGTGACATTTCTCTGCATCCTGTTGCAGTCTTACTGAGGAAATGGCGATGGTAGTAGTGATGATGTTCTTTGAAGAGTCATATATTAAATTAGGCTTCACAGACCTTACGCTTTCTGTCACACCACTCAGATCTCCCATTGTAGTACAATAGTATCCACATCAAAGATGAAAATAAATGAATGTGACTGTGTTTCGATAAACTTCGCAAAAACAAATGATGGGATGGATTTGGCTTGCTGGCTGCAGTTTGCCTACTCCAGTGTAGACAATATAGGAATGTCCCTTTTGTAGGTCGTATATAGGCCTATTGAAGGATTCTCTTGAGAAATTAGTTTTTTTTATTTAGCCTAGTCTCTAAAGCCTTAGGAATGTGGTGAGATTGTTTTGCATCCTTCATTTATACCTGGTGGTCAGATAACCACTTAGGCTGTGACTAGGATTGGGGTGGAGATAAATGGGTAGTATAAAACTCCCTGTGAGAAAGCAAAGACAAATTTTTCAAGTCTGTTAAAGTCATGAGCACTGTTGACCACTTTTGTAGAATCACCATACTCCTTACCCTTACACAGCACTCCTTATCCCCAGTCCCCATTTAAGTTTCTACCCCAGCTGGGCGTGGTGGCGCATGCTTGTAATCCCTGAGGTCGGGAGGAGGCTGAGACAGGAGGATAGCGCAGGTTCGAAGCCAGCCACGCGCGCTGGCTTAGGAGACCCTGTTTCCAAATAAAAAAATAAATAAATACAATAGGTCTGGGAGTGTAGCCTGGAGGTAGAAGGGCTTCCAGGAACCCCAGTACCACCAAAAAAAAAAAAAAAAAAAAAAAAAAAGGTTTCTATCTCTAACACTTAACCACCATCTTACATTCCAAATGTTTTTCCTGTTTATCTCCTACCTCTCTTCCTGCCCTTAGGATGTAAGCATCATGAGCTTACAGAGATTTTGTCTCTTTTGTTCACTGCTGTTTCTTTCCATATCTGGCATATGATAGCCACTTAATATTTGATAAGAATAGTGAATGAATTTTGCTAGCTGAAGATCTTACCTTTGTTATTTTCTTCTTGGATTTATCATTGCTATTGAGTCTTAGATTCTGTAATGCAGTGATAGATTTTTTGCATTCTCTTCCAGCATACCATATATTGCTTCATTTCCTCCTTCTCCTTTCTTACTCTGAAAGTGTCCCTTAGAGTTGTTCGGTAACTAATGCATGAAGCTATAATACAGCTTTATTTACTAACATGTTGTGAGTACTGCTTTGATTCTCCCCCTCTGTTTTATACTTAGTGATTAAGTTTTTTATTCTTTTCTCATTAATCTTTTGTGCCATCTAAAACATTGTCTAATTGTATGTGTATTGATAATATTTTACAATTTTATGTTTTCTATATGTTTAGTCCTTACTTGAACTTAAGTAACTGGAATATGTTCTGCTGACATTTATTAAATGTAAATTTACTGAGACGATCATTGTAATTAAGCCTAGTCTGCCAACCATGTTATTGTAAATCATGGTTATGCCCATGTTTTCAGGCAGTGTTGCTATAGTTTCTTTCAAAAGTTTGATCACTTAACTGGAATTAAGGTGTGGGTAAAATTCTTGTTAAAGACATGTCAAATGCAAGTTGGGAAATGCTGCAGTAGTTTAGATTTACTATCAGATTACCCCAAGGTTTTGACTTGCTTACCCTTAAGATTTGTTTGAACATGAACAGCTTAATGCTTTAAAAGTTCCGGAATGTGCTGTGTTTTAGTTTGCCTATGATGTCTTTCCAGAATTACCCATAACATTGTATGAAGAAATTGTGGTGTTTGGAGAGACTTTGAGAATAGGAAAATAAATTAGAGTTTATTGTGTCAAAGAATCTTTTAATGTTATGAAGTGAACCTCTTTACTTATTGGGGGTCTTAGGACGTGTAGGCTGTTGGACATTAGAATGAAGAAATCTAGTTGTGACAGTTTTGTAGAATTTGTTCTCTGCCTCTGAAGAGCTTTCATTTATATCTGGTGACGTTTTGTGTGATCCCCCCCCCCAAAAAAAAGGAAAGGATTTAAAATAGCACTTGAGACTTTTCAGTTTTAGCTTTAAGCTTTAGTGAGCAGCATGAGCCCTGCTCAGTACCTCTTCCCTGCTTAGTTGGTCATCGCATTATACACTTCAGCCATGTTTTGAACTATAATACTCTTATTCTCTGCCCTTTTTGACAACTACCACAAACCATAGTTTCTTGTCTTCTGGCATTTGGGCAAAATTGCCCCCTTTTCTCCCTTCTCCCTCCAAGAAATAATTTTCTTTCCTTTTATCTATGTTTAGATGTTAATTTCTTCAGGAAAATTTCCCCTACCTTTTCTCTGCTCACTGGCATTTTCCACTCTTTATTTCCAAATTCTGTTTGTGCTTTTAACATTGCTTAGTAGGACTGAGTAGGAAGTAGGACTTAGATCTGTCATATTTTTAATAGTATATTACATTTCTCCTTTTGGTTATAGGTACAAGATAAATACTTAATGAAGAATAAATGAATGCTTTTTCTTAGTTATTCCAAGTATACACATATGGAGATATGGCCATATTTTAAAATTATAAGATAATATATAGTTTTACAGAGTTCTTTGCTGGAAAAGTAATAATGTATTGTGCAATTACATAGTATTGGCATTTTTGGTAGTCATTGCTAGGTATATACTTTGTTTATAGAATGTTGCTAA
The DNA here is from genome assembly GCF_963383645.1 of Muscardinus avellanarius. Taxonomy (NCBI): domain Eukaryota; kingdom Metazoa; phylum Chordata; class Mammalia; order Rodentia; family Gliridae; genus Muscardinus; species Muscardinus avellanarius. Next base: position 173,557,608 of record NC_137787.1, read on the forward strand.
TGAACCTTGTAGCTGAATTTTGTTGTCTTTGCATAATCCTGTTTTTGGCTACTAGTTTGTGCTTACAAGATAGTGACTGTGGCTAGGTTATTTGGTCTACCCATGAAAAGGAGAAAATTGTTTCTAGATAATGTGGAAGCAGGGAGGTCTTCAGTAATTATTTTCTTCAGTTTTCTTAATTTTTTTAGAAGACTGTCTTAGTAAGGTTATGCAACAAAGTGTGTAGGACAAGTTTTATTACTTGTAAACATTGACATCAAAGATCCTAAGCAATCTCCATTTCAGTGTCATTAACTTTCCTTTTTTTAATGGTAATGCCAAACATTGGGAGGATAGGATGATAGTCACCTAACAGCACCCAGATGATTATACAAAACTCATAACTCAGTAATGTTTCAGGGAGCTGGATTCAGCTTGTAGGCAAGTTTTCTATAATGGTCATATTTCTAAAAAATCAAATAGCATGTATACAGTTCAAAAAATTCAAGTATAAAGGACAAATAATGAGAAATGGCAATCTTCTTTTCTCCCCTTAGCTCTTTTAGCTGCTTTATTTATTCATTTTTCTATTTTAATATGCACATGTTCGGCTACTTGCTGATTTATTAATTTTACTTTGCCTTTTTAAATATCTGCTTTTTCTACCCAGATCCTGATCTTTGTAGTCCCATTTCTTGGGTGTAAATCTTGATTCCTCACTTGAAAGTATTGTGACTTTGAGCCAGTTGTTGAGTGTCACAGTTTTCTCATCTATAAATGAAAGATATTGCAGGTACTTGTCTCAGAATTATTTTGAAGATGAGCTGTATGAAAATTACATTATTTATAAATGTGTCTAATTCTCACTATTTTCTTCCATATCTTTTTCTTCTTTTTCAAAACATATGTCTTTTTTGTCCTAATTTAATTTTTCTGTGAAATATACTCAGTATGACTTCATTTCTTTTAAATTGTAGGCTTGTTTTAATGCTTAATATTCCCATCTTGGTGATATGCTATGTGCACTTAAGGATGTGTGTCCTTCAGTTTTGGATATACAGTTCTATTAGTGTCACAGCAAGCTGGTTCATAGTATTGTTCTGATCTTCCACATCTTTTACAGATTTTTGTTGTGTTCTAATTTCTGAGCAAGTGTTAGAATCTGCTATGATTGTGGAATTATCGCCTTTTATTTATCTTGATTTCTTGATTCCTCTATTTAGAGGCTCTCATTTTATCTCTGGTAAAGCAGTTTGCTTTCACGTATATTTCAACTGATACTAATATGCCATTCCAGCCTTCTCAATTTGTTTGCATGGCATATCTTCGTCTGTTTACGTTCCACCTACCTGGTCTTTTAAGTGTCTTTTGTTGGGAGCATATAGTACATCTTCCCGTAGCAGCTTCTGCCTTCTCACTGGAGCATTTGTATTTAATGCAATTATTGATAAGGTTGGTTTATTTCTACCATTGGATTTTCTGTCTTCTTATTCATTGTTTTTCTTCACTCTCTTTTGTCTTTTAGAACATTCAGTTTTTGAAGAAAAAGAAATTAGAGTTCCTTGCAGTATTTCGATTGCCTTTTTAGCTTTCTGTGTTTTTTATAGGTTACAATAAGCAATGACAAGTTAGATATGTGCATTTAATATTGTATTATTCATATAAAGTGTAAAACTTTAATAACTACATAGGTCTGTTTACTCTCTACCCCATGCTAATCTTGATTTTGTAGTTGTCATATGTATTACATTGAAAACCCAAGTAGAAAGGTTTTATCTATGTACTCACCATTCCCTAGGTCTCTATGCATTCTTAGAGAAACAGGTATTTTTTTTATAAAATTTTTCAGTGTAAAGAACTTCTTTTAGCATTTCTTAGAGTGCAAATGAGCTGCCAATCAATTCTCATAGCTGTCCTTTACCTGAAAATGGCTTAATTTTGCTTTTATTCTTGAAATAAACACATACATTTTTTTGGAGTATAGAATTCTTGAGTTTTCCCCCCCTTTCAGCCCTTAAAGGTTTTTTTTAATTTTTTATGATTTTTTTCTGACTGCCCTAATTTCTGATGAGAAACCTATATAATTGTCTGAATCATTGTTCCTCAGCATATAATGTATTATTTTCCTCACACTGTCTCTAGTAACTTTTCTTTATCTTTGATGATGTTCATAAGCATGGTTTTCTTTGGATTTATTCTGGACCTCACCCAAATTAATTTTTTTATTAATTTAAGGGATTATGGCTATTCTTCAAATTTTCTGTTCTAATCTCTTATTTTCTTCAAGTTTCAAATTTTCTTTTTTTTTTTTTTAACAGTTTAAGGTTTAAGTTCCCTGTAGCTGTTAATTTTCTAGTATTTTTTCTTTTCTGTGCATTATAGTTATTTAATTTTAATCCATTCTTTACTCTTGTCTTCATTATTCTATTGATCCTATCTTTTAGTGAATATTTGACATTTTTTTATTCTAAAATTTTTATTTAACTTTTTAATGTTTTCTATTTACCCAAGTTTTCTTTTCATTGGTTCCAACGTAATTTTGTTTTGCTTCCTAGCCATAAGTATAATAGCTATTTGAATATACTTAAGAGTTTAATATCCATGTTTGTTAACTCTAACCTGAGTCATCTTGGGGTTGACATCTATTGATTGCCTTTTTCCTAGAGGATGACTTACATTTTCAAGTATTTGTAGTAATACATTGGATCTTCTGAATGTTTTGCTTTGATCCTTTGTAGAATATTAGTATTTTTGCTTTAGCAGCAGTCAACACAGACTAAGACTAAGATTGTATGAGCATTGTCACACACTCTGTGTGCAGTGTTTTGAATATTAGCTCAGTTCCTTAGGTCTTTATTAATCTAGTTCAATCCCATGCTTGCATAGTTTGAGGGTAAATAGTTTACTTTTTACTTTCTTGCCCACCTGGGCTCCATTGTACACTACCCCTAGCTAGAAAAAACAGGGTTTCTACTCTGGTGTCATCAGACTAAAAACCCTTTGTCTCTACAACTTTGGCATCACCTGAGTAGATCCAGAGGAAGAGGAGGAGAAGAAAAGGAAGGGGAAGAAAGGAAATTTATCTGGTATAAATTGCTTTTCAGAGTTTTAGCTTCCCTCTACATCCCAGAATATTTTGTCTAATGTTCAGAATGCCTAGGTAGTTGTGGATTTTTATAATTTGTCCTGAGTTCATAGTTGCAAATAACAGCAAACCCTTCACTGAGAGGGTTGACCTGTAGCCAGCCATCACCATGCTGGAGCTAGAGCCAACTGTAGATTTTTGAGATTTTTCTTTTCCCCACTCCCTGTTATTTCTTTTTTTTCTTCGTTCATGTAGGAGGTTTATTTTATTTTGTTATTTTTTGTTTCCCCTCCTCCCTAGAAGTTTTCTTTAAATTTAGATGTTTCTTTATGCTTATTTATATCCTATAAGCAGTTTGTAGCCAGCCTTTTCAGTTGGGGGTGTTCTAAATGTGTCTGTTATTTAAGAAGCTATGACATTGGTTTTGGTGCAGTATGATAGTGGCTTGGAGGAAGTTGGGAGAGATTGGTCAACAGATATAAAATTATAGTTAGGAGAAATAAGTGTTGGTGTTTTATTATATAGGATGAGTATAGTTAATATATATCTCAAAATAACTACAAGAGAGATATTTGAGTGTTTTACCACAAAGAATTAGAAATGTTTAAGGTGTTACTGAGAATAGGCTTAGAAGTATTTGTGTCCTTCTAAAGAAGACCCATGGTATATTTATGCCCAGTGCTTTTCATTGACCTCATTAAAAACAAAATTACTATGCTGGGGGTGGTGGTGCTCCCTTGTAATCCCAGCGCTTGGGAGGCTGAGACAGGAGGATCACACAGGTTTGAAGCTAAACTCAGCTACTTAGTGAGGCTCTGAGCAACTTAGTGAGACCCTGTTTCCAAATAAAGTATAACATAGGTCTGGGAGTATAGCCTGGAGGCAGAAAGCCTCTGGGTTCCACCCCAGTACTACACACACAAAGATTACTACATAAGGAACCATATTCAAATCTTCATCGTTGTTTTAGTTATGTAAACTTTTTTTTTTTTTTTTTGCAGTACTAAGGATGGAACCCAGGGACCTTCTACCTCTGAGCTATACCCCCAGCCCTATTTTTGATTCTTTATTTTGAAACAGGGTCTCACTGAATTGTTAAGGGCCTCACTAAGTAGCTGAGGTTGTCCGTGAACTGTGATCCTCCTGTCTCAGCCTCCCAAATGCTGGGATTACAAGCATGTGCCACCACGCCCAGCTTAGTTATATAAACTAACGGTTTATTGTGGTACTGTGGGTGGAACCCAGGGGCATTGTACCTCCAAGCTACACCCCCAGCCCTATTTTGTAGTCTGTTCATTTTTGAAACAGGTTCTCACTGAGTTGGGAAGGGTCCCGCCAAGTAGCTGAGGCTGTCAGCGAACCAGGATCCTCTGGTCTCAGCCTCCCGAATGCTGGGATTACAAGCGTGCGCCACCACGCCCGGCTAAAGGTTTCTTTTAAAAAACAAAATTTAGTCTTTCAAAATGTTCACAATTTAGTCGGGGGTGGTGGCGCACGCTTGTAATCCCAGCATTCGGGAGGCTGAGACAGGAGGATCGCGGTTCGTGGACAGCTTCAGCTACTTAGCGAGGCCCTTCGCAACTCAGTGATACCATTTAAAAAATAAAAAGACTAACGCCAGGCGTGGTGGCGCAAGTTTGTAATCCCCGAGGTGGAGACAGGAGGATCACACAGGTTCAAAGCCAGCCCCACTGGCTTAAGAGACCTTGTTTCCAAAAAAAAAAAGTACAAAATAGGTCTGGGAGTGTAGCCCAGAGGTAGAAGGGCTTCCAGAAACCCCAGTACCACCAAAAATAAAAATAAAAATAAAAAATAAATAAAAAAATAAAAAGACTAAAAAATTGGGCTGGGGTGTACCTTGGAGGTAGAATGCCCCTGGGTTCCATTTCTAGTGCTGCAAAAAGAAAAAGAAAAAAAAAATTTGCACTTTATTTTACAGTGTTTTTTTCCTCCTAAACTATTGGGTGAGTATGTTTTGTTGTGTGCTATGATAAATTTGTTGACAATTAGAGTTGAAGTACCATAAAGAAGCATGTACTCAGCTTTTCTTTGGATAGTATTTTTGTTCTGGTTTCTTTAACAGCACTTATAACATATTTTTGTCTTGTGCATTTTTGATCCTTTTGAAAATGAATGCAGTGATGAAATTCAAGCATATAAATTTTTACAAGAAAATACAGGTAATGAAAATTTTTTTCAACTTCAGTGTACAATGTTTTTATATTGGTGGATGCTTTAAGAATGTGATATTAGAGTGATAACTGTAACTTGAAAAAAGTATATTTATAATGATAAAGAAATATAAACCTTCAAAACAGAAAGCAACAGGCACAGATGGTTTTTACTGGTGAATGTTAACAATAATTTAAGGAAGAAATTATTCTGGTTCTCTGAAATCTCTTCCAGAAGATTTGAGAGTTTCTCAGTCATTTTATTCCGGCATTCTAGGCTAGCATTATGTTGATACCAAAGCCAGAGAAGATATTACAAGAAAAGAAACCTATAAACCATTATCTCTCATGAATATAGATGTAAAAATATTTAGCAAAAAATTTAACAAATAGAGCCTAAAAATGTATAAAAATAATTATATGCTATAACCAAGTGGAATTTATCCCAGGTATGCAAGAGTGTTTCAACATTCAAAAAACTCAGTGAATATAATCTGTCATATATAGAGACTAAAGGAGAAAAATCACCTGTTTATATAATAGATGTGGAAAAACTGATAAAATTGAACAGCCATTTATAAAACTCAGTGATCAGGAATAAAAGGGAATTGCTACTAAATACTTAACTATGAGAAATTTGAAATTTTCTTGCTAAAAACAAAGCTAAGATGTCCCTCCTTACCATTGCTTTTCAATATCATACCAGGATTTTTATTTGATGCAAAAAGAAAAAAAAAAGAAATTAAATGTTTAGTTTGGGAAGCAAGAAATAAAACAGAGGACATGTTGCCTTTCTAAAAAAAAAAAATCTGAAGAATCAACAACCAAAAAAAAAAAAAAAAAAAAAAGGAAGAAAACCCCTTAAATTCTTGGAACTAATAAACAATTATAACAAGGCTAATATACAAAATCAGTTGCTTTTTTTTATAGACTAGCAATAAATGAGTGGAATTTGAAATTATAAACATCATACCATAACATTGATATGTTGGCCTTTAAAGAAATACTTAGGTATGAACCTGACAAAATATGTTCAAGATCTGTATGAAGAAAGTAAAAATCTTGGATAAAAGAAACCAAAGAACAAAATAAATGGAAATATATTCTGAGCTGGGCGTGGTGGCGCAAGCTTGTAATCCAGCATTCGGGAGGCTGAGACCAGAGGATAGCGGTTCGCGGACAGCCTCAGCTACTTAGTGAGGCCCTCTGCAACTCAGTGAGACCAGGTTTCAAAATAAAGAATAAAAAAATAGGGCAGGGGGTGTAGCTCGGAGGTCAAATGCTCCTGGGTTCCATCCCCAGACCTGCAAAAAAAAAAAAAAAAAAAAAAAAAGATATTCTGTGTTCATGGATATTGTAACCATGTAAGGCTCAGTATTGTAAACATGCCAGTTCTTCACAACTTGATCTATAAATTAAATGAATTTCCAGTCAAATATTATCAAATTATTTTGTGAGTATTGACAAACTGGTTCTAAAGTTTTTATGGAGAGGCAGGAGAGTCAGAGTATCCAACACAGTATAGTAGGAGAACAAAAATGTTGGAGGACTGACACGACCTCATTTCAGTACTTAATAAAAAGCTATGGTAAAGCCGGATGTGGTTGCGCATGCTTGTAATCCCAGCATTTGGGAGGCTGAGACAGGAGGATGGCGGTTTGGGGATAGCCTCAGCTACTTAGTGAGGTCCTCTGCAACTCAATGAGACCCTGTTTCAAATTAAAGAGTAAACACCAGGGCTGGGGTGTAGCTCAGAGGTAGAATGCCCCCTGGGTTCCATCCCTAGTACTGCAAGGAAAAAAAAAAAGCTATGGTAAGCCAGGCATGGTGGTACATGTTTGTAATCCCAGTACTTTGGAGGCTGACACAGGAGGATTGCAGATTTGAGGATAGCCGCAGCAAATAGCAAGACTCTCATCAACCTAATGAGATTAAAAAAAAAAAATTAGGACTGGGGATGTGGTTCATTCTATTGAACCCAATAGAATGTCCCTGGGTTCAATCCCCAGTAAACACACACACACACACACACACACACACACACACACACACACACACGATAAAATTAAATAAAAAGCTATGGTAACCAAACAATGTAATACTGGTGAAAAAAATAGACTACCAGATCAGTGAAATAGATTAGAGAACCCAGATACAGACTCACATAATTCTAGTTGGTGAGTCTTCACAAAGGCTCCAAGGCAGTACTGTGGAGCCAGCGTCGTTTTTCTTGTAAACAAAGCTTGTTGGACAACTATACATCCACATGCAAAATAGTACGCCTGGCAAAGATTGTTGAATCTTTCACAAAATTAGCTCAAAATGGATCACAGATCTAAATGTAAAAGGCAAAACTATAAAACTCCCATATGATAAATGTAAGAGAAAATCTGCTTGATCTTGGGTTTGGTGATGACTTTTTTTTTTTTTTTTTTGGTGGTACTGGGGTTCCTGGAAGCCCTTCTACCTCCGGGCTACACTCCCAGACCTATTTTATATTTTTGAAACAGGGTCTCTTATGCCAGCATGGCTGGCTTCGAACCTGCGCGATCCTCCTGTGTCCGCCTCCCAAGCGCGGGGAATACAAGCGTGCGCCACCACGCCCGGCTTGGTGATGACTTTTTAGATAAAATATCAGAGGCACAATTCATGAAAGAATAAAAAAATTAAAATTAAAAATTTCTGCTCCGTAAAGATACTGTCAAAACAATAAAACAATAAGCCACAGCAGTCTGGAGGAATTTTTTTCTTTTTTTTTTTTGGTACTTGGAATTGAACTCATGGCTGTTCTACCTCCGGCTGCATGGTGTACCCAGCCCTTTTTATTTTGAAACAGGGTCTCACTAGGTTGCTGAGGGTCTTGCTGAGTTGCTGAGGCAGGCCTCAAACCTGAAATTTTCCTGACTTAGCCTCCCAAGTCCTGGGATTGCAGGTATGTGCCACCATGCCCAGCTGGGTGAAAATATTTGCAGAAGACATTTCTAATAGAGAACTGCTATTAAAATATAAAACTCTTTAAAACTCAGTAATAAACATAACCTATTAAAAAGTGATCAGCCAGGTGCACTGGTACATGCCTGTAATCAAGAGACTAAGGCAGGAGAATTGCTTGAGTCCAAGGAGCTTGAGGTCATTGTGGGCAACTGAGTAAGATTTGTCTAAAAAAAGACCAAAGACCTTATCAGACACCTCACCAAAGAGGATATGCAGATGGCAGGTAAGCAGGTAAACATATGAAGAGATGCTTATCATTTAGAGATGGAAACTAAAAACAGCATTGGGTTACCACTACATCTATTAGAGTGCTCCAAGTCCAGAACCCTGACAGAACAAATGCTGGTTAGGATGTGGATCAGCAGGAACTTTGGTTTATTGCTGGGCAGAATGCAAAATGGTAAAGATGTTTTGGAAGAGAGTTTGGTAGTTTCTTACAAAATTAAACATACTATTACCATACAGTTAACCAATCACATTTCTTGTCATTAACCTAAAGGAGTTGAAAACTATGATCCACAGAAAAACACACCTATATCTAACTGTAGTTATATTCCTATATAATATAAACCTATAGTTTTGTTCATAATTGCCAATATTGTGAAGCAACCAAGATGTCCTTCAGTAGGTGAATGGATTAAATAAGCTGTGATGCATAAAGATATTGAAATACTATTCAGAACTAGAAATAAATGAACTATCTATACCTAACAGACATGGAGGGAATATGAATGCATATCGCTAAGAAGCCAGTCCAGCAAGTCTGTGTACTTTATATCTTTTTGACATTCTGGAAAAACATAACTATGGAAGCTAGAGAAAACCTAATACAGTCAAGTGTTGATAATATTGAAGATTTTCGTGAGCCTATAGGAGTTCATTCTTAGAGATGTTTGAGTAAATGCGAGGTGGTAATGGATTGGGGAGGAAATGGGGAGTAGAAGTCCAGGAAGTGGGAATAGTTAGATAACTTTCTTTTTTCTTTTCAGGATGTTTGTCACTGAAGAAGGGAGAGATGGAAATAGTTTCAAAAGCAGGAGTAAAACTCCTTATTTTTAGCTGAGGGCAGGTTTTTTCTTTTTAAAATGGTGTGAATAAAATATACATGTGGGTAGAGAGCAAGAATTAAGTCAGTGTTGAAATGGAAAGAGAGATACTTTAAAGAAAACTTCCCTTGGGAGGCAGAATCTTCTCAGAATCTTTGCCTGGCATTTGGGAGTGAAGAATATGTTAGGATGGGTGCCATAGTGCTAAATTTAGAGCTGCGGGAAGGAGATGTTGAAGGAATTTTTACTTGAAAGCGGATTTGTGTCTGTAAAGTAGAAAGCAAAGCTTTTAGCTGCAAGTTCCATGGTTGGAAATAAGGAAAGGAGAAAGGTGGAGTTGAAACACCTGCCATGGTGATGACTGATCATGACAAATAATTGTCTTTTTGGGTGGCTGTGGCTGACGATAGAAACACGAGGGAGTGCTGGTGCTGGTCTGTTGAGCCTAGGAGGCTAGAGGGTGGAGGCTAGAGGGGGAGACCAAGTGGCAGCGAGTGGAGTGCCTGTAGAGTAGACTCTGGAAGGAAAGGAGCCAGAAAGGTAGAGTGAAGGCCAGGGGATTGCAGTTAGTAACCCGGATGTATCAGTTAAGTGTTTTTGAGAAGGACTTCTAAATGACCAGGTCAGGGAGTTTGCCTGGGGAGTAGAGAACTGAGGTAGTTCCTGGACATCCGCTCCAGATACCACTACTTCCTTATCATCTTGTTCGTGGGCAAGGGAGAAGTGTTGGAGGATTCACGTTCCTGTTTGAGAGGGCTTTGAGGGATCAAGAGCCATGCTGTGTTGGATTTCCATTAAGTGTGGAGGAGTTATTTTGTAAAATGGTTGGCCAACAGGAGCCTCTCTGATCTGTTCCTGTGTTCTTATCATGTGTCACTCTCATTTTGGCACGTCTCTTACCATGTAGCATTTAATGTGAAAATATCTGACTTCTAGAGTTTACTTTGGGCTGAAGAAGCACTGTTTACACGTATGCGTTGGGCAATAGTAGAAGAAAATTGACAACATAATGGTTACTGCTACTGTGCTGGTGCCTAATGAAGATTTTCTCTTGCAGTTGTTTGTGGAAAGTGTAAGTCTTATCAGCTGGACAGTTGAATAAAGCAGTAAGTTGAAACATTGATTGCATGTTGTGCTGTGTCATCTTATGCATTGGAGTTATACGGAATTGTTAATATTATACTACTGTGGAAACAAAATGCCTTTTTAGATTATGTAAACATATGTAGGATGATTAATATAGTCATGACAAAAGGCACCACATGGAAGAGTCTTGTTATGGGTGGAAAAGAATCAAAATGCCCTTACAGGGTCTTTGAACTTTAAAATCAGTTTCAGTGGGATGTGATGGTACACACTTGTAATCCTAACACTTGGACAGATGAGACAGGAAAATCACAAGTTTGAGGCCAGCAGCACAAAGTAACTTAGTTAGACCCTGTTTCAAAATAAATGAAAAGGCCAGGCGTGGTGGCACACGCTTGTAATCCCTGCACTCGGGAGGCGGAGACAGGAGGATTGTGCTGGTTCGGAGCCAGCCTCGCTGGCTTAAGAGACCCTGTTTCCAAAAAACAAAACAAAACAAAAAAAACAACAACAAAATAAATGAAAAGGGCTGGGGCTGTATTCAGATATTGAACACCCCAGGGTTCAGTCCTTTGTTTAATAATAATAATAACAACAACAACAATAATAAGGTTTGTTAGAAAATCATCACACTAAGTGGATGCATATTTATAATACATTACATATTAGCACTGTTTAATGGTTGATGGGAATAAAGCATATCTGTGTTTATGTATTTTTCTTGGGAAGGTGATAATGACTTATAGAAGAGGTTATTGAATGGATGTAATACTCTGTAATGATCTTGTTTATTATCAACTAGAAATTGATGAATGTGAGCTTTTTTGTAACCTGAGGGGTGTGTGTGTGTGTGTGTGTGTGTGTGTGTGTGTGTGTGTGTGTTTGTGTGTGTGTGTGTGAGAGAGAGAGAGAGAGAGAGAGAGAGAGAAGAGAAGAGAAGAGAAGAGAGGAGAGGAGAGGAGAGGAGAGGAGAGGAGAGGAGAGGAGAGGAGAGGAGAGAGGGAGACAGAGCACTAGGACTACCATTGACCTATATCCTTAGCTCATAAATGCGAGTTTTCTAACTTAGAAAATTTATTCTTTTAAGCACAGATGGAAATCTCTTTAACATGTCACATTCTGTTCTGCATTAAAAATTTGAAAAAAATGTTTCAATATCTTATCCCTATTCTAGAGAACTTGGGAAAAATACAGAATAGTGTGGGGGGGGAGGGGGAGAGGGAAAAGGAGAAGGAGAAACTCAAAAGCAACCAACCATGTTACCTATTTTGTCTATGAATAGTCATTAAGAAACTATTAGCATTTTGTTTTATTTAAAACAAACTTTGTTACTACTTCTATAGATTATCCTGAGCATTTCTTTCAAAACACTATTTAAAATAGCTGTTTAATATTTTATTAGTTTGATACAGTATATTTTATTTTGGATGAATAGACTTTTTGTAGTTTCTAATATAATGAAAAGTTTAATAAAAAAGGTCTTTAAAGCTTCTAATTAGTTCTATAGGGTATAGTCTTAAAAAGCAGAACTATTGGGCTGATGTGCATTTTAGTAATAGCCTTTTTATTTTTATAGGTGTGATATATACTTATTATTATTTGTGTGTTGTGTGTTTGTGTGTGTGTGTGTGTGTTAGTGAGGGTGGAACCTAGGGGCTTTTCTACCTCTGGGCTATACTCCCAGACCTATTTTATATTTTATTTGGAAACAGGGTCTCACTAAGTAGCTAAGCCTGGCTTCGAACCTGTGCAATCCTCCTGTTTCAGCTTCCCAAGCGCTGGGATTACAAGTGTGCGCCACCGTGCCTGGCTTATACTTATTTTTAAAAGCATAGGCAGAGCTGGGTGTATGGTGCACGTTTGTAAACCAAGTACTTGATAGGCTGAGACAGGAGGATGGCAGGTTCTTGGCCAGCCTCAGCTACTTAGGCCCTGAGCAACTTGGTGAAACTGTCCTGTTTCAAAATAAAGAATAAAAAAACAAGGCTGGTGGTGTAGCTTAGACGTAGAATGTCCCTGGGTTCCATACCCAGTACCAAAAAATAAATAAATAAATAAATAAAATAAAATAAAAGCATAGGCAGTTTAGGTACCTAAATCTTTTATTTTATTTTTTTCTTTTTGGTGGTACTGGAGGTGGAACCCAGGGGCTTTTCTACCTCCGGGTTACACTCCCAGACCTATTTTATACTTTATTTAGAAACAGGGTCTCACTAAGTTGCTGAGAGCCTCACTAAGTAGCTGAGGCTGGCTTTGAACCTGTGAGATCCCCCTGTCTCAGCCTCTCAAGCGCTGGGATTACAAGCTTGAGCCACCACATGGGCAAGGTACCTAGATCTTATTAACATGAAAGAACTTATGTTAGCATTTGATGAACATCATCTCATTTGTAATTGTATATTTAGACAGGAATAACTTTTAGTGTGATAATGCTGTTCATACTTTTAAGAAATAGGAAGTATAGGCAGGTGTGATGGTGCACACCTGTAATCCTAGTACTTGGGAAGCTGACAGGATTATAGGTTCAAGGTCAGCCTCAGCAAGTAGTGTAGACACACAGGTAGGATCTCATTTGAATTTAACAACAAGAGAAAAAAACCTCAAAGAACTGCTGAAGTCTAAGGTCAAGGGTTCTTCACCACAGAGCTCTTAGGTTATATAAGATTTTATTAAACTTAAGAATTGTTTTTATAAAAACAATAAGAAATTGAAATAATTTTTTAAAATGCTTACATTTTGACTATTAGGGATTACATCTCTGCTGTAAAAGGTGAAGTGAATGGTATTAATACTTTCTCCTATCTTTATTCCCCCATTTCTGGTTTTTATGTTTATGTTTTACTTTTCACAGATAAATATTTGCTTTCTCTTTACCAGAAGTATTTCACTCTGTATTTAATAGCTATGCTTCTTATTTAAATGGATTTAGTGCTTATCACCATATCTTTACCCATGGCTTTTCTGTTTCTGTTTTATTGTGATTGATATTTTATTGTGATTGCTTGTTTTTTATCATAGAGTATTTTTATTTCAAGGACACATGGGTTCTGTGTGTTCCCTTAGTTCTTTTTTGTTTGAAGATGACTTTCTTGATTTAATCTGTGGAAGACAGTTTGGCTGGCTTTTTATTTATTTATTTTTTTTGGTGGTACTGGGGGTGGAACCCAGAGGCTTTCTAACTCTTGGCTAATACTCCCAGACCCATTTTCTATTTTATTTATAAACAAGGTCTCACTAAGTTGCTGAGAGCCTCAGTAAGTAGCTGAGACTGGCTTTAAACCTGTGTAATCCTCCTGTCTTACAAGTGTGCACCACCATGCCTGGCTGATGGCTTTTTTTTTTTTAAACCAAACTGTGAAACATTTCAAACATAAAGAAAAGTACAGAAATTAATTAAAATATAGTTCTGTATCTGCCATGGAGATAATAGATGCTAGTATTTTGCTTTATTTGTTTTAAACCTTGAACATTTTTCTCTCTTTTTTCTCTTAAGAAAAAGCTAAAGTTGCCTATTCCATGCCCTCTCCTTTTCTTCTCCCCCTAATATTATCCTGAACTTGGTATTTATAATCTCTGGGAATGCTTTATCTATTTTATAATTATATTTGTGTCTTTATACAATGTATTCTTTAGTTTTAGATTATGTGAAAAAAATACATTATAGTGATTGCTATTTTCTACCTTATATGAACTGGCTTTATACTCTGAGCCTGTTTTTAAGATTTACCTGTGATTAATACAGATATAATTCACCACTCAATTATTGAATTGTGTTATATTAATCATGAAATAGTAATTTATTTGTTTTTGGTTTCCCAGTATTATGAGTAGTGTTATCCTGTACATTCTTGTATGTGTTTCTTTTTCCAAGTGTGAAAGCTTGCTTATTTGCTTTATTGATTGATTAATTGATTGATTTTTAATAGTACTGGGGATGGAACCCAGGGGCATTCTATCTCCAAGCTACACCCCCATCTCTATATTTTATTCTTTTACTTTGAAACCAGGTCTCACTGAGTTGCAAAGGGCCTCACCAAGTAGTAGCTGAGGCTGTCTGCAAAATGCCATCCTCCTGTCTCAGCCTCCCAAATGCTGGGGTTACAAGCGTGCACCACCATGGTCGGCTTTAAAGCTTTATTTTTAAATGGGGGGGACAGATTCTTATCAAATTATGGTGACCACCTTGCATTACTGAATGGTTAAGTATCTTAGGTTTCTACTATGTGTCAAGTACCGTGGAAATGGTTATCTGTGAGGTTTGATCATTGATTTTGAAGTGTTCAGCATATTTGGCATTCATTACTTGAGTCAACTCCTGTTTGAATAGGAGAAAAATATCAGGACTTGAATGGGAAACATAGCTTTTACCAAGATGAACCAAACATCTTCCTAAATTTTAAAGACTTATGATCCAATTGTAAAGGCACAAGAGCTTCAAGTCCAGATTGCCAAGGCCATATTGGTTGCTTGTTTGCAAGAATTTACTAGCTTTTAAAATTTGTGTCTAGAATAGATTTGCTTTTTTTTTTTTTTTTGTGGTGGTGGTACTGGGGATTGAACCCAGTGGGATTCTACCCCTAGCCTTATTTTGTTTTTTGGTTTTTGAAACAGGATTTCACTAAGTTTGCAGAGGCTGGTCTCAAACCTTCAATCTTCATGTGTTAGCCTCTCAAGTACTGGGGATTACAGGCACCCACCATCACACCTGGCTTTGATTTGCCTTTTATTTATTTATTTTTTGTGTGGTACTGAGGATGGAATCTAGGGGCATCCTACCTCTGAGCCATTCTCCTAGCCCTATTTTTTTTTAAATTCTTTTATGTTGAAACAGGGTCTCACTGAGTTGTAAAGGGCCTCATTAAATAGCTGAGGCTGTCCAAGAACCACAGTCCTCCTGTCTCAGCCTCCAAATGCTGGGATTACAAGCGTGCACCACCAATGCCCGGCTTTAGATTTGCTTTTAAACCTTTGAATGTTCCAATTCCAATTGCTGAAGGAGCTTATCCCAAGAGTAGTGGTATCTGTTTTGATATTTTTACTGTGCTTTCATGTTTGAGATCTCAGTCTTTAATTATGAAGTATGCTCTTCCAGCAGTTTGAGTTTTTAAACTTTACCAACTAACACATCACATTTGCAGATTTATTTTTGGTACATGCAAATCAGAAACTTTCTGTAGAATATATCAAAATGTTCTCATTTAATTTGACTAAGGGAAGAGGAAAGAAATAATTTTATTACAAATTGCTGTTATATTATCAGTGCTTATATTGAATATAATACTATATGCTGTCTTGTAAAAGTAGGCATTGCAATAGTTTGAAAAAAGTCAAGATTTGAGTAGTTTTATAAGTTCAAACATTATTTAAAATTTTTACTTTTTTTTTTTCAGTGGTACTGGGGGTGGAACCCAGAGGCTTTCTACCTCCAGGCTATACTCCCAGACCTGTTTTCTCTTTTATTTGGAAACAGGGTCTCACTAAGTTGCTGAGAGCCTCACTAAGTAGCTGGGGCTGGCTTTGAACCTGTGCGATTCTCCTGTCTCAGCCACCCAAGCACGGAGATTACAAGTGTGCGCCAACATGCCCAGCTTACACTTAAAAAAAAAAAGATATTTGCTCCATCTGGATTTCTAAATTTTGATCCCCAAGCCCCACTTTAAAAAGGAAATATTAAAAAGTAAATTTTGTTATTGTTATTTGTAATAAAATGTAATTCAGTGAAAGGCAAGTTCAGTTTGGAAATCGGTCAGCTCTGTCAATTTACACAAATACTTCCTTAGTTGTGTTGAGGAATGGTGGTGGTAGGGGAAACGCATCATGCTTCAAGCTTTCCTTCTGTTCTTACCCTGCTACATAGTTTTCGGTATTCTCCAATTGCATCATTTTAGGTTAACTTAGTGCCTATCTTTGACCTAGATACCTTTGAGGTCTGTGCTGGGTGTTGAGAGTCAGCTGCTGTGCAAAGAAATATCCTAATTGATTTTGGTAGTCTAGCCCAAGTCTTGGAGTGGGGTGTGTTAATTCTCATTCAAATTACCATGAACTTTTAATGAAAGGGATGGGAAGTATTTCAGGGAGATGATCACAGATCTATTCTAATTGCTTAAGACTGCAGTATAATTACTCTTAAGTATATCAAAACGCTGCTTGCATTGATGGAGTAGATATTGTACTCTAGAGAGGCACAAAATAAAAAATCAGTGACCAGCTTTTGAAAAGTGCCTTCTTGGGTGTATTCATTTCGAGTCACCCCCCCATGCCATTTTGGCATGGGGCTGTATTTCTATTTTCTATATTTCTATCTTTCTAATAAACTTCTTTAAATCTTCAAAAAAAAAGAAAAGTGCCTTTTAAAATAAACTTAAAATATCTTATATTTACCATTGATTATCTATAAAACCAAGAAAGTGAGGCTGAACATCTTTCCGTGGTGACATTTATAGATATTTTTAGCATATATTATAATTTAGCATATACTATTTCATCCTAAGTTGGTGTGAGGTTGATTGCTGCATTGCCAGGGGACTTTGAGGATTTATTTGCCCTGCGATAGACAACCTTGGCTGAAATGAAGTATGAGAATGTTACAGTCGCACACGCAAATATTTTTCCCTTTTCTTTTTTTTCTTTTTTCCACTTTCACCCACCTCTAAAGACTGAAATCAGCAAGCTGTTAATAATCTGCATTAAGATCATATTTATAAGTTGGGAAAGAAGTTAATTTTAAGTCAGATTTGTAAATACATTCTTTCTTAAGTAACATCTAAGTAAGCTAAACAGAATTTTATAAAGTATCTTTTGTTGATATTGTATAACATTTTAAGGAACATATGCCATTTATTTAAAGGACTGAATATAGTTATGGAATTCTTGCCAAAAAGGCACATTGTGTTTAAGAAGGGAATCCTAGGACCTAAGATATTTTTATTGCAGTTTTAGCATGTGAAAAGGATTTTAACCAAAGGCCTAATTCTTTTGGAAGTAGAAATTTATTATCTGATCTTTGCCCCACCTGTTACACTTCTTTATTTCATAGAGGTCTTTGAGATGTAAATATTCTCTAACTTCTTCCTTTTAACTTTTCTTCTTTGTGGTACTGGGGATGGAAGCAGGGGCATTCTACCTCTGAGCTACACCCCCAGCCCTATTTTTAAATCCTTATTTTGAAACAGGATGTCACTAAGTTGCAAAGGGCCTCACTAAGTAGCTGAGGCTGTCCAGGAACTGGGATCCTTCTGTCTCATCCTCCCAAATGCTAGGATTACAAAGGTGCACCACCACACCCAGCTTCCTTTTAACTTACTAAAGAAGGTAATGACTAGCTGTGAAACACTTCAAAGAATTAGGAAGGTTGTTCTCTCTCCCGGCTTTCCTCCTTTGCTACTTGTGACTTGTGACCTATATTGCATTTTCTTTTAATTATAACCAAATCTGAATCGAAGTACTTTTGGGGGCTTGCTTTTATTTTCACAGTGTTTAACATGACAGATATAACCTCTACTTTTGTAGAACTATTACCTCAGCTGGGAAAACAGACTGGAAATGAATGATTACATAAAATGTTGTGGTACTTGCTCTGAAGAACAGAGTTAAGGTTACTATATATTAAAAAATCCTGTTCTGTTTTGGGAAGACTACAAAAGCTTTCCTAAGTACTTGTTTTTAAGCTTAGAGCTGAACAACATGTAGAATTAACCAGGCACTGAGAGAAATGAAAAGAATTGAATATAAATCCAGGTATTTTTGGTCTTTTTAAAAAACAGATTAATTAGTATTTTACATAGGTGTGGAGCTCAGAAAAACAGTCCAGTCTTGGCAGTATAATTTTGATTTTCTATTCTTTTTCATTTCTTTGCTGCAATTTTTTTTCTAAACTAGGGTTTGAACCCAAGGCCATTCTATCTTTGAGCTACAACTTTTAATCTTTCTTTTTTAAAATAGGGTTTCGCTAAGTTGCTGAGGGTCTTGTCAGATTTTTGAGGCTATTCTTGAACCTACAGTCATCCTGTCTCAGTTTTCTTCTGTGCTTACACAGGAGGGGTAGCACTCCTGTGTACCTTACATTTTCTTAAAGAGACAAATACTATTTAGGTCTGTCTCTATTTGTTTTTGTGGTGCTGGGGATTGAGTTCAGGGCCTTGTGTGTTTTAGTAAGTGTTTTGCCATTAAACTATACGCCACCTCAAAAAGACAGACACTGAACCAGGTGTGATGGTGCATGCTTGTAATCCCAGCTGAGACAGGAGGATCAGGGTTCACAGACAGCCTCAGCTACTTAGTGAGGCACTCTACAACTTAGACCCTGTTTCAAAATAAAGAATTAAAAATAGGGCAGGGGGTGCCCCTGGATTCCATCCCCAGACCTGCCTCCCCCCAAAAAAAGATACTGTTTCTGATTTGCATTCTTTAGGCATATTTTTTGTTTGGTTACAATTCCGCATCATATTATTTTCAACAAAAGCATTTATGAATTCAAATCTAAGAAAACTGTTATAAGGATACTATGTTATTATAATATTGAAATTGAGTTGGGGGGATCTTGAAGGAGGCAAACACCAGCCAAGTTATTAAAGGCCTCTTTAATCAACCGGCACCCATAGGCGAGGTCTGCCAACCGTGGGGGAAGGGACCGATGACCAGGAAACAGATTCACTGTAGGTGGGCAGGGTCACCTGTTCAGAGAGGAATACTAATATTTTTAGCGGGAGGGGGGTTTGGGGATGGAGCTAGTAGCATGGGAATGCCACATCTGGAATCTCGCGGTACCTGGAGTCTGTTTCCTGATGTCTGGAGTCTGGCGAAGTCTCTGCTTCTGGCTTCCAGGTCTGCCTCCTGTCCCCGCTACAGGGTCTTGTGGGGGAAGAGAGGGACCAGACCTATCAGTCATATTTTACATTGAAGAAAGTGTTGTGTCGTAGGACATATGCACATTGATATTTTGGCTATTTTGTTTCTGAGACATTCCACACCAGAAAATAGAGGTATCATTTTACTGCATTTTGGTGTGTCTAATTAAAACTTTACAAGTTTATGTTAGTTTACCTTTTGGATTAAAATTACAAATAGTAAAGAAGAATATATTCTCTTCTCCGTGTGTGTGTGTGTGTGTGTGTGTGTGTGTGTGTGTGTGTGTGTATTTTGTTTTTGGTGTGTTTGTGTGGTACTGGGAATTGAATCGAGGGCAGTCTATCTCTGAACTACACCTCCAGGCCTATTTTATTTTTTAATCTGAAAACTGTCTTGCTCGGTTGCTGAATTGCCTTGCCAAGTTGCTGAGGCTGGCTTTGATGCAATCCTCTTGTCATAGCCTCCCATGTACTGGGATTACAGGTATGTGCCACTGCTCGTAGGTTATTTTTTTTATTTTTAAATAGGGTCTCACTAAGTGTCCAGGGCCTCTCAAGTTGTTGAGGTTGATCTCAAACTTGCAATCCTCTTTTCTCAGCCTCCCAAGTACTAGGACTACTAGTACTACTAGTATTAGACTACTAATATGCACCACCAGGCCTGGCTCTTGCCAGAAGTTTTTATTTTTCATATGTATTATATAAATATCTGTTCCTTATTATTTTTAGGAGCCATTTTCACTGTATATGCTCTTCTACAACTTGACATATTATAAACAGACAATAGCAGTTATTTTTAGGAGCCATTTTCACTGTATATGCTCTTCTACAACTTGACAGATTATAAACAGACAATAGCAGTTTTAACATGAAACGGAAACCTCCATTATTTTTAAAGACAACGTAGTTTTGTTTTGATAAAAACATTTGGTTGTTCTTGGTTTTAAGCAACCTTGTTGAGGTGATGGAGAATCTGGATCTCATAGTGCTCTTTGTGGAGTACCATGAAATACGTGCTCTGTCTTGCCAACAAGAAATGTTTTTATTAGCAGCAAATCAGCCTGTATTTTATTATGAAATATAAAACCACACCAAACTTCAGTGCATATTTAAAGCAAGAAGTTCAGAATTCGGCATGGTTTGCTAACTTAGAGTTGTTCTCATTGGTATTCACTTGCTGCTTGTACATTTTTTCCCTAATTGTTCACATTTTTTCTTTGTCATGTGCTACCTCCCACTAGCAGAAAAGTGTCTTGGGGCAGCCGAGGTTTAGTGGGAACAATATTTAAAAACTATATTTGAGAAAATTTATGTTTATGTGTTTAATGGGGTATATGTATGAGAAAAGTGATTATAATTCGTTTTTATTGGTGGAAAAACCTAGCTTCATTTGTTGAGCTGCACGGTTGAATGGGACCTTTTTTTCTGTTGGTTTAGGACAGTCAGGTAGTCTCTGGAGATCTCTTAGCACTTGCGTTACCAAATAAATACAAGGTAGCTCATGGTCTTCTCCGTAAGTTCGATGAGGAGCTTTGATGTTGCCAGTTGAGTTTACTGCAACCCTAATCTGTTTTCTTCTCTACATCAGGTGTTAAATAAGGTGACACTGAGTTTTTACTAGTGTCAGTGTCCTAAGAGTTAGCTCCTTTGTCATCTAATCTGTAATATCCCTGAAGATTGGGAATTTCATTCATATATATATGAATCCCCCATATGTATAGTATATATATTTAGTATGTATAAAATTTGGACATTTTTGAGAAAGGGATAGGGAAAATGCTATAAATCGGTGGGTCCCTGGAACAATAGGTATAAAGTAGAAGTACCCTGTAAAAACGTGTGGTACCACAGCCTTGCCAGGTCATCTAAGCAGTATCCCAAAGAGTTTTCGCCTACCAAAAGATTAGTGCTCTCATAGATCGAAAAATAAAAAAAAATTTAAATTGAGCAAAAATTGATCTCATTGCAACTGTTAACTCTTTTTCCAGGTCTGACTTCTGATTTATAACATGGTAGCATACAATATATGTTAGTGCTTTTGATAACTCTTTTCAACTTTAAAAACAGTTAATTTTTAAACAGGTTTTTAGTTTCCTTTCTATAATAACAAACTATGCCTGGATTAAACACAAAAGGAAAGAGATGAGGAGACATATGAGGGTGGGGAACAGGCCATAATGCTGCTGGCCAGCTCACCAGCCTGTACACAGGCACTTCTTCCTGGGCAACACTTCAGAGCACATCTAACATTCTCATCTTGGTACTTCAGAAAACATTTAGTGAGGCCTCTGGGTTCACAAAAGCAAACCTTCCAGCTAACTGCATTAATATTTATCATCTTAAGATAGAATGAAGGGCAATGCTATAAGAGGTATTTCAAAGAAAAGAAACAATTGTTTGCTGAAGGTGAGACTTCCAGTGAATCATGCTGCTTGTATTTTTTCTTGTCATTAAAAACACTCAAGTATGCATGTATAGACATTAGCTACAGACATTTCCCCCCTCCTTTCCCCTTTCTCCCTCTCTCTTCTTTTGCAGTGCTGGAATTTAACCCAAATCCTCTGCATACTAACCAATTGTTCTGTCACTGAACTACTCCCCAGCCCAGCTGCAAACATTTTTTAAGGCAGCTTTCTTGTCATCTTTTCTTTTAGGGGGAAAAAAAAATGTAGGCCAGGAGTGGTGGCACATGCTTGTAATCCTAGTATTTGGGAGGCTGACAGGAGGATGGTGGTTAGTGGCTAGCCTCAGCAACTTAGGGAGACCTTGTTTCAAAATAAAAAATAAAGAATAGAGTTGGGGGTGTAGCTTGGTGGTAGAATTTCATCCTCTATGTAACTTTTCACCACTCTGGTTACTATATTAAAGACAAAATTTTTGTTTTCACTTACTATATGTACTGTGTTGTCTAGGAAGTTTACTGTAGAAAGATGGAATGGATAGCATTTGAGGTGATGTGTGGATAGGGCACAGAGCCTGGTTCATCACTGTACCCACGTTGGTCACCTCCTCCACCTCCATTCAATTTTCTGGTTAGGAAATTGATAAAGAATGTAAGCTGGGTGTGGTAGCAGATGCTTGTAATCCCCGTGCTTGGGAGGCGGAGACAGAAGAATCGCGCAGGTTTGAAGCCAGCCTTGCTGGTTTAAGAGACCCTGTTTCCAAATAAAATATAAAATAGGTCTGGGAGTGTAGCCCGGAGGTAGAAGGGCTTCCAGGAACAACAACAACAAGGAGGAGGAGGAGGAGGAGGAGGAGGAGGAGGAGGAGGAGGAGGAGGAGGAGGAGGAGGAGGAGGAGGAGGAGGAGGAGGAGGAGGAGGAGGAGGAGGAGGAGGAGGAGGAGGAGGAGGTAAATGTAGTTAAGGGTGATTATACCCAGGTGTCAGTCAAATTTGATAAACATGTCATTTGATTTGAACATTTTTATGAATTTATTTAAAACGTGGTCATAGTCAGGCGTGGTGGAACACTCTTAACTTCAGTACTTGGGCAGCTGAGACAGGAGGATCTTAGGTTTGAACCCATCCTCAGCTACTAAGTGAGGCCATCTGCAACTTAGTGAGATCCTGCTTTATAAATAAAAGAATAAAATAGGGCTGGTGTTGTAGCTCTGGGGTAGAATGCCCCTGGGTTCCATTCTCATTACCATAAAAAATATGATCATAGGTTGGAGAATTTATTGTCATTGCTTGCAGAGATGTCAAAACTGCAATGTTGCACTTAAATTGAAAGTTATATTCTACATTGGGTAGAGCTTGTTGACTGAGTTACTGGATTTTACTCTTAATGCATAGCTAATGTTTAGTGTATGTCATAATC
The DNA here is from genome assembly GCF_963383645.1 of Muscardinus avellanarius. Lineage (NCBI taxonomy): Eukaryota > Metazoa > Chordata > Mammalia > Rodentia > Gliridae > Muscardinus > Muscardinus avellanarius. The sequence goes on from NC_137787.1 coordinate 173,580,636, forward strand.
TTATAAAAATAAAACTGTGGGTGTTAAGTAGGCCAGTTGAAATAACTTCGGGTATGCTTTACAGGTTTCAAAGTTTTATTTCAAAGATCATATGTAAAAGTACCTATACTCTTCTATTGGAATAAAAGTTGACAGGTTTTAAAAATGAATTGATCATTTTGAGGAGCACATTTCTATAATATCTTTGATGTAATAAGGAGTATATCTTTTGAGGATCTGGAGAGAGCTATTTTGAAATAGGAGATTTTTTCTTTTATAAAATGTATCTATATCTGCAGTTTTAATAGATGTAGAAAATGTTTTTCTTTTCGACACCTTTATTTTAACTTATTTTTTTTATTACTACTGCTAAGTAAATTTCTATACTTTTGTGTGTCTTACCTTGCTCATCTAACATTTATGCTTTTAGGAGAGTAATCAGTTAAAGATGACTAGATGAAGAATTCTCCCTGATAGTATGCAGTGAGGAAGCATGGGTTGTGTTTTTGTAAAATGTATGTGGAATGTTACTAGTCAAAAAGTAGTCATTTAGTGCCTACTGGACAAGTGCTACAAGTCAACATGAAGTTTATGCAGAATTCATGTTATTATTATGTCAACTTGAAGTTTGGTTTCTGAGAATTGACTTTAGTATTCAAACCTTGTTGCTTTGGTGCCCGTAAAAAGACTTACCTTAGTAACTTGAGAAATGATTTTAAGTATGTTTATGATTGTTCTCTTAAAAGTCATAATACATTATTAACTCACAAAAATGTTTTTCTAGTGTGATCATTTACCAAAACATATGCACAGTATTTTAGTAAGTTGTCCTTCCATTTTGATTTGCATATATGTATTATTATTACTTTTTCTTTTTGGTGGTACTGGGGTTGCTGGAAACCCTTCTACCTCTGAGCTACACTCCCAGACCTATTTTTATATTTTTATTTGGAAACAGGGTCTCTTAAGCCAGTGTGGCTGGCTTCAAACCTGCGCGATCCTCCTGTCTCTGCCTCCCAAGCGCGGGGATTACAAGCGTGTGCTACCATGCCCAGCTATATGTATTATTTTTTAAAGGCACGTTAGTGACTATTCTTGGGACAGATAGTGAAGCACCTCATAATTTCTGTTTTGAGTTCATGAAATAAGTGTACTAAATTAAAAAGGGAAGAAACTAATATTTTCTAAATGTCTTTTCTGTGTTTTTAAAATATTTTACAACCCTGTGCGGATTTGGTTACATTCAAAATTTCTCCTTGAATGCTGAGGCAGAGAGAAGATAAAAGGTAGAACAAGAATTTACATGGTGTTCAGCCTAAAATCCAAAATCCATGTTTGATTTTACTCTACCAGACATTCAAATTTGTATATATAAACTCGCATTGTCCTTAACATTAAATTTCTTAAAGTAACAACTAAATTAAAGTATGCAAGTTGAATAATATTGAAAACCTGCACTTTCTCTTCAAATAGGTTCTAGTTTAAAAGTATCTTAAAATATCTTAATTAGGCCTCTATTTTTAGATATACTTACATAAGGATCAATTGTAGTACCTCCTTGATGATGAATCTGGTATTGATGCCCTTGACTCACTTTATACTAGCTTGTTCACTTTATTTGTTATCAACTTCTAAAGAATGGTCATCTCAAAGGTTACTGTAAATGAATTAAAAGATCTAGCCATGGCCGAGCGTGGTGGCGCACGCTTGTAATCCCAGCACTTGGGAGGCTGAGACAGGAGGCTTGCGCAGGTAGGAAGCCAGCTTCAGCTACTTAGTGAGGCTCTCAGACTTAGTGAGACCCTGTTTCAAATAAAGTGTCAAATAGGTCTGGGAGTATAGCCCGGAGGTAGAAAAGCCCCTGGGTTCCACCTCTAGTACCTCAAAAAAAAAAAAAAAAAAAATCTAGTCGCACTGCTTGGGTATAGTTTCTGACTTTACCCTTTCCTGGTCCTAGTCGTTGTGATATTTGGCAAGTTAAATCTTTATACTTCCAGAGTTTTTTGTTTTGTTTTTGTCTTAATTAGAGATATTAGCAGTGTCATAAATTAGCTGTCAGGATTAAGTGAGTCAAATGATAAATGATCTCAACATGTTAGTCCCACTTACTGAGCCTCAGTGAATTAATTGTGATGAGCAGTTTTTATAATGCTGTATACACATTGACTAATTTGCTTTATAATTTTTATTCTTAGTAAAAATTGTATTCTGCATTTTTATTTTATTTTTTTAATTTTTTAATTTTTTTAATTTTTTTCTCAAACGTAAAACACTGAATATTTTATTCTAAAAACAGTAACATGGTAAGCATGTCCACTTCCATCCTTTCTATTCAACATAGTACTGGAAGTCCTAACCAAAGCAATGAAAGAACATAAAAAAGGCATCCAAGTTGGAAAGGAAAGAGAAGAATGATCTCTGCTCACAGATGTGATTGTTTAAGGCCTACAAAATTATTAATTATACAGAATAGTAGATTTCATTCTGGAATATTTGTACATGCACACAACATAACTTCACTTCTTCATACCTTCCACTTGGCCTCTTCTTCTCCCTCTCTTTGTCTTTCTTCTATTCTCTCTCACTAGTTACCCTCCCCTTTTCTTCTAGCTTCCATGTGAAATAAAACGTGGCACTTGTCTTTCTAAGTCTGGTTTATTTCACTTAACATAATGCTTTCCAGTTTCATCTGCTTCCCTGAAAGTGACATGATTTAGTTCTTAATGGCTAAATAAAATTCCAGTGTGGATATGTACCACATTTTCTTTTTTTTTAACAATTTTTTTATTGAACATAAATGGTATACATTTAAACTATATTTGGTGCCCTCTCCCCCGTCCCCGTTTTCCCTTCCTTCCTCCCACCAATGGTTGTCCAGGTTAACCATGTCTTATTCATAATTTTACACATGTTCAGGTGTACACCCTCATTAATCAAGATCGGCCTTCCTCCTCTCCTATCTTACCATCCAAACTTAGCTAGTATTTCCCCTTCAATATCTGGAGTCCCACTGGTATCCTTTGTGTTTCCTAGTTTGGGCATATTAGAGGAAACACATGTACCTTCTCCTTTTGTGCTTGGCTGATCTCACTTAACATAATGTTCTCCAGGGCTATCCATCTTCTTGCAAATGATATAATTTTGTTCTTCTTTATGGCTGAATAGAATTCCATTGTGCATTTTTAGAATGTTTATACATTGTTATACCATTTCACTAGTTCAGTTTCCATTTTTTGCTGTTCTCTATTCAAGAATAATGTGATATTGTGGCTAAATTATTAGAATTTTGCTTTGCTGCAGATTTATAGTAATTGATACATGATAGGAATAGGATTACCTGAATTTGAATCTTTTTGAGATTTGATCATAAAACTTTTCTTTATAAATTTGTAACAATATTAATCTTTATTATAAAGAAACTGTCAAAATTCTGACTTTCTTAGGGACTCAGTAGAACTTTTAAAATACTGTCAACTTTTTAAATGGTATTTGTATTTGGCCAAAAAGTTTTTTTTTTTTTTTTGCCTACAATGATCTTTAAAAATTAGTTTAAATTTAAGAGTAATAATAATACTATATTAATTTAACTTTTTTGTTCTGTTCTCTTAGCTTCACAATGAAGAGGATAATTCAGAGTCCTCTGCTGTAGAGCAGCCAAGCGCTTCAAACCCAACATCACAGATTGTGCAGAATGTTCCTTCAGCACCAGCACTGGAAACTGACTCTTCTCCTCCCCCTTATAGTAGCATTACTGTGGAAGTACCTACAACTTCAGGTATGAAAGAGCTAATAGTGTTTTTACTAGTTCATTCCCCCCTAACCCCCCCAACCCCCCCACCCCGTTCTAGGGATTGAATCCAGTGATGTTTTAACTGAGCTACATTCCTCAGCCATTTTATTTTATATATATATATATTTGAGGTGAGATCTTGCTACATGGCCTCAAACTTGGGATTCCCCTGTAGTTGAGTTTATTTAGAGTTTATGACTTTTGTGAGTGTGTGTGATACTGAGGGTGGAACCCAGGGACTTTTTTACCTCCAGGCTATACTCCCAGACCTATTTTATACTTTGTTTGGTAACAGGGTCTCACTAAGTTGCTGCTGAGCGCCTCACTAAGTAGCTGAGGCTGCCTTTGAACCTGTGTCATCCTCCTGTCTCAACCTCCCAAGTGCAGGGATTATAAGTGTGTGCCACCACGCCTGGCCATGATTGTTTTTTAAGACACATTATAGTTTGGGGTAAGAGTCTGTTAATGAGCTTTTAAGCTTATATGCACACATATATTCACACACACATATACCTAAATACACATAAATATACAAATGTATATACATATGCACACATGTCTGTGTATATTTGTGTACAAAGTTTCATTATGTGATGGGATAGGAATGCAGGAATGCGAATGCAGAATGCATACTATGCAACCAGAGGCGAAGGAGCCTATGGTGCTGACACATGGTAGTAACTCCTGAATACAAGGTACGTATCTTCTCCATTCAGGCCATTTCAGAGAACCATTGTTAGTTATTTCTTTGTCCACAATTTTGTAATCCCTCAGCAATGATAAATTAGTCACTAATGATGATTTTTATACTGTTATTATTTTGTATACTGTTGATTTTTATGGTTATATGAACCATGGTTGTATATTTATTATGAAAAATCTTATAAAATAGTTATTGAAAAATGTTTAACATAAAATTAACATAAAAAATTAACTGGAATATTTCAACTTTCTTATTTTCTTGTTCAATATTTAATTTATTTACATCTCTCAAATTCATACCAACTTTGTCTGGTTACCATTTTTGCATTTATGATGTAGAATATGATCCAGTATTTCTTCCCCTAAATTTATTTACTTGTTTTATTCTACCTCTAAGCCATACCCCCTGCCTTATTTTATTTTTATTTTGAAACAGGGTCTCACTAGGTTGATGAGAGTCCCACTACTTGTTGAGGCTGTCCTTGTACTTACGCTCTTCCTGTCTCAGCCACCCAAGTACTAGGGATTATAAATGTGCACCACCATGCCTGTCTAAATTCATTTTATTTTATTTTATTTTATTATTTTAATTTTTTAAGGTACTGGGGATGGAACCCAGGGGCATTCTACCCCTGAGCTACACCCCAGCCCTAATTTTTATTTTTATTTTTTTGAAATAAGGTCTCATTGAGTTGCAAAGGGCCTCACTAAGTAGCCGAGGCTAGCCACAAACCCATATCCTCCTGTCTCAGCCTCCCAAATGCTAGGATTACGAACATGCACCATCATGCCTGGCTTTTTAAATTCATTTATTTTAATAAGTATAGTGAATTTGCTTAAAAGATTAAGGTAGTTATTGACATTTATATACATAGAAAAATTACCCCTTACTGTTATCAGAGCAAAATATTCAGAGTCATAAAACTCCCTGGGTCAAAGTTGCTATGATTAATGTGTATAGAAGTGGTATATGAAATGGTTAGTACTGTATACATGTTTATTATTGTTATTGCTGTTTTTTTTTAACACTTTTGGCTGTAAGATAATGAGTAAGTAAACTAGTTTCTTTGTGCATATCAATAAACACAGAGATGTCTATGTATTGTGAGCTTCTTAAGGTTCTTTTTTTTTTTTAGTGTTACCAACAATATTTGTCAGTTCTTTCTCTTTATAATAAACATAGGATTAAAATAATATGATTATAATAGTAATTGATGTGTTATATTGCTTATGTAACATAGAACTACAAAAGCAATAGTAGTTTTGTGTCCTGTTGTAAATTCTTAAATGATTGCCATGGCTTTAAAATTAGTTTGTCTTTAATGGTTGTCCTTTTAAAATTCTTCTTCAGATGCAGAAGTTTACAGTGAGTTTTATCCCGTGCCGCCTCCCTACAGTGTTGCTACCTCTCTTCCGACATACGATGAAGCCGAGAAAGCTAAAGCTGCTGCCATGGCAGCTGCAGCGGCAGAAACATCTCAAAGAGTGAGGCAGTTTTTTCATTTCTTTTGATAATACTTCTGCTAATCTTTTCTACGTACATTTAATAATATAAAAATATTCTTGGTGTAATTTTCTTGTATTTTCTTTACTGTTGCTTATTTGTGTAGATTTTTGTGAGTTTGGCACTCTCCTAGTTAAACTCACTTTCTCTATTCATTGACTTCTTCACTTCTATTGACCATTACCCTCCATGGCCTCCCGCCTCAGCTTGTATTCATCCCTAATATTATCTTTACTAGTAGATTTAAAACTTCCTGAATTTTGATTTCAGCCATCTCATGTGCTAACCTCCCATCTTTCTACCTCACTTGCTGTGGTTACCACCACATTAACAGTTCTACTCTTTCACCTGGACTTCAAGTCCACCAACTTCTTCACTGTCCGAGTACTTGTCTCCTTCTGTTGTAGAACTTTTCTGGAATAGTTGACCCAACACCAGTTCGGGTGGAGAATAGGAAGTCTACTACACCGGCGGGCAGAAGTTAGGATAGCTCCTGAAAAATTCTGGCCCTGAGCTCCACAGGAGCTCTCATTTTGTAGAACAAAGGGCGGAAGTAGGCAAGCAGGTTTAAAGAAGTTGAAATGTAGCAGTTAGTGATTGCGGGAAATTCCTGAGCAAGCTATGGCTTAAGTGACTTATGAACTATGTGACTTATGGCCTATGTAACTTATGGCCAACCTCTTCAGGAGGTTGCCTGGATACATGGCCTTCCATTTTAGTAATTCTTCTAACACACTTACATGGTTTATATTCCATGATCTATCTTTACACTTATGATTCATCTTTTCTTCTGTCCATGTCTTATTTATTAGCATAGCCAGTTTAATCACTCCATGAAAGAGTTCAAGGTAGGCCAAAAGTGCAGAGAAATAAGGTATAAATCCTTCAAATTATATCTCATCCTACAATTTTGGAGTGATGGTCAAGGATTCCACCTGTATTTTCTCCCATACATGTGTTTTTATTTATTTATTTATTTATTTGCTGGAAAAAAGAGTTGCTCTCTTAGTAATGGAGAAATGAGATGCATGAATGCTATTTTTAAGCAGGTAAAAGGCAGAAATGATTTACATTTTAGTATGGCTGCAAGCAGGAATGTTTTTTGCCCTTTTTTTCTTATTGGTTTGGAAGTATAATTCCAGATCCCTGGATTTACCCATTTTGTTCAGAAAAACAACACAATATATTACCTCACCCAGGAAAACTAGAATTAGGTGAGTTATCAGGTGAGAGAGAAGTGCTTCCCTGTAGGGCATTCTTCTGCCACCATGAGGCCACAGCCCAAGGAGTAGATCTTCTGAGAAGTGAGCATGTTCCTAGGATATGTTTTATTCATTAGCTACAACCCTCTCTATCCCTGCTCCCACTCCTACAGGTGAATGGCAAAGAACTACGAAGTTAGGTAAAGTTAATAAACCCCCTATTTGTTTGTTTGTTTATTTGTGGATCTGGGGGTGGAACCCAGGGGCATTTGACCTCTGAGCTACACCCCTATTTTTTATTCTTTATTTTGAAACAGGGGCTCACTAAGTAGCTGAGGTTGTCTGCTGCTGGGATTACATGCATGCGCCCACCACGCCCAACTCTATTTTTTATAGCCGGGTATGGTGGCGCACACTTGTAATCCCCGCGCTGTGCTTGGGAGGCTGAGATAGGAGGATCGTGCAGGTTCGAAGCTAACCTCTGCTCGCTTAAAAGACCCTGTTTCCAAATATAAAATAGATCTGGGAGTGAAGCCTGGAGGTAGAAGGCCCCTGGGTTCCATCCCCAGTACCACCCCCCCAAAAAAATTTTTTATACCTTATAATAACTTAAGACAGTAACATAAATATAGTTTATTAACTTACTGAGTTAATAGGGATTTTTTGATGTTGTGGAGAATTACAAAAAAAGGAAACTAGATCTATTAAGTGGGGAGTTTCTGTCAAAGTGAACTCTAGCTTATTAGAATGCATATGTTGGAAAATGTACATGCGTAATTCTCAGTAAAGCAGATTAACTCTTTTTTTTCTCAGGAGATGTTTCCTTAAAGATGTTGGCAATGGCAAAGCCCTTAATATGCTTGTAATCCCAGAACTTTGGAGACTGAGACAGGAGGATCTCACGTTTGAGAACAGCCTCAGCACGTAGTGACTCTCATCAACCTAGCGAGACCCTGTTTCAAAATAAAAATAAAATAGGGCTGGAGGTATAGCATGGAAGTAGACTGCTGCAGGGTTCTATTCCCAGCACCACAAAAAGGAAAAATATGAAGACCTTTGATAAAATTTCTCGACTGGTGTTTTAAAATAGTATAGAACAATTATATTTTTCGTCATATTAACAGTGGGCTCTTTTGCTTTGGGAGCTTATCTTGTACTTATTTATTTCTTATTTATTTATTTATTTATTTATATATTTATTTATATATTTATTTATTTTGCGGTATTGGGTGTGGAACCCAGGGGCATTGTGACTCTGAACTACACCCCTAACCCTATTTTTTATTTATTTTTATTTTTGAAACAGGGTCTCACTGAGTTGCAAAGGGCCTCGCTAAGTAGCTGAGGCTCTCTGCGAACCATGATCCTCCAGTTTCTGCCTCCTGAATGCTGGGATTATAAGCATATGCCACCACCACTGGTCCTTTCATTTTTATTTCTTGAATTAATTCGAGAGCATATAAAGTTGTTTTATGCATTTAATCATTGTCAGTCATTATATGTGTCATATAAATCTTGCTCAGGATATATGACGGCAGACTTTAAGGAATTTTGTGTCCAAATAGTAAAAAAATAACATAGGTTTGAAAGTTTTTTTTTTTTTTTAAATTCAGGAAAGCAGTATGTATAGTGAGATTCCTATAATCCTATAGAAAGGATAGCAATATCCTAGTCAAATTCTGCCTTGACTTTCCCAATTATGTGGTCTAGGGCAGGGAACTAGCTCCCCTGACTAAGCCAAAGAAAACATTAGCACTCAGCTGGAAATAACATACATGTAAACCATTCATTTGATTCAAATTCTGGAAGGCCCCACATTTCACTCAGTAAAATCCAGGATCCTTCAGTAGACTCTCTGAATCTCTCACTTCATTCCTTCCAGTTCTCTCTTGTGTTCATTCTTGTCCAGACATGCTAAACTCTTTGCTATTCTGTCTAACGTGTCATATTTGATTCTATTTTAGGACCTTAGCTCTGGGTTATCCTGCCTGAAGCATTTTCCATGAGATAGCTACCTCTGAAGTCTCTGCTCAGTTCTCACCACAGTGATGCCTTTCTGACTATCATATTTAAAATTGTAACCTGCCACAGGTTATAAAAGTTCCCATTTTCCCATTTGACACTAACAACAGTGTTACATCTGTTTTTTTGATACCATTTTCATTAATTTGATGTTGTTCAACTTAATCATTTTTGTGTTTATTTTTAAAGTTACTCTTTTCAAGGATGCCCATGGAGAAGCAATACTTGCTAATGTTTATTGAGTATTTACTCAGTGCCAGAAATTATCTTGTCTATACAACAAATTGAGATTAGATTTTGCTGAAGTTCTTATTCTTACATTTAAGATGATAAAATTGTAATTATCTTAGTGAGCTCTTCTGGTATTACATGTTTTACAGAATCAGGAGGAAGAGTGTCCACCAAGAGATGATTTCAGTGATGCAGACCAGCTTAGAGTGGGTAATGATGGCATCTTTATGCTGGCGTTTTTCAGTAAGTGATTTTTCTGTTGTTTACACAGATTGGCTCTGTATGTTTAAAGTAACAGGAAAGAAGTGAAAATATTATTAGCATGTGTCTTCCTCATTTAAAATGTAATTAGTCATGTGTGGAGGTATACTCTTGTAATCCCAATACTTGAGAGGCTAAGATAGGAGGATCACAGGTTCAAAGCTAGCCTCAGCAGTTTAGCAAGGCCCTCTGCAATTAAGTGAGACACTGTTTCCAAATAAGAAATAAAATCGGGTTTGGGTTATAATTTGGAGGTAGAATGCCTCTGATTCAATTACCAGGTTCCCCACTCCCCCCCCAAAAAATGTAGCTTTTTTTCTCAGTGAAGTAGTTGAATACAAATCCTAGAATTATTAAATACTTACTGGATAATTAAACATTGCCGTCTTTATGCTAGTATTGACTGTATGAAGGTATATACGCATATTTGAGCTAGAGAAGACTGGGAATTGCTGTGATATTGATGTCCACTCATGACTGTGGGAATATATAGAAGGAAACTGGAAATTCTGTTTTGGGGCAAGAAGACTTCCATTTGGGTGTCCTTAAGCCAGAATAAGGGCTAGAAAAGGGGGAACTCTTAGCAGCCAGAACAGTGTCACTTGACACACACAGATATGAAAGTATGTCTCATTTGGGGGAATGGTGCATAAGTAGATTGGAAATCCAGGTTGTATTTCTTAATAGCTTATAAATGTTTTAATCAATATGGAATGAGGAAGACTGTCACAGTGTTTGTTATTTTAAGTTCTAACATGAAGATTAGCACGTAGTAAAATTATTGAGTAATATTAAGACATTTAATAAACTGCTCAAATGATTAAAATCAGTAATAAGGAATCCAATATTCATTTAAGTAAATTTATTAACTATTATGATATAACTAGTTTCTGCCCTCAACCTGGTTGAATGATCAGGGTTTCATACCTTCTTAGGTAGAATGCTGATTTAATTCATTTTAATGTAATGTTTATTTTGGTGATAAAACTGAGAAATAGTTTGCTTCATGTGCTGAGTTACTTTTGAATCGGGAAGTTTATTTAACCTTTTTTTTTTTTTTTATGGTCCTGGGGATTGAACTCAGGGGCATTCTATCTGAGCTACAACCCCAGCTCTATTTTTATTATTATTATTTTTTTATTTGAAACAGAGTGGCACCAAGTTTGGAGGGCCTCACTAAGTCACAGAGGCTGGCTGTACCTGCAATTCTCCTGTCTCAGCCTCCCAAGTACTAGTATTACAGGTGTGGATACCATGCCAGCTGCAATATTTATATCTTAAATTGATTTTAGTTACCATTTTTAGGTATGTTAGATACAATGAAAAAGAAATGAACTCTGGTTACAAATCACTGTAGTTTTATACTATTAGTCTGGTAAACCTTAGCTTTTATTTTATTTCAGCCTATTGTTCTTTATATTAATAAAAATCCCTAACATTTTGCTTATAAAAAAGTAGCTTAAACATCAGTTACTCTCATGCTATATTTATTGAGAAATCTTAATTAGAAAAGAATCTGAATTTATTATATTGTTTATAATATATGTGTCTTAGGAATAAAAACATGTTTGACACCATCTATTTTGACTCAAGAGTTTAGTTGTTATTTCTCTATTTCTAGATTTCACTTAACCCCAGTATCTTTTTAATCTTAATTTTTAATTCAAAAGTACTTTATTGATGTAAATATTGTAAATGCATGATAACTTAGATATTCTGGATGACTTTATTTTTTTTGATAGTATATTATAGTCAATTATTTACTATAAATTATCCAAGTTTTACTAAATTATGTTTCTACATCTTGTTTTGCTTTATTTTTTTTTGCCATACTGGGGATTGAACCCATGACCTTGCACATGCTAAACAGGCGATTTATCACTGAGGTACTTCCCTATCCTTTTTTTAGTTTTATTTTGAGACAGGGTTTCAGCTAAGTTGCCCAGTCTGGCCTTGAATTTAGCAATACTAATTCAGCCTCCTGAATCGTTGGGATTACAGGTCTATACCACTGCACCCAGCTCACAACTTAAATTTATTATGCTTCCTGTTTTGTAAACATTGCATTGATGTTTGAAGAGTGAAATTGTATTTTTTACCTTCATTCCTGATAGACTTTTTTTCTTCTAGGCTGGATGTAGGCTTAGAGCGCTCTTTGATAAACATAGATTTATTTGTAATTACTACCATCTAGTGGCTAATCCTAAAATTGCAGCTTGCTGTATTGTCCATGCTTAAAACTAGTAGCTAGTATTAAAAGGATGTAGAAATAGTCCCTTAATGTTATTTATAAATTGGCTATTTCAGATTATATATTTATAAAAATAAAGTCACAGTGATATTAATAAGAATATTTTAATTAAAATCTTTCATAGATTTAATTCCTGCCTTCTTTTCAACATGTTTTAGTCTCATATAACCCTAAAAAACATTTACACTTAAATTTGGTAATATTATTACATGCTCTTGTTCAGAAAATAGAAGAAATATATGTATCCCCCTGTAATCTTTATTTTATTTTATTGGTGTACTATAGGCTCACACCATAATGTGGATCGTGTCAACAATGGCATGTGTTCACACAGTATTTGGTCTCCCCCACTTCCTCTTTTCCCTCTCTCCCAATACTGAGTGTCTATGTTAACAATGTTATATTCACATGTATACATATACTCGATGGTCGCTTTTCCATTAATTAACCTCAGCCTTCTTCTTTCTCTACCCTTCCTTTCTGGCTTTGCTTAGGTTTCTCCTCCATTATCTGGAGTTGCTCTGGTATCCCTAATACTCCCTAGCTTGAGCATATTAGAGAAAACACATGTCCCTACTCTGTGTTTGGCTAATCTCACGTAACATAGTGTTCTCTAGGTCTTTCCATCTTTCTTGCAAATGACATGATTTTGTGCTTCTTTATAGCTGAGTAGAATTCCATTGTGTGTTTTTCCCATAATTTTGCAATCCATTCATCTGTTGATGGAGACCTATGTTGGGTCCATATTTTGGCTATTGTGAGCTATGTTACTATGAACATGGATATGCATATGTTACTGTAGTAACGTGTTCCAACCCCTTTGGAAAGATACCCAGGAGTGGTATAGCTGGATCATATGGTGGATCCAGTCCCAGTTTTCTAAGGAATCTCCACACTGATTATCCCCCTATAATCTTTTTGCGTCTTCAAATCCTTTAAAGTATTACCATAGATAATATATATATATTGCCTAACTATCTCTGATCTTAAAGAAAAATTTTTAAGAGAATGGACTAAAATGCAATTGTTTGTCAATTAAGTATTAATTTTTAAAGATTTAGTTCTGGTTCACTGGGTGATAGTTTATAGAAATGATGTTGAACTCTAGTGTTTTAAAATGTACTCTATTTTAGTTGACTATATTTAGATAAATATTTCTTCCAAGATTTAGCCATGTGTACAGTGTGTATGAGAATCTTCCTATCAGCATGCTACAGTTATAATTAACCACCTGAGTCATTCCAGTTTTAGACTTGAGGGAAATATAATTAAGGAGAATCAAAGTTATTTGTAACTCTAAAAGAATTAGGAGATTGCTGTGAAATGTAAATTCTGACTTATAAGAAATGGCCAAGCTATATTCCAATGTGGCTATACTGTTTTGCATTCTCACCCTCAGTAAATAAGAGCTCTTACTACTCTGATAAGCAGTTGGTATTGATCTTTTTAACAATTTCAGGCATTTTAGTAGGTATGTATTGTTACTTAATTATGGTTTTGATTTGCATTTTTCTAAATGATTATAATAGCCAACATTTTTATTATGTTTTGAGAACCCACCATATAAAAGCCAAAAATTAAAGTACTTAAACTGGTTAAATTGACATCACACACATTATTTTGGTGTCTTGTTCTGTTCATATGAAGATGTATTTTAATATAGCGTTCAGATCGGGTTACATATGATGAATCCAGAAAAGGAATATTTAAGAATTATGATAATATCTTAAGTACATAAAATATTGTTAAATAATAATTTTTTTAACCTTTTAAAAAGGACAACCTTTGTTAGCTTATTGCTTATGTTGATTTTTTTGGGGGGTAGAGCTAGATGGGGGCTATATTGAGATCTGATTTTTAACTTGTTTTAAAATGAGGCGGAGGAAATGGAGAGGAATTTGGTAAGGGCTAGTTGGGTGATGAGTGCATGTATGTCACCACCATCTTTTATTCCATTAAGATGTATGACAACAATATAACAATAAAATTTTTTTTAAAAGTGTAGTTTTACCCACTGGTGATAGGCTTTAAGGAATTGAATTCCTACTGACCAAACTGTCAAGAAACCAAGTTTAACCATTTGCTGATGTTTGATAAATAACTAAAATATTTGCAAAAAGGTACATTACAATCTATAAAGACAGCTTAGTTCAGATCCCTTAGAATTAAAGGGAACTGCTATTTGGTTTGAACAATGAAGCTTGGTAATATTATGTCTATGTTAATTTGTTTCCAAATGGTGACCATTAAATTAACTATTTTTGTTGCTTTTAGTGGCATTTATTTTCAACTGGCTTGGATTTTGTTTATCCTTCTGCATCACCAATACCATAGCTGGAAGGTATGGTGCTATCTGTGGATTTGGCCTTTCACTGATCAAATGGATCCTTATTGTCAGGGTGAGTGTCTTGATAGCCTTTATCTCTACTGCCAAATGAAAAGGTAGGAAATTTTCTTTGTGGTTCATAAGTGTTTACATTATTCACACGAATTCACCTAATTCAAGGCTTATACTTCTTTAATTATTAGTGATCTCTGTAGTGTGAACATTTTATAGCTTTATAGGAGGTTATTAGTTGCCAGTAGAGTGGAAAGAACTTTGAAATTAGAAAAATTTAAGTTTTGAAACTCATCTTTATATATATATATATACATTTTTTTTTCTCACTTTAAGTAATTTAATTGTTCTTAGCATTAATTTCTTAATAGATTCACATAGCTGCCTCAGGATTCTTATGAGGTATGGAAAGTAAAGTACCTTGTCTGATATTGCTCAAGTATACATGCTCAGTAATTGAATAATACTCCTATTGTGATACAGTGCAAGTATGCCTAAAATCAGATAAAAACAAAAATTTGATTGTTTGCAAATTATTCTGAACTCTGAAATATCTTCTTTCTCTTTTTTGGAGTAGGGTAACATTCAGAGCTCAAAAGTAAAGGCTTGTGAAGTAGCTATCAACACTCTTTTTTGCTGTTGTTCCAAGTCTTCCCTCTTATTTTCCTTTTCCTAAAATCACCATCTGCTTACTTCTAATCATTTACAAAATGGTTCTCAGAGAGACAGTGAAACATCCTATTCTGTCTCCCATCACAACAACTTGTCTAGTCTCCAAATAATTTTTAGTAAAATCATAGGCATTAGTACCATTGGCATAATCATCCCCTTGTTCATTTCCTTTGCCTCTTTAAAGATCCCTTTTGGGCTTCATTTTACAAATGTTTCTTCTTTGATTTTTTTTAGGGAAGGGCCTAGGAGAGTGATTAAGAGTGGTTTTACTTATTCATTGTCCTAATAAGCATTGTAAAAAGTTACCCACACTTTTAAATGCTATTATATAATTAGTAAATTAAGACACATAAATTAAACAAATTAGCTTTACTTAAACATTGATTTCTGCTCAAATCAGGTAAATTTTAAAGTTTTCAGTAAAATCACAGATCTGATTGTCAGCTTCTCAGACACTTTGATAATGGATCTTTATTATTGAATTTATTTTAAAGTACCTGTTACATAAAAATACTATGGATACAATGCATTTAGTCATTATTTTAAATTTTATTTTATAGCTTTTTAAAGTTTTAGTAATCTTATCAGACCTCAGCTTGGTTCAGACCAGATTTTAAATTTTAGTCAATAATTAGTTGATTCTTGGTACCTGTGGACGGATTTCTAATAATATGATTAAAATGTGAGTTCAGAATTGTCCCTTGGTTGTTTTAATTTTATTTCAGAAGTTGTATATTGAGTTCTACCATAAGTTGAAATCTTAGATGTTACAGAATATACAAATATAAAGATAAAATCTCTGCCCTTGTAGAAGGCATTACTAGAAAAACCTTAAAAATGTTGGAGTTAGGTATGTCCAACCTTGGTTGAACAAACAGAACTCAGATACAGATAGAACTAATTACTATAGATACAGATAGAACTAATTACTATTACTCAAATGACCGACCCACCCTCCCTCCCTCCCTCCCTCCCTCCCTCCCTCCCTCCCTCCCTCCCTCCCTCCCTCTCTTTCTTTCTTTCTTTCTTTCTTTCTTTCTTTCTTTCTTTCTTTCTTTCTTTCTTTCTTTCTTTCTTTCTTTCTTTCTTTCGTACTAGGAATGGAACCCAGGAAACTTCTACCTCCAGGCTACACTCCCAGACCTATTTTATTTTTTATTTGGAAGCAGGGTCTCTTAAGCCAGCTGAGGCTAGCTTTGAACCTGCATGATCCTCCTGTATCAGCCTCCCAAGTGCGGGATTAAAAGCGTAAATCACCATGCCTAGCTCTCAAATGACATTTCTCATCCAAGTCACAGAATACAAAAAGTGGTCTGAGGACTATTTTCCAATTGTTCTAAAGTTGGTAAATTCCTAGATATTATTTTGTAAGGAAGAAGTTAGCCTATTGTTAACTGATACCTTGGATATTAGAACCTAATCTTTAATCTTCTCAACAACAAATGCCAGATTAAGAAGGGGTTAGATGATTTAGTAATCAGTTCTGGTTAATGTGATAAAATGAGGAATTTGAGTTTCTGAAAGTTTTGTAAGGTTTATTTTAACATCAGGTATGATCACGAGGACACTAAATTTCCCTTTAAAGTATGTTTGCTGAGTTGAGGCTAATACTACCTGTCAGTTTATATTGAGAATTGGTATTAGACAAAGATTGAAAAAAAATCTGTTGTATAAAACAACAACAGCTACCATTCATTGACTGTACTTCAAGCATAATGGTACAAACACCAAGTTCTTTAATTCCATTTGTATCTCTAATGTCACTTGTATTTCTAGTCCAGCTATTAACGATGAAACTAACAATAAGAAGGGTCTCATAATTGCTCAAGATCCCATAAAATATATGTGGGTTAAAATTAACCTGGTCTCAGTTCAATTCCTGTCCTCCTAATTCCGTACTGCCTCCGTTAGACTATACTATGACTTCTGCTGTAATGCTCCAAGCAATAAATTCCTCTTGAAGTTTAGTAATGAAAGAAAGGGTTTTAGTCATGCTGTTGTTTTCTTTTTTATTTCTGAGCTGCCATGGATTTCAGATTTAAGTATCTTTTGCCCAGAATTCTTATATTATTTTATATTATTTTTGCCTAAGGCATTAGATGTTTTTATTGTTTGTTTAAAAATGCATGTATTTTATTAAAAATAGCATGTTTCTTTTGAAAGTAGAAAGGATATAAACAGTGAATACTGGTATTTTATTAATAAAATAAAATTAGATAAATTCTTAATAGTAATTTATTTTACAAAATTTGGTTGCCTGTGGTTGGCCAGTCAACATGATTGACTTATCTGTTAATCAAAACAGCAGTTTGGCTTAGCCTTATGATTTAAGTGTTTTAAAATATGTTTGATAACTCAGTAATGGGCCCACCACTTCTTCATCCTTGCTACCTAGTAAATCTTAGACTTCAAAGTGAAAGTATTTGTATTATTCCCTTGGGAATAAATAAGAAATAGCTTACTGGTAGGTTTTTTTGTGTGTATGTGTGTGTGTGGTATAGGCATTGAGCCCAGAAATATTCTACTTCTAAGCTACATCCCATCCTCAGACAGATTTTATTTCTTATTTGGAAACAGGGTCTCACCAGGTTGTTGAGAGAGCCTCACTAAATTGCTGAGGCTGTCCTCAAACCTGTGATCTTCCTGTCTCAGTCTCCCAAGTACTAGGATTACAAGCATGTACCACCACGCCTGGCTATGATAGATATTTTTGGTGAAAAAATGACTCCTTGGTTTTTTAATTTTTTATTTTTTTGCTTTTAAAAAGTGATTTATTTTTTTAAACAAATTTTTTTATTGAACATAAATGGTATACATTTAAACTATATTTGGTGCCCTCTCCCCCCCTGCCCCCGTTTTCCCTTCCCCCCTCCCACCAATGGTTGTCCAGGTTAACCATGTCATATTCATAATTTTACACATATTCAGATGTAGACCCTCAGATTGGTTTTTATTATGTACCATTTGTAAAAAGTTTTTATTGTTTAAATTCTTAATTCTTTTTGTTTTTTATAGCTCCTAAAACCTCTAATGAAAATCTTTTATTTCTAACTATTAATCACAGTATGGCCTTATTTATAAGCTATAATTTCTCAATTTTCAAGTTCTTCCTTCATTGTACATATTTTAAAAGTGTGGGAATAATGTATTTGCATCTTTAATGTAGTACCTGAAATTTTTAATCTTTCTAAAACTCAAAATTTAGATGGTAATTTATTAATTTAAAATAATCTCAGAGAAAATACTTACACGGGCATGGTGGTGCACGCTTGTAATTCCCGTGCATGGGAGGCGGAGACAGGAGGATGGCGCAGGTTCGAAGCCAGCTTCACTGGCTTAAGAGACCCTGTTTCCAAATAAAAAATATAAAATAAGTCTGGGAGTATAGCCCAGAGGTAGAAGGGTTCCATACCCAGTAACACCCAAAAAATACAAAAAAATAAAAAATAGAGAAAATACTTAAAAAGGTTTAAAAATTGATTTAGATAATCTTAGTTGATTTGCTTCACACATGGCAAATTATTTCAAATTTGTAAGTATTATTATCAAAACTAAAGGATTTTTAAACTTTTGTGGAAATTGCCAACAATTAATTAGTTGAAGGTACTTGCCTAAGAGGTTGGAAATACTTTTAATTAATTTTAGATTCAATACATGTCTGCATTTAACAAAATATTTTTTAGTTAAAAATCAGATTCAGTTTGGAGATCAGTGGAAAGAAGGCAGTAAAACATGTTATTTTATTAGTTTTAGAGTAGGTTATATGAAACTTAAAAATAATTATTCAGGGCATTGTTTAGGTACTAAATAAGGAAGGAATAGGGAAGAACTCTCTGAAATAACTTAAAAAACCTAGATTTATATTTTAAGAACTTTATGAAATACGATGTCTAGAGTCTGATTAAGGAAATAGATATCTCTGTCCTCTACCATGAAACCCTGCTCCCATCTGCTTGGTGATATTCCCACATCACAGAGCATATAAAACTGTCTACCATGGCCACTAATAGGAACTGCTGAAATACTTCTTCAAGGTTCACTTAGCTCTTCTCAGCTCACTGTTGGGAACTGAATGCTAGCACATCTAGTTTGAAAATAAAGTCTCTAATGAGTTGGGTCTTTATGTGCCTAGTATTTTTTTGGCAGTGATTAACAGTAGGGGGTATATAGAAGGTCAAAAGCTCTTCCTTTTAGAGGTCACCAGAACATCCCCGTCTGATAAGATTAAACTAATGTGGCTTTTGGTGTTAATATCTAAAGCAGCAGGCAGCTGTGGGGTGTTTGGGATGGTAGTTGTGGCTTTGAGAGATTATGAAAAAAGAACTGACATGTGAACTCTTTAATTAGAAATACTTGATTCAGATATGTAGCATTCACTTTTCTTGCAAGCAGTTTGAAATCTTTTTGCTTGTATTTTAAATAGGTTTGTTTGCAATTGAATAAGTTTTTTACTCAAGTATGAGTGTATATCTTTATATATTTTTCTTTTTGTCCTGTTTTTAACCGCTAAATATTATTTGAGGTTAAGTTACTCTGAAATAAGATAATCTACAATTTTTAAATTTAGGTATACAAATATAATTAACATTTATGTTTCCTCCATAGTTTTCTGATTATTTTACTGGCTATTTCAATGGACAGTATTGGCTTTGGTGGATATTTCTTGTACTCGGTAAGTGTGTTCTTAATGTATTTCAGTTAAACCAATTTTAGCTTAACTTTGGTATTTCCTAAATTATAAAATGTTAAAATAAATTACACGGAAAGAATTTTGTTGCTATAAAATTCTCGTATTCAAACACAACATTTCCGTTAATTCTGTATAGCATCCAGATTTCTAAGATTTAAAATGCAGAAGCTGTCAATATTATTAATGATAGTGAAAGATAACTGACTACTACAAAATTCGAAAATTCTAACATGATTAAAAAATTATCTTCAATATTTATCTTGGAAAATATGCATAATTTTTTTAATAATCATAGAAGATTTGATTTGAGGGTAGGATAGTTTGGGAGTTTTGTTCATTGTCTTATTTTTGGATCATGGAAACATTCTTGATGCTTTTGAAATGTGCTCTGCATTAGTCATTAATCAGCCAGGCATATGGAAGGACTTCATGCCTACTGATCACAGTACTTCTGTAAAGTTGTCTTCTTATAAGGCATGCCTTTTTATTACTATTGATAAATTTGATGGATTATTTATATGGATGATAATTAAGTTGATCTTAAAATCACATTTTACTTTTAACACATATTTCAAGTGTATTTACTGATGTGATTATATTTTGTTTGTACTGAAAATAATACCAGAGAATAATAACGTTTCAGTAGGTGGCAGTCTTCGCTTTGAGTTTTTATTTAGTCATATTGTTGAATCCTTGGATTTAGGGAAACAGATTTTTAATGGTAGTTGAGGTCACTAAATTTTTTGTGTAATAATTCTAGTGGAATTATTCTTGTGGCTTTTGGAATTATCTTTGTGAGTGTGTTTGGAATGAAGACTTATGTAATAAAAGTTGATCCAGTTTTAGGTCGTAAACTATATTCTGACTACCTGAATTTAATTTTCATTATTGAGTTTCTTACTTAAAATGAAACTTTTATGATGTCTATTGAGTAAAAATAATAAATGAGTATTTGCTTAAATACGCATTTTTAAGAAATTTAAGGAATTTTAGGAAGATAACTGTGGGGGCAGAATAGAGTGCAGAAGACAGTCCCAGTTCCACATTATTATTATTGTTTAGGAGAAAGTAACAATTTAATCAATAATAAAAATGTTGCTCTCACATTCTCAAAAGAATGTTGAACACATTGTAGAGTAGTGAAAAGTAATAACCACTTAATAAATGGGTTTTAGATAAGAATTATCATATTTTAGGAAAATGCCTGATCAGAACAAAATATGTCCTTAGAAGTAGCAGCTTCATAGACAAAAGAAGGGATCTTACAAATAATTTTGGTTTGTATGTTTCAATAATACTTTCTGCATTAGGAAAAAATACCTTTGAACAGCATCTGGAAGGGCATGAGGGTGGAATTGAGAGAGGGAGTCACAAGTGGAGGGGGAGGGGATATGGAACGCGGATGGGCGGCTGGACAGAAACGTTTGCCCTTTGTTAAATCATTACGGATGTGTTTCTTCTTTTTTCTCTAGTTTATTACATTTTTTTCTTAAGTGTTTTGATTACTGCTTTGTGGTTGGGGTATACTATGTTTTTAGACTATCTTAAATTCAGACACCTTTCCTCTTGGCAAGGAAAAGGAAAGTTGCCTATATACATATTTTCTGTTTTTGCTCTTATCACCCATCATTTTTTGCTTATAAATTTACTGTAGTTATTTAAATGTTTCCCTAACAATTAGATGCTTAAGTATTTTATTTTATTTTATTTTTTATTTTTTATTTATTTATTTTTTTGGTGGTACTGGGGTTCCTGGAAGCCCTCTTACCTCTGGGCTACACTCCCAGACCTATTTTTATATTTTTATTTAGAAACAGGGTCTCCTAAGCCAGCGCGCACGGCTGGCTTCGAACCTGTGCGATCCTCCTGTCTCTGCCTCCCAAGTGCGGGGATTACAAGCGTGCGCCACCACGCCCGGCTGCTTAAGTATTTTAAAGGCTTATTTTTAATAATGTTATGCTTTTATATTCAATATTTTTCATCCAAATATTGAAGCATTTCACAGGCATTACTTTTTTAAATTATTAAAAATATCTGATATAAATGGTTGTTATTTTAAAATACTGCTTTATAGAAGAGAAAACTGACGTAGGTATCTCCGATGTCTACCCAGATGTCTGATCATCAGTAACACTAGAGCGAGTGACTGCTTCCTGAGGCTTCTTTCCTGATTCTTGTCTTAACTTGAATTATGTATTAGTCTTTTGTCACTTCTTGAAAATAAGAGCTCATAATTAAAAATTTGTACATAATGCATATATCTTCAAATGCAGATTTGACAGATTACTGGCATTGATATTGCTAGACTGGCTCTTTCCCTAATGTTTAGCAACTCGAGTGTTGCTAAATATCTGTACATATTCTCTCTTGAATATGTAAATTAGTGTCATGGTTTAATCAGTAGCTATATTAGTTGAAAAGTTTGGTAGAAAATGATAATTTGGTTCTATGAGTTGAATCAAATTAAATGCATTAGAAAAATTTGTCCTTTAAAGAAATCACTTAACAAATACATATTTTTCTGTAATTCTGGATTATTATAGCTGGCTTTTTCTTACTTTAATTGTTGTACATTTAGTTTTACCAAATTGAAGGAATGTTGATGTCAGTAAAATTTTATTATATTTCTTCATGATAGAAGTGTCACTGTAGTGTAAAATAAATTTAATCCTGCACACTAATTTCCTTGAACCCCAAGGAAAAAAGTCTTATGTATGAATGTATATTTTAAATTTATCATTGCCTCTTTCTGTATAAGAACATAATCTATCTGAATTATTTCAATCTTCTCAGGTCTACTTCTATTCTTCAGAGGATTTGTTAATTATCTAAAAGTCAGAAACATGTCTGAAAGTATGGCAGCTGCCCACCGAACAAGATACTTCTTCCTATTATAGAGGTAATGTAATGATTCTGATTCCCTTGAGATACTTATTTTGTTAGGTACTTATTAAATGCTTAATGTGTATTCATAATTTTTACCCAGAAGTTATTTAATAGCTTATTGGAATTTAATAAGTTAAATTATCTTTTTAGTTAACTTATTGATTTTTAAAATTGAATTTCATAAATTTTAATTTTTAAAATACATAATGAAGCTGGGCATGGTGGTGTGCATGCTGTAATCCTAGTACTTGGGCAGCTAAAACAGGAGAATCTGAGTTCACTGCCAGCCTCAGCTACTTAGTGAGACCCTCTTTCAAAATAAAGGATAAAAAAAAAATTGGGCTGGGGGTGTAGCTCAGAGGTAGAATGCCCCTGGGTTCAATCCCCAGCACTACACACACACACACACACACACACACACACACACACACACACACACACACACAGATTTAAAACTTTAAATCATACTTTTTAAACTTCTTTTTAAAAACTGACCACAGATTGTGTTTGAAGTAACCACCAGGATACAATTTGAAGACCAAAAAAAAGGACAAATTGTTTATATAGAAGGGATGAACATTTTGTATAAAACAATGTATAATCTACATAAACATCTGATGAACAAAACCAAAGCTGTGATTGGAAAGCAATTTGTCATGCAGTCAGTTTAACAGTCTGAGTCAAGGAGGGGTAGTAAACTTTGTGGAAGAATATAGTTTTGTTGTTGTTTTCTTAATGTGTTGTAGCAAGAATGAAGGCTACAACTTGAATAAATGAGAACATAAGGAAGTGAGCAGAGGCTCTTACTGGTTATCCCGTGAGTTTCTGGAGGCTGTGTATATAGCACAGCTCTTATTTCTTCTGCAGTCAGGAATATCTGCACCTGTACTCAAGTGCTTAATCTCTATTTTTAATTAAGTGCTGTGTACTTTGTATCTATCAATGATTTTAAAATTCTGAAGTATTTGAACTCATAAGCAAAATATCGACTCAAGTAATTTATGCATATAGGACTACAAGTGTTAAGAGGTTGCAGTAACTACAGTTAACACTCCATATTTGTGGATCCTGAATCTCTGTATTTAACCAACCATGGGTGGAAAAAGGAAAATTACATACTGGATGTGTATAGACTTTCCCCCATCATTATTTCCTAAATTAAATAAAGTATGACAAGTATTTACATAACATTTAAATTGTATGAGGTGTTTTATATTTGATCTAGAGAAAAAAAAGTATATGGGAAGATCTATGTAGGTTGTGTGCAAATCCTATCCTATTTTATGTAAGGTACTTGAGCATTGAGGGTTTTGGTATGCAGTGTGGGTCCTGGAACCAATCCCCTATGTATATTGCAGATGGTTGTATCCTTTTTTATAAATTGTATGCTTTGTGATTTGGTTGCTTAAATTTTATTTATAACTTATGGGTTATTCATAAACATGTATAATTTAGTTATTTCTGTTCAAGAGTGCAGTGTATACAGTTGTAAGAATTTGTCAGTATTAATAAAAGGCAAAACTTAATACTTTAAATGGTACTCTGAGTAATATGATATCTTATATGGGTTTTAATGAGTCAAATAGAATGTAAATATTTTCTAGATGAAGATCTTCTTTTAAGGATTATTCTTTAAAATACATTCTGATTTATACTACCATATCTTCTGATGTATACTATTTTGTTTCTTTTTATCGACAGATCATTCTATACTTGATATAATGCTATGAGTTTTGTTGTACTATGACTTATATAAGTGTCAATTAATATATTTTTAAGACAAAATCTTTTTTGTCTCTAGACTACATCAGCCCAACATTCCTTTCTTATGCCAATGTGAAATTTCCAGATCATCAGTAAACCTACAACTTTAATAGAAGACTACTAATAACAAGAAAAATTAGTGAAGAAAAGATGGAGCTTCAAAACTGAATGGCAGGGTGGTTTATGCTTAAAAGCCATTTCTGTTCATTCTTTAAGTACTTGTACTTCATTTGTTTTGCGTATTTGCGTATGTGCCCATTTGAAGATTTGCATATACTTGAAAGAAACCTTGAAGTTGAAGCAGTAAAGTCCAGTCACATTTGGTAATCAGTGTTTTATATAATTGAAAGAGCTGAGTGATGAGCAGTCTTCCAGCATGTAAATGCCATTGACTTCTGACTTGACCATTAGTATAATAAAATGAAATTATTAACCATGTCAAATGCTTTAGTTTCTGGCTCTTAGATCCATCCAACAATTCTACAACATGAAATACTATGTTACATATAAAGTTCATTAAAACCTGCAGTGCTAATTATTAGAAAGGATTTGTTAGATTTTCAAATGTGATCTTGTTATTCAGGAAATCTCTTTCTGTAAATAACCATGCAAAATTACTTTTTACATTGTTTTCTTAGAAATTATGTCTAGCTTTTCATTAATTTTAAATTAATTGAACTAAATATAGAAACTTTGAGTGTTACAGATAGTGTTAAAATCTTTGTTAGAACAGATTTTAAAAAAGTGGGGATACCAAATGTCCTTTATGATAGTTTTTTAAAGTGACATAATAATTTTAGGAATTTTAAAATGGGAAATTGGTTTTTAGGATTACCCAGCTTAGAGATGATTACAGGAAAAGATTGTATTAGATATTATATTTATTTCATTTAAGATAATTTAAAAAATTAATTTTTCAAATAAGGTATTCTCATTTGCATTTGTCTTTTAAAAGCCGATAAAAGTATCTTTCAATATCACTGTAATAATTTTTCTTTAGATGTTTAATTTGTTAAGCTTAGCAAATAAAATCTTGTTTCATTAATAGCTCTTTGTTTTATGATTATAGGATAAATTTGTAAAAATCATAGCCGGAATTGAGATATACGAAATACCTGTTTTCAAGTTAGGGAAATGCGTCTGTGGGGTGTGTGTGATGAGGTGAGAATGTGTAACCACTCTGCAGCTGAATCTGCTTTACATCATAAGCTACAGCATTTGGCATCTTGCAAATTATTTTATGTGTCATCTATTTTTCTTCTCAATTATGTCTTTGTTTTTGAATGCCAACATTAAAAAGGATGTGGATTATCTTTTAAACATAAAGTTCACTTAATATACATAAATTTGATTGCTTATTAGACACTACTATTCAGATATGCCTAACTATTCAGGGACATTTTTCCATTTCTAAGAAAAAAATACTATTACGCTTTATAACCTTCTTTGTATTTCTCTGTATTTTCTAATTTTTTCATTGCCTTTGATAAATAAAACATGCAGTTTTGTTTGCTAATTGAGCCTCCTATATTTTATTTTTTATTGTTCAGTGTTAAAGATTTTTATTGTTGCTTATGGTACTTGTATTACACCCCTTAAAGTAAAACAACAGCATGGGGTAAACAAAATATTTAATTTAGTATCCCAATTTGAAAATTAAGAATGTACTAGTGACATGTACAAACTGAGGCTCGAATTCTTCTGTTCATTTTTTTTATAGATGTATATTTTGTTCTTTTAATGATATTTAAATGAAATTAAGATTTGGTACATAGTAGTTTTAAATTTGTAGGAAGCTCAGCTACCAAACATTAATTTATTAGAATTTTATTTTAGTTTTTTATGGTATTTATATATGGTTTCTAAATACAGATGTGTTACTGTGATTCAATATCAAAAACTTCACTTTTCGTTTTGATTTTTCTTCCTAAATCTGTAAGTTTTAAGTGTACATGTTACCTAGTCCTTTATAATTGGTATAATGCAGTGGTAGCCTTACATCTCACCACCCAAGCAGGGACATCTAAATGTTAGTTTCAGAAACATAACATTCCCTTCTAGATTGGTGAAATCCTGCCTGCTTCTCTTCATTTCCTGTGAGCTTATGCTAGAATAGCTGTTGTTTTGTTTTAAGACACTTGACCACCTTTGCACTCTGCCTTAAAGATTGAAAAATTATGACTCTTATTAGGATGTCTAAACATTTTTTTAATGCATATGAACTGGGGCTTGGAAGTTAGTTCAAAAACATCTTAAATTGTATCTGAATAGTTAGCTTGTGGCTAGGATGATTCATTCTTATGTAGTTAGATAATGTTTAAAGCAAAAATACATTTTATGTAAAATGTATTTGGAATAGAAGTAAAAATTTAAAATTAAAATATAAATCCTGTTTCCATTGAGTTAAAATGAAAATTTCTGCTTACTAGAAGGAAAAATATTGATCTTTAGTCTTAGTTCTACCCTATAAATATATTCTATTTTAGCTAAAATAATTATTACAAGTATTTTGCTGATTTTCTCATAACAGGAAATACCCAATAGTCCAGAATATCCAATTGGAAAAAAATTCAGTTTTTCATTTAATCTATTTTCCCCCAAACTGGCATTTACTTGTCCAAAAACACAAAAGTAAAGCAGGCAGTGTGGTGTGTGCCAATGTGGTGTATACCAGTACTTGGAAGGCTGAAACAGGAGGTTCTCAGATTCAAGGCCAGCCTCGGCAATGTAGCAAGGCTGTCAGCAGCATAGTGAGACCCTGTTTCAAAACAAAAAGTAAAAAGGACTGGGGGGTTCAAGTACCAACTGGGTTCAATCCCCAGTACCACGAAGAGAAAAAGACAAAACAAATAAAACAGAAGTATTAACAGTGAACCTGATATAATGTACTTAACTAAAGTGACATCGATCTTAAATTTGCTCAGAACAGTCCTGGTCATTTTATTTTGTTGGCATAGTCACTCAAAATAGTTCTAATTTGGAGGATGTTACATGATCACTCTTAAGTATAGTTGTTCACTCTACTGAGAAGTGATACTTTGACTTGTTATTCTTTGCAAGAAGAAATGGGGACATGAGTAGGAGCCAACTTCTGTTAAGAGTTTTTTCTAGCCAACCATTTTTTGGCCTGTAAAAAAAATAGCGTAGTTTTTATTTTGTTTTATTTGGTTTTAGTAGAGGTTGTTGTATTTGAATGATTCCAGTGTATGATAAATAGCAAACAATGGCTTTTATATTTTTTAACTGCTGTTAAATGTTACTTTGTTTATTAGTTATTTAACTCAAATAGTCATGAAATATTAGAACATTATTTTTTAAAACCTCATTCTTGATAAAGTTCACCTGTTAGATGCTAATGTGCCATTTATTATTATAGGAATGTCATTATCCATATTATAAAACATGCTGGCATGTGCTTAATTATAAATAAAGTTATATAGATGTACAAATGTGAACCTGTGATGCGTCCTTTCAAAAACTAGCTTAAGATTCAAAATAGATTCACACTGCCTGGACCATCAGACATGTTTATATGACAGGACCTTCAGGTTTGAGATGAGAACAAATTTGGCATGGAATTAGTTGGAGTATGCGGCATCATTTAATTCCTCATAGTTTGTTAGAATTTAGAGCACAGCTCTATTTCAATAAATGCAAAAAAGTCAACATTTTGAAAATAATTTGTGTTCATTTCTATAAAAGATACAAATTTATGTAAAAGATGCAGATACGGACTTAAGTTGGTCGTCATAAATTAGGCCTGATTTGGGGCCCGTGTTTTTATTTGGAACATAAGATCTAACGTGCAAAATTTTTCAACTTATTAAGAAAAAAAAAAGGTCTCATTTCATACTTTAAAAAAGTAAAGAAAATGTTTATTTTGAATTCAGCATGTATGCTTTACTTTCTTGATGTTTCATTTTTGTTTTTGTTTGTCGAGCTCTTAGCCTCTAAAAGACCTACCAGCTTCCAATTAAAACTTTTTTTTGAGCGGGGCGCTGAGGACTGAACCCAGGGGAATTCTACCTCTGAGCTACACCTTCACCTTTATTTTATTTTTATTTTGAAACGGGGTCTAAGTTGCTGAATGCTAACCTGTGATCCTCCTGTCTCAGCCTCCAGAGTACAGAAATTACAGTTTGTACTACCATGCCTGGCTTAATAGAAACTTAAAAAAACAAACCCAAATCCAGTAACAAAATAGGAAAGTGATGGGGTATTGCCCCTTTGACTGATGGCATTATAGCAAGTCAGAATCACACTTCTAGTTCACAGAATCTTAGAGGTTGTTTTTCTTTCTCTTCATGCTTGCTCATTTTAATTAAATCAACACTTTTACCATCAGATACAGAAGCGGCATAGTTTCTTCTCCAAGCTTAACCAGAATATAGCAAGTTTGGCAAGTGAAACAAGTTTACTCAAAGCTTAGATCAAATCTGTAGGGTTACCACTACCTTTAGAATATAAAACAAAAATTAACTCTTGGAAAATACAAACTCTTTAGAGATGCAAGAACAGTGTATGTACATTTCTTTATTTTTTGCAGTACTGAAGATAGAACCCAGGGGCATTCTACCTCTGAGCTACACTCCCAGCCCTATTTTTTATTCTTTATTTTGAAACAGGGTCTCACTGAGTTGGAAAGGGCATCACTAAGTAGTAGCCGAGGCTGTCCTCGAACTGTTATCCTCCTGTCTCAGCCTCCCAAATGCTGGGATTTTCAAATGTGCACCACCATGCCTAGCGGTGCATTTCTTTATGTGGAAGTATATTATTTCTATCTAATTTAGATTTTCAGTCATCTGTATTTTGGCATAGTGTTTGGACCTGCAATCTATGTGATTTGGGCTCTGAAATTTTAATTCCCATGTTGCTTATCCAGAGGGATAACCTAAACATTCTTAATTGCTACCAAGAATTGATAACCACTCATCCAGTATAGTAGGTGGTGAGGCAGTAAATGTGAAGTATCATTTCCTAAACTATGACTATGGAAAAAATGTGGCATCTATTCATTGAGAGCTCTGATGGTGAGTGAAATTAGTCTCAAAAAGTTAAGGGTTGTAATGCTTTCTCTTATTTGTGGAAGCTAGAGAAAACAAGGAAACATGGGCTTCAATACAAACATCTATGCCAGAGTATAGCACGTTTAGCAAGTGAAACAAGTTTACTCAAAGCTTAGATCAAATCTAATGCAAAGAGATTGGTGTGGTAGATGACAGGGATTAGGGGTGAGGAGGGGAAAAGAGAAGAGGATTGGAGAAGGAAATAATTCAGATAATACAGCAATATGGAGGTTATCAATTCCACTAATCTGTGGGAAGGGAAGAGGGGGAAGGGGTGGGAAGTACACGTTTGTTTTTAAACATATCAAACCTCACGTGTGATGTACAGTTGCAATGTGCCAATAAGTAAAATCTTTAAAATTGTTGACAGACCAAAAAACAAAAGACAAATGTTTAAAAATATTTAGCCAAAGACATTATTTTAAATAATTTTATTTACACTTTTAATCGAATGATTTTTTCACCTGTTTTAAAAAGGTTTTCTTATTTCATGGGAATTATGAAAATTTTAAGGACACATGGTTGGCGCATGCTTGTAATCCCAAGCACCGAGGAAGCTGAGACTGGAGGATCATGGTTTCTGGACAGCCTCAGCTACTTAGTGAGGCCCTCTGCAGCTTAGTGAGACTCTGTTTCAAAATAAAGAATGAAAAATAGGGCAGGGGTGTAGCTTGGAGGTTGAATGCCCTTGGGTTTCATCCCCAGACCCACAAGAAAAAAAAAATTTAAAAACACTTGAATCCTCTACTTCTCTAACCTTTGGGAACAGTAGAGATGAATTCTTGCTTGAATAGTTCTTATAGGACCTTTCTTTAGAGCAGTGATTGTTACTCAGTATGATGTGCCATACACAATCACCTAAAGGTTTTGAGGAAATTAACATATTAGCCTTAATTTCTAGAAAATCCAGTGTGATATTCGGTCAGTGATGGTTCATTTTCTTCAGTTTGAGGTTCTGAAATTTTGTTCTAGTGGTGCTGTCAGTTCCTGTCTCACTTTGTCCTCTTTATATCTAGCTCTTCATATTTCTGTCTATATATGTATATGTAATTGAAAATGTTAGGGCCTGTGTATGTGAGATTTCCTGCAGGGGAAGGAAAGTGGCAAATAAAACGAGATCCTAAAGAGATAACATTTTGGGGGGGAGGTACTGGGAATTGAACCAATGTCACTCCACCTCCGAGCCTCATCCCCAGCTCTTTTTATTTTGAAATGGCTTCACCAAGTTGTTAAGGATCTCACTCACTGAATCGTTAAAGCTGGCCTTAAATCTGTGACCCTCCTGTCTTAGCTTCCCAAGTATTGGGATTACAGGTGTGTGCCGCTTGCTAATGAGCGTTTCTCGAGTTCCTGCTCTGTGACTTCAGAAGGAGGGCCTTTCTGGCTTAAATGTTTTACAGCCACAATATGGCTCCAGGGCCAGGTCACCATGGCAGTGTGGGGACTTTGCAACAGAAGGGGGCTGTGCCGAGTTGGCAGTTGTTTCCATTGTGACCCCCTACAGCAAGTAGAACTGGATTACTCTGTCATATAGGTGACTTTTTTTTTTCTTGTCCTAACAAATATTTCTTTTCACTAGCAATTTTCTTTTTCCATCCTTGAATAGACTACAGATTATTGAGAGGCAGCTAAGTGTAACAGAAAGAATGAGTTTGGGAGATAGATTACTTAAACCATTTAGTCCTGAGTTTTCAATTTGGCCTTCAAAAAAATTGACACTGGGTGCATTAAAATAGGTTGGAAATAATATTGAGCTTATATGTGTATGTTATTTAATGTTATTAAATAATTAATATATACTCTATAAAGTTTTTTTTTTGTGGGTCTGGGGATGGAACCCAGGGGCATTCCACCTCCGAGCTACACCCCCTGCCCTATTTTTTTTTTTTAATTATTTTGAAACAGGGTCTCACTAAGTTGCGGATGGCCTCAGTAAGTAGCTGAGGCTGTCCGAGAACTGCGTTCCTCCAGTCTTGGCCTCCTGAAAGCTGGAATTACAAGTGTGCGCCACCACGCCCGGCTTATATAAAGGTTTATACATGTTCCACTCTGTCACCATGGGACAAGTCTATGGGTTAACCTTGTCACACAAGTTCAGATGATTTGTTTAATTGAAACCTGTTTCCTCACCTGCTTATTAGAAGGCACAACATGTCTCTGAGGATTAGAAGAGATTTATGCCCACAAAGTGTAGTCATTATTATCCTGTCTCTGTTCTCTGTGTTTCCTGCAAGCCTGTATGAAGAGGGTCATAGAATAGAATCATGCTAACCTATTATTTACTCTTCTGTCGCAAGTAGAATTAAAGCATAAATTCCTAGAAGACATTTGATTTTAAATATAGAGGCGAGGGGGACTTACCAAGCAATAAAGCATTCTTGCTTCTAGCTGGTAGGAAGAGAGAGTGCACTCATCTCTCCAGGCACAAGCTTAAGGGCCCCAGGCCAGGCCCTCACAGTTTTCCTGTGAATTACGATTTTACCTTCTGATTGTGACTCATTTCTTTTGCCTAAGGAGCCTGTGCACTGAAATCCTGGCTGGGGGCATGACCAGGAAATAACTTGATGGTCAGGTTGTTTCTGATTCTAGGATAAATTCACCAGCTCTCCTATAATCATGGGTTAACTATGGATTTTTTCCCCCCAATGATGTTTCTTCCTTTAAAACAGAAATGCTTAGAAGGGAGTTAAGTCCCCTAGATTCTACCCTGATTATAATTTGATTCATTTAAATGTTTTCAAGTTTATAGCTTTGGAAGGGATGATGCTTTTTATTTCTACACAAAATTCACTTGTACACGGAGAGAGAATATTATGTTGAGATCAGCTAGTTTCAAAAAGTCAAGGGTACAATTTTTTTTCTTCTCTCATCTGTGGAGGCCAGAAAGAAAATGTGAAACCAAAGGGACTTTAGATAACTGAGGGGAAGACCAGTAGAATAGTGGAAGTGGGGTAGAGGAGAGGTGGGAGGGGGAAAGAAAACTGATGGGAACAGTTCAAATCATGCTTTGTCTGTGTTGGAAGACATTACTACCAGTCTCACCAATGTGTACGAGCAAGTGTGGGCAGCAGGGTGGGACCTGAAGGGAAACACACCAAGACCTGTGTGCACAGATGTTTGTATCACTTTGAACGTCACTCATGGAGTATAATTACAATGCACCCATAACTCTCGTTTCAGTTCTCTTAATCTCCTGTCTGTCCCAGCCGACCCTATCTGCTCCTGTCTAGCTAGCTACCTTACACGTCATTGCTGACCAGGCACTGCGGAGACTGGGCTGTGCTGACTTTGAGTTTGTGTCCCCAGTGGTAGGTAGATAGATATATCTGATTATTCATTTTTGCATGTCTCTCAACAATAGAGCCAACACATGGATGGATGGATGGAATAAATGCTGGTGCCAGGCTCTGTGTATACTTAAAACTGCTTCCTGGCCTTTAGGTCTGAGTCTAATGGAGGAAAGTTTATAAACAGGAAAATGTGTTTATGCTGAGGTCAAAATAAAAGTCATGGGTCAGAGTAATTGAACTCTGAGAGGAATCAGGGCATCTGTCACTACCAAGGCGACCTTAGAACTAGATTGTAAAGAGCAAGTAGAAGTATGCAATATGTTCAATATGTTTAAACATTTCCTGGTAAACTTTTTTTTTTTTTGGTGGTACTTGGCATGGAACCCAGGGACATTCTACCTCCAAGCTATACCCCCAAATCTATTTCTTATTTATGTATTTGTTTATTTATTGCAGTACTGGGGGTGGAACCCAGGGGCATTCTACCTCTGAGCTACACCCCCAGCCCTGTTTTTTTTTAATTCGTTATTTTGGAACAGGGTCTCACTAGCTGAGGCTGTCTGCCAACTGTGATCCACCTGTCTCAGCCTCCCGAATGCTGTGATTACAAGCACGTGCCATCATGCCCGGCTTTATTCTTTATTTTGAAACAGAGTCTCACTAGGTTGTGAAGGGCCTAAGTAGCCGAAGCTGGCCATGAACCTGCAATCTTCCTATCAGTCTCTCAAGTACTGGGATTAAAAGTGTGCACTACCACACCTAGCTTCCTAATAAACTTTTTATCCCATGTCTTCATGATGTTCTGTCTACCTCGATCTTCCTCAGAAGAACATTGTCTTTCCAGTTCTCATAACATCATCTACGCCTCTGTAGTGAAGCTCATTCTACTATTATGGTACTTGGTGTCTTCACTCCACTTGATGGCAGGACCTGAGCCTGGGCTCGTTCATAGCCCTCCAAGTGCAGCACCTGGAAAGTATCTTTAAAAGTTTTTCCCATCACCATGAGCCACTCATTTGGCCACTGCAGCTATTACTCACTCCAGACGTCATTGCTGATACAGTCATCCCTCTTTTCCAAATATATCGGTACAAGAAGTACGTAAAATCAGTTGCAAGGATCCTTTACACCCATCTCTTGTCTCCTTCTCTCTCCCCAGAATTAACCACTGCAAACAGTTTATTACACACTCTTACAGACTTTTTGCATGTATATTTTGTACTGGCATGATCTTGTGTCCTATGATGTCAGCATAACTTCTGATTTCATATAAAGCTACTAGTACCCAGGTATAAATGTCTTAAAAAGTCTACCTTTTCTGTGTATTCTAAGAAGACAGTTCTCAGAGGACAGTACTATTTCTTTCTGTGAGCACAGTTCATTGCTACTGAGAAACTGAGGCATATTTCCTGGTTTTTTTTTTTTTTTTTTTGGTTTCTAGATGAAGGTTTAAAAGGCTTTCAAGGCCTTTGGGAGCTGGACTATTCCAATATCTGGTGTTTCCAGCATTTTTTTTTTTTTTTTTTGTATGTATGTGGTGTTGAGGATTGAACCGAAGGGTATTCTACCTCTGAGCTACACCCTTAGTCTTATTTTATTGCTTATTTTGAAACAGCGTCTCATTCAGTCGTGGAGGGCCTCATAAGTTACTGACACTGACCAAAAATCTTTGATCCTCCTGTCTAATCTTCACAAATACTTGGATTACAAGTGTGTGCCATCACACCCAGTGTTATTTCCAGCCTTTTTATTCCCATATGGTACTGGAGATTCAATTTAGGGGCATTCTACCTCTGAGCTAATTCCCCAGACATTTTATTTTATTTTTAGTTTGAAACAGCATCTCACTAGGTTAATGAGAATCTCACTACTTGCTGAGACTGTCTTTGAACCTATGATCCTCCAGTCTCAACCTCCCAAGTACTGGGACTACAAGTGTGTACCACCATGCCTGGCTATTTCCAGCATTTAAATGTACTTCTTTATGAACTTATAAGTCCATTTGTAAGAAGTTCTCTGGAACGAGGTCATTAGTAGGAAAGGGTTGCCAAGTAAATCCATGTCGAGTAGGCTTGGAGAAGACTAAAATGATTCTGGCTTTAAAATGCACTTGTTAGCTGGGCATGGTGGCACACGCTTGTAATCCCCATGCTTGGGAGGCGGAGAGAGGAAGATGGCGCAGGTTTGAAGCCAGCCTCACTGGCTTAAGAGACCCTGTTTCCAAATAAAAATACAAAAAAAAAAAAAAATAGGTGTCTGGGAGTGTAGCCTGGAGGTAGAAGGGTTTTCAGGAACCCCAGTACCACCAAAATAAATTTAAAAAATAAATAAAATGCACTTGTTGTATGACCAAAGTTGTATTCCAGGATGTGGTAGTCATCGGTTAATCCTACAGGCATTTAGAACTACTTCTGTAATGGCATTCTCCAGAAAAACAGAAGCAATGGAAATATGTGTACATGAATATCTGTCTTGAGAGATGAATGATGGGAATTAATTCATGTGATTCCGGAGGTGGAGAACTCCCTCACCTGGAAACTAAAGAATCAGAAACTTCTGGTCTGAATCCAAAGGTGGAGGCGGGGTGGAACTACTGTTGAGTCCTGGAGTCCAAAGGCACCAGAATCAGGATCTCCCATGTCTGAGGGGAGGAAAAGATGGCTGTCTCACCCAAGAGAAAGAGAGAATGAATTTTTTTTTGTTCTTTTTCCACGTTTTCATCCTGTGAGGGCCCTCAATAAACAGAATGGGGTGGACCTTCTGGAAGCACCCGCAGACACATCCAACAATAGTGTTTTACCAGCTATCTGGACATCTCTTAGTTAATTCAGATCCTATAAGTTTCACCACCCTGCTTTTCTCTTCCCACATTCTTCTTGTCTGATTTCAAGTCCCACATCTGGAACTGCAGCAGGACTCAGACAGGGTCCAGGCACTGTGTACTGGTACAGATACACAGCTCAGATCACTCTTGCCATGTCTGAAGTCAGTAAAATCTGCAGCAGCAAAGTGAGTGGGCCACAGTGATACCGAACATTTTGGATTTGGTTTTTTTTTTTTTAAGTGTTCTTGCTTCCTAAAATTGAAAGGAGAGCTACTCAGGCCATCAGAAGCCACTAGCAAGAGAAAGGGGAGTTGTAGTATTACCACCCCGCAGGTGTTACTGACCATCCTTGCCTCTGGCTTACTGATTGAGGGGACAGTAAGTAGTGGGGTTACATCTGCTTGACTCTTCCTATTCTCTGTCGTCGTCGTCGTCGCCCTCCTTTCTTCTGTTTGATACTGGGGATTGAACTTAGAGGCATTCTACCTCTGAGCTATGCCCACCAGCCTTATTTTATTTTTCATTTGGAAATAGGATCTCACTTTGTTATGGAGGGCCTGGCTGGGTTGGCATCACAATTGCAATTCTCCTGACTCCACCTCCTAAGTACTAGGATTACAGGCTTCTGCCATCTCACCTGGCTTCCACTTCTTTCTCTTTGCTCCCCACTGAGTCCCACAGAATAACCGACTTCCCAATTGCTTCTAGAGATGGGCTTAGTGAAAATAGCAGCAGCCGCAATTCAACAGCTATCCCAAAGGGGACTCAATGTTTCCATCCTGACCACCAACAAAATTTGGCCAAGGACCACATGTGCCATTTTCAAATTTCTACCTTAATAAAACAACAAATGAAAAAAAGGACAGGTGAAATAGGAACTCCTTTTGCAGTCATCCAACTCCTAAATGCATAGGTCAGGGTTTTATTTGCAGAAGTGAAACTAAGTCAATTTTTCTTCTTTTTTTAAATTTTTGTGTGTTACTAGGGATTGAACCCAGGAACATTCTATCTCTGAGCTACAACCCAGCCCTATTTTATTTTTTATTTTGAAACAGGGTCTTGTTAAAATGATGAGGATGATATTGAATCTATGGTCCTCCCATCTCAGCCTCCCAAGTATGGGATTACAGGTATGTACCACTGTTCCTGGCTTACTCTTCTTTTGAACTAAGAAGAATGGTGAGTAAAGACCCTGATGTTCCTCTACCTCTCAGCCCACGCCTTGTCTCTACTTCCACCTGTTCAAGTCCTGCCCTCTGGTCTAAGGCAGCATAAATGACCTTGAAACTCACCTAGGTCCTCCCCTAGAATGTGTAGTGTCACTTTGGCTTTGTGTGCTATTCCATCCTCCCTCTTAATTTAGTTAGGAATACAGATTTCTCCACTCCAAATTCCCTTCTGTCAGACAAAAATAGTTTTTGCTCAGAAAAGAGTTAAGAAACTAGTGAAGTCCTACAGCGATAGATCCCTCTTGTCTAGTAAGGTTTTGGATTTTGAAATCAGCTATTCTCTCCACCCCACATAGAATTCAAGGGAGAAGTATGGGAAAAGCCTGAGACTATTGACACCTACTTGTTCATGATGATGACCTCTTCCTTTCCTCACCATCCTTTTTCTTTGTTCCTATTTCCCTTACGGTCTTTCCCTTTCCCTTCCCCCTTCTCTCACCATTTCCTTGTTAACAGAACCTAGTTTCTGATTGGCTGAAGTCAGAAGTACAGTCCACATATAAAACTAGAAGAGAACTGGGAATAAAATGACTTGCAATATGAGCACATCACCTTCAGCCATGCATAAACATCGGCAAATCCCTGGGTCCTCAGATTCTAAGGAAATGTTTCTCATAACGTTAATGTCTATTAACTAGAGTTTAATTTTTCTTTTTTTAGACTGAATCTACTGCTGGAAGGGGAGGATTGATCCTCCCCCTGTGGAGGAATGTAATTAGCAAAACTCCTGACCTCCCTCTACCTCTTTTATTAGCCCTTGCCCAGGGGAGTCATTTATTTGATGAGTAAATTTGAACTGTAAATACCCGGGTATGCTCTGCTCAGCTTCTCTCCTTCCTCTGGGGAGCTCACAGCTCACAGGAGTTGTACTTGTGCTCTGTTCTCCAGGGCGGGCTCTTCTCTGCCCCCGCCTGGAAGCCAAGCCGGTCATAGGCTACTAGTACTGCCTGGGTAGGGGACTGGGGCTCCCAACCCTGAGGTTCACTTAGCTAAGTGATTTCCTTCAGTCTCGTTTTATTAGTAAAGAAGTTAATACTTTGGTTCTTCCTGTGGCACTGCTTTGTTGCGTTACTTATTTATGCAGATTTCAGGTGGGAAAGAAAGGTGCTTCTGTTGGGATCTTGAGAGACTTCCAGTGCACATCTCACTAGATCTGGAGTTGATTCGCTGTCCCATGAGCCACCTTCCACATGATGACGTAAACGCGTCACTCTCTGAATTCTTCTGTTTGAAGTATTTCAGAAGAGGGGTTTGCCTTTTGCAAGATCATCAAATAGACATTACCTGGCTTGTAGGTAGTAGGCTCGGAAGAAATCAAGGAGTTATCTTCTCTAAAGTAATATCTCCTTTAATGCTTTAGCCACTTGAATCAATACAATCAACTTCTTTTGGATTGTGTAATTTCTGCACAGTCATTTGGATTTACTCACCCGTTCAACAATTTCACTTACAGTTTGTTGTTATTTGTGCCAGATATATACTAATGGGCCTTTTTTGCTTGCAAGAACTTTATTTCCAGTTTCTTGAAGAAAGAAATTTGAGTTTGTCTTCTATGACCTTCTGTCCCTGTCCATTGGCGTTCTTTTATTATTTATTTATTTATTTATTTATTTATTTTCATGGTACTGGAGATGGAACCCAGGGGCATTCTACCTACCAGCTACACCCCCAGCCATATTTTATATTCTTTATTTAAATTTTAAAACAGGATCTCACTGAGTTGCAAAGGGCCTCACTAAGTAGCTGAGGCTGTCTGCGAACCGCAATCTTCCTGTCTCAGCCTCCCAAATGCTGGGATTACAAGCGTGCGTCACCACGCCTGGCTTGGGCCTTCCTGTGTAAACACGTGGCTTTCTAGCATGTGTTTGGGTTATTTCTATTGGGGCTTGCCCTCTTTGGAGGCCTTTGAGCAACTCTCATCCAGTTATGTTTCCTTTTGATCTTTGCATTCCTGTGTAATAACCTATGTCATCTTTCTCAAAACTCAATAATCATGTTGAAGGGCAATAGGGAAAGTGAGCAAAGAAAGGAGGAGAGCTATGAAGGGCAGTGGAGGGAAAGAGGATGCGCATGTAGAAAGGAAGGCATATTCTGTAACTAGACAGGGCACAGAGTGATGCTGACAGCTATATGAGAATCGTGACCCATATGGAGAGTTGTAGACACAGAATCAAATGCCCGTGCTCAGCCAATCCAAGGCTCCAGGAAAGGCTGAGAAACCTCTGCAAAGGGCACTATGGGCTCAGGTTATCACAAGGATATAGCAGTATCTGACTCCTGAGATCCAAGGGAGGGCATACAGTTTGCATGTATGGGGGACCTGGAATAAGCAAATGAATAATGAGCAGAAGCATTCACACCGCCTTCTCTGGAACGCCATGGCTTCTTGGCTCTTGCTCTCCGGGTGTCTGCTTTACTCTTTTGCCTTTGATACCTTGGATTCTTTGGTTTATTCTGCTTGGGCCATTCTTGGCTCAGCCTTCTATACTCGCCTGGCGCAGCCCTTCACTTGAACCTGATGGAATCTAACTTACGGAGTTTTTCTGAGTCCCAGTCTCATACTCGCCGGGGGTGGAGTCTGCTGCGCCTCTTTCCCAGACAGCCCCTGACTCCCTGGGCCCGTTGTACCAATCGATAGTGCCATCTGTCACCGGGGAAATGGCAAGACTGTACCTGATTTTATCTAGAACTATATTAGAGGCAGAGTTTTGTGTAGAGATGGGTAAAAAAAATCATTGAGATCAGTGGCCTACTACACCTGCCCCTGGAAACATGGCTAAATTGGAGGATACCCAAGTTCAAGCTCCCTGCTTTGCCCTCTTACTCCAGTTCCTCGTAATACACTAACAGGAGTGAAATTCGGTTTTTCTTTTGCTACTAGGCATTAAACCCAAGGGCAATTTTACCTCCAAGATACACCCCTAGCCCTATTTTATTTTTTATTTTGAAACAGGGCCTTGGTAGGTTGCAGAGAATATCAGTACTTTGCTGAGGTTGCCCTTGAGCCTTCTATCCTCCTGTCTCAGCCTCCCAACTATTAGGATTACGTGTGTGTACCACCATGCCCAGCTGCAAGAGTGTGCACCACCATGCCCAGCTGCAGGAGTAAAATTCTACACTACCCATTTGGTTGGTGTCAGTGGGGGTGGGACCAGATTATTTTTTTTTTCTTTTTCTTTTTTCTCTGTATTGTTTGGCTTCAGTAGAGTGGTCGCCACCTAAAAGTGTACTCATCTGCCCCTTTTTTGGTCCTTTGTGGAGAGAGGGTAGTGTTTTGCTGGAGACCTTTTGGGTTTGTACCTTTGGTATTTCTAGGTTTTTGGCTTCCTCCACCTCAGGTCTGGGATAAGTGAGGTTAAAGAAAATTCAAGAAACTTACCCCACTGCTGTTCCTCAGACCCCCAAAGCCCCAGAAAATCTGCTGTCATATCTCTACCTTCTGGTTTCTTCCGATATTCCCATATACAACAAACAAACAAACAAACAAACAAACCAGAAGGTTCAAATGCTATGAATGTATACAAAATTGCCAATTCCAATCTCAAAGACTTGTGGGATGGGGGTGGGGGACTCTGTGGGGAGGGCAATATGAATGTGTGCATGTTTTTTTTTCTAACACTCTATCCCCATTTGATGTCAAATTACAGTGCACTCAGTAATAAAGAAATCACTCATCACAACAAGGAATTCAACTGTAGATACTAAAACTCTAAACAGTAAAAATATCAATGAATACTCATATGACTATTAAAGTATTTAATCTTACTAGTGACTTAGATCAGAGAAAAATGCAATTGATTATAGCCATTTATTTCAATGTCTTTTGAGAATATTACCTGAGATAGTAAAGTAAATCATAAAGCATGATTATCATGCTTTGAGCTTGATGCTAAACATATAAAAGATAGAGCCTTGTGACAAAAGATGGAAATGAAGAGAGTAAGATATCCAGAGAACCATGAGGCAGTGGTCTTGAATGATGAGACTGGAGCAGGTACCTAAAATAAATTTCCAGGAAAGTGAAGCTAGAGAGATTTTTTCCCCCTCTTCTTTTCTTTCTTTCTTTTTCTCTTTTTTTTTCTTTTTTTTTTTTTGGTACTGGATATTGAACTCAGAGGCATTCTACACTCCCAGCCCTATTTTGTTTTATTTATTTTTATTTTGAAACAGGGTATTGGTAGGTTGATGAGAGTCTTGCTACTTGCTGAAGCTGTCCTCAAACCTGCGATCCTTTTGTCTCAGTTTTTCAAGTACTGGAATTACAGGCATGTGCCACCATGCCCAGTTTGGGAAGAGTATTTTCAGTTTTTACTATAGCAGTTTTTATGTTTTTCTAAATATGTATATGTATACATGATATATATATATATACATAAGTATATATATATATATATATACTTAGATATATATCACCTATTTATTAGTTGCTCATGTTAGTAAAAATAAGCATCTCCATCTCTAGTATACATGATTGCTGATTATTTGAATGAATTTAAAAATTTTTTAAATAAAAAAAACATGTTCTGGAGTAAAAAGGAAGGGAGAAAGAAAGAAAAAGAAGGAAGGAAAGAAATAGAGAAAAAGAGAAAAAAGGAAAGAAATAAAGGAAAATGTCTGCTAATTCCTTAATATCTCTTCGGTCTGACATTCTTTGGCATTCACACGTCTGTGAAAGCAATATGAGTAATGAAAGGCTTGTTTAATTGTATAACCAAATTTTGCTTCTCTTGTTTCCTGAAAAGGAGAAAAAAGATTTGATGTGTTTGCTTAAGGGTGAAAAATAACCAAATACTTATTGGATAGCTAGATGAGCACGTGAAAGAGAAATGGTTTATATATGCTTTGGGTTCTGCTGGACGCTTATGCCCACCCAGAGTGGTCTATAAAACATTCAATGTTTTTCTCCTCAGAATCAGCCTTCCTGAATTCACCATATAAACTTTTAATGAGCGACCTATTTGTAAAACTCCCCTCCAGATTAGCAAATACAAGTTGACATAATTTCAGTTGCCTTTTTTCTTGTAACTACCTTTCCTTGTAATTTTTCTTGTTGAATCTGACCAAAGCGGGGAAATTTCTCTCTCTCTCTCTCTCTCTCTCTCTCTCTCTCTCTCTCTCTCTCTCTCTCTGCCTTTATCTCTTTCTCTCACACACGCAGACACTCACAAATGAAAAAACTTTTTAAAAAGTAAAAACAAAAAACAAAAAAACCAGCATTTACTCTTAGCCTGTGTAGCAATTTTTGGATGTAAAACAAAAGCTTATTTATCTACTTATTTTTTTTGTGTGTGTATATATGTGTGTCGTACTGGGGATTGTACCATTTGAGATATATCCCCAGTCCTTTCCATGTTATATTTTGAAACAGAGACTTGCTAAGTTGCTGAGGCTGTCCTTGAACCGGCGATCCACCTGTCTCAGCTTCCCAAGTACTGGGAGTACAGGCCTGTGCCACTACCACACCCACCAAAAGCTTATTAAATGCTGATCCTACCTAAATGTTGAAGTAAGGAAACATGACTTATAATGATACTTGGAGAGAAAAAGAAAGAATTGGTATGTGTGAGTGTGTGTGTGTGCATGTGTCTTTTACTTAAGCAACTACGATGCATTAAGGCGTTTAGCCATCTTTTAAGATAATTTTACAAATAAGGACAATAGCTGGGCATGGTGGCGCACGCTTGTAATCCCAGCATTTGGGAGGCTGAGACTGGAGGATCGCAGTTCGCGGACAGCCTAAGCTACTTAGTGAGGCCCTCCGCAACTTAGTGAGACCCTGTCTCAAAATAAAGAATAAAAAATAGGACAGGGGGTGTAGCTCGGAAGTAGAATGCCCCTGGGTTCTATCCCCAGACCCAGAAAACAAAGAAACAAATAAAAAAAAAACCAACAACAAATAAGGACAATACTTTATTCACTTGTCTACTTATAGCAAAGCCACTTAATCTTTAATGTTATTTCCTTCTGTTCATCTTTCCACTGGAATTTACACACATGTGAATTAAATTATAACCTGAATGAGTGAGAACTAAAATATGAACATTATTCTTATAACCCCTTACATATACATATTTATGAGATAGAGTAGGAAAAAACAGGGTACTATTTATTTTTGTTATTATTCTTTAGATACTTTTCAAATATTGAAACCTCTACTAAACAATGCAAGTATAGTTTATACCATTAAAAATGTTGTAAGACTGAAGAAAAGATTCTCTTTTCATTTACCCTTTAAAGAATAAGAAATAATTTTCAACGAGAAACTGACATGCTCCTATAATTAGAAAATGTCAATGGTCCTTTAAAAAAATTCCATCCAAGTTTAACATTACTTTATAAATTTTGAAAGAAAAAAGGAAGCATTCATAATCCATTATGTTGATGCAATTTCGTTTCGGCACATTTCTTCCAAGTCTTGACCACATGCGCAGTTATTGTTATTTTCCAGGCCAACTCGAAGTCTCTTTTCTTAACAGTGCTTTATCCTAAAATCTCATTGACATATAATTGCCATAATTTTCATTTGAAAGAGTTTTAATCATTTCATTTATGGGAATTTATCACATGGAAAAAATTCGACAGAATTATAAAAAAAAATACTCTATAAAGATGTTCATGGCAGCCCTATCCATGAAAATAAATAGTGAATACGATCATTGTCCAGTGGTGGTAAATCACGGCCTATAAACTGGATGGAACATGACATTAGTGCTTTCAACAGCAGCCAAACGAAGGAAGATTCTAATCGTGGCTCTTTGGTCAGCTCAAGGGGCTCTAATGGTCCAGCTGAGGTCACGGTCTGGTGAATCATCATCCAGTGCTGCTTCCTGTGTTTTGTCTCTTAATAAAAAATCTCACTTTGATGAGCAGAATATGAGGCGACTAATGAGCACAGGGCCCCTGAGGATGGCCCAACCATTCCTTGACATTTAAAACAGAACTAAAATGAAACGAACCTTGGAATTTGGCCACACAACAGCAGAGACGTGTTAGCAAGTTGTAGGTGTTTTTCTTTCTCATCAGGTTTTTCACAAGGAAGGACTGATGTGCTTCAGGCTTGGGTCAGCTGGTTCTGGAACCCAGAATATGAGAAAGTATCCTATTAGGCAAAGAAACAGCCTGGAGTAGGCTGCTTTGACATGCTGGGTTCTGGCAGACTGAGCCGGGCTGGTCCAGTAGGGATCAGAATTGTCAGTTCCCTGTGATGAGCACAAATTACAACTGTATCTTCAACAGAAAGAGCCAAGGCAGTGGCAGATACTTGTGTC
Organism: Muscardinus avellanarius; assembly: GCF_963383645.1. Classification (NCBI taxonomy): domain Eukaryota; kingdom Metazoa; phylum Chordata; class Mammalia; order Rodentia; family Gliridae; genus Muscardinus; species Muscardinus avellanarius. The sequence continues at coordinate 173,624,605 of NC_137787.1, forward strand.
CCTGAAGTTTCCATCTACACCAGGCAAGTTGGCCAAGCCTTGTGCCACTGGAAATATGGTTAGGAAATGTTCTATTAATATCATTACCTTTAATAAGGACCCTCAAAATATGTCAAAATTTAATCCCCAAATAAAGGCATATCGCTATGGTGACAAACACCTGTAATCCCAGTACTTAGGATGCTGAGACAGGAAGATCGCAGGTTCATGGCTTGCCTCAGCAACTTACCAAGACCCTTACCAACCTAGCAAAACTTTGCTTCAAGATTAAAAAATAATAATAATACAGAAACAGAGCTGGGGGTGTGCTCTGGAGGTAGAATGCCCTGGGTTTGATCCCTGGTAACACCACGACCACCACCCCACCACCATCTCTCTCTCTCTCTCTCTCTCTCTCTCTCTCTCTCTCTCTCTCTCTCTCTCTCTGACGCACACACACACACACACACAAGTAAAACAAAAGAATGGACATACTTCTCATCGTTCGGAAGGCTCTAAAGTCCAAGACCGATGCATTGGTATTTGGCTCAGCAAATGCCTTCCTCTGGTGTCTTCGAATGACAGCAAAAAAACAAAATGCAAGCAATAATCAACTTCCTTTTCCAAGCCACTTTATAAGGGCCTCTCACATCACCCACAAGGAAGGAATCCTTTTGACCTAATCACCTCTTCAAAGTCTTCTCTTTTAATACTATCTCTTTGTCAACACCTTAAATTTGTATACATTCAACACAATCAAAATCATAGCATTCCATCCATGCTCTTCCCCTGCCCCCAATTCATGTCCTTCTCACATACAAACTGTATCCATTCCATCCTAATGGCCCCCAAAGTCTTAACTCATCCCAGCAGACACTCAACCTATGGTGCAGTCTCATCTGGACAGCATCTAAACCAGACATGGCTGAGACTCGAGGCACCAATTTAAGGCAATGTCCCTCCAGCTGTGAACTTGTGACATCAAACACGTTAGGTACCTCCAAAATCCGATGGTGGGACAAGCATAGGCTAGACAGTCCTATTGCTAAATAGAGAAATAAAAAAGAAGGAGGTAACAGTTCCCAAGCAAGCCCAACCCCAACAGGGCAAACAGCACTAGATGTCGCAGCTGGAGGATAATCTTTGGCTCCAGGTCCACTGGTGCCAGCTCTGAACACACAGCGTATGGGATGATGCGATGAAAGGCTGCTTTTGAGAATTTATTTCTGTTCTCGAAGGGGGGAGAGGGGAGAAGGTCAGTGAGCCAAACACCCTGAATAAAACTCAGCTCCTTTTATTCCACGTTTACAAGGTTATGCTGAGGTCATCAAGTTCTTGTTTATCTCTTAGAAGTCGGGCATTATGTTAGGAATGTTTTAGAAGGTGAGTTTTTGTCTGGCAGTTTTGCAAGGGCAGCAGAGACTGCCTTCCGTCCTTCAGCAGAACAAGCCGAAACAATTACCGAACAGAGCGAAAGGGCTTAGACAGCAGAGACGCAGCGAGGCCACTGTCTTCAGTTCCTCAAGACAGGCACCCTTCTGCTGAAGCAAGCAAGAGGCTTATAAATCCTTTAACCAATGATTTTTAGACTTAGAGCAGTTTTCCAAAAACTTGGGTGATGGTTGAGCCCTCACTACATCAAAGGTTCTATGCTTTTCTGGGCACAGTCCATGCCCCGCTCTCAGGCTGGAGTTGGGGGCCTGTGGCTCTCCAGGTGGGGGACCTCAAGAGTGGCTTGCCCATGTGTCTCTGCTTAGTGTTGCCCTAGTGGAGGCTCTCTGAGGGGGTGCCCACCTCTGAAGTAGGTCTCCCAGGCTCCCCGAAGCATTCTTTGAGGTTTAGGTGGAGGAAGCTGCCCCTCAGTAGCTCTTGCAGTCTGCAAGCCTGCAGAGTTGGCACCTGGTGAAAGCTGCCATGGTTTATGGGTGTGAGCCACATATGGGTCCCACCGAGCCACAGGTGGGGTGGCTGAGGAGCGCTGTGCTGAAATGCTAGGGGCATTGCCACCTTGGAAACACCTACATTTTAAGTTGGAGCATATTCAAGCATAGCAATCTTCTTGCTTTTCTTTGTAGGTTTTCTGTGTCTGTCTGCTGTCTGCTTATGTTTTTTTAGTTTGCATGGTTTTGAACTTTATGTAAAAGCAACCATCCTATATGTATTTTTCTGCTGGGAGCTTTCCCACTTGACTCATCCTTGTTGGTGTGTGACTGTAGTTCATTCCTTGATTTTTTTGTGTGTGAATGGAAGCTTTTCTTTGGTTGAGGTGTGTTGTTAGTAATGTGTATCTTTTTTTGAGTGTGTAGCTTTGTAGTTTTGGTTAAAGCATTAGGATTCATGACAGCATGTTATTGTATACTTTTATACATTTATATGTATTTATTATATCATACTTAAATTTATATGTTTGTCCACTGTTTATATTTCCCTCTGTTTACTCTCTTCCTTTCCCTCCCATTTTGAGTTTTGGGCTCAACACTGAACCCCCTATGGGTCCACTATGTTCTACATTCAAAAACAGGAAATGAGGGACATTCCTCTCAGGTATACTTAAAAACCCTTTCCAGAGGTGCTCAGACAACTCCCCTCACATCTCTTTCCTAAGCCATTCACTGGCTAAAAGAGCATAAAAGATTATACCATAAATTGACGAGATGGAGGAATCACCCAGCCTGCCATGAAGCATGTGACTTCCCCCACTGGGGACCAACGTAAGATTCTCCAGGAAGGAAGCAGAGTGGCAGAGTGGGGACAGAAGTGTGTGTGTGTGTGTGTGTGTGTGTGTGTGTGTGTGTGTGTGTGACACCTATCACATTGTCACAGGATTATGGTGGAGATTAAAAAATGTAAGAGATGTGAAAGAACAAAAGACAAGACATTATTAGGTTAAGAGCTGTGGAATGGTAAGTATGAGATTTTTTCTCACAAATTATTAGCTTAGCAATTATTTTGTCCTTGGAAAGAGGGGGAAGAGGACAGTAAAATATCTTGTTCCTGAAACACCCCTTTCCATTTCCAAGAACCTAGCCAAGTTGAGAGGACAAATCCAGTGGCTCCAAACCGGCATGTCCAGATACAGATCATCTTGAAGGACACTGACTCTCTCACACACTGGAAACTAGGGAAGACTAGCGTTTCCTGAAGAAACTGCTGCCTTGGACAAGAGAAAGTGTCAGGTGGAGTGGCACATGCATGTGATCCCAGCACTTGAGAGGCTGAGACAGGAGGATCCCAGGTTCACGGCCAGCCTCACCAACTAAGAAAGGCTTTATGAAGACCCTGTTTCAAAATAAAAAACTAAAATTGGGCTGGGGATGTAGCTCAGAGGTAGAATGTTCCTGGGCTCAATCCCCAGCAGCACAAAAACGAAACAAAACAAAAGCTAAATAAATAAAGTAAACTGGCTGAATCCCTTGGAAGGCTGGCTACACCATGGGACAAAGCAAGATAATGATGTCACTGTTTCTGCAAACTGATCTATAAAAGTCCTTTCCAGTTGTGAACAGAATAGAACAGAGTACTATGGACAAGAAAGTGCTTGTTTAGCAGATACCACCAGACACCACTGTCTCTCCGTGAGGGATGGAGATGCTACTTTCTGGTGAAGTACAGCAAGGGGCAGAGACGCGATCTGCCTGGCCCATCCCCACTGGACCTTCCCCAGAAGCAGTTTCCAGTAAACCATATGTCTCATGTACCATTGCTCAATGTCTTCTTTGGCCTCTTGGCGACTTAACCCGTGCACAAACAGACCAGGACAGTACACACGTTTTCAAGAATAACTATGAACAATATTAAAATGATCAGAGGTTTTCTGGGAAAAAAAATCTCAATTTTTTGAAATATGTCTTATTCAATAATCATTATCCAGAATCCAGTAGGTCTAGGATTGATGGGAAGTCTGTGAGAAGGGAGTTCCTACGATGTCTGCCTCTTGCTAGCAAAAGTTTCTGGTATATTAGATATGGACACCAAAGAAGTTGACTAAATGTTCTGTTGCTTTTTGTGACCTTGCAAAAATAAAATTTAGGAAGTAATTTTAGAAGATGTTCAGAAGGATGAAGTTACCAGAAGGGGAAGTCTTCTCTATAAACACTATAAAATTATTTTAAGAACTAGTTTGAATTTAACTTTTAGAGTTTTTGTTTTGATTTATTTATCATTTTAATTTTTGATACTGGAAACTCAACCCAAGGGCATTTTTACCACCAAACTACATCTCCAGCCCCTCATTTTTCTTTTTAAATTTGAAACAATCTTGCTAAGTTTCTGAAGCTGGCATTGAACTTCCATCTTCCTGTCTCAGCCCCCCAAGTCTAGGATTACATGTTGTGCCACCATGCTTGACTTCACTTTTAGTCTTCTTCTTCTTTTTAAACTATTACCATGAACTAAAACACTGATGACAGGATTTGTCCACAGGAAGTCTGTAAGAAAAGATTTACAACAATTGAATAATTTGCAAAACCAAAAGACTTATATGTTGTAATTCTGTAATTATTAAGAACAGAAGGTAGAAGAGTGGTATTATGGTCTGAATGTATCTCCCCAAATCCATATGCAGTGAGTTAACAGCTGACAGTATTGAGGTGGGGCCTTTATCAGTTATGAGGGCGGAGCCCTTATAGACCAGATTAGTGCCCTTGTTAGAGAGGTTGAGCACTCTCGTCATTTTTTACCCTTCTGCCTTTTGCCAGGTAAGGCTACGGCAGCCAGAAATAAAGGAAACCCCTTACCAGACACCAATCCTGCTGGGGTCTTAATCTTGAATTTTCCAGGCTCAAGAACTGTAAGAAATAAATGTCTTTTCTTATAAACTACCCAGTCTATGATATTTTGTTATGGCTCTAAGAATAGACTAAGAAAAGTGGTTGTTAGGGGCTAGAAGGAGAGATAATATAAAGTTATTATTAAGGAGGACAAAGTTTCAGCTTGGGATCATGAAAAAGTTCTGGAGATGGATAGTGGTCATGCTTTCACAACACTATTAATGTAGTTGACTGCATACTTAGAAATGACTAAAATTGTAAATTTTATGTTTGATATATATTTATTGCCTTGTATGATCAGGATCAGAAGTGCTGCAGTTCCATGTCTGTGGTCTATTGGTTAGGATAGTCATGCAGGCCAGATAGGTGGGAGGGAAGAAAACAGTGGGCCCTGACAGAGGCGTCCTAACATCACTTTTTAAAAAGAGATGTGGTGCCGGGCGTGGTGGCACACACTTGTAATCCCCGCGCTTGGTAGGTGGAGACAGGAGGATCACGCAGGTTCGAACCCAGCCTCGCTGGTTTAAGAGACTCTGTTTCCAAATAAAATATAAAATAGGTCTGGGAGTGTAACCTGGAGGTAAAAGAGTTTCCAGGAACCCCAGTACCACCACACACACACACACACACACACACACACACACACACACACACACTGAAAAAAAAGACTGGGGATGTAGCTCGGAGGTAGAATGCACCTGGGTTCCATCTCCAGTACCACATACACACACACAGACACACCCACAAAATAAATAAATAAAATAAAAGAGTAAAAAAATAAAGAGATATAGGACAAGGTAGCTACTAAGTATGGCCACCTTGGGACAATACTACTTCCTAATTACATGCTAGGCTCTTTTCTTTAGCATAGCTAAGCTTTTTTAGACAACTGAATATAAATCAGTGATAGCCAATGTTCTTTTTCTTTTTATCTCCTGGACCATATTCTCTAAATCTACAGACATCAGGATGTAGTTCACTTTTTTTATGGATGGTAAACATTACATTTAGTTATTGTGTCTTTGTAGGCTTCTGTTGGTTTTTACAGTTTCTCAGGTTTAGGACCTTAATTTTTTTGTGTGTATGTGTGGTACCGGGGATGGAACCCAGGGGTATTCTACCTCCAAGCTACACCCCCAGTCCTATTTTTTTGTTCTGCTATTTTTTTGAAAGAGTCTCACTGAGTTGCAAAGGGCCTCACGAAGTAGCTCAGACTATTCACAAAGAGCCATCCTCCAGTCTCCACCTCTCAAATGCTGGGATTACAATCCTGCGCACCACGCCTGGCTCACCTTGATGGTTTTGATGAGCACGGGGCAGGTGTTGTGAAGGACGTCCCTCAGTTGGAATGTGTCTGATGTGTTTCTCATCATTGGATTGAGGTTATGACGTTTTAAGAGGAAGACTGCAGGGGTAGAGAGCCATTCTTTTTTTTTTTTTTTTGGCGGTACTGGGGTTCCTGGAAGCCCTTCTACCTCCGGGTTACACTCCCAGACCTATTTTATATTTTTATTTGGAAACAGGGTCTCTTAAGCCAGCATGACTGGCTTTGAACCAGCGCGATCCTCCTGTCTCCGCCTCCCAAGCTCGGGGATTACAAGCGTGCGCCACCACGCCTGGCCTAGAGCGCCATTCTTTTCATATCAAGTCAGGGTATATATGATCACTGGATCAATGTGAATTATTGTTGATGTTGGCCTTGATACCTGCCTGAGGTGGTGTTTGTCAGTTTCTCCATTATAAAATCACTCCCCGCTCCTCACTGACATCTTTGGGGGAAATTTCTTATGCACAGTCTACACTTAAGGACTAGGGAAACTGGGCATGGTAGCACATACCTCTTATCCCAGTACTTGGTAGACAGAGATGGGGGGATCTCAGGTTTGAAGTCTCCTCAGCAACTTAGCAAGAACTTGTTTCAGAAAAATAAAAAATAAAAAAGGGCTGGGGATGTAACTCAGAAGTAGGGTTCAATCCCTAGTAATAAAAAGGAGGGAGTATTGGGGAGTTGTGTTCCATCTCCTTGACAGCACAGTAGCTCTATAACTTATTTGGAAGTTTTCTACATTGGAGATTGGGTGTTTCTTTCCTGGAAAACTGGTTTTAATAACTTAGCTTTTAATATCTCTGTGACCATTGGTAAGTTCTTTCATCTTGATGAGTTTGTTTTCTTATCTTTTTGCTGTTAGAAATCTATTGGTGCAGTATAATTATATATTATAGTGTGATTCAAAGTGATACATTCATATATGCCCACCTCTTGGTTTGTTCTCTTACCTTTAAACTCTGCACATACTTTATTTGAGAAATGATAGGCCAAAATGCTTTGCACAACCGCCTCAATGAAGGTCTTAGTAACTATTTCTCTTGGTTCAGACTGCTTAGCCTCTACGGACAGCCTCTCATTGGAGCCTGAGTCTGGGATGCTTTTGTTCCTAGGTTTGAGGGATAGTAGAGGCACTCCATAGGTGGAGGAGAAATTATGACCTTGGAGAAGGGTTAGGTGGTTTCTGCTTTGTGGAGGGACCCTCAGGCCCCAGCAGGGAGTTCTGCATTGCTCTGAATTCTTTCTTTCTTGGCAGGAAAGCTCCTTTTCTGGGGTGATTGCTGTGGTTAAGATTACCCAACATAGCTGTTTGAAGACTGCTAAGCGGGGCAGAGGTATGAGGAAAAGAAGGACTTTTTCCAATCAGGTAATATGAAGAGTCTGAGATCATGAGGTTTTGGCCCAAGGATTCCAGCAGCCGCCTCCTTCCCTAGCCCAGTTGGGTTTGCTTCCACACCCCCCCACAACACACACAACCTCTCTTTAGAGTATTTTTAGTTTCAGTTCTATGCAAGTTCCTAGCGCCATTACAGGCTGTGATTAGGATGACTGTCTTTCTGAAAGATACTTGAAAGTCAGGTCCGAACAAGGCACGCGCACGTTCCTCTCATAGGATGTGAAGATGTTGACTTCAGGCCTGCCTGCCAGAACAAGATCCTTCTGTGCATACCAGAAACAATCTGCTATTGTCTCTAGGGATAAAACAGTGCCAATAAAAAATGAAAACTCCCAGCCAAGAGGAGGAATACTGCATTAACTGCTTCACCACTAAACGTAATTACGGGAAGAGAGAGACAGGGCAAAACCTTCTTCTTTGATTTTAGCCGGGAAATACACACATCACACAAATGTGGTCCCCATGGGCCCAGTTACAGTGGAGGGATTGGCTCTCCCCAGGGAGAAACTTGTCAGGGTTAGAGCTTGTCTTTCCTTCGGAGGGTTTTGATGCTGCGGGGGAGATAGCTGGGCATCTCCGGTCTCAGTTCTAGGAGCTATTAGGGCGCCCAAAGGGAAGAGGATGAAATGCAGTGTCCATTAAGGGAAGCAGAGAGAAAAGACCAAAGAATAAGATAATGAGGAGGCTTGTCTTCATTTTATTAATTCTTTAGTGTGTGACTGTCCCATACCCCCCCCTAACTTCTGATGAAAAACAATAAAGGCATATTAATCAAATCCATATGGAATCTCCAAGTGCTTTTTCCTACATTCTGGGTTAGTGTCTGACTACCACTCGTAGCAAACTTGCTAGTGCTCTTGTCCAACTCACTCTGAGTCTACCCTGAACTTCCCATCCGCACACACAATTCAGCTTTATTGAAAACCCTAAGGACTGTGGAACAATTCCAGATCGCAGGAGTCTGGGAAGCTTCTGGCTTCACATGAACAATGGCTGAGGGGGCAAAGAAGTCAATGTCTGGGCAAGGATCACAGTTTCTTTCTTTTGAGAACAAACCACACAGAATGATGAACGACAGCCTTCGGGGAAGTCCATTCCTGAGTGACCGAGACCCGTAGGCAGGGCCCCTTTCTAATTTCATGGGTTACAGTTTTGTCTGTGATTTTTTTTTTTATGAACCATATGGGGACAGGGCGTGGATGCCCCTGTTTTGAAGTGTGGGTCTGTTTATTTCATTCCCTGCATCACTACTGTGTCTGGTACTAGTATAGCTCTTTCTCTAGTCTCTCTCTCTTTGAGTGTGTCTGATAATCTTTCATAGAAGGCTGGGCACTGTGTAGGGAAAACTGTAGGGTGTCTATATGGTGTTCTTGCCTTTTAGAGAATGTCATTTAGCTGCCAGTAGGTGGTCATGGAAGCAGATTATCTTAATCCAACAGGGAGCAAGCTGATTTGAAGCTGTATCCAAGTCTACCAGGCTTCTACAACTTGGTTTTTGTCCTTCCTTGTAGGGTGTAGGAAGTCTCCAGTGAAGCCCTGGAATGTTTACTTGGGTACCTCCACTTCGGTGATTCCTGAGCTCCATTTTTTATTTTTATTTTATTTTATTTTTATAGTGGTGCTGGGGTATCTGGAAACCCTTCTACCTCCAGGCTACACTCCAGACCTATTTTTATACTTTTTATTTGGAAACAGGGTCTTGACTCTGCACGATCCTCCCGTCTCTGCCTCCCAAGCGCGGGGATTACAAGTGTGCACCACCACACCACCACGCCCGGCGATTTTTTATTTTTAATCTGCCCAGCACAGTGAGACTGCCAACAGCTCTGTTAGTGTTTGGCCTCTTAGCAAATACTTTAGGATCAGACTTTCTACATCTGGGACTGAGTCAGAACAGATGATGACCTTCTCAAGAGGAAAAGCAGCCTTGAAACATCAGGCTATTCTCCTGTGTCCCCTTCTTTCTAGTATCGAATTTCTCTTATTGTGGGCCCCTTGATGGTTCTGATTTTTGTTGCTCCAGTACCATGATATTACTAAAAGCTTTACTTGGCTTCCCTGCACCTCTGTGGCCACTTTCTACCCAGCCTCTTTGCCTAGGCTTATTTTTTCTTCTTTCAAAAATCTTGACTCTTGCAAGGTCTTGACCATTTTCGTGATTCTTCATGGCCATTAAGTAGAGTCTTGTGTGTGCGTGTGTATTGGTTCTCTTTCTCTAGAAGTTTTGAGGTACTAGTAAGGGAAATAGTCTGCTATAAGACATAAAGTTAAGTCCTGTTTCATTCTAAGTGCTACAGATGGAAATATTCTACAGTCCTGCAATATTAAATGCTTATGTCCCCTAAAACTTTGTGTGTTGAAATTTTAACCCCCAAAGTGATGTCAGATGGGGCCCTTGGGAGATGATGAAGTCATGAGGGTGGAATACTCATAATTAATATGAGATCATGACTAATCCTTTAATGGGATTAGCACCCTTAGGAGGAGACCCAAAGAGATGTCTTGCCTCTTTCACCACGTGAGGACACAGAGAAGAGAGCCGTCTATGAACCAGGATGTAGGCGCTCATCAGACATCACATCAGCCACTATTTCAATCATGGACTTATATCCTGGCCTTCAGAACTGTGATAATAAATTTCTGTGGTTTCTATGTGACCCAGTCTAAGGTGTTCTTTTATAGCAGTCAGAGGAGACTGAGATAGGCTGCCTTTTTTTCTTTTTTTCTTTTTGCCTTATTTTGAATCTTTAGTTTTAACCCAAGGAATACTTGTTTAAAGTCACCTATAGTTTAACAACACATTGCCCTCTCTTCCCCCTGGAGATTGAAACCAGGGACATTTTAACTTGGAACTACACTCCAGCCCATTACATTTTTAAAATATTTCTATTAATGCTTTATTACTTCACATCATAATGCAATTCATTGTGGTGGTAACATATACGCACACGCAGCACTTGGTGGGCTTTCTCCCAGATCCCTCCCCACTCCTCCTTCCTCATCTAAGATACTGAGATTGGCACTGGTATTTTCACATTTGTACGTAACTTGGTGAGTTTTCTCTTGGCTCCCTCCCTATTCTCCCCCTTCCTCGTGCAGGATATTGGAGCTGGCTTAGTGTTCTCACATAAGTACATCACCTCAGTGGAAGTGCTTCCTTTATTAATGTTCCCTCTCCCCACCACCACCCTTCCCTGGACCACCTCCCTGGCTCCATTATCTAAGTTCTGCTTACATCCCAATTACTCCCTAGCTTCCACATATTAAAGAAAACATATGGCCGGGCGTGGTGGCGCACGCTTGTAATCCCCACGCTTGGGAGGGGATTACACCCTGATTTGATATGAAAAGAATGGCGCTCTAGGCCGGGAGTGGTGGCGCAGGCTTGCAATCCCCGCACTTGGAGGCGGAGACAGGAGGATCGCGCAGGTTTGAAGCCAGCCATGCTGGCTTAAGAGACCCTGTTTCCAAATAAAATATAAAATAGGTCTGGGAGTGTAGCCCAGAGGTAGAAGGGCTTCCAGGAACCCCAGTACCAAAAAGAAAAGAAAAGAAAAGAAAAGAAAACATATGACCCTTCACTTTCCATGACTGACTAATTTCTCTTTACATAATGTTCTCCAGGTCCATCCATTTCCCTGCAAATGACATAATTTTATTCTTCTTTATTGCTGAGTAGAATTCCATCATGTATAAATCCCATCATTTTATAATCCATTCATTTGTTGATGAACACCTAGGTTGATTTAAAAATTTGGCTATTATGAATTGTGCTGTTATAAAAAAATCCCTAACTTGCTGAGGTTGGCCTCACAGCTGTGACCATACTGTCTCAGCCTCTCAAGTACTGGGATTACTGATATGCACCAGGTGCTTATTTCTACCTGTGCTCACTCCAGCAGTGTGTTAGTTTCCTAGGCCGCCATAACAAATTACCACAAACTTGGTGGCTTAAAACAACAAAAATTTATAGTCTCACAGTTCTAGAGGCAGAAAGTCTGAAAGTGAGGCATCTTGGCAAGGTGGGTTCCTTCTGGAGGCTCTGAGGAAAACCATCCCATGATGCTCTCTCAGAAACCTGGGTCTCTTGGCTTGCAGAGGTACAATCCAATCCCTGCTCCACCTCCCATCATGGCTGGCCTTTGTGTCTGCTCCTCTTACAAGACACTAGTCATGGGAATTAGGTCCCAACCCAAATCCAGGATGACTTAATCCCAAGATCCTTAGCTAGTCACATCTATATATTTCCAACTAAGGTTATATTCTTTTGTGTGTGTGTGTGTGTGTGTGTGTGTGTGTGTGTGTGTGTGGTACTGGGAATAGAACCCAGGGGTCTTCTACCTCCGGTCTATACTTCCAGACCTATTTCATATTTTATTTGGAAACAGGGCCTCACTAAGTTGCTGAGAGCCTCATTAAATAAGTAGCTGACTTCGAACCTGTATGATCCTCCTGTCTCAGCCTCCCAAGTACTGGGATTACAAGCATGTGCCACCATGCCTGGAAAATAAGGTCATATTCTGAGGTTCCAGGTGGACATAAATTTTTGAGAAACGCTATTCACCCTCTACTAGCTAACCACATCAATCTTACAGCAATAGGCTCTATGAGGGCAAGGAAATCATGTCTGGCTTGTTTATTACACAATCCTCAATATCCCGTATATTCAAGGTCTTAGGATTTGTTAAATGAATGCATGAGGTTGACATAGGGTCTAAGTCGTAGGAACTCAGTACGTATTTCCAGCTGCATTCAAATTAAGGTGTCGTTCATGGGCCAATCTTCTAGGCTATTTGTTAAATAATTTTCTATGCCTCGTTGGACTAATAGCATTGCATTAGTCAAAAGAGTCAACTTTTTAGTCTATTATTAATATACTAATATTTTTATTATTACCTTACTTTTACTTTGTTTTCTTCATTTTTCTTTTTCCTTTTTTGGTTTTATGTTGGACTAATCTGATATTATGAGTTACCAGGAGTCTTCTGTTTTTCTTCGTTTTTTTCTTCATTTTAAATTTTTTGTGCTTTCTGTCTTTCTTTTTAATCCTCTTCTTTTTTTAAAATGTCTTTTTCTTTTTTCAGCTCTTTGTAATTATGCTTTTAAAAGGTGTCGTTAGAGAATGTTTTTACACATGTGTACATATCATACGAATATATGTATATATGCATATATATGTACAAATACATATGTATGTATACATATGTAGTGAGTATTTTAAAAATAAAACTTAGAGCAGAGGGAGTCTCAAGTATTTAGGCAGATTCGAATCTGAAAACAGAGAATGATACGTATTTAGTGATTTCATAGTTTCCCTGAAGAAAGGAGGAGCAGCTCATTGCGTGTTTTAAATGACTCATAGGAAAAAAAAGAACCGCACGTTTTCCAGCATACAGTCTTTTAAGGTGATATTGTCTGCATCTTTCTGACTATTAAATGAAGGCATAATGAGTGAGGCGACATTAGACATAATAAGCTGCTGCAGTCCAACTAAGAAATCCTTTCTCACGCCATTTCCTGCAGAGTGAGATTGTGTGGATGCCCGCAAGTATCGAAACTTGCCGCACTGTTTGAACATCCCTATTACCTTTCTGAGCCTCAGATCTGGTTCTTTGATTTGCTCTCTCAAGCTCCCTAAAGCTTCTTCTATGCCAGTTTGGATGGTATTTAGGAGTCTTGATGAATATGCTCATTATCTAATACAAAGTGACATAAAACACTCCTGCCACGAACTCTGCCACATCACCGTACCCTGCTGAACTCCCAGGATTCATTCGGTGCTAGATTAATAGCATTTATGTTATTCACATATCTCAGTTGACCTTGATCTGCTAGAAACTCCCTCCTTTTTATCTCTGTTCCATACTGGGGAGGTTTTGTCCGCCATTAACAATGGTTCTTTTGTACATCAAAGCACACCTCCCCCCCCAACATCCCAAGTTTTAATTTTCCTTGCATGCATAATATGTATCTCTTTTCTGTTCGCTGTCTGTTACTTCTTACCTATGTTTAATTGATGGATAATGGAATTTTCTACTTATTTTGCAAAGGAGAAGTACTTAAAAATTAACCTTTTAGTATCTGAGTTTAGAAAGACTGCACTTTGTAAGTGAAAAACATTCACAGAAGTGATTTTTTCTTTTCTTTTTCAAATTTAAGAAATACGTGTTACACACTCAGCTGAAATCCAGTATCATGTACTTCTATTTTTTCAGCATCTTTCAAGCAATAATATTTATCATTTTAATAAGTCTTAATCACTTTATAATATCCCTATTTAGAATATTAAAATTGTGCGTATAATATATAATTTTATACATAGCATCATATATGTTTATATACATATAAAATAATGTTTACATTAGCAATTATACAATGAAATCCTGAATAAAGACTTGTGGCCAGTAATTGAGAGTTCAATTTAGTGTCAATTGTATATTACCTATATGGAAACTTCATCAAAAGGTTCTTACAAAAAGACAACTAAATCAGCAACAAAATCTCAAAACAAAAACATCATAATCCAAGAATTATTTTGAAATGTGTTTCTTCCCTGGTCTCAGGAGAATGTCTTAATCGTAAAGCACTCCCCTTTGGTTATGTTTACCTTTAATTAGTTTGGTTTTGTTTTGTAATCAATGAATACTTCTCTGGTATTTAGTAGTTATGTAAAAAAAAAATATGTAACTCAGTTCCCCAGCAATTGCTATCGTGGCAGCAATAGGTATGTAAAAATCTTTTTAAACTTTTTTTTCATGGCAATCTATTGTTCTTACTTGAAGATTCAAGTCTTTATTTAATGTACTCATTATTCTGATATTTCACTTTTCTGTGTGAAGGGATTCTATACTATTTCTGATGGCAAGGTATATAATGAAAATTATCTACCTTTCTAAAAATATCCAAATTTTTAAGCATTAGTGTATACACCTATCACTGGGGTAGCTGTTTAAAAATGCAGATTTCTGGACCCTATCTTGAGGAATGCTGACTTAGGTGATTGGGGTTATGGACCCAAGTGAGTGTTTTAAAGTTGATACCCGTATTCTTGACTACACACCATATATTAATGAACACTGTTCCAAAGTGTTATAGAGCCAAGATTTTGTTCTGTTCCTAGGAGCTTAGAGTCTACAGGTTGGAAGGATGTGGTGGAAATGTGTCTTTGAATTCAGAACATTGCTCCAAGACATAGTAAAAATGCTTAGAATATAAAAACGATTACAAGGAAATTACTTAACAAATTTGACACCTTTTCATATGTTGCCAAAAGCAGGAAGAGGTTCCCTTAAAGAAAGTGGTGTAGAAGAGAGGAGTGCTTCTGGAGATAGGAGCAATAGGGCATTTCTCCTTTATCCCTGCTAACAGCTTATTTTAAATGAGCTGGGCCACCCCATGATTCCTCATGCAAAAGACCAGGGCAGGATAAAACTGCTCCATGGGCATAGAATTATTCCCCAAAACCATTTACACATATTTCTTACATCCTGTAATTGTGCTATGGGATAGTTTGGAAATGAAGTGATTCAAATCATCAGACACTTCTTACCTCTTTTAGGATAAGCTGCTCATCTTCTCCAATGAACGGTATGGAGCTATTCCTAGTCTGTATTGACATAATTTGTGAAAAGCCTTCTTTAATGTTAGGCTTTAATGTTAATTGTTCCTATCTACATTTGATTTGCTTAATTATATGGGGTAATATATTTGAGAGTGCCTATTGCAGAACCTGGCAGGTGTTAAGTACACGTACTAACTGCCTCTTCAGCATCTCCCCTTGGATAGCGTGAAGCCACCCCAAACTCGGCATCATCCACACTGAACCATCTGTTCAGGCTCCTTAGCAAACTGTTCCTCAAACCACTCAGTGACTCAAACCGTAAGCCTTTGTTTTCGTCCTTAATATGTCTCTGTCCTCCCTCGTAAATCCTACTGATTCAACTTCCTAAATATCTCTTAAGTCACCCACTTTATTCATTCATTGCTCTTGGAACACAACAGTGAACCAATTATGTCTTATACAAAGCTTGTAGGTAGGTCGTGTATGATCATCCTTGGGTCCAAAGGAACAGAGCCAGTGGGTGTGCAAAGGGAGGAATGGGGAAGACTGCAAAGGGCCCTTTAAGGCATGTTGAATTCTGAAATGTCATCCTAAGAACAATGGGAAAAGTTTGAAGAGTTTTGATCCTAGAAATGACAGTACCAGATTTGTGTTTTACTAAGATTACTCCCTTCCGGGTCTCTCCAACTTCATTCATTGCAGCCTAAAATTTGGTCACAACCACCTTCCCCAGGAATATGACACTCAGTGTCCTTGTCTCATTCACCCTCCCCCAAACTCATGATCCACACTGTAACCAAACAAATGGAACAAAACAAACAACTAGCACTCTGATGATATACTCTCCTGTTTCAAAGATATGTGTATGTGAGATCGAGGATTGAAACCAGGGGCATTCTACCTCTGAGTGACACTTCTAGACCTATTTTTTTTTTAATTTTGAAAGAGGATCTCACTAGGTTGATGAGATTCTCACTACTTGCTGAGGCTGTCCTTGAAACTTCAAACCTCCCGTCTCAGCCTCCCAAATACTGGGATTACAGGTGTGTGCCACTATGCTCAGCTCAGAATCTTTTAATGATGTCCCAGTGCCTTTCAGATAAGACTTAAGTCCCTTGACAGAGGTTGGAAAGGCCTTAGCTAACGTTTACCTTGCCAGCACCTTCTATCACCGCTGTCTAGATGTGATGAATATTTTTCAGTTATTCTCATAAACCATGGTCTCTTTCACACAGACTTTCTTGTTCCCAAATCTGGGTATCAACCTTGTCCAGTTTTATTTGGGCTTCTGCATTCTTTTTCTTTCTTTTTTAAAAAGTGGTCCTGGAGATTGAACCCAGGAGTGTATTACCTCTGAGCTACAACCCCAAAAAGGTGTTTTTGTTTAATTTTTGGTCTTTTTTTGAGGTACTGGGGATGGAACCCAGGGGCCTTCTATCTCCGGGCTATACTCCCAGACCTATTTTATATTTTATTTGGAAACAGGGTCTCACTAAGTTGCTGAGAGCCTCACTAAGTAGCTGAGGCTGGCTTCGAACCTGTGTTATCCTCCTGTCTCAGCCTCCCAAGTGTTGGGATTACAAGCATGTGCCACCACACCTGGCTTTAAATTTTTGGTCTTGAGACAGTCATATTAGGTTGCTGAGAGTTTCACTGAGTTGCTGAGGCTGGCTTGGAACCTGTGATTCTCCTGTCTCGGTCTTCCAAATACTGGAATCCGAGGCGTGTGCCTCCACGCCTGGGTTGGTGAATTCTTTAAGCTTCACTTCACTTGAGGTGGTATTTTCTAACCCTGGACTATGTGAGGTCCTTGATACTGATCACCATCTTTCTCAGCTCTAAAATTAAAACACTTTTCCCTGCTAGACTTGGGCTCCCCCTGTGTCAGTCCTGACCATTTCTTCAACTGTAGATCCTTGTCTGGTGCTTGATGCCTGCCAAGTTCTTAACATACACACATTAACTAATGAATGAGCAGCACCTATTAGCTTCCTTCTAAAGAGGCTGCTGGAAAGGAGTATGTCAATAACGATATAACTGCTCCGAGTTTAGATGACAAATTGTGGTCCTATCGGTTGTGTTGAGAATAAAGGTAACTGAGTTAAATTTTAGACAGGGGAGTGGGATCTGATAGATTAGACAAACAAGGAAGAATGGACATAGGAAAATTATGGTATTCTAAATGAGTTACGCTAAGTAATTGTTATATAGAATTGATTTAATACGTTGTGTAAGGTTTTCATTTATTACTTTCATAATCATAATGATTATATTGAAAAATACCTTAGATTTTATAAAGTGCTTTCCATACACACGATCTTATTATCCCAACAATCCTGTATTATTATCCATTATGAATTAGGAATTGAGGCCTAGCAATGCTTAGTAGCAGGCTGGGACTTGACCTGTTCTGAACTCAAATCTCATCCTCTTCTGCTCCATCCTTCCCCTAAATGTCCGGAAAGCAAAACCAAATACTGTGAGTGATTATTCCTGGGAAATATCATGTGAGTTGTTACTAAATTCACTCAAAGTTGAAAACAAATGGAAAAAAAGTAGGAAGGGGGAAGGATTGGGGGAGGGACAGGACTGCTGTGCCAGGAACTGAGCCCGTTTGTGGAATATCTTCCTGCAGAGGAGCGAGGGCAGTGTGATGGGTGCCACACCTGGGCAGGATTCTCAGTAAGTAGGGGTGTGGGGGATTCCAACTGCCCTAAGAGCCTGCAGTTCAGTAGTCAGTCAATCAACAGCAATGGTGAAATTCTACAAGGCACTTAGGGAGACTAAAAGGAAGACAAAAGATGGGCACAGGCCCGCCTGTAATGCCAGTCCTTGGGAGGCTGAGACAGGAGGATCACAGGTTGAAGGACAGCCTCAGCTACTTAGTGAGGCCCTCTATAGCTTAGTGAGACCCTGTTTCAAAATAATAAAGAAAAAGGGCTGGGGGAGTAGCTCAGAAGTAGAGAAGCCCCTCGGTTCAATCCCTAGTGCTACAAAAACAAAACAAAACAGACAAAAAAAATCAAGGAAGACCAAAAAGATTAAACAACAACAAAATAGAGAAGTAACTCCTGACAAAAATTTCAATGTACAGGGGAAATTAATATGCCCTCTAAACCTCTCCCAATATGATGAGCATGGCTAAGATTTAATTAAGAGAAGATGACTTAATGCTAGTGGTTCTCAACATTGGCTGCATGTTAGAAATCTCCAAAGATCTTAAAACTCTCAGGTGCCTGGGCTATAGTTTCAATCTCTTGCTTTAGGCTGAGTCCAGGCATCAGGCGTTGTAAAGACTTTTCAGGTGATTTCGATGTTCCAGCAAAGTCCACGTGTGAGAAACATAACCTGGACCACTCTTCTTTTGCCAGCTCAGTGGGAGTTACCTCAATCTTAGTTTTATGACTTCTGATGCAGTGTTTCTGATTACTTCAAGAAAAGGCTAAAATATTCCCCAGGTATTAACCCCTCAATTCATTTAAATCTACTTTAATTAAATGACCACATTACAACGATCAACATCTGTTGGAGAACCCCTCAAGCTTAGCACAGAGCTAAGCAATTTTTCTAAATTACTTCATTTAAACTCCTAGAAGTCTCGTGGTCCTGAGGTTCAACCCCCGTTTTGTGCAGTGATGAGCGACCTGAAGTCCAGGTCATTTTATTAGCCGCCTAAAGCCGCACAACAGGTAAAGAGTGACAGCGACCTCTGCGCCTTCAATATGGCGTCTCCCCCCAAATTCTCCCAGATTAGGGCTCCTTCCTCATGGGTGGATTAGTGTCCGTAAGAAAAGGGCTTTCCAGAGCGGGTTCATTCTTCTATTTTCTGCTTCTGCGCCATGAGAAGACACAGTATTTCCTCTCGGGAGGATGTAGCATCAAGGCATCATCTTGGAAGCAGAAAGCAGCCTTGCCAGACCCTGGACCCACCAGTGTTTTCACCTTGGACTGCCAGTCTCCTCAACTGTGAGAAATACGTGTGTGTGTGTGTGTGTGTGTGTGTGTGTGTGTGTGTGTGTTACTGGAGATGGAACCCAGGACGGTTCTATCGCTGAGCTATATCCCCACTTTTTAAAATTTTAAAACAGGGTCTCACTCAATTGTAGAGGGCCTCACTAAGTGGATGAGGCTGGCCGCAAACCTGCAATCCTCCTGTTTAAGTCTGCCGTATACTGGGATCACAAGCCTGTGCCACCACGCCCAGCTGAAAAATACATTTTTGCTCTTTATAAATTATGCAGTTTTGGCTATTTCAGCTATAGCTACCCAAACAGACTAAGACTGTGAAAGAACTGGAACTTTTCTGCCTGCATCACCTACCTCCCATAGATTCCAAAACTTTTTGGCTTATTGCTTCTTTTTGAAAAAAAGATTACCCAGTGCCCCTCTGGTTGCTTCCACTGCCTCCTTATTTTTATTCAGTGTCCCCCATGTGCACCTGAGGCTACTACCGCATCTCTGCATCTTTTTAGTACCCTCCTCGCTCCCCTGATGAGGTGGTATCACCGACTTTGGGAATCTACGCAAACCATCCTGTATATTCACTGGGCAAGAAATGGTAACAAACATTAGCAGAGCACGTATCTGAAAGGGTTGGAACTTACTGAGACTCGGGCTTGAGCTAGAGTATGGTAAGATTAAGTTCTATTTCTACTGCTTCTAAAAACCTATATGAACTTAATTTTTATGCTTCAGTTTTTAAATTAAAAATAGATGATAGCTGGGCGTGGTGGTGCACGCTTGTAATCCCAGGCTTTAGGAGGCTGAAACAGGAGGATCATGGTTCAAGGATAACCTCAGCTACTTAGTGAGGATCTTTGCAACTCAGTGAGACCCAGTTTCAAAATAAAGAATAAAAATATAGGGCTAGGGGTGTAGCTCAAAGGTAGAGTGCCCCTGGGTTCCATCCCCAGTACCGCAAAAAAAGTTAAAAAAAAATAGATGATGATGTTATTTACACATTTTATATAGCGTTTAATGTGCAAGTGTTAATAGGACTAAATTCAAAGAGCTTAAAGGATATTTGATAAAAAGGAAAGTTCCTTTCTGCTCCTATCCTCTAACTGCTCAGTTCCCCCTGAGATAGTAGTCTGGTCCTGTATTATAGTTAAATAAGAATGGAAGGACCATCATTGACTTAGACTTTTCAAGATTCATCTCTGGAGACTAATGGGAGAGGAGCAGCAAAATCGTGTGTGTGTGTGTGTGTGTGTGTGTGTGTGTGTTACATGTAAAAATGTTTAATTGTTGTGTTATTAAGTTTAAAGTCTTACTTCATGTCTTCTGGATTTTGTATCACTATTAGAAAGAACTTTTCTACTTAGAGATTATTTAAAAACTTGTTTTCACTGAGCCTTGTGGCACACGCCTGTAATTCCAGTACTTGGGAGGCTGAGACAGAAGGATTGCAGGTTCAAAGCCAACCTTGGCAACTTAGTGAGATTCTCAGCAACTTAGTGTGAGACCCTGTGAACACATAGGAAATAAAAGTTGGCTGGACACGTAGCTTGGAGATAGAATGCCTCTGGGCTTAATCCCCAGCAAAACACACACACACACGCACACACACACACACACTCATACACACTCACACACACACACACACATGAAATAAAACAAGAAGAAAGCTTTTTAAAATGTTTTTTCTGATGTTCTTAATGTATTATCTTTATGTTTAAATATTTGATTCCTCCAGGATTTCTTTAATCTATGAAATAAGGAATCTAAGTCATTTTTCTCTTAAATGGCTACCCAGTTCTGCCCCTGTTTTTTACTGAATATTTTATCTCTTCTCCACTGATTTGAAGTATCTCTTTAATTAAACATCTTTATATTTGTTTCCCTAATTTCTATTCTGTTCTGTCAGTGTGTCTGCATTTTCCTATGAAATGAAACTTCATATGAATTTACTGTTTGTAATTCTAGCTTTATAATTGATTTAATCTATAGCAGAGATAGTTTCTCACTCATTATTATTTCATAAATTTCATAGTAATTTTTGTTTTGTTTTTAAAAATTTATTTGCTTTTTTCATTTAGTTAATCAAATTAAGATATGCCATATCTATTCTTGTTAGAATTAATTTAAATTTATTCTAAATTAGTTGACATTTTCCTTTCTGTCAAAGGGTATGGCATATGGCATATGGTATATGGCATATTCTTTCTCTTCCTCTTCCCTCACCAGGTTTTGTTTTTAAATTAAAGAATGTTTGATTCTCTTTCTCAGGAGAAATTTGTCATTAGGAAATACAAAAAAGTATGACTTACTTTTCTCATTTTTGTGTGGCACTGGGAATTGAGTCCAGGGGCATTCTACCTCTGAACTACCTTCCCAGTGCTATTTTATTTTTAGTTTGAAACACGGTCTCTCTGGGTTGATGACAGTCTTAACTTGCTGAGGATGTCCTCAAACCTGCGATCTTCTTGTCTCAGCCTCCCAAGTACTGGGATTACAACTGTGCTCCACCATGCCTGGCTTGCTTTTTTCTCTCTCTCCTCTCCTCTCCTCTCCTCTCTCCTCTCCCCTCTTCCCTCTCCCCTCTCCCCTCTCCTCTCTCCCTCTCCCCTCTCCCCTCCCCCCATCTCTCTCTCTCTCTCTCTCTCTCTCTCTCTTTCTCTCTCTCTCTCTCCCTCCCTCCCTCCCTCCCTCCCCCTCCTTTATTTTATTTTGAGGTTTGGCCAACATGTTCCTCTGAACTCACCAATTTTGTGACTGAAATTATAAATAGCAAAAAAGCGAGTTTGCTCTTGTGAAGTCTCCTGAGTAGCTAACCTGCCCTGAAAATTTGAGTGTACACATGAATCAGCAATGCAAAGTCTGCTTTTTAAGCTAAGAGACTTGGCTGGGAAAGGAAAACTGTTAATGCTAACTAAAACAGACCACGCTACTTCACAGCGGTGCTGTGCGAGTTCTGCTAGTGACCCCATTGCTGTTCGTTTTCCAAGGCTTCCGATAGCAATGGTGAGGTCGCCCGGTTTCAGGTACCAGCCAGACAAGCAGCATATTCACATTTTATAACTAGCCTCACTCTCATGCCAGCACCACAGAGGGCAACCTAAACACATACTTATTGACTTGTTTAAGTCTTGTCTTGAGTTCTGCAAATGAAACCCGACCCTTTTTGAAATCAACTCTCCCTGGTTAATAAAAACATCCTTATCAATGTTGGGCATGTGCTGTAATCACAGTGTCTTTGTTTGGAGAAGTCCACAGAGTATGGCCAAATATCCTTTTCAGTTTGGATGGAGCCACTGTGCAGAACTTATGAAATAGTGCTGCGTTCTCCACGAGCTCTGACTTGCTAGGAAATTAAGAACTTCCTCTCTCAGCTATCCAAACTTTCTTGATTCCTTCCAGCTTTAAGTATTAACAGTTCTGTTTCTCAAAGATGCAATTTGACATTATTATACATCAGAGATTTAAATGAAATTACTCCTATTGGAAGTACATAGGCTGATACCGCTATATTCTAGGGAATAAGCACTTTTTTCCATTTTTTTAAAAATATAAGCACTGTTTGTTCTTTGGGAATAAAAGAAAAATTAAAGGCTAGAGACAAATTAATCTTATTTTGTACAGATATTCAAAGAAAACATCCTAAGTATATTCCTTGCTTTTTATTTCTTGCAGTATATCTGAGCGGGGTCTTATGAGGGCCCCTGACTAGAAGTCAGGGTGAGCTTCATATCCAACTAGAACTAGTGGGGCACACAGGCTGCTCTTAACTTATTTGATGCTTCACAACTTTGGCAAACTCATTTAACTCCTTTCCCATTAACTTGCTAACTCTAGTGTTTTTGTTTGTTTGTTTGGTTTGATTTGTTAACATTCAGGAAGAATCATAAAGGAGTGATTGGTTTGGTAACTTGTTTCAAGTTCTAAATAAAGAAGGATTGTGGGATACAAAGGGACTGGGGCTGAACATAACTTTAGCTAGTTATGTTTTGGGATAGGTAGTGATCTAGGCAGAGACCTGGACTCATGAGAGGAGGTCGGCCAGCTGAAGATGAGGAAGCTTTCCAGGTAGGGATGGCTAGAATAAGGCACCAAGATAAGTTGAGCTGAGTGGACCCAAAGGATAAAGGAAGGCCAGGGCATTGGGAACCTCAGATTTGGAATTAGAAAGTTGTTAGCTGAGCCGGGTATAGTGTGCAGGCCTGTAATACTTGTACTTGGGAGTCTGAGACAAGAGGATCACAGGTTTGAGCACAGTCTCAGCAAGTATTGAGATTCTCCTCAGCTTATTGAGACCTTGTTTCTACACGCTTGTAATCCCAGCATTTGGGAGGCTGGGACCGGAGGATCGCAGTTCACGAACAGCCTCAGCTACTTAGTAAAGTCCTTTGCAACTCAGTGAGACCCGGTTTCAAAATAAAAAAAATAGGGGTTGTGGTGTAGCTTGGAGGTAGAATGCCCCTGGGTTTCATCCCCAGTACTGCATAAAAAACAAAAGCAACACACACACACATACACACACACACACACACACATACACACACACACACACACACACAAAATAAATAAATAAAAGAAAGTTGTTAGCTGAGTACAGTATAGAGTGAAAAACTTCTAAATTAGAAATATTAGCAAATGTAAGCAAATATGCTAGCTCAAAAGATTTGTTCTTGTTCTAATATACTTAGAATAAACATTTTCTTTGCTGTAATGCTGTATGTATTTTTAAAAATTCTTTTGTTTAAAAAAATTTCCTAGCATAGCATCTATCCTTGTTTTTCCTGAATACGGCATCTTTACTTCCAGATTTATGAATTAGTAAATTTGCATAAAAATGAATGATCGAAATTTTAAATATGATGAAACTTACTAAATAAGCAATAGAGATACATATTGTTTTATGCCACTATTTTATTTTTTATTTTTTAATTTTTTGCGGGTCTGGAGATGGAACCCAGAGGCATTTGACCTCTGAGCTATACCCTCTGCCCTATTTTTTATTCTTTATTTTGAAACAGGGTCTCACTAAGTTGTGGAGGGAGGGCCTCACTAAGTAGCTGAGGCTGTCCGCGAACTGCGATCCTCTGGTTTCAGCCTCCGGAATGCTGGGATTACAAGTGTGAGCCACCACACCCAGCTGCCACTATTTTAGATAATCTTCTGAACTCTTCCCTATTATCTTTGTATCAAAATAATATATGTAATTCAACATTTAGAAACCCTGATGGAATTGAGCAGCCTAGAAAGAGCTTCTCTTACTGAAAGGAGCTGATACTTGATACTTGGGAATGTTCCCTACTCCCAGTCCTGTCCTCTGCAGATTAATTAGGGTGAATTAGTTACTACCTAAAAATTTTCTATGAATTATCCACTGCCTGAAAATTAAGACTGGGCCACATATTCACATCTTTAGGAGTGTTAAGTCTTCACTGGCCATTTGAATGTGTGATCTGGCATGTCTACTCCATGCTAATCTACCTTAGAGAAAATTGGCTGGTCAATTTACAGAGAATAATTAGATCCTTTAAAAGCAGCTAAGTGTGTTGGCACATGGCTGTAATCCTAGTACTTGGGAGGATTGCAGGTTCAAAGCTAGCCTTGGCAACTTAGTGAGGTCCTTACTAAGTTGCTGAGGCTGACCTCAAACTTATAATCTTCCTGTCTCAGCCTCCCAAGTACTGGGATTCCAGGTGTGCACCACCACACCTGGCTTGTTCATTCTTACAGTTCACCTGTTCCATGATAGCATGCTACTTCTTCAGTCTTTTGATTCTTTCCTCAGTGTCTGCCACGATCTTGCTGGCATTTCTATTTGATGTAGCAGGAACGAACAGTTCCTTCGAGCTTCCCAGAGCCATCCTAGCACTGCGTTAGTATTGTCTTCCTGAATCCCTGTCAGTGTGTTAAGTTCTGCCTTGCAGAGGGTGCTGCCACACAGAAGATCTTGCCGGTCCACTTGTGTGTTCTGCTTCCATTGATCCAGCACCCTCAGAGTCCAGTTCTGTCTGAATTCTTCCAGTTTCTCCAGGTATTTCTCAGAGTCCTGCAGCCATAATAAGGTATAATTTCTTTGCTTTCTTAGCAGACTCAATACTTCTTCAATGGGATTATATTTTGATTCAACTCTGGTTATGGGTCTGCTGACTAGTTAATGGGAATAGATCAATTGTGTGTGTGTGTGTGTGTGTGTGTGTGTGTGTGTGTGTGTGTGTGAAAGAGAGAGGAGAGAGAGAAGTGAGACAGGAGACAGAGGTCTGTTCATAGTAGTTAGTAAAGGAAGGAATCGCTACCCTTTTTTTTTTTTTTTTGGTGGTACTGGGTTTCCTGGAAACACTTCTACCTCCAGGCTATACTCCCAGACCTACTTTTATACTTTTTTTATTTGGAAACAGGATTTCTTAAGCCAGCATGGCTGGCTCTGAACCTGGCAATCCTCCTGTCTCCACCTCCCAAGCACGGGGATTACAAGCGTGTGCCACCATGCCCGGCAATCAATACCCTTTAAAAAAGAGAAGTGGGCTGCTTCTACAGGCCTGAAAGGTCTTTAGAAAATATGGACATTAGCCAGGTGTGGTGGCGCACGCTTGTAATCCCTGCGCTTGGGAGGCTGAGACAAGAGGATCGTGCAGGTTCGAAGCCAGCCTCAGCTACTTAGTGAGGTTCTCAGCAACTTAGTGAGGCCCTGTTTCCAAATAAAGTATAAAATGGGTCTTGGAGTATAGCCCGGAGGTAAAAAGCCTCTGGGTTCCACCCCAGTACCACCAAAAAAAAAAAAAAAAAAAAAAAAGAAAATATGGGCATTTAACGCTGTTCATGATAGCACACTCCTGTAATCTCAGGACCTGGAAAGCTGAGACAGGAGGATTATAAGTTTGAGACCAGCCTCAGCAACTTAGTGAGGTTTTTAGTAACCTAGTGAGACCCTGTTTCAAAGACAAAAAATAAAAAGGGTTGGAGGTATGGCTTGGAGCTAGAATGCCTTGGGTTCAATCCCTAGTACCATAAAAAAAAATCTGAAAAATATGGACATTTATGATTTTCAAATGTATCAAACCCCATACCTCCCTAATTAGAACCCTGACCTCAGAATAGACATGAGTTAAGGTCGAAAATATAGCTTCCCCCGGAGCGCCTCTATTCTTAAATTAACTCCTGGGTCTAATCCTTCCCAAGTTTTCCTTGCCCTCTGGATGTAAAAGATGAGTCTCTTTATAGCTGCCTAAGAAGGCCCTCTGGCTTAAATATTTATTCTTTAATTGGTGATTAATCACTCTCAGCTATGCATTATCTTTCCCCAAAGCACTGATTGATCCCAGCAACATGAACCGAATGTGTAAGACATTCATCAGCTCATGCATTCCCTTCCCTGGGCACACAGGCCCAGACCTCCACTGGTGAATGCTTAACAATGGCCCTGCCACTTGCGACAGGGACTCTCTGTGTCCCCCTGCTCCCAGTGAGGATCCTTTGGCCTGCAGGCCAACTCTTCACAGAGCTAATACAAAATCCCACTGTGGAATGTGCTTCTGTGGATCACACGGGGTTCTTTGGAAGGCACAATCTGAGACAGAATCGGGAGCCAGAAGTCTATTAGAATGTATGAGCTCAACACATGGAGGTGTGTAAATGAAGCAGAAAGGGTCCAGAAGTTTAATACAATGCACTTGTAACAAAGCCCTCAGCTCATCCTAAAGCCTTTACTTGCTTAGTTATTAATATTTTGAGCTGAGAGTGGGTAGAGGGAGGATCTCTCTGTGTTTCTCAGTATGGGCTCAAACTCCTGGGCTCTGGTGATCCTCCTGCCTCGACCTTCCAATTTACTGTGACTACAGACACATACCATGCCTGGCTCCTGTTGTGAGCAACGGGCTGCCAAGTCCCAAGACCACTAAGTTATGCCATCCATGGTTTGTCTTTCCACAGTGTCATGAGATATATTCAACACTTAAAGTTTATAACATGCAGGAATTATTAGGAAATTCTCTAAGTAATATTAAGTTAGTTTTGTATGTTAGGTGGCTGCTTTGCCAAAGCCAATTAGATATAAATGAACATCAAAGGAAATACTTCACACTAACAATTCTAACTAGACGAACACCTCTATAATTAGATCAACAAGTATACAAGACTCTATGTAAGTCCTGTTATTCGAGCACTTCAAATACTTAACAAGTAACAAGCTACAAACAAGCAGTGGAGAGGGGATAGATGATGAACACGTCCAGGAGGAGAAGAGCAGACTCTGGAAGCTGGGGAAGTCGGTCCAGTTCTGAGAAAGGCTGAAGAGTTGTGCTGATCCTCGGTTAGTTGCTGATCCTCGGTTAGTGAAAAGAGCGGGAGCTGAGTGAAGTAGCTGGATTAGAGTCCTGCATGGTAGATGCATCACGGTGCGAGCAGGAGTTCAGCATGCTGTGTGAAGAAGGCTGCTCTTGTGTAGGGTTTCTGTAGATGCTATCAAGTGTCTTTGGCAGGCTTACTGAACCTTACCAGACACTTGTCAGTAGCCACGAATGTATTGTTGATGAAAGTCCATCAGATGTGAGAAATTTTATGATCCATGGGTCTGTTATCAACTGAAGCACAAGTGTGTTGGTCTGAGCCATATGCTGGCATGTCTGAACAGGTTACTTAAGAATTTCTGAAGTTGTTTTATGTCTCATGCTCTATATACCTCCTAATACCTCTAACTTTAAGTTGGCCAGTCACTGAATACAAGGGGAGGGATGTGAATTTTAGGGAAGGCTATCTTTAAAATAGGGCAATTCCTGGAGTTGAGCAGAACCTAGAACTGTTGGTCACCTCATGCAATCAACTGAAAAATGAGTGGTCATTCGATCTGAGCAGCATCCAGCACATTCAAGCATTCAGGGAGACTGGTGAGGGTTCCCTTCTTCTCTTCCTCAGTCCAAACTTCATCCTGTGGAAAATGGTAGAAATCACAAGTATCCTGATTGCCCTAACAGTAAGAGTGTGAAAGGTGCTAAAAACTGTGTCAAAAAAGTTGTTTTCTCTTGAACAAAAGCTGGAAGTGCTCATGTTTGAATACTATAATTAGTCAGTAAACTGGTCTGATTTTTTTCTTTTTAAGTTAGTGATAGCAAGCACCTTTGTTTAAAAATTTCCTGCCAGATTAAAAAAAAAAAGACTTTCTTTTTATGAATCTTTTGATATATTCTGCTTCTTTCACACTGGACTCTGCAAGTGTGGCTTTTAGAATGTGATTTTTGGAAACATGAGATTGCATAGGTCCATAAAAACACTTCTTATAGTCAATGGAAGAGACTACACACAAACTCTTGAGGACTGGGCTCAATTTTCTTCCCTGATAGCACTAGAACTGATTCAGGACATGCTCAAAAGACAGATCATTCCTGTTTTGGAAAGCTCTTGAAGGAGAAACCAAAAAGTCTGATAGTACTTCTTCCATAGACAACATTAACTTAGTTGCTAAGTCATTTTATATTGTTATTTTTCCTAATGAATTCCAAATTATTATTATGTTATAATAACCTAAAAACACCCTAACTTGATATAATTACTTAGATGTTACACATATAATTTTCTCATTTTTACATGTGCTCTATTTTCTATTAAACTTCAGCACGTTAAAGTTTTAAAGGGCTTATTCAAACAGACAGTGATTCTGATTTCAGAATTGGGCAGCTTCGGAGCACACGGGCTTGAGGCTCTGCGGAAAGGCCAGGAGGGTTAGGCTTTAATAGGGTGAAAGTGGAAGCCAAGCAAAGAAAATATTTTATTGGGTAAAGTGGAACAGAAACCTTACTTGGATCATTCCAGTGAGAAGTCCTCAGGCAGAGGTTAGTTGGCAGTTTCTGATTGGTTAAGCTTACGTTTCCTTTCATGTTTACACGGTATTGGGTTTGGGTTTGGTTACACAGGAACCCAGGGCACTGGAGCCACCTCAGTTTGATGACCTTCCAGTTAATTGCCTACTTGTAAAGATGAGGACACCAAGGCTCTTAGGAATTAAATGGAATGCAGGCAATTGCCAGATTCTACTCGTTAGCTTCCTGGAGCCTGTGACCTTTCCAAATCCCGTAAGACTCTGTATTTATGTATGGTTTCTTGCAGCCAGATAAGTTAGTTTTTCTATCATTCAGAAGCACAGAGAAGGGAAGGCAGAGAGTAGAAGCCCTTCTGAAATGAATCCAATTACACGGCATAAAAGAAAAGAAGTTTCATTTTGCCTTGGGCAGTGAAATACCTTGGACCCACCCTGGATATAGGAAGAGAGAAAAAGACGAAAGGGATGAGAAGAATTCAAGAGATTTACCTCGGGGTAGGAAGTGATTCTGATGAAATGGCACCTGAAAACCACATTTGTTCTGGGAGCCTGAGACCAGGAAAGATGTAGACATTTTCTTGGAAATAGTTCAGACAAGAAGTCAGGAAGATGCTGGAGGGGGGGGGTTGAAAGGACTGACTTAGGAGGACGAGTTAGAGGAATTAAAAAGGTTCACCTTGGCTTGGAGACAGCCAGGATAGGCCTTGATAACCATCTGCAATTATTTCAGTGTCTAAATACCAAGGAAGGTATAAAGTGCTACTTGGGGCAGAACAAAGGATTATAATTACATGAAAATTAAGGCAGTGAAAAGAAACCCGAATATGAAACAATCCACATTTGCGAGAACGTTCAAGCTTGTTCTGTTATAAACATCTTGGCTTTAAAGTATCATCTTACAGCGTAGGGGAAAAAAACGACAGCACATTGTTTACTCCCCCAGAAATAATCTAGTTTATGTTGTAAATTTTGCTGAACTTGAATTCAGATATTATCTCAGCAAAATGCTTTGCAATTGCATTAAGCAGTTTCCAGTGTTATTCGGCTGGGCAGCAGGACACTCTTGCATTTGTTCCCAACCTGTGAGTGACCCAGCATGATGGGGAAAGCACTGGCTGTTCTTTCCAGGACAGAGGGTCAGTGACCCAGAGGATACCTGAAAAAGCCAGCGTTAGGGCTGTGGTCCTACAGGGCTGTGGTGTATTCTGTGTGCCATGAAGGAGGAACTATGAGAGTCAAACTCATCCTGTGACCTCAACTGATTCACCTTGGCTTTTGGAGGCTGTCTTTGGCTTTCCTGCAATTTTAAAATGCAGCCTTTACCTCTTTGGGCAGAAGAGGAAGCTAGTCAGAAAATTTGCATGTTTTGTAAATATTTGCCTCCCTTAAGTATTACTTATATAATATTTTGAGATAATATGTCAGATTTCTAAGATGTATTTACTCTCACCCATGTGCTTATAGACTGGATGCTAATTTCCTTTTGAAAACACACTCAAGAGTCCAAAATATGCCTTTCAAACTAACTGTGGTGAAGAATTAGTTTTTTTCTCTTTAGTTTTCAAGTTCTGTGTAACTTGAATACAATAAAATCCTAGACATTTTAGAATACAATAAAATACAAATCCCCCAGACATACAAAATACATTCCTTAGTTTGATCAACTTAGATTTAACAGAGAAAGTTTACATCTGTAAACTGTTACAAGGCAAGTGTGGTAGCACAAGCTCGTTATCCCAGTATTTGGGAGGCTGAGACATGAGGATTTCAGGTTTGTGGCTGTTGCACAGTAACTTAGTGAGCCCCTATGTTAAGATAAAAATCATATAAAATAGGACTGGGGGTAGAGCTCAGAGATAGAATGTCCCTGGATTCAATCCCCAGTTATACACACAAAAAAAGGAAAATTGTTACAGAATTCCTGAACATGTCCTTGCAGGGTTCTACTTTTGATTTTGCCATTTCCTGAACATGTTGCCTTGGGAACATGTTTACTCACCTGGAGCATGAATTTGTCTAGCCCTGAAATGGGCATAAGGATGCCTGTCCTTCCTCTCTGGGCATGGTAAATGCCATGTGGCAGGAAGGGCAGGAGCTTGGTGTGTAACTAGTGATGTGTTAATTACATATGACAAGACATATGTAAAACAGATCTTGTGGGTGTGATGTCTTTGAGAAGTTCTCATTTGTTTCTAGAAAACAAGTGAGTTTTTATTATATTTCTCATACTTTAATGATGGCCTTAAATTATTAACTACTTGATTTTGAATGTTTATCCCTTATATTTCTTTATTTTTTATATTTTATTGGCTAGCAAAATCCAAAAGTCCAGGGAACCACTGACATAGATCTCAAGAAGTATGTGTCAACCAAGGCGTGGTGGTGCACACTTGTAATCCTAGTACTTAGGAAGCTGAGAAAGGAGGATCACAGATTTGAGGACAGTCTCAGCAATGTAGCAAGACTCCTAGCAATCTGGAGAGACCCTGTTTCAAAACAAAAATATAAAAAATAGGGCTGGGGCTATAGCTCAGAGGTAGAAAGTTCCTGGATTTGATCCCCAGTACTACACACACACACAAAATAAGTTATCAGAATATCTTTGAGCTTTTTTCAAGCCATTCATGTTGACAGACCCCTTACTTTATTTTATTTATTTATTTATTTATTTATTTATTTATTTATTTATTTGGGTCTGGGGATGGAACCCAGGGGCATTCGACCTCTGAGCTACACCCCCTGCCCTATTTTTTATTCTTTATTTTTGAAACTGGGTCTCACTGAGTTGCAGAGGGCCTCACTAAGTAGCTGAGGCAGTCCACAAACCGCGATCCTCCAGTCTCAGCCTGCCAAATGCTGGGATTACATGTGTGTGCCACTACGCCCGACTAACCCCTTACTTTAGATTATGACCTGCCTATTCCCCTTCTCCCCGGCCAGGATATAACTTTTCAAAGTTTGTACATTATGCCTGTTCTCCAGGGTGTTGGCAGTTTCCCTATTGGTACACATTAGTGCATCAAGTGGGTAAGGAATGGGAGCAGCCAGGTGTGGTGGCACACCTTGTAATCCCAGTACTTGCGAGGCTGAGACAGGAGGGTCGCAGATTTGCAGCCAGCCTCAGCTACTTAGTGAAGCCTTCCTAACTTAGTGAGATCCTGTTTCAAAATAAAGAATAAAAAGTAGGGCTGGAGTTATAGCTCAGGGGCAGAATGCCCTGGGTATTCCATCCCGAGTACTACAAAAACAAACAAACAAACAAACAAACAACAACTCAGAGAACATTCTGATACCCAAGCCACTCAACATTCCTCTGAGAACAATTATTTTCTACACAAGGCTAGCTAATAGAGATTTGGGACACTAAGAGGTCGAGACCACAGAAAGTTGGGGGAATCAAAACTGGGGACAGCTCAAGCAATATGGAAATTATCATTTTAGTCATTGTGGGTTAAAATAATAGAAACTCACCATTATTAAGACTCAGGCAAGAGGAAGGTATGCTTGGCTTCCATGGACAGGAATCTGCTAATCTACTAGACTTCAAAAAAAAAAAAAAAAATATATATATATGGTGATTTGAATTTGCTTGGCTAATTCTCAGAGTTTTCTGTGCTTTAGTGATCTAGTGAATCCAAGATTGTCTTCTCTTTCCTAGATCCTAGACATGTATCCTAAATTGGGGCTCCTGGATATTCTGGAACCTCTATAGGAGATTTATTTATATACTTTTTGTTTTATACCTTATTTTTCTTACTTTTTCATATTGTTTCATTCATGCAACCACTCATTCATTACACAAACTTATTTGTCACTTAATATAAAAAATATTCACAAAATGAGATGACTGACAGACAATCCTCTCAGACAGTGCTTTTTATTTTCTGATTCTGCTATGTGATGTGTGGTACATACATGTGAAAGAAAACCCCAAGGAACATTCTAGAATAGTTACTTAGAATCATGAAGTTGACCAGAAAATATTGCATACGTAGTTTAATCTCACAATTTTCTTTATCACATTATTGCTTGGTAGATTCTTATGGCTCTATTGGCTCAAAACCTTGTGAACTATTTGAATAAATTACTTGAAATATGGCTAATATAATGCAAACATTTGCAAGAATCATCTAGTATTGTGGTATTATAGAAGTTTCTAGAATTCAAGTCTTTGTTTAGGAAGGCAGTGCACCTTTGAGATTCAGACAAAACTGAGTACTCATCCTGGTTTTATCACTTAATAGCTCTGTGAACTTGAGCAAGTTACATAACTTCTATGAGCCCCAGTTTCTTCATCTGCAATGTGGAGCAAATCCTGCCTTTCTTGTAGAAACAAAAAATAAAAAAGGGCTGGGGGTATAGCTCGGAAGTAGAATGTTTCTGAGTTCAACCCCTAGGACACCGGTTATTTTAAAATGTGCTTCTCTTCTTTCCATTTGATAGGCTTTTGGGAGCTCAGGTTTGTACACACATTTGTCAGTGTTGATGAGAGTTATGCCAATATAAAAATTGTGAAGTCCATATCTCTCTAAACAAATGAAGAGAACAGATTTCTGTCTCAGAATATCACCAAGACGATATTTCTGTTTCAGTTAAAGTACTTTCTTGGCTCAAATGAAATAATTGGATTTATATCTTAATAGTAGTCATTTTAATCAATCTCTTTTGCTTTATTAGTCTTACCACATACAGAAATATAATGATATCCACTAAGATTGGAGTAATATTGAAGCTAATTTGGATGTTGTAGTTAAGGACTACTGACCCTAGTCCTATAGTAGTTCTCCCTGACTGATTTTGGTGGGCCTTTTCATAGGCCTCACACAGGAAACAGAAACAGTGCCCATTCTAGAAATAGTTTTCAGGATTTAATGGAATATTAGTATTTGTTTTCATAGCAATTTGTCATTTTAAAATGCTTATCCAACCTGGGTATGGTGGTGCACGCTTGTAATCCCAGTACTTGGGAGGCTGAGACAGGAGGATCACAGGTTTGTGGTCAGCCTCAGCTACTTAGTGAAGCCCTCTGCAACTTCTTGAGACCCTGTTTCAAAATAAAGAGTTAAAAATAGGGTTGGGGGTGTAGTTGAGGTAGAATGTCTCTGGGTTCAATCCTGGGTACCACACACACACACAAATGACTATCTAGCTAAGTGTGGTGGCACATGCTTGTAATCTCAGTGTTTGGGAGGCTGAGACAGGAGAATAGTAGGCTCGAGTTTAGCATCAGCAACTTAGCAAGGCCCTCAGCAACTTAGTGCTATCCTGTTTCAATATAAAAAAGTAAAAAGGACTGGGATTGTATCTCAAAGGTAGAATACCCCTGGGTGTTTAATCCCCAGTACCAAAAATAAATAAATAAATAAGTAATAATAAATAAACAAATGAATACTTTTTAGTGATTGAATGTCTAGGATTTTTCAACCATATATTTATCTTCTTTCCTTAAGTGTCTTTGTATTAAAAGAGATTATTTTTAAAATCTATCTATTCTCAATGAACTTTAGAATATAGTCACAACTATTTCGATATGGTTCCCTTCTTTCTGATGAAAGGTTAATTAACTATCTCTCCTCAGTATCACAGGATCACAGACAGACAAGGTCAACCAACAAGTTTTGAGTGCATATTAGTTGCTATAACAGAATGTTTTTGAATGATAAGCTGAAGCTTACATTACAATAAATAATATCAATAACAAAAATCAGAAAACAAGAAAGACTTCTGAGCATGGAATATGATGTGTGGGGACTCTTTCTTGAGTGTAATTTAATATTAAATTTAATATTTTAGCAGAAACACATATCATCTTTTTGTGGTCAGTGTTTTCATATCATCTATTCTTGAACTTGAGTAACTATTGCAATTTTTCATGAAGGTGGCTCTGAGATATAAACATACTAAAACAGAAAGACTAGTCTATCACAGCACTACTCACAATAACCAAAAGGTGGAAGCAACCTAAGTATCAACTGATGACTGGATGGATAACACAATGAGACATATATGTGTAACAGAATACTGTTCAGCATTTAAAAAGGAAGGAAATTCTGACAGGCTACAAATGGGTGAACCATCAGGACAGGATGCTTTGTGAAATAAGGCATCACCAAAAGATAAATGCTGTGCTGTGCGATTCCACTGAAATGAGGTATCTATAGTAGTTAGATTCATGGAGAAAGAAAGTGATGGTCAGGAGCTGGGAGTGGGAGAAATGGAGAATTCTTGTTCTGTGAGAACAGGTTTCAGTTTTGCAAAATGAAGAGTGCTATAGATTGGCCACAACAAGAAAATGTACCTGATAATCCTCAATTGTATGCTTCAAAATGGTTGAGATGGAAAATTTTATGTTATGCATATTTTACTACAATTTAAAAAAAAAGACTAGCTGGGCATGGTGGTACACAACTGTAATCCATTTACTTGGGACGTTGAGATAGGAGGATCACAGATTTGAAAACAGCCTCAGAAATTTAGCCAGACTTTTTTTTTTTTTTTTTTTTTTTTGGTAGTACTGGGGTTGGAACTCAGGGACATTCTACCTCTGAGGTATGCCCAACCCTATTTTTTATTCTTTATTTTGAAACAGGGTCTTACTGAATTGCAAAGGGCCTCAATAAGTAGTTGAGGCTGTCCGTGAACCTGGCTCCTCCTGTCTCAGCCTCCCAAGTACTGAGATTACAAGTGTGGGCCACCATGCCTGGCATTAGCCAAACTCTTAGCAACCTAGGGGAAAGCTGTCTCAAAAACAAAAAATTAAAAAAAGCTGGAGGTGCAGAGGTAGAATGCCCCTGGGTTCAATCCCTAGTACCAAAAAATAAATAAATAAAAATAAAAAGTCTATAGTAATTTTGAAAAGCCAGAAAGACTAAAGAAAAGATTCTTGCTGTCGTCTACAAATCTGTGTTCCCCCTGTACTTGATGACCTTACATGGTCCAGTGTACAACTTTTAAACTGTAATAACCTTGGTATTAGGACATCAGGAATGTAATTTGTACAATTAGAAGTGTTATCTCTCTATGTGACCCTCCTTGCCCTCAACCAGGATTATCTAAACAGCATTGCAGAAAGGTTAACACAGGCTCCCAGAACTCACCAGCTTGCTGAAACAGATGATGTGCCTATCAGTTGTTTCTGATCTTGGCCGTGGTAGAGTCCAGACCTCCTGAACTTTACCATCTTGTTCTCAGTGTGTTTCCTTCCTCGGTTTTCATTTCTGTCAGCCAATGTCACACGGCACTTCCGGCGTCATCCTTGCTTGACAAGGTTAAGCCTGTTGATGATCAGCAGCGCTGTTCAGCTTTATTTTCCATAGATTTCTCCTGATAACCATAACTTGAACCCTGCAGTATGTGTTAGACACTGACAGGAAACCACAGGGTTTTTATTAGAGTTTGTATTCCCACTACACTACATTTTCTGAGTGGCAAAAATATGTCCATGGCCTCTGTGGTGAAAAAAATAGAATAAAGATATTTTTTCCATATTAAACAGGATTTAAGTATAATCTTTGCCAGTGATATTTGATTTTTATGCTGTTTCTTTATGCACTTTTACTTATTTTTGTTTGTATTTGTGGTACCGGAGATTGAATTCAGGGGCACTCTACCTCTGAGCTACACCCCCAGCTCTATTTTCTTTTCTTAGGGTCTCACTAAGTTGCTTAGGCTGGACACGAACCTGTGATCTTTTATTTTAGCCTCGCAAGTACTTGGATTATAAACGTGCATCACAAGGCTTTTATAAACTTTAGAATACAAATAAATATTTTATTCTGTTGTCCTTTACTATCTTCTGAGCTAATCTGAAAACGGCGGTGCTTAATTCAAGGATCAGTCAGTATTTTAGGAGCATTTGCCTTCTGTAGTAGGTGTAAAACTTAGGATATATGTTTTCTTTTTCTCAATTATTATGTGGTAGACAGTTACAACTATGACCAATGGAATTTTGGCTAAATTCAAATTATAAAAGAGAAATAAATGTAACTCCTCTGAGCTGAGCATGCTAGTGCATGCCTGTAAATCTAGCATTTGGGAGGCTGAGACAGGAGGATCAAGCAAGACCCTGTTTCAAAAAACAACAACAACAAAAGACTGGGAGGGTGGCTCAGAGGTAGAATGCTCAAATTTAATTCCCGGCAAAACACACACATACACTCACACACACACACACACATGCATGCACACACACATTCTCACAGACACACAGACACATTCACACATATACATACACATGCAGTTTCATATATACACACTTTCACAGACACATACACACATGTCCTCTGAACCATGGGTCTTCTTTTCCTCTTGCACAGATGGTGAGAGTGGTGGGCTCTGGTTTTGTGCTCTCTCTTTTCTGGACGCTGTTAGCCATCTCATTTGTCCACCTTAGTTCTTATATTCTTTTTTTCTGTATTTGGAGATAGGTACATATACTGAAAGATATTAAAATATTATGGATAATTTCTATAAACCAAAGCCCAAAGCTTTCTAATTATTGGTGGGACCCAACTTCATCCTGAGTTAAGAGATACTGAAGCCAGGTTTGGCCACTTGCCAAAGTTTATATTTGAAAGCAGTTTTCAGGATAAAGGTAGATTACCTGTGCATCTTCAACTGTTGGTTCTGGCCATGAAACTAGAGGGCAATTCCTGCCAAACTCTAGCGATGGAGTTGGAAAGGTGTCACTGACATGGTGGGGAGAAAGTGGGAATTCAGGATGGGGTATGTGAGGCAAAGGTCTTCCCGTATGTCCACAGGTCAAGGGGTTTAGGCCCCATCTCAGGCCAGAGTCAGTATGGAAGTTCACAGTGGCCAGGGAGAAGTGATGGCGTACCCTGGATATTTCTTTCGCAGTGCTGGAAGTTCTCTGTGTTAAAGGGGAATAAGGTTGGTGGTGCATGCTTGCAATCCTAGTTTTTGGGAGACTGAGACAGAAGGACTGCAGGTTCGAAGCCAGCCTCAACAACTTAGTGAAACCCTGTTCCTAAAAAATAAATAAATAAAATAGGGCTTGGGGTATAACTTAGAGGTAGAATGCCCCTGGGTTCAATCTCCAGCAATAAACACATACATGCATGCACGTGCACACACACACACACACACACACACACACACACACACCAACAAAACAAAACAAAAAAAAAGGAGAAATAAGGTGATGAATTTTGGTTTTATAAAGGGCTTACCAGAAACTTGAGCCCATAGGAACACAGATTGAATTCTGGGGGAACCAGTTGGAACTAAGAGCTGGAGTCCTGTCTCTAAGGTGAACTTTGAACACTTGCAGCTAGATACTGGGAGAAAGTCTTCTAGGTGCAGGTATACTAGGATACTCAGCCTCCTCTGCCCCAGGAGAGATTTGCAGGTAGGAAAAAGCAAGACAGGTAGCTGGAAAGGGTTGCAGGTGGGGACTTAAGCATGAAGTGATGTGAGATGAACTTGATGGAAGTCATGCCATTTTTTCCTTCTTTTCTTCCCTGAAGCCCTCTCTTTTGACACCCACCTGTAGGTTTAGTCTTTCCTGAATCCAAAGGTCCATTCTGACTTTTAGTAGGAGGCTGTGCAGGGCAGGGTTTTCTCACTCAGCAGTAAGCCATCCCTGCTGATAATGTAGAAGTGATCTTTTAGTTCTGATAACAGCTTCTCTGTCTCAATATAGATCCATCTAGGTAACACTAGGTTCACATCCAGCTCTACTCTCATTAAAAAGTAATCTAGAGGTTAGGCGTGGTGTCGCAGGCTTGTAATCCCAGCATTTGGGAGGCTGTGACAGAGGATTGTGGTTCACAGACAGCCTCAGCTACTCAGTGAGGCCCTTTGCCACTCAGTAAGACCCTGTTTCAAAACAAAGAATAAAAAATAGGGCTGGGGGTTTGACTCAGAGGTAGAATGCCCTGAGTTTCATCCCCAGTACCACAAGAAAAAAAAATAATCTAGACACAGGCACTGACACATAAGTCTGTTTGTTTCTATGTAAGTTTCTCAAAATACTACTTCCCTCTCAGGGTTTTTGAGAAGTGTAAATGAAATGATATACCCGGCACACGTGGGTTCTCAGATATGGTTCCTTTTGACAGCCACAGGGTCTCATCTGACAGCGATATGGATATGGATATGGATATACAGAAAAACGTGGTGTCAGGTGGTTGTGAGTTACTCACATCAAGTTGCTCCTGGTCAGAAGAGGAAGCAGTAAGAAAAGCCAAGCTTTCTGACTTTTGTTCAATTATTTACTTATTTATTTTGTGATACTTTGGTGGTAACCAGGGGCTTTTCCACCTCCAGGCTATCCTCCCAGACCTATTTTATATTTTATTTGAAAACAGGGTCTCACTAATTGCTGAGGCCGGCTTCAAACCTATGCAATCCTCCTGTCTCAGCCTCCCAAGCGCTGGGATTACAAGCATGCACCACCATGCCCGGCAATAATTTTTTTTTAATTAAACGGTGCTGCTTTAACCTAAAAAATAAAATGAAAAGAGATATAAGTTTCAAGAAAGAGTTTGCCACTACTTGTTACTTATTTTTCCCCCCAATGTTGGTCAAAATGACTAAAAAGCTTACAGTTCTTTTTCCTTTGCTCAATTCTTGCTGCTGATATTTTTTTGTTAATTTGTCCACATTGAACATAAATGTGACATAGGAAGAAATCTGGCAATTGCTAATATTATTTATTATGCAGGGGCCCTGATGGTGTTTTAAATGTTTACTCATTTATTACTTAATTTCCTTTTTAGGATGACAAAAGAGAATAAGAAAAATTTACATGAAAAAATTTCCCATTTTGCAGAGCTGGGAAGTGGCAAATTGTGGGTTTGACCCTGTGTGCCTGGCATCAAAGCCTAAAACTGCTTATTTTCTTAATTACTTTTTCATGTGAATGTTCAGCACACTTCATTGCTAGCTTTTATACTGTTAAGTTAAAGGTCAGGCTATACTACCTTGGACTGAAGGGGGCAGAGCTGTCACAGAATGGAAAGAGGACTTTGGATTTCCAACTGTGTGAGCCAGTGGGAACAGGCTTGGAAAAGGACTCTGCTGCAACCCAACAGAATACACTATAAAATATTATGATAGAGTTGAGAGAGAACATATCTTTTCAATGATATGTGAAGTAGCTTAAGTCTCCTTATTCCAAGGAAAGGATTTATACTTTTTTTTTTTCTGTACAAGAATGTTCATAGTAGCATGGTTCTGAGAAGTCAAGAACCAGAAAAATTCAAATGTCTGCCAACTGTAAATATATAAATAAATTTTAATATGTAATATATATAAATAAATGAAAGTTATAAGCATCAACATGGAAGAATAAAAAATCCATTAAGCAAATGAAGCAAACCAGATATGCATGTATGTTATAATTTTTTTTTTTTTTTTTTTTTTTGGTGGTACTGGGGATGGAACCCAGGGGCCTTCTACCTCCGGGCTACACTCCCAGAGCTATTTTATATTTTTCATTTGGAAACAGGGTCTCTTAAGCCAGCAGAGGCTGGCTTCGAGCCTGTGTGATCCTCCTGTCTCAGCTTCCCAAGCGCGGGGATTACAAGCATGCGCCACCATGCCCAGCACATTATATGATTGTATTTATGTAAAGCTTAGCTACCTGGAAAATCAACTAGAAAACAATTTAGTTATACACTCATATAAAGTAAAACTATAGAAAGAAAGGAAAAATTAATAGATTCAAGATTATGTTTACTCCTAGAGGGAAAAAAGAGTTTACCAGGGAAGGGTACCTATGGGTTCTCTGATATATTGGAATCATCTATTTCTTTATACATGTTCTATATAAAACAAAAGGATATGTGTTTTATAAACTATTTTAGATGTATGGTGTAGTACAATAAAAACAGTTGTAGAAGAAGAAAAATGTTGCCTGGAAAATATCTAATAATTTTCAAGATCCTTTGCTCTTATAGGATGTTCTTTGTCTCTTAAAAATAAATACATAGACTATTAGTCTCTCTCTCTGGTTTGTTAGTTAAAATGAACCAGGGTATTAAAAAATAATGACATTTCACTGTTTAAGAATGGGGTCATGAGTTTCAAGGCTGTTTCTCTGATCAAGAAAAAAAAATGATGATAATAACTTGGCATCGATTCCATCCCACACTTAAGTTACTAAAGAACATTAGTCTATACTCGGCCATCTGCCATGCAGTGTGCAGCCAGGGCAGGAAAAGTAACTCGTGTGAATTCAGAAACTTATCTCTCTGACATTCTGGCCTAGAAAAGAGAAACAGGGATATAGTACTGTTCATTGAGCCAACATTTTCCCACAGTCTGTCTCAAATTTCATAGTCCTTGTTAAGTAAGTTGATAGTATCAGTCCTATTCTCAGTGAGCAAATGTTAATGTCACTTAAATAGATCTGAGAAGGGGATTTGATGAACCAGAAATCTCACTGAAGGTACTGAGAACTCAAGAGTGGAGAACATATGAAGAGAGCAAAAATTCTTTGCCTCACTGTTTTGAAAATTATTTAACTAGACAAAGAAGGTGTGACTTTCAGTCTTCTGTTTTACTGTAGACAGGTGCAATCCTCTCTAGGATGCCTACTTTATTTCTTCCTTCATTTATTTCCCCATTTCACTTTCTTTTTCCTTGCATTATTTCTTTCATATGTATTTTTAAATATCTCTTAACTTTCTTAATTACAGATTCATTGTGTAATGACAAGTCAAGGTTAAAGATTAAGTAGGCTGGTTCATTTTTTTTTCTTTTGTTTTAAATTATTGTACAGACTGGGTGTATTTTATACTATGGGCTGAGCTCAGTTCTCATTGCCACTTGCATTATAACCCCAAAACAGAGTAAGCAAATATATGATCAAACTTCTATTTTATCAAATATCATAAGTATTAAGTGTTAGATGAGTGGTAGAATTTAAGAAGCCAGCCAAACAAGAGCGTGTAAGATGGTTCATATTGATGTGTAAGGTCTTGGACTGGAATACAGCTTGGACTGAATTTACCTCATTCACAACTGTGCATTCTATACAGCACAAAATAAAATGTATGTTTCAGAAGTACTTAGGATTTATTAGGCACTAAATTGAATGATTGGGCCTTTGGACATAAAAGGGATGAAAATATTTATATTCTAAATTCTAAAACATTGTGTTCTGTGACTTGAAAATAAAAAATATTTTGGTGTTTCAAAAGATAGTAAAGTGCCGAGTGTGGTGGCACATGCTTGTAATCCCAGCATTCAGGAGGCTGAGACCAGAGGATCACGATTCGTGGACAGCCTCAGCTACTTAGTGAGGCCCTCTGCAACTCAGTGAGACCTAGTTTCAAAATAAAGAATAAAAAAAAAAATAGGGCAGGGGATATATCTCGAAGGTCAAATGCCCCTGGGTTCCATCCCCAAACCCGCAAAAAAAAGAAAAGATAGTAAAATGAATAATTCTGCAATGGTGGTTAAAAGAAATAGCAAAATAATTACATGAGTATTTTTAAAAATTTTACTCATGATAAAAGAGTAAGAATAATTTTATTTTTTTTCCTGTATAAAACAATTGGTATTGACTGAAATTTTTCTAATTGAAATATTTAACCAAATTTCATATGGAACTTGATCAGTTCTCAAAACTGATGTGACTTGAATATAGTTTGTGTCTCTCTAAAGATTCATGTATAGGGAACTTGGTCCCTGTAGTGGTTGTATTATGAGGTGATATGGAAATTTAAAAAGTGGAGCCTAGAAGGAAGTCTTTAGGTCATTGAGGGCATGCGGTAGTTCTTGTATGACCCCATGCATTCTCAAAAGAGTTAGTTTAAAAGAAAGAAGCCTACTTCCCTCCTGTCCTCAATGTTTCCTGTTTTGAAATGTGGATAGATTAAAGATGTCAGAATAAAGGGAGACAACGTATTTCAGGTACTCTGAGACTTGGAACTAAACCAGTAGGATGATTGACTCTTGACAGGAAAAGAAAAGCAGCCAAAACTCAACAAAACAATGACAGTCAAAATGCGGTTGAATTGGAGGCAGAAGAGAGAGCAGAGGATTATAAAGAGCTCCACATGTCTTGCCTGGTGAGCAGAGGGTGGTGGTGGTGCCATCTTGGCCAGGCTGTGCCAGTACTGTGGTTCCCACAGACCTCTAGCAACAAAGCAACAGAATTATAGTGAAGCCAGTGACTACTGACCATCATCAAAAGCAGTCAACTTTTGTTTCCATGCTTGACAAAGATCCATCTACTAAGATGGCTCAGGTAGATCCTGAAGGTTCAGCTGAATCCATCTCTGCCTGCAGTGACCTGAACAGCACTCATCAAAACCATGAGTTAATAAGCTGTCCAGGTGGGAGATTGTCCTGCGAAGCCACAAAGACTTGTGTGGCAACAAACAAACTTGCCAAATCCGTGAGTTTAAAAATCACTCCT
Source organism: Muscardinus avellanarius (assembly GCF_963383645.1). Taxonomy (NCBI): domain Eukaryota; kingdom Metazoa; phylum Chordata; class Mammalia; order Rodentia; family Gliridae; genus Muscardinus; species Muscardinus avellanarius. The sequence continues at coordinate 173,667,788 of NC_137787.1, forward strand.
GCAGAGGTGGGGGTGGGGATACAGTCAGACACAGCATAATATGAATTAGCAGACATCCCCTAGGGACATTTGGGTGGGAGGGATCAAGATTCACAGTTTGCTGCACTGTTGTAGAGTCTCCAGCAATTGCCACAAGATGGCCAGCTGTTGTGTATTTGGGGTAAAGTAACTCAACCTACTGAGTTTCAGGCTCAGAAAGCTATAAACTGGTGCCTGGCTATGATTTTAGCACTACAGGCATCAGTGCCAGAGGCCAAAAAGGGATCCCATGATTGCAGCTACCCAGAGCAACAGCAGTGTCCATTGGACTAAATAACTGAGCCATCCAAACCCAGACTAAGAACTGGACAATCTCTCCCTGCCAGAGCTTGGGCCTTAAAATCAGAGAGATTAGGGCAAATGCAGTTCTTGTGATCACTGAATCAGCTGGGCACTCAACACTCTCTCCATTAGAAGAGTTTTTGCCTGGCATATATACGTACAAGTGATTGACAGTACTCCATGTAATCATAACCAGCAGATCAGGAACAGTGTCTTAGGGGCCATCAAAGCTCAGTAAGTTGGGCCACGAGCAAGGAACATAGTCATTGCTGGACCTGCTGAGCTTAAGCCCACTGGCCACAGAGGCTGGAGGTCAGTGCTCTGCAGTTTCACAAGCTCACAATCAGCAGAGCAGCAGTGGTGTCTGTGGGGCATTACGTCCCAACCAGCAAGCTGTAAGCTCTGAACAGAACATTATAGTATCTGGCCCTACAGAGTTTGAGCCTGGAGAGCATAGCAATCTGCAGCCACTCAAGAGACTCCTTTTTGCCTGCACTAAGAACATATCTAGTTAAAAGAGGCTCTGGGGGACAAACTCACAAGTTTGATTATATGAGAAAGATTGGTAGAGGCAAGTATATATCCCCAGCATTGACCTTATTACAAAAAGGTAACAAATAGACACAGGAATGACACACAAAGAGGAAGAAAATGCCAAGACAACAGAAATACAAACTTGGGAACCTTGAAAATATGAGAATGAATAACACAAGGAAACAACCAACTCCTACAACACAACAACAAGGGGGATTACCAATACTGATCTTCAGAAAATGCCACAAGGAGAATTTCAAATTTTGATCTTCAATATGATGAAAAACCTCAAAGATAGTGTACAGAAAATGAAAGAACATATCAGTGGAGAAATTGAGTCTCTAAGAAAGAATCAAAAAGAGGATTTGATCTAAATAAAGGAGTCAATACATTAATTATCACAATAGAAACCATTCTGGAAGGCTAGACCACATGGAAAACAAAGGATCACTCTTGAAAGACAATTCTTTCAAAACTTAAAACACAGTCAACAATATAAAAAAAGACAATATAACAACATGACCTGAACATCCAACAAATATGGGGCAATATGAAACCTCCTACTTACGGATAATTGATATTGAAGAAGGTTTAGAAGTACAAACCGAGGGTATCAGAAATTTCTTCAGAAAATAATTTCAGAAAATTTCCCCAAAATCGAAAAAGACTTGGACATCCACATACAGGAAACATTCAGAACTTCATCAAGACAAGATCAAAGAAAGACTTTCATTTTATTTATTAAAAAATTTTTTTTGCTGGTCTGGAGATGGAACCCATGGGCATTTGACCTCCGAGCTATACCCCCTCTCCTATTTTTTTCTTTATTTTGAAACAGGGCCTCACTAAGTTGCAGAGGGTCTCACTAAGTAGCTGAGGCTGTCCGTGAACTGCGATCCTCCAGTCTCAGCCTCCCAAATACTGGGATTACAAGCATGCGCCACCATGCCTGGCTAAAGAAAGACTTTTAAACACCATGTAATAATCAAAATGGCTAATATAGAGACCAAGGAGGGAATATAAAAGTAGCAAGAACAAAATAACAGGTGAAATTTAGGGGCAAAGTAATAAAAATCACTCCAGACTTCTCAATCCAAATCATAAAAGCCAGGAGGGTCTAGTATAATGTACTCCATACTCTGGAAGAAAACAACTTTCAACCAAGACTGCTATAGCTAGTAAATATATCATTCAAAATAGAAGGAGAAATAAAAATGTTACAAGGCAAGCAGACACTAAAAGAATTCATGGCCACCAAGTCAGTGCTAGAGAAAATTCTTAAGGAAATAAAACACAAAGAATAAAAAAGAAGGAAATACCAGAATCAGAGAAGGAACAAATTGCACCAGATGGAGAACTATCAAAGGACAAATAATACTACATCCAATAGAAAATAAAACTCAGAATAACATGAAAAATGTATCTCAATAATAACACTAATGTCAATGATCTTAATGCCCCAATGAAAAGACATAGACTGGCAATATGGTTTAAAAAACATAATCCAACAATATGCGGCTTTCATGAAAATCACCTAAAGGCCAAAGATATACATATGCTAAAGTTGAAAAAATGGAAAAAGATATACTATGCAAATGGAAACTTGAAAACAAGCAGTTGTAGCAAGGCTCATATCTGACAAAACAGACTTTAAGCTAAAATGGGAAGAAACAAACTGTGTCACTTTTTATTAATAAAAGGAACAATCCAACAAGAAGGTATGTGTCTCAATAGTAAACATTTATGGCCCAAATATGGTGTACCCACTTTTATAAAACAAATCTATGGGATATCAGGTCTCAAATAGATCCAAATACAATAATATTGGGAGATTTCAACACACCACTCACATTATTAGATTGATCACTAAGTAGCTGAGGCTGTCCATGAACCACAATCCTCCAGCCTCAGCCTCCAGAATGCTGGGATTACAAATGTGCGCCACCACGCACTTTTTTTCCAGGCAAAAATGAGTAAAGACCCTTCAGACCTAAAGAAGACTATAAATCAAATGAATCTAGTAAATATATATAGAACATTTTAACCAACAGCTGAATCCACAATCTTCTCAGCATCTCATAGAACCTTCTCCAAAATAGACCACATCCTGGGCCACAAAGCAAGTACCAGAAAAAAAAAATTTTGGGGGTGGTACTGGGGGTGGAACCCAAGGGCAATCTACCACTGTGCTATACTCCCAGACCTATTTTTATACTTTTGAAAACAGGGTCTAAGTTGCTGAGAGCCTCACTAAGTAGCTAAGGCTGACTTTGAACCTGTGTGATTCTCCTGTCTCAGTCTCCCAAACATGGGGATTACAAGTGTGTGCCACCACTTCTGGATTAAGTACCAGAAAATTTTTTAAAAATGTAATATAATTCCCTGCATCTTCTCAGATCACAATGCAATAAAACAACAACAGAAAGACCAAAAGGAATTACATAAATACATGGAGACTAAATGATACACTTTTTTTTTTGGTGGTACTGGGGTTCCTGGAAACCCACCTACCTCTGGGCTAAACTCCCAGACATATATATGTATATATGTTATTTGGAAACAGGGTCTCTTAAACCAGCTGAGGCTGGCTTCAAACCTGTGCGATCTTCCTGTCTTCACCTTCCAAGCGTGGGGATTACAAGCATGCACCACCACACCCAGCTGAATGATACACTCTTGAAGGAGGACTGGATCAGAAAAAGATATGAAGGGAGAAATAAAAAGAATACCAGAATTAAATAAAGATAGAAACATAACATACCAAAAATCTATAGGACACTTTGAAGGCAGTGTTAAGAGGAAAATTTATATCACTGAGTGCCCACATAAGAAAAACAGAAAGTCACTAAATAAAAATCAACCTAATGACATACCTCAAGGACCTAGAAATCAGGAATAGTCTAATCACAAAGGCAGTAGAAGGAAGGATAATTAAAATCAGAGTAGAAATAGAGAACAAGATGAGCAACAACAACAAAAATACAAAGGATCAACAAAACAAAAAACTGTTTCTTTGAAAAGATTAACAAGATTGACAAACTCCTAGCTAACTTAACCAAAACAAAAAGAGAATCAACCCAAATGAATAAAATCAGAAATGAAAAAGGAGACATCTCCACAGTGAGAAAATCTAGAGAATTATCAGAAACTATTTTGAAAATTTGTATTTCAATTAAATGGAAAACATGGAAGAAATCAACAGATTTCTAGATATATATACAACCTACCCAAATTGAACCAAGAAGATACAGAAAACCTAAACTGACCAATAGCAAGCAGAGATAGAAACAGCAATAAAAAGCCTGCTGTCAAAGAAAAGCCTATGCCCAGATGAATTCTCAGCTGAGTCCTACAAAATCTTTACAAAAGAACACTTCAAAGTTTATTCCATGAAATCAGAAGTGATGAAATCCTCCAAACTCCTTCTATGAGGCCAGTACCACCTTAATACCTAAACCAAATAAAAATTTCTCAAGAAAAGAAAACCACAGACTAGTATAATTGATGAACATAGACACAAAAATTCTAAAAAAAATACTAGACATACACATCCAAAACCACATCAAAAAAATTGTATACCATGATCAAGTTGGTTTCATCCCAGAAATGCAAGGCTGATTCAACATATGCAACAAAAAATACATGTCTTTTACCACAAATAGAACTAAGGACAAAAATCACATGATCATCTCACTAGATGCTGAAAAAGCATCTGACAAAATCCATTACCCATTCATGTTAAAAATACTGCAAAAAATTGGAATAGAAGGAATGTATCTCAACATTATGAAGGCAACATACGATAAACCCAAAGTCAACATCATAATGAATGGTGAAAAACTGGGGGAATTCCTTTTAAAACCAGGAACAAGACAAAGATTCCCACTATCATCACTTCTTTTCAATATAGTCTTTGAGACTCTTGCCAGAGAAATAAGACAAAAGAAGGGCATCAAAGGAATTGAAGCCAAAAAAGAATTAAAATTACCTATATTTGCAGATGACATCCTATATTTAGAAGACCCAAAGAATCAGTAGCTTTTATATATGCCAACCATGAATCCACTGAGAAAGAAATCCAGAAAACAATTCTACTCAAATAACCTCAAAACTAATAAAATACCTAGAAATAAACTCAACCAAGGAAGTAAAACCCTCTATGATAAAAATTATAAATCACCAAGTAAAGAAATTGAAGATCTTGGAAGATGGAAAAATCTCCCTTGCTCTTGGATAGGCAGAATAAATATTATCAGAATGGCTATTCCATCAAAAGTGACATACATAGTAATTGCAATCCCTATCAAAATACCAATGTCATTTTTTCACAGACCTAGAACATCAGTCATAAATTTATTATGGAGAAACAAAAGACACAAAGTAGCCAAATCAATTCTCAACAATAAGAATCATGCAGGAAGCATCACAGTTTCTACCTTCTACTATTCTAACGGAGCTATAATAATAAAAGCAGTCTGGTATTGGCACAAAACAGACACATACACCAATTTAATAGAAGATACATAAACAGATCCACATACTTATGGCCAACTGATTTTTGACAAAAGTGCTAAAAACATATATTGGAGAAAAGGCAAGCTTTTCAACAAATGGTGTTGGGAAAACTGGTATCCATTTGTAGAAAAATCGAACTAAATCCTAATCTCTCACCTTGCACATGAGTCAACTTGACATGGACCAAAGACCTGGAAGTTAGATCCGTCACTTTTAAGCTACTAGAAGAGAACATAGGTCCAACACTCCAACATGTAAGCACAGGTAGAAACTTCTTCAACAAGAACTCCAAAGTTCAGAAAATCAAAACAGGAACTAATAAATGGGATGACATTAAATTAAAAGGTTTCTGCCTATCAAAGGATAACATCAAAAGTCTAAAGAGAAAGCCTACAGAATGAAAGAAGATCTTTACCAGCTATCCCTCTGACAGAGGACTAATATCTAGAATATACAAAGAGCTTAAAATACTTTATACTAGAGCCTGGTGTGGTGGTACATGCATGTAATTCCAGCATTTGGTAGGTTAAGACCCAAAGATCGCAGTTAATGGACAGCCTCCCTCCACAACTTAGTAAGTCCTTTTTTCAAAATAAAGAATAAGCTGGGCATGGTGGCGCACTCTTGTAATCCCAGCATTCGGGAGACTGAGACTGAAGGATTGCAGTTCATGGACAGCCTCAGCTACTTAGTGAGGCCCTCTGCAACTTAGTGAGACCCTGTTTCAAAATAAAGAATAAAAAATAGGAATGGGCAAAACTCAGAGGTAGAATGCCCCTGGGTTCCATCCCCAGACACACAGACACACACACACACACACACACACACACACACACACACACATGACAGCGGGTGTAGCTCAGAGGTTGAATGCCCCTGGGTTCCATCCTCAGACCTGCAAAAAGAAAAAAAAAAAAGAAAAAAGAAAAAAGACTTTACATTAAAAAAAAATCAAGAAATGGGCAATTGAATTAAATAGACACTTCACAACAGAATAGATGCAAATGGCCAATTAATACATGAAAAAATGTTCAACATCATTAGCAATCAGTTTGATAGAAATAAAAAATACACTGAGATTTCATCTAACCCCAATCAGAATGTCAATCATCAATAAGTCAAATAACAATAAATATTGGTGAGGATGTGGGGAAATTGGGACTCTTCTACACTGTTAGTGGGACTGCAAATTAGTTCAGCCTCTATTGTTATCAGTGTGGAGATTTCTCAGAAAACTGGGAATGTATTCACCTTATGATCTGGCTATAACACTCCTGGATATCTTTTCAAAGGTGTTTAAACTAGAGAACTACAGTGATATATGCCTACCCATGTTCATAGCAGCACAATTCATAATAGCCAAATTATGGAACCAACCTGGGTATTCATCAACAGATGAATAGATTACAAAATTATGGGATATCCACACAATGGAATTCTATTCAGTAATAAAGAAGAATAAAATTATGTCATTTGCAAGAAAATGGAAGGACATGGAGAACATTATGTTAAGTGAGATTAGCCCATCACAGAAAATGAAGGGCCATATGTTTTCTCCAATATGGGGAGGTTAGGGAGTAATAAGAATGCCAGAAGGACTCCAGATAATGGAGGAGAAACCTCAGTGGAGCCAGGAAGGTGATCTAAGGGAAGGGAAGAGGGAAGAGTGAGGTTCATTGAGGGAATTACTACCACTGTCTATGTGTGCATATGTAAAACTACCAGTGTAGATCTCAGTACTCTGTACAGGGAAGGGGAGGGAAGGAGGGAGTGGGGGGCACCAAGTGCCATGTGCACGTATGTCACTGTCAACATGATTTACATTATGATGTGAGACTATAAAGCACAAATAAAAGCACATACAAATGTGGCTGCCTATTCTGAAACACTCCCCTGCTTTTGTTTGCTATCATTCCATCTTCCTTTCCAACATGGTGCCTTCACCAAACTGACCTGGAGCAGAGGCCACATCCTTCAACCTCCAGAATCATAGGCTGAATAAACTGCTTCTGTTTATAAAGTAATATATCTAACATATTCTGTTATGCTGAAAAAAAGCTATCACAAAAATTACATGCCCATCTGAAAAAGAGAAATTCAACAGATTAAGAAAGAGCAATTATCAGGATATGAAGATATGTCTGAAAGAATATTTTCTATTTGCTCTAAACATTTTTTAAGTATGGATTTTTGTTGTCATATTTTGAGACAAGGTCTCACTTATTTTGTTAGTCCCAAACTGAGTATCCTTCTGCCTCTACTTCTCAAGTACTGTCTTGAAAATTTTACTAAACAAAATGTGTTTCCAGATGACTACTGTTAAAATTCAAATTACTTTGATTAAGGAAGACATTACGTACTGACATATGCATCAAAACTCTAGTGTAGATTTTTTTTCTCAAATTAAAAAACTAAAGTGAAGGAAATGTGAATAATTGATCCTTCTACAAATAGGATAAAAGAGACATAGCATAAATGGCAGTGAGAGCAGTCAGTGTGCACTGTGCATTTAGATTGTTGTGCTGTCCCTGTGGGGTTTTCAATTTGACATGGGATCAAACTTTTAAAGAAAAAGAATTAGGATTTTTTTTAAGAGATTTCAGGTTTTACTCAGTGAGAGAGAGGACATGAGGACATGAAATATTTTTTTCAGCCCTCCAAACTTAGATTGAAGAGGCAGCTTACTCTATTCTGAAAGGTGATAATGTGCTTGTCAGAGGGTTATTCCAAACTGAGAGAGAGAGAGAGAGAGAGAGAGAGAGAGAGAGAGAGAGAGAGAGAGAGAGAGATTCATATAGTTAGTTCCTTGGCAAATACTTTGAAGCATCATACCTATTTATGAATATGTGTTGTATATCTGGTAAAGACTTCCATTTAAATACTTCCCCCCTTAGGACACTTGCCACATGGGAACAATGGTTAAGAAGAATATGGGCTGGATATGGTGGGGCATGGTTGTAATCCCAGTAGTTGGAAGATGGAGACAAAAGGATTGCAGGTTCAAGGCCAGCCTCTGCAACTTAGTGAGGCCTTCAGAAACCTAGTGATACCTAGTTTCAAAAATAAAGGATAAGATAAGAAGCAAAGAAGAAGGAGGAGAAGAAGAGAAAACTAGAACTGGCTCTCATACTTACTAGCTCAGTGACTTTGGCTTAGTCTCAGAGCCTAAGTATCAGTTTCCATAATAGTAAAATGGGAACCGTAATATCTATTATTTGAGGTCATCCTAAAATTTATTAGAAAACTCTTCATGAAGTAACCCAGTTGTTGTAATAGATGAACTTATAGCTAAGGAACAATGAATAGCATTGATGGCAACTTAATCAAAATAGGCAAACAATGAATGCAGTGTTAGTACATGTGAGGTCAACTCAGCCCAGTGCTGAGCACCTCCCAATTATTAACTATCAGAAAAACATATTCAATAAATTATCTTTTATTGATGCTGTCTTTGACTGAAATACAGTGCAAAAAGGAATATATTCTTCCTCAAGTCAATCCTCAATTCTATCTGTGTCATTTGTATGCTCAATGCTTGTTGGTGTTTTTCATTAATATTGAGACATTGATGCCATTTTTATTTGCAATATTGGAGCTTTGTAAATGGTTTTATCATAATAAAGCCCATACAATTCTATGTTGTTTAATTAAGAGTCACAAGGAGTTTTAGAATACTGCATGGGGAGGTTATTTTTTTTCTATTTCACCATTAAACGTAATCTTATTAGCATGTGTGAGTGAGTAAGTTTGTGTGTGTGCGTGTGTGTGTGTGATATATATATATATATATATATATATATATATATGACTTAATTAAGTTCTTTAAATTAAGGATTGTTGCTTAATTATACTCATTGGTTTATCCTGGGTGAGGACTAAAGTGAAATTTATGGAAAAGATTGTACAAAGATTAGCCATTTACTGATAAAGATGCATTCTGAGAAATGCATTCCTTAGGCAATATTATTCTCACATGAATATCATACAGTAAATTTTTTGGGGTATTTGTGGTACTAGAGATGAAACCCAGGGGTGCTCTACCACTGAGCTACACATCTAGCCTTTTTTATTTTTTTTCTTTCGAAACAGGATCTTGGTAAATTGCTTCATGTTGGCTTTGAACCTGCATTTCTTTTCTCTTAGCCTTCCAGGTACCTTATAGACATGCATTACTGTGTCCAGCTCATAGAGTATATTTTCACAAACCTTGAAGTTATAGCCTGCTATACCCCTAGGCTACATGGTTTATATATGCATCCTATCATTGACTCCAACACTTATTTTTGTTCATGACTGTATTTCAAAGGAGTTGAATTCTATCAAAGTTTTTGGTTGCTTTGCTGATCTATATTCTTTTCTCCAGCTGCCCCCAATTCAGGTTGACCCATATTTAATTGTGTTCCATTCCTGGGCTTCCACAGTACTTTTAGATATTTAAGTACTTATGGTAGTAGGTTCCACAGCAAGTGTCTTCTCCTGTGGTGCAATGAGTACCATGCATTGTCCTCCTATAGGACTCAGGCTGCTACAAATACCAGCACTTCATGCTGGATGGCACTGCTACCAAATAGGGCCCTCTGCTGATCCCTACCAGGACAAGATCTCTGGAGTTGTATGAGAGACCAAATGGAGAGTGATCAGACCATATAAGAAATAGAGTACTGACCTAAAATCTCTAGCAACCAGCCCAGGAAGTCAGTCTACTACTACCTATAAGTCATAGTAGTAGGAAGCCAGACCACCATGTTTAACAACAATCTCAGAAACTCAAAACAGTAGCATCTGTGACAATCAGCCCCAAAGGCTTAGGAATTGATTTGTCATTGACAGCTTTCCTATTTGTTGCCTCTCCTTCCAACTTAGCAGCAATCCAAGGAAGCCAGATATGCAGTCACGGGGTACCTCGCTTCTTAGCCTGGCTAAGCCTCCCCATGGCAGTGGCCCCACTCAGCGCCTGCCTGAGGGCTGGTCTTCATTCCACTCTGATGTTGTCCTGCTCTTCTGCTGCCTTTGAGCCTCTGCTTAACTGCAATTGACAAACGCTGCTCTTTTGAGAGTATCCTGACTCCATAAATCTTAAATTATGGGAGAAAAAAGTCATCTTAGAATCAAAAAGTACAAGTGATGGTGGCTTGCTCTAACAAGTTCTGATTAAATAGCCTTTACTTCTCCTTTGGCTGGCCTTCATTTATTTCCACACCTACTTCCTGGCATGGGCCAGCCTGGTTTATCAGGTTGGTTCTTATATCAGTGCCATGGCCTAAGATGCCATTTCCCAATGACAGATGCTGCCCCCAGCCAAGCTGGCTGCTCCTTTCCACCTCTGAACACACACTCCAGATCAGGCCAGGTTTGATTCTCCAGAATACAGCTGGTTATTTTGGTCACGATGGGGTACCTAGCAGACTGTGCCTGGCTCACAGACACTATATGTCTATTTATCTTTTCTTAGGACTGGAGATGTGCCCCACTTCCAACATGGCAAATGTTTGGTTTCCCCCTCCTCAATCCCTTGCTAAAACAGAGAAAATCAAAGTACAAGTGAAACGTTTGGTATATTATCTTCTCATAATTCATCGAATTTCATCTCGCTAGAATTCAAGTAGCTTCTTTGAAAGTTACCTGCATGTGTTAGTCAGGCGTTTGGTCTCTGAATGGCTTACGTTAGCCTTTTCTATTGTGGAAAATTCCTTGATAAACACCCTCAGCACTGAACAACCACTGAACAATTTGTACTGCTTTTAATATATTGCCTGGTAAATAACAGGCTATGTATATATATATATATATATATATATATATATATATACATATGTACACACATATATATACACACACATACATGCATAGCCTCTTTTATGCACACACAGACACATATATGCACAACTTGTCATTATATATATATATATATATATATATATATATATATATCACCACTGATACACACACACACACACACACACACACACACAAACGTATATCGAATGAGAGCTCTTCCAGCTACCCCCCTGGCTTGCTCCCAGTCCTAATTTATCTTCTTATGGTAATTTAAAATTTTAAAATCCTCAAAAACACTAGCTCATTGTTGATTGGTGAAAAAAAGTCAGTTTTCCAGAGTCAGATATGTGCATCATGAATGTAAATTTGTGTCCTCCAGCTTTCTGTTCTGTATACACAATACCTTAACTGTTTCAAGACTGCTTTCTAGTGTAATCTCTGTGCAAACAAGTAAAACATGTTACCATGCATGGTGTGTTGTGAAATCAGCGCAAATAACCTAGGTGACTTGACAACGTGATGAACACGGCCTCCCACGCCCACTGCATTCACACATTTACGTGTGATGACAATGTTGTCACCGCTCACTTCTCTGGAGTGTTCCTTTTTTTTTTTTTTTTTTTGGTGGTACTGGGGTTCCTGGAAGCCCTTCTATCTCCGGACTATACTCCCAGACCTATTTTTACATTTTTATTTGGAAACAGGGTCTCCTAAGCCAGCACGCACGCAGCTGGCTTCGAACCTGCGCGATCCTCCTGTCTCTGCCTCCCAAGCGCGGGGATTACAAGTGTGCGCCACCACGCCCGGCTGGAGTGTTCCTTTTATATCCAGTGTAAGACATATCCTGATTTCAAAAACATTAAATTATGGAAAAAACCCCATCATCCTAGAATTGAGATATATGGTCATTATAAAATGGGCAAATTCCTATCCCTCTCCAATTTGGTTGTATAGCCATATTTACCATTACGGTGGCTGAGCACTTGAAAAAAATACCACCTTCAGAGGCTTGTTGCAAACACCAAGAACCTGAAGGACAACTCATACCTCCATTTTCTTGTTCCTTAAAGCTAGTTCTTTGGCAAGTCCGATCATCCTGCTTCCAAAATATATCTCAGCTCTGTGCACTTGACTCTCTCTATGTGCTAGTTTATATTCTAGTATACCAGAATCTCCTCACTGGGCCAGTGCAGTGCCACTCTGCCATCACCCACCTGTCATCCTGTCATTTCCTCCTCTTCTCTGTTCTTCACAGCACAGATCTTTTAATAAATGTGATCACATAGCTCTTCTGCTACAAACCCTTTCATTGGTTTTAGCGGCAAAGACGATAAAGCCCAAACTCCTTCATGCCTGGGCTTGCCTGCTTCTCCAAACTTCTTTCTGCTCCCTCTCCATCACACAACACCATTCTCCTCATGCTGTCAAACTTTCTTGCCCCAGGGATTCCTGTCTCGGCAACACCACCACTGTCTTTTCCCAACACACTCATCATTTCTCAGTCTTGGTTACGTGTCAACTCTTGGGAGAGTTTTTTTTCTGACAGACCTGTCCAGATAGGCTTCCTCACCCTATTTCCCCACCTCTGCCACCTGCATTTCTTATATTGCACCATGCATTTCTTTGTTGTACTTGTTAAGTGAAATTATACGTTTATTTGTTGGAGGTAGACTGACCTCGGCAGAGCAGCATGTTGGTTTTATCACAAATCAAGTACTTGGTGCATATTAATGATCCATAATTATCTCTTGGATAAAGGCTAAAGGCATCAAAAGAACTAAAGTCCAGACACAGACAGGACTAGAGGACTGTGTCAGCAAGCAGTGCTCACCCCAGACCTGGAGGGACGAGCATTTCTAGTAGAGCATTGTTTTATAATGGGGAGAATATTGGCTAGGTAAGGAGAGATCTGATTTCAGGTCTTGGCTTTTCCATGTATTAACTTGAGGTTGTGCTAAACCTTCCTATGATCGTGTTACTTTATTTCTGTAGAGGGAATAATAATGCCTGCTCTACTCATTTCTTTTTGCAAAGAGTGTACGAGAATAATGTATGTGAAATTGCCATGCAAAGTTAAGTCTTTGCTAGGTGTGAGGGCGTATGCCTGTAATCCTAGTACTTTGGAGGCTGAGACAGGAGGATTGCAGGTTTCAGCCCAGCCTCAGCAACTTAGCAAGACACTTGGCAAAGTAGAGAGAGATACTGTTTAAACACACACACACACACACATATACACACACACACACACACAGTAGGACTGGGGATATAGCTTGGAGGTAGAAAGCCCCTCTGTTCAGCCACCATAAACACACACACACACACACACGCGCATGCACACACACACACACACACACACACACACACACACTCCTTACGCAGATATATATAAAGGTAAGGGTATAGTTACATAAGGTAATGGGAGCTGTTTCAAGGCAGATACTTTGGCCAAGCACAAGTACTAGTTTTGGGCACAGGGTGAGAACTTAATAAGCTGTAGGTATGACTTTCCATAAATTTCCAGGGCTTTGGCTTTGGCTTCTTTAGTTTTCCACTGCAAGGGTCATCACTTTTCCCCTAGTGGACATAGGCTGTTTCTGGGGGTTGTATTTTTGAGGTGCCTCAGGGGACAGTGTTCCCAGCCCTTTTTTTGTCTCTATATCCTCAGACTTTCTTCTTCAAGTTCCCCTTTTGCTGTTATTTTTTTTGTATAAAGGAAGAGACAGAAACTCATTCACAATGTAAATATCAAAACAGTTGGAAGAATGTTTGCCTTATATAACAGGTATATACTTTTATACTTTTATTAGTACAATGTAATTACACATCTTAGTGAGATTCAAAGTGATACCTAAGCACATGCACACATCACTTGGTGTATTTCTTTCCATATCCCACACTGCTTCCCTTCCTCCCTACCCATACATGTTAGAAATTGTTAGTGCTACCTTCAGGTATGGTCATAAGCTATATGAACTATTTCCTTCCTTAAGCCTCATTTTCACCCTAAGGTGGCCTGTCTTAAGTCAAATTAACAGCACTGTAAAATGTCAGACCTTAGCCCATGAACTAGCAAGGCATTTGGGAATAATTTTCTTCGTGTGTCTTATTCTGATAGATTTGTACTTGTGGCAGTAACTCATTGTCCCTTAGAATTTCTGCTCCCCTTCTAGGGCATGAGCCTGTGGTGGGGGCTGCCTAGTCAGGACTGCTTGTCTTAGTTCCAGTGCCTTTAAGTTAAGCCACATGTGTGATGCATGTCAGGCCAATGCATGTCAGTGCTGTGTCTTCTTATGTTCCCTGTCCCCTCCCTCAGCTGAGTGCAGAAGATGACACAGCTGTAAGTTTGGCCAAGCCATAGAATGGATGGAGCCTGGGTCCTTGGTGGCTCAAGTAATGGGAAATTCTCTGCTTCTGAATACCTGCTTTAGACCGTTAGGTGAATAAGAAATAAACTTTCACTGTGTTGAATCACTCACTGTATTTTTAGTCCCCCCTTCCCTTACAACCACTAGTGTTGTGACTGACACAGGAACACTTTCTGGGATTAAAATTGAAGACAAGAAGTAATTTTATCTATCTTATTATGTTATAATTAAGATATTATGCTGGGCATGTTGGTACATGCTTGTAATCCTAGTAGTTGGGAGACTGAGACAAGAGGATCGCAGATTCTAGGCCAGCCTAGGCAATTTAGTGAGAACATAAGCAACTTAACAAGATCCTGTTTCAAAATAAAAAGGATCCAGGATATATCTCAGAGGCGGAATGCTAATGGATTCCATCTCTGGTACAAAATAATAAAAATATTGTGACACACAAATAATTTATAGCCCAAACAGGAGTCATCTTTAGTTATGCAATCTAAATATCAGTAATGAGGGTTAATAAGCCACAAAGATCATAATATCCACCAGCATTAGCAGAATAAAGTTCTCTGATCTATGTAAATAAGTTTGGAAAGTATTTTTCCCTATATTCTAAGATAACCAAACTGCCAAAGTTGACTTATGAAAACCTGTAAAGCAAGTTAAAGGCTGTAATCTTTGTATCCAGCGATGATTTATTTTTATTTTTGACATTGCATCTTCCTGCCCTTTTTATCTTTGTCTCTGCTTTATTGTTTCTACTATTACTTTGAGGGTAAGCCAGGAGGTGGTAAAAGCCTATGTTTTTCCAAGTCACGGAAACAGCTGACATCCTGTCTCTCTCTATTAATGAGTAATAGACAGGTGGATATTTACCAGTGGCTCCAGCTGAATTATGACAAGACTCGTCATGAGCCAGGCTGAGAGGCTTGTCTACTGTGTGAGCAAGGGGAGCTCTCCAGAACAGCTCCTGGGCTTCCCAACAAGTGGGGACAAGTTATTACATTTCTGGCTCTCCCTAAATAGTCATAACAGTTGTTTCTGTAAAGGGCATTGCAATTATTTTCTCTGCCGATGTTTATTCTGTAGGAAAGCTCGCTTAGGTCTTTTGTTGGTGAAACTAAAGCATGCAGAGTTTCAAGAAAGCACTGAGGATTAGCAAGGGCATGAGATCCAGTGTTGTCAAGAACTCCACATGTTATTGAAGCCCCCGGAAAGATATGGGACTTCACAGGTAGAGGCTGCACTAATGAGTTGAGGGCACAAGAAAGAGTCTATTTGGTGGCCACTGAAGTAATGCAGCTTGTTAAAGTGTTACCTGGGAACAAGTCTGCATATGGTAATCGCAGTTCAGAAAGCTCCCAGGATTTACAGGCATTATCTCATTCATTCTTTCATCAAGGCCTTGACTGAGCAGGTGTGAAATCCTTTAGAAAGGTAGTGGAGACCGAGCAATTTGCTGAAGGTGTCCTTCTCAGCCACTGTTTTCTTTAACTTTTCTGGGGCCACATCTCATCCACCTAACTGAAGGTATGAAAGAAAGTGGTGATGTTTGGAAGAACTGGGTATATCTTAGCATGTGCTGTCCTATGATCAAGACTCCTCAGCACTGAAAAAGATCAAAGTTTGCAACTCCTGTGTACTGTTTATTGCAGGCTATTTCTTAAGTAGAGTCAAACTTGCTTTCAAGTGTTTGTTTTTGCACATCATCAGTCTATTGCATTTATGAAAAAATGACAAAAATATTTTGTGTCCTATGAATGAAACGTAATGACTCCATAATCTCCTGCAACTATGCCCATGGCCACCATTGAACAGATGAAACTAGTTAATTGGGGGTCAAGTACTATAGCAATAAGAATGAGTTAAGATGTTGATAAATATAAAGGAAAATAAGTTGCACAACAAAATTGAGGGGAAAAAAAGAACAAAACTTAGGCTGCACACACATCTTCTACTTAATGGCATAATTGTCAGAGCGCTAGTGTTTTTCTTTTCTTTTCAACCTGTGTGTCGTTATTAATTTATTTCCTCATCACACTGGCCACTACTATGAATAGACTATTGGTATATTGTTGAATCAAAGTGATAAGGGCTGATATTCTTGCCCTGTTTCTGAGTTTAGGCATGAATAATTCAGTCTGTCAACACCAACTACGATGCTAGCTGGAGGTTTTTGTAATGCCCTTTATCAAGTAGAAGTTTGCTTCTATTGTTGACCTGCTGATTTAATGGAGAAAAGAGCTGACTACAGGGAAGTGTGACAATTTAGATTTTTTTAGCTTGGATCTTTATGCAAAATATTTCAGAATCGAGGCCTCTGATAGAGGGCTGAACAAACCTTCCTTCCTTCTTTCCTTCCTTCCTTCCTTCCTTTACTGGGAGTTGAATCAGGGGTATTATACCTCTGAGCTGCACCCCAATCCTATTTTATTTTTATTCAGTAATAGGGTCTCATCAAATTGCTGAGGGCCTTGCTAGGTTGTTGAGGCTGGCCTCACACTTGTGATCTCCCATCTCAGCCTCCTGAATACTGGGATTATAGGTATGTATCACCACACCTGGCTAAAACCATGGACTTTAACTACATTCTTCTTGTGTTTATTGATCTGGTTTGCCACTTAACTGCTCTGTGAATTTGGATCCAATCTCTCCTTGCTGCAGTTGCCCTGTGTTTAAGATGGGTTACTTACTTCTATTGTTATTTTTGTAATGTGTTTAGAATCTTTTTTTTTTTTCAGTACTGGGGATGGTATCCGGGGACATCCTACCTTCAAGCTACATCCCCAGTCCTAATTTTTTTCTTTATTTTGAACAGTCTCTTCGAGTTGCAAAGGACCTCACTAAGTAGCTGAGCTGTTTGCGAACTGCGATTCCTCCTGACTCAGCTTCCCGAATGCTGGGATTACAAGCCTGCCACCTTACTTGGCTGTGTTTAAAACTTTAAATGATAACAAATTTAACATTTTTAATTGCCTAGCAGCTTTTTTAAAAACTATTTTTTAGTGGTGCATTGGAGTCTTCTATCATTATTGTAAGATGCCTTTGAACTAATTATTATTTTTTGAGTTTCATTAGGTTGTTTGACGAGTTTGAGAGCAATGTATCTTACAAGATGAAATATGTGAGCAAAGAATATTTATTCCTTGTTTAATAATTATTTTTAAAAACTTAACATCAAGTACCATTACTCTACTCAATCTTAACCAATCAACAATAACCAAAAAGTTGCACATATATTATCCATTATGTAACAAATCAGGTAGAAGCCAGCCTCAGCCACTTAGTGAGGCTCTCAGCAATTTAGTGAGACCCTGCTTTCAAATTTAAAAGATATATAAAAATAGGTTTGGGAATGTGGCCCAGAGCTAGAAAGCCCCTTGGTTCCATCCTTTACTACCACAAAAAAACAAATCAGGTAAAATGTATGTGCTGGAGATTCTGTGGTGATTGGTGAACTCTAGACACTGTCAGGTTCATCAGCCTACCCTTGGGCTCAAGCCTGGTGGATGAACTTAGCCAAGCATTGTGAAGCAATCATTCTAAAGGTGACGACTTTCTCAGGAATATTAATATGGAACAATTTGGCCTGTATGATTTATACATTTAGAAATAGATACCTATCTTCTGTAAATTTATATGTACCTACAAATTTATTTTCATAGAGATTGCACCTGTCTGCTGTCTGTAATAGCTATAAATATCACATGAGGACGCTATTTAGTAAACAAAGAGTCCTTTATATTGAATCAATATGTTGAAACCAAGCTAATTCTTTCTAAAGTTACTTAGCATTTGCTAAGTTTACTAATATTTAAGTAGAACTATGGATGTAGTGGTAAATGCAGTATAGGACAGTATTTCTTACCCTTATTTTCTTATCAATATTTAGTTTTCTTAACCCTTTTCAGTGGAAAATTTCAAGCATTGTTAGTAGACAGAACGGTGTAATGACCCTGTCTGCACCCGGAATCCAGCTTCAAGAATGATTAATTCTGGGTCAAATCTTATTTCATCTATGCCTTCGGTGATTTCTCTTGCCCCATATTTTAAAATTAGTTTAATTTAAAAATTTTTGGATTTACAGAAAAGGTGGTGAGATAGTACAGAGTGGTTCTAATCAAAACTTCAGAATGTCCCCTGTTGGCATTTATCTGATGCTCCCCTCGTAAGGGTGGGGTTTTGGGACATTGAGAGAAAAACCAGAGAGGGGCAGTACCATTTTCATCAGGTCATATCAAGGTATGCACAATCAGAATAATTTATGGCTGTGGATGTTGGCTTGACCACCTGGCTAAAGTAATATTTGTCAGGCTTTTCACTGGAGAGTTACTGCTCACTTTAGCGGGGAAGTTACTGGGCCAGTCCATGCTTTAGTTACATTCCTCCCCGAGGGATTAGCTACATAAATTATTTGTAATTCTTACACATGGAAGATATGTTTTTCCTCCCCCAGTTAACAACTGATTCACTTATTTATTTGCAACCATACCATTTTAAGAACATTTCAGATGTTAGATCTTTCCCTTGGTACATATTTCAATTTAAAGCTCTAAGTATTTAAATGATTAGTATTAGTATTTTGCTTTGTTTAACAGAAAAAAATATATCATCACACCTAAAAATAATTATACTCCCTTTATATGTCACACCAAATATTTATTTCATGTTCAAATTTCCTATTATTATTATTATTATTATTATTATTATTATTGTACTGGGAATTAAACACAGGGTTATTCTACCTTTAAGCTATGCCCCTAGTCTTTTATATTTTTTATTTTTAAAACAGGGTTTTACTAATTGCTGAGTCTGGACTTGCACTGTGATTCTCCTATTTCATCTTCTCAAGTACTGGCATGCTCTACTGTACCCAGGTTCAAATTTCTAATTATTTTATAAATAACTTTTTTTAAAAAATAGAGTTTTGTTTGAAAAGGTTTATACAAGTGTAGGTTGACAAATCTATTTATTTTTATTCTGTAATTTTCCTCCTCTTTTTTCTTATGATTTTCATTTTTGAAGATTAGTTATTTGTTAAAAAACCTTTATAAATTAAAAAAACAGTGGAAGGAGATTAGGAGGAAGTGAGAAGGAGAAAAAAGATAAGTGAGTAGGGAAACAGTTCAAATAAGGTTATATCCATACATGAAGAAAACATTATTAATCTTATTAACAGATATGGAGAGGAAGGAAGAGGAAGTGGGGTGGAATATGAAGGGAAGTACACTAAGTCATTTGTGCATGTATTACATTATCACTTTGAACCTCAGTATGATGCATAATTACAATGCACCAACAAAAATATAAAGAGAGAGGCTGAATGTAATTTAATTGGAAAGCTGATATCTCTAGCTACATTTATTGGGTATTCAAACTACCATAGACTATGGTAGGCAATTCGCATACATTATCTTACTGAATCCTCATAACTTAACGAGGCTAATATCATTATGTTTATTTAAAAGATGAAGAAGTTGAGACATTGAAAGGTTTAAAATGGACTTAAGATCATAAAAGTAATAAAACTGGTACTTATATACCAGATATGTCTAATTGAAGACTTTCAACTGGTAATTTTTTACTATCTACTAGCTATGTACTTTGTAGGTGCTTATCCTTAGAAGGTGTCAGATACTTGCTAAATACTAGACACACTGCTAGGTAAATTCTTTATTATGAAGAATAAAGCAGAGTTCCAGCCCTAAGGAAGAAGGTGCCTTCTTCTCCTTTGCAGATTACTGCCCACCTTTCACCTGTCTCTCTACCTACATGTTCACTTTCATCTGTGATAACACTTATTATAAACATAGTTCACATCCATGCATATGGAAACAGACACCTTCTCACTTCTTTCTTTCCACCAACAGAAGAGAGCAAATGTAGTGTCGCAACATAGATATCTTCATGATGGGTCCAAATGCCACTTGCAGAGACTTTTGATTTGCATTGGTCTAGTGGGGCCTCAGTTTATATAGCTTTAGTGATTAATTATCCTTGATAAATGTTGATAAGAAAAACAGGGGAAGTTTACACTTAGAATCACCCACAGTGTTGAATATTTACAAAGTCTTTTGTAGTTGGAATTATTGGAATACTTATGCTGTCTTCTCATTTTCTGTTATCCAATTAACTTCTTTATTCCTCATCTATACTATACTAGCACATATTTTTAAATTTATAGAACCATGCTTGTGATTTCACAGCACCACAAATTTAGAAACATATAATTGTTTTAAAAATGGGGACCACTCAAGTTGTCTACTTTGATCACATTCAATCATATGACCCACTGTAAATTTGCCAAGCTGCTGGTCTGGTCTCAGTATATGGTCCTGGAATTTTATGTCATTCAGAAACCCCAAAATCTGAGCTCTCATTAGACAGCTCCAGTTAAAAATGTGTTTTTAAAAATTAGCCTGTACTTAAATTATATTTCTACTACTTCCAAATAGTTGAGTAGGACAATTTTTAAAATTTTAAATCTCATTTTTCTCACTTATTAAATGGTGTTAATACTACCTCACATAGTTGAGAAGAAGAAATAAGTGCTTGCTGGTACCTACCATAAATAAGTAATAAATATTGCTCATTATCAATATTGCCTAATCTTATTAAATATATAATATACACTATAATTTTAAATTGTATGAATTTATTTTGGCACTAAAATTTGGTCTTCTTGGTCTAATTTTCCCTTTTATGATTGTTCATTAATTTTTAAATAATTGTATTCATGATCTCGTACAAGCCTCTAATATTTTCTCTGCTGTGCATGGAGTTGTAAGAAAAAAAAACAAGAAAATAAACTAGTTTCTTCCTTAAGAAACTGATTGTTTTTCTGAAAGATTCATTTTATGGACTTGATATTTCTCAAGTTTTAATGTACATATAGAAGCTGGGTGTGGTGGTGCACGCTTGTAATCCCTGAGCTTGGGAGGCTGAGACAGGAGGATCGCACAGGTTTGAAGCCAGCCTCAGCTACTTAGTGAGGTTTTCAGCAACTTTGTGAGACCTTGTTTCCAAATAAAATAGGTCTCAGAGTATAGCCCGGAGGTAGAAAGTCCCTGGGTTCCATCCCCAGTACCACCAAACAAACAAACAAACAAACAAAAAAACCCCACAAAACAACAAAAAAAAAACCCCAAACAATGTACATATAGAGACCTCCTGGGGGGGTCTTGTTAAAATGCAGCTTCCAGTGCAGCAGGTCAGGGGTGGGGCTTGAGATTATGAATTTCTAATAAGCTTCCAGTGATGCCAATGCTCTGGTCCATGGAATACATGTAAAGCAGTAAAATCCAAGCTATTGTATTTCAAGGAGAGCAGAGATGAATGTTGATCCTACTTAGTCCATCATATTAACAAAGCAAAGGAGGTGAATAACATGTGATTTTGGTGTACACCAGTCACAGGTAAATGCTGAATATTTTTCATGATAACAAGAACAATTGTACTCTAAAAGAAGACCCAGGTAATGCTTGAGACTCATTTATGGCAATCTTGCATAATATAAGCCATAGAATGGGAATAGCTTTGTTTTGGGTTCTAATTTATCTTTATATTTCTATTATATTAATTTTATTATTCATTCTTCTGCTGTAAATCACTTCAAATCTCTTCATTTGAAAAGAGGCAGAATAAATATAATTCCATTGTTTTGGCTGAATAGTACCGGTTTAAAAACTTGAAAGCTTTAGATTGGAAGCTAAATCCAAGTGGAATAGAGCATGTATTAAATAATTTTAATGATGCAGCATCTTTTGTCCATTAAAGGAGAAGCTCTTTATATATTTTCGTGTAAAAAAACCAAAAAGCTATGTGTGAGAACCATAGTTAAGACAGGATCTTCATGTCCTTTCATTTAAGTATTATGAAGATCAACTAACAAGCTATGATAATGCTCTTTAGAAATGACAAGTGATAATAAGGACTAGAATCCTGGATGGAAGATTTGGCTGAGATATTTCTTCAGACTCCAGTGTTGGAATGCCATTGAGGGTTGTCAAGACATGGCTGGGTTCAAAGGAGAATGACTGGTCGAGCTCTCTTCTTACTTCGCAAATATCTCTGTCCTATTCGCTTTTATCTGAAGAGTTGCTATTATTTCTGCTTTTGTCCCACTTTACTTTCATCTTACATATCAGGGACTGAAACCCTCCGGTTCTTCTAATTGTGTCTGACATGAAGCTGTCAATCTTATCTCCAAGGCCTTTATTGAAATGTTCCAGATGTGTGGGCAGAGTCTAGGATCCTAGGCCAGACTGGCCCCTGATTCTTAAATGGTCAGTGCATCCTGTCTTTCCCCAGCCTTTAGCGCTGTGCACCAAAGTCAAGCATGTAATGGTACTTCAAAGCACCTTTTTCATCCAGTCTTTTATTTTCTTCCTTCAGAAATTAACCAGCATAGTGTGTCATTTTCTCTTATTGCGGCTATGCAAGTCTCCTGTTCCCAAGGGAGCACAAGATAACCTTTCCCAAAGAGCACACATCTTCAGCTCAGCAGCCTACACTTCTCTAAAGCAGACGTGGAGTAAAATTTCAAGTTTCATTTCTATCTTCATGTAGGCCAACCATGGAATATAAAGTATATTAAAAGGGAGTGTCATGAACCATTTATTATCATGAACCAGTTTTAAATTTCATTATTTGTTCATGACCTTTTCAAAATTTAGGTGCCCAGAGAGTTCTCTTTAGAGTCATATACTTAATTTTTTTCTTTTCTTTTTGTTTTAAGCAAATATTTCTCTCTCTGTTCTCTCCCAGTCTATACTACTGACAGATGTACATACCAAATAATTTATTTTCGGAACATTCTACTTCAGTTGAATTGTATGACTTTCAGGCTTTTGGCTCAGTGGACTTGTATACAACTGGCTATAATCTTTCTTTCTTTCCCAGGGACATTTTACTTTCAAGCTACACCCTCATCTCTTTTTTTTTATTCTTATTTTGAAACAAGGAATCCCTAAATTGCTGAGAGCTTTGTTAGGTTTCTGAGGTTAGTCTCCAATCTGTGGTCCTCCATCTCAGCCTCCCAGGTAGTAATATTACAAGTGTGTGATCCTACGTTGGGTTTCTATATCAGAAGTTCAAGATGACATCACTGCTTTTCCCACTTCCAAATCCTTTTTGTTTCTCTGTCACCAACTTATTCTTTAATAGACATGATCAAGTCTAGAGTTTGTCATTTTAAAATCTTTACTGCTGTGTGATTAAAAAATCAGTAAGGTATGCAAAGACATTATTGGATATCTAATATATATAGTTTTACATAGTTCTTTTTACCAATGACCAAGATTGGTGATAATAAATTCAGACATGACAGAAATACAAAGTGTAGGAAACAAAAGTTCTCAATAATTTTTCTTCCTAGATGGGTGTAGCCAACAATCTAATGCACGTTTTTAAAATTATTATATGTATATATACATATATAGGTAAGACATTCTATAGTTGCTGTTATAGCCAAGAAACACAATTAATAAACTTCTGATTAGTTGTGGCTCTTTGTCACTTTTTACCTGTGTCTGCACCAGTTTTAAATATTTCCCTATGTAATCGCTTGTCTCTTTTTTTTCCACCATGTGCACTCCAGGATATGGAGGTGAGCTTGGCTTGCTTTCTTCAGTAAAGGCAGCAATGCCACTTTTCAAGGAGAGAACTCAGTCCACTGCCATCAGATGGTTGGGAATATGGCCCTGCGAAAACCTATTTGTCCTTTAGTTCAAGTCATATGATAAAATTACTGCACATACTTTTCTAAGTTTAAAAATTATTTTTATGTAATAAGAAGAAATTATATGTACCAGGTGAAGGCGATAATGTTTAACATGGGTAGGATGTGTGTTTTCACTTGAAGTGGAATGAGTATAGATATACAATAGGGCCTGAGAGCCTGCTTTTCTGAAAGGTGTGCAGATGGTGCTGTTGGTGGTGTTCAGGGGCCATCTTTTGAACAGCGAGGCCCTGTAGGGCTTAGGCTTTCTCTGTTCTCCAGTCACAGCTAATGGCTGGCTTTGCTTGGTAATTATTTTTGTCTTTATTTATTGATGATTAGTATGAATTTCGTGTACATGTTAATGGGATTGATTTGTAATATTGCAACACAGGTAGACAATATATGCTGATCAAATCCAGCCTTCCTCTATCCACTCTGGCCCCTTTCCCTAATCTCCAGTAATCTCGATTCTGTTTTCAGGCAGACTTTTCTTTTAGCTTTCAAATATATCTAGAGAACATGGGGTGCTTGTCTTTCTGTGCCTGGCTTATTTCATGTACCAATGTTTTCTAGTTTCACCTATTTTGCTGCAAATGACAAGAATTCATTCTTGTAAATCTATACATAGACTTTTATTTTATACTGGGGATTAAACCCAGGGACATTCTACTTCTGGGCTACACCCACAATCCCATTTATAAAATAGAATTTATTTATTTATTTATTTATTTACTTTTGGTGGCACTGGGATTCTTGGAAACCCTCCTACCTCTGGGCTATACTCCCAGACCTATTTTATATTTTCATTTGGAAACAAGGTCTCTTACACCAGCGTGGCTGGCTTTGAACCTGCGCAATCCTCCTGTCTCCGCCTCCCAAGCGTGGGGATTACAAGCGTGCGCCACCACGCCCGGCAAGCCCCATTTTATATTTAATTTTGTGGCAGGAGCTTTCTAAGTTGCGGAGGCTGGCTGAGATCCTCCTATCTCAGCTTTCCGAGCACCGGGGTTACAGGTACCACCATGCCCTGCACACTTTTACATCATTGTTTTTCCCAATGACCAAGATTGGTGATAAAAAAAAATTCAGACATGACAGAAACACAAAGTGTAGAAAACAAAAGTTCTCCATTATCTTTCTTCCTAGATGGCTGTCAACAATGTAATGCACATCTTTTTCAAATCATTATATATATACATACATGTATAAAACATTCTGTAGCTGCTGTTTTTCACTTTCCAATGTATAATGGGCTCTTCCCCCTATAGAACCTATAGGTCTCTTGTCCTATTTAAAGAAGAGTTAATGTATGCACTATGAGCTATTTAAGTTATGCTATTAAGAAAGTGCTTATGTAAACAAAGCCTTTTAAAACAAAAACAGCAGCCCTATTTCTGTCAGGAGTCAATGTTATGTAAATGAATAGTTTAAAATAGAAGTGAACAGTAATGACACTTTTCAAAGAATAAACAGGCAGAAAGTTAAATGAGTCACTCTGGCAGGGTCAAAAAGGAGACCTGGTCTTTTCTCTCTTGGAGTGGATGACCCCTCTTCCACGATTTCCCTATAGGAGGTCTGTGTCTGGAGTATTTAAGAACATTGACTATGTACGAATCCCCGAGTTAGCCCGGGACCCAGCAGGCAGGGTGTGGAGATGAGCGGTCCTCCGGGGACCTTTGCCCACCACCCCTCACTGTCCAGCAAGCCAGGGCTGAGGTCACCAGAAGCCTTCCTCTTCGGGCATTCAGTGTGTGTATGGGGGGAAGGGGTTGGTGAGCTGCTGCATTCAATTGGGGAATGAGCTTCTGCACAGGGCAGCTAACTGCTCCTGAAACCAGGGCAGCATGGCTTTCCAGTCTGAAACATGGGCTGTTTCAGATTGCCCAGACCGGCATTATAGACTCAGCTGAAAAGCCCACTGTTCCCCGAGGGTCAGAAGATGCCCAGAGCCCCTGTGACCCCTCACAGAGCCTGAAATGCCTCACAAGAGAGGGAGGGCGTTGGTGCAGAGGCACTGTTTATACAACCTGCGGGCAGAATAAGCTCACAATTGCTCTCCAGTCCTTGTTTATACTACAAGGACACCTGTGCTGGCGTGAGCCATGTGTCTTTGATTCCACCCAGGGGACTCATAAAGGTGAAATCTATGTTCTTTCCCTGTCTCTCACTTAAGAATAAGAGTTTCTGGCCCAAAGATTCTCCAGATTCCATTTGGAACTGGAATGACCAGCCCCCCCCCCCCCCCGCCCCCCAGCCCCTGAGATCTGGCCCATTAATTTGACCACGAATCTTTCTGCAATGAAAAGACACTCTTTCCTCCCTCCCAATCCAGCTGGAAATATGATAGATTCAGTTAATCTTCAACAGGCAATTTCAGACGTTTTAGATCCACTTCTGCCCGGTGATTAATTGCTTCAGCATTTGGCAAGTAGGAACCCGGAGAGGGCTGTGGGGAGGAGGGGAAGCAGGCTGCAGCTGGCCGCCGTTTGTTACCGCTCAGGCCTGGGCCTCTGTTCCTTCTCAACAAAGCACAGCTGGTTTATGTCTGTCACAATCAATGGGATGACATTTCCGAACTGGTAATTACCAAAAGGATTCCTGTTGATGCCTTTTGAAACTGCCAATCTTCAAGGTAGCTCCTGGCTCCTGCTGAGCACAGTGTGTCTGCAGTTGGCTTTTTTTTTTTTTTAATTTTATCTCCCTTTTCATAGTTGAACTGAAAAAAAGGTTTGTGTGGAGACTTGCAACTCACTCCCCCTTCAGCCTCCTTTCCTTCTGTCACCCGTGGACACGGTGAAGAATATTGGCCTATAGAATCCCCTGCATGCACTGAGTAATGCTGGCCGAGGAGGAAACTAGAAGAAAAAGTGCCTTAGAAACACTGATGAGGCAGGAGTTGTCAATGAAGGTACTCAGAGTCATATGTCCCGTGGAGAAAAGGCCATTCTTTTCTGGGGCTTTGATGAGTCTTCTTCCTACTGTGATGTATACCCAAAGGACCAACTCAGGTAATTCACTGGGTTTAGCAAGCAAGGAGAAACACTCCATGTTGACATCTACCTTTACATTATTATAATCTTTCAAACACCTAGATGACATTTAATAAGCAATTTTTGAAGGAAAATAAATAATGTTCTAGCTGAGTGGCTTTCTGGGAGGGGCGAAACAGTAGACATCATAGGAAATATGTTTATTCCTTCCTTCACTCAACAATGATTTATTACAGGATATCGTGTGCCAAGCATTGTTTAAATGCTGAGAATTGGAACAGTACCAGATGGCGCCTGGAGTGTGAACGGGAATAACAGTACTCGGATTGCTTCTGAAATTGAATCTGAGAGATGCTCTCATTCTACTTGCGCTCTCCCTACCAACCCCAAACCCCTACATCTTAAATGCTTACACCTATTTTAATTTTTCTCACTTGTCATATTTCAACAATAAGATGGCTGTTGCCTCTGAGTCTTAGAGTCAAAAGAATTAAGGCTCATGGGATGAAGATGGGTTAGAAAATATGGGTATGTCAGTGTTGGCTAAGGAAAAGTTCAGGGCAAAGTGAAATGGCCAAGAAAATTGAAAAATCCATGTAAAAGAAAAGAAAGGAAGAAAACCAGAAGATTGCAGATGTAGTCAACTTGTGATGAGGCTGATAAACACATCTGCAGTTGAAAATGTAGTAAGTAGAAAATGAACTTCATACAGTGAACCTACCTGTTACTATAGCCTAGCCACATGGGGCCCTCCAAAGCATCCGTTAGTTCCCCTTATGACTGCTAGGCTTCCCAAGCAACTACATCTCACTCCCTGCCCAGTATCATGAGAGAGAGAGAGAGAGAAAGAGAGAGAGAGAGAGAGAGAGAGAGAGAGAGAGAGAGAAAGAGAGAGAGAGAGAAAGAGGATATCATACTATCGTGTGTGTGTGTGTGTGTGTGTGTGTGTGTATTATCATGTGTGTGTGAGAGAGGGAGAGAGAGAGAGGGAGGGAGGGAGAGAGAGAGAGACAGAGAGAGAGAGAGAGAGAGAGAGAGAGAGAGAGAGAGAGAGAGAGAATCATACTACATATGACTAGCTCAGGAGAAGAGCCAAAGTCAAAATTCAAAGTACAGTTTCTGTTGAATGTGTATCACTTTTATGCCATAGTAAAGTAGAAAACAATTGTGAAGTGTAGCCATCATAAACTGATGATGGTCTGTACTTCATACAGATTTGTTGTTTAATAAATAAGGACAAGAGTGCCAAGATCAAAGTAGATTAGTAATTTCCAGAGGCTAGAGGTCTAGAGGTAGAAGAGAATGAGGAGTCAATGTTGATGGCTTTTATTGCTTGCTCTCTCTCTCTCTCTCTCTCTCTCCCCACCCCCCCTTTTTGTGATACTGGGAATTGAACCCACAGCATTTTGCCTCTGAGCTAAGTCTGCATTGCTATCTTATTTTTTATTTTGATACAGGGTCTAACTAAGTTGTGATGGGTTGTGATAAATTGCTGAGGCTGGCCATGAATCTGCAATCCTCCTGTTTCAGCCTCCCAAATATTGGGATTACAGGTGTTCACCACTCCACCCAGCTTTAGGTCTCTTTTTGGAGTGATAGAAATTATCCTAGCATATCAAATAGTGGTGATAGTTACACATCTCTGTGATAATACTGAAAGATGCTTTAAAGGAGTAAAGTTGTAGGTTCAAAGCCAGCCTCAGCTACTTAGTGAGGCTCTCAGCAACTTAGCGAGCGAGACTCTGTTTCCAAATAAAATATAAAACAGGTCTGGGAGTATAGCCTGGAGGTAGAAGGCCTCTGGGTTCTATCCCCAGTACCATAAAGAAAGAAAGAAAGAAAGAAAGAAAGAAAGAAAGAAAGAAAATAAAGAAAGAAAGAAATAAAGAAAACTGAGATGCTGGTTCAAGCTTGACCAAGGTGAAGCACCATTTTCTTGTGATGTGGAGACCCAAGCAAGAGTTCCTTCCATAGAGAATCTCACTTTTAATTGCTCATATACTTAGGTTTTTTTTTACAGGATGATTTGGAAAACTCCTGTCCAAATAATATATGTTTTATAGGCTATAGGTTTTTTCTTTAGGGAGAAGAAATAGGAGAGGGGGGGGAGGGAGGGAGGGAGGGAGAGAAAGAGAGAGAAAGGAGAGAGAGAGAGAGAGAGAGAGAGAGAGAGAGAGAGAGAGAGAGGGAGAAACCAACCTATGGGAAGGCTCTAGATCTGAGCTGTCAAGGATGGTAACTGTTTCTCACATATGGCTATTGAATTTTAATGAGTTACAACCCAACCAAAGAAGTTTAAGGATTCACTTTCTCAGTCAGTCACACTACAATAGCACACATCCCTAGTAGCTACTGGATTGGACAGTGCAGATCAAAAGTAATTGCCAGGTATTACAGGTAGTGAAGGATTGGGAGTTTTCTTCAGTGGGTTTCAGGTTCCTTTATGGAATGACAAAAATGTTCTAATATTCTTGTGTTGGGTGGTGTGTGATACTTCATGAAACCTCATAGTTTTTTTTTTTTTTTGTTGTTGTTAAGTAGAAGTAATCTAGAACACAGTCTCTTTCAGGAATCTATGAGTATGCAACTAGGTGTGGTGGCAGGCTCTTACAGTTCCAGTATTTGAGAGGCTGAGACAGGAGGATTACAGGTTTGAGGATAGCCTCAGCAACTTAGGCCCTCCACAACTTAGGAGACTCTATTTCAAAATTAAAAAAAAATAGATCTGGGGGTACCAGAGATAGAATGCTCCTGGATTCAATCCCCAGTAACACACACACACACACACACACACACACACACACACACACTCACTCACATTTTTTGTGTATATCATACTGAGACCAGGGCAATCCCAGGAAAGCACAATCCCTCGTTTTGTCATCTCAGGGCTTCATCTGTGGTAAACTGGGAATTCCTCAATATCATTCACTTAGCACTCATGAAATACAGTTTTATTTTGACTACTGCATTACTTTATGGAGTTTTAGGAATTTAAGTTTTTGTGCCTTTTCTTTTTAGGGACTTAATTTGAAAATATGATAAATATTTAACAAACACTAGTGGCTATATGCCACATATTTATTTATCAGGACATTATTTGCTGTTGAAGAATAATTTTTGTCTTTACTTTTTTTTTGGTCCAAATTTCTGGGCCTATGAAGCTGTTGGAATTGGCATTTTCCTCCATCACACATTTATTTGTTTGCTTATTTATTTACTGTGGTCCTAGGGATCGAACCCAACGGCATTCTACCTCTGAGTTACTCCCCGAGCCCTATTTCAGTTTTTATTTTGAGACAGCCTTGCTAAATTGCTGAGGGTGACCTCGAACCTGTGATCCTCCTGCTTCAGCTTCCTAAGCACTATGGTTACAGGCATGCACTACCACCCCTGGCTTATTATTTTTAATTTTTTATTGATGCATTGGAACTGTACATGATAGTGAAATTCATGGTGATATATATTCCTATATGTGCATAACGGTATTTGTTCTGTTTCTTTCTCCATACCTCTCTTTCTCTATCCCTCTTCCCTCCCCATATATGATAGTGAGATTCACAGTGATCCCTTCATATAGATATATACCCTTATTTGATGTGCTTGCTTTCCCACACCTCCTCTTTCTCTCCTCTCCTCCATCCTTTTATCCCTTCCTTTACTCTACTGGTCTCTCTCAATTTTCACCATTATAATATCTGTAAAATGAATATTTGTGGAATATTTTAGGGTGCCACAAAAAAGAACTGTGTGAAGTATATAGAGTTACTTAAAGTTTCTCCCAAGCGCGGGGATTATAAGCGAGCGCCACCATGCCCGGCTAAAGTTTCTTTTAAAAAAATGACTTCTAGCCCGTGGTGGCGCACGCTTGTAATCCCCGCCCTTGGGAGGCTGAGACAGGAGGATTGCGCAGGTTTGAAGCTAGTCTCTGCTAGTTAGTGAGGCTCTCAGTAACTCAGTGAGACCCTGTTTCCAAATAAAATATAAAATAGGTCTGGGAGTGTAGCCCAGAGGTAGAAAGTCCCTGGGTTCCAGCCCAGGTACCACACACACACACAAAAAGACTTCTAATGCCAATTGTTCTTATCTACAGGAATATTCAGTAATGTTTAAAATATGTAAAGAAGGCCAGGTGTGGTGGCGTATGCTTGTCATCCCTGCGCTTAGGAGGCGGAGACAGGAGGATCGCGCTGGTTTGGAGCCAGCGTCGCTGGCTTAAGAGACCCTGTTTCCAAATAAAAATATAAAAATAGGTCTGGGAGTGTAGCCCGGATGTAGAAGGGCTTCCAGGAACCCCAGTACCACACACACACACACACACACACACACACACACACACACACAAATAAATAAATAAATAAAATATGTAAAGAAAAATATGAAAGCTATCTATAAAACACATCACAGCAGAAAATATTATAAACATTTGATTGTTTTCTTTCATGTTTGCTTTATATACCATATATACAGTTTCACAAAATTGTAAGTGTATTGTATATAGCGTTCACTTTTCAGACCCAAGCCTCACTGGCTTCATTCATCCAGTTAGTGAAGACCCTAGAGCCCTGGCTTAGCAGCCTGCTAAGGCCACTTCACTCTGAGTCTCAGCTTCTTGTTTGTGTGATGAGGGTGATAACAGTGCTTACCTCCTGAGGTGCTGTGAGGCTCAGATGACCCACTATGAAGAAAGCACATGGGACAGCCCCTAGCAGATAGCGTGTGTTGTTATTAATACAAAAGTGACCTGTTTCAGTCACAACTTATACTTACATAAGGTGCAGCTCTTCTAGAAAAGTCCTTCTGCACTCCAGTGCTCCCACGATCTCCGGGAAAACCCCAGCCTCTTGGTTCCAGGGTCTGAGTAATACCTGCCATATTCTTTCTCTCCTTCTCTGTCTTTTTTTTTGTTAATGTCCTTTTGAAATCAGCCAGAGGTATCTTTACTGTCAGCAGTGCCTGGGACCCACCAGGAGACTTCTGTGTCTATGCCAGTGGCACTGAATTCCCTTTCTTGTGTGGACAATATGCTTGGAAGGTGCTAGATGGTTGTGGATTTTTGTGTAAAAGTAGAGAGATTCCTTCTACTTCTGCATGTGGTACACCCTGACTATACTTGTGAGGCCTGGCTTTTGCCTTGTTAATGATTCTGTAGAATGAATTATAAATTGAACATTGCCTCTTTTGCTGCTACTGAGATGGGATTGAATTTAAAATAAATCACTTAGTTATGTTTTGGATTATATTTAAACTACAAAAAATTTATTTGAAAAAAATTTAGAGAGACTCTCAAATGTTGTAACTTTACCTACATTTTCCTACTTAGACCCATAAGCAGTGAGCAGAGTTGACTGTGGTGCTTCTAAAGCAAAGTTTTTGTAATGGAGCAAACATTCTGTCGAGTCCCATCTTACGCTCTTTATTCAAGCTCATTTATTCAAGCCAGGGCGTTGCTTCCTAAGGGACACTTCCTTTGGTGCTGCCACTGTGGGTTACTTAGGAGAGTGTGTTTGAACAAGGAGCCGCGTTATCTTCCTAACTGGGCATTTGAACTCCCCATTGCTTAAGGACCAATCCCATCTTCCTAGGTTTTCAGACTCAATGGAGTCTTCGTGAAAAGCCGAAATGTAGGAAAATAAATCATAAAAAGGTCTGTTTGTTCTAGGTCAAATATTGAGGAACTTCTGATATGTAGTCATTAAGGTGAGTGGAAGTAAACATCCTCCTCAGATCCAGGATAAAGAGAGTTCACAATAATTTCTCTTGTTCCTTATCTCTGTTCTCAATGGAGTGTCACCACATGGCAGACGCTGGAATGCAGCCATTTCCCCTGCTAGATATTCACGGCAGATCTGTGTCAGCTTACTTTAAGTCTGGCTTTCCTGGTGTTTGATGATGATGGAATTACTCATGGTAACCTATTTAATCAATACCCTATCTTTTCCTAATGTATTTCACATTTAATAGAAATTAGCTCAGTAAAAGTATCGGAAAAGGATCTGGTCCATCTCCTTTCCTTTTCTTCCTAGTTATCTTCTGGTCATTGGAGTTTAGCTTCCCTGTGAGAATCATGGCATTAAATTAAAGAGTTATGAAGAGTAAGAGATGGTTTCACACTTTTTGGGGGCACATTTTATTAGCATTTTCCCAAAATGCATCCCCTCTAATTATAAAATATTTTGTCACATCTAAATATTTTATAATATTGGTAGGATATTTTTATTTTTAAAGAAGAACTATTATGTAACTTCAAATATGGATATCGCCATACAGGTCAACTTGTTTGCAAAATAAGTGGTAGCAGCTATAGATAAAAGAAACAGTAAGGCTCAAAAAAGTGACATGCAGGAAGTCCTATATTTAGACTTGAAGTAATATAACATCCTGGGAGAAGTTTTACATGAATATTACTAAGGCAGGCTTGGAAGTTTCTTTGCTATGACATTAATTAGGGAACTTTTTCATTATAACATGACTGTTTGATGTGAAAGCACACAGTATGCTATGCATTCCCATAAGCAAATAGCTTATAAAAATAAAACATAGATATTGAATATAAAATCTGATTGAAAAAAGTCTTCAAATGTGAGCATTGTTTCATTACATAAAATGTTTTGTTAGCCAGTGTAGTTGTCCCAACGAACTTATGTAATTATTTTATTTATGAAAACTTACATGATAGCCTTTTTTAGTGTTATTAGATTTATCCATCCTTTCGATTATCAATTGTAAACATCATATGAAAGGTGGTACATCAGAAGCTTTGGATAGAAGAATGTATGGAAGACAGTTGTATCTCTGAGGATTTTAATCTGGAGAAAAAGATAATACATTATACTAAACACTAAAACAGTCATATTCAACGTGATATGGGGACGTTAAAAAGGAGATATCTGACATCTTTGTGCAAACAAACCTGACGGATTTTTCAAAGGACAGGTGTTTCCCTTCTTTCTTACCCTTAATCCCCATGTAGGCCCACTCTCCCATGAGCATTAGGTCAGAATCTTCCAAAGATAGCCTTCCCATCGCACTGTATCCTAACATACTTCCTACAGAGCTCACAGAATCACGTGGCAGTGGGTATATTTTAAGTTTAAATGGCACTCCTAGATATTTTCTCTTTGTAGACAACAGAGTTTAACCTTGTTTTTCTTTTAAAAATAATAGTTTTGGTATTTTCCCAAGTGTTTCTAGTAATGTGTTGTGGCACAGGGGAGAGAATATATGGAGGAGGAAGAAGATAAGGACAGTCCAGAAGGATTCCTATGAAAATACTCCCAGATATTTTTCATTTTTAGTTTTATTTTTCAGTACTAATATTTGCCAATGTTTTGGGGCAACTCAGGGCAAAAAGCTGGGAAAAGTTGCTAAAATCTTTCTCAACTGTCTTGCCTGGACTTTCTGTACAGCTTCCCAAGCCTGTATATTGTTTTCAATGATGATCTCTGGTTAATTCCTAAGAAAGCCAAATATAAATGCAACAAAAGCCAATAAAAGAAGCCTAAGTCCTCAAATTCAACCTAATGGTATAATGATGATGGTTATATTTAAGCAAATACTTACTAAGAACCAAAAAAATTTTTTTGTTGTTGAGCCAAACCACTCCACTCCAACTAACAGAGGGACAGTAGCACAATAGAACAATCCTCATTAAATATCTGCTGAGCTATCAAGCTCACAGTCATACATTCCCCCCTGACCCCAGGAAATGGCTACTGCACAGTGATTTCCAAAAGACAGTGTTAGACCAATTCTTCTTACAATATGGTGGATTAATATTATAATACTTCTTGAAAAGAAACAATATGATCGTCCACAACTGAATACAGAAGGATTTTATGAATGTAAATTCCAAATGTCACAAAATATCACATTCAAGTCTCAACACTTCATTTCTAAATCCCAAGGTTCTGGTTTGCTCAAAGAGACATCATTTTATAGAATAGCTTGATTGAGGAATAATTCATATACAAATAATTTATCCATTTTATGTGTAAAATCCAATGACTTCTGGTAAAGTTTTAGAATTATGTGGCTATCAGCACGGAATGACTCAGTTTTAGGACATTTTCATTCTCTCGTGCTTGTTCATAGACAAGATGCGTTCCATTCTCAGTTCTAGGCAACCATTGATCTGCTTTTTCTCTATGAATTTGATGTTTCTAGACATTTCCCTTAATTGGAACCATAAGATGTGTAGTCTTTTGCAACTACTATTTTGACTAGTGCTTTTTTTTTTTTTTTTTCCCGTGACACTAGGGATGGAATCCAGGGCATTCTACCTCTAAGGTACATCTCCATCCCTATTTTTTATGCTTTATTTTGAAACAGGGTCTCACTGGGTCTTGCAAAGTCAAGACTCAAATCCATGTTTTCTGATTTTGAACTTGCAGTAAATTAAAGAAAATTGCTTCTTTTGACTATTTTTTCTTTATCTATCTAGATCTCCTTAATGTATAATAAAACATCAGAATCAATTTTGAAAAAGAAAAGTATGAAGAGGCTGTCCGTGAACCATGATCCCTCTGTCTCAGATGCCCAAATGCTGGGATTATAAGTGTGATCCATCACACCCGGCTTAGTGCATTGTTTTTGAGATTCATATTCATATAGAATATTCCAGTAGATTGTTTATTTTTAGTGCTGAATAATATCCAATAACTGTTATAGAGTTTAATATGTATGGACTCTCACATGTTGAATTCATAAACATTTTATGTTTTACAATCCTCAGTATCCATCTATAAGATTGTGAGAATGCAAAGTGAGAAACAGAACATTGTTCATTCTAAGACAACAGTATTATGTATGAAAAAAGCATTTAAAAATAATTATACAAATAGTAATATAACTACCATTGTAGCATTATAAAGAAAAAGTACAAAAAACTTATATAGCAGAGAAATGAAACCTGGACTGAGAATTTGCCAACATGATATCTTTCAATATCATCAAGACCCTGGTGAGGTGGATGGTATCTCCATCTTGTGAAAGGAAAGACTGAGACTCAGGGTGGTATGTTGACTTAATTTCCTCTTCTCTTAACTATAGTTTTCTTATCTCCTCTGCTTAGTATTGGATTTAGGATTAGGAGCTCCAGAAAGTTTTTTTTTGTTGATTGAGTGGTGTGGTAGTCCCACTTCTCAGAAAACTCTTAGGATGAAAGCAGCCTAAAAAAAATTCTCCAAACAAAACATCCTTGTCTTATGCCATATCACAAACCCATTTTCTAGAATGTTTATAGAAAAGAGTCATAGTTGTGAGTCTAGTTCATTGAGAAAAATGAGATAGAGCTCTAAGTATATGCAGGAGAATGCAGCCACGAGTGTGTGACCTGAAGGTGGGGATTCTTCTCTCTAACCAGACACTAACCTGTGCATTTAAAGTTGGTGCCATAAAAATGGATGCAGGTGAGTGCTGGGGAAGGTACAGTAGTTTCCAGCCTCTGTGAGCCAGTGTAAACAAGGAAGGATGAGACCGTCTGGACAGCAAAAGGCCAGGCAAGGGCCCAGTCTGTAGGTCCCTTCAAGGTAGGAGAGTTTAGGGTTAAAAGAGGGCGACAAAAAGGGACACGAACCTTCACACCCCCCATTTATGTTTAGAAAAGGATAACTTCCTTATAATTTAAAGCACATTTATAACTTTCATAGGCCCCATAATTTAGATAAGAAAAATCAATTTCTGTCTGGGCTCTTCCCAGTCATCTATTTGCTCCTGAGTTCTGTCAGAGGTGGGGTTGCTGCCGCTTCCTTTGAGATAGTGCACTGAGAGAAGTCCTGATCTTGTGACTCCAGAGCTCTGAGACATGTGTGAAAAAATATATATACTTAGCTCAGACATGGGATATCTATCTATCTATCTTTTGGACCAGAAGGTCAAGGTTAAGTTATATAATGAGAAAAGGACTTAGATAGGAAATGAAGTGGGTCAAAAAAAAAAAAAAAGAGAGAGAGAGAGAGATGAGATGAAAAATCAAGTTTTGATAATTGAATGTCAGTCAGGGTCCAGGTCCCCAACTTAGGGCGGATGACCTGTTTCAGCCATTTGAGTCACCTCCAAGGAACAATGCCAATACTTCTCTCTTGCTGAAATTTTCTTTTTAATATTATATGAAATAGATGGTTGATCAGATGATCTACTGCCTCAGCTAGACATGTTCAAATGAGCCAAATCTTCCATAGTTATGGAATGGAAACTCTGTCTTCTTGTATAAAACATTGTGTGGCTCCTGGATGGCAGGAAAAAGGACAAATAAAACAACAACAACGGAAAGCTTTTAGGGTCTCATTTATTGAGTATTAGTATGCTTGGAAAGATTATGATTTATAATAGCCAAATGAGAGAGTGGATAAATTGATTGAGTTGTCTTCTTCCCTCTCCTTGACTTGGGGTTCTTACACCACAGAATCCATGGATCCCTTAAATTCCATGCTAAAGTTTGTTTGCTTGGGCATTTTTCCTGGGGACAAAGATGGCCCATAGATATAATCAGATTCTGCAATGATCTATCACCTAAAAACAATTGACCTTAGTGTTCTATTTGGTTCTGTCCTTTGACTTTTCCTTCTTACTTTACAAAACATCCACTCGTAGCTTCATGACTTCAGTGGTCCTCTCTACGCTATGACTGATGTTTACATTAACCCCTAAGTCTGGACCTATTTAGAAAATTCCAGGCCTGATTGTGTTCCTACCCCTAGATATTTGT
The DNA here is from genome assembly GCF_963383645.1 of Muscardinus avellanarius. Classification (NCBI taxonomy): domain Eukaryota; kingdom Metazoa; phylum Chordata; class Mammalia; order Rodentia; family Gliridae; genus Muscardinus; species Muscardinus avellanarius. The sequence continues at coordinate 173,705,720 of NC_137787.1, forward strand.
AGTTGCACATTCCATGGACATTTGTAGCACTGTATGTCCCCAGATGAACATCTTGCCATGCCTCTCATAACTGTTGCTCTTCCTGGATGCACCATCCTGGTGAGCGGGATCATCATTCATGCTGTTTCCCAGTTTCCTCCTTTCACTCCCTAGCCACATGTAATGGTCAACTATACCTCAGAAGTATCTCTCCTGTCTGGCCCCTGCTGTACTTCCCTTGGTCACATCCTTATTTTGGGTCTTCCTTTTCTCTTGCGTAGACTCTTGCAGGAGGATCTAGCTGCTCTGGCCACTGCTGGTCTTGCTCCTGCCAGTACAGCACAACCCTGTTGCCAGTGTGATTCTATTTTCAAAGCACTGTCCAGGCTGAAACCTAAATCCTGATGCCCAGTGAATTCCTATGCAACATGACATCAGCTTCTCTCTCTTGCTCATCGGCTATCATTTCTTACCATACGCTGAATTCCAGCTGATCAAAACCTCTTCCCAGCCCCTAGGCAGGCCATTCCATTTCATATGTCTACTGGAAATGTACTGTCTACTTCTAACCATGTATTATTTTGTTACACATTCTCTTTCTCTCTGTTTCTATTTTACCCCTACCCTTAGTTCCTTATTTCTGACCTTTTTATTTTTGGGGCTTTTTCTTAATCCACAGGCCTTGCAAGGCTATTACCACTTTTCTGTCTCCCTTCCACTCCACTCCAGGACAAGTTAGGATTTCCTTTTTGTTACCTCTCCAGTTCCCCTTCCTCTGTGGATACTTGTTTGTATGTCAGTTTCACGCACTCCGTGGGCTCCTGGAGACTACTGAGCATATAATGCATTTTTCCATAAATACTGAATGAATGAATGAATAATCAGGTTTGTAAATACAGTAGCAATCATATAGCTTGACTTGTTAGTTTACTAATGAGTAAATTGAGACCCAGTGAAATTTGCATAATTAGAGGCCAAGGTTGGAAAAAAAACTCAGGTGTTTGGACCCTTAGTTAAATGTACCCTGCAGGACATAGCATGGCACAATTAATTGGATGGTCTTCTTAGAAAGGAATCTTTAATTTTAGCAATAACAACAACAACAACAACAAAATGTAACTTAAGACAAGGAAATTTATTGGACAAAAAAGACAGAAAAGCAATTTCCCCTCCCCACAGAAGTTATATTGTTCTATTAATCTTTGTATTTAGGAAAGTAAGTTTGAACATACTAAGAAGAGAGCAATAACTCCGGTCCCAGAGAATGACGCTAATGAAGAAATGATGGCACGTTAACTACACTTATCAGTTAGTGCTGGATAATTTAGAAAGATTCCTTCCCTTAAGCTCTAAAGTAAGTAATGGAGATGTGGAAACTTCGTGGATCTCAGGGGATCAGTGCTTGCCTTGAGGGACTGGCAGCAGAGGAACAGAGAAGCAATACCTCTTTTGAAAGGAGGCCAAATGCATGTTCCATTATTCTGGGCTGCTCGTGGGAGGCAAATGACCTGATTGAAAATAATCAGTTCTGGAAGAACGCTGTGGTTTCCTTATGAAAATTTTACATATATTAATTAATAAAAAGTCTAGTGGGAAAAACCAAGACTGACTTTTTTTTTTTTTTAAAGAAGATACTAAGAGTTAGGGTACACATTGAGGAAGAGAAAAGACAGAATTTAGGGTCTTTTATTCTGAGATGAAACAATGGAAAATAAGAGTCATTGGATAGGGAAATGATCTCTCTAAATAACACATCTCTTTCAACAGGACATGCCTATTTCACTGTACTAAATTGAGAGAGATACAGATGACATGAGAGAAATACAGACCCTGTAAGAGAGATGGATTTTAGGAGTGGAAAACACATTTTAAAGTGCACGCTCTAGAAGAATATGAATTTCAGTACTGTCAGCTCAGTCGCTGATAAAGGAGAGCCGGGGCCAGGTGGGGATGGAGGACCAGGGACTGAGGGGAATCAGGAAGGACCACGTTGGGCTGGAGATGGCTTGAGCCACCCACCCGGAACACCAGAGAGGGGAAAGCTGATCTCAGGAACCAAGGACTGAAGAGGCAACTGCTTCCAGTAGGAAAGAAGAGAGGATTGGAAAGAGTGGAGAAAGCATGTTTATAAGAAGGATCATTGGAAGAAATTACAGATTGGATATCTATCTGTATCTGTCTGTTTATCTATCTATCTACCTTACCTATCTATATATTCTCTATCATCTAATTTTTTAGTACACTGTAGACTGAGCCCAAGGGCTTCTACCTCTAAGTTATGCCATGAACCCTATTTTATTTTTTATTTTGAAACAGTTTCTCCAAGGTGCTAAGTCTGGCCTTGAACCTATGACTCTACCGTCTCACAGCCTCCCAAGTACTGGGATGACAGGCATGCACCATTGTGCCTGGCTCAAATAGGGTATTTCTGTGCAACTCTTTGCTATATAAATGTCAGAGCTTCAAAAGATGGTAGAAGAATCCAAGTTAACTTTCACTCCATTTTGTTTTATAACAAAAATTCTTATGCAGTGCCTAAAATTCTCACTAAAAATGATGCGAGTTGAGACAACTGCCAGATCCAGTATTTCTCAACAGCTTCTCTGAACAGGTAAGGAAGCTCCATCTTTACACCTGTCCCTAAGTTCAGCTTGGGTGTAGGACCATCACTTTCACCTTGGTGGTGTGCCCAGTAGCCTTCTGCCCTTGATTTTCATTGTCTAGAACATTCATCTTATTTTTTTTTCTATTCCCCATTCATAGTGAATGTATTCACTTTCTTTTCATTTATTTAATGCCTTTCTCTTTGCTTTTTTTTTTTTTTTTTGGCAGTACTGGGGATGGAACCCAGGGGCATTCTACCTCCATGATACACCCCCAGCCCTAGTTTTTTTATTTTTTTAATTGAAAATAAATGGTATACACTTAAATTGTGCTTGGTGCCCTCTCCCCCAACCCCCATTTTCCCTCCTCGCCTCCCAACAATGAGTGTCCAGGGTAGCCATGCTATATTCATTCTTTTACACATGTTCAGATGTAGTTCCTCCATTAATCAAGTTCAGCATTCTTCCTCTCCTATCTTCCCATTCAAACTTTGCTGAGATTTCCCTTCTCTTATCTGGAGTCCCTTTAGTATTCCCAATGCTCCCTAGTTTGTGCATATTAGAGAAAATATATGTCCCTTTTCTCTCTGTGCTTCAGCCCTAGTTTTTATTCTTTATTTTGAAACAGGGTTTGACTGAGTTGCAAAGACCCTCACTTAGTAGCTGAGGCTGGCTACAAATCAGGATCCTCCTGTCTCAGCCTCCCAAAAGCTGGAATTACAAGCATGCACCACCATGCCTGGCTTCTCTTTGCTTTTAAAGAGACCAGCCTGGATTTCTGAAAGTACTCTGTCAGTTTATGATGTGTTACCCATCCCAGAAAATGCAGTGGTATTTATAACATGATCTACTGGAAATACAATTATCTCTTGTTACCACAAGAGATTTATTCCAGGACCCCCTAGGATACCAAAATTGGAAGATGCTCAAGCCCCTTATATGAAATAAAGTAGGCTGGTAGTGGTGGCACACACCTGTACTTCTAGTATGTGGAAGGCTGAGATAGGAGGATTGTAGTTTCACAGCCAGCCTCAGCAACTTAGTGAGGACCTCGACAACTTAGACCCTGTTTCAAAATAAATATAAAAATAGGACTAGAGGTATAGCTCAGAAGTAGAATGTCACTGCCTTCAATTTCCAAGTAACCCCCACCACACACACACACACACACACACACACACACACACACACAGAAGAATTTGTATGTAACCTATACAATTCTTTTAGTCTTCAAATCAGCTCTAGATTACTTTTAATGCCTCAGTCAACATAAATGCTATGTAAATGGTTGTACTATATTGTTTAAGGAATAATGACAAGAAAAAAATGTCTGTGCATGTTCAGTACTGGTATAATTTTTTATTTTTAATACATTTTTGATATGTAGTTGGTTGGATACACATATGTGTAACTCATAAATATAGAGGGCGGACTATTTTACTTGAATGCACAGTGACTTTAATGGTTTGGGTATCATGGGGGCCACATCAGCAGGTACTTTGGGGGTAGAATCCGAGATGTTAAAGAGACAGGAGGCCTTTATGAAACATATAAAAATGAGGAATTTCAATAGGATTAATAATAAGATAATATATGTGAAGCATTTTAGGGCATCTTGCATGGAAAGCCCTAGTCAAAAGCCAAATATTATTAGTATTCCTGTCATTATAGAGTCCCAGAGCAGGGAGGCACTGAGGAATTTGCAATTGAATATCCTCCTCCGGGCCATTTAGCACCTTCTAAAGATTTCATAAATCAGGGAATATGCCATGGTTTGCTGAAGGGATAAGTGTGTGAGAGGCGATGAAGTTTACTTGGAGAATTTGGAGTTCAGTTTTATTTGAACTAAAGCGTGAATGGGCCCACAGTGCTGAGGATCCTTCTGGGCCTGTTTAAACAGTAGCTCCAATTCCCTTTTTGAACAGTTTTGCATGTCAGCCAGAGAGTTTTACAAATGCTGATCTGTACTCCATGGAGCCCTCTCCTGGGATAGGGCATGGTGTGAACTTCTTGTAACCCAATCCTACAAGCACCAGCTTAAGTCACACGCCTGCCATGAAGTTTCTCTTGACAACCTCAGGGCCCTCAGATCCTTCCCCACATTGAACTCTCATGCACTTGAGGTTGTGCTATTAATTAAACCTCTCAAGGATGTGAAAAAAGATGGAGATTTTTGTTCATCAGAGATTCTGGGGACTGCTACTGCTTGGGATAATAGTGACATCCATTGCTAGACAGCACTCTATCACTCCATCAGTTAGTGATGCGTTACTGCTTGGGTGACATAGCTGCCTGGTGAAGAAGGTTACTCGTGGAGAGGAGGGGAGGGAAGCAGAGGATGTTCATTGGCTCTAGGAGGACAGTGGAGGAAGGAGACAAAAATCACAGAGTATAAGTTTGAGGAAAGTCCATGGATGAGAGAGAAGGTGACAGTTCCTGTAGGGCTTCTCTCTGTGTGGGCTTTGGAGAAGAGGAACAGATAGACATGCAGAAAGGATGAACAGGGAGGTGGGTTTTATTCCTGGTTTTGCATAAAGGTCCCTGACCACTGTCTAGTTTCCTCTTTTCTCTTTCTGTTCCTTTGTTCATTTATTCACAGAAACACTCACTATATATTTATTGATGTCCTAAGATGAGCCATGCAGTGATAGAAATCTGGACTCTTTGTAATGAAAAAGACAGATATTCTGGTGGTGGAGACAGACAAGAAATACTAGTAAAGTGGAAGTGGATGAGATATGTCAATTATTATTATTAGTTTCTGAAGAAAACAGAACAGGAGCTTGGGGTAGAGAGCGACTTTCTCCTGCTTTCATGAGGATTACATGTGCCTGGTTTATGATTCCAGAGTGATGTGAACTGCTCAGGTCCATCCCTCACACACCTCTATCTCCCCTATTCTTCCCCCAAACTGCCTTGTGCCTTTTTCATTACCCAACATCACAAATACATTAGTGCATCTAGAACAGAGTTTTGCAATGAGACCACTGGCTTCATAGGGCTTCTTAACTCTTTTTCTGTGTCATGATGCTTTTGATATCTCATCGAAGCCTGTCGTCACCTCCTCTGAACAGTATTTTCAATGTGCACAAATATAATACATGGGATTACCGTAAAAACTAAGAGTAACACATGCAGTATATATAGTTCTTTGGCTTTAGGCTGATAATGACTGCAAGATAAACATTTTCCATAGAAAATACTGTGAAGGGGAAACTAAACTTTGAAGATCTACAGACTAAATTGAGGGCAATTGACTTAATAAACAACATTTGACATGTAAAGGCAAAAGATGCCAATAAGGTTTTTGGACTTACCTATCAGCTGCGGCTGGACATACTTTTAAAGTAGATGTTCAGACAGAGGTCCAGAGAGTAAATGCCAGTTCACTGGTTTGGTATTCCCCTGCTGGGTTGTGGGGCACCGGGTTAGAAGACAAGGGATATGCCAGGTAGGGTAATGAACTTACTGGAAATAATTACCGTGACACAGATTGAGGAGGAAGTGGGCCTTGAGGCCCAGACAGGATGGAGCCTGCCTGAAGCTGGTCTGCAGAGAACCTGCTTAGTGGAGCCAGGCTGCATAAAGGTACCAGGTGAGCCAGGCACACAGAGGAGGTCCTGGAGCAGAGGATGAGGACCGCTGCAGGGGTTCAGAGGCCACAGCAAAGGACGCAAGTCAGAAAGAAGTCTCTGGGCCTTCCCAGAAGTCAGTGTGGAATTCCCTGCTAAGGGACACTTATCCAGAAACAAGTCTCATGTTTTTCCAAAGAGTTGTGCTCCTGAATCAAGCTCCTTCTTTGGTTTTCGTTTGAGCGATGTGGCAGCGTGTAGCACCAAAGCCACAGGTCCTGAGGCTTCTGTTTCTCAGAGCACAGTTGCAGCTCTATGGCTTCTTCACGCCCCCTCTTTTTCTTGTCTCATGGGGTTCCTATTTTTCTGGATGCGCCCCACAATGACCTCACAGCTGACATATCCAAGGCTGATCTTATCATCTTCTACTTTTCCTTTGTTGGACTATGATAACACTCTTTTCCAAGTTACATTAATTAATACACAATGGAGCTTTTTAACTTCTCTTTCTTCATGGCTTGTTGGTGTGCAAACAATCAGCTCTGTGGTTCATACCTATAAAACAGGTCTTGTATCTTCGTGTTCAAGGGCGGCCACTTGCTGGGCATGGTGGCACATGCTTGTAAACTCAGTACTTGGAAAGCTGAGGCAGGAGGATTGCAGGTTCAGAGACAGTCTCAGCAAGTAGTGAGACTCTCATCAACCTAATGTGACTCTGTTTCAAAAAAGTAGAGGGCTGCAGGTGTAGCGTAGAGTTAGAATGCCCCTGGGATCAATCTTCAGTACCAACAAAACAAAACAAAACAAAACAAGAAACAAGGGCAGCCACCCTTGAGCAGGATATTATCATCTCATTTCTCCATTTTTACTAAAAATTTGCAATAGAGATTCTTCTTGCTTTATCTTTTATGTTCCTTTTATTAAAATCCTTTATTTCCCATCTCTGAACCCTAAACTCTCCTCTTCCAGAAACAAAAACAAACTCTAATGATGCTTAGGACTCTTTATATTGATTTATTCATTTTCCTGGATACAGGTTGTATTTTCTAGCTTCTTTGCATGGTTAAAAACTTTTGATGAAAGGTAAAATGTTAGAATTTCTATAGCATTAGGTTCTTCTCCTTGCCATCCCCCACCAGTATTTTCAATCTTTTGAGGTTTTGTTTTGTGGTCCAATCAAGTTGGTTAGCATCAGTCTGATCCTTCTGAGATGTGCTAGTAAGCATTTTCAGGCAGGTTTGGAGTGGCCTTAGTCTTTGCCCGATTTGGCCCTGCCACTAAGGCGACACTTCCTAGGATGTTCCTCCATGCCCTTAGTAACTTGAGGTCTTCCCACAGTGGCTGGTGGGAGCTGAGCTGACTCCGGGCCTTGCCCCGGCTCCAGGGAGTTCCCTTCTGCTCTTTTCAGTAGGTTCCTTCTCTGACCTTTGTAGTTTACTTGATGGTGTTGTGTTCTCAAGGGCACAGGCAGCCACTGTGGATGCTCACTTGGTCTCTCTGCATCTCTCTTTTCTATGGGGCTACACAGTGTAAGTTCTAGCTGTGGGAGCCTTCTGACTCTCAGCTCTCAGTCCTACTCCGGGAAACTAGAGGTTCCATGTTGGTTCCCTCTCCCTCTCTGGCACTGGAGAACTCTCTCTAGATTTGAGACACGAGGAAGCTGGGCTTATGTAGAACTCACCTTGTTCATCTGTCCTGTATCCCTGCAGTTTGAAGTCTGGCACATGCTGTTTCACATATTTTGTTTGCTGCTTCTTCTTCTTATTACTAAGGCAGATGGCTAAGTCTGGAACCTGTTATTCTATCATGAATAGAAGTCAATGCCTTTATTATTAGACCACCTTTCCTCCAGTTATCCTCATCTCCTACTATGTTTTGATTCGAATCACTTTAGTTAGGTTGTTCAGTCATTTGTATATACAAGGCTAGCACAATTGACAGCTCACATATCTTTAGATAGTTAAGGAAAAAGTCCCTTTTTATTGCAGATATTATTGCCTGGTAAACAAAGGCTGCACAAATTCCAGATATAGTAGTACTTGTATTTGAAAACCATGAGTACCACTATGGTGATACTAATGAGTATTAAATTTTAGGTTACCATTTTTAAGTAGTACTAATGAGTATTAAGTTTTTAAGATGCTCATAAAAATGAAACCGATTTTATTTTTCACTTGGTAAGTTGGATTACAGATATTAAATGAAAATCAAGCTGTTATGCACAGTCATCTCTAATATCCACTCTCCCACCTCAAGGTATCCCCTGTTCCCTTGTTCAGTAGATACTTGTAAATAAACCAACTCTGGGGGACCAAGGGAGTGATCGCTGACCCCCTTGTGACCTTCTGAGCATGACTGCCACGTGATATCTTTTGTCCTAATGGGGATGTGAAGTCTTTCATAACTTATATTAAGTTATATCAAAAGGATATTAAGACAATATTCATTTTATAGTTAACTGAAGGTCTAAAGTGGTATGATCTGCTCTCTAAGGTTTATATTTCCAGACTCAAGAATTTTCATAAAGTACCTGTAAATCTAGTAGATTTTGATCTTGCATGTTAGAACACATGCAGGGAAAATATTTGCTATTTAAAAACAGTGAAAAATAACTTTATATGGTTCTGTATCTCATATTCATTGTGTGAGGCTGTCATAATCAATACATATCCAAATAACTTTTTCTAAAAAATGTATAGTACAATTGATTGTTTATGTTGTAAAGTAATATAGAGTTATACCTTGACAAGCAACTATAAAATGTTTACTGTTGGGAATATGTAGATTTTAATAAAATGGAAGAACAGGGATTTTTTTTTTTTTTTTTTTGGTGGTACTGGAGTTCCTGGAAGCCCTTCTACCTCCGGGCTACACTCCCAGACCTATTTTTTATACTTTTTTATTTGGAAACAGGGTCTCCTAAGCCAGCGCGCGCGGCTGGCTTCGAACCTGCGCGCGCGGCTGGCTTCGAACCTGCGCGATCCTCCTGTCTCTGCCTCCCAAGCGCAGGGATTACAAGCGTGCACCACCACGCCCGGCAAAGAAGAACAGGGATTTTTAAAATATAAATATTTTACTAAATTATGTTAAACAGGTTCTACGACCAGCATTTATCACTCACAAACACTGGCAATGAAATGTTAAAATAATTGTCTCTAATACTGAAAGGAGTTGGAATGTTCTTTTGCTCTGATATGAAATGGGAACTCGTGATTTTTTTATCTCTTTTAATAATATAAATCTGTTTAATCACTAAGCAGGCATTGGATACCTTCTCTATTTCTACACCTAATGCCTCTATTTCTCTAGTCACTGGACTAGTTTCTCTAGAGTTAACCTATGGGAGGTAGGACAGGTAGATGAGAAAGGATCATCCTAGGTGTCTTTGATATGATAAACATTGACTTTGGTCTTTGTAGCATCTCAGGGGTTCTTGGGTTCTTGGAGAACATCTTGCCTATCCCTGCTACCCCACTGGATATTATATAAGCACTTTCCTTGATGTGGGTGAATACATCTTTCATGATTACTCAGGATTCAGTCATCATTTTCTGAGAACGCTAGCATCTTTCTGTGAATGTTTCTTTGTCTTTCTTGGAGGTTTTCCTGCACAGGATTTGAGATGGCTTCTCTACCACTTGTTTGCTCATGTCCCAAATTTAGTGTATAAGAAATGCACATCTGAAGCTTTCTGTCTATAAGAATCACATGATTTTTAAAACTACACTTTGCACTCTGCTTCCCCAACCAGGCTATTGTCATGTAGATCACTCAGGTAGGAATCAGACACACTCCACTCTGTCCTTTATCCTCCAGGAGACACATCTCAAGCTTTCCAAATGGTCTGCTCAGAGTCCTTATAATTAGGCTGGAAGTTGGAGCCAACACCACACTCCTGAACCACTTCTAAAATGAAGGTAGATAGAGATTCAGCATGACTACAATGTCCCCAAAGAAATCCTCTCTCTAATTTCCAACTCCTTTATCTCTACACTTTTAGCCTTTCTAATAGTGTATAGTAGGTTTGAGGGGTGAATATAAAATGTTGCAATTTTATATTCCTCCACTTCCTTAGCTGATTCCGCATCAGCGATATGGAATTATATTTTGAATGTCAGGGTAATTGGCACTTCCTTGTATTAAGACCTCAACTGAAACGGAGATTGGAAGAGTTGCGTGTTAAAACCCTTTTATGCTTTTATTAAGACACGTAAACTTGTCCAGACCACAGAAAGAAAACTATCCCCCAAAGGAACATTTAAGAATTGACATTAAATATTTGTTTTACATTCTTAATGTTTAGCAAAGTAAAGTTTGTGTGTTTTTAAGAGTTTATTTTCTAAACAGTTTTGCTATTTTTATATTATGTTCCACTCCAAGAATGGAATCTTAATTTATAACATGTGCCTTTAGGAAATAAGGTCAGGAGACCAATTAGGTTGTAAATTGGGGATTATCCTGATTCATGCTTTGTACAGAAAATTCCACCATTGGTGTAGTAATCAAAGGTGGCAATAATAGAGAAGAATATTCTGAAATACAAGGAGCCCCTTCTAAAAGAGCCTGTGTAGAATAATATTTTCTTGGGAGTGCAAGGTTCTTACCTTCTGCTGTTCTTTGTAATGGCTGTGAAAGCAAAGATGTCCTCCTACCTTCTTACTTTCCCACCTTTCACTCTTTTTAGGACATGAAACGTCTTTCCGTCTTGAATGAAAAACTTAGCCTCAGCCTGTGTGCAATCCAGCAGAGTGGGCTGACAGGTGGCCACCAGGGGGCAGTTATGTAAAGCTTTTGGGCTTCATTCTACAGGTACTGGGGAATTATGGAAGGTTTCAGAGGAGGGTAGTGACCTAGTGAAAATGTGTTAGGAAGATTAGTTTGGCAGGCCAGGGGAAAGGGAAAGAAGAGATGCCAAAAGTTAGATCTGGGACTGCAGCTGCAGTTTGAAGGTAAGGAGAGGAGCAGTGGCATCAAGGAATATACTACGAAGCAGAAAAAGTGTTCAGAGATAGTATTTAAACAAATATTAACAGAAGACGGCACAGCTGAGTATATGGAGGGAGGTAAGATGTGGAGAGCAAGCTTTCTGCTCCAGGAGGGTGAATTCTGATGATGGGAATCGAGTCACTAAAGCTGTCTTCCCATTTATATTCAGTCCGTTTCATTTAAGTGAAATGGACACACACAAAAATTGGAAGATATTCTTGAAATTTCCATCTAGCAAAAGAAGCTTTTTGGAACAGTTAGAATTTCAGTCTCTGATAGTTTTAGATTTAGGATAAAAGTATCAGTTGGCTTTTTTTGTGAAGAAAAAAGAAGAACCAGAGCAAGGTAAATGTGGTATCTATACGGCTTTGTTAGCTTTTCCCCACTTTATTAAATTGTAGCTGTTGGGAAAATGAAGCCTCCTCCACTCTCTGGTCTGGTGAACGGGTAGCCAGTGGAAAATTGTGTCACGGGGACACATTGTTTCTGGAGAGCTTTGTGTTCCTGTACAAGTTCACATTGTTTCATGAAGGTAGCAACCTCACTTTATTAATAAAATGGGTATTGAGGGAAAATATTTCCTGAACATTCATACCTGCTTCATAAGTCAGATAATATCCTAATGTATTAAGCCAGTGCTACTGCTGAATATTTCAAAGGTTAAAGAAAGAAACCCACAAGATTAAAAACTGGCAACCAGACTGTGACAACGACGATTCCAAATGGGGACAATATGTGTTCTGAAGTTTTCAATTTGTTTTGCAATTTGTCCTGGTCTTTAATTTTTCTTTTTCTCTACACACTGTTTTGGCAAGAGTAAAAGTGGAAAATCTAAAAGATAAAAATAAACACAATGAATCTTTGAAGTTTTGTTGTTGGAGAACCTGAATTTTAGCATCAAGCCAGACCTTCCAAATGATGCAATTAATTTTAATACACAGGCACTTATGACAAACATTTCCAAAAGCTGCATGTGTCTTTGTTTCTCTGCTAATGCTCCTTGGAGTTTTAGATCTCCACGTCTCTGCTCCACCGATATTTGCTTTACTGGACGACTGCACATTTCTCGCTCTGCTGAGACCACTCGTAGGGTCATTCACACAGGCCGTCTTCCTTGCACTTTCTATATCCTTTTTTTGCCACCAACTTAAAGGTCTTCATCACTCATGAGTCATCCCTCTCTCAGACAAGTATATTCTTTTATATTTTTAAAACATATGTTCAGAGACTGATTTCTTTTGCTCATGGCCACTACCATTGACAAGCCACCAGAAGGTCTTACCTGGATCCTTTAATTGCCTGTAATTGGATTCTACACATTAACCATTGTCCCCTTACAGTCTGCTTCTCAGCCGTCTCATCAGTGATGCTGGCTTCCGCTCACGTCCTCCTCAACTCAACACTTTGCCTCTGCTTCTGTTCTCACTTTTAATCAAAGCCAAAAGTCATCAGATCGACGTTAAAGTCTGTGCCTCTCTGACCTCATTTCCTATGGCTCACCCCTCATTGACTGCACTCTGCTCAAACCTGTCCAGAACATTCCAGTCATAGTGAGCAGTGCCTTGTCTTCTTCGAGTCTTGCTATAATGCTCCTGTCTCAGTGAGACCCACCCTGGCTGCTCTGTTTTAAGTTGTCACCTCCTCTTTCTGATCACCCCAGTGTCTGTCCAGTTTTATTTTTACCATAGCATTGATCTACACAGTTCTAATGTGCAATGCAATTTACTCATTATTTTATTTTTTGTGGCCGTGGGAATGGAACCCAGGGCTATTCTACCTCCAAGCTACACTCCCAATCCTATTTTTATTCTTTATTTTTGAAACAGGGTCTCACTGAGTTGCAAAGGGTCCAACTAAGTAGCTGAGGCTGTCCGTGAACCGCGATCCTCCTGTCTCAGGCTCCCGAATGCTGGGATTACAGGCGTGCACTCCCACACCTGGCTTCATTATGTTTTCAAATTGAAACATTTTTTTTAAAATCTGTTGTTCTCCATCTATCTAATGGAATGTAAGCTTCACGAGGCCAGGGGTCTTTCTCTTTTGTTCACTGATGCATCACAGATACTTAGGCTGGTGGCCAGAAAAGTGTTTAGAAAAGAAGTACCCAATAAGTCTGAGAACACACAGTTCCTTCAGAAACTGCATATATCCATTGGTAAAACTTTACAGGGACTGCAAAGTAATATGGATCAGCATTGCTTTCATGGTTTTGTTGGTAATAAGGTTACATAGAAGAATGTCCTTATTGGTAGGAAACGAACACTACCATGTTGGGGAGACATGTAGCATCACTTAACAAGTTATTTTCACATAATATTGGAAAAAATGATTTGCACTCCTTTTGCAATATTTCAGTAAGTGGGGAAGTTCTTTCAGGATTAAATGTACCTTAAACTTGTCTTTCTTTTCCCAGGGTAGAGGAAGTACCTAGGGATAGAAGGTATACAGAATGATTTTAGTTCCCTGCAATATTTTAGTTTCTAGTTAATGTTTATCACCCCGTTCCCTAGGTTGGGAAGTTTCGCACAGAGCTGCTTTATTTCAAGTTTTCAGTTTTACTGCCTGTCATCTTTGCAAAGTGCATTGGGCTCCAAGGGTCCTGGGCAAGACAGTGTAAGGAAAACCTCACCTTGACTTGAAATGGATGCTTCTGCTTTTCTGAGCGCCAGGACACAGAGCCCGAGCCACAGTTAGCGATCCTTGCTTGTGATTTTCATAGTCCTTGGTTACCCTCTGCCTTCCAGGCATATTCTCTGACTACATCTCAGTTTACCATTTGTGTCAGAAAACACCAGGCAAAATTCTTCCTCCTGGTCTTTGCACAGGAAGACTCTGTGCAAAGACCACCTGGTTGCCTCCCTTACCTTGTTCGTGTCAACTTCTTATATATTTAAAGATTGCTTATATCCTGCCTCCCTTTCTTGCTTCACTTGTCAACAGAATTATCATCTCAAACACACTGTGTCATTTACCTGTATACATGGTTTTTCCAGAAGAGAATATAAGGTCCAGGAAAATGGGAAATCCTTTCTCCCCATTTGTTATTAATATATGCTCATCACATATAAAAAGTTCTTGGCACATCTCAGGCACTCATAAATACTGTAGAGTAAATTTAATGAATGTGTTTGTCACTGTGAATAGGATTCGAGGTACATGTGTTGAGGTAGAGGATGAGAACAACTGTATACTGGCATCTTGAGCCCCACTTCCTACCTCACCAGAAACCTGGTTACATTGAATAAAAAAAACAGGGAGCATCTTGTTTTTGCCTAACTGCAATTAGAATGGCAACCATTAAAAACATAAACAACAACAAATGCTGGTGAGGATGTGGAGAAGTAGGAATTCTGATATACTGTTGGTGGGATTGCAACTTAGTGCAGCTGCTTTGGAAAAACGTGGGAGGATCCTCAGAAGAATGGGAATGAACCTACCAAATGGCCCAACAGTATCACTCCTGGGTATCTACCAAAAAGAATAGAAACCAAACGATCAGAGTAATGCATGCATATCTATGTTTATAGGGGCACAATTCACAATCACCCAACTATGGAACTAGCCAAGATATATATCTACAGATGAATGGATTACAAAGCTATGAGATATGTACACAATGGAATTTTACTCAACCATAAAGAAGAACAAAATTATGTTATTTGCAGGGAAATGAATGGAATTGGAGAACATGATGCTAAGTGAGATTAGCCAGTCACAAAAAGTGAAAAGTCAGATGTTCTTCCTCATATGCAGAAGATAGGAAGAAAATGAGACTTAGGAGGGACTCCAGGCAAAGGAGAAACCTTAGAGGAGAGAAGGTGACCTAACTTAAAGAGTTGGGAGGGGGAATGAAGGAAACATATCAATGGGCATGATATACATACAGGAACTTAACAAAGTCAATCACCATGCTGGGCACTGGAAGGAGAGAAGGGGGAGGGAATAGGATGGGAACTGGGGGAGGGGTCAGTGCTATGTGCATGTATGCCTCTACCACCCTGAACTTCATCAAGATATATGGTTACAATGTACCAATAAAATGGAAAAATTACATTATAAAAAACCATGCCTCAATAGGACAAGCCTAATATACTATTCCTATGCAGTAAGGGTCCTCAGGGGAGGGAAATAGGAGGCACAGACATCTTGTCAATTCCTCCATTAATTCTTAGGCCTACTGCCTAACAGTAGATTGGAAAATCTACATAGAGTCTTGTTGTGTGGCCTTCAAGGCTGATAAATTTCAGTTGTAATAGTCAACTAGAGGAGAAAATTTCTAATGTTAAGCCACAGGGCAGAGATAGTCCATTGAAATTTTGTCATTTTTATCAGAAAAGATAGGAAGAAGCAGCATTCATCAGTCTACATGTAAAACGCAATATATGTTGTGGCAAAAAAAAAAAATAGAGCACTCTGTGGAATTAGGAGTTCAATTTTGGCAACATATTTTGGAAGAATAAAACAAGGAATCCTCACATTTGTGGAAAAACCTCTATCAGTAACTATCTAAAGTCATAGTCTAAATCAGTGACTATGTGAAAGAAGAAACACTATCTACAACCCACATTGTAGAATTGGGGCAATTCTAGAAGTACATGTCCTTGTGTCATATTGGAACCTAAAGATGAACCCAAGGGGAAGATTTGAAAAGAGAGAGATTTCAACTTGGGAGGGAATATGGTGGGGAAATAAGCAAGGATAAGATTTTGGTGAGCCGGGTGTGGTGGTGCACGCTTGTAATCCCAGCATTTGGAAGGCTGAGATCGGAGGATCGTAGTTCGTGGACAGCCTCAGCTACTTAGTGAGGCCCTCCGCAACTCAGTGAGACCCTAGATCAAAATAAAGAATAAAAAACTGGGCAGGGGGTGTAGCTCAGAGGTCAAATGCCTCTGGGTTCCATCCCCAGACACACACACACACACACACACACACACACACACACACACGAGTCTGGTGACCTGTTGGTATTTAATAAGCCATCAACGTTTAGTGGCTTAACGTCACCATTTCTTCCTGGTTTTCTTTCGGTAGCAAAGATCAGGAGTTTGGAACTAACTCCATGTGGCATAATCTAGGACGATTCAGGTCTCAGCATCTACTAAGATGGTTTCTTTCTCT
The DNA here is from genome assembly GCF_963383645.1 of Muscardinus avellanarius. NCBI lineage: Eukaryota > Metazoa > Chordata > Mammalia > Rodentia > Gliridae > Muscardinus > Muscardinus avellanarius. Next base: position 173,721,978 of record NC_137787.1, read on the forward strand.
GCATATCTGGCATCTCAGCACTCCTTGGTCTTTCTCCCTCTTTACATGGTGTCTTTCTTGTTACCATAGACTGAATGTTTGTGTCTGTCCCCACCCCCATACATATGCTGAAATCCTAACTCCAATCGTGAAATTATTAGGAGGTGGGAACTTTGGGAGGTAATTAGGTCAAGAGTGTGGAGCCCTTGTAAACAGGATTAGTGCCCGATAGAAGGAGGAGACACAGAATCTCTTACTCTGCTCTTCAGTAGGTGAAAATATGAGAAGATGCTCTCTGCAAATCGTGAAGCAGGTGCTCACCAGACACTGGATCTGCCGACGCTTTGACCTTGGATGTCTTAGCCTCCAGAGTTGTGAAAAACAAATTTCTGTTCTTCAAACCTCCTGCTTTCTGTTAATTTTTCTCTCTCGATTTTTATACTTTTATTGATGTCTGATAGTCTCACATCACAATGTAGTTCATAATGACATTGACATACACTGACATAGCACTTTGTGGGCTTTCCCCGGCTCCCTCCCACATATGTGCATCATGTTAGTGGAAGTGTTTCCTTCACTGATTCTCCACCTCTCCTTTCTACTTTTCTCTCTGGCTCAACTGGAGTTTCTTCTCTATTATCTGGAGTCCCTCATATTCCAACTACTTTCTAACTTCTGCATCTGAGAAAAAACAGGATCTTTTACTTTCTGTGACTGACTAATCAAATGTAACATAATGTTCTCCAGGCCCATTTATTTTCCTACAAATGACATATTTTTATTCTTCTTTATTGCTGAGTGGAATTTCATTGTGGGTATATCCCATAGTTTTGTAATCTATTTATCTGTTGATGGACATCTAGGTTATTTCCATAATTTGGCTATTGTTAATTATGCTGCTATAAGAATGGATATGCACTTATCACTCTAATATTCTGATTTCAGTCCTTTAGGAAAGATAGCTAGGACTGGTATAGCTGGATCATATGGTAGATCCATTCCCAAGTTTTTAGAAAATCTGCATAGTGGCTGCACTAATTTGCAATTCCACCAATAGTGTGTGAGTTTCCATTTCCCCACATCCTTGCCACATTTACTGTTGTTTGACTTCTTGATGATTTCCATTCTGATTGGGGTTAGTGGTTATTTGTTGTAGCAGCTCCAGCAAACCCTGGCACTCATCCTTCAGAGCATCAGTAGATGAGCCAGGTTTTATACAGCAAGGTGCCTTTATAATGGTGACTTAGGGCTCTCAGAAAGTGGTGTTCCTTTCAATAGGCTCTGATAGAAGCTGCAAGCTTTTATAATCTCAACTCAGGAGACTCAGTATACCATTCATATTGTATTCTATAAGCCAAGCAAGTCACTAAGACCAGTCGATATTCAATGGGTAAAATAGCAAAGAATTTGTGGACAACTTTAATCTATTATAGCCTGCCTTTTGGCCAAAATTATGTACATTCCTTCCAAAAACACAATGCATTCACATTGCCTAAAGGCCCCAGTTCTCATCAGTTTTCAGCCTTGGCTGGAAGCATAGGATCTGATCCACTAGCAAAATCAGGTCCAGATGTGAATGAGTTCTTCCGGTAAAGGCCCCTGAGTACAATTCCTTTCAATTTGAGGATTTATGAACCAAAAAGACAAGTTTTCTCCCCATCCTATACAACATCTAACATAAAATGGTAGAACTGGTATAGCATAACCACAGTAGACACTTGGGTTCAAACAGGGAAACAGAAGATACATACATAGTCACTAGTAAATAACAAAGATGGAATCCAGCTGGGCATGTGCGGCCAGTTCCTTGACAAGGTCCTGCTCTCTGGTTCTCTGTGGCTATTGCCTCTGCCATCTGGGTTCTTGGCTCTGGTCTTTAAGTAATCCTGTAGGTTTTATTTTTTAGCCTGTTTTATCCCCCAAAGAAATTTAAGGCCTCTTTTCATTTTGTAATCTCTTTTTCCTCTCAGTTCAAACAAATATAATTCTCTAAAAATTTTTGTATTTACATATTTCTAAATTATAATATGCTTCATCAGTTCAAAACCAGACCATGCTTCTGTGTTTATTTGTTTTACTTAGGACTTAGAGGATGTTTGGGGCTAAATGGCAAATGTCCTTAGGATTTTTAGGAACCCCTTTTACCTGGAAGAGACAAGTCCTAGTATAGACACTTGAATCTTGGTGAGGTGAGGTCTCCACAGCATTTTATGGGCATGCCTCTGAAATCCTCACCCTAATTCAGTGCTTACTATCAGTTCCTAAAGATGGTCTTTACCTGGAAATGTTTCTAATTTTGAAGGCTCTTTGCTGCCTGGAGAAACTGGGGTTAAAAACTAATTTTATTTTCAAATCTAGCAAGTTCTAGCTCATTCATACTTCTCCATTTTACTTGAAATGTGAGCAGTGTTTTATTCATTTATTTTTCAGTTCGCATCTCACTTTTTGTGCTTTGTCATATATGGGTATAGGATGCTGGTTTTACATTCAGCATCTGTCTTCTGAACATCTCTTTAGATAAGTACATCAACTCATTAACGATAGTCTTCTTTTGTCCTCCATTTTCTCTGTGAAAATCGCAATGAGACACAGCGGCTCCAAAATTTTACCACTATGAAAGAGGGACTATCTTTTATCTAGCCTCTCATTACCATTTTCTCACTCTACTTCAAGCCCAGCAAAAAGCTCTCTCCGTTTTTGCTCACTGCATGGTCCAAAAGCACACGTTTAAGTTTTTGTTGTCATAGGATTCAAGTAGAGTGCTAAATGCTGTTCTATGGTATCAATTGCTACATAACAAACCACCTCTATACATATAAAATGAAATAAAACCATTTTATTTTATTCAAAATTTTCTGGTCTAGGAATGTGTGCAAGGCTCAGGTGGATAGTTTGTCCCTGATCCACTTGTTATATCAACTGAAGAATTTTGAGTTAGAGGATTCAATTAAAGTTGCTTCTTTACTCCCACACTTGATTACTCTTTAGCCTTCCTCTTGTTCTACATGGTATTTCATCCTCCAGAACTTCCCGTGTGGATTAAGCTTCTCTTAGTGTCTTAGTCTCAAGGTGGTCACCATTCCTTATTTGATGGCTCAGGACTTCCAGAGAGTGTTCCACAGAGACTGAGGAGAAGGTGCACACTTCTTAATACCTAGGTTCAAAAGTTCCGGGGCCACTCAGAAGTGCTGACCCATGGGCAGTCACTTTTGGTCAGTTCATGTGCCAAGGCCAGTCCAGATTCAGCGAAAGAGAAGAGAATTAGGCTGCAAAAACTCTTAGTGGTAGGTATAACAAAAAATATTTTCAGCCACCATTAACAAATTCAGGACATGAGACATAAATGAACTTTTAAAACTTTACTCCGCATTATTTTTTGTTTGTTTTCCTCCTTGAATACATCATTTTGTTGTGTTGAACATAGTTTCAGGAATTTGTATCATAAATCAGAGAACAAAGAGACTGCTGTGAAGTTTCTAAAGATGACAAAATTTACATCTCTACTCAGTTTTGTTCTCGTATTAATTTAACAAAAGGGAAATGGAATCGCTGAAATACTCAAGTCAATTATAACATTTGTTACTAAATATTCCTAGGTACCCTGACACTGGATATTTGCATAACTGATGAATAAATTTTATTGTTTTTTTTTGCTTCTCTTGAATTTCAAACCAATACAGAATATATTTTATGTGACACATAGTGCATATTTGAGAGAATGCAACCGAAAGTAACAGAAATTTCCACAGTCTTATATGGCTCTTGCTTAATGAAGAAATCTCCATGGAAAACTCACACTTTTATCTCTCTTCCCACAGTCTGGTTAGTGTCATTTCTGAAACTTTCTGCTGACATAGGAGAAAAAAGGATCTGGGATCCCCAATCATTAAGACCTTGTGGGCAAGTCAGAAAACTCCTATTCAAAATCCCCACTCTCCTCCTATTTCGGACAGGGTTTTGATTTTTAAAATCTTTCTCAAATGAAAAGGGAAGAAGATGAAGTTTCTTTCTCAGATACAAAAGGAACTTCAAGACACATTTCTAACTCTAATCCATGGTCACCATGCACTGAGTAAACTTTTTTATTAGGCTTCTAGAGATATCAGGCTTTCCTGAAGAAGCTCATGGATTTATGTGTGCATATTAAAACTTCTTAATATGTTAAATAAGCATAAAATCAAATTTGCTATATTTTCAACCTTTCAAAACTTTCTCGCATCAATAGTTGAGTCTTAATCTTACCATAGTCTATCTTTTGCCCGTTTCCCAGCAGTCTGATGACTACTGGCATTTAGATTCCACTGTTCTCAAGCTCAGGATAGACAGACATGTCCAGCGCACACATAGAACTGACAGCAGTAATGAGATAATGACTTGATAACATACACATGTTCCTCACTCTTTGAGTATGAGCTCGGGCAAGTATCAGTTATGACAGATTTGGACCCCTTATCCAAGTTGGGCTAAACCAAGCCAAATATCACTGGCAGTGTTCTGCTACAAATAAGATATTTCTTTTATGAAGCAGCTAACTTCTGACTTGGATGTAATTATTTCTAAAACCAATGTGCTTCTGTTTACATATTCAGAGGTAACTATCAGTCAAATGGCAAAGCCTTTGCAGAATATCTTAACAATTTGGAAGCTGGACAGTGATCAAGCAGATGAAAGAAAAAAGGCATGCCCATGAAAATAATAGGGTTTAGAGAAAGCAACCAAGAATTTTTATATTACTAGAGGGAGGAGATGGTAGCTGATAGATTATTCTAATCAGCAAAGTATTACTACTACTAATGTGTGAGAAAATAAACTGGCCGCAGTTAGACCACACCAAACTCCAAAGAAATTTTCAGCAGAGTCTGGTGTTGATAGTAAAAACTTGCATGTGCCTCTCGTTCCCACCACTTTTCATATGGGAAGAAAATGTGTGGGCCATATCTAGAATTTGGAGTTAAAAAAATACTTGGAGTCATTCTTGTGAGTTCATGATCTTGGGAGTTTAAGATGCTCTGCTAAGTGTTCTTACAGTTAGTTACACTGTTAGGTACTTGTTAGCATGTTTTTGACCTTTCTACTCTGTTACCAGTCTGAATTCTACTGTTTTTATTCTTCCTCAGCCACATTTCTTTTTTATTTATTATTTATTATTTATTTTTATTTTTTCCTTATATTAAACTTTATTTTTTATCTTTTATTTTATTTTATTTTTTATTGATGCATTGTAATCATATATCACATTGGAATACAAGACTTGAGAGGATATACAAGCACACAGCATCCAATTAGCCCTCATCCAGCCCCCATCCCATCCCCTCCCCCTCCCTCGATCCCATGCTTGTTTGGTGATTAACTTTGATACATTTGTTTATGTACCTTCTGCGTTTTAAAGAGGTTCCATCCTCCCCTATTCCATACCCTCTGATTGGTCACCTTAATTGCTTCACTATAGGACCCATTTCTTTTTTATATCAGTGACTTTCTTGAGTTTGTTTATGCAAGAAACATATCTGTCTTTGCTAGAAACCAGGGATGCAAGAAAGAAGATTTCTGTCCTCAAAGATATTATTCTCTAGAGGGACCTAAACTTTAAATAAAAGGTTGAAATAGAAAACATTAGCAATAAAACAGAAGGATTAAAAGGATGCTATTGGAGTATTGAGATGATAGAGCTACACTTGGAGGGCCAAGGAAGTTTTCACAAAGGAGGTAACATTTGAACTAGGTTTAAAAATGTGTAGGAATTCCAGGTAAAGTAGAAGCACTACATACTGCAAATGGAATAAACAAATACGGACACTGGAGTGGAAGCTTGAAGAGGCGTGGATTCAAGTCTTGTTGTCAATCCAAGTAAAGAGGGGAACATGGGGAAGCCTTCTACTGTTGGACAACTTGGAGACATGTTGAAGATTTGATTGTCATTGGATAGACCAGAGAGAGAAGATACGGATACAGGAGAAAGTATTACCCTGGAAGCCATCAGTATAACTATACAATTGAGAAATGAGATGAAGCAGGGTCAGAGTAGTTAGGAGAAAGAGTGTTAGTCAGACTTTTAAATACAAGTGTGAAGTTACAACATTGATGAAAAAGGCACCCAACGTTTATCAAAGGAATAAGGAAAAGTTGTCGGGGAAATGGATGACGAGTGAAAAACGAAAGGTGAGGAATAGGGTAGCAGCGGAATAAAGCAGAATTGACAGCAATTGTGTGAGAGCAGGAATTTCTTTTCTGATTACAGCTCAAACAGGCAGCCAGGCTATTGGTGGTCACTGAAGGAACTACATATATGGAAAACCCCAAAGACATTTGTGCGTGTGGGAAGTATGAGGACATATGGTAGAGTGGGGGGAGGGCATTAAATTGAAGAAGCAGACAGTGATAAAATCATGAAGGTTAAGCTGGGCATGGTTGCTCACGCTTGTAATCCCCGTGCTTGGGAGACAGAGACAAGAGGATTGCGCAGGTTTGAAGCCAGACGCACTGGCTTAAGAGACCCTGTTTCCAAAAATAAAAAAGTATAAAATAGGTCTGGGAGTGTAGCCCGGAAGGGCTTCCAGGAACCCCAGTACCACACACACACACACAAAAAAAAAAAAAAATCATGAAGGTTCTTATAGTTTATGCTAAGGTGTTTAGTTGTTTTTGTTGTTGTTGTTGCAAACTCTGAATGGAACCCAGGGACATTCTACCTTCAAGTCATACCCCCAAACTTATATTTTATTCTTTATTTTGAAACAGAGTCTCACTGAGTTGCAAAGGGGCTCACTAAGTAGCTGAGGTTGTCCTTGAACCGTGATCCTTCTGTCTCATCCTCCCAAATGCTAAAATTACGAGTGTGTGCCACCACACCCAGCAGCTACATTCCTCTTCATGCCAATGTATTGAGAGGATTTATTTATTTTCATATTTATTTTTAATACTTTTATTGGTACATTTTTATCATATACCACAGTGAAGTTCAAAGTCATTCAAGCAAACATGCACACAAGTCTTGATGTGTTTCCCTTCAGGCCCCACCCCGCTATCTACCCTTTTCCATACATAATAATGAGATTGGTAGTAATATCTTTATACCTCAGAACAACATAATTTGAATTGTTTTTTGAAAATAAAGAACCAATGGGAGGTTTTATTATGGAAGAGTGTTGAATTTTGTCAAATGCTTTTTCTGCATCTAGGGAGATGATCATGTGATTTGTTCCTCCTTCATTTTGTTAATGTGGTATATCATATTATTCATTTGCATGTGTTGAACCGTTTTTGCATCCCTGGGATAAATTCCAATTGGTCCTAGTCATTATCCTTTTATAGAGTGTTGAATTTGATTTGCTAGTATTTTGTTGAGAGTTTTTGTATCTATGTTCATTAGGGTAAATGAACCTTACCTTTAGAAATCCTTTAAGATCCTGACCCCAATCCTTTAGAACCTGATCTTCTAAAATGAGTTTGAAAATTTTTCCTCCTTTCCAACATTTTGGAAGATTTTGAGAAAGAACTGGTGCTAGTTCTTTAAATATTTAGTAGATTTCAGCAGTTGCATCATCATAATTTTGGGTTCTGTTTTTGTTCTTATGGGAGACTTTTTGTTTCTTGAATCAGTCTCCTTAGTCATTCATCTGTTCTGATTTTTAATTTCTTATGATTCATCTCTATAAGTTGTATGTTTCTTGGACTTTTCCATCTCTTTCAGGTTATCCAGTTTATTGGTACAACTTGTTCATAGTGGTCTATCATGAACCTTTGTATTTCTGCAACATCAGTTGTAATATGCTATCTTCCATTTCTGGTCTTATTTGGGTATTCCCTCTTTTTTTAATTGAATCGACCTAAACATGGTTGATTTTGCTTATCTTTTTAAGAAATCAAGTTTTCATTTTATTGATCTTTTTGTTTTTATGGTGTCTACTTTATATATTTCTGCTCTCATATTTATTATTTCTTTTCCTATGCTAGTGAGATGCTTAGTTTCTTCTTTTTCTGGTTATTTGGGGCATGATTTGAGGTTCTTTATTTAAGATATTTCTTCATTTCTTTAGGAAGGCATCTATTGCTATAAATGTCCCTCGTAGGACTGCCTTTGTTGCATCCTGTCAGTTTGGGTATGTTGTATATACTGCATATATTTTTGTTTGTAGAGACTGAATCAATAATTTTGATGCAAGATTAAGCCTCTGAATTAAGGCGGTGGCAATAAACATGATGAAGAAAAGGAGGATATGAAGAATATGTAGGTGTTAAAATAGATATAAAATAATTATATATAGACACTGTGACAATGGTCAATTGAGAATAACGTTCAATGTCCACCTTGAAAAATCTATCAATCAGGGTAGACTAACTCCTATAAAAGCAACTTAGAAATATCAATGGGCATCACCTAATTCATAAGTGTTTTTCTATGAAATAGTTTAAGGCCCATTGATAGAGGTGAGTTAGTGTATCCCTGCTCCATACAGCCATTCACGGAACCAAAATACTTTTTTCTTTATTGACTTCCCTATCCCAAAGGGCCTAAGCTCCCACTTTAGGAATAGAGACAGACAGGCAGACAGCTGACACAGACAGAAAGGGTGTGTTGAAGGCTGTGAGTTGATGTATAGTGTATAGGCATGCACATTGTATATCTCACATCTGCCACACTCCATTGGTGAGAATGGATTCAGATGGTTACCCCTAACTGCAAAGGAGTGCAGGAAGGATAATATCTCTGGGTGCCTAAGAAAAGAAGAAAATAAAATTTGCTGAGGAGATAAGTCCAGTTGGCCTTTCCAACCACCAACTATATTTCTCACAATTCCTCTATCACATAGAAGGCATTTATCCTTTTCCCAGAGGACACAACCTAAAGTCCCATCTAAACCCTCATTCTTCTCAGAATGCAAAACCTTCAGGTGACTTACATTAAGAGAGTGTTGACTTATCAGTGAAAATGCCAAAATTTCTACTTCCTCTCCACCAATGTGCAATGATATAAGAGAGCAAAAATAAGAACTTCCATTCAGAGAAAGATAGAATGGGAAAACTCAAAGGCACCATCACAGAGCAATTCTGAAAGCCACTGGACAGACCTGGTTGGAGGTGCACACTTACAATCCCAGTATTTGGGAAGCAGAGACAGGAAGATTGCAGAAAGTTTAAGGCCACCTCCAGCAAGTTAGCGAGACCCATAGCAGCTTAGTTTTAAATAAAATAAAATAAAATAAAATAAAATAGGGCTGGGATATATCGTGCAGGTAGAATACTCTTGGGTTTAATCTTTAGGACCAAAAAAAAAAAAAAAAACCCAACAACAAACAACAACAACAAAAATCCCTAAACCAAAGCAACAACAAAACAAACAAAACATATAAAACGGAGCCCCTGGACAGACATTATGGAAGCTCCCCTGCCCTGGGTGTGTGTGTCTTTTAATCAGTTCTTATTTTGCTCTCTGGGAGAAATCTCCTGATCTGTGACCCATGGTTCTGCCCTCTGGATGGTTGTTACCTGGATGTTGGCAAGTTTGCTTCTATTGAAGGAAGTCCAGCTCTCCTAGTCATTCTTGCATGAGGGATATTTGAATTGGTCACTGAATACTTGCATGCATTTTTAGAACAGCTTTATAATTTCTAACTACTTTTTAAAAAATAGTACAGCTATTTATTTATTTACTATTTATTTATTTATTTATTTATTTATTTATTTATTTATTTATTTATTTGGTGGTACTGGGGTTCCTAGAAGCCCTTCTACCTCTGGGCTACAGTCCCAGACCTATTTTCACATATTTTTTTTTTTTTAAACAGAGTCTCCTAAGCCAGCGAGCGTGGCTGGCTTTGAACCTGCGTGATCCTCCTGTCTCTGCCTCTGAAGCATGGGGATTACAAGCGTGCGCCACCACGCTTGGCTAGTACAGCTATTTAAAAAATAATAGGCAATTTGTGGCTTTTGGGGCTGTGATCCACAGGACAAATGGGGAAGTCTTCATACCTTGAGCTAAATTTTATAGAGGGTCATTTGGCTTTTGGGTCATCTTTTCCTTATCTAAGAGATAATAGTAGCCACAGCATCCGAGTTGCTGGAAGCTGCTGTTTCAGCACCATTATGATGAGCCTACAGGACTGCCATAGTCGCATCTGCTTTGGAGCACCAGAATTCTAGGCATGAGCCACAGCCTGGAGAGACTAACAAGTCATTTTTAATCTAAAGGCCAATTAGGAAACACGTAGCAATTTTCAACTATAAGAATATATTTTCTGGATTCTGCTACAGCGTAGACAGTGTTAACGTTTTTTTTTCTATTGTAGGGTTGATCCTCCTCCTTGCCCGGAAATTGATTTTATTTGATCTTCTCAAGTCTTAAGCTTTTCAGTAATCAAAAAACACTCCATAAAAAATGTAACAGGCTTCCCATCATATTGTTTTCAGGCATTTCCATGTGCCAATACACTCAAAATTATTTCCTAGACTAGTACTCAGATTTCTTCCATTCCTTCTACCTTGAAAAATGATAATAGGGAATGAATCCTGGGGGCAGAGGTTTTACTTCTGAGCTATCTCCCCAGCCATTTTATTTTATTTTATTTTATTTTACTTTTTGCAGTACTGAGGACTGAGCCCAGGAGCATTCTACCTCCAAGATACACACTCAGCCCTATTTTTATTCTTATTTTGAAACAGGGTCTCACTAAGTTGAAGAGGCATCACTAAACAGATGAGGCTGTCTGAGAACCTGTGACCTTCCTGTCTACTGGGATTACAAGTGTGTGCCACTATGCCTGGCATCCCAGCCATTTTATTTTATTTTATTTTATTTTATTCTATTTTTATTGCTTCCATTTTCCTCAAATGACAATTTTGTTCTCAAACCTAGTTAATTTTATATACATGTCAGTAAAAATTAGTCTCGCTAAATTACCACATAATGACCTCAAACCTGTGATCCTCCTTTCTCAGCCACCCAGGTAATGAAATTATACTGTGAGCCACCACACCCTGCTGCTTTTTTCTTCTTTTAATTTTTTTTTTCATTGTCAAGTTTTTTTTCTCAGTGTAATGGAGGGTACCTGAGGCCATCTGTAACAGTTTGTGTGATAGCAGGTTAGGACCCTTAATAAACCTTAAATAAAGTTGAGTTATTTTTGTTGTTGTTCAATTGAGAAGTACTAATTGGCATTTTTTTATCTTATCTTTTACTGTTGAAGGTCTAGGGTTTCGCTAAACTCCCATGCTGTATGTTCTTATATTTCTACTTGTGCGTGAGCTGATTCTTTTTTAAGCACATTGCTTCTTCATTATGTGTTACCTCCAGAAGCCAAGAGTGGGCAACACGCAGCATTCTAACTCTTCCTGGCGGCTTCTGCATCCTCAGATTTTGATGGAATGTGATTTGTCCTCTAGGTTGTCACATGCAACAGACTTACCAAACACTTTCCTGTTGCACACCATAGCTTTTTAGAACCTATAATAGATAAGAAAACGGAACAACACTTATGACAGCTGTTCCTTTACTGCTTGGTTTCTTTAATCCAAAGCCAATACTATGTATTTTTGGTGATTATTGCCGTATCTCCTCACTTCTAGATAACAATTTAATTAAGGAAAAAATGTAATTAGGATCTCCAACATCTCAATGCCTCAATACAACAAAACCTTCTGTCTACCTTAATCTGCCATAGGGAGGGGCTTTCTCATCAAAGCAGCCATTCAGGGACATAAGCTTCTTACTTTCAGTGTCTCAGTCATATTTTTGAACCCAGGAGTCTTCCACCGTATTCTGTGCATCTGACTTCAGCCAAAAGAAAAGAGTGTTAAGGACTAAGGACTGGGATGGGAACACATAATTTTTTACCAACATTCTATAACTGGTAAAATTAGCCACTTAACTATACAAGTCTAGACAATATTTCCTTCCTTCTTTCCTTCCTTCATTCCTTTCTCCCTTCCATCCTTGCATTCTTCCTTCCTTCCTTCTTCTCTTTCATCCTCCCTTCCTCCAAAATTATTTATATTTATGTTCTGCCATGTGATTCTTTGATATATTGTAGAATGGCCAAATCAAGCTAATTAATACATGCACTGCCTTGTCTAATTATTTGTGGGAAGACTACTTTCAAACTATTCTCTTGGTAATATCCAAGCATACAATACATTGTTATTAACTGGGCGTGGTGGCGCACGCTTGTAATCCCCGCTTGGGAGGCGGAGACAGGAGGATCACACAGGTTCAAAGCCAGCCTCGCTGGCTTAAGAGACCCTGTTTCCAAATAAAAATATAAGATAGGTCTGGGAGTGTAGCCCGAAGGTAGAAGGGTTTCCAGGAACCCCAGTACCACCAAAAAAGAAAAAAAGAGAAAACAACCAAAAAACCTCCCAAAACCCCACCAAAACTCAATACATTGTTATTTACTACAGTCATCTTTTTGCACAAAAGATCTCTGGAATTTATTCTTTGTAACCATTGACCAGTATTGATCCACCTCCAGCCCCTGGAAAATCCTATTTAACTCTCTGCTTCTGTGAGTTCAACTTCTTTAGATCTGCAGATAATGATCAGGTGGTGGTTGTCTCTCTGTGTCTGGCTTATTTCCCTTACCATAATGTGCTCCAGGTTCATCCATGTTGTCACAAATGACAAAATTATCTTCTTTTTGAAGATTAAATCGTATTCCATTGTGTGTATAGACGACATTCTTTATCCTTAAGCCACCGATGGACACTTGGATACCATGAATAATGCTGCCAAGAACATAGTAGTACAAATATGCTTTTGGTAAAATTATCTCAATTCCTTTGAATATGTATGGAATGAGATTGCTGGATCATATGGTGATTCTATTATTAGGTTTTTGAGGAACTCCATACTGTTTTCCAGATGGCCATGCTAATTTATGTTCCTACCAACAAGTGTACTAGGATTTCCTTCTTGGCACATTGGCATAACCTTTTGTTATCATTCGACTTTCCTTTTGTGGTACTAGGGATAGAACCCAGGGGCATTCTACCTCTGAACTACACCTCCAGCCCTATTTTTTATTTTGAAACAGAGTCTCACTGAGTTGCAAAGGGCCTCACTATGTAGCGGAGGCTGTCCGAGAACCGCAATCGTCCTATCTCAGCCTCCCCAATGCTGGGATTATGTGTGCGCCACCATGCCCAGCGATCATTCAACTTTTTGATAAAAGCCATTCTAACAGATGTCAGGGTGATATGATTTTTAATTTGCATTTCCCTAATGAGGGAAATGAGGGAAGTTGAGCATTTTTTGCATATGTGTTGATCATTAAATGTCTTCTTTTGAGAACTAGAATAATGGACATTTGAAGATGCTCACTGTCTAAACCCCCATATCAGCGTAGCGTATATATTTCCTTATAGGGTCAAAGGGATTTAGCAAACATTAAGTTAATAAATTAAGTTAAAGATCTTTTTTTTTTTGGTGGTACTGGGGTTCCTGGAAGCCCTTCTACCTCTGGGCTACACTCTCAGACCTATTTTATGTTTTTTTTACTTTTGGAAACAGGGTCTCTTAAGCCAGTGGGGCTACCTTCGAACCTGCGCGATCCTCCTGTCTCCGCCTCCCAAGCGCAGATTTACAAGCGTGTGCCACCACGCCCGGCTCTCATATACTTTAAATGATCTCTAGATTACTTATAATATCTAATACAATATTAATGCCCTATAAATCACTGCTATGGCAAATTGTTCAAAGAATAATGACACACACACACACAATCCATAAGTGTTTAAAGAGACACTTATGGATTTCTTCACTTATGGGAAAGTGAAGAAAGCAATTAAAAACACTGAATCTGGAGATCAGATGGAAGATACAGTATTAGAAACAGGTTTGGTAGTGATTTACATAGAGTTACTTACTTATCCACCTAACATAATTTTATACATTTATGGCTTCTCAATTTTTCAACCACAAACTCTTTCTTACTTTAAGCCTACTTTTTTTTTTGTTACACTTCTTTCTTCTATTTTTTATTTTCTCTTTTTTCCACATTTTTAGTCTTTCTCTTTTTTCTCATTTTTTCTTTCATTTTCTTTTTGCTAGCATTGTTCTTTAAAGTATTTAAGTCTGACTATTAAACAATGAAATACTTGTTTTAAATTAAGACATATACCATTGAAATAAGTGCATTAACTTAAGAATGAGTAGCTAATAGTAATCTAGAAAAGCTATAGACATTGATTATTACCATATGCATTTACACTTGAATTGGCAAAACATTTTCTTAAAAGAAGTTGGGTAGCAACTCTGGATTTCATTTTTCTAAATATATCATGTTGATATTTTTCCAAGTTGGTGTCCAATACAGTTAATCTCTAGAGTTCTGGGTTTGCTCTAACTCTAATAGATATTTGTATATTCCCCTTTCTATTTTGTTGGTAACAGACAAACAAGAAAGATAAATTTTGTATGGTGTTTTGCCTGCTTAACAAGCAGTTATAGAAGTTTCCTAGTTATATTTACTATATTCTTTAGAAATGATTTAAAAGAAATACTTAGCTGGGTATTTGTGGTACATACTTGTAATCCCAGTACTCGAGAGAATAAGATAGGAGGATCACAGGTTTGAGGCCAACCTCAGCAACTTAGTGAGATTCTGTTTCCAAATAAAATAAAATAGGAATAAGGGTTTAGCTCAGGGCTATAATGCCCCTTCGTTCAGTCTCCAGCATAAAAAAAAAAAAAAAAAATCTTTTGTAGCTGAGTGAACTAGTGGTTCTGAGAAAGAAATAAAACAAAATTACATTAAATTTAAAAATACTGGAAAAGTTTTCTTAGGAGAATAGACATAAAAGGCCAATAAATGTATGAATGTATGACTACCCTCACTGGAAATATGAAATGCAAAATTAAGACCACAGTGAAGCAGGATTTTCCATCCACTAGATTGGCAAACATTAAACATTGGACAATATTAAGGGTCTAAGAAATCTCTTATATGCAACTGATAGAAGTATATATAAATTGAGATTTTTGGAAAACAATTCAATATTGTCTTGTAAAGTTTAATATGCATTGACCCAGGCATTGAGTTTCTCTCAAACATTTTCAAAATGTTTGCATATGTTCAATGTTGTAAGCAGCATTAATTGTAATAGGGATTAACTAAAAACAACACAAATAGCTACTTTGAGGAGAATAGATAAAATCACAATAGACTGAAACAATTTGCAGCAGCAAATATTAGTGAATCATGGCTACCAATGCCAAAAAGAATTAATTTCAAAACATAAGGTTGGAGAAAAATCGAAGTGATGCCAATTGTCCTAACTATACAAAACAATGTAATAATATATTGCTTTCGGATGCATACTCTATCGCAAACCTCTAAGAAAATCAAAGATGATGAGCATAAAATTTATTATAGTGTTTATCCTGGGGTGACAAGAAAAATATAATAAAGAAGGACACCCAATGGTACCATTTGATATTTTAAGCTTCAAAGTATTTATTCATGTTTATTTGTAACACATGTTTAACTCATGTATTGTATAATTTTGTACTCTCAAATACAAAGAAATGAAGATATTTGTAAACAGTAGTTTCAGGTCTGGGACATGTAGTTAGGGAAGAGAATATCATGTCACTCACCTGCATATTACCTCATCCTTGGTTTGCTCTGCAACTTGTTTATTATAACATAGTAGGAAGGAAAGCCAACCTGTGGCGATGTCCACTTATGATGCTCTAATGACATTTATGTTGCAAGAGCGTATAAAAGGCTCCATCTCAGCTGCAGGCCAAAATTTTCCATTGATGAGATAAAGGCTGGTTGAAGTTGGGGAATGTGCTGGGACCACTGTCATCCTTCCTCCCCACTTGTCCCATGGATAATGTTAATCATTCAGCTAATCCCCCAAGTCCTTAGGGTCTAAGGCAGCTGTTACAAAATGTTATAGACTAGATAAATTATAATGCTTTCTCCACAACTCTAGAAACTGGGAAGTCTGAAGTCAAGATGCCCGGAGATTTGGTTTTTGGTAAGATCTCTCTTGCTTTCTGATGGCCACCTTTTACTTTGTCTGCACACAGTGGAGGAAGAAGCTGTCTCATCCTCCTCTTATAAGAACAGTAATTCTGCCAGGCTCGGTGGCACATGCCTGTAATTCCAGTACTTGGGAGCCTAAAACAGGAGAATCATAGGTTTGAAGCCAGATTCAGAAATGTAGTAAGACCCTCAGCAACTTAGTGAGACCCTGTTTCAAAAATTTTTTAAGAAAGGGGTAGGGGTGTAGCTGGGAGGTAGAATGCCCCTGTATTCAATTCTTACTTCCAACAAACAAACAAAACTACTGATTCCTTCATGTAAATTTTACCCTCATGATTTCATCTAAATTAATGTCTCCAAAGTCCCACAAATGTTGGGGAACACAAATATTCAGTCTATAAAAGAGGGATTAGATACAATGTAAAATTCTTTCTCTAAATGCTGCTCCATGTAGTCACTGCTAACTAACCAAAGGGAGGTCTTGGGTTGAAACCTATTTGCCTTTGCTCTACAAGGCCACTTAGTTTAAGACTACTCACCATACTGGACCACATCCATGTGAAGGATGAGTTTTGTTTTAGTTACTCTTTAAGTCCGGAACCAGAACGAATGCAGATGTTATAAGAAAGCAAAATCTGGAGTAAAAACTCAGAAAACAATGCAAACAAACCATTTTGTTGTTTATGTGTTTTGACATAAAATTTACTTACAGTGAAATTTGAGGCTGTCTGCGAACTGAACCATGATCCTCTGGTCTCTGCCTCCCGAATGCTAGGATTACAAATGTGCACCACCATGCCTGGTTTGATTTCTTTAATTTTTTATGTAGATAGTTTGTATCAGTAAATAGGGACAACTTTTCTTTTTAATTTCCCCGCCTATATTAAAGATCATATGCCCCCAGTCTATTAGTATAATAATATACAATGATTGTATTTTGAATTTTGAACCAGCCTTGCATTCTTGTAATGAACCTCATTTGGTTGTGATGTATTGTCTATTTTTTATATTTATAAATTTATTTGCTAGTGTTTTTAAGGGATATTTATATTTGTGTTCATGATAGATGTTGGTCTGTAGTTTTCTTGTAATATCTTTGCTATGTTTTTATACTAGCCTAAATCAGTTGCCAAATGCTTTCTTTTAATTTTCTAAAAGGTCTGTATAGGATTATATTATTTCTTGCTTAGGTGTCTCAAAAACCAGTGAATCTATGCAGATTCCTTCTTTTTCCGCTACCCCCTTTCTTCCCCTCTGCCCTTTCTCCTCCTTCCTTCCTAGTTCTTCCTTCTATTCTTGGGACTGAACTCAGGGCTATGCGATCACTGAGCTATGTTACAGGCATTTTTATTTTTAAACAGGGTCAGAGTTGCCTTGTTTGGCCTTGAACTTGTGATCCTCCAGCCTCAGTCTCCCAGTCTGAGTCACTGGGATCATAGGTGTGTGCCATCACTCTTTGCTTTAAATTCTCTTTCTCTTGTTCCCTTCTTTCCAAGATTTTTCTCCCAACTTTTTCACTCTCTTTGGCAACTCCAACTTTGAGCTTCTTCAATAAGATTATGGCTTTCTACTTGAGTTTTCTTGTATGTTTTTATTTTTTAAAGCTACCAGAATTTTTGCATGGGTGGTTATTAGTGCACAGATACATTTGGTCAAACAATAGAGGACTTAAGTAAAAAGCTACAACAATATAAGTTTTAACTTGTACAGTTCCTTGCTTTGTTTAAAAACACTTTTCATCAGTTTTTTTGTTTTGAGAACTTAAATTGTGTTTTTCATATTTACGTTTTTCTCAGAGCTTGTGATTGTTTTCTAGGGAAAGTTTAGTTTAATATAAACTAATCTTGTATTACTTGTAAGTCAAATCAGTTTCTATCAGAAAAACTTAAATCATAAAGCTAACCTATTGTTTTTTCTTTTCTTTTTTCTTTTTTTGGTGGTACTGGGGTTCCTGGAAGCCCTTCTACCTCCGGGCTACACTCCCAGACCTATTTTAACATTTTTATTTGGAAACAGGGTCTCCTAAACCAGCGTGCGGGGCTGGCTTCGAACCTGCGCGATCCTCCTGTCTCTGCCTCCCAAACACGAGGATTATAAGCGTGCGCCACCACGCCCGGCAAAAGCTAACCTATTGTTTGAAGTATCTTGCTCCTTATAGCACAATTCATAATAGCCAAATTATGGAGCCAATTTAGGTATCCATCAACGGATAAATGGATTATAACATTGTGAAATATCCACACAGTGGAACTCTTCTCAGCTATAAAAAATAATAAAATTATGTCATTTGCAGAATGGACAGACCTGGAGAACATTATGTTATCTGAGATTAGCCAGACACAGAACGTGAAGGGTTATGTTTTCTTTTGTATGTGGAAGCTAGCGAGTAATTGGGAGACCGGAGGAACTTCAGATAATGGAGGAGAAACCACAGTGGAGCAAGAAAGTGGGTTTAGGGGAGGGTGGGTGCAGGGGAGAGGAAGAAATAATGAAGAAAGCACTCCCATCGACATGTACATAAGTGAGAATACCGATGCTGATCTCCAGATCCTGTATGGGGAAGAAGGAGGGAGGGAGGGAGCTGGGGAAAGCCCAACAAGAGCTCTGTGCCTGTGTGTTACCATCTCTGAACTACATTATGATGTGAAGCTATAATACCTGGAACATCTAAGCAGGGCTCACACTAGAAGTTCGTTTATCAATAACTAGTTTTTACCTATAGCATAGAGCACGTGGTGCTAACAGAAATGAGTTTTAAATTAGATGAAGACTGAGCCGGGCATGGTGGCGCACGCTTGTAATCCCTGCCCTTGGAGGCGGAGACAGGAGGATCACGCAGGTTTGAAGCCAGCCTCTCCGGCTTAAGAGACCCTGTTTCCAAATAAAAATATAAAATAGGTCTGGGAGTATAGCCTGGAGGTGGAAGGGTTCCATCCCCAGTACCACCAAAAAATTAAATTAAAAAATAAATTAGATGAAGACTAGATCAAAGCTATTATATTTCTTTAAATTTTGTGTCAATGTCTATAAATATTTCATTCTTATAATCAGAAAAGTATAATATTTTAGGTGCTTGTCAGAGAATTTAATCATGATCCCACTATGACTAAGACTAATATATGTTAAATTTTTCATAGTACGTATGTATAGGAAAAAACATAATGTATACAGAGTTTAATATTATACACAGTCTCAGTCATCCATTGGAGATCTTGGGATGTGTTCCTCATGAATAAGGGAGGATTACTGTTTAAGCTTTGGGGTCATGCTACTAGAGTTTGACTATGAACTCTTCTGTTCTTTACATATGTGATTGTGGCAAAACACTGAAGTGTTCTTTTCTCTGGCCTTATAATCTATAAAATGAGGATAAGAAAAATAATCTTCATTAGAGTTCTCATATTCAATGTGTTACGCATAAGTGCTGAGAAAGTCTCTGACACAGAGGAAGGACTGAAAACCCTTTATTATCACCAGAGACCTCCATTCCCAAAGCCAATTATGTTCATATTTCATAGACTTGTCTTCCATTATACCTTTACTTTGCAGTAAGGGTCACTGAAGAAATCCTATAAACTTGTTATTATGAGCAGGTAATGACATTATCTTCATTTTATAGTTGAGGAAGCAGATGCTTAGAGATTTCTGTAATTGGTCCAAGGCCCTTTTATAATAAGCACACGTACCCAGACCTGCATGATTCCAAGCCCTGCTATTAACCACGCGGTCATGTTCTACTTGGCCTGACCAACCTCCAACACGACAGAGCACAGGCTGGCTTGGCATGCACACACAAGGGATTGTTATCCTCCAGTTATAAGGTTCATGTTTATTTCCTCATGGCTTAATGATGCTGCTTGCTCTTCTGTTCAGGGTTAAAACACACATTTAGTGGTACTTTGGTAAACTAACATCAGTACAAACTTACTTTGGCAGAAAAAAAATCATTGCTGTTTTATTGTTGTCATCTCTGGCCCTGATAATTAATAATTGTGATGATGATGACACTCCTGTAATCTATGACCGGAAAGCCCCATGAAGGAACACTTAATTTTCTCCCTTGTGTTCAGGTAAAATTCAACAAAGTTTCCCTAGTCAAATAAGAATCTCTCTTGCTTTAAACATCTGTAGTGCTGAGTGACCCCATGTCTTGGCTATCCCAGGAGTTTCCTAGGATGGGACTACAATTGCCCAAACTGGAAAAGTCCTGGAAAAACTGGAGTGAGTTGGTCACATTATAAATGAACCCTAACCTTTCTTGCATGGCTTTTGCCTTCTATCTTTGCTGCAAACTGGGTGAAGGCAGAGACAGCTGTTTACCATTAAAACAAATAAACTAACCCTTGAAAATCTGAAGACTCTTATGCTGTCGTTCTCCTCACTGTTCCTCACAAGACCTTTACCAAGGACTCATTTCACCAGGTGGAGCACACGAGCACACGCTCTGCTCCCAGGGGATGCACTAGAGACAGGCTGTAAGAGCCCTGGAGGATTAAAGGAGGTGCTTCCATTTCCTTTCACCTTTGCCCATAGGCCCTGTTCCCCAACCCTTTAATTATCTATATTGATTTTCTTTGAACCTTGGGCAAATTCACCATATCCTTCTAATGGAGACCAGTACTGTGCACACAGCATTTAACTGTTAGGTGACTGCCATGCTACATAAAGATCCCACAGGAGGTCTGAGGACCCTGCTTTGACTTTTATGTTCACTTGTTTTGTCTGATTTGCAGCCATTTAAAGATATTCTTATACCATAACAGATTCCAGCTTGCCTTGAAACTTGTCCTAACACTGGCAAGAGGCTAGACTCCAGCTGATGATGACGGTGGCAGAACTGTCCATAAAACACTCCACTCTGTATTAATCCATGTGGTTTAAAATTTTTGAACCATACTTAATCTGGTGTTCACAAATAGATTTTTACAACAACAAAACAAAATGCACATATTCCATCATTTTAATCATCTCCCCTCTAATTTGCTATCTGCCTTATATTAAATTTCTTTTGAACTACTTTCTTTAGGGAAAAAAAAATCTGCCCTTGCCAATTTCTCTCTTACACATATTAGTTTAGGAATTCAAGCCCATGTCATTGTGACCTTGGTCCTTGATTGGAATCTTTTGGTCATTTGAACATAGAAAATATTTCTTAGGAACAGGTGTTTAGAAATATCCAGGGTACTCCAACAGCTTACTATGAGTTGACTTCATGCTTGTAGTTTAGCTGCTGGAAGTACTTAAACATATAGCATTTTGTTTTTGAAATATAGTAACATTTATGGTCTAGACACCACAGACAGCTGTTCAAATTCAATTCGCATTGGACCTGTTTCTGCCATATTTATTTAGCATGTCTAGCTAAACCTCTGAGTAATCTTGGCTTGAGTTTTTAAATAGGCATTAGAAAGTACCAAATGTTGATTTTCTTTTCTTTTACTACCGGCAATACTAATGAGAAACTTCTACGAAGTTTGGATATTAGCTTTACATAGCCTGTTTTCAAGTTTTTAAAAATTTCTTCTTCTTTGGCCAAAAAATGAGGGCAAATTAATTTAAAAAATGAATGTAAATAGAAGTTTACCATAAAATAACCTTTTTAAAAAATAATGATTTAGGTTTCTATCTTTTCTGTTGACCACATTGTACACTGTCACATTGGAAAACATAGCTGCTTTAATGTTTGGGGAAACTGTGTCATTTGAACTATAAAGATATATAAAATATGTTTTTTCTGTCCTACTCATTGATATATATTTGCATAAATTTTATTAGACCTGGCAATAGCATTAAAGTTAGATGTTTTCCTTACTCTGGGTTGCTGGCTCGTTTAACAAGAGAATAGTAAAAATTTGAATAACCATAAAATACTGACTTTCTGCATCATTTTTATTTAAGAATAATTATTTTATATTGGCTTTGAATAATTGATTTACATTTGTTTTTAAATCATTCAGAACTATCAAATTTTACATGTGTTCTAGAAAGGCTGTTTTGATGTTTGGATAAAGACTTGTAGTCACCACTTTTCCCTTAGCACGTAAGAGAGAGGTAGGAGCATCAGACTGTGGTTTTGTTTTGGAATAACTATTTGTATCTGGAATCCAGTAAGCATCTTCATTTTATGTCTCATATGCATTGAGGGGGGAAATATCCTGTCTCTGATGCCATTAGATTTTTCCCTTGTGGTTTTTACTCCCCACTGCAGGGGAAGCAGATAATTAATTCTGACTGCTATAATTAGTTCCACGCATCTGCGATCATGCTCCCATTCATTATTTTGAAACAAGGCATGACTTACATATGGTGAGATTTGTTCTTTCATTGGACAGTTCTGGGAATTTGACAGAAGCATCCACTCAGGTAACAACCACCACAGTCAAGAAAGAAAGTGGTTCCGCTGCCCACCTGTTGTTTTTTTAATTTTTATCTTTTTCCAGGTCTGAGAATGGAACCCAGGGACATTCGACCTCTAGCTACACCGCTGCCCTATATTTTATTCTTTTAATTTGAAACAGGATCTCACTAAGTTGTGAAGGGCCTTACTAAGTAGCTGAGGCTGTCTGCGAACTGAGATCCTCATCTCAGCCTCCCAAATGCTGGGATTACAAGTGTGCGCCACCACGCTCGGCTTCCCCCTGTTTATTTAGAAAGCGTAAATGAAATGAACTCCAGTGCATTAAACAGGCAGGTTTGATTCAGGTACATAAACAAGGACAAAGAAACCCAGGGGATTAATCTCTCTATTTTCTCATCATACTATTCTGTGGTCATGATAATAATGATGATGATGATGATAGTTACAAATCTCTGAGACTAGTTATATTCTATTTATTGTGCTTTATGTACATATTTATTTATGTAAATTTTATGTGCATTTCATTCAACTGTTTCAATAATGCAAGACCTATTACACATATTTTGTAGGTGAAAAACCTGAAATATAGGGAAGTGAAGTAACTTTCCTTTCATCACCTGGTCAGACAATGGCAGAAGGAGGGGTGTGTAACAAAATCTAGTGATTTAGTGTGTATTCTTACACCCGGATATTGTTCTGTCTGGTTTTTGGACCCGATCTTTCCTTCCTGTTCCTTACCCAATTCTTACTAACAATCAGTACAGCACTGAATTATGTTTAAACTGATATCATCACTAGGCATATTAATTAGTTGATTCAACATATATTTATTAGATATTAGATATGAACAATATACTAGGCACAGAATAAATGGCACTAAAAATAAGAGACAAAATCTACTGTGGACAATGACCAAAATAAATGGGTACAAAATATGGTACATAAATAGAAAACACATTACTAGGGTGAAGAAAAGCAGAAAAAGAGGGTAAGGAATGTTGAGAACATTTTTTTTTTTTTTTTTTGGTACGGGGGATGGAACCCAGGAGCATTCTACATCCGAGCTACACTCCCAGCCCTATTTTTTTATTCTTTATTTTGAAACAGGATCTCATTGAGTTGCAAAGGGCCTCGCTAAGTAGCTGAGGCTGTCTGGGAACCCAGATCATCCTGTCTTAGCCTTCCAAAGGCTGGGATTACAAGTGTGCGCCACCATGCCTGGCAGAACACGTTTTAATTTTTTTCATGTTGGTGATTAAAGTGCTGACATAATAGTTGAAGGAGGAGGTAGAGCAAAACCTTCAGACATTTGAGGGAAGATTATTCCAGGAATGGAAAGGTCCTGAAAGGTGTTCGTACTTGAGTTGCCAGATTAATAACAGCATAGTATAATATTTTGAAGCCTAAAAGTAGATTTAAATATTCTCACCACAAAGAAATAGTAAAGTGTGTGATGAAATATATATGCTAGTTAGCCTGATTTAAATGACTCCAGAATGTATACATATATTAGAACATCACATTATGCCGGGCATGGTGGCACACACTTGTAATCCTAGCATTTAGGACACAGAGACAGGAGGACCGCACAGGTTCAAATCCAGCCTCAGCTACTTAGTGAGGCTCTCAGCAACTTAGCAAGACCCTGTTTCCAAATAAAAAGCATAAAATAGGTCTGGGAGTATAGCCCGGGAGTAGAAAGCCCTTGAGTTCCATCTCCAGTACCACAAACAAACAAACAAAAATAACATCACATTATACCCTGTAAATGTGTGCAATTATTATTTGTGAAATAAAAATAAATAAAAAATTAAAGTTTGAAATAATAGAACTTTATCATAACATGTCAATGTTATCATACTTTACAGAATAACATTATAACCTTTCTTACTACTAGTTACTCCTCTACCATGTTGCTGTATCGCATACTACAGTCTTCCTAAAACACCACTTTCAGGAAGACTTCCTCCTTCTTCAAGAACCAAAGTCTATCATTAACTTGATATTCATGAACACACTTTGGTTGGATCCATTTCTTTTCTCTATTTTCCAATATTTTCTTCCATTCTAGTTAGGACAATTTTATCATAGTCTGCTTTATACACATCATAGTTCTTTTGTGTTCTCAATCTTTAACACATACTCGTTAACAGGAAAACATTTAAATATTTACAAGGCATGTGAACCTGCAATTTTTTTTTTTTTTTTGGCAGTACTGGGGTTTGAACCTAGGCATTCTACCACCAAGCTATACTCCTAGTCCTATTTTTATCCTTTATTTTGAAATAGGGTCTCACTAAGTTGTGGAGTACATCCCTATGTAGCCAAAGCTGGCCGCAAAGCTGCGATCTTCCTGTTTCAGGATCCCAAGTACTGGATCACGAGCTGGGTGTGTACCACCACACCCAGCTCGTGAGCCTTTATTTCCACGTGTGTCTCAGTGCGGGGTCTATGCCTGGCGCCTCTCACTGTTTCTCTGCCTCTTAGTGACTCCTCAACAATACTATCTCCTTGTAGGCTGAATGATTCTGTGATTAGAGAACTGTACCTATTGCAGCAATCTGTACTTGTGAAAATAAAGCCAGGACTTTATTAGCTAGTTTAAACAACAACAACATAGCGGGTAACATTTATTAAACACACTGTGCCTAGCCCTGTTTTTAACATTTTATCTATGCCACCGAAGGTCTGTGACATGACAAATACATTGGCCCAGGTACAGTAATGAGGAATTTGAAAGGCTATTGTAAAATTATAGGCTCTGAACACTATTATTGTTGCCAATTAGGACAAGTTATGTACCTAATCCAGTCTGTATCTAAATGCCATGCAGAATGAATGGATTATAAGCAACACTGCCATAGTGTCTTAGGTCTTTGCTATGGATCTTTCAGAAGTTTTATCAAAAGGCCTTAAATGCAACTGGGTGCCTGTGTTTCCAGCTACTGAACAGGCTGAGGTAGGAGAATCCACCCCACCTGGGCAAATTAGAGAGACCCTGTCTCAGAACAAAATTTACCAAAAGGCTGGGGATATATTTCAGAGGTAGAACATGCCTAAATTTAATTCCAGAACTAAAAAAATGACTCTTCAATACTTTTATGGACCTTTATGTACACCATCAGATAAAACTCTTAAAGAAAAGCAATGGAATAACGCCTAATGATAAACCTGAGACTTCTGAATTGCTGTGAATCCCTCACTTAATCCTTTGTAGAATAATATTTAACACATTGCAGATTTTCTAAGCGCACCATTGTATAAGCCATACTTCTTTATCTTGTTTATAGGCAAAAAGAACCTTATTCAATGTCTTGCTGAAATCCATATACAATATATTTGTATTTCCATAACCTACCAGCTTAATTTATTTAGGAAAAAATAAAACAGGAATTCGTATTTACCATGGAGCTGGAATAGTTTATAAGCAATTATAAACCATTGGTAAATAGACTGAATGGTTTACTAACAATTTGTCATGGTTTATTGGTGCTGACTCATGGTGAATATTATTTTCTTTCCTACATGCTTGTAAAATAAGGACTATGTTATATGACACACACTATGTTAAATTTTAGATGCTTGCATTAGTATCTCTTTCTTAAATCTTGGTAGGATCTATTTTTTGGGTAATTTCTGAAGTGGTTCCCTTTCTTCTCTTTCTTCTTTCTTTCTTTCTTTCTTTCTTT